>NC_142876.1:83935000-85185000 GCF_051225735.1 Oryctolagus cuniculus
GGGGGGGGGGCATCCTCTGGACCCTAGTGAAGACTATTAGATGGATGTGATGAAGATTAGATGCATTTTGCCTGGCCTGATTGGCTAACATAATAACTACACTGTTAAGGTCTGTCTGTCCTGTAGTACCACGCCTGTTAGTGAGGTAATATGCCTTTGGAGACCTGAGATGATGCCAGCTGAGGTCTCAGTGGACCTAGTGACCTCCTTCTGTAACTGTTGGAGTTGTTTTGAAGTCAGTTGGTCGAGATAATGTTGTGCCCAAAGCTGTTCCTGAGATCACTACTGAGAGGGCTACTGCAAAGCTGATCCCAGCCAAGACTGGGAGAAAGGCCATTCATTCTTGCAGATAGAAGAGTTTGTCTTTAGAGAAAATTCTGATCATACAACATTAAGTGGGGGAGAGGACCATCAATACAAGTCAGGAGGAGAGCCATTGATGTTAGAGTAGAGGCTATGATTCCGAAGGAATTAGGTCCCAAGTGGGCTAGATAGGGTCTAAATTGATTTTTTTTTTAATTTTTTTTGACACGCAGAGTGGACAGTGAGAGAGAGAGACAGAGAGAAAGGTCTTCCTTTGCCGTTGGTTCACCCTCCAATGGCCGCCGCGGCCAGCGCGCTGCAGCCGGCACACCGCACTGATCCGATGGCAGGAGCCAGGTACTTCTCCTGGTCTCCCATGGGGTGCAGGGCCCAAGTACTCTGGCCATCCTCCACTGCACTCCCTGACCACAGCAGAGAGCTGGCCTGGAAGAGGGGCAACCGGGACAGAATCTGGCACCCCGACCGGGACTAGAACTCGGTGTACCAGCGCCACAAGGCAGAGGATTAGCCTAGTGAGCCACGGTGCCAGCCTAAATTGATTTTTATATGTGAAAAACTACTAAGATATATCTGCAAGGACATACATTGTAGCATTTACTATAGGAAGAAAAAAATCAGAAATAGCCTAAATGTTCATCAATAGAAGACTATTATCTACTTAAAATTCAAACAAAAATGCTTTCTTATTTATTTAATAAATGTGTTGGGATGCCATATAAATGCCTCCAAGATATATTTGGTGGAAAAATGTAGCAGAACAGTTATTATAATCCCATTAGGTTCAAAGAGAAAAAAAAATATTGTCTTACATGCATTTGTACATGCAAGCAAGTGGAAGTAGGGGTACACTGGAGACACTGAGCTCTTTGGAACTGTCTGAATTTTTATTAGTTGTACGTGTTACTTTGTTCACAAAATTATAATAAAGACTTCTTTGATTTTTTTCCTTGATTATAGGAGAAAAAAATTTTTTTTAATTCTTCAAAACTAATCTAATAATTCTTCTCTTTTTTTTCCCTTTCCATTACCTGCTCTTGCCAATCTTGAGCAAGAAATTAGTAGAGGCAGAACATGGTAAGCATTACATTGAGGAGTGGCCTGGTGTAGGGTGTTGGCGACCAAGGAGGGAGACGAGTTCACCCAGTTGGGTGTGGGAAGGTATGGGGACTCAGAGCTCAAGAGCATCCTTGAAGAGGAACAATCCAGTTTCAGAACCCTTGCAGAAGAGGATATTGTCCCTGTGTGGGGAGAGAGCTCAAGAGGAGTGGATTAACATGGGATATTAGAGCCCAAGCTGAGTGAATAGGGCTTCTACAAAAGAGGGAGGCCCAAGAAGGAGAGTCAGAGCCCAACTAAGTTGAGAAGTGCAAGGAAGGGAAGGAATGAGATGAGAATGGGAAGTCATATTGAATAAGACTCACTAAAGAGTAAATATATTGTATTTTTAGAGCCTAGCTTCTCACTGTCCGAAAAGGAAACAAAACATGAAGAGAAAAGACTGGAATTATTCTTGTGATGTTGAATAAAAATTGGGTAAATTGGTATGAATTTGTGGAAAATCCATATCATGAAAACAATCTGTATGAATTTCAAAAAATTTTGGTACCAAAACAAACTAATATTTAAAATAAATTTTTAAAAAATTTGTTTATTTGACAAGCAGAAAAAGAGATTATGAGTGATGGCCCAGGGGCTGGCGCTGTGGCACAGCGGGTTAAAGGCCTGGCCTGAGGCGCCAACATCCCATATGGGCACTGATTCTAGTCCCAGCTGCTCCTCTTCCGATCCAGCTCTCTGCTATGGCCTGGGAAAGCAGTAGAAGATAGCCCAAGTCCTTGGTCCCCTGCACCCATGTGGGAAACCCAATAGAAGCTCCTGGATCCTGGCTTTGGATGGGCACAGCTCTGGCCATTGCGGCCATCTGGGGAGTGAACAAGCGGATGGAAGACCTCTTTCTGTCTCTACTGCTCTCTGTAACTCTTTCAAATAAATGAATAAAAGAAAAATGAGTGATGGCCCAAAACAAGCAGGGCTGGCCCAGGCTGAAGCCAGGAGCCAAGAATTCAATCCAGGTCTCCCACATGGGTGGCAGGAACCTTACTTGAGCCACCTCTGTTGCCTCTCAGAATCTTTATTAGCAGGAAGCTGGATTTAGGAGCAAGAGGAAGGAGTCAAACCCAAGCACCATATTGTGGAACATGAGTTTCTTAACTACTAGACTAAATGCTTACTTCAATACCTTACTATCAAATATAAATATACATATATATACATATATTTAATACTAACCAGGGGTTTAATATAAATACAACCAGCATAGAAAACATCAAAATGATAAATAAACAAAAACCATAGTGCCAAGACAAAGGGCAGAATTTCTGATCCTTTGGCTCAGTTGGTCCCCCAAATTAAAAAAAAAAACAAACCAGAAATCAAGAAAATCTAACGGATTCATGTGAAGCTGATGGCAGGAAAGAATAGCAGGGAAGGGCAGGGTGGGTGTGTCCCAGAGGGAATGGCTAAGGAAGACCATGGATTTTTTTAAAAAAATTCCATGGCTCCTACCTGGTATTTCTCCATTTTTGTCTAATACGCTGCATCTTATAACCTAATCCAAGGCCAGGTTAAAAATAGTCAAGATGAATGATGATTGTTGTTTCTTCTACCTGTGATGAGGAAATAATTATCCTTGTATTGAATTTAACTACATCATTGAGCAACTTGAAAATAAAAATGAATGAGATATAATCTTTGTCCTGACCAATGTCAGCTAGAGGTTCACTGTGAGGAGGCAGTGAAGTAAAAAAAAATCTCTTCTGTTTTCCATAATCAAATGGAAGTCACCTCAGATCCTTAGGTGGTGTGTGCCCTTACTCAGTGTAAAGGTCTTTTTAAATTAGCGAGTGATTATCCCAGAGTGGAAATTGAAATAGAATAATAATATGTTAAATTTCAGCATATTCTTCCCTGCTTGCCTCTGAACAATTTCTAATTAATCTTCAATATATTATTTTGGACCTTTTTGTCAGTACAGTTTTTTAACATAACTGAAGTCAGAGCTTGTGGAGATCTTTATATAATCATAAGCTAATTATTTACATTTAACAAATTACTATATCATTTTTAACTATTATATATAACATATATTATTATATTAACTATGTATAAACGAGAAAGTAAATCAAAAGGAAAAAGTAATCACTATGTTGATCTTGCTTATATCTTAAACTCTTATCAAATAACACTTAAGTTTTGACTTATAGAAATTAGAATAGCTGCTTACCATAAAATGCTCTCTAGAATAATAGATTGTTATAAAATAAGCCCCTACTGAAATCTAGGCAGGGCTAGAATGTGAAGCTGAGGGCAGGAAGGAATAGCAGGGAAGGGCAGGGTGGATGTGTCCCAGAGGGAATGGCTAAGGAAGACCACAGATTTTTTATAAAATTCCAAGGCTCCTACCTGATATTTCTCCATTTTTGTCTAATAACCTGCATCTTATATCCTAATCCAAGGCCAATGATGATTGTTGTTTCTTCTACCCGTGATGAGGAAATGTGACCTTCTGTGTCACATTAAACCCTAACCAAAGGATCTGCATGTGACATAGGGCACAGAAACCCTTTTTGAGTACTAGGTACAGGTAAATAAATAGCCATCTTAACACTAGTCTCAACTGAATGAGAGCTCAGATTGACTACATGAGAGCCAGTTTCACTTGAGGCTGTTTATATCCTTTAGAATTATCTGCAACATCAGTGAAAAGGTGACTCATTTTAAAATAAGTACATGGGAGAAGACAAATTACACTGAAAACTTAAATACATATTTTATACCTTTTGTAGGAATTCATAGAAGACAGAATTTGATAAATAGGTACATCACTTAATTTATTGACATACACAGAAAGTGATTTTATACACATCCACCCATATAATAGATGATTCTTGAACAAACCAAACTAGAATAATTTCATTATTCTTATATTATTATATATAAGAATATGTTCTTATATATAAAGTATATATATACTTTACTTACATATTCTTATATACTTTATATAAGTCTTATATATACTTTACTTATGTAAAGTATATGTAAGAACATATTCTTATATTCTAATCTCTTTAAGCCCTTTTAGCAGCTTAATACCCTAAGTGGATTTTGAGAGCCCCAAGCAGTCATTTTAGATTTTTATTATCATAAGATCTATCATCAAGCATTCCTACACATTTTAATTTTTAAAAATATAATAACTGTGTTTTTTATTAACTTTATTAATCTTTGCTTCTGCTGCAGGGAAAGGAAGTATTATGACACACAAATGTCATTTTATTGTGGTAATCTTTAAAATTATTATTTCCTGTCAGTGTTTGGGATTGGAGAGTCTCTGCCAAATATGCTTTTGCAGGCTCTCCCTTCATCAGTGTTTGTCAGCTGCATAGTAATAAGTCAATTTCTATGTAAATATAATCAGTACTCAATAGTGGTGAAAAAACCTCCTAGATTAAATGATTTTTTGTGGTTTCTTGATTAACACACTTTATGAAACCATTACCATATGCACCATTATTGCACATTTGGAAATAGCTCAGATCCAAGTCCAAGGTCTTGCTAAACAAGTATGACCCCTTTTCTATGGAAAAACTGTATGTGTATATTCCTGTGCCCAGAAACTCAAGACTTTGTATTTTGATATCCAGGTATTCATGCACTTCATACTTAAAATTTGTTGAGTATCAGCTGTGTTCTATGCATGTTTGAGCATCTGGATTGGAAGAGAAAGACAACCATGCAAAAAATATTATTTTAGATAGTGACAGAAGATGGGAACATGTAGGGTTTCTTTTACAGGAGTCATCAGAAATTATCTTTCTGAGCTGAAGTCCTGTGAGACCTGGTTGCTCCGATGTTGGGTGGATGAAGATGAGATGAATGATCCGGTGAGATCAAAGAGCAGTGTGAGGACACAAAGAAGGGAACGAGTGAAAATGTTCCATGATGGAGCAAGGACAAAGTCCTTGTGCTCTTAGGCCAGCTGGATCCCTGTATTTTTCTCCACTCCACCTTCTGCATTCTTTTCCAACTAACCAACCACAGAGAGGAAAGCCCACGGAGTTTGTAGCTTAGCTCCACTCCTGCTCATGGCCCTTACCTTTGTTAGGCTGTATAAAAACAGCCCATAACTAAATTCTTGCTTTCTGCCATGTGTTCGCTCCATGTGCACTGCAGCAGTTAGCCACCTCTGCAAATTTACTCTCTGTTCTGCCACTCTTCTGTTTATGTTCAGGGCAAGTGAAGGACAGTGGGGCTGGAGTAGGAGGGTGTAGGGGGAATGGCAATAGAGTGATATGCAAGGGCATAACTCTTAAGGCTATTCGTGTAGAGTCAATAGGGTTGCCAGATATAGCAAATAAAAAGACACCCTGTTAAAATTGTATTTCAGATAAACAACACAAGTAATTTTAGAAGTATGTCTCGTGAAATATTTGGGATTTCGTGTTTTATCTGACAACTCTGTTCTTTTTCTTATCAAACAAGCTGGAACATTTTGAGTGAAGGAAACTTATTGACAGCTAATCCACAGCAGCAGGATGAAACTGAGTCTGATTCAGGCAAACCAAGGTGTATGGTCATAGTAGAGCATGCGTATAGAATTTGGATAGTTTTCTCTTTAAATTTTAGCAGGCCATTTAGAGGATTTTAATGGGTGGTTCATCTTATTTAATCAGTGTGACTGTTTTGTCAAGAGTAGATCCTAAAAAGAATAACCATTTCATCCTGCTGGCAATAGAGTTGAGTGCAGGCTATTAATGAATGATGGTGAGAAGAAGGTGACATGAGACTCTCCTTTGGTCATTCATCATTGTTTGAGAGTTGAGATTGGTGTGTAAAACTATTGACTGGGGCAGGTCTTTGGGCTAGTGTTAAGATGCTATTTAATATACCTGATTCCCTTATTGAAGTACCTGGGTTTGATACCCAGGTCCAGCACCTGACTCCATGTTCCTGTTAGTGCAGATCCTGGGAGGCAGCAGTGGTATCTAAAGTAAACCTTGCCACCCACACAGCCGACCTGGATTGAGTTCTCAGCTCTTGTCTTAAGCCCCAGCTGAACATTGGGAAGTAAACCAGTTTCTCTTCATCTCTGTCACTCTGCCTCTCAAACAAACAAACAAACAAATAATTTTTTAAATGCTATTGACCTCCCAAAAAAGGGAAATTCCCCTCCTTACTTAGAGAGGCCCCATCCTACATGATAGCAAATAGATCTATTTGCACATCAATCTTGAAATATATATATAATTAAAAACCAACCTTTTTTAAAATAATACAGAATTTTTTCAAAACAATCTTTGCTATTTTTTTAAAGATTTGTTTATTAATCTGAAAGAGTTACACAGAGAGAAGAGAGGCAGAGAGAGAGAGAGAGAGAGAGAGAGAGAGAGAGGTCTTCCATCCACTGGTTCACTCCCCAATTGGCTGCAACGGCCGGAGCTGTGCTGATCCGAAGCCAGGAGGCAGGAGCTTCTTCCAGGTCTCCCACATGGGTGCAGGAGCCCAAGGACTTGGGCCATCTTCTACTGCTTTCCCAGGCCATAGCAGAGAGCTGGATGGGAAGTGGAGCAGCAGGACTCCCATATGGGATGCCGGCGCTTCAGGCCAGGGTGTTAACCCACTGTGCCACAGTGCCAGCCCCACAAACTTTTTTTTTTTAATATATTTTTATTTATTTATTTGAGAGGTAGAGCTACAGACAAAGAGAGGCAAAGACAGAGAGAAAGGTCTTCCATCTACTGGTTTACTCTCCAAATGGCTGCAATGGCCAGATCTGGGCCAGTTGGAAGCCAGGAGCCAGGAGCTTCTTCTGGGTCTCCCACGTGGATGCAGGGGCCCAAGGACTTGGGCCATCTTTCACTGTTTTTCCAGGCCATGGCAGAGAAGTGGATTGGAAGTGGAGCAGCCAGGACCTGAACCAGTGCTCATATGGGATGCTAGCACTGCAGGTGGCAGCTTTACCCACTATACCACAGTGCGGGCTCCTTATGTTATCTTTTTGTAGCTATGTAAAACTATGTACTGTTAGCAGACCATAATTATTTTAACACAGCTGTTGGAATTTCCATTTTACATGACTATGTAAAATATTGGCAGCCAACTTGTTCATATAAATAGCTTTTTTCCACTTTTCAACCAATCTTTAGAATACAATTATTAAGGCAAAGATTATGACCATTTCTTTGTCATCTTCCTTTTTAAATAAAATTTCATTCTAAAGACATGTCTTAATATTGCCATTCCTACAATATGAAAAGATATTCTAGAATCCAGCCTACTGAGGTAGTATACTTTTCAAATGAATAATTTAAATGATAATTTCATAACTTTAAAGTGATGGTAATATGCAAACTGAAATATACTATTAAAAGTAGCACTTTGAAGTATATGTTTTTACTGCATGATTTCTTTTTGTGTCCTCCATCCACTTACCACTTTGTAGTTTTGTATTAAAAATTGAGCATTTGGGGGGCCAGAGTTTTGACGTAGGGGATAAAGCCACTGTCTGTGACACCAGCATCCCACATGGATGCTGGTTCATGTTCCAGCCACTCTGCTTCTGATGCAGCTTCCTGTTAATGGCCTATGAAAAAGCAGTGGAAGATGGCCCAAGTGTTTGGGTTCCTGTCACCGACATGGGAAACCCAGATGAAACTCTGGTTTCAGCCAGGCCCAGTCCTGGCTATTGAAACCATCTGGTGAGTGAACCAGAGGTTAGAAACTCTGTCTCTAGTTCTCTCTTTATAATTCGGATGTTGAAATAAATAAATAAAATAGTTTTTTAAAAATTGAGCATATTACATGTGTATATATATAAACATATATACAATATATACATATGTCTATATATCCACACATATTATTTCTGATTTATTTTTACTCTTAAATGTATGTATATTTGTGTGAATTTTATATCAAATTAACAAAATTCTTTTAATAATACAGTACATTTTTTTTGACAGGCAGAGTGGACAGTGAGAGAGAGAGAGACAGAGAGAAAGGTCTTCCTTTTGCCGTTGGTTCACCCTCCAATGGCAGCCATGGCTGGTGCACTGCGCTGATCCGAAGCCAGGAGCCAGGTGCTTCTCCTGGTCTCCCATGGGGTGCAGGGCCCAAGCACTTGGGCCATCCTCCACTGCCTTCCCGGGCCACAGCAGAGAGCTGGCCTGGAAGAGGGGCAACTGGGAAAGAATCCGGCGCCCCAACAGGGACTAGAACCCGGTGTGCCGGCACCACTAGGTGGAGGATTAGCCTATTGAGCCACGGCGCCGGCCACATTTCTTAAACTTTTTTAAGATTTTATTTATTTGAGAGGTAGAGTTAGACAGTGAGAGGGAGAGACAGAGAGAAAGGTCTTCCATCCACTGGTTCACTCTGCAGATGGCTGCAATGGCTGGAGCTGTGCCAATCCAAAGCCAGGATCCAGGAGCTTCTTCCAGGTCTCCAACATGGGTGCAGGGGCCCAAGCACTTGGTCCATCTTCTACTGCTTTTCCAGGCCTTAGCAGAGAGCTGCATCAGAAGAGGAGCAGCCAGGACTCGAACCAGCACCCATATGGGATGCCAGTTCTGCAAGTGGAGGATTAACTTACTGTGCCACAGTGCCAGCCCCTACAGTACATTTTATATAAAAAGTACAGTTTTAGTTTTAAAAGGTAGAGAATAGCTTCTATTAAGTCTTTGAAATATAGGTCTTATGCCTCCGAAATCATCAGGTTGGGCTAAAATCATCTTTAGAAACAAATTTCACCGGCCGCTGAGTAGCTTTGACACATTAAGCATTTACAAGTTTAGCATAGGTAGACAAGGTAGCTCCCCTCTGCTTAGCTTTCATAAAACAGACTTATGGAAGCTCTGCTCTCGTACCATCAGAACATAAGACCCCTATGGTGGGTAATAGAATGTAGAGGTAGTACAAGAGATTCTTGCATGTCTTGGCCCATCATTTCTGTTTACAGTAGGCCCAATGGCCATAATTACTCAAATGGCTTCAAAGATTACAGGAGACAATGGGAAACATAACTTAGAAGTATGTGGTCAGCAACAAATATCTGTGTCTTAACTGCTTTCATATTGTAATGAATAATCAAGAATAATGCTGTAAG
The DNA here is from genome assembly GCF_051225735.1 of Oryctolagus cuniculus. NCBI lineage: Eukaryota > Metazoa > Chordata > Mammalia > Lagomorpha > Leporidae > Oryctolagus > Oryctolagus cuniculus. Next base: position 83,944,488 of record NC_142876.1, read on the forward strand.
ATATGTTCTTGACATTCATTCATTCATTTACTTATTGTATTAAGTCAGTGTCAGGAAAAGAGATGCCACTCTGTTTTTGAGGAGTGACAAGTTTAAAATATGAACTGAGAATTTATACAAACGTTAGAAATTCTAGGGAAGTAGAGATGGAGATGGCATATTGAGATCACAGTCTAAAGCTTTGAAGCAGTTGAGTGTGTGTATTCACCAGTAGCCTATTGTATTTCTTAAGTCTTTGGGGCCCGGCGCCGCAGCTCGCTAGGCTAATCCTCCGCCTGGTGGCGCCAGCACACCAGGTTCTAGTCCCAGTCGGGGCACCGGATTCTGTCCCGGTTGCCCCTCTTCCAGGCCAGCTCTCTGCTGTGGCCAGGGAGTGCAGTGGAGGATGGCCCAAGTTCTTGGACCCTGCACCCCATGGGAGACCAGGATAAGTACCTGGCTCCTGCCATCGGATCAGTGCTGTGCGCTGGCTGCAGCGTGCCAGCCGCGGTGGCCATTGGAGGGTGAACCAACGGCAAAGGAAGACCTTTCTCTCTGTCTCTCTCTCTCTCTCTCACTGTCCACTCTGCCTGTCAAAAAGAAAAAAAAAAAAAAAGAGTCTTTGGAAATTGACACCAACACTCTTGGCATGCAGTCATGAAGCATGTTTTTGGTGAGCTCACCAGGATGCTGCTCTGACATATCTCCAGCCATATGTCTGGCTACAACTACCTCAAGGCAATAAAGACTTCTCCTTCACCTTCAAAAATCTTACACATAGGCTTCATGTTGATCAACTCATACCAAAACTATATTTGCTAAGGGATTCTGGGATATAGTCCTTGACATCCCCTCTGCAAAACACACCTTTAAAGGGCAGTGTAAGTTGATGTAGTTAACTCATTTGCGGGTGGCAGATAGAATAAACTCACAGTACTGAGGGTCATGTGTATATCTGTCTATTGCAATCCTCTTTGAGCTCAGAAAGTAAACATTTGATATCACTAACTTGAGTGACAAAAATATTTTCTTCTCCTTTTGAAATAAATTGTCCCTTTTCAATAGGCTGTAAATTTTGAAAACTTTAAGATCAGAAGGAAAATAAGAATAATTTCTTATTTTTATTTTGATTCTGCAAAATTCAAACACCTTGAGGACACAGTTTAACAAAAATGATACAAATAGTGTTTAGTGTAACATTATATATAACTATCATGAGATCTCTCACAGAAATAAACATGGATAAACAGCTACTGTATTTAGGGCTCAAAATACTGGAAAAACATCTGCAGTTTTAAGAATATAAAATGTAGTGTCTCTTGTTTGCATGCAGTTCTGACAGGGAAGCAGAAGCTATTCTTTGTATATCATGTATCACAGATTTAGGGGAGGAACTAGGGGTTCAAACCACATTTAGAAGCTCTAGAGGTTGGGGCCAGTGCTGTGGCATAACAGGTAAAGCTGCTACCTCTAGTGCCAGCATCCCATATGGACGCCGGTTCGAGTCCCATCTGCTCCACTTCTGATCCAGCTCTCTAATATGTCCTGGGAAAGCAGTAAAAGATGGCCCAAGTCCTTGGACCCCTGCACCCACGTGGAGGACCCAGAAGAAGCTCCTGGTTCCTGGCTTCAGATCGGCACAGCTCTGGCCATTGCGGCCATATGGGGAGTGAACCAGCGGATGGAAGACCTCTCTCTCTCTCTTCCTCTACGTCTCTGTAGCTCTGCCTTTCATATAAAGAAATAAATAAATTTAAAAAAAAAAAGCAGCAGCAGCTCTGGAAGGTGTAGGTCAGGGTTACCAGTACTGGTTCAGAAGAACCAATACAGAGATCTCAGTCTAAAGTTTCAGGGTGGGGCCAGCATTGTAGTGAGATGAGTAAAGCCACCATGTGTGATATCAGCATCCCGTATGGGGGATGGTTCAAGTTTCTACTGTTCCACTCGAATCATTCTCCTTGCTGATGGCCTGGAAAGGCAGTGGAGGATGACCCAAGTGTTTGGGCCCGTACACTCATGTGGGAGGCCCAGAAGAAGCTCCTAGCTCCGGATTGGCCCACTTCTGGCCATTGTGGCCAATTGAGGAGTGAACTCTGCCCTTCAAATAAATAAATAAATCTTTTTTTTAACTTTTATTTAATGAATATAATTTTCCAAAGTACGGCTTATGGATTACAATGGCTCCCCCCCCCATGATGTCCCTCCAACCCGCAACCCTCCCCTTTCCCACTCCCTCTCCCCTTCCATTCACATGAGGATTCATTTTCGATTCTCTTTATATACAGGAGATCAGTTTAGCATACATTAAGTAAAGATTTCAACAGTTTGCTCCCACACAGAAACATAAAGTGAAAAATAATAGATGATTTTGTAAATGATGATGAAATCAGACCTATTGTCATGTTTAATCCCAGTGAGAGTCAAGTTGGGAATTGATAATTTCTTCTTCTTTTTTTTTTTTTTTTTACAGGAGATCAGTTTAGTATACATTAAGTAAAGATTTCAACAGTTTGCACCCACATAGAAACACAAAGTGAAATATACTGTTTGAGTACTCGTTATAGCATTAAATCTCAATGTACAGCACATTAAGGACAGAGATCCTACATGAGGAGTAAGTGCACAGTGATTCCTGTTGTTGACTTTACAAATTGACACTCCTGTTTATGGCATCAGTAATCTCCCTATGCACCAGTCATGAGTTTCCAAGGCTATGGAAGCCCCTTGAGTTCTCCGACTCTTATCTTGTTTAGACAAGGTCATAGTCAAAGTGGAGGTTCTCTCCTCCCTTCAGAGAAAGGTACCTCCTTCTTTGAAGACCTGTTCTTTCCACTGGGATCTCACTCACAGAGATCTTTCATTTAGGTTTTTTTTTTCCCCCCCAGAATGTCTTGGCTTTCCATGCCTGAAATACTCTCATAGGCTTTTCAGCCAGATCCGAATGCCTTTAGGGCTGATTCTGAGGCCAGAGCGCTGTTTAGGACATCTGCCATTCTATGAGTCTGCTGAGTATCTCACTTCCCATGTTGGATCACTCTCCCCTTTATTTATTCTATCGGTTAGTATTAGCAGGTACTAGACTTGTTTATTGCTCCCTTTGACTCTTAGTCCTTTCATTATGATCAATTGTGAACTGAAATTGATCACTTGGAATAGTGAGATGGCATTGGTACATGCCACCTTGATGGGATTAAATTGGAGTCCCCTGGTATGTTTCTAACTCTACCATTTGGGGCAAGTCAGCTTGAGCATGTCCCAAATTGTACATCTCTTCCCTCTCTTATTCCCACTCTTATGTTTAACAGGGATCACATTTCAGTTAAATTTCAACACTTAAGAATAACTGTGTATTAATTACAGAATTAAACCAGTCATATTAAGTAGAACAGACAAAAAAAACTACTAAGAGGGATAATGTATTAAGTTGTTCATTAACAGTCAGGGCTATGCTGATCAAGTCACCGTTTTTCATAGTGTCCATTTCACTTCAGGAGGTTTCCTTTTTGGTGTTCAGTCAGTTGTCACCGATCAGGGAGAACATATGGTATTTGTCCCTTTGGGACTGGCTTATTTCACTCAGCATGATGTGTTCCAGATTCCTCCATTTTGTTGCGAATGACTGGATTTCGTTGTTTCTTACTGCGGTATAGTATTCTAAAGAGTACATATCCCATAATTTCTTTATCCAGTCTACCGTTGATGGGAATTTAGGTTGGTTCCAGGTCTTGACTATTGTGAATTGTGCTGCAATAAACATTAGGGTGCAGACTGCTTTTTTGTTTGCCAATTTAAATTCCTTTGGGTAGATTCCAAGGAGTGGGATAGCTGGGTCGAACGGTAGGGTTATCTTCAGGTTTCTGAGGAATCTCCAGACTGACTTCCATAGTGGCTTGACCAGTTTGCATTCCCACCAACAGTGGGTTAGTGTCCCTTTTTCCCCACATCTTCGCCAGCATCTGTTGTTGTTAGATTTCTGTATGTGAGCCATTCTAACCGGGGTGAGGTGAAACCTCATTGTGGTTTTGATTTGCATTTCCCTGATTGCTAGTGACCTTGAACATTTTTTCATGTGTCTGTTGGCCATTTGACTATGGGGCCAGCACTGTGGCACAGCAAGTTAATGCCCTGACCTGAAGCACTGGCATCCCATATGGGCGCTGGTTTGAGACCTGGCTGCTCTATTTCCGATCCATCTCTCTGCCATGTCCTGGGAAAGCAGTGGAGGATGGCCCAGGTCCTTGGACACCTGTGTCTGCATGGGAGGCCTGGAAGAAGCTCCTGGCTCCCAGCTTTGGATTGGCGCAGCTACAGCCATTGCAGCCAATTGGGGAGTGAACCATTGGATGGAAGATCCCTCCCCACCCCCCGCGCGGCCCCGTGTAACTCTGACTTTCAAATAGATAAATAAGTCTTTAAAAAAAATTGACTGTGACTTCCTGATGAACTGTGTTGAAAAGGATTCTGAGCTCATTCTGAAGGCATGCTTGGTTTGATGTGTAATGGTTACTGTACTTTAGAAAAGGCTATTGTGACTTACCTTCCACATGTTTGCCCTCTGTGACTTCTTCATGCTTTAGTCCATTTACCTTCCAAGTCGGAATGACTTTTTCCTGCTGGGCTCTGTATGACATATTAATTTAACATCTTTGTTCTATAACTTTGACAAATTGCACATTAATATGCCCACTGTGCCTATAAAACACAAAGTATAATGTGATTTTTAAGATAAATAATAGATGTTGTTTCTCAGATGTTTCTTGCACACATAAGAATGTTCTAGGGAAACCAATAAGGAGCCCAAGGATCTTATCACAATGGCTGAGCAAAGGTCTTGGCCCCAGTGAGACTCAGTGTGATGAAAAAGGAGCCAATTCAAACAAACAACGTTATTGAATTTGAGGTTCCTCTCTTTTACCCTCCCTGTACTAACATTTATTATCTGCCAGAATCACTGTAAGCTACGATACCTAAGCAGTTGATTGGAGTTATTCAGTAAATAACATCTGATGAAAAGAAAATTAGGTGTTAAAAAGACCCTTGAGAAATTAGAAAATGGCTTGCTAGATTTTGAACCTATTCATCATTTACCTAAGGCATTGAAAAATATTGCAGGCTTAAGAACCAGCAGCAACCTACTTCCAAATCCTGACAATACTGAATCAAGTTGAAAGGTACAGGTTTAGAAATTGTTCAAAGTTGACTCAAAATAAAATAAGCTTTGATTAAGGAGGAATAAAGGAAAAAGCTAATTTTCAAGTTTTAACAGGAAGGCTTAAAAGAGCCATGTCAAACGACATGAATTATTCAAGGCAGGGATATTGTGACTTGGTTCAAATGTTGAATTTCAAACCCCGTACAAATAAATTCATTTATATCAGTTGAGCAATATTTGGGTAAAGATAAAAATTTGAGCCTATCCTCTCTAATGCCCTGGCTTTGTTTTCTGTTAAAAAAAAATGTTGAACTTTCAGCCCCAAGCATTTTGTTACTGTGTTAGGAGAGAAGAGGCCCCAGGCAAGAATTTTGTTAGGGCAAATAAACTCTTCTGGAAATGTCATCCCTAAATCACTTCTATGTACAACCACAGGTATCCAAATGGCGCACAGCAATAAAACTACACCTCTGTGCTGTTTGAATGCATACCAGAATTGGTGAAAAATAAGGTATCATCGCTAACTCTTGGTATCAAAAAATTTTTCATTAGATCAAGTAATAGGTAACAGCCATCCTGCTGTTCTGCTATAAAAATCTCATCTCATCCAAGAAGATTTCTCCAACTCTCTTAGTTAATTATTTCTAAATACTCCTAATATCTTCTATATCCTTCTATTTACACTTTAAGAAAGGCTTTGCACATTAAAGAAAACATAAGCTTTGATACCAAACATGACTCCAACTGGGCAAATCACCAATCTTCCTCTGATTCTGTTTCTTTGTATACAAGGTTAATACGAGTTTCCTTGAGATAGTGGTAGTAGCTCAATAAGTGTTTTACTATCCATTAGAGTAAGGAACAGGGATCATGACTAAGCATATATCCCACACAGGATGCCTCTAGCTCCTTACACATAGGAAGCATCTTTTTTTTTTTTTTTTTTTTTTTTTGACAGATAGTTAGTGAGAGAGACCGAGAGAAATGTCTTCCTTCCGTTGGTTCACTGCCCAAATGGCTGTTATGGCGGCGCGCTGCACCTATCCGAAGCCAGGAGCCAAGTGCTTCCTCCTGGTCTCCCACGCAGGAGGAAGCATCTTAAATAAGTGGTCTGTGTGGCTCACATGTCATTGCAGGTAGCTTTTTAAGCACATTTCTGTGTAACTGTAGACATCCTTCCCTTGAAGCATCCTTTGCATCATATTTTAGAATTTGTTTACATTTCATTCTAATTTCCATGGGTGGCCTCTTGAGGAATTACTCTTTTATATAGATGGTGTCCAGCATGCAGGACTGACTTGAGTATGATAAGGAGACTCTGCAAGCAAAGGGTTGGATGCTTAGACGGGAAGCTTAAATGCGTAAGAAGTTCAAGTATTAAATGGAGCATGTATTTTTTTGAGTTTTTATTCATATAAAGAGAATAGATTTCATATGTATATTTCATATATTTCACCTGAGTGTCACCATTGAAATACAACCTGAAATCCATGTGATAAAAGAACAAATATTCATTGGAATGAGCTCTCATAGTTGCTAGTTTAGAATTCTGTGTGTATAAATCAATATTTCTTTTCTTTTTTTAAAGATTTATTTACTTATTTTGGAAGTTGGAGTTAGAGAGGAGAGACAGAAGAAGTTACAGAGAGAGATCCTTCATCTGCTGGTGCACTCCTCAAATGGCCACAATAGCCAGCGCTGAAGCCAGGCTGGAGCCAGGAGCCCAGGACTTCTTCCAGGTCATCCACATGGGTGGCAGAGGCCCAGGTACTTGGGCCACCATCCACTGCTTTCCCAGGCCATTAACAGGAAACTGAATCAGAAGTGGAGCAGCCAGGACATAAACCTGTGCCTATATGAGATGCTGGTGTTGCAGGCAATGGCTTTACCTGCTATGCAACAATGCTGGCCCCATAAGTTAATATTTCTTAAAGTATTTTGGAGTTTCTTAGAGAAAATCATCAATGCCAAATTGAAAAAAATTAACATAGAACTATGAAAGTCCTTTATTAATTTTTATACAATCTAGATATATAGAGAACACAAATTAATGTGTTGTAAATTTTTCTGAAGAGAACTTAACTAGGGTGGGTAGTATTTGATGCACTGGTTAAGTTGCTACTTGGGATACCCACATTTCATATCAGAATCCCTGGATTTGAGTCCTGGCTCTGCTTTCCACTCCACCTTCCTGTTAATGCACAGCCTGAAATATTTCAAGCAGTTGTGTCCCTGCTACCCACATAGGAGACCTCTCTAGCTCCTGACTTTGCCTGGCCCAGCCCTGGACATTTGTTGTGGACATGCGGGGGACAAACCAATGTATAGGCACTTGATTGATCTCACTCTCTCCCCCTCTCTTTCTCTCTCTCATTCTCGTTCTCTCTCCCCACTTTTTTCCCCCTCTCAATCCCTCTCCATCTTATCTTCCTATTCCTCTCCCTATTTCTATCGTCATCTCTGCCTTTTAAATAAACTTAAAAATCTTAAACCAGGACTTTGTTAACTAATATGGATAGTACATAAAGTTAGAGACTCCAAGTACATCTTCAAAGTTGAGATCAAAAATTGTATAAACAAACAGAAATGGGAAAAGGGTGGGTGGGTGGAGGAACCTCTGTTTTCAAGTTAAACAGATAATTGACAGTGTTACATAGCAGTTACAGAAGTGGGTTAAATGAGTAAGGAATTTACCCAGAGAACTTCTGGAAGTCTTAACAATAGGCATCTTAAGTTGAACATTTATTTACTCTTGTACTGCTGTGAGATAATAGCCTTTAGAAGACTAAAGAATAATGACAATCAGGCAGTCATTTGGCCTAGTGATTGAAATGACACCTGTGTCACACATCATAGTGCCTGGGTTCAATTGCCAGTCTGGCCCCTGACAGCAACCCTTATTAAGGCAGACTCTGGGAAGCAATGATAATGGCTCAAGTACTTGGGTTCCTGTAACCCATGTGGGAGGTCTGGATTGAGTTTGAGTTCCTGGCTTCATCCAGCCCAACTCCAGCATTTGGAGAATGAATCAGCAGGAGGGAGTACATTTCTCTGCCACTCAAATGAATGTATTTTCCACAAAAATGAGAAAAATAGCCTTCTCCTTCACTAACCAATATAAGTTCACTGAAAAAGACCAAATAGGGATACAAAGTCCCAAGATGTACATAGAATATAGCAATCAGTTGACAAGAGAGTTAGAAAATTATATGACACTGTATTAAGAAAAAAAATGCATATGCTAAAACCTGTGATGATATATGTGGAAAGATGCAAGGCAATACTGTTCATCTGGAAAATGCAGATTAACCCTACAGTGAGATATCCCTTCATACCCGTTAGGATGGCTAGTATGGAAAAAGCAGAAAATAATTGTTGATGCTAACATTGTGGCACAGTGGGTGAAGCCACTGTTTGTGGCACTGTCATCCAATACTGGAGTGCTGGGTCAAGTCCTGACTGCCCCACTTCCAATGTAGCTCCATGCTAATGTGTCTGGGAAAGCAGTGGATGACGGCCCAAGAACTTGGATCCTTGCCACTCACTGATGGAGTTCCTGGTTCCTGGTTCTTGGCTACTGACTTTGGCCTGGCTCAGCCCCAGCTGTTGAAGCTATTTGGGAAGTGAACAAGCAGGTGGAAATCTCTTTCTTTGTTGCTCTGCCTTTCAAATAAATAAATAAATCTTAAAAAAGCAAATAATGAAATAACAAATGTTGACAAGGATATGGAAAAGCTGAAATTCTTGTGCATGCTTGGTGGGAATATAAAATGGATGGTGTAGCTGCTATGGAAAATAATATGGCTTTCCCTCAAAATATTCAAAATAAATTTACCAGTGATCCAACAATTCCAATTCGGTCCATTGGCAGATGAATGGATAAACAAAATGTGGTGTATAGCAGTGAAACAATATTCAACATTAAAAAAGAAGGAAATTGGAGCTGACACTGTGGCATAGCAGGTTAAGCTGCCGCCTGCAGTGCCAACATATCATATGGGTGTTGACTTGAGTCCTGGCTACTCTACTTCCTCTCTAACTTCCTGCTAATGCATTTGGGACAGCAGAAGATTGCCCAAGTGCTTTGGCCCCTACACCCACCTGGGAGACCCAGAAAAAGTTCCTGTCTTCTGGTTTTAATCTGGCCAAGCCGTGGCCATTGTGGCCATTTGGGGAGTGAACTAACAAGTGGAAAACCTCTCTCTTTCTCTCTGCTTCTTCCTCTCTCTGTCTCTCTGTAACTTCATCTTTCAATTAAATAAATAAATCTTTTTTTTTAAAGGAGATTGTAGCACATGGCACAGTATAGATGAACCTAGAGGACATACTACTAAATGAAAAAACTTATAAAAAGACACATAGTATAGAATATCATTTATATGAGATACCTAGAATGGTCAGATCCATGTAGACAAAGTAGAGTGGTGGTAGTAAGGGAGAGTGCAAAAAATAATCATATTAGGAGTAAGTTAACATGGTTTGTTGTTGGGTTGGGTGGAAAAGTGTGCCCAACAGAGGAGTAAAGAATGAGTCTGGGACAAGAGTGACCCCCTCCCCCACATAGCCCCTGCAGGGAACACATGTCAGTTTCTGGAGATAGTTTGGAGAGGGCAGTTTGCTACTGGCATCTAGTAGGTAGATGCCCAGGATGCTGGAAAAGATAATACACAACTCAGGACACTTCCTACAACAGACAGCTATCTGGTCCAAGTGCTTGTTGATGTGGAATTGAGAGAGCCCACTCAGATATTTGGCCTAAATAATTAGAAGATTAAACAATAGAGAAATGTAGACTAAGGGATTCATTGGAGGTCAAGCTCAAGACTGAGAAACAAGGGAGAAAAGCAGAGTCTGGTGCTGTGACGTAGCAGGTAAAGCTACCGCCTGAGGAGCCACATCCCATATGGGCACCGGTCTGAGTCCCCAGTGCTCCGCTTCTTATCCAGCTCCCTGCTAATGCTCCTAGGAAAGCAGCAGAAGGTGACACGAGTGCTTGGGTCTCTGCACTTTCATGGGAGATTCAGAAGAAGCTATTGGCTTCTGGCTTCATCCTGGCCATTGCAGCCATTTGGGGAGTGAAGCAGTAGATGGAAGACCTTTCTATCTTACCCTCTCACTGTCTGTAAGCCTACCTCTCAAATAAGTAAATAAATAAAAATTTTTAAACAAATGGGATTGAAAGATATGTTTATTTTGGTCTAAAAATTTGAAATATAAATAGGGTTTTTTCAGAATACATATTTTGCAAAGACTTTTTGAAGACCCATGGTTTATGTGTATCAGTTTGGGTTATCTGCACACACACACACACACACACACACGCACATTTACATGCGGTTGTTTACTCTTAGTTTTTTTTCCCCCAAATAATGTGAAACTGAATTGCTGCAACCAAATAACACTACTAAGTCCCTGGAGCAGTAAGAATGGTAAGATATTCTTACCACCAAAGACATGGAATCTTATAAATGGTTTTCCTACTTAGGGGAGGAAGTGGTGGACAGATTTCAGAACTCCTCCTGGTATTTTCATGTTTCTGGTCTCTCAGTTATCTCCTAGGTCATCAAAGACCATAGTCATTGGGGGTACTATTTTGATTTTCAAAAGAAATGATTAAGAAGAAACTGCATTTGATTTTCTTGAAACACAGATACATACCCGATGTGCATGCTTGGGCTGTGCTGTTTGTTGACTTTGGGTAGGGGCTGGAAATAGGTTTGAGAGAGGGGGTGTGGCAAGGCTGCACATTAGGAAAACAATGCAGAACAGGCTACTGTGCCTAATGCTCCTTCAGCCTGCTGGCTGGAAAACAAAGGAGAAGGAACCCCTTCTGCAGCCCAGGGACAAAGAGGACAGCATTTCTGTCCCTCTGATATTTTACTCCTTCCCAGGACTCTGGAACTAAGTTTAGAAAGAAATGAAAATGTGATTATAAAGAAAACTGAAAGTGTGTCATTATAAAGATGAAAACAATAAGAAAAGAAGGAAGGAGGGTGAGAATGAGTGAGGGATGGCAGGTAGGGTAGGAAGTGTCATTATGCTCTTAAAATTGTATATTTGAAATACATGAAGTTTGTTCCTTTTTTATAAATAAAAAATTAAGATACATTTAATAGCAAAAAAAAACCACAACAAAATGGCGGGCAAGAAAAAGAGACTGTATACTCTTTTTTTAAAGTACCATAGTATTTATTTTCAGACTAGTGACTTTCATAATTGTTGGAATTTTGCCTTTCTGTACATATTTTGAATTATAGGAGATAGTGGGAAGATAGGGGGCTGACTATTTAACTCTCTGTCAAATTCTCAGGATCATCTTACAATAGTGATTGACTTGATTTTTGTACTCCTCTTCTCCAGTATAGTAATTAAGGCACCAGTATAGGATTATCAAAATTCTGTGTAGTTTAAGACTCAACTCCAATTTCACATCCTCCATGGTGCCTTTGAGGACTACTCCTTCCATATAGCTCTTTCTGTCTAATACCTGTTGCCTGTGTTGCTCATTCATTCAGAAAAAAATGTCATTGATCACTAACCATCACTAACAAAACAGATAAAACTACCTGCCCTTCAACAAACGATATTCCCGTATATTATTAGTACTTACTAAATATGCCACCAAACACTGACTAAACTTTCATTATAATCATTTATCTCTGCAAGTGGATTGTCGTTTTTTTTTTTTTAAGGGATGCTTACTATTATTTTTTTAGTACCCTATACTTTGAATAATATACCTTTAGAATTGTAGGAGCTCGTTAGATGTTTCAGAATTCAGGAACAGCAGCTTTTTAAATTCTGCAAATGATAAACTCACAGGAGTTCATTGTTTGAGATGCCTGCTCTGGACAGATAATGATTTCCACTGTAGTAAGCAAATTAAAACACTCAGAAAATGTGGGGTCATGAAATAAATAACATCTTCTAAAGCTTTAGAAAACACGATGCTTAATGGGGAAATGTTCCAAGTCGTTACTGAATGCTGATCTAAGCTTGGACTCATCATCTGTATTTTCATTTCTTGTAACTTCTGCAAGCCAGTTCTAATTTTTAATTGCCAGATATAAAAATTGGCAATAGGCAATGCAGGTGGTGGCTTAACACACTATGCCGCAATGCCAGCCCCAGATTTTAGGGGGAGAAGGTATTTTCTCTTCTTTACCTAGCCCTGGGTTCATGGCTAAGGTTTCTGTAGCAAAAGACATTTTGAGAAAAGCATACATATTTATTTAATACAAGTTTTACATGACATGGGAACCTCCAGAAATGGTGACCCTAAGAAACAGGGAAACCTGTGTATGTTCGTCCTTAGGTTTGGTGAAAAACAGACAGTTGGGGCAGGCATTTGGTACAGCAGTTAACATACCACTTGGAACACATGCATCCCACATCAGAGTGCCTGGGTTTGAGTCACAACTTGTCTTCCAATCCCAGCTTCCTGCTGATGTGTACCTGGGAAGACAGGGAATGGTTTTTTAAGTACTAAGGCCCCTGATTCAAGTGTGGGAGAACTGGATTGAGTTCCAGGCTTCTGGCTTCCTCCTGGATCAGCTTGTGGGCATTTGAGGCGTGAGTCAGTGGATGGTTTCTCTCATTTGCTCTCACTCTCTGCCTGCCTGCCTTCCTTTCAAATATGAAAAAGGTAGGATAGTGGACAGTCCTGGAAAATATGACTGGATGAAAGGGGGTGGTCTCTGATGGGCTAGGAGGAGGATGCATCCTCTGTATCTTCCCAGGCCTCGTATGTGAATCCTTTATAATAAAACCATGATTCTAAGTATTAAAAAAGGTGAGCTCTAATGACAATAAAATTGTGGAAACTTAGCAGGGCTTATGGGTAAGACTTTTCTTGGTGTCGCTGTGCTTTATTTCTTTCCTCCCAGTACAGGGAGGACCCCTTTGGAATAAGTGTATTGTGACCTACTTTAAAGGAATGTTAGAGAATTCATTTATGGTTAGTTTCAGGGGAAACAGCATGAGGAGGTCAGAGAGACATTTCTGCTTTTGTTGTTTTCTCAAAAGCCAGGGTGCCCTATTTTGGGGTAGCATAGCCTAAACTCAGTCAGTACTCATAACGTCTGGTCCCACACCTGGGATAAAGGAAGGTTCATTGAATTTTTATTGAAAACATACTTCATATGTCCTGTGTAGTTCCTGGGTTCGTATCATTGACAGTTTAATTCATAATTCAGCTTTTTTTTTTCACTACAAGGATGGATTCAGAAGGCAAAAATCTTTTCCCCATTTCTTAAATCTGGATTAGACTCTTGAATAAATATTTATTGGCATATTTGTGTTGCATGGAGTTATTTTAAGGGAAAATGGAGTTTTCCCTCAGAATATCTTCATTATTCAAAAAAGAAATGCCTATCCCACATCCACTTGATGTTCTCTGTGTAGTCTATTTTTCTCTTTCTCAGACCTGTATGTCTAATATTAGAAATCTTTTCTTATTCTCCTTCCTATGGCTGCCTTAAACTGCTTTCAGGAATACATTTGTATTCAGGGGCTCAACTGATAAAACATTTCAACAGGATGAAACTCTTTAATCCTATTTTATATCTAAAATGCATGCTCAACACTATCTTCAACTATCTCTTGAGAATCCAATTTCTTAAGGTTATATGCCCAAGAATGAGTGGAAATTTTCAAAACCTACAGTTCAAACAAAGTACCAAATTCAAACAAAGCCCAGACAATCGAGCCTGAGACTGATTTGTGTGGCCATAAACAGCAATGAAATCTTCCAGTGGCTATCAGTATAGTAACTATGATTATGGCTTAGCAAAATCATGTCTTTCTCCTCTGGCCCTTAAGCATTTGGGGACTGTTTCTCTAAACAGACTTTTTGGAGCCTAACAGTCCTCACAATAAAGACAACCAGAACATGATGGCAGATATCCATGTAAGTACAAGATATCAAAACAGTGACACAAGTTTGATGAGCAATTCAGTGATGATTCAAAACTATTGCTGAGACATGATAGACAGGCACCTTGGTGGAATCCTACTGAGCAGAGAATGAAGGAAGCTTACAGTCACTGCTTGCTACCTTATTTAACCAACAAGCCAAGGTCAAAATTTTTCTTCCTAAACATTCTATTCTCCATGAAGTATGGAGATGAAGAAATGACTGTGATCCTTTTACTAAAAAGTATTGAGTGCTCTTTAAAAACTGGTAAGTGAAACGTTTTTCTAGAATCAGTTTATTTAAATTTCTAGCTAAGAGTTCAATCTGAAAATCACTAATTGATGAAGGCACTTTTTAATTCCTTACAAACACCCTCACTAGCTGTTGGATTTTAAAGATACTTTTTGGGAAATTGGATTTTTTTAAAGATGTATTTAATTCTCTGATAGCAGAGAGAGGTAATGGGGAGAGAATGTCTTGTATCTGCTGCTTCACTCCCCAAATGCTTGCAACAGAAAGGGCTGGGTCAGGCCAAAGCCAGGAACTCAACCTTGGTCTCCCATGAGTATAGCAGGGACCCAAGCAGTTGATCCAGTTCCTTCTCCTCCTCTGCAGCATTCGGTGTTCTCACTGTTTTCTATTAGCCATTCTGATAGGTGTGTAGTGTTAGCTTAGTGTGGTTTTACCTTGCATTTCATTCATGGCTGATGGTGTTGCACATTTTCTCATGCGTTTACTTGCTGAAAAATATGTCTTCCTCAGGGAAATGTCTTTTGGCTATTTCCTCATTTCCTTGTTTGTTGTTTTACTGTTAAATTTTGATTTTAAGTTTTAATTCTTTTATAGTCCAGATACTAGTCCTTCTCTGGAAACATTTTTACAAATATTTTCTCTCAGTAGCCATCATCTGCTACCTCCCAGGGTACACATTAGCAGGAAGCTGGAATTGGAAGCAGAATGGGAACTCGAACCTAGGCACTCAGGAATCTTAGCCACTGTGCCAAACACTCACTTCTGCAACTTTTTTCTTACATTCTTAGGAAACATAGCCACGTGACTAGATGGCATGACTGAAAGAACTGAGCATTTTATCTGCCTCACTTCCAGGGATTATTAATTCTATATATCTGTTTTTATTGAAACGTCTTAGTCTTATGATAGTAATGGGTTAATAATATACAGAATCGTTTTGGGGTCTTACATAAAGTTAGAGTTAAGACCATCTGCCTTTAAGAGTAATCTTTAGAGATAAATAAAGGAATTGTGAATCACAAAAGCCAGTTTCAACTAGTGAAAGTTCAGGCAGAGGAGTGGAACAAAAAATTATCAATTCATTGATGTCAGCTTAAGCCAGACCTAAGACCTTAGCCACTTCTTAAACAGAAATAAAATGAAGAGAGAAAATAGAAAATGAGGGGTAGATGAGGATGGGAACATAAAATAAATAGTGACACTGTTTTTCAGCCATGATTGCTATGACGCTATAACTTCCAAATATACAAACTCCATTTCTTCAGAAATTTGAGTCATCTAAATAATTAGAGGTGGAAGGAAATGTCATTGTCAAATGCACCATCCTGGACATAATGGGACTCATCGGCTATTACTCTCTGAGCAAGGCTTGACTGTAACTGTAACTGCCCAGTCTAACCTCCCTTTGTAGTGTTTATTCCAAATGCTCTAGTGGAAAGGGTTCTGCTGCCCTCTACTGGTACTAACACATAAGGACCCAGACTGAAGGAAGCAATTTCAGCATCTGTGAATGAGTGGATGGGACTCTGTTCTTGTCGGAAAGCCAGACAAGTCAACATCCCTGGCTAAAGAATCTTTTAATAATGATTAAGCTATGAGCCAGTCCTTCAACTTCACTGAAAGATGTGGAACATCCCTTAGTGGAGTGAAGGCAAGTTTGAAATGCAAAGCCGAAAGATGAAGTAGTCCATCAAAGTGGGAAAACATTTTTCTTTTTAATTTATAGGCATTGAAAAAAACAGCAACAATAACAGAAAGCCCTATGTTAGGAATGTATCAGGGGTGTTTGAGGAAAAGCAAGATTGATCATTGTAGTGTAATGACTGGGAAAGTTGGAATGGGGAAGACAGCAGAAGCCAGATTTGTCCAATAGGTGTATGATGTGAGCTACATACACCATCTAAAATTTTCAAGTAATCACATTTCAAAAAGTTAAAATATATAGGTGACATTAATTTTAATAATTGATTTTGTTTAACCCAGTATAACCAAAAGGATATCACTTGAATACAGAATCATTGTAAGAATATTAATGCTAATAAAGTGTTTTCTTTTTCTTCCTACACTAACTCTTTGAAATTAGGTATTTATGTTACAGCACACCTTAGTTTGAATTCACCACTTGCGCAGGACTCAATAGTCAAATATAGAGACTGGCGCTGTGGCAAAGCAGGTAGTCACTGCCTGCAGTGCTGACATCCCATATGGGATGTTTTGGCTGCTCTGCTTCCAATTCAGCTCCCTGCTAATGATACTGGGAAAGCAGAGGAAGATGACCCAAGTACTTGGGCCCCTGCACCCATATGGGAGATCCAGTTGAAGCTCCTGGCCTAGTCCTGGCCCAGCCCTGGTTGTTATGGCCATTTGGGTAGTGAACCAATGGATGGAAGATCTTGAGCTCTGCCTCTGCCTCTGCCTCTCTGCCTTTATAACCCTGCCTTTCAAATAAATAAATAAATAAATCTTAACCAAAAATAGTCAAATATAACTATGGCTACTTTTTTAAAAATTTTATGCTAGGTGTAGTTAAAATCTGTTTGAGTTTAAGTCAACCTTATTGAGCCTACTTTAGAAGTGACTCTTGGCTGGCGCCGCGGCTCACTAGGCTAATCCTCCGCCTAGCGGCGCCGGCACACCGGGTTCTAGTCCCGGTCAGGGCGCCGGATTCTGTCCCGGTTGCCCCTCTTCCAGGCCAGCCCTCTGCTGTGGCCAGGGAGTGCAGTGGAGGATGGCCCAGGTGCTTGGGCCCTGCACCCCATGGGAGACCAGGAAAAGCACCTGGATCCTGGCTCCTGCCATCGGATCAGCGCAGTGCCCCCGCCGCAGCGCGCTGGCCGCGGCGGCCATTGGAGGGTGAACCAACGGCAAAGGAAGACCTTTCTCTCTGTCTCTCTCTCTCACTGTCCACTCTGCCTGTCAAAAATAAAAAAAAAAAAAAGAAGTGACTCTTAGTGGCGATCACTAAATTATTTCAATAGAATAAATGAGACCTAGCAACTCCAAGAGACGCCAAGTTTATGTTAAGTTAGCCAGCTGGCTCTTTGGGGGGCTCTGTTTCACTTTAAACAAGAAGGTGGATAAAATTAAGTCAAACACAACTTCCAAGGTCCTTGAATGTTCTACCTAAGCCTGAATGGAAGTTGTTTATGGCCTGCGAGGCAGAAGGAAACAGAGGGAAATGTAAATGAGTGGGCGCTGTCCAACATGCATACAATCCCCTGCCCCTGCTTTAGCCACACGAGTTTTATCAGAGGCTGTGTAGTACAGTGCACTGATTGGGAGCTTGTGTGCTGAATCTCGGCTGACTCTTTGTTGCTTAACAACTGTGCAGTCTCAAGTAGGTTACTCAAAGTTCTGTGCCTCAGTTTTCTCATTTGGCATGCAAGGTGGTTGTAATGCTTAAATGAGTTAAATCTGTGTGCTTAAAACAGGGCCTCGTGTCTAAAAAAGCCCGGTAGTGATGGCTTTTCATATGGGACGTCTTGTCTATTACTGTAAAATTTTCTCAGCTCCACTTGTCAACCAAGGCACTACTTGGTGATAGTTTGATGCAGATTTTATGCTTTACTTGGATATAATTGCACAGACTTCCACATAGGTAAGAGCCCTGCAGATTTTAATTTCCATCATGGGGCTTTTTAAAAGGCACAGCATGGATTATCCTTAGAAATCTGCTCTCAAAATTTTTCATATCAGAAATGCAAAGGATTTATCTCAAGAGACCATTTTGGCTTAGGGGAAAGGGCAAAAGAAGATTAATATTAGCCCTTTTGCCCCTTAGCTAGGCAATTCTGAAATGTGTTTCTTGAGGTTCTGGGAGGTCCATTAGTGTTAAGCACCTGTTGCTTATAGACAGGCCAAGAACTCATAGAAACTTTCCTTCCTTCCTTGTCATTTCTCTCCTGTTATCCTATACTTCTACTCTCTGAGGTCAGATTCTGAAATAACAATGTAGCATGGAGACATTAGTCTCAGGTTCTGCTTTCAGGGAAATCTTTGAAAAATGCTTATATAATAAATTTATTCACATTGCACTTATTTTCAGGATAATCGTGTCTGTTTACCTGTGCTTAAGTCTTTCATCCACTTTTCTCTGGCATCTCTAATCTGGCTCCTTATTTTTGGTTCTTTCCCCAGTGGTCAGCAAACATCTGTAAACCCACTGTATCCTACAGAGACTGTCTCTGAAATCACTGCCCAATTTTTCTTTATTTTAAAAAAAGATTTATTTATTTTATTTGAAAACCAGAGTTACTGAAAAAGAGAAAAGGAGAGACACAGGGGTCTTCCATCTGCTGGTTAACTCCCTAAATGGCTATGATGGCAAAGGCTGAACTATTCTGAAGCCGGAAGCCAGGAGCTTCTTCTGGGTCTCCCACATGGGTGTGGGGGCTGGTTTGGAAGTGCAGCAGCCGGGACTTGAATTTTAACTTGCTGCACCACAGTGCCAACCCCTTCTTTCTTCTATGTATGTATGTATGTATATATGCATGTATGTATGTATTTGAAGGGCACAGTGACAGAGAGAGAGAGAAAGAGAGAGAGAGAAAGAGAGAGAGAGACCAAAAGAGATCTTCTCCAAATGGATGCAACACCCAGGGACTATGCTAGGTTAAATCTTGGAGCCTGGAATTCCATCCATGTTTCACATGTGAGTGGCAGCGGCCCAAGCACTTGGGCCATCTTCTACTGCTTTCCCAGGTGTGTTAGCAGGGACATGGATTGGAACCAGAGCAGCTGGGACTCAAACATGGATATGAGTCTAACAAGTTGTGGTTTAACCCACTACCCAGTTTTCTTGAGAGAGGTGTTTCTTTATTCTTTTTCTTTTTCTTTTTTTTTTTTTTTTTTTTTTTTTTTTTTTTTTTTTTTGACAGGCAGAGTTAGACAGTGAGAGAGAAAGAGAGAGAGAAAGGTCTTCCTTCCTTTGGTTAACCCCTCAAGTGGCCGCTACGGCGGGCACGTTGCGGCCGGCACGCTGCGCTGATCTGAAGGCAGGAGCCAGGTGCTTCCTCCTGGTCTCCCATGCGGGTGCAGGGCCCAAGCACTTGGGCCATCCTCCACTGCCTTCCCGAGCCACAGCAGAGAGCTGGACTGGAAGAGGAGCAACTGCGAGACAATCCGGCGCCCGACCGGGACTAGAACCCGGGGTCCCAGCACCACAGGCAGAGGATTAGCCAAGTGAGCCACGGCGCCGGCCGAGAGAGGTGTTTCTACTTACTGCCTTCAGTTACTCAACTCTCCTTCACTTGTTGAACTACTGTTGTCTGGGATCCTTCTCCAGAAATCATCCTCACAATTGACCCGCTGGCAGCTTCTCGCCTTAGAAGAAGTAGAACTGTCAGGTTGTAGCAGAATAGGTTGTCTGATGGACTAGAATCCATTCTGCAGAGTTTTTGTGAATGACTGGAATTAATATGGTAATATTAATTAATATGTAATGAGCACTTATGGTATTCCAGGAATGCTGCTAAGTGCTTTACATGTGCTCTTATTTAATATTTAAAGCAAATGTAAAAAGTAGAAATTATCCCCATTTTGTAGTTGAGAAATAAATTCAAAGAGCTTATCTAAAAATACAAAACTTACTAGTATAGAGCCAGGCCTTAAATCCAGGTCAGTTTTCCTAGCTCTTGCCCATCTCACTAAAACCATCGAAAGCCCTGACTCTGTGTGTTTTACCCCAATCTTAGCACTGTCTATACTGCTCAGTACTGTGAGATACAGGTTTTTTTCTACTGGTTTAAAAACAGGCTTAAAAAGAGTCCCACTATACTGTGGCAAAGGTAAATTAGAGGGTACCAACAGCTCAGAGGGTTAGGGGAGAATAGAAAGTGACATTCAGTGGGTAAAGGGTTTCATTTTGGAGTGAGAAAAATATCCTAAAATTGATTATGGTAAATTCTCTATGAATATATTAAAAACCATTGAATTCTACACTTTAAGTGGGTGAATTGTGTCATATGTTAATCATATTACATTCAAGCTATTACTGAAAAAAAGAAAAATACCATTGGAGGTATTTAGCTTGCATATTTGACAACAAAATATTCATATAGCATATATAGAAAGCAGTAGACAAACCACTGTTATTTATCATATTCACCACTTTTACTTGTTTGTATCCACACTATACAGAATTCAGGGTTCCAAGAGGTGCTCCCTTTAATTTTTTTGAGAGACAAGGGTTCTCTGCTGGTTCACTCCCTCAAATTCCTGCAAATGCTAGGGCTCTGCCAGGCCAAAGCCAGAAGCTAGGAACCCCATCCAGGTCTCCCATGTGGGTTGCAGGAATCCAGTCACTTGTGCTATGACTGCTGCCTCCCAGGATTTGCATTAGCACGAAGCTGGGGTCAGGACCTGGAGCCAGAATTTAACTAGATACTCCAGTGATGGATGTGGGTATCCCCATAGGCATCTTCCCTGTCGAGTGAAATGCCCACCCCTGTTTTCTGTTTTTATTTTTTAATTAATTTATTTGAGAGGCAAAGGGACAGAGAGAGGGTCCAACAGACAGAAAGGAGGTGTTCCTTTTCAGGTCGTGGATAATTAGGCACAGGGTTACTGATATTCACTGCTGGAAAGTCTACAGTCTGTACAGCAAAACTCTTCTGTTCCTTTAAAAGAAAAGCGGAGAAAGATCTTGAGCACCTGAGACGGCACTAGATCATTTGAATGCCTACCAGTGACAGTAATGGCGTTAATTAGGGGCCCACATCCAGACATCTTGGGCAATCTGGATGATCACAGCACCTCCCAGTACAACTTCATTTGTCCTGAATCCCCCAACAACGGTGAAGAGAAAGAGAAGTGCAGGGTGATTTAGTTTCAGCCCCAGAGTCGGTGCACAGTGGCCGTTGTGAAGCCATGTGGTGGGGAGGACTGCTTTCAGCTTTGAAAAATGTGGACCCAAAATGCACCTCTGCTTACCGCAGGTGGAGCATCAAACAAAAGAAAGACGACTTGCTTGGCAAGACCATTAACTATCTGCTTCCATTGGCCTGATTACTTCAGGACCTTGATTAATTTCTCCCTAAATATCAGACAGGAGGTGACTGCCTGCTTCTCCCTACCTGTGACCTGATTAACTAATGGTTGCTCAGGGGTACTTCCCTCTCCTGAACAACCCCCATCCTTAACATTTTTCCTTTTTCCGCATAAAACCAGAGCTGAAGCAGTCACAGCACAGAGGGGGCTCATATCAATCTTGTATGTAGGAATTTCCCCCCACTGCTCTGGCTCACTGAGGACGCTTGCAAGAGTGATAGGTTTTTTTCTCCCTTTTTACCCACTGGAAGGAAAAAGTCTCTTTAAGATTGGAAAGAAAGCCTTGTAAATCTACATGACAATGGACTAGAGAAAGGAATAGGAAGATTTGGGGAGAAAAAACCTGGGTATTCTGAGGTTGAGGAAGGGTGGGCCCATTGGCCTGCAGAATGGACAAGAAAAGTAAGGGAGTGTGTATTTTACAGAGGCTCTTCTTCTATTCCTGAGCCTTTTTTTTTTTTTTTTTTTTTTTTGAAAGGCAGAGTAACACAGAGGTTGGTTCAGTTCCCAAATGACAACAACAGCCAGGACTGGGCCAGTCTAAAGCTAGGAGCCAGGAACTCCAATTCCAGTCTCCCATATGTGTAGTAGGGACTCAAGTACTTGAGCCATGTCCTGCTGGTTTCCAGGTAAATCAGCAGGGAGATGGATCCCAGGCACAATAACCTGAACTCAAATTGGCATTCTGATATGTGATACAGAAGTTCCAAGATGAAATTTAAGTTGCTGTGCCCTGTTTCTAGGTATTAAAAGATTTAAGCAATGAGTTTGAATTCTCCACAGTTCCCCAGGTTGTAGGTCTGTTGTGTCTTTCCCTGACACACTGCCTTGGGACTGACCACATAGGTCAAAGATAACTTTCACTTTTAAGTTTTCCCCTAGATACCCACTGAAAAGGCCCTTAGATCTGTGTAAAGAAGCAATTTGGGGGCCCAGCACAGTGGTGTAGCAGGTAAAGCCTCCGCCTGCAGTGCTGGGATCACATATGAGTGTCGGTTCAAGTCCGGGCTGCTCCACTTCTGATCCAGCTCTCTGCTGTGGCCTGGGAAAGCAGTGGAAGATGGCTCAAGTCCTTGGGCTCTTGCATGTGGGAGACCTGGAAGAAACTCCAGGCTCCTGGGTTCAGATTGGTGCAGCTCCAGCCATTGCGGCCAATTGGGTAGTAAACCATCGGATGGAAGATCTCTCTCTCTCTCTCTCTCTGCCTCTGCCTCTGCCTCTCCGTAACTCTGCCTTTCAAATAAATAAATCTTAAAAAAAAATTGTAAAGTGGACATTTAGCCTCATGGTAAGGACACCCACATTTCACAATCAAGTATGTTATTCAGTTCCAGCTCTGGCTCCTGACTCTAGCATTCTGCTGATGCAGAATTTGGGAGGCAGTAATGATGGACTCAAGTAATTGGGTTCCTGCCTTGAACGTGTGAGACCCAGATTGTGTTCCTTGCTCCCAACTTCTGCCTTGTTCAAGCCCCATCTAATTGTGGATAGGGGATGAACTAGCAGATGGAAGCATATTTGCGCGCGCTCTCTCTCTCTCTCTCATAAATAAATAAATAAATAAATAAATAAAGTTGATCATATGTTTAAATAGTAAGCAGTGTTTTTAGAATCCTGGGGAAAACATGTAAGCATTGAATCAGGCCAAGAGAAACCCCAAAGAGACATTCAACTTGACCTGAGGGAGAGCAAACTGTTGGTGATGCACAAGGATCAGACTTTCTAAACAAGATCAGACAGCACTAAATGGCTGCTTGCTCTATAAAGTGCCAATTAAATTAATACAACTTTTAGGATGGGGGTGGGATAAGTAAAAGAAGAAAGTTATTTTGTCAGGGAAGTATTTTGGATTCCTCAGTACAAAAGAATTCTAAGTTTTTCTGTTCCAATTCCTATTAGGAAAATAGAGGAAAGAGCTCATGGCTTTGGGAGAGACTATCAGAACACAAAACCATGATCTACTTCTTAGCTGTGGAACCTCTAATGCAAATGATTCCACCTGCCTTTTCCACAACATTATTACTAGATTTATTATATGTTTTTATAGAATTGCATTATTATAAATTGTAAAGAAAGGAAATGTAGCATCTACTGAGTATTTCTGTACTAGAGCTCTAATTATCCTCATTTTATAGATATGTAAGCTGGGTCTCAGTAAGTTACACAAGGTCAAATACCTAGGAAGTAGCAGGGCTTGGGTTCAAACCCTGTCTGTATGCTCTCAAAGTCTCTTTCTTCTAGTGGTCACTGTCCCTTTTATTAAACAGTGAAGTATTCTACATGGAAATGTTATTTAGTTCACCAAGTTTTTACTTGACAGTATCTTCTTTGTCTGATGGAATTTTTGTGTTATAATCAGGGGTATTGTCTCTTTAAACCTAATTGTTACAGTGTTGATTTTGCAATATAATTTTTCAATATCTGGGCTTTAATATCAGACTGAAGTTTTCAAGGTTCTCTACCATATATGAAAAGATAATCTTGATAAAAATTCAAATGGATATTTGCCCATCTTACAGCACCTCAGAATTTACTTTCCCTTCAGTACCTGCACATGTACCAAGCTGAATGAATGAGTTTGTTTATTCAACCTGGGTTTTCCATGAGTCAACTAACTGCAGAAGTTGGTTATATTTATATTTATATTTATATAAACTAAGAATGTATTTATTCTTCATTTCCTTATTCTTAGCAAGACAAAAGGCTGTCAAGAAAGAGCAAAATTCATTACTTGGCCCTTACTAATAAATTCTTAGACTCATCTTTATATAAGTCCTGCAAGATATGTCCGAAGTACTTTAAAAAACTCATATGAGATAAACATGTTGATTAAAAAAAAAAAAAGGTGACCATTATTGCTAGGGTACTATCTATCTACTAGTAATTCAACCACAGTTAACAACAAAGTTCAGTCTCCTTCGATGGCCAACTGAATTATCCCATTAAAGAGTGAAAACATATACCAATCAAAACACCAGTAAGATTTAAAAGAAGAACAAGGAAGGAGATGGGCGAACCCTAAAGAGGGCAAGGAAGGCCTCCGTGGGTAGTGTCTCTGTCAGACAGCACTTTCCCAAATTGGCCTCTGAGCCAAAGATGAAATAGAAATTACTTTATCAAATCAGAATACAAAAGGAGGCTGCTGACCTTTGATCAAATGTTCCTTTGTAGTTTTGACAAGGAAATTTGCATGAAAAAAAAATGCCGGACACCACCTACTACATGAAAAGTTAAGTTCAGGGATGTAAAGGAAGCCAGAGGTCAAACCTCTTAAACAGCCTGTCAGATAAAAGCTGGCTTCTTTCTGCCTTGCACGCAGGAGGGTTTTCAGGCTGCAGAGCGTTTGAAAGAGGACAAATGAAGTGTTCTGTGCTTCAGCACGTATTGCTTTTCACCCATTCAGGCCTGAGTTTGGGCTAATAATTTTCATCTTAGGCATATTAGTGGTTGGGTGGAGAAAAGCAAACAGGTAAGAAACATGGTTAGCTGTCTAATTTGTGTCTGTAGTTATCCCGAGAGAACTGGTTATAACCTATCCATCCCTTTTAACTTTTCCCCTTCAAAATGCTGTCAAAGGGGACAGGCGTTGTGGTGCAGCAGGTTAAGCAGATGTGTTGCCAGCATCCCATACCAGAATGCCAGTTCTAGTCCTGCCTGCTCTGCTTCCGGTCTGGCTTCCTGCTTATGTGCCCCAGGGAAAACAACAGATGATGACCCACGAACTTGGACTTCTGACACCCATCTGGGAGACCAAGATGGAGTTCTCGGCTTCTGGCTTAGCCTGGCCCAGCCCCAGGCATTGTGCTCATTTGGGAAGTCAAGCAGGCAAGTAGAATGATGATCTATCTCTCTCTCTGCCTCTGTCTCTGCCTCTCCCTCTTTCTGATGCTGGGCCTTTCAAATAAATACACACATACACCTCTTTAAAAAACACTGTCAGAAGACCAGTAGCTATCTTTGAAGTATTAACAAAAAAAGATTTGTAGATTATAAAGTAATGCAAGTGAGTATAACATTTATATGTGAGATCATAATAGTACAGAAATATAATTATTTTTCTTCTTATTCATATTAGTTGTCTGACAATTCATAATAAAACTGAAGCCCAGATAATGTCTGACTCAGAATAGTTAAAATGATACAGTGCAGTTCTCCCCCTTATTCTCATCTTAGTCATTTTTCATTCAATCAAAGTATGTGGTATTTTTATTTTTTTAGAAAGCTTTTATTTAATAAATATAAATTTCATAGGTACAGCTTTTGGAATATAACAGTTCTTCCCCCCATACCCTACCTCCCACCCCCAAACCGTTGCATCTCCTACCCCCTCTCATCCCATTCTTCATTAAAGTATATGGTATTCTAAAGATGTGTTTCAAGCCCTTAGCAGGCACTAAACACATTTCAGGAATGAAAGAAATTGCATACAGTGTTGAGTTATTTGTAAGGGAAAACAAAGAATGTCCTTGTAGGATCTTCAGAATCTCACAGCTTTGTGAAAGTCCCAAATAAACCTTATTAACTTGGTTATATTGGGTCATTAATAAATCTGCCTAAACTTCAGTCTCTCATGCTTTAAAATAGAGGTAGTGGCATCTACTACATAAATAGAAAGAATTGGAACATGGGAAGCATTCAGTAAATTGCAGCTACATAGTTTTTCAGTTTTATGGATGATTCATTTTAAGTTCTTCACATATTAAGTTCGTCCTTAGCTTCACCATCTTCTGGAGCATGACTTTAATTATTTGCATTTGTTTGAATGTATTCCATCAATCTTAACACAAGGGAGTCTTCTTTAGTTAACATGGCTTCTCAGTCCTCATTTTTTAGTGTTATGAGGACCACAGTGCTGACCTTATCTGACATAATAGCTGCCCCTGACAGATGATTTTATGTCTCATGAATGGATTTCTTCCTAAGAGACTCTGGTCCTCATGCCAATTATCCAGGAGAAAATTGGTGTATCAAGTCTGATACCATCTTTTCTAATAAGCAAGAGCTAAATTAACTCCTAGTTCCTGATTATTCATTTATCTCTGCCTCAAACTATTGTATGTGAAGCCCTTTTCCTTTAGCATTATTTCCAAAAGACATAAGACACCTTAAGAATCTTTAAGTGTGTGATAACTGACTTTTTCAAATAGCCTTAGGCTCTTTTTTCTTCTCTGTGTCTGCTAAATCTAAGAAGTCAAATGGGAAGAAAGCGAGGAAATGGAATCTGAAATTAGAGTCAGAGATCTAGGCCTGCAGCTCTCCATGAAATATTTATTCCATTACTTATCCTCGGAAGCTTGTTAGCCTGGTGTTTTGAAAGTCAGCAATCCATAATTTAGGAGTCCAGATGAACTGATCTTGCAAAGACCAACATCTGGCCTAAAGGAAAGGGGAGGATGTTTGAATGTGCTTCCTTGATTTTAAACCAAGAGGGTGAAAAACCTTGACATCTGGCCTTCTTCCAATATTGAAGACTTTGCAAAAATCAGAACACTTTTTTTAAAAAATCTATTTTTAAAATTTATTTAAAAGGCATAGAAACATAAGGAGAGACAGAGATCTCCCCAGATGTTGGCCTCTGCTACAGGTGGGCTAGGCAAAAGCCAGGAGCCTGGAACTCAGTCCTGGTTTCCCAGTTGGCAGTAGTTGGCAGGGGCCCAATTACTTGAACTGTCAACTTCTGCCTCCCAAGGTGCCCATTACAAGGAAACTGGAATTAAAAATGTCATAAAGATCCTGAAAAGCATTGTTTCACTAACAAATATTTACCAAACTAGAATTAATCACACTTGAAAAAATTTTGGAACCATCCATTTCTTCAATGACTAAATGCTTTGAACTTAGACTTGGAATACTCCAGAAAATAATTCTTTATCCATGATTCTTTTTTTGATTTGTTTATTTGAAAGTCAAAGTGACAGAAACAGGAAGAGACAGAGACAGCAAAAGATTTTCCATCTGCTGATTGGCCACAAATGGCCACAATGGCCAAGATTAGACCAGGCCAAAACTAGGAGCCTGAAATTCCGTCCAGGTCTCCCACGCGAGTGATAAGGGCCCAAGCACTTGGGCCATCTTTTGCTGCTTTCCCAGGTTCATTATCAGGGAACTGGATCAGAAACAGAGCAGCCAGGACACAAACCAGAGCTCCACTGTAGGGTGTTGGCCTTGCAAGCAGTGGCTCACTCTGCTATACTGCATCACCAGCCCCTGGATCAATAATTCTAAATCAAAAATAAATGCTCTAATATTTCTTATTGTGTGGAAGGAACAGGAGAGGAAGACTGAACAGGAGAGGAAGACTAAACAGTACACTGTAAATACATTTCTCCTGACAGATCTGCCACAAGTTTTTGGCTTTTATTTTTAATCAGCTTTGTTCTGATGTAATTCATATACCAAACAGATCATGCTTTAAATCCTGTACAATTCAGTGATTCTAGTATATACATATAAATACTATCCAATTTCAGAACATTTTCTTCATTTCAAAGAGAACCTTGTTTCAAGATTATTTTGACTGTCCTGGGTACCTTGCATTTTTCTAAGAATTTTAGGGTCACGCTGTCCATTTCTGCAAAAGTAGCAGCAGGGATTCTAACTAGGTTGAATTTACAGGCCAATTTGGGGAGTAATTCCTTAACATTTTTAAGCCTGGGGATCCAGGGACATGAATCAAGTCTTTTCATTTATTTAGATATTCCTTAGTTTCTTGTAAAAATATTTCACAGTTTTCAGTGCTATGTTTTCCCTAAGCATTTTATTCTTTTATATACTTTAAATAAATGTAGTTTAATTTTATTTTTGAAAGTGCTCATTGCTAGTATAAAGAAATGTGATTGATTAAAAAAATTTTTTTATTCATTTGAGGGACAGAGTTACAGATAGAGAGAGGGAAGGACAGAGAGAGAGAGAGAGAGAGAGAGAGAGAGAGAGATCTTGCATCTGCTGGTTCACTTCCCAAATGGCTGCAATGGCCAAAGCTGGGCCGATCTGAAGCCAAGAGCTAAGAGCTTCCTCTGGGTTTCCCACATGAGTGCTGGGGTCCAACCACTTGGGCTATTATCTACTGCTTTCCCAGGCCATGAGCAGAGAGCTGAATTAGAAATGGAGCAGCCGGGACTCCAACCAGTGCCCATATGGGATGCCAGTGCGACAGGCAGAGGCTTAGCCTAGTACTCCACAACACCAGACCTGATTTTTTTTTTTTAATTAATCAAGTGTTCTGCAAACTTTATCACTTCTATTGTTAGATCTAACAGTGTTTTCAGTGAATCCCTTATGGTTTTCTATATATAAGCTCAGGTGATTTGTGAATGTAAATGTACTTTTCCATTTTCTTTACCAATTCTAATAACTTTTATTTCTTATTTCTTTTTAAATAATTTCCCTATCATCCTGGTTCACTGTTGAGTAAAAACGTCAAGAGCACACAACCTTATCTTGTCCCTGATCTTAGAAGAAAATTGTTTTGTCTTTAACCATTAAGGATGATGTTAGCTGTGGATCCTCCTCTGATAGTATGGATCAGTGCTGTGGTTTTGCTAAGGATTGAGTGTGTCCCCTAAAGTTTTGTGTAATAGAGGCTTAGTCTCAGGTGTGGTGGTGTTGAGGTGGTGGAATCTTGAAGAGGTGGTGCCTATGGGCTGGTATTTGTCCCAGCATTTAAGATTCCACTTAGTGGAGAGCGGCAAGATGGCAGAATAGGAAGGGAGCACACTGATAGTCCGGGAAGAGACAGTTTAATAAAAGTGGAGATACTGTAGGTTCAAGGAAGAGTAGGGGAAGAAACATTAGAGGAAACTCTTCTGGAACTAGTGATTCACAGTGGATCTGTGTGGAGAGCGTGGGAGCCCACAGTTTGGGACACCAGCGGCAGACTCAACACACCAGCGCTGGAACGCGAGGTGAGCCGAACCTCAATAGCCTGAGACACCGGCGGGCAAGCTGAAAGAGGAGACTAGAGGGAATGAGGATTGAAACCCTGTGGGGAAAATTTCACCAGGCTAACTAGAAGAGAGAGGAAAAAAAAAAGTGACTGATACGGACACAAGTTTCTCTCTCTCCGCTCACCTCTCAAAGGCGAGCAAGACAAAGAGAGGGTGCCATTTTGGACATACGTCATAAGCAGGGCGACCTCAGGTCTGCACCAGCCTTCAGCCTAGCAGAAAAAGCTGACTCAGGGTGGGGGGGGTGAAATAACAGGAGATTAGGACCTAGTGAATGTGTGGTGCTAATGAACTGAGACTGTGAAAAAAGAGACGGTGGGTGAGAGAACTCACGGAATTCACGTGAGTACTCTCCAGAGATGCTACAATTCCGTAACTTTGGCAACCCAGTGGGAGACTGCAGGAGAATTTGAGCCCACACTGAGGGCAGAACAGATTCCCTGTGTGGTCCTTGGGAAAGAGCTTCCGATCTCTGGCTCCTGTGGGTATATCATTCACCTGCTAACTACCTCCAGTTCTGTTCAGCTGTGTGGAATTACTTCCCTTTTGAATCAAAAAAGAAAGAAGGAAAGAGAGAGAGATTTACCACGCATAACCTGGGAGTATCACCTTTGGCACACCCTTGACCCTGAGGAACCAAACAGAGCTCTCAGGCCACACCCATCTCAAGCCTGTAAGGCTCCATCAAAAGCAGACAGTCCACTTAATCTAGAGTCATAGTATAACGAGAAAAAACACCACAGCAAAGAAACCAAAGAATATCTCCACAATGCCAAACAAACGCAGAAACCAAGGTAACAAGAACAAGGAAGACACTACAATGCCCCAAAATGATAAAGACACACCAATTCAAGATTATGAAGATGACAAGATAGAAGAAATGCAAGAAGCGGATCTCAAAAAATTGATAAGAACATTAAGAAGTTCTCAAAAACAAATTCTTGAACTACAGAAATCCTTACTGGACAGGATAGAAAATCTCTCTTGTGAAAATGAAATATTAAGGAGGAATCAAAATGAAATGAAGCAACTAGTAGAACATGAAACTGTGATAGTGACAAGAAATCATAATGAAATGAAGAATTCAATAGATCAAATTACAAACACATTAGAGAGCCTTAAAAACAGAATGAGTGAAGCAGAAGAGAGAATATCGGACTTAGAAGACAGAGAACAGGAAAGGATACAGTCAAACCAAAGAAAAGAAGAGGAAATTAGAAATCTAAAACATATTGTCGGGAATCTACAGGATACTATTAAAAAAACCAACATTCGGGTTCTAGGAGTTCCTGAAGGCATGGAGAGAGAGAAAGGATTAGAAGGCCTTTTTAATGAGATACTAGCAGAAAATTTCCCAGGTTTGGAGGACAGAGAAATCCTAGTACAGGAAGCTCATAGAACCCCCAATAAACATGACCAAAAGAGATCCTCACCACGACACATTGTAATTAAACTCTCCACAGTGAAACATAAAGAAAAGATCCTAAAATGTGCAAGAGAGAAACGTCAGATTACTCTCAGAGGATCTCCAATTAGACTCACAGCAGACTTCTCATCAGAAACACTACAGGCTAGGAGGGAATGGCGAGACATAGCCCAGGTACTAACAGAGACAAACTGCCAGCCCAGAATATTATATCCTGCAAAGCTCTCATTTGTGAATGAAGGTGAAATAAAGACCTTTCATAGCAAACAGAAATTGAAAGAATTTGTCGCCGCTCGTCCAGCCCTGCAAAAGATGCTTAAAGATGTGTTACACACAGAAACAAAGAAACACGGTCATCAGTATGAAAGAAGGTAAAGGAAGGAAACCTTACAGCAAAAGATCACAGGAAGTTCAAAGCATATATTAGAAAATATCTTTGGCAAATGGCAGGGCAAAGTTACTACTTATCAATAGTCACAGTGAACGTGAATGGCCTGAACTGTCCAGTTAAAAGACACCGATTGGCTGATTGGGTTAAGGAACAAAACCCATCTATTTGCTGCTTACAAGAAACACATCTTTCCAACAAAGATGCTTACAGACTGAAAGTGAAAGGCTGGAAAAAGATATACCATGCCAACAGAAATGAAAAAAGAGCGGGCATAGCTATCTTAATATCGGACAACATACACTTTACCACAAAAACTGTTAGGAGAGACAAAGAGGGGCACTATATAATGATTAAGGTATCAATTCAACAGGAAGATATAATGATTATCAATGTATATGTACCTAATTACTTATCAATAGTCACAGTGAACGTTAATGGCCCGAACTGCCCAGTTAAAAGACACCGATTTATTTAAAAGATTTGTTAAGGACTTAAAGGGAGACTTAGACCCCAATACAATAGTACTGAGGGACTTCAATACTCCACTCTCAGAAATAGACAGATCAACAGGACAGAAGATCAACAAAGAGACAGTAGATTTAAATGACACTATAGTCCAAATGGATCTGACAGATATCTACAGAACTTTTCATCCTACACAGAAAGCATTTACATTCTTCTCAGCAGTACATGGAACCTTTTCTAGGATTGACGACATACTAGGCCATAAAGCAAGTCTCAGCAAATTCAAAAGATTAGAATCATACCATGCAGCTTCTCAGACCATAAAGGAATGAAGTTGGAAATGAGCAACTCAGGAATCCCTAGAGCATATGCAAACACATAGAGATTGAACAACATGCTCCAGAATGAACAATGGGTCATAGAAGAAATCAAAAGAGAAATCAAAAACTTTCTGGAAATAAATGAGGATAACAGCACAACATACCAAAACTTATGGGACGCAGCAAAAGCAGTGTTAAGAGGAAAGTTCATATCAATAGGTGCCTACATCAAGAAATTGGAAAGGCACCAAATAGATGAGCTTTCACTGCATCTCAAGGATCTAGAAAATCTGAGCAAACCAGACCCAAATCTAGTAGGAGAAGAGAAATAATTAAAATCAGAGAAGAAATCAGCAGGATTGAATAAAAAAAATTAGAAAAAATCAGCCAAATGAGGAGCTGGCTTTTTGAAAAAATAAACAAAATTGACACCCCATTGGCCCAACTAACTAAAAAAAGAAGAGAAAAGACCCAAATCAGTAAAATCAGAGATGAAAAAGAAACGTAACAACAGATACCACAGAAATAAAAAGAATCATCAGAAATTACTACAAGGACTTACTTGTATGCCACCAAACAGGGAAACCTATCAGAAATGGATAGATTCCTGGACACATGCAACCTACCTAAATTGAACCAGGAAGACATCGAAAACCTAAATAGACCCATAACTGAGACAGAAATTGAAACAGTAATAAAGGCCCTCCCAACAAAGAAAAGCCCAGGACCAGATGGATTCACTGCTGAATTCTACCAGACATTTAAAGAAGAACTAACTCCAATTCTTGAACAATCGAAGAAGAGGGAATCCTCCCAAATTCTTTTTATGAAGCCAGCATCACCTTAATTCCTAAGCCGGAAAAAGATGCAGAATGGAAAGAGAATTACAGGCCGGCGCCGCGGCTCACTAGGCTAATCCTCCGCCTAGCGGCGCCGGCACACCGGGTTCTAGTCCCGGTCGGGGCGCCGGATTCTGTCCCGGTTGCCCCTCTTCCAGGCCAGCCCTCTGCTGTGGCCCGGGAGTGCAGTGGAGGATGGCCCAGGTGCTTGGGCCCTGCACCCCACGGGAGACCAGGAAAAGCACCTGGCTCCTGGCTCCTGCCATCGGATCAGCGCGGTGCACCGGCCGCAGCGCGCCGACCGCGGCGGCCATTGGAAGGTGAACCAACGGCAAAGGAAGACCTTTCTCTCTGTCTCTCTCTCTCACTGTCCACTCTGCCTGTCAAAAAAAAAAATAAATAAATAAATAAAAAAAAAAAAAGAAAGAGAATTACAAACCAATATCCCTGATGAACATAGATGCAAAAATCCTCAATAAAATTCTCGCCAATAGAATGCAACAACACATCCGAAAGATCATCCACCCAGACCAAGTGGGATTTATCCCTGGTATGCAGGGATGGTTCAATGTTCTCAAATCAATCAGTGTGATACACCACATTAACAGAATGCAGAAGAAAAACCATATGATTATCTCAATAGATGCCGAGAAAGCATTTGATAAAATACAACACCCTTTCATGATGAAAACTCTAAGCAAACTGGGTATGGAAGGAACATTCCTCAATACAATCAAAACAGTTTATGAAAATCTCACGGCCAACATCCTATTGAATGGGGAAAAGTTGGAAGCATTTCCACTGAGAGCTGGTAGCAGAAAGGGATGCCCACTCTCACCACTGCTATTCAATGTAGTTCTGGAAGTTCTAGCCAGAGCTATTAGGCAAGAAAAAGAAATCAAAGGAATACAAATCAAGAAGGAAGAAGTCAAACTATCCCTCTTTGCAGATGACATGATTCTATATGTAGAGGATCCAAAGAACTCTACTAAGAGACTATTGAAACTCATAGAAGAGTTTGGAAAAGTAGCAGGATATAAAATCAATGCACAAAAATCAACAGCCTTTGTATACACAGGCAATGCCACGGCTGAGGAAGAACTTCTAAGATCAATCCCATTCACAATAGCTACAAAAACAATCAAATACCTTGGAATAAACTTAACCAAGGACGTTAAAGATCTCTACGATGAAAATTACAAAACCTTAAAGAAAGAAATAGAAGAGGATACCAGAAAATGGAAAAATCTTCCATGCTCATGGATTGGAAGAATCAATATCATCAAAATGTCCATTCTCCCAAAAGCAATTTACAGATTCAATGCAATACCAATCAAAATACCCAAGATATTCTTCTCAGATCTGGAAAAAATGATGCTGAAATTCATATGGAGACACAGGAATAGCTAAAGCAATCTTGTACAGCAAAAACAAAGCCAGAGGCATCACAATGCCAGATTTCAGGACATACTACAGGACAGTTGTAATCAAAACAGCATGGTACTGGTACAGAAACAGATGGATAGACCAATGGAACAGAATAGAAACACCAGAAATCAATCCAAACATCTACAGCCAACTTATATTTGATCAAGGATCTAAAACCAATCCCTGGAGAAAGGACAGTCTATTCAATAAATGGTGTTGGGAAAATTGGATTTCCAAGTGCAGAATCATGAAGCAAGACCCCTATCTTTCACCTTACACGAAAACTCACTCAACATGGATTAAAGACTTAAATCTACGACTTGACACCATCAAGTTATTAGAGAGCACTGGAGAAACCCTGCAAGATGTAGGTACCAGCAAAGACTTCCTAGAAAAGACCCTGGAGGCGCAGGCAGTCAAAGCCAAAATTAACTATTGGGATTGCATCAAATTGAGAAGTTTCTGTACTGCAAAAGAAACAGAGAGTGAAGAGGCAACTGACAGAATGGGAAAAAATATTTGCAAACTATGCAACAGATAAAGGGTTGATAACCAGAATCTACAAAGAAATCAAGAAACTCCACAACATCAAAACAAACAACCCACTTAAGAGATGGGCCAAGGACCTCAATAAACATTTTTCAAAAGAGGAAATCCGAATGGCCAACAGACACATGAAAAAATGTTCAAGATCACTAGCAATCAGGGAAATGCAAATCAAAACCACAATGAGGTTTCACCTCACCCCGGTTAGAATGGCTCACATACAGAAAGCTACCAACAACAGATGCTGGCGAGGATGTGGGGAAAAAGGGACACTAACCCACTGTTGGTGGGAATGCAAACTGGTCAAGCCACTATGGAAGTCAGTCTGGAGATTCCTCAGAAGCCTGAATATAACCCTACCGTTCGACCCAGCCATCCCACTCCTTGGAATTTACCCAAAGGAAAGGAAATTGGCAAACAAACAAGCTGTCTGCACATTAATGTTTATTGCAGCTCAATTCACAATAGCTAAGACCTGGAACCAACCCAAATGCCCCAACAGTAAACTGGATAAAGAAATTATGGGACATATACTCTATAGAATACTGTACAGCAGTCAAAAACAGTGAAATCCAGTCATTTGCAACAAGATGGAGGAGTCTGGAAAACATTATGCTGAGTGAATTAAGCCAGTCCCAAAGGGACAAATATCATATGTTCTCCCTGATCGGTGACAACTAACTGAGCACCAAAGGGGAAACCTGTTGAAGTGAAATGGACACTATGAGAAGCAGTGACTTGATCAGCTCTTGTCCTGACGGTTGATGTACAATGTAATACTTTATCCATTTTAGTATTTTTTCTTTGTTTTGTTCTAGTACTATTGGTTGAACTCTGTAATTAACACACAATTATTCTTAGATGTTTAAATTTTAACTGAAGAGGGACCCTGTTAAATATAAGAGTGGGAATAAGAGAAGAGGAGATGTACAATTTGGGACATGCTCAATCGGACTTGCCCCAAATGGTGGAGTTAGAAACCTGCCAGGGGATTCCAATACAATCCCATCAAGGTGGCATGTACCAATGCCATCTCACTAGTCCAAGTGATCAATTTCAGTTCACAATTGATCACACTGATAGGTCTAAGAGTCAAAGGGATCACACAAACAAGACTAGTGTCTGTGAATACTAACTGATAGAATAAAAAAAGGAGAGAATGATCCAGCATGGGAAGCGGGACACACAGCAGACTCATAGAATGGCAGATGTCTTAAATAGCACCCTGCCCTCATAATCAGCCCTTAAGGCATTTGGATATGGCTGAAGAGCCCATGAGAGTATTTTAGGCATGGAAAGCCAAGACACTCTGGCAAAAAAAAACAAAAACAAAACAACAAAAAAAAAACCACACCTAAATGAAAGATCTCTGCGAGTGAGATCCCAGTGGAAAGAATGGGGCCATCAAAGAAGGAGGTACCTGTCAACAACAGGAGTCACTGTGTACTTCTCATGTGGGATCTGTCCTTAATGTGTTGTCCAATGTGAAGTAATGCTATAACTAGTACTGAAACAGTATTTTACACTTTGTGTTTCTGTGTGGGTGCAAACTGATGAAATCTTTACTTAATATATACTGAATCGATCTTCTGTGCATAAAGATAATTGAAAATGAATCTTGATGTGAATGGAATGGGAGAGGGAGCGGGAGATGGGAGGGGTGCGAGTGGGAGGGAAATTATGGGGGGCGGGGAGCCATTGTAATCCATAAACTGTACTTTGGAAATTTATATTTACTAAATAAAAAAAAAAGATGCCACTTAGTGTGCTCCTGTCCCAAATCACAGTGCCTGATTTGATTCCTGGATACACAGCAATCTAGCCTTCTACTAATACGTACCTTGGGAGGCTGCAGGTCATGGCGCAAGTACTTGAGTCCCTTCCACCTACCTAGGAGACTCAGGACTCAATTCATGGCTCTTCTCTTCAGCCTGGCCCAGGCTTGACTACTACAAGTCTTTGGGGAATGAACCAGCAAATGGAAGATGGCTCTGTCTATGTCTTTCAAACAAAGTGAAAATATTTAAATATTTTAAAGAGAAGAGAGGAGAGAGAGAGGGAGAGAAGGAGAGAGAGGGAGAGAGGAGAGGGAGAGGGAGAGAGAGAAAGTGAAAGTGAAAGAGAGAGAGGGTGCCTTGTGGCAGATAATTAGGTAAGGACACAACATTTGGAAGGGATTAATGGGTTAGTTCCCATGAGAATGGGTTGTTATAAAAAGAATGAACCTGGCCCCTCCTAGTCTCTTGCTCCCTGCCTCTTCCTCCCTATACATTCCTACCATGAAGCCCTCACCAGGGCCAGTCACATGTCAGTGCCATACTCTTAAATATCCAGAACTGTGAAGTAAATAAACCTCTTTTCTTTAAAAAATACCCAACTTAGGTATTTTATTAGAACATCACAAAATGAAATAAACAATTAGGTTAGTAAAATTCCTTTAATTCCAGTTTGTGGAATATTTTATTATGATAGGATATCAGATTTTGTCACATGCTTTTCCTAGTCCCTTAGGAAGATCGTATGTATTTTATCTTTTATTCTATTAACATAGCATACTATGTTAATTTTCACATGTTAAATCAACCTTCCATCCCTGGGAAAAATTGGACTTGGTTATGGTATATAATCCTTTCTTTATGTTTCTAGATTTGGTTTGTTAGTATTTTACTGAGGATGTTAACAGATATGATCATGAAGGATATTAGCTTGTCATTTTCTTTTGTTGTCATATCTTTGGTTTAGGTCTCAAATTAATACCTACCACATGAAATGAATTGAGTAGTGTTCTCTCCTCTCCTATTGTTTGAAATTTTTTGTGAAATATTTATAATAAATCTTCCTTAAAAATTTGGCAGATTTCATCAGTAAAGCCATATCTTCTAAAAATTAGATATTTTCTAGTTTATCATTTTTTTATTTCTTTTGTGACTTATCTTTTTAGTTATTTTCTTAGGGATTTTACCAAGAATTATAACTGTTGTTCTAATTTAGAAAATTCTAGTTTGAATTTAATGCCAACTTAATTTCAACAACATACAAATTTTTTTTTTACTTTTATTTAATGAATATAGATTTCCAAAGTACAGCTTATGGACTACATTGACCCCCCCCCATTACTTCCCTCCCACCCGCAGCCCTCCCCTTTCCTGCTCTCTCTCCCCTTCCATTCATATCAAGATGCATTTTCAATTTTTTATATATACAGAAGATCAGTTTAGTATACATTAAGTAAAGATTTCAACAGTTTGCACCCACATAGAAACACAAAGTGAAATATACTGTCTGAGTACTCATTATAGCATTAAATCTCAATGTACAGCACATTAAGGACAGAGATCCTACAAGAGGAGTAAGTGCACAGTGACTCCTGTTGTTGACTTTACAAATTGACACTCCTGTTTATGGCATCAGTAATCTCCCTATGCTCCAGTCATGAGTTTCCAAGGCTATGGAAGCCTTTTGAGTTCTCCGACTCTTATCTTGTTTAGACAAGGTCATAGTCAAAGTGGAGGTTCTCTCCTCCCTTCAGAGAAAGGTACCTCCTTCTTTGAAGACCTGTTCTTTCTTTCAACTGGGATCTCACTCACAGAGATCTTTCATTTAGGATGTTTTTGTTGTTGTTGTTGGTTTTTTGTTTGTTTGTTTGTTTGTTTGTTTGTTTTTGCCAGAGTGTCTTGGCTTTCCATGCCTGAAATACTCTCATGGGCTTTTCAGCTGGATCCGAATGCCTTTAGGGCTGATTCTGAGACCAGAGTGCTGTTTAGGACATCTGCCATTCTATGGGTCTGCTGTGTATCTCGCTTCCCATGTTGGATCGTTCTCTCCCTTTTTTATTCTATCAGCTAGTATTTGCAGACACTAGTCTTGTTTATGTGCTCCCTTTGGCTCTTAGTCCTATAATTATGATCAATTGTGAACTGAAATTGATCACTTGGACTAGTGAGATGGCATTGGTACATGCCACCTCGATGGGATTGAATTGGAATCCCCTGGTATGTTTCTAACTCTACTGTTTTGGGCAAGTCCGATTGAGCATGTCCCAAATTATACATCTCTTCCCTCTCTTATTCCCACTCTCATGTTTAACAGGGATCACATTTCAGTTAATTTTCAACACTTAAGAATAACTGTGTATTAATTACAGAATTAAACCAGTCGTATTAGGTAGAACAGACAAAAAAATACTAAGAGGGATAATGTATTAAGTTGTTCATTAACAGTCAGGGCTATGCTGATCAAGTCACCATTTCTCATAGTGTCCATTTCACTTCAGGTTTCCTTTTTGGTGTTCAGTCAGTTGTCACCAATCAGGGAGAACATGATATTTGTCCCTTTGAGACTGGCTTATTTCACTCAGCATGATGTGTTCCAGATTCCTCCATTTTGTTGCAAATGACTGGATTTCATTGTTTCTTACTGCGGTATAGTGTTCTAAAGAGTACATATCCCATAATTTCTTTATCCAGTCTACCGTTGATGGGTATTTAGGTTGGTTCCAGGTCTTGGCTATTGTGAGTTGTGCTGCAATAAACATTAGGGTGCAGACCGCTTTTTTGTTTGCCAATTTAAATTCCTTTGGGTAAATTCCAAGGAGTGGGATGGCTGGGTCGAACGGTAGGAACAACATACAAAATTTATATAATTCCATTCCCTCCCCTTTCTTTTTGGGATTATTGTAATGAAAATTATACCATTGGCTTACAAACGATTATCAACACAGTTTTATAATTATTGCTTTATACAATTATTTATTTTTATTTTTTACAAGATTTATTTATTTGTTTGAAAGGCAGAGTTACACAGAGAGAACAGGAGAGGCAGAGAGAGACAGAAAGAGAGAGAGAAATCTTCCATCCACTGCTTCGTTCCTCAATTGGCTGCAATGGCTGGAGCCAGGAGCTTCTTCCAGATCTCCCACACAGATACAGAGGCACAAGGACCTGGGTCATCTTCTACTGTTTTCCCAGGCCATATCAGAGAGCTGGATCAGAAGGAGAACAGACAGGACTCGAATTGGTGCCCATATGGGATGCTGGCACTGCAGGTGGCAGCCTTGCCCACTTGCTACAGAGCCGGCTCCTATTTATTTTTAAAGATTTTTTTTTTATTTGAAAGGCAGAGACACAGAGAGAGAGAGAGAGAGTCCTTCCATCTCCAGTTCATCCTGAAATGGCCACAGTGGCTGAGACTGGGCCACACCAAAGTCAAGAACCACGACCCCTCTCAGGATTTCCCACATGGGTGTAGGGGCCCAAGCACTTAAACCGTCCTCCACTGCTTGCCCAGGTCATTAGCAGGGAGCTGGGTTGGAAGTGGAACAGCTGGGATTTGAAGTGTTGTCCATATGGGATACTGGCATTGCAGGTGGAGGCTTAACCTTCTACACCACAGCCCCGGTCCCCACACTCGTCTTTTAAAACAAGAAGAAAAAAAAGTGATACAAGCAACTCATTCGTACTTTTATATTGACTTATGTGTATAACTTTCCTTGTGTTTTTTTTTTTTTTATATTTTAGTTATTTGTTTGAGGAGTAGAGTTACAGAGATAGAGACAGAGAGAAAAGTCTCCCATCCACTGGTTCACTCCCTAATTGGCCACAATGGCCAGAGCTAGGCTGAATCAAATTCAGGAGCCAGGAGCTTATACCGGGTCTCCCATGTGGGTTCAGGGGCCCACGCCCTGGGCCTCCTTGTGTTTCCTTTGCATTCTTTGCCTTCAGATTTGGCTCTGTTATCCTATCATTTCAGCCTCATGTATTACCATTATCTTTTCATGTAGATCAGGTTTGTGAGCAAGACAGTCTCACAAATTTTTTTTTTTACAGATTTTATTTATTTATTTGAGAGAGAGTTAGAGTTACATACATAGGTAGAGACAGAGAGAAAGGTCTTCTGTCCACTGGTTCACTGTCTACTGGTTCACTCCCCAAATAGCCACAATGGCCGGAGCTGCACCAGTCTGAAGCCAGGAGCCAGGAGCTTCCTCTGGTCTCCCATATGGGTGCAGGGCCCAATGACATCTCCTACTGCTTTCCCAAGTCATAACAGAGAGCCGGATTGGAAGAAGAGCAGCTGGGACTAGAACCAGTGCCCATATGGGATGCCGGTGCCACAGGTGGAGGATTAACCTACTGCACCACAGCACCGGCCCCACAATTTTTAATAAGGTATTATTTTAATTTCTTTTTCATTTCTGAAGGTAAATTTTGGCAGATAGAATTTTTGATCAATAGTCTCTCTCTTTTTTTAAAGATTTGCTTTTATTTGAAAGACCAGTTACACAGAGAGAGAGGTAGGTAGAGACAGAGAGAGAAATCTTCCATCCACTGGTTCACTCTCCCAGATGGCCACTACGACCAAGGCCAGGCCAGACCGAAGCCAAGAACCAAGAGCTTCTTCTGGGTCTTTCATGTGGACACAGGAGCCCAAGGATTTGGGCCATCTTCCAGTGCTTTCCCAGGCACAGCAGCAGGGAGCTGGATCAGAAGTGGAGAAGCTGGGACTCGAACGTTTACGCATGTAGGATGCTGGCATTACAAGTGGTGGCCTTACCTACTGTTCCACAATACTGGCCCTGCTCAACAGCTTTTCAGCACTTTGAGTATGTCACTCTACTACCTTCTTGCCTCCATAGAGTCTGATAAAAAATAACTTACTAATCTTGCAGAGGATTGTTGTACATACTGATTCACTTCTATCTTTACTTTCAAGATTCTTATTGTGGC
This sequence comes from Oryctolagus cuniculus, assembly GCF_051225735.1. NCBI lineage: Eukaryota > Metazoa > Chordata > Mammalia > Lagomorpha > Leporidae > Oryctolagus > Oryctolagus cuniculus. The sequence goes on from NC_142876.1 coordinate 83,985,918, forward strand.
TTTAGCTTTTGACAGTTTGTGATATACTAAGTGAGAATTTCTTTGAGTTTGTTCTACTAAGAGTTCATGGTGTTTCTAGGAAGATATATTAATAATCTTAATCAACTTTGGAAATTTGCATTTTTAAAAAAATTTGTTTATTTGAAAGAGTTATAGAGAGAGAGAAAGAAGAGAGACAGAAGGAGAAATCTTCCATTTTCTCTTTCACTCCCTAAATGGCCACTCAATGGCTAGGGCTTTTAGGCCAAAACCAGGAACCAGGAGCTTCTGCCAGGTCTCCCATGTGGGTACAAGGGCCCAAGAAATTGGGCCATCCTCTGCTGCTTTCCCAGGCACATTGACAGAGAGCTGAATGGGAAATGGAGCAGCTGGGACTTGAAACATTGCCCACATGGGATGCCAGCACTGCAGATGGCAGCTTAACTCACTGCACCGTGGCACTGGCCCAGGTCATTATTTCTTCAATTATTCTTTCTTCAACTTTGTTTCTTCTTTTCTCAGGAACTTCCATTATGCCTATATTGATAGGCATGCTGATGTGCTACAGGTCTCTGAATCTCTGTTCATTTCATTTCATTCTTTTTTGGCTTCTCTTCCTTAACTGGGTAGTCACAACTGACATGTCTCAAGTTTGATTCTTTATTCTGCCAGGTTATTTCTGTTGCTGGGCCCTTCTAGTGAATTTTTTCATTTCAGTTATTGTGATTTTTAACTCCACAGTTTATACTTGTTTCTCCTTTATAATTTCTGACCTTCTTACTGATAATCTCTATTTGTTAGACATTGTACAGCTATATTATTTTAGTTATTTAGTTACTATATTCTTTAGTTCTTCAGATTAGCTGCTTTAAAGTTTTTATCTGGTAAATCCAATACATGGGTCTCCTCAGAAACATTTTCTGTTGATTTTTTTCCCCCTTGCATGTGGGTTGTACTTTTCTGTATCTTTATGTGTGTCATGATTTTTGTTAAAAAATGGATATTTTAAATAACATGTTGGCAACTCTTGCAGTCAGATTCACCTTTTTCAGGGTTTCTTTCTTTGTCATTTGTTGCTGTTCTCACTGTTGTCGCTGTTTGGTTGTTTTGTGACATTCCAGAACCAATACTGTGAAGTTTGTAAATGTAGGACCACTGAAGTTTCAGTTTGGATTGCTTAGTAGTCATTTAATTATTGCATGGAGATTTCCTTAAATACTTGAGCAAATAAATCTCTCCTTTGTTGAGTAGCTCTCTGTGCCTACTGGGACCTGCCTTCAATGCTCTGGGACAGTTTATATTCCTGATTTTGCATTCTCCTCCTGTTTTCTTAGAGCCTCAAGGTCAACTACAGGTGAGAGTGTGGCCTTTTCAAGTTTATTCTGGGCATGTGCAAAGCCTGTGTACACATGTGGCCTTCAAGACCTCTTAGGATGTACAGGAGTGTTTCAAAAACTCCCTATGGGCCTCTGTTTTCCTGCTTTTCCTTTTAAGTTTTGCTGTTGTTGTTCAGCCTTTTGTGTGCCCTGTGTCCTCACCTCAGACACCTGTGATGTTGAACACTTTGTTTTCAACAAGTGTCCTAGGCAAAAGACTCTTTGCACTAAGCAAATTCTTAGGCCAGATAAATACCAACTCTATAAATGGGGATTTCCAGAGAGCTGCCAGACAAGTCCAGTTGGAAAATGTTCTGGGAATGGGACTCTTGTGGCGCTCTAAATCCATTCTGTCCCCTCCAGTGGCTGTTCCCCTAGTCATGAGATTGTTAGTATTCAATGCTACCATAGAGCTGGGACAACGGAATGGGCTTGGAGCAAGTTAAAATGCCACAAAGCTCACTGTTGTTATTGAATGTCAGCCACTCTTATTGAATAAATGCTCCTTGGATGGTTTTAAGCCATTAGTTAATTTTCAGGATTCTGAAAAAGTTGATGTTGACAACTTTCTGCCAGTGTTCAAATTGCTTTTATGACATAATGAGTAAATTTTCAGATTGTTATATTCACTCTTCTGGAAGTTCTTCATGTAGGTCATTTTTAAAGAATGAATCCAGATAACTACATTGGATTTTAGCATGCTATGCAGGTACCCCTGTTTTAGGCCCAAGTCACTTGGCCCAACAGATATATTCATAGTCCCAACAAAGGAAGTGATTCATGGAGACTTGATCCTTCTCTGACAGAATAAGACCACTTCTTGTTGGGTTAAAAAAAAGGACTCAGTTGTGAATAGAAAGCTTAGTGATTTCTAATGATTTTATAGCAGGGGAGTTGCCAAATGCTTTGCACTCCCAACATGCCTGCCCTTGTAGGCAAAAGTGTTTGTCAGCAAATGTAGGTGCAGATAGGAAGATTTGCAGCACTGTTTAAGTGTTCAGTCACTGCCACACAATTGGTTTCTGTACCTGTGTTTCTTTTATTTATTTATTTATTTTGATAGGCAGAGATAGACAGAAAGAGAGACAGAGAGAAAGGTTTTCCTTTTTCCATTGGTTCATGCCCAAAATGGCCACTACGGCCGGCGTGCCATGGCCAGCACTGCGCCAATCCGAATCCAGGAGCCAGGTGCTTCCTCCTGGTCTCCCAGGCGGGTGCAGGGCCCAAGGACCTGGGCCATCCTCCATGCCTTCCTGGGCCACAGCAGAGAGCTGGACTGGAAGAGGAGCAACCGGGACAGAATCTGGTGCCCCAACCAGGACTAGAACCCAGGGTGCCGATTCCGCAGCCGGAGGATTAGCCAAGTGAGCCAAGGCGCCGGCCTGTGCCTGTGTTTCTAATAACAAAGTCATCAAGTTTGAGAGTCTGGGAAAAAGGGATGGACTGTAACTCTTAGGGATTATAGCATCTTATGAAGATAGAGCATATATTTTGTCCTCAGCTGAAGTATTAAAACAGTGACTCTGAGGAGCTATTAATTTAAATGGTTCTGGAGACATTTCTGAAGAACATAAAATAAGATTGTGAATACTGAGACTCCTCTTTATGGATCAATTTGAAAGTTTTCCAGTAATTAACATTTGGAAGTTTTAAGTTTTCTCTAAGGTAAAGGTATATTGGATACATTGACAAGAAACTATAAGTTTCTTAAACAACAGCTTGTATTTTTTATTTTTATTTTTTGGCGGAGAAGGAAGTAAATGACAAGAATGACTTTGTGGGGAAAGACAGAGTAAGAAACAAAGTAGTAACATTCACAGTACCAAAAAAAAAAAAAAAAAAAAAAGTAAAATAGAGCTATTTTAATGTGTGACAAATAGCCAGAAAGTTTTTATCAGTCACTACACTCAGTCACTGTCATTGAAGAATTAATTGATTGCAAGAATATGAAAATTTCTTAAATAGAAACCTGCATAATATAATTCAAACATGGGAAAATTTGTCCTAGCTTCTGAAAGAGGAAAGCATTGCAAAATAAAGAGCCATCAGTGCCTTATTTAACAAAAGAAAAATAAAAAATAGTAAAAAAAAGAATAGATTTAATTTCACCAATGGTATTCAGATTTGAGATAAAGTGGCCCTATGCTGAGGGCAAAGGGACACCATCAGAGTATGTGGTGCCCAAAGCATCAGAGTCTAAGTGGCTAGGACACCTGGTTACCCGTTACTGATGTCTGATGTAAGCTCTATTATAGCATTCTAATTATAGAACTGATTGCTAAAGATTGAAGAAATACAGCTGTTTGAGTTCTTTGGAATAAGAGCATCGTATTTAAGTACAATGCCATTTAGCAGGAAGAGTATTGTGTTTCTTGATGCCTTGAATCTAAAAGATGAACCGCTGAGAAACAGATATAATTTTGTAAGCCCAGATGGCTTTTTCCTCTCCTTCCACCCACCACTCTCTCCAGATTGCCAGGAATCTGCTTTCTTGTCTTTATACTGGGTTATTTTTAGAACAAACTTATTGTGTGTTTGTGTACTGTATGCTTTCCTTTTGGTTTATATTCTTTTTACCCTTTTAATAATTTTGAATGTAATTGATCTGTTATCTCTGTCATGTAGCTTTATCAGAAGTCCTTAGGGTTCTTCTCTTTGTTTTGTTTTCTTGCTGATTCTTGTTCATGGCAGATCATTTTCTCTTGTTTCCTGTTACACTGTGTATTCATTTTATTTTATTGTTGGTTATTTATTTGAAAAGCAGAGAGAGAAAGAGAGAGACAATGAATGAATGCAAATCTTTAATTGCTGGTTTACTTCCTAAATGCTTGTAATATCTAAGGCCAAGACAGGCTGCAGCCTGGGGCCAGGAACTCAATCCAAGATTGCCACATGGGTTTCAGTGACCCAGATACTTGCATTAGCAGGAAGCTGAATCAGAAGCAGGGCTGAGACTCAGATCCAGGAACTCACATATGACATGCAGGCATCCCAAGCAGCACCTTAACTGCTGTGCCATACACCTCCTGTGTATTCATTTTAAAGCATGTTGGGTGTGTGTGTGTGTGTGTGTGTGTGTGTGAGTCCTGTGTTGCCTAACAGAAATGTTCATCCAAGGTAAGTTTTATATTCCCTTCTCAGATAATCCAGGGGTCTTACCAGTTATATTAGTGGTAAAATACCATGAAAGGTGGCACATTCCTGTTCTGCTTGACTCACGTACAATTTGACTCTAAAGCCATAGAGTAACATAGCATGCTCAGAGATACAATTTATTCCAGAGCATTTAAATTCTTTCCTACACAAAGCCAAGACCCAGATGTTAGCTCTGTTATCACCACTGTAGTCAGCTGGGTAGAATTTGTGTGTCCTCTTTGCACTAGAAAAACCAGCTTCATAAAAGGTTTTGGTTCACTCTTCACAGCTTATCAGGCTCTGGGACCTATTTGTTATGCTGTTGCAGTAACAGCCAAACAGAGCTGCTGCCAGTCTAGGAATCTCCCAGGGCTGGTGGATGGTCAGCTCACATGCCTGGTGCTTTGATTCTCTAAAATCTGTTAATATAGCTTTTTCTGTCACTTGAGTATTTGACTGTCTATCTCCGTCTTGTCTTGTCTTGTCCTTTTCTTTCACTCTTTCTTTCACTCTTTCTTTCACTCCTTCCTTCCTTCCTTCCTCCCTCCCTCCCTTCTTTCCTTCCTTGATTTCTTTCCTTCGGTTCTCAACCACACACTAAGAAATTGCCTTAATTTACACTGCTGTAACAAAATATTGTTGACTGAGTGGCTTAAACAAACAGCATTTGTTTCTCAAAAGTTTTAGAGGCTGATTCCAAGATCAAGGTGCTGGTATATTGTCAAGTAAGGGCCTTCCTTGTGCTTTACAGAGGGCTACTTTTTCACTTTATCCTAAGATGGTAAAAGCGCTTTGTCTTTTTTTATTATTATAAGGATATAATCCCATCTTGAAAGTTCTACTCCTAGGACTTCCTATCAACTTAATTATCTTTCAAAAGCTTCACTATAAATATCACTACATCAGAGATTAGGGCTTCAACATCAGGGCCACAACTTCAACCCTAACTACATGGGAATGTTAAATGTTCAGTCCCAGAGGAATGATATAATTTTCCCATAGCACAAATTATATTTTACCTACTATCTCTAGACAAACAAGTTGAGTGCATCATTCTGCCAGAACCACAGTTTCCAATTTTCTTCTTTATTCTTCTCACAATAGTAGGTAGGATATTTGTAGATGTCTTTAAACCTATCCGGAGGTCCCCAGACTATCTGCATGCTTTGTGTCAGACACTCCTCTTCCTCCTCATAAGATTGCTCATTCTTGTTTTAAAATCACACACTCAAGGAATTCAGCAGACTTACAGATTACAAAGCCAACATAGAGAAATGAATTGGATTTCTATGTTGTAGCAATCAATAAACCGAAAGTTGAATTTTTTAAAACTTTACCAAAAAGAACAAAAATGCCTAGGAATATACTTACCAAAAGAAATATAAAAACTTAAACACTGAAAGCTATAAAATATCATGAAAAGAAAAACCTAGAGAAATATAAAGAAAACCAAGGCTCATGAATCAATAGATGTGATATTATTTATTAAGATGATAATAATCCCCCAAAGTGACCTATGCATTCAGAAGATTTCCTATCAAAATCTGCACCATATCAAATCCCTGTCAAAAAATATATTGTTTTTGCAGAAATTGGCAGACTCATCCTAAAATTCATGTAGAAATAAAGGACTTAGAATAACAAAAACAGTTTTTGAAACGGAAAAACAAAGTTACAAAACTCATTTCCCAATTTTAAAACTTACTATAAAGTTATCATATTCTAGACATTGTCCTACCTTGTAAGGATAGACATATAGATATCAGTGGAATGGAACTGAAAATTTAAACATAAACCCTTATGTTTGTGGTCAGGTGATTTTTTGACAAGAAAGTTAAAAAAGACCAGTGAAGTGAATAAAATATTTTAACATCATAGGAGACTTACATAAAGAACATAAAAAGAGCTCTTAAAATTGATAAAACTTTTGAGTAGCCCCATGAATAACCTTTATTCCAAAATGAGCAAATGATATGAATAGACACTTCTTTAAAGCCATATGGTCAGAAAATAAGCAGGTGAAAAAATGTTCAACAATATTAATCGTTAGAAAAATGCACACCACGAACACAATGAGAAACACCTCAGACTCTCAAGCATGTCCAAAATAAAACATACAGCAACAAATGTTGGCAAAGATATGGGGAAATTCAAAACCTCACACATAGCTGGCAGGATCTTAAAAGGTGCCACCATTTTGGAAAAGAGTGTGGGGATTCACCCAAAAGTTGAAATAGAGTTTTCTTATGATGCAGCAATTCTACTCCTAAGTATGTATCTATGGTACAAGCCATAAGCTAAGTGTTCACAGGAACATTATTTGTAATAGTCAATAAGTGAAAGAACAGAAATGTCCATGAAATGATAAAAAGATAAATGAAAAGGTGGTATATTCATAAAATGAAATATTATTTTACCATAAAAGGAATTAAGTGTTGGTATATTCTTCAACCTGGGTCAATCTGGAAATCCTTATATTAAATTAGAGAAGTCAGACACAAAAGGCTATATTCTATGATTCAATTTATAGAATGTCCCCAACATAAAATGGTTAGATATCTGATTTTTCAACATTGAAGTAGGTATTCAGTAGTAACTACTTCCAATTTTTATTTTTTATTTCGATGTTGTATCATACAATACTCTGTTGTGAGGCTGGGTAGCAGCAGTGCATTACAACTCCCCATCAGCCGATGCATCAGGAATGAAAACAACCAACACTTGGAGTGTACTGTGTTGCCCACCTGTTTGGGATACTTTGTTTTTTGTTTTTGTATCCTGTCATGTCTACAAAATGCCCATCTGTGCATATACATGAGATATTAAATACTTCATTATAAAATAGGCTTTGTATTAGATGCTTTTGCCCAAATTGTGGGTTAATATAAGTGTTCTGAGCATGTTTAAGGTAGACTAGGTTAAGCTATGATGTTCAGTAAGTTAGACATATTAGTTCCATTTTCAAATTCACTTTTTTTTTAACCTAACAGTAGATTTGTCAGGACTTAATCCCCTCATACGTCAAGGAGCATTCATATAAGGAGTTCCGTAGTAGACAAATCCAAAGAGACTAAAAGTAGGCTAATAGTTGCTGTGAGTTAGGGAGAGGGCAAAACAGGGAGTGACCCAGTTTCTTTCAAGGGTGATAAAAATACTATATTTTTATCTTTTTATTGAACAATTCCTTTACTTGCTACGTAGTTTTCTCCATTTCTTTATTACTATAAAAATACATCAATAAGTATACTTATATGTATAGTTTTTTCAACATACGGATTATTAGAGTCATTTTTTAAAAACAGAGTATTAATAATCTGTCAAAAATAACGACTGTTTCCTAAATGCTTCCTGACTATTGCCCAATTTCCTTCCAAAACAGGTTTTCTGTTTTGCATTTTAGGATGAAACACATTCCATTGAGTATTGTGTGGCCAAGTAGTTCTCCATTACTATTCCATTGTGCTCAGGGGATTTTTTACAGACCCCACATGTGCAAATTTACCCCAGGCCTTCAAGAAATTGGCTGCATGCCATTGAGAGAGTGAAAGCAAGCATGAAATTGGTTATGAACAGGTGAATTGCACAATTGATTGTCCAAGCCTCTTTCCCTTCTTTAATTAATCATAGGCTCTTTATAAGAACCGTTTTTGCAGAGGAGCCCACCTCTTACAGGGTAAGGAAGGCACCTGGTACCAGAGATGAGGGAAGGATGAAGGATAAGGATTAATGTATGCAGAAAGAAAGTAGCAGACTGTCATTTCAGAGTAAGAGTCTATTCCCTGGCCTGGCTTCTTATGACAGCAATCCTTTGTGCTGCGCCCTGAGTGTTTAAATTATTAGAGGACAAGCCCATTTCCTGAGGCCTTTTCTTTTAAGGGGTTCTGTAATTGCCAAGGAAACCAGGCTCCATTGTGCCAGGTCCCTATAGATTAAGGAAGTCACTTACAGAAAATACCTATGCTACCCTTAGCCAAGAGTTTCCTAGAGGTTTCCATAATGGAGAGTATTTCTGTTTATCTAAATATTCCACCTGATCACAATAAGGAGGCCCATACACTTCAATGAACCTAAGGAAAAAATCTACTTTCTAACTTAAGTCAATGTAGAACTGACTCTAATACCCAATTCTTGGTGGTCCACCGAAAACAAATGTTGATGTCAAGCTGAACAACTGGCATCTTTTGCAACATGAGCTCTCTGGAAGAGAAACTTAAAGCACGTCACCAACTGGCATGACATTCTAATTTCTGACAGATGTATTAATGACAATATTTCGTTTCCACACACCCACTTCCTCACTTCATTCTTGCATATGTAATGGATGTGCTTAGGTCAGAGTTCATAATGGTGAAATCTCCAGTGGATTCAGTTGGATTTTGATAGATGGACTTCTGAAGTGGTTATATTCTCATATGTCTTTTAGCCTCGGTCCAAGAGGATTCTACATTTTTACCATAAATGTCACAATGTTTGTGTTGTGTCAGGGCTTCCTTTTCCTTGGACTCTGAAAGTTCTATGGGCTATATTTTTCTATCATCACAGTTTCTTTTTATAATGTGTTTATTGATTGTTCTTGAATATAAGGTATATATTTTTAAAAGATTTATGTATTTGAAAGGTAGAGTGAGTGAGTGAGAGAAGAGGAAGAGAAAGAGAGAGAAAGATCTGGATCTTCCTTATCATGGTTTATTCCCCAGATGGCCATGACAGCCAGGACTGGGCCATCTTCTACTGCTATCCCAGGCCATAGCAGAGAGCTGGATGGGAAGTGGAGCAGCCGGGTCTCGAACCAGTGCCCATATGGAATGCTGGTGCTTCAGGCCAGGGCTTTAACCCACTGTGCCACAGTGCTGGCCCCTCAGCAACTTTTTTTATTGAGTATCTTCTATATTCCTTATACAGTTCTGAACCAATGATTAGCAGAAATTGTACCCCCACTTTCATGTAATTTAAAGTCCAGTGTTGCTTCCAGAAAAGCAAATAAGACCAAGATTATTATTTTTAAAACATTTATTTGAAAGGCCGAATTACAGAGAGGCAGAGGCAGAAAGAGAGAGAGGTCTTCCATCTGCTGATTTACTCCCCAGATGGCCTCAATGGCTAGAGCTGCACCGATCTGAAGCCAAGAGCCAGCAGCTTCTTCCAGGTCTCCGATGCAGGTGCAATGGCCCAAGGACTTGGGCCGTCTTCCACTGCTTTCTCTGGCCATAGCAAAGAGCTGGATCATAAATGGAGCAGCTGGGTCTCGAACTGGTGCCCATATGGGATGCCAGCACTGCAGGTAGTGGCTTTACCCGCTACACCATAGCGCCAGCCCCAAGATTATTTTAAGAAGCAAAAATGTAACTGCCGCAAGTGCTTTGAGGGGGAATCTCTGGTTCTGGGAGCGGGTATAAAAGGAAGAAAAAGGTAGCTAGGGACATCAAGGAAGGTTTTTCTGAAGAAATGACTCTGTACTGGGTCATGAAGGATCAATCAGGGTTAGTCATGTGAATGGGGGGGAAGGGAGATGAAATTTTCCAAGAAAAGGGAGCAGAATATGCAAGCTTTATCTAGGAGCAGAAAGTGCCCAAGACTCTGAATCAAGACCCTGCAGCTTTCATGAAGGAAGGCAGAAGTTGGCAGGAGATGAGTTTGGTGAAGAAATAGAGACCATATCAATATTTGTCTCCTTCCTAGGAGCAGATAAATTAATTTCAATTATTATGTCAGAGCTGTACATGTTGATAATATACAACCATTAGAATCATTACCTAAGCTGTTGATTTGACAGTGTCCAATAGAAAGTTTGAATAAAAACAAAACTCATATGGGGCTGGTGCTGTGGTATAGCAGGCAAAAAAAGCTGTCTGCAATGCCAGCATCACATATGGGTGCAGGTTCATGCCCCAGGTGCTCCACTTCTGATCCAGCTTCCTGCTAATGGACTTGGAAAGGCAGAAGAAAGTGGCCCAGATGTTGGGTACTTGCAATCCATATGGGAGACATGGATGAAGTGCCCAGCCCTGGCACCTTTCAAATAAATAAATCTTTAAAAAAATGCATGTGATGTAAAGCATTTACAGGGATTATGCTCGCTGTTTGTATGTGATTTTTCTTGAATTTTATATGGAAAATACTATTTTATGTGCATTTTATTTAATTTTCACATAATGTACCTATTTTGGGGTTACAGTATGATGCTTCATTACATGTTTGTATTGTATAATGTTGAAATCAGAGTAATTAGTATATCACCTTAAATATTTATCATATTATTTATTTGTGCTAAGAACATTAAAAATCTTGTAACTATTTTCCAATGTACTTTCCAATGTACCAATTCCAAGTAAATTATTTTTACTATAGTTACTGTACCATGCTATAGAACACTAGAATGTGATCTTCCTCTCTAACTGTAATTTTGTAGTTGTGTAGTCTCTATCTTTCTTTCCCACTATCATTCCCCACCTCTGGTAAGCACTGTTATACTCTCTACTTCTGTAAGATCAACTTTTTTTAATAGAAAACTTTTATTCAATAAATATAAATTTTTAAAGTACAACTTTTGGATTATAGCAGTTCTTCCCCCATAACCACCCTCCCACCCGCAAACCATCCCATCGCCTACTCCCTCTCCCATCCCATTCTTCATTAAGATTCATTTTTATTTTTTTTATTTGACAGGTAGAGTTATAGACAGAGAGAGAGACAGAGAGAAAGGTCTTCTTTCCGTTGGTTCACCCCCCTAATGGCTGCTATGGCCAGCGCTGCGCCGATCCGAAGCCAGGAGCCAGGTGCTTCTTCCTGGTCTCCCATGTGGGTGCAGGGGCCCAAGCACTTGGACCATCCTCCACTGCCCTCCCGGGCCACTGCAGAGAGCTGGACTGGAAGAGGAGCAACCAGGACTAGAACCTGGCGCCCATATGGGATGCCAGCACTGCAGGTGGAGGATTAACCAAGTGAGCCATGGCACAGGCCCCTTTAATTATTTTTATATACAGAAGATCAACTCTATACTAAGTAAAGATTTCAACAGTTTGCACCCACACAGATACACAAAGTATAAAGTACTGCTTGAAGACTAGTTTTACCGTCAATTCTCATAGTACAATACATTAAGGACAGAGGTTCTACATGGGGAGCAAGTGCACAGTGACTCCTGTTGTTGATTTAGCAGTTGACACTCTTATTGATGACGTCAGTAATCACCTGAGACTCTTGTCATGAGCTGCCAGGGCTATGGAAGCCTCTTGAGTTCACAAACACTGACCTTATTTAGACAAGGCCATAATCAAAGTAGAAGTTCTCTCCTCCCTTCAGAGAAAGGTACCTCCTTCTTCGATGGCCCGTTCTTTCTGCTGGGATCTCATTCACAGAGATCTTTCATTTAGGTCATTTTTTGCTACAGTGTCTTGGCTTTTTGTGCCTGAGATACTCTCATGGGCTTTTTAGCCAGATTCAAATGCCTTAAGGGCTGATTCTAAGGCCAGAGTGCTATCTAGGGCATTTGTAAGATCAACTCTTTTTAGGTTTTGTGTATTAGTGAGAACTTGTGATACTTGTCTTTACGTACCTGGCTTATTTTACTTAACATGTCTTCCAGTCTAATGCTTGTTACTAGAAATGACAGGATCTGATTTTTTTATGGATGCATTTTTGGATATATAAATGTGCCACATTTTCCTAATATTCATCCACTGATGGGCATTTAGATTGGTTCTGTTTCTTGGCTATTGTAAATACTGCTATAAAAAACATGGAAATTTAGATTTCTCTTCAACACACTGATTTCATTTCCTTTGTTTCAATACCCAGTATTGGGATTTCTGGACACTATGGTAATTGTATTTTTAGAATTTGAGGGCCCTCCCTAGTGCTTTCTATAATTGCTGTACTAATTGCAGTCCCACCAACAATGTATCAAAGCTCTTATTTCTCTACATCCTCACCAGCTTTTGTTATTCTTTGTCTTTTTGCTAACTGGGTGAGATGATAATCTCATTGTAGTTTTGATTTGCATATCCCTGAGGATTGCTGATGTTGAGCTTTTTCCATATTCCTGTTGGTCTTTGTTATGTCTTCTTTCATAAAACATTTATATAGATCATTTGTCCATTTTTAAGTTGGATTATTTCCTTCTTGTTGAATTGGTGAGCTGGCTGAGTTGGAACTATTCTTTTAAAGTACCAAATAATGTTTTTGTCTTAAATTTGCTGTGCCAAATTTGCCACCTTAGTAGCACACAGTCTTTCCCATGTAGCTGATGCTTAATAATAGCTTGTAGAATAGCAAGTTAGAAGGAGTAAGTTTGAAGCTGCCAAGTGAAGAACTCACTAAAAAAAGTCATCCTCTGATATTTACCCATTAATTCATTTATGATACAACAAAAGAAGAATTGGGGCTGTGAACACTGTTTCAAATTAAAATGTATTTCCCACTATGAATCATTACTACTTCCTCAATTGACTCCTGCATTCTAAAATTACTCCTTTGTTTTCTTATTCACTGCATTATTCTTATTTGAGTAAGGTATTGACTGATGTAATCAAAATAGACAGTACATCCATCTGTTTCAAAGATATCCCTTGCTGTTGGAAAGTGAGAACGTGAAACATCAAACAACATTACGATAGATCCCTCAGTTTTATGTTGGAGATAATTGTTTCCCCAGAGTGATGGGGATCTGTAGAATAATGTGGCTAAGACCCATGAATATAGTTAAGGTAGTATCAGTTCTTAAAACCATCTTTATGAAATAGTTTGTATGTGCAGGACACTATCCTTTGTGAGTGAGAGAGTCAAAGATAAATGTGCTAGAACTGCAGCCCTCTTGAACTCACAATTCCATGTACAGATAATTAATTCAAAGTAGATGTGATATTTGCTGTAGAAATTGGACATATGGAGAGCTTTGGAAATGAATGCCAAAGAGCTCTGGTTGTAGATAAGGTCAATCCAGTGTCTTAGTGACCAACCCACCTATATTTTGACTAACTTTGTTTATCCAGCAATGTCCATTGAGTTCAAAGTTTTGTCCTTGATCCTGGAAATAATGAGACATTTCTGGCCCTAGGATTCCACAGACAAGTGATGAAAACATATACATATATTACTGTGATAAAATGTGGCAACTTTGATTTCAGAGGTATGTATATAACTCTAGGAAGAAGCCTAGAGCCAAGGCAGAGCCAAGATCTTTTTTTAGTAGAGTTGGTAGGAGTTGGGTCATGAAAGATGACTAAGTCAAAGGGGAGATCAGTAAAAGAATGAAGGACATCAAGGACAATGTGCAAAGACACAAAGAAGTAAAATCTTGCCTTGTTTGGGGAGTGAGCAGACATTCTAAGGAATGTTGTGTAAAGAAGATGGAAGAATGAGATTCCTGCCAGTCTGCCTGGAGGAAGATTATAAACTGCCTTAGGGAGTTTGAACATTGTCTTCCAGGGAAGCTGTGAGTCATGGATCATTTTAGGCAGTTGCACTTACTAACCCACATTTTAGAGGCTATATTGCTGAGAAGGGCCTGGAGAAAGGAGACTGAGATGGAGGCAAACAGGATGACCACAAAACAAGTGAGGGCAGGACAAGGGTAGCAACATGAGTCTTAATGCCCCATTTTACATTGCCATCTAGGCACAGGAAGAAATGGTGTTCTGTTGTTTCTCTTTTTCTGAATTGGTTGCCATAATGTACACAAATAAAAGGAAGCATATGTTAGGTTCCCCAGAGATTTGGCTAGTGTAGGTAAATTAGACTGAGTTAATTTTCTAAGGGAGCCAGCAACAAATCTAAGTAATCATGAAAACATACATGTTTTCTGCTCTCATATGCAAAATAGGAATAATTTGATAAGAAATTATTGCATTACCTACCATGGAATCTGGGGATTGAATATATGATAGAATCTCGGTATGACTGGTCTATGATTATATTCAATTTATATTCAATTTATATTATATATTTTACATTATATAAATATAATATGTATTATATATTATATATCATATATCATATATATTTATATTGAATGGCTCACTTGATAGTTGGTTTATAAAACTGAGGTTACTTTTTCTGATATTCCCTGAAGTAAGCTATAAATTACATAGTTTATGTCTTACTGCTGCTGTTTATTATAAATAAATATTCTGGATTGGAAAAAAGGAAAGGATATAGTCACTTCATAACTAGAGGGGAAAAAAGACTGGAGGAAGGACCATTTGAGTTTAATCAAAGAAGAGTTGGGAAGAACATTCCAAATAGTTGTGTATACTTCCCTCTCAAAGTATCTTCAGTGAACCAGCAGTGTCAGCCATGTATAATTTGTATGAAATGCACAATCTCAGGGCTCACACCAGACCACACACCAGCACACATCAGCAGAATCCCCAGGTGAATTGTTTGCATATTAAGGCTTGGGAAGCAAAAGCAAAAATGTAGAACTGAAAATTGACGTGATGAATAACATAGTGTGTGTTTATTTGCTAGCTCCAAATGACAGATTTTAAAAAAACAAAGCATCAGGGGCCAGCATTGTGGCCTACAGGGTTAAATCTCCACATGTAGGATCCAGCTCCCTGCTAATGCACCTGGGAAAGCAGGGGAGGATAGCGGAAGTGCCTGGGCCCCTGCACGTACATGGGAGACTGGAAGAAGCTCCTGGCTTCAACCTGGCCCCATCTCAGCCACTGTGGCCATTTGGGGAATGAACCAACAGATGAAGGATCTCTGACTCTCCCTCACTCTCTGTAACTCTGACTTTTAAATAAATAAATAAATAAACCACACACAGCAATCGAGAAGTTGGTAGTTTTTCCTTCCATAATTAAATTGTTGAATCAAATGACTCTTGAATTTATATATTCATATACATATGAATATATGTATATGGTTATTTAACCATATACATATAAATAATATAAATATATTATGCATATAATATAATATGTAATAAATATGTGATATTAATAATAAATAAAAATTGCATGCAAAATTAGAAAATAATTTCATATGATTGAAACAGAACATACCAGATGAGACACAACATACCAGGCTGATGGAATGCAGCTAAAGCAGTTCTTAGAGGAGAAATTATGGCCTTGAAAGCCTATATCAAAAGAAAAGAAAAGATCTAATGCCAATCTTCCATGTTAAGTCTCTGGAAAAAGAACAACAAAGCTTAGAGCAAGCAAAAGAAAGGAAATAATAAACATTAGAGCAGAAATAAATGAAAGGGAGAATAGAGAAAGAATACCAAACTAAAAGCTGATGCTTTTAAAAGGTTGATAAAATTGACAAACCTTTAACTAGACTGACTAAGCAAAAAAGATAGAGAGATCCAGAGAAACTAAAATCAGGAATGTTCAACAAAGAACAGGGAATGTAGCAGTCATTCAATTAAAATATTTTAAGTAAAAGAATTAAAAATAAATTGAGGTGTCATGAAAAATAATTTTGCTATATATGGTGTTGTTATGATGCTAGAGTTTGAAAATGATTCTGTGGTAGCAGATGGGTGTGGGAAAGTGTGAAGTAAATGAAAGAATAAAGCTGTAGAACAGGATTGCTGGAAAAAGAATTTCAAATGAATATGTTCAAGGGTGCAGACCCAAGTACATGGATCAGCAGACTTACTATTGTTAAGATGAAGGGTGGTTAAACAATCACTTGGGCTACCCACATCCTATATTGGAGTGCCTAGGTTCCTCCCAACTCCCTGCTCCATACCAGCTTCCTGCCAGTGCCCACCCTGGGAGGCAGCAGGTGATGGCTCCAGTAGTAGGTACCTACCAACCACATGAGAAACTCAGATGAGTTCTTGGCTTCTCACTTTAGTCTGGCGCAGTCCTGCCAATTATGGACAGTTTGGGTATGAACCACTGAATGGGAGGTTGGTCTCTATCTCTCTTCCTCCCTCCCTCTCTCTCTGTCTCTTTCAAATAAGGTAAATTCTAAAAATTTAAAGATGGTAGTATTGTTGTGTCCAAATTTCCCAATCAATGCACAAGGCACAGTCTCAATGCAAAAGCAGAGGTTTATTTGTTACCAGCCAGCTGGGACCCCCTACCTGCACACAACCCTTTAGCAGTGCACAGGCAAAAGGCCCCTTCATTTGCATAAGAGATGTTTTTCTAGCCTCACACTTGCAAGGGTGCAGGTCATCTCCTACGTAAGTTACCTTCTTACTCTCTATATGGCAAGGTATTGGGACCTAACATGTTCATTGGTTCATTTAAACGTATAGGCTATATACGTTATGTGGCAGGAAGGCCACACAAAGGGAATGGCACAGGGAGGCACTGGCGGGAAGCATTGGGCCATAAATTCCAGGGGAGCTGGTGGG
Organism: Oryctolagus cuniculus; assembly: GCF_051225735.1. Classification (NCBI taxonomy): domain Eukaryota; kingdom Metazoa; phylum Chordata; class Mammalia; order Lagomorpha; family Leporidae; genus Oryctolagus; species Oryctolagus cuniculus. The sequence goes on from NC_142876.1 coordinate 84,002,730, forward strand.
GGAAGAAGGTCACAAATTCCAAGAGAGCTTACTTTCTTTGTTCTCAAGGACCCCGTCTGCCTCCTTCCTGGTCCAGAATGAGGCCTGTCATGGCCTTATGGCTGGCAAGCGAGCAAGCCAGAGTGAGAAACCAACATTTAGCAAGCCATGGACTCCAATCCCTACAGTATATCCCAAATTTTTTTAAAGATTAATTTATTTATTTGAAAGTCAGAGTTACACAGAGAGAAGGAGAGGCAGAGAGAGAGAGAGAGAGAGAGAGAGAGAGAAGTCTCCATCTACTGGTTCACTCTCCAGTTGGCTGCAATGGCCGGAGCTGTGCCGATCCGGAGCCAGGAGCCAGGAGCTTCTTCTGGGTCTCCCATGCGGGTGCAAGGCCCCAAGGACTTGGGCCATCTACTGCTTTCCCAGGCCATAGCAAAGAGCTGGATTGGAAGTGGAGCAGCTGGGACTCGAACCAGCACCCATACTGGAAAAGGTGGTGGCTTTTCCCACTACACCACAGCGCTGGCCGCAGTATATCCCGAACTGATCTTCTAACATAATCTTTATCAAAATCTCAGCTGGGTTTTTTAAGTAGAAATTGACGTACTCAGGCCGGCGCCTCGGCTCACTAGGCTAATTCTCTGTCTTGCGGCGCCGGCACACCGGGTTCTAGTTCCAGTCAGGGCGCCAGATTCTGTCCCGGTTGCCCCTCTTCCAGGCCAGCTCTCTGCTGTGGCCAGGGAGTGCAGTGGAGGATGGCCCAAGTGCCTGGGCCCTGCACCCCATGGGAGACCAGGATAAGTACCTGGCTCCTGCCATCGGATCAGCGTGGTGTGCCGGCTGCAGTGCGCCAGCCGCAGCGGCCATTGGAGGGTGAACCAACAGCAAAGGAAGACCTTTCTCTCTGTCTGTCTCTCTCACTGTCCACTCTGCCTGTCAGAAAAAAAAAAAAAAAGAAATTGACGTACTCGTCAGAAAATTCATATGGAAATGAAAAGGAACCCAGAATATAATTCTGAAAAAGAACAAAACTATAGACATATTTCTAAATTACAAAAACAGTGATCAAGACAGTCTGTTACTTAGTTAAGGACAGACATGAAATGGTCAAGTAGAACTGAGAGTCCAGAACTAAACCATCACATTTATGGTTAATTGATTTTTGACAAAGGTGCCAAGACAACTGAACAGCAAAAAGAATCTTTCCAAGAAGAATGCTTCACAATTGGATATCCACATGCAAAAGAATGAAGCTGGGCTCCTTCTACATACCGTATGTAAAAAACTCAAGATATATTGTAGACTAAAATGTAAGAAGCAAATCTATAAAACTGTTAGAAACCATAGAGGTAAATCTTAATGGGCTTGGATCAGATAATGATTTACAAAAAATCCAGAATATATAGAGGGGCAGCTCTTTGGCATAGTAGTTAACAGACACCACTTAAGATGCTACATCCCATATCAGAGTGCCTGGGTTTGAGTCCTTGCTCTACTTATGATTCCAGTTTACTTTTAATGTGCACCCTGGGAAGCAGCAATGACAGTTAAAGTACTTGAGATCCTGCCACTCACATGAGAGATTTAGTTTGAGTTCCAGTCTCCTGGCTTCTGCCTGGTCTAGCCTTGGCTGTTGCCATCATTTGGGGAGTGAACCAGTGTGTAGAAGGTCTCTCTCAGTCTCTCTGCCTTTCAAATAAATAAACAGTAAAGAACTCTTATAATGCTACAAAAGAGAACACAATAAAAATTGACAAAGGATTTATTTTTAAAAGATTTATCTATTTATCTATTTGAAAGGCAGAGTTACAAAAAGGTTGAGGCAGAGAGAGAGGTCTTCCATCTGCTCGTTCACTCCCCGAAATGGCCTCAATGGCTAGAGCTGAGATGATCCAAAGCTAGGAGCCAGGAGCCTCTTCTGGGTCCCCTACATAGGTGCAGGGACCTAAGCACTTGGACCATCTTCCACTGCTTTCTCAGGTGCATTAGCAGGGAGTTGGATTGGAAGTGGAGCAGCTAGGACCCAAACCAGCGCCCGTATGGAATGCCGGCACTGCAGACAACGCATTGCCTGGTGCACCACAGAACCAGCCCCAACAAAGAATTTAAACAGCCAGTTTTCCAAGGAAGATAGACAAATAGCCAATAAACACATGAAAAGATTCTCAACATTAGCCATTAGGGAAATGTATGCCCAAATCACATAAGATAACACTTTACCCTCCACTAAGACATTTAAAATACAAACATATATAATAAAAATACTGGTAAGGATGTGGAGAAATTGGAACCCCTATTCCTTAATGGTAGGAAAATAAAATCCTGTATCCATTTAGAAAAACAATTTGGCTGTTTCTCAAAATGTTACAGATAGGTTACCATATGACCCAGCAATTCCATTCTTAGATATATGTCAAGGAAAATTTGAAACATACAGCCATACAAATATTTGTCCATGAATATTCAAAGCATCATTATTAATTATAGCCAAAAGGTAGAAACTCCAGTGTCTATCAGCTGGACAAACTAGTATATTCTTGTAATGGAAAACTATTCAATAATGTGAAGGATTCAAGTACTGCTGTATCATGATCAGTATCATTGATATTACCTCATAGATAAACCTTTAAAACTTCAAAGATGATGTGAAGAAGCCAGTCACAAAGAACCACATGATTCCATTTACACTGAATGTTCAAAGTAGATAAATCCATAGAGAACAAAAGCAGATTTGTTTTTATTGTGGGCTACAGGATACTGAGAGGAAATGAGGAATGACTGTTACATTTTGGGAAATAAAAATGTTGTAAGATTGATTATGTTGATGGTTGTGTAACTGTTAACAATGAAGTTCAAACTTTTCCTCTGAACTTTCAGTCATTTCCGTCTACAAGATAACATTGACAGTGTGCAGGCTAACAGGAAATGAGCACAGAGATTTACTAAGATGCAGAAACACGGGAACCATACACAAAGTATGAAACTCAAAGAGAAAGACAATTGAATTTTAAGTAGCCTCTTCATAAGGGAGAAGAGGGAATGTAGGTAGCTTCAGAGGGACAGGAGATATTTTTTGGGTAGATGTCTAGGCCCAGTATAATAGGCAGTGCCTTGGGACAAAGTTCCTTTCTGCTCTCCTGGTATTGTTTCCTTCCTGTGATAGAAGTTTAATCTTCTCCAGTTAATGGAGTTTTGTAAGAAGTCTGTGTCCCTCTTTTGGCAGATCTGGTTGGGTAGACAAGGGAACTTTGCAGATAGTGCCTCATGACCCAGGAGTGAGAAACAAGGAAAGGTCAGAGGGACCTTGATCTGAGGCAGCTTCTAAGGCCTCTCATTGTATCCATGTACCAGTCTTTGGGTATCATTTTCTGAGACCTAACACTGGGAATGTACTTAATACAATTAAATTAGACACTTTCAATGGGCAAGTTGTATAGTATATGAATTACATCTCAAGTTGTGTCTTTAAAATGAAACTTTGTGAAATGAGATCATAATTTGATGTCTGTCAACACCTAATCCAAAGCTAGCTTGAGAATATAGTGAGTTTCAACCACATGTGACTCTTTAAATTTAAATTAAATTAAAATTCAGTTCCTCATTTGCACCTCCCATATTGTAAATGTTTCATAGCTAATGACTACCGCATTGGATACTGCGGATATGAACTCTTAATCATAGAAAGTTCTCTTAGTGCTGATCTAGAGCATACGTGGCAAAGCCTTTGCTGGGTCCATGAAAACCTGAAAATATATTTAAAAATTTGAGTGTATTTGCCCTTTTATTGTGGGAAAAGGTGCAAGGCCTTCTTGAGAGTCTCAAAGAAGTTAAATACCAGTGTAGACACAGCATTTTCCAAAACTACTACCCTGAGTTATTCCAATATCAAAGTAATTCCTCACTAATCCTGTACTGAACTGAATTGTACTTCATATGAGGGTTACTACCTTTCAAAGAATCTGGATGACTGATTTTCATTAGCACAGCCTGCTTCTTACCTGAGAAACAGATTCCCTAGAAATCTCATTCAATTATTTCTCTCTTTATTAAATCAGAGTCTACAAAGGATGATTACCCGAAGCAGTAATAAGTATGCCATAACCAGTGCTTGTGAGGCTAGAAAAAATGCAGACCCACTAGGAAAAGTGAAAGTAAGTACACGTTGAATTTGACTTGACAGGAAGCTAGATGTACTGATGAATGACAGTGATGAGAACAGACGCAATGGTTGAGAGGCTTGTGTGGAAAGCACAGGAAATTCTGAAGGATCTTTTGACAGCAATCTGGATATGAAGTGCCTCCTCGGCACAGTCAGCTTTGAAACTCTTTGCCTCCGAACGAAGGTAAACGCCAGGAGGAGCCCTCCAAGGAAGTCATCACAAATCACACGTTACTGTAGAGATGCAGAGTTACTATCTGAAACTCTAATTTCCTCTGGCATGGTCTACTGCCACCAACTGGGCTGGGAAACATTGAAATCTGCCAGCCCAGCTGTCCCTACTGCTGTTTGTTTCTAAAATATCAACACCTGGCACCCCACAGTTGCACTCTTAAAACGAGGAATTACTACTTTGACTAAAAGGCTAAAGCTTGGTAATAGCAAGCACGTGTGACCATGGCTGACAAATGGCTTGTGTCAAATTCTCTGGAGATAAATATGTGACCCCTCCCGAGGAAGCTGCACAGATGAATCCTTTTATGGATGCAATTTATGATCAAAGCCAAAGGCGGGTGCTGTCCAAGGAGGTATTTTCCTTGGTCACTAGTCTAGATTTTGCTTCTAAATGATGAGAAACCAACATTAGGGATGATGACCTCCCACCATGCCACTAAAGCATATCTCCAGGAAGACCCAGACTATTGAATCAAGTGCACAATCATGCTGGTGGCTCATGACAAGACATCAGATGTCTCAGACAAAAATTTCTAGCACTGCCAATTAAAAGAGGGAAAAACTTTTTTCCTCTTCAGTATTATATGCAGTTAATATATCAGTGCCTTCAAGAAACCACAACCCATTTTCTTTTTCCTTAAGATTTACCTTGTAGTTATTAATATGCAAAGTAGTTAAAAATAGTGAACCTTAAGTAGGAGGCCTAGAAGAGACTCCAAGCGCTGCCACTCTCTGACTGTATGACCTTGGGCACAGTACTCTATACCTTTAGCTGCAGTTGTCTTATGGGGAAATGGCAATAATAATCATCTCTTTTAATGAACAGTGTGAATTAAATATGTGATTTAAATAGAACTTATAGCAGTGCCTTATTCGGTATCAAAGCCAAAGAGATATTATAAAGCCCCAAAGTTGTGCTTCTGGCTTTTATCTATTTCATTTCACCTTATTATTAACTGATAAAGTCAAAAAATTAAAGATGGGGGAAAGTGTGTTCTGAAGAAATTTTTGAAAGAAATACTATGTTGATATAGGAATGTGTACTTTAGTATTTCTCATCTCTTACAAGCATATGTGTATGTTTTCATAAGACTTCGAAGAAATATACTTTTTCTATCACTTTGGTACCTTCACTCCTTCTAATTAACTTAGCCCTGGAGAGAATTGATCAGGATCCTTTCACATTTCAGCCTTTTACTATATGCATTGACCCCCTTTGCTCAGCCCAGGGCTTCTGACCACAGGGTGGAAAACAATGTCATTAAGCTCCAAAAGAAGAGACTAAGCAGAAGTAGGAAAGTAGTTTTAGGAAACTTTTAGATTTCGATGAATTTTGGAGGTTAGAGAAGTATAGTGTGAGGAAATAAGATGAAAAGATAAATACATTTCACAACACAAATTGTTTTATGTGACAGATGCGTTTTTGTTTGTTCCTAGTTTGTGATATATCTGAGAGCTGAAACTACACAACTTGAACAGTTGCCAACAAAATAATCCAGTAAGCTTTGTGAGAAATTTTACTTCAACATAAATTTCCTTTGAAAGTCTCAGCTGATCTAAAACTTAGGTAAGAATTAAATTACATTTATTGCTGACCTCTTTGGGGTTGGTTCATAACTAAGTTTTGGTCAACTGACAGAATCCTGACCTTTGATGCTTTCCTCTTAAATAGTAAGATCATTCCAGGCATGAGAGGGGTTCTGGATCCTCTGTAACTTGCTCAGTGTAAGATTGCTACTTTAAGGCATTAGGCAGAACTCATCTGCAATTACCAATCTTTACAAGAAAAATGTCTTTGTTTCCAGGAGAAAGAGGTCTCAAAATATGTCTCTCCAATTCTTCAGTATTTCCAAAGCATATCTTCTCTATTTCAAATCTCAGAAATTCAATGAGCAAAAGTTTTAAAGATACTTCCTCCTTTCATTTTTCATATATGAAGTATGCTCAGAGACAAGAGGTAACTTCTCTCACATCACACTTTCTTTATGATCTTGAGCTAAATCTAGCAATAAGGTCTTCTGATTCTTGATCCAATGCTCACTTCTATTAATGAAATTTGTACAGAGGTTTGGAGACATTTTCAATGTACTGTCTTTTTTTTTTTTTTAAATGGTCATGTAGTCATTCATTGTCAAGTTTCTTTGAACCCTTCCTTTTCTTTTTAAGATTTTATTTATTTATTTGAAAGGTAGAGTTACAGACAAACAGAGGAAGAGACAGGGGGAAAGGTTTTCCATCTGCTGGTTCACTCCCCAGATGGTCACAATGGTTGAAGCTGGGCTTGTCTGAAGGGAGGAGCCAGGAGATTCTTCCAGGTCTCCCGTGTGGGTTCAGGGGCCCAGGCACTGGGACCATCTTCCACTGCTTTCCCAGGCCATAAGCAGAGACCTGGATTGGAAGAGGAGAAGCAGGAACACAAACCGATGTCCATATGGGATACCGACGCTGCAGGCGGAGGCTTAGCCGACTACACCACAGTGCCAGCCCCTGTTTGAATCCTTTCTAATCATTCTCTTTTGTGACCAACAGAAGACTGTACTTGTGACTTGAGGTGTATGTTCAGTATTAACTTCCTCACATTATAGTTCTCTATGGAATAATTGAATATGTCATTTTGATGTACTAGCTAGTGTTATAAGCTTGCAAGCAACAGAAACTGGGCAGTATAATCCCAAAATGAGTTTATTGAGAGATAATGAAGTTCACACAGAATCAAAGTAACACTTGATGAGCAAGACTGAGAGGGGTACAACCCAGGTTAGTTCTAGGATCTGGAAATCCAGATAGCAGAATTGAGTCAGTGACATCTCCAAATCAGTATGCAGTTTTCATTGATGCCGAGTTTTTATTTTTTGTCCTTGTTTGACTCTGTTTTAAGATTTGAACTCCCAGGAGAATGACTCTGAGTTTGGTAACTCAGGCCACTTGGCTACCCCTTTATCTCAAAACAAGACTATGCATGTTGGAACAGGATGTTAGATGCTTCAAAACAAGTTGAGCATACAGTTATTAATGGAAGGGAAAGAATGGTGAGCACCAAAATCCACCACCACTATACAGGATTTCCCTTTATGGTAATAGCACTCATACAGTTCTCTTTTGTGTGGCCTCTCTGGGTCAAGCATCCTTTTGTTCAGATTTTATCTTTCAGAAGATATGACATAAGGACTAGGACCACATTCTGTACGTCCCAATAGTTTCCCTCATTCCTTGTGCACAACAAGAAAGTGCTTGTTGCACCACTTTATTTATAATAAAGTACACCACTTTAGTTTCCTGTTAAAAAGCAAGACGTATGGACTATGAGAGCCAGGAGAGATACTTCATAAATAGAAGAATATTATGTAATCTGTGATGCATGTAAGCACATCATTTAGTGTATTATCAGTGTCAATGCTCAGAGGAATTAAAAACATGTACTAGAACCAGATTACACACTATGAGTAAATTTTGCCACTAATCACTTGTGTAATTTTAGGGATGTTATTTAAGCTTTGTGTCTCAGACTCTTCATTTGTAATAATGGGGTTAGTTGGCTGGCGCCGCAGCTCAATAGGCTAATCCTCCACCTGCGGTGCCGGCACACCAGGTTCTAGTCCCGGTCGGGGCGCCGGATTCTGTCCCAGTTGCCCCTCTTCCAGTCCAGCTCTCTGCTATGGCCCGGGAGTGCAGTGGAGGGTGGCCCAACTTGGGTCCTGCACCCCCATAGGAGACCAGGAGAGTCACCTGGCTCCAGGCTTCAGATCAGTGCGGTGAGCTGGCCGCAGCAGCCATTGGAGGGTGAACCCACGGTAAAGGAAGACCTTTCTCTGTCTCTCTCTTACTGTCCACTCTGCCTGTCAAAAAAAAAAAAAAAAAATGGGGTTAGTAATCATCTGTTTTATAGTAGTCTCTCAAATTTCTTCTGCAACTTCAGTTATGCAGTCACACCGTCACACCCAGCCCAAGAATATTAAATGGAAAACTCCAGAAATAAATAATTCATAAATTTAAAATTGTGCAACATTCTGAGTGTCATCATGACATCTCATGTCCAACTAACTGCTCAATCCCACCTGGGCTTATGAATCATCTATTTGTCCAGCATATCTGCGTTGCATGTGTTACAAGTTAGTCACTCAGTAGTCTTCTTGGTTGTCTAATCAACTCTTGGGGTACTTCCAGAACTTGTGTTCAAATAATCCCTTTATATTTAACTTTTTAATCGACACATAAGAATTATAAGTATTTCTGAAGTATAATGTGATAATTGGATACATGTGTAATGCTGAAATCAGGGTAATTAACATATCTATCACTTCAAACATTTATCATGTCTTTATATCAGGGACCTTTGTACTCCTCTCCTATAGTTCTTGTGGCTTATAGTCTGTGCAATAAAACACTAAAACTTCTTCCTCCTGTTGAACTATATTTTGGTAGCCATTATCCAATCTCCATCTGTTTCCTTTTCTCTATCCTTTCAAGCTTTTAGTGATGGCTATTCTACTCTCTTTAATTATTTTTTAAAGACTTATTTATTTATTTATTTGAAAGCCAGGTTACAGAGAGGCAGAGGCAGAGAGAGAAGGGTCTTCCATCTGCTGGTTTACTCCCCAAATGACCCCAATGGCCAGAGCTGGGCCAATCCAAAGCCAGGAGCCAGGAGCTTCTTCACTTCCTGGTCTCCCACACAGGTGCAGGAGCCCAAGCACTTGGGCCATCTTGTACTGCTTTCCCAGGCCATAGCAGAGGGGTAGATGGAAGTGGAGCAGCTAAGACTTGAACCGGTGCCCATATGGGATGCTGCCATCACAGGTGGCAGCTTTACCTGCTATGCCATAGCACCGGCCCCTATTCTACACTCTACTTCTATAAAACCAACTTTTTTTTATCTTGTACATATGAGAGAGGACATATAATATATGCCTTTCTCTGCCTGGACTATTTTACTTCACGTAATATCCTCTGGTCCTATCCATGTTAACACAAATGACGATATTTCATCCTTTTCTTCATGGCTGACAAGCATTCCATTGTACATAAAAACTACATTTTTCTTATTTGTCCATTGATGAACACTTACATTGTTTCATTTCTTGACTATGTGAATACTGTTACAATAAACATGGGAGTGCAGATACTCTTCAACATACTGATTTTAACTCTTTTGAATATATACCAATTAATGGGTTTGCTGGATTAGTTGGTAGGTCTAATTTTAGATTTTGAGGAACTCCCCTAGTGTTTTCTGTTATTGCTGTACTAATTTACATTTTCACTAACAATGTATAAAAGTTTCAGTTATGTTCACATTGTCTCCAACATTTGTTATTTTTTATTTTAAAGTCATTCTGACTGGCGTGAGAGGATATCTCACTGTGGTTTTGATTTGCATTTCCCTGATGATTAGTTACATGAAGCATTTTCTTGTATACTTCTTGGCCATTTGTATCTGTTATTTTGAGAAATATCATTGCAAATCATTTGCCCATTTTTAAATTGGTTTTTTTTTTGTTTGTTTTCCTGCAACTTAACAGTTGTTTTCCTTAATAATGGACCCAAAGCACAAAAGTAATCATTCTGACAATTTGGATCTGCCAAAGAGAAACCATAAACTGCTTCTTTTAAGTGGAAAGATGAAATTTCATCATTATTTTTGTATAAATATAGGGAAAATAGTATATAGAGAGCTGGGTATTAAATAAGGGTCTTAGAATTTATCCCCTACAGAGAAATGGGAGTTATTGACTATTCCTTTGATGAGTAAGTAACTTAATGTGTGAAGAATGACTAGAATACCCAGTAACTTAGTCGTCGCTGTTGTCAGCCTTATGGTTATCATCCTGGAAACTTTCAGGCAATATTACATTGCAGTGAGAATTGGTTGATGTTTCCAGCATTTGTACCTTTTGGGGGACGGTAGCAAAAGATGAATTTTAATGTCAACTTTATTTAATAAGCTAGCTGCATTCAGAATTTATGCTAAGGATTTGCTTGCCCTATGTGTCTCTTAAATTCTTCATCAAAAATTGCCTTTGCAATTTTACTTTGTTAGTGAACAGAAATTTACCAGCAGATTTGTCTGAACTCAAGAAGGGCCTGAATTTCTTTCTTTCTAAGGGATTGGATCTACATTACAATAGCTACCCATTTAATCAGTGAATTGTGATTATTCACTACCTATTAATCTGTTTGCCCCCTTAAAAGGTGACAAATGGTGGTTCCTTTTAAGTTTCAAAGAGGCCAGTTTAATCTGGGCCTTCTGTTGCTTTGTTAGGGAAATTGAACGCCCAGAATTGTTCTTTGGTTTTCCCTTGTTGCTCAGAGGTCATGGGAAAGTAAATGTGAGAGCTGCAGTGTGATTCATCATTGCCTAACAAAATAATGTGACACCTAGACACAGTGCTCTGACCGATGGCATTCACATTCTCTGCCCCTCTGTGAAATGAGCCTCTCACAAGTCAGTGCCGTGGAGATTCTGAGCAGGATAGGTAATATGGGATCACTCTGGGGGTTACAGCTGTTTCCAACTGGCAAGATGTGACAGTCCAAGACTGGGCTTTTCAACCCCATTTTGTGTCTCTCTCTGAACATTTTCAGGGCCTTCCTATTGCACGCATTAGCAGCAAAAGCTAAAATAATTTTAAGTAAAATGTGATAGACTGTGTCAAAGAACAGCCTCTCCCAAAAGAAAGTATGTGAAATGGTCAGTGAGAATCTGTCTATAACCGGTAGATTTTCATGCTCAGGGTATGTTCTGCAGTGAATTTCTTTGCAAGGTAAATGTTCTTATTCTCTCAAAATTAAAGAATTGTCTCTCAGAAACAAACTTGAATATCTGGATTAGTGGTCAGCGTGGCAACTTCTATTTCCTTCCCTTTTTCTGGCACACAAAGAGAACCTTCCTTGAGTCCCAGAGAGAACTTTGATTCTAGAAGCAGAAATGTATTTGGAAAAACAACTTCAGTTTTGACAACTACATCCTGTCTGCCTCCAGTGAACAACCACCTTTTTCCTCAGCTTACATTTCTATCGTTTCTTTTCTTTTTCTTTTGTTTCATCCATCCTTCTTGGCAGTCTTATTGTTTCTCTCTCCCTCCCTTCCTTGCTTCACCTTACTAACCATTAACTTTCGTCTTCTCAGTGCCATCTCGATATTAAGTTTGTGAGAAAGAAAGTTGAATAAAGTTCTGTGCCTTCAGTTTTCTCAGAGGCCTTTGTTGAGGCAAACAAGTAAACTGACCTGAAGAGGTCAACACCCTGTTATTCCAAGTGTGATTCCCTGGACTTGTTGGAGACACAGAATCTCAGCCATACCCCAGACCTACTGAGTGAGGGTCCACATTTTTACAAGATGCCAAAGGAGTCATTTGTCCATAAAAGGCTGTGAGAGGTAGATACAAAATACTGTGTAAAGCAAGGATATAGCAAGGCATGTAAGGGAACAGGACTGTGAAGCCTACTTAACTCCATGAGCTGGTACCTTGACATCCATGTCACAACAGCAGTGCTACTGGCCACTTATCACTGTCCTCAGGACTGGACGCATGCAATTGCATGGGGGCAAAGTTTGTTGAGCCCTACAGACTGTAAGCTACAACTCTGGAAAGTGTGAATCGTACCTCATCAGGTGCAATGCACTTAGGTAGTCCTGAGCAAACAATAAGCATTTCATTCTCATGCTTACACCCAATCCCTTCTCTCCCTGCAGAGAGAAGGAGAAAACGTAGGTCAATGATCAAAGGCCTCTGTTTAGAAGATTAAGTGAGGTTGATTTGGTTATGTTGCAGGGAAAACGGTGACAAAGACAATGACCTAGGTTCTTGTCTCACATATAAGAAGAATTTCTATGTGGACAAGGCAGTGAGCAAATCAAGATTTATTTAAGTCAGAAACCTCCTGCGGCAGCAGCCGGGAGGAGGGCTCCAAGAAAGGTAGACCCGAGAAACTGGTTGAAGTGTACCTTTTAAGCACAATTTGTGGGACAGTCAATCAAAGAGCAGGAACAAAATCCATCATAAGGCCAGAATCATAATCCTGTCTAGCATGCTCAGAATAAAACAAAAAAGCCACCAGAAGGATGGGCTAAGTTAAGTCTTTCTATTCTCATAAAAAGCAGATTGGTATTTTTATATTGCTAAAGGTAGCTTTTGGGGAGAAGCCTGCATCTTGTATTTTTTTTTTATAAAAAGATCTATTTATTTATCTATTTATTTAAAAGATCTATTTATTTACTTGAAAGAGTTACAGACAGAAAGAGAGATAGACAAATAGAGAGGTCTACCATCCTCTGTTTCACTCCCCAAACGACTTTAATGGTCAGAGCTAAACCCATCCAAATCCAGGAGCCAGGAGCCTCATCTGGGTCCATCATGTGGGTCCAGGGGCCCATACACTTGGACCATCTTCCACTGCTTTCTCAGGCCACCTGCAGAGAGCTAGATCAGAAGTAGAGCAGCTAGGATGCAAACTGGCACTCACATAGGATGCCCTTTTTCCCCCCAAAGAAACCTTTTATTTAAGGAATACAAACTTCATACTTTTCATAAGTACAACTGTAGTGATTCTTCCCACCATGCCCAGCCTCCTACCCACACTCCCACCCCTCTTCCTCCTCCCTTTTGCATTCCCAGTCCCATTCTCCACTAAGATCCATTTTCAATTAACTTTATACACAGAAGACCAACTCTATACTAAGTAAAGTGTTCATCATTTTACAAAAAAAAAAAAAAAACAAAAAAAAAAACAAAAAACTGTTCCTCAACAGCTGAGACAAGTACTGTTCAAAGTCATTGCATCTTGAAGTTAATTTTACTTGTTTTTTAGAAACTTAATTAACTTTAAAGAAGCTCCCAAGAATGATGTATCTTTTGCAAGCATATAAACATAACTGTAACTTTTGAAACATAAGAATATCCTCCACTTAATACTTTAAAAGAAAGTAAGTCCTTGAGAACATATTTTATCAGTAATTAAGGAATCACCTAAGAAAACAAGCCATGGAGTTGGACACTTAGCCATAACTAAAACTTGTGAGACTTAAGAATATCCTCCACTGAAAACACTAAAATGAAATAAATCTTTGAGAACAAGTTTTACTTTTAAATAGTAAAACAGGGGCCAGTGCTGTGGCTCAGCGGGTTAACACCCTGGCCTGAGCGCTGACATCCCATATGGGCTCTGGTTCGGGACCTGGCTACTCCACTTCCCATCCAGCTCTCTGCTATGGCCTGGGAAAGCAGTATAAGATGGCCCAAGTACTTGGGCCCAAGCACCCATGTGGGAGACCCGGAAGAAGCTCCTGACTTTGGATTGGCACAGCTCTGGCGATTTCAGCCATTTGGGGAGTGAACCATCAGATGGAAGACCTCTCTCTCACTCTCTCTCTGCCTCCCCTCTCTCTGTGTAAATCTGACTTTCAAATAAATAAATAAATCTTTTTTAAAAAATAAATAATATAACATATATAAATATGTAACATATATATAACATACAAATTTAAATATAACATAGTATAACTCTTTGAGGACAGAGGTCCTGCATGGGAGGTTAGTACACAGTAACTCCTGTTATTAATTTAGCAATTAAAATTCTTTATGTATGATATCAATGATCAACTGAGACTCTTGATGTGAGCTGCCTAGGCTATGGAAGCCTTTTGAATCTACAAACTTCATCAGTATTTAGACAAGGCCATAAGCAAAGTGGAAATTCTCCTTTCAGAGAAAAGTACCTCCTTCTTTGATGACCATTTCTTTCCACTAGGGTCTCACCCACAGAGGTCCTTCATGTAGGACATTTTTTGCAACAGTGTCTTGGCTTTCTATGCTTGAAATGCTCTTGTGGGCTTTTCAGCCAGAACAGAATGCCTAAGGGCTGATTCTGAGGTCAGAGTGCTACTTAAAGTGATTGTCATTCCATGAGTCTACTGTATGGAATGCTTCCCATATTGGAGCATTCACTCCTTTTTAATTCTATATATTAATATAGAATTAATCCTATTTATATGATTGCTTTAACACTTAATTAGATGCATTTTTAAAGGGACCCCTCCTTTGCTCATTCCCATATGGACCTGACCTAACTGCCTATTAGTTTATCTACCTCCTTACAGTTACATATTAATTTCTCTGCTGAGTGTTCTATTGTTTTCACTTGCAGTTTTAACACTGAAAATCTGATGAAAGCCACATACCTGTTTCCCAAATCCACAGAGGGAAGACACATAAGTGGGACTATCACATAAGAGACTTACAGATCCTTCCAGGCTATCCTATATCTCTCACTTTAAAAAAAAAAAAATATTTATTTATTTGAAAGGCAGAGTTACAGAGAGGCAGAGGCAGAGAAGAAAGGGATCTTCCACCTGCTGGTTCACTCCCCAAATGACTGCAATGGCAGGAGCAATGCTAATCTGAAGTCAGGAGCCTAGAGCTTGCAGGTCTCCTACACAGGTGCAGGGGCCCAAGCATTGAGCTATATTCCACTGCTCTCCCAGGCCATAAGCAGAGAGCTATCTTAGAAGAGGAGCAGCTGGAACATGAACCAGCACCCATATGGGATGCTGGCACAGCAGGCAGAGGCTTTGCCCATTATGCCATGGTGACAGCCCTACAACTATGTTTTCTATAGCATATTGAAAGCTTCTATTCCATGTCAGGAATTATCATGAGCAATTATATTTATTACCTGGATTAATCCTTGTAATAATATTACCTGTTAGGCTTTCATCATCACCACTTTACAGATGAGGAACCTGAAGGATGGAAGGATTAAAAAATTGTCCAATGTTGGGGCCACCATTGTGGCATAGCATGTAAAGCTGTCATCTGCAGTACTAGCATCCCATTTAGGTGCAGGTTTGAGACCCAGCTGCTCCACTTCCGATCCAGCTCTCTGCTATGGCCTGGGAAAGCAGTAGAAGATGGCCCAAGTCCTTGGGTCCCTGCACCCACATGGGAGACCCACAAGAAGTTCCTGGCTCCTGGCTTTGAATCAGCGCATCTTCAGCCATTGCAGCCATTTGGGGAGTGAACCATTGGATGGAAGATCTCTCTCTCTCTCTCTCTCTCTCTCTCTCTGTCTCTCTTTCTGTGCCTCTGCCTCTGCCTCTCTGTAACTCCACCTTTCAAATAAATAAATAAATCTTTAAAAAAATTATCCAACATCATACACTAGTAAGGAGCAGAAGTAGAAATCTTCCTGCAGAACTCATGTACCTGATGACTACCATGCAGTATTTTACCTAGAGTGATGGATGACCTTTCAAAATAAGGCAATAATTGTCACTGCACTGTATAATTTTTTAAAAATTCAAAAAAATTTTAAATTTTAAAAATTTTAAAAATTTATTTACTTATTTGAAAGTCATAGAGTGAGAGGAAAAGAAAGAGAAAGAGAAAGAGAGAGAGAGAGAGAGACTCTTCTATCCATTGGTTCATTCTCCAAGTGGCTGTAATGGCCAGGGCTGAGCTAGGCTGAAGCCAGGGGCTTCATCCAGGTCTCCCACTTGGGCCATCTTCCACTGCTTTTCCCAGAGCATTAGTAGGGAGCTGGATCAGAAGTGGAGTACTAGGGCATGAACTGACACCCTTTTGGGATGACAGTGTCACAGGCAGTGGTTTAGCTGCATTGCCACAGTGCTGGCCTCTCTACTGTATGCTTAAAAATGGCTAAAATGGAAAATTTTATGTTATGTGTTTAAGAAATATACCTCTGCCATGGCTTGAATATGGTTTAAGTGTGACCTACAGGTCCTTTTTTTTTTTTTTTTTTTTTTTTTTTTCCGCTGTGGGTACCTTTCAGCACTGCCTTTTTGGCCTTCAAAGCCTTTGCTTTGGCTTAAGCTTTGTGAGGAGCAGGAGCTTCCTTCTTTGCCTTTGGCCATCTTGGTGAAAAGTGCAAATCTTAAGCTTTATAAAAGAGTCTTCCAAAAATCTGTCTAAATGCATATTATGGAAAACCTATGCATGGCTTCAAAAAACTGCACCAAAATGAATTATCTTCTGTTTTCCCATGAACTTTCTGAAGTACTTTCATGTGGCTTCATTTTCTTCTAGTGAACTAAACCTTACAAGGAGGTTTGTGAGGGTCAAATGAAATGACATAAGTTAAATTTTTGGAGCATTCTTCGTTCATGAAGGGGAGTACTTAATTAATATAAGTGTTGGTGGTGAAGGTGAAGATGCTATTGTTATTCAGGTCCTGACGTGTCTCTTGAATCATTTTAGTTGTTCATATCATGACTTCATGCTTTGATAATCTGTTTCCATGACCTTGATCTCTGTAGATCTTTGTTATTTTTTAAAAGAGAATTATTTATTTATTTGAAAGGCAGAGTTACAGATAGAGAGGAGGGACAGGGAGAAAGGGAAAGGGAGAGGGAGAGAGGGACAGAGGGGGAGAGGGAGAGGGGGAAAGAGAAAGAGATTCCATCTGCTGGTTCACTCTCAAAATGGCTGCAATGACCAGGGCTGTGCCAAGCCAAAGCTGGGAGCTTCTTTTAGGTCTCCTACCTGAGTGGCAGGAGCCCAAGGACTTGGACTATCTTCCACTGATTTCCCAGGCACGTTAATAGGGAGGTGGATGGCAAGTGAGGCAGCCAGGACTCAAACTGGTACACACATGGAATGCCATACATAGCTGCAGACAGCAGCTTAACCTGCTGCACCACAGTGCCAGCCCCCCTTTTTATTTAAAGATTTGTTTAGAGTCTTGTTATTGACAAAATAATCCCTTTTTTAGTTTTTTATATATAATTGAAGAATATTAATATGTACATACTTGAAGTGAATAGCTTGCTTTTGATGTATGTATGCACACATGATACAAAAGGAAGGAAGGAAGGGAGGGAGGACAAAGAAATGAGCATACATAACATCTCCAAACATTTCCTTGTCATCCCCTTCTCCCTCTCAAAACCCCATCAGCAGGCAACCACTTATGGTCTTTCTGGCAGGCTCAGATTGAGGTGTCTTAAAGCATAGCGTGATTCCCTCTGCATTTTCTATTTGAGCATATCATGTTGTGTCTCCTTACATGCAATTACATATTTAGATCCCACTCAAAGTGAGAAGGACTTTTGATAGATAGGTGTTCAACAACCTAGCCTTTTAAGATGCATAATAGCATTTCAGAATAGATGTCAAACACACCAACTTTTCCTCACTTTGAATTTCTTGAGTTTTCCTGACAAATTCAACAGATCCCATTGTTGGCTGCTTTGTTACCAGTTGTCCTGTTATTACCCACTATATTTTTGATTCAGTATTGCATCAGAGTATTATAATTTTAGAAAATGTTTTAGGCAACCATTAGGGGGTCTAAGTCTGAGTAAAGATTCGAAGGATGGCCCTGAGTTATACTTTCTAGAAATGGGTCATTTCACTTTAGATGCAGGGGAAAATAGCTATGTCACAGTTTATCTTCCTTCCTTGAAAGTTTCTTTCACCACGGCTCATAAGATGTGTCTCAGTTTCTGAACATTAAGTATGGAAGGAAAGATGCACTATCTTAGGATCCAAGATATGTGAAAACTAAACTGTCATTTGGTGATCTTACTTAGTTTTTTGTAGTGTTTAACTTATTTCTTCCTCTGTTCCTATGCTAGTGAAAGGATACTAGAGTCTCAAACAGCATGACTTAAGTTCTGGAGATTCACTTTACAGCATTGGAATTATATTCATTAGCAACATATTATATACTTGAAATGGCCAAAAGCATAGATCTTACATGGTCTTTCTTTCTTTTTTTTTTTTTTTTAAATGAATTCAATCACAACCTCAAACCTCAATTCATTCTCTCTCTCTCTCTCTCTCTCTCTTTAACAGATAAAGTTAGACAGTGAGAAAGAGACAGAGAGAAAGGCCTTCCAGGGCCTGCGCTGTGGCGTAGTAGGTTAATCCTCCACCTGTGGTGCCGGCATCCCATATGGGCACTGGTTCTAGTCCCAGCTGCCCCTCTTCCAATCCAGCCCTCTGCTATGGCCTGGGAAAGCAGTAGAAGATGGCTCAAGTCCTTGGGCCCTTGCACCCCCGTGGGAGTCCGGGAAGAGGCACCTGGCTCCTGGCTTCAGATCGGCGCAGCTCTGGACGTTGCGCCACCCATAGGGGCCATTTGGGGAGTCAACCAATGGAAGGAAGACCTTTCTCTCTGTCTCTCTCTCTCACTGTGTCTATAACTCCACCTGTTAAATAAATAAAAAAAACTATAAAAAGTTCTTCATAAATAATGTCAAGCCTAATACAGTGTTCAAGTATGTATTGGGCCCACAAAATGAGACGATGTTGTACCTAGAAAGGGAGCCAAACTTTGTCTAGTCTGTTCTCATTTTGTCATACAAAGAGCAACACAAATAGTAAATACCTTGTCCAAGTTCACGTGGTCCACGTGAAGTCAGTTTGATTCCTTGTCCTTGATTCTCCACACTTGATCTTAGCCAAGAGGCCAAGAAGCGATTGGCCTCCAATTCTCTAACAATCATTGTAGTACAGAATGCTAGCAGCAGAGTAGGGGCTAGGAATGGACATCAAAAAGCTCCCCCAGGTAATTTATTATATGCACTGGGTTTGGATATGCTACACATGAGACTCAGAATTTGCACATTGATGTTTCTGGTTTTAACAATTAAAGAGAAAACAAGCTTGTGAATCTTGTCACAATTTTGCTGAGTCACATAGTGGAATTATATTCTGTCTCAGATCTAATATTTGGAATCAAGTCAATTACCCAGTGACTCAGGCTTATATACTACCCTTGTGCACATTTAAATATTCATTTATTTGTTCATTCATTCATTAACCCTACTTATCATCAGAAATGATTATGAGGATATAGTGCCAAATAAGACTGTCAAAATTCCTGACCTCTAGTGCACCTAGACAAATAATGCTACATTTGCAAACTTTTAATAAATACTTAGGAGAGGGGGCCGGTGCCATGGCTCACTTGGTTAATCCTCCGCCTGCGGTGCCAGCATCCCACATGGGCACTGGGTTCCAGTCCTGGTTGGTCCTCTTCCAGTCCAGCACTCTGCTGTGGTCCAGGAGTGCAGTGGAGGATGGCCCAAGTGCTTGGGCTCCTGCACCTGCATGGGAGACCAGGAAGAAGCACCTGGCTCCTGGCTTCGGATTGGCTCAGCGCCAGCTGTAACAGCCATTTGGGGAGTGAACCAACGGAAGGAAGACCTTTCTCTTGTCTCTCTCTCACTGTCTATAACTCTGTCAAATAAATAAAAAAAATTTAGGAATTAAGGTGGCAGAGTAGGGAGGGAGCTTGCTGCTCAAGTCTAGGAGAAGATAGTTTAAAAAAAAGTGGAAAGAGTGCAGTCTCAGGGACGAATTAGGGAGAAAACAGCAGAGGAAACTCTACCTGAGTTGGAGGAACACAGTGGACCTACATGGACAGAGAGGACATGCACAACTTAGAACCCCAACAGCCAAGAGCCTCCACACCAGTGTTAAAGAGTGAGGTGAGACCAGACTACAGCAGCCCAAGCCACTGGTGAAAAAGCTGCAGGAAGAGCCTAGAGAGAATCTGGCTTGGAGCCCCGTAGGAGATAGTGTACCCATCAAACTAGAGGAGAAAAAACAAAGAGGGGCACGTTTTCTCTCTCTAATCATCCTGCAAAGGCATTCTGTAACAAGCAAACAGAGAACAGGCACCATCTTAGACATACAAAACAGCTGCACCAGCTAGTGTCCACTCCCAGCAATGAGCCACGCTGACTCCTGATTCTGGTGGGGAGAAGAGACAGGGGGCTGGGTCCTTGGGACTATGGGAGGGTTGTGTACTGGGACTTGAAAACACTGAGGCTGAGTGGGAGGACTCAGGGTGTGGCTGAGACATTGGGCAGTCACTGTGGGAGGATCCACATGATCAGGGCTTCCTGGTTACCTCATGAGGGACACTGCTAGGGAATCTGAAGTTACATTGAGGACTGCACAGATCCTTTGTGTTATCCTTGTGACAGAGCTGATTAATAATATACTCATTGGGGCTAGTGCCCGGGCACTGGTCTCCTTTGAGGAGAGGAGCTCAGCTGAGTCTATGCCAATGACAAGAAGAAACCTCCCCTCTGATTTTTTTTTTAAAAACAAGAGATTACCATGACATACCTGGGTGTGTCACCTCAGACATGCCCTCCACCCTGGAGCACTGAACAGAGCTCCCTGGCCACACCTACCACTCACCTCTAGATATTCACTGAAAGCAGACACTCCACTAATCCACTCAGACATAGTCCAAAGATAAAAGCTGCCACAGCAGAAAATACAAGAAGCCTATGAGTGTCTCCACAAATGCCAAATAACAAATACACAAATTCAAGAAACAAGAATAAGGAAGACAACATGACATACCCCAAAGAACACAATACTTCACTACTAGATTGAGAAGATGATGAGGTTGAAGAAATGCCAGAAATGGAATTCAAACATTGATCATAGGATTACTTAGAAGTAATCAGAAGCAAATGCACAGACTAATGAAATTCACATATAACACAAAAGAAAATTTCTCCCATAAAATTGAGATCTTAAAGAGAAATCAAAATGAAATCTTGGAAATGAAGAATTCAATAGAACATATAAAAAATACAGTGGGAAGCCTTAACAACAGAATTGATGAAGCAGAAGACAGAATATCCAACTTAGAAGGCAAAGCTCAGGAAATTACATAGACAAACACAGGAAGAAATTAGAAAGCTAAAAAACACTGTTGGGAAACTACAAGATACTATCAAACAACCCAACATACAGGTACTAGGAGTTCCTGAAGGCATGGAAAGAGAGAAAGGATTAGAAGGCTTTTTTAGTGAAACAATAACAAAATTTCCCCAATTTTGGAGAAAGAAAGGAACATCCAAGTACAGGAAGCACATAGAACTTCTAATAGACATGACCAGAAAAGACCTTCACTATGACACATTGTAATCAAACTCTCCACAGAAAAATAAAGAAAACATTCTAAAGTGCACAAGAAGACACCAGATTACTTTCAGAGGATCTCTAATTAGACTCTCAGTGGATTTCTCATCAGAGACCCTGCAGGCTAGGAGAGAATGGCAAGATATATTCCAAGTATTAAGAGAAAAGAACTTTCAACCCAGAGCACTATACCCTACAAAGCTCTCACTTATGAACAAAAATGAAATAAAAACCTTCCATGACAAATAGAAACTAAAAGAATTTGTCACCATCTGTCCAGCTCTGCAGAAAGTGCTTAATGATGTGCTACACACAGAAACACAGAAACATGGTCATCATTACAGAAGAAGGTAAAGGAAGGAAATCTCCTAGTAAAAGTACAAAGGAAACTGAAAGTAAAAAATAGGAATATTTCTGGAAAAATGGCAGGGAAAATCATTGCTTATCAATAGTCACCTTAAATGTAAATGGCCTGAACTCTCCAGTGAAAAGAGACAGTCTGGCTGAATGGATTAAAAAATAAAACCAATCTACTTTCTGCCTACAAGAAACACATCTCACTAACAAAGATGCACACAGACTGAAAGTGAAAGGGTGGAAAAAGATATTCCATGCCTACAGAAATCAAAATTGAGCTAGTGTAGCCATCCTAGTATCAGACAAAATAGACTTTAACACAAAAGCTGTTAAAAGAGACAAAGAAGGACACTTTGTAATGATTAAAGGATTAATTCAACAGGAACATGTGACTATTATAAAAGTATGTGCACTTAATTATACAGCACCTCACTATTTAAAAGAAATGTTAAGGGATCTAAAGGGAGACATAAACTCAAATACAGTATTAATGGGGGACTTTCAGTAGTGGACAGATTAACAAGACAGAAAATGAGCATGCAAATAGCAGAGTTAATCAACACTATAAACCAAATGGACCTAACAGATATCTGCAGAACTTCTCATCCTGCAGTTGCAGAATACGCATTCTTCTCAGCAGTGCATGGAACTTTCTTAAGGATTGACCACATGCTAGGCCATAAAACAAGTCTTAACAAATGTCTACTCTCGCCATTACTATTCAATATAGTCCTGGAAGTTTAGGCCAGAGCCATAAGGCAAGAAAAAGAAATGAAAGGGATTCAAATTGAGAAAGGTGAAGTCAAACTATCCCTATTTGCAGATGACATGGTTTTATATGTAGGGGATCCAAAATACTCCACCAAGAGACTATTGGAACTCATAGAAGAGTTGGTAAAGTAGCAGGATATAAAATCAATACACAAGGCCGGCACCGTGGCTCAATAGGCTAATCCTCCGCCTTGCAGCGCCGGCACACTGGGTTCTAGTCCCGGTCGAGGTGCCAGATTCTGTCCTGGTTGCCCCTCTTCCAGGCCAGCTCTCTGCTGTGGCCCAGGAGTGCAGTGGAGGATGGCCCAAGTACTTGGGACCTGCACCCCATGGGAGACCAGGATAAGCACCTGGCTCCTGCCATCGGATCAGCGCGGTGCACCGGCCGCAGCGCGCCAGCAGTGGCAGTCATTGGAGGGTGAACCAACGGCAAAAGAAGATCTTTCTCTCTGTCTCTCTCTCTCTCTCTCACTGTCCATTCTGCCTGTCCAAAAAAAAAAAAAATCAATTACTGATTCAATGCAATACCAATCAAAATACCATAGAAATGCTTCCCAGAACTAGAAAAAATGATGCTGAAATTCATATGGAAACACAGGAGACCTCAATAGCTAAAGGAATCTTATACAACAACAACAACAAGGAAAAATCAGGAGGCATCACAATACCAAATTTCAAGACATACTACAAGGCAGTTATAATCAAAATAGCCTGGTACTGGTACAAAAATAGGTGGATAGACCACTGGAATAGAATAGAAATTCCAGAAATCAATCGAAGCATCTACAACCAACTTATATTTGACCAAGGAGCTAAAACCATTCCCCGGAGCTAGGACAGTCTATTCAACAATTGGTTCTGGGAAAACTGGATGTACACATGCAGAAGTATGAAGCAGGACCCCTACCTTACACCTTACACAAAAATCCCTTCAAAATGGATCAAAGACCTAAACCTATGACCTGATACCATTGAATTATTAGAGAACATTGGAGAAACCCTGCGAGACATTGGCACAGGTAAAGACTTCTTGGAAAAGACCCCAGAGGCACAGGCAATCAAAGCCAAAATTAACAAATGGGACTACATCAAATTGAGAAGCTCTGTACTGCAAAAGAAATACTCAGAAAAGTGAAGATGCAACCAACAGCATGTGAGAAATTATTTGCAAACTATGCAACTGATAAAGGATTAATAACCAGAATAAATAAAAAGATCAAGAAACTCCACAACAACAAAACAAGCAACCCACTGAAGAAAAGGGCAAAGGACTTAAAGAGATATTTTTAAAAAGAAGAAATCCAAATGGCCAACAGTCACCTGAAAAAATGTTCAGGATCACTAGCAATCAGGGAAATGCAAATCAAAACCACAATGATGTTCCACCTCACCCCAGTTAGAATGGCTTTTATACAGAAATCAACAAACAAAACATGCTGGTGAGCATTTGGGGAAAAAGGCAAACTAATCCACTGTTGGTGGGAATGAAAACTGGTAAAATCACTATGGTTAGCAGTTTGGAGATACCTTAGAAGTCTGAATATAGACCTACCATACGACCCAGCCATCCCATTCCTGGGAATTTACCCAAGGGAAATGAAATCAGCAAATAAAAGTTATCTGCACCCCCATGTTTATTGCTGCTCAATTCACAATAGCTAAGACATGCAATCAACCTAAATGCATGTCAGCTGAAGACTGGATAAAGCAATTAAGGGATGTATACTCTATGGAATGCTACATAGTGGTAAAAAAAATGAAATCCAGTTATTTGCAGCAAAATTAATGAATCTGGAAAACATCATGCTTAGTGAAATAAGCCAGTCCCAAAGGGACAAATACCATATGTTCTCCCTGATCTGTGATAACTAATAGAGCACCTAAAAGGAAATCTGTAGAAGTGAAATTGACACTTTTAGAAGCAATGACTTAAACAGCCCTTGTCTTGACTGTTGAGGAACAGTTTTTTTTTTTTTTTTTTTTTGTCCTTAATGGAAAATGGGACTGGGAATGGGAGAGGGAGGAGGAGAGAGGAGGTTGGGAGGGAGGGCGGGTATGGTAGAAAGAATCACTATATTCCTGAAGTTGTGCTTTGCTTATGAAATTTGTACTGATTAAATAAATGGCTTCTTTGGGGAAAAATGAATAAATCAAAATTTAGGGCCCAAATATGGCAAGATAACTGTGTGAGTGCCCAAGTCAGTGCTGTTCACATGTCTGGGTACCATTTGTCCCACTGACTTGTTGCAGAAGTAATTTTTAAAAAGCTTGTAACTGAAGAAAATGTTTCAGATAATTAGAGGATAGACAGTGCAGTGACATCCATGTATGAAATAGGAAACTTTCCTGGTTATTTAGGGCAGAATGGCCTGTAGAAGCATAGCATTCCCTTGAATACTGCCTGGCAGATTACCAAAGAAGCCTTTGTGGCATTTGATTATATACTATGTATGGATGACAGCAATCTAAGAGATCTGAATAGAGAAACTAATCAAATTTAAAACTGCCAGGCTAAAATCAAACTACTTGGAAGTTGTGATCACAGAAATGATTTCTTATTGGAGAACTCCTGTGATGGAATGACTCTAACTTTGAAACTGTGTGCCAGCAATACACCAGCAGAGAATTCTTGAAGAAAGCCCACTAAGGCTGGATTGACATCTTGCTGCATGTCCACAGCGAACGGTCCCCACCCTTAGGCTCTGCATTTCTCAGCGTGTTCCAGTGCAATGTTCCTAAGCACACAGCCCCACCTGTATCTTGAAGTGAATTACTGTGTCTTATTTTAAAAGATAATTGGAGATGGAAATCAGTTGTGTTTGGCAGAAGATAAGTAGAGTCTTTGATCAGACTGTTTATAGGTATGTTATGCATTCTTAAACAACTTGCACCTCCCAGTTTGCTCCAATTACCAAAATACTGGAAGAAATAACACATAGCATGACAAAATAGAAAGAACATAATGCAGTAAAATATGACTTTAAGGCCCAAGTGAATATCTGAGTGTAGTGGGTATTGGTCATTTAGTCTACCTTGGCAATAAGTTTGTGTGAATATCTGAGACACAAGTGCTTTTGATTCAACTGTGCTACCTCTTTTGGTCCCAGAGCCTTTTACTCAATTAGTATAGTCCTGTCTAGGAGCTCACATTCTTGATTAGAAGTATTTTAACTCAAGCACACTCATAGTGCTCAATTTTATAAAAGAAGAAGGAAGGGAGGGAGGGAGGGGGGAATCATGGAATAATTTTTTATTTTTGTCTAGTTAATTTCATGAGGAGGTCAGTTTATGTACTTCCATTTCAAGTACTTTGCCTATGAAAACTTAATTATGTCCGAAGAGAAGGATGCTTACTTGCATGCTGGTTTATCTTTTGGTCACTTAAGTAATGTATGTATTTTTTAAAATTATCTCCTTTCTTATGCTGACATTTTTTTAAAGATTTATTTATTATTTGATAGGCAGAGTTAGAGAGGTAGAGGCAGAGAGAGAGAAAGAGAGAGGTCTTCCATCTGCTATTTCACTCCTCAAATGGCTGCAATGACGGGGGCTGGGCCAATTCAAAGCCAGGAGCCAGGAACTTTCTCCAGGTCTCCCACATGGGTGCAAGGGCCCAAGCACTTGCACCATCTTGTATTGCTTTCCCAGGTTATAGCAGAGAGCTGGATGGGAGGAGGAGCAGCCAGGACTTGAACTGGCACCCATATGGGATGCTGGCACTGCAGGTGGGAGCTTTATCTGCTTTGCCACAATACTGGCAGTATATGTATTTTTATACACCCATATAATTCAAGTGTTAAATATAAATTGACAGGTGGGAAAATAATTTTAAAAGCTGGGAAAATTCTGTTGGTGTGCTGAAGTATTGCTATTAATAAGTATTCCTTCATCAGTGCTTTATAAATTTAAAGGCAAATATAGATAATTTCTGTGCACTTCCTGATAACTCATCTTAAAATCATATGGATTTAGGTAAGAAAATAATGCTTTTAAAAGAAATTGAGGATTTATAAAAGTACTTGTACAACTAAGATAAGATTGAAGAGAAAAACCAAGATTTTAAAGGAAAATAGTAGGAAGTTGCATTTATCCTAAAACCTGAAGGATGAATATAAATCATAGGTAAGGACTCCTGGAGTGGACTTTTGACCTAAAGTAAATCACTGCTTGGGGTACCTGTATACTCTATCAAGGCTGGTTTTCAAGTTCCAGCTTCACTTTCATTCTAGCTTCCTGCTCATGTGCACCCTAGGAGTCAGCAATAATGGCCCAAGTGGTTGGGTTCCTGCCACCCATGAAGGAGCCCTGGATGGAGCTCCCAGCTTCTGGTTCTGACCCCATCTATTGCAGAATTTGGGGAGTATACCCATGGAGGTGTGCTGCCTCTCTCTCTTCCAAATTAAAAATAAGGAGGGGGAAACATTATGGCATAACAGGATAAGCCACTGCCTGCAATGCCCCATCCCATATGGGTACCAGTTAGATATCAGCTGCTCCACTTTCAATTCTGCTTCCTGCCTATGCACCTGGGAAAGCAGCAGAAGATGGCCCTAGTGATTGAGCCCCTGCACCCACATGGGAGACCCCAATGAAACTCCTGGCTCCTGGCTTCCGCACAGGAGTCGCAGCAATTTGAGGAGTAGACCAGTGGATAGAAGACATCTACCCACCGCCCTCAGAGTTAGACTTTCAAATAAATACATTATTTAAACAAACAAACAATCAAAAAGCAAAGAAGGATAAGAAAATTTAGGATCTGCTGTCATATGCTCATGCCTCTCATGATATTTCTTTGGGTTTGTTCTTCCCAAGGAATCTGTTATCACTCATTTTTGCCTCCTTTAAGTATTTCACCTCACATTTATTATTCGTTTAACCACCTCCTTTGTGAATGTGTTAATTTTATTCTCATGTACATATTTGGGTGATAGATAGAAATTATATCCTTTATACACTTCAGGCTTTCCAATTTGAAGTGGAGCATTTTCTATGTAAAATGCACCAAATATTTGAGTCTCAAAAGTAAACGTTTCCAGAGTCATGTCTAGCAGCTCTCACGACATGCTTAGAGCCAGCTGCCTAGATTCAAATGCTGTTCTGCTCTCTTCCTTGCCTTGTGACTTTGAGGAAGTTACTAAACTTCCTTCCGCTTCACTTTCTTCATATGTACAATGAGTATAAATTCTGTTAGTGTTGCTATCAGAATGAAGCAGAACAAAACAAGGCAGTACATGGCAAGTGCTCAGATTAGTTCTCAGTGAATAATAATTCCGCCGTGATTGAGCTGGTGTCACTATCTTTTTCTGATTTATTCATGAGTAATTAGTACCTGACAAGTTGGTGGAATCATCTGAGAATTGAATCATATTTGTTCATACAGACTAAAAAAATGTTCTTTCTGTTTGTCAACACCAGCCCTTAATTTTGGGAAATTTAGGATCCTTATTTGTGATTACTAATGAAAATAAATAAATGAGTTTTTTAAACTAATAATAGATAATGAAACACTAATTTATAAACCTTTATTCTGTATACATTTTATTGTATTGATTTTTTCCCTTTTTCCTCCTCATTCTCACTCCCAGCAACATCTCTTTAGGGTAGCATATGGAGATCAAGTATGATGTTTTTAATAAGGACATATTGTTTTGTTGTATAGAAAACCAATTCCTTAATTTTTTATATTTGGTGAATTACAATAATTTTTTTTCTAAATTTGAGGCGAAGGGCTCCCATCTATTGGTTCAATCCCCAAATGCCAGGAGCCAGGAATATAACCTAGCTTTCCCACATAGTGGCAGAAATCTGATTAATTGATTTTATTGGTGTTAAGCCAACCTTGCCTTCTTGGAAGGTAAGATCATTAGATTATCTAGAAGTATGCTGCTTAATTTCTGAGTATTTGGAATTTAAAAAGGTTTTGTTAAAATGATTACTATTTGTGCTGGAGTTGTGTTGTAGTTGGTAAAGCTGCCTCTGTGACACTAGAATTTCATAAGTGTGCCCATTCTTGCCATACCTGCTCCACTTCTGATCTAGCTCTCTTTTATGGCCTGGTAAAGCAATGGAAGATGGCCCAAGTCCAGAAGAAGCTCCTGGCTCCTGGCTTCGGATCCAATCAGCCCAGCTTCTGTTGTTGCAGCCATTTGGGGCGTGAGCCAGCAGATAAAAGACTTTTGTCTCTCTCTCTCTGCTTCTGCCTCTGTATAACTTTGCCTTTCAAATAAATAAAATAAATCTTAAAAAAAAAAAAAAGAACTTCCTTTTAGTTCCTAGGTATGATGGTATCAAAGTCTCTGGTTATTTCTTTGGGAATTTATTTATTTGGTTTGTATATATTTTACCATTAGTCTTGACAAGTGCTTTTTGTTAGATTTAGAATTCCAGATTCTAAATTTTTGTCTATTTTTACCATTCTGCTCTTTAAATGTATTTTCTTAAATCTTCCATTGTTTCTAATGAGAAGTCAGCAAGAAATCAAATTGTTGTGGGTATTGTATGGTCTTGCTGTGGCTTCTTTTTGGTTTTGCTTGTTTGTCTATGATACATGTAGGTGTAGTTTCATTTGCATTTATATTGCTTTTGGTTTCCCAGCATTTTTGAATATATAAATTTGCCTTTTTCCAAATTTGGACATAATTCAGTAATTATTTTTCTTAAAAATGTGTATTCTATTTTCTCTCACTTCTCATTCAGGGACTCAAATTATTCATATGTTAGATAGCTTTATTTATTTATTTATTTATTGACAGGCAAAGTTAGTTAGACAGATAGAGAAAGGTCTTCCTTCCCTTGGTTCGCCCCAAAATGGCCACTACAGCCAGCACTACGCTGATCCGAAGCCAGGAGCCAGGCGCTTCCTCCTGGTCTCCCATGTGGGTGCAGGGCCCAAGCACTTGAGCCATCCTCCACTGCCTTCCCAAGGCCACAGCAGAGAGCTGGACTGGAAGAGGAGCAACCGGGACAGAACCAGCGCCCCAACCAGGACTAGAACCCGGAGTGCCAGTGCCGCAGGCTGAGGATTAGCCTAGTGAGCCACAGCGCCGGCCTAGATAGCTTTATATTATCCCACCTATCCCTGAAACTCTGGTCTTTGTATTTTTTCTAGTTATTTTTTCCTCTCTGATTTTAGTTTGGAAAATGTCTGTTGAACATGTGTCATGTTCATTATGCTGCCAGGCTGTAACAGTGAATTCTTATTTCAGATTTTCTTTTTTAACTGTGAGGGTTATACTTTGTTTATTTTTTATTTTTTAAAATATTTATTTACTTATTTGAAAATCAGAGTTACAAAGAGGCAGAGGTTCACTCCCCAAATGGCCACAACGGCCAGAGCTGCACAGATCCAAAGCCAGGAGCCAGGAGCTTCTTCCAGGTCTCCCATGTGGGTGCAGGGGCCCAGTGACTTGGGCCATCTTCTACTGCTTTCCCAGGCCATAGCAGAGAGCTGGATTGGAAGTGGAGCAGCCAAGACTCAAACTGGCACCCATATGGGATATTTGCACTGTAGGTGGCAGCTTTACCTGCTACTCCATAGCGTCAGCCCCTGTTTATTTTTATTTGTAAATAAACATTTAGTATTAGGATACCAGGTGCAAAAACTATCATTTTATTTGAAAGGCAGAGAGATGGAGACAAATAGAGATCTTCAATCTACTGGCTCACTCCTCAAATAGCTGCTATAGCTGTGGCTTGGTCAAGTCAAATCCAAGGGTTGGAAAGTCAGTCTTGGGATATGCTAGTAGGAAGCTGAATTGGAAGCAGAGAATCTGGGACTTGAACCAAGTGCTTCAATATATGATATAGGTGTCCCACGTGACATCTTTTTTTTTTTTTTTAGATTTATTTATTTGAAGGCAGAGTTACAGAGAAGCAGAGGCAGAGAGAGAGAGAGAGAGAGAGAAAGAGAAGTCTTCCATCTGCTGGTTCACTCCCCAGTTGGCTGCAGTGGCTGGAGCTGAGCTGATCTGAAGCCAGGAGCCAGGAGCTTCTTCAAGGTCTCCCATGCGGGTGCAGGGGCCCAAGGACTTGGGTCATCTTCCAATGCTTTCCCAGGCCACAGCAGAGAGCTGGATCGGAAGTGGAGCATCCAGGACTTGAACTGACACTCCTATGGGATGCCGGCATTGCAGGCGGTGGCTTTACCCACTACACCACAACACTGGCCCCACCACGTGACATTTTAAATACTGTGTCAAACATCATTCTTGATTTATTTTTATAGGGATTTTTCTCTGCTGAAACTTTGTTTTTATTCATTATAAATACTTTTTATATAAATTTCAATTTAAAAATCCAACATCTGAATCATCTTGCAGTTGGTTTCCATAGATTGTTTTTCCTCTGAATGGGTCACGTTTTCTTTTTATATTTTGGTAACAAGAGTAGAATAAGAATGTATTGTAAACATTGTGAATTATATCCATAGAAACTCTGCAATGTGTTATATTCCTCTGAAGATTATTGATCTTTTTTAAAAGCAAATGTTACTGTGGCTCATTTGCAGTCGTCTGCAGCTTAAATGTTAATTAACTCTTGTTTTTAACTTCATGTGAGCTACTTGGAGTCTACTCCATACATTTATAATTTAGGGATCAGAATAGGCAGAACTTGGATGTTAGTATTTCTTCCATCATTTCTAGTACCTGTAATTGCTGTAATCCATGTCAGTTGGTTCTTCAACCAGTAAAACTACAGGTATTCTGTCTACTTTTGAGCTGCCCAACAAGGTATATACCAAAATTTGCTCTCAGGCTGAAAGTTATAAAAGATCAGCAAATTCATCCAGTCTCATTCCCTCCTTGATTCTCTTTGAGTATGTGCCTCCTTTTCATTACTTTCCAGTGCACCTAGATATTTGTTTTTTATATGACTTTATTCAAGAGGGTTGGTCTTTGAGGAGCTCCACACTCATTACTAGAATCAGAATTTATTCTTGATGCCTCTTTAAAAATGTCTCTTCTCTTACATATCCACTTGCCATTGTGCAGAGAATCTATGTGGTGTACTCATGTTTTCTTCTTGTGGAATATCCTTTAGTATTATCTTTCTGACCATTTCAATATCCCCTGGAATAATTGCCAGATTCCCAATAGTCCGGTGAAATATTAATATTCTTGCCATATGAAACTTAGAGGTGGATTTTCAGATATCTTTTTTTTAATTCAGATAATTTATTCAGTGCATGTGACTTTGCTCTGTTGTCAAGATGGAGAATGTAATCATCTTATTTTCTTCTTTTTAAAATTTTTTAAAAAGATTATTTATTTGAAAGTCATAGTTACACATTGAGAAGGTAGGCAGAGAAATAGAGAGAGGGAGAGACAGAAAGTTTTCCATCCACTGGTTCACTCCCCAATTGACCGCAATGGACCGAGCTGTGCCTATCCGAAGCCAGGAGTCAGGAGCTTCTTCTGGGTCTCCCACATGGATGCAGGAGCCCAAGGACTAGGGCCATCTTCTACTGCTTTCCCAGGCCACAGCAGAGAGCTGGATCAGAAGTGGAGCACTCAGGAATAGAACTGGTGCCCATATGGGATGCTAGCGCTTCAGGCCAGGGCATTAACCCGCTGTGCCACAGTGCCAGCTCCCCTTATTTTCTTCTAATAAAAATATATCTTTTCATATCAGGCAGTCAGACTCCCAGAACCAGTGTAAAGACTGTATAAAACACAGATGATGGTTAAGCTAATCTTTATTTGGCTTTTGTCTCAAAAGAAAAAATGGAAGGGCTGGCATTGTGGCACAGCAGGTTAAGCTGCCCCTTGGGCACCCACATCTCATATTGGAGCACTGGTTTGAGTTCCAGCTGCTCTGTTTCCTGTCCTGCTCCCTGATAATGTGCCTAGGAAGCAGCAGATGATGTCTCAAGTACTCGAGTCCCTGACACCTACATGGGAGACCCAGATAGAGTTCCTAGCTCCTGACTTTGGTCTAGCCCAACCCCAGCTTTTGCAGCCATTTGGGGAGTGAACAGTGGATGGTAGATATCTCTCTCTCCTTAACCCCTCTCTCTGTCATTCAGCCTTTCTAATAAATTAAATGTCTTCTTTAAAAAAAGGAAGATGAAGATCTCTTCATTACTCTAACAAAAAAATCTTAGGAACATAAGGGATCTTCTGCCAAACCATACATAAAAATCTAACTTCTATTATAAAATAATTTTGAAATGGTTAATACAGTAATTACATGCTTTGTGTTTATTAAACAGTCATTGATGTTACATTTTTCTTGCTACATATTACTTCCTTAATGATCACTAATAATCGCAACTTATATTTTGTTTTTCAAAGTAGTTTCTTAAGTTAATTCCTTGTAATAATCTTGCAAGGTATATAGGACGGGTATTATTAGGACGAGAAACTGGCATATGGGGAGACAGATTTTTTTTCCTCATCCATAGAAAGGACTTAATGCTGATTTGGGTCTAGAACACTGTCTCCTTCCATTCAGGTAGAAATACATTGTGTTGTCTTTTGAAGAGGTCATTGTCATCTTATGTAATTATTGATTCATATGATTTATGGGATAGTATTTATTTTTTCTTATAAGAATGGTCACTGATGCTCTGTGAAAAATATAAAAACACAAGAAAAGAATAACTTTACTGTTATCCAGGATAATTTGAATTCTTTAGTGTTTTTCCCTGTATGTATGTGTGTGTACACACATGTACATATATGTGTACTTATTTTACTAAATTGGTATGTTTTAAAATATCATTTTTACTTACTATATTGGAAAGACTAATAAATAAGTTAAACATTTTAAAAGGGAGGGCTGGTCATTTGGCATGGCAGTTAAGATGTTACTTGAATGCCATATGGGAGTACCTGGGTTTGAGTTCTAGCTCTCTTCCTAATTCCAGCTTCCTGCCAGTATGTTCCCTGGGATGCAGCAGGTAATGGCTCAAGTAGTTGAGTCCTCATCACCCATATGGGAGACCCATATTGAGTTTCTGGCTACTGGCTTTGGCCAGGTGCAAATCTGGCTGCTGCAGGAATTTGAAGAATAAACCAGTATATGCATGATCAATCTTTCTCTCCGTCTCTCTCTCTCTGATTTTCAAATAAATAATAAATAAATTTTGAAAAAGAAAATTTTTCCATATGATATAATTCTTAATAGCTTTCTTATGTTCCAAATGAATGGATCAAAATTAATGAATGTAAATCCTTTTATACTTTTTGGCTCTCTCTACTTTTATGATATTACTGGTAATGTAGTAATGAATATCTGCAATGTACAGCTCTGATCATGTCCTTAGGATAATTTTATGCAGATAAGATTATCATAAAAGATAGCCTGTACAATTTTCAACACTATTCTATATGTTTTGGTTAATAGATGGGATTTAGAGAAATCATTTGCTGTGGAAACCTGGCTTTTGTGAATGTTTATAAAATCGCTACATGAGAATGCTGTCATTCTGATTATATAACTCATATGGCAAAGAGGAGGGATGTATATAATGCATTTTCCAAAGTATTATTTACAAGTGTATATTAAAATAATTAGATTTAACCTAGATAGGGTATGTGAAAACCTTATAATATCCTTGAAATAATTGGTGACAAACTCGTGTCAAAACCAGGGTTGAGAATTATTGGTCTAGATCTCAAATAACACCAAAAAGATTTAGGCTTGTGACTTTGCTTAAAGAGTCCTAAAATAACATCACTTTATAATGCTAATTTCTAACAATCATCACATTTTATTGAACTATCTGTCCAATAGAGGAGAGCATTAAGCCCTTTACTCACTTATATAAATCTCAGGCCAGTTTTCATAGCTTTGGCACTTCTGTTATAATTTGAAGTGTTTAATATTATAACAGTGCCAAAAAGCTTTATGTGGCTGTGTAATTTGACAGGACAGGTGATGATCATTAAATTATTATGTTATTTCATTTGAGATAAAAATGAGTGATTAACTAGGAGCCACAGCATAGAAATGACATTGAAGTGACCCATTTCTTCTGTAACAACAATAGTAGGCTCTGTTTTCTGCATGCCAACAGTGTTAGTTTATACTTTGAGTTGAGCCTTTTAGAAATCTAGTGGGGGTAACTCAAGCAAAAGAAAAGATTGCTATAAAAGATAAAGATGGAGCTGACCTAAAAATGTAGCTAATCAGAGCCTTAAGAACCAGGACAAATCTTGAAGTCTTCCTTTCATTTCTATTTCTGCCGTGTATTTTAAGACTGTATTGTGAGTATTTATATTCTGACCACAAAGCATAAAATGGCCACTGACATTAGTAGATTTGTATTTCTGCAATTTAAGCTAACTGAAGCTGAGATTGTTTAGTCCTTCCTATAAATTCCCAAGATGCAATTTACAAAAGCATAAAAATACTTAGGAATAAATTTAACAAAAATGTACAAACTTGTGTTCTGAGAACTGCAAAATAGTGTTGAAAGGGATTAAAGCGTTTTTAATGTAAAGATATGTAATATTTCTCTCAAGTCTTCATGAATTCATAGAGATGCTGTTTGTTACTATTGCGATACTTCGCAAGTGAAACTACAGATTCAACACAATCCCTATCAAAATTCCAGATGCCAGTTTTGCAGAAATTGACAAGCTTGTTCTCAAATTCTTATGGAAATGTAACAGCTCCAATAGGGCCAAAACAGAATGACAAAGCTGAAGGATTCACATCCCTAATTTTAAAATTTATTATAAAGCTACAGTTATCAAGGCAATGGTAACAAAGATTAATGGAATAGAACTGAGAATCAAGTAATAAACTGATACATTTATGACCGTTTGACTTTCTACAAGAAGGTCAAAACAACTCATTGTGGAGAAAATAGTATTTTCAACAAATTATGTTGGAGCAACTGGATATCTACATACAAAAGCTAGAAATTAGACCTCTATATCACATCAAAAGTAAAATTAACTTGAAAAGGATCACAGACCTAAATATAATATCTAAAACTATGAAATTCTTAAAGGAAAATATATGATGTTAAGTGAAGCAATGGTTTCCTCTTGAAAAGCAAAAAACACAAGTGACACAAGAAAAAAATAGATACATTGAGCCACATCAAAACTTTAATAAGCTTTCCTATTGCAAGAAAATGAAAAGATAACCCATTAAATGAAATAAAATATTTAAGATTATATATAATAAGAAACTTACATCAAGAATATATACATAACTTTTACATCTCAATAATTGAAGACCCAATCAAAAATGGGCAAAGAATTTTAGTAGAAATTTATCTATTTCAGTGACCAAAAATCACCTGAAAGATTCTAAACCAAAACTACAATAATATATCACCTCACACCTACTAGGATGAATAAAAAAAAGTTTTAGTGAGGAGCCAGTGCTGAGGTATAGTGGGTAAAGCTGCCGTCTGCAATGCCGGCATCCCATATGGGCGCTAGTTTGAGTCTCAGCTGCTCCATTTCCATTCCAGTTCTCTGCTATGGCCTGGGAAAGCAGTAGAAGATGTTCCAAGTCCTTGGTCCCCTGCACCCGCATGGGAGACCCAGAGAAGGCTCCTGGCTCCTGGCTTCGGATTGGCGCAGCTCCAGCCATTGTGGCCAATTGGGGAGTGAACCAGCAGATGGATCTCTCTCTTTCTCTCTCTTTCTCTCTCTCTCTCTGCCTCTCCTTCTCACTGTGTGGCTCTGACTTTCAAGTAAATAAATCTTTAAAAACTATTAGTGAGGGTATGGAAAAGTTAGAATCACCATTCGTTGAAGATGGGGATATAAGATTATATACTGCTTTGTAAAACAGCTCCTCAAAATGTAGACATAGAGTGACCATATAATCTAACAGTTCCATTCATTAAGTATACACTCAAGACAAATAAAAGCATACATCTACACAAAAACTTACACATCGCTATTTGTATAAAATATTATTCACAATAGCCAAAAGTGGAAACAGCCAAAATGTCCATCAGCTGATGAATGAGTAAACAAGATATGATATATCCATATAAAAGGGTATAACTCAGCAACTTAAAGAAAATGAAATATAGTACAGATACAAGGGTACTTCACAAAGTTCGTGAGGGACAGGCACTTGGCATAGAGGTTAAGATGCTACTTAGGATGCCTCCATCTCACACCAGATTCCTTAGTTTGAGTCCTGGCTCTGCTTCTGCATCAGCTTCCTGTGAATGCACACCTTGGGATATAGCAGGTGATGGCTCAAGTACTTGGATCTCTGCCACCCACATGGGAGAACTGCAGTGAATTCTAGGCTCCTAGTTTCAGCCTGGCACAACCCCAGGTGTTGTAGGTATTTGTGAGAGTGAATCAGTGAATGGAAAACCTCTTTCTGTCTCTCTCATTCTGAAATGAGAATTTAAAAACTTTTAAGTTCATAGAAAAATGGAAATAATAGATAATTTTATTTTGGTGCAAAAAAATTTTAAATCTGTGCATAATTGTTTCATATTATGCATTTTCATTAATCTCAAAAACATGCTAAGTGAAAGAAGATAGTCATGAAAGACCACATAGTATATTACATATTCATTAAATATATACAATACACAAGTCAGTAGAGACAGAAAGTAGAATAGTGATTTTGTAGGCTTAGGGTAGCAGTGGAGTGGGAGAAAGAATGAGATTCTAGTCAGCAGGGGATTTCTTTAGGGGTGATAAAAATGTCTAAAGTTATGTAATTGTGAGTAGGGTGAAACAAATGCTCTAAAACTGATCGTAGTGCTGGTTGCACAGTTCTAGGAAAATACATTTCATGGGGGGAAATACACTCTGGCAATACGTTCTCAAAGACCTTGTTTAGGCTACATATCTACCTCTGGACCTATCAGCCCAGAGGAGATGTTTAATGAATGTGCCTGTTTCTATAAACATGTGGACAGAAGCAAGGCGAAGAAGGGATAGTTTTCAAAAAGAAGCTATCTAGATAGATGAAGAAAATGGCAGAAGATATAATTATTACTTGAAACAGAGCACACTTGTATTTTAGTACAGTGGGTGTGAACATCTTCTATTAAGCTTACTCTTCTTCTTTTATACATAGTCCGTTGGATGTTAGCCAGAACTTGCTTGTTTAAAACATTAGTGGATATTATTAGTGATATTTTCACTTGTAGACAAGTTTTGACTCAATATTATTTTTTCTTTCTGATGAGACACTTTAACCAAAGACTGTTGTTATTAAAAAGTCAACTAGGCCGGCGCCGCGGCTCACTAGGCTAATCCTCCGCCTAGCGGCGCCGGCACACCGGGTTCTGGTCCCGGTTGGGGCGCCGGATTCTGTCCCGGTTGCCCCTCTTCCAGGCCAGCTCTCTGCTGTGGCCCGGGAGTGCAGTGGAGGATGGCCCAGGTGCTTGGGCCCTGCACCCCATGGGAGACCAGGAAAAGCACCTGGCTCCTGGCTCCTGCCACCGGATCAGCGCGGTGCGCCGGCCGCAGCGCGCCTCCGCGGCGGCCATTGGAGGGTGAACCAACGGCAAAGGAAGACCTTTCTCTCTGTCTCTCTCTCTCACTGTCCACTCTGCCTGTCAAAAAATTAAAAAAAAAAAAAAAAAAAAAAAAAAAAGTCAACTAGTGTTTGCTTTTTGAGCTGTCCTCTAAGAACACAAATATTCACGTGTGAAATGCCACCTGGAGACAGTGGCTATGGCTCATAAATTTAATTTCTAACCTGTAATTCATAGCTGGCAAAATCAGTTCTGGAAGCATCTAAGCTAATCAGGTTTTTCTGATGATGCAAATCAATTGTTGAGCAGTCTACCTTTGGTTTAATTACTCTTGCACTACATTACATTTTCAAAATGTCAAGAATCCTCTTTTGGAAATGTAATAAATCATTTCTACATGGTGTTGGTAGAAAACCTATTATTCCCTCACACCTGACCTTGGCAGCATGAAGTTGAAATTGATCATTTACTGCAGTGGTATAACGTTATAGAGAAAGGAGTTTCAATAAGAATCAGAGAATACTCAGTCACAAAAATAATATAATTATTATTTAATAATAAAAATATAATAATATAATAATTTCAAAAGGTTTTTCAGCACCTCCTCTCTTCACCTGAAGTGAACCAGTTACTGTCAGATGTTGCTGTTAAAGGTTGATTTGTTCAAGATAAGTTTTATCTGAGGCAGATGAGCTCTGAGGATTTTTATACTGCCAATATCCTATGATCTAAGCAGCATAAAACTATCTCATCTCTCTGTAGATCTGAATCCAAAGTGACTGCTTTTTTTCTACAGATTAAAAAAGGCATCTATAAACTTTTCAGAAAAAAATATAAGGCAGTGGAGAGAGTGAAGAAGGAGAAGCAGCTTAATACTGAGTTTGAGCAGGAGGTTTATAGCAGGGCTTGAGTTTGAGTCCTGATTGCATCAGTCAGTATCTAATGAAGCTGGGCAAGGAATTTACTCTCTGTAAAATTCATTTTCTTCATCTGTGCCCTGGGCACAGCCATGGGCTACTCTCTTTAAAGTGGTCCGTCTCAACCAGGGTTGGGGGAGGGAGACATTTTTGACAGTCATGACTGGAGATATCATACACCAAGTACCTACAGACCAGTGATGATGCTAAACATTTTGCTTTACACAAAAAAAGCCCTTGTTACAAAGAATTACATGGTGTAGGCTTTGAAAAACTCTGCTCTAAAACATTTAGCACAGCTCTTGTTACACAGGAAACAGTGAATCATTACTATTATTTTGGTAGGTTTGATTTAAATAAAGCCATTCACACCATAAATAAAATTACCTCTTTGCTCTCCTTAGCAAACTGTAATTTTTAAAATATATATATTTAAATATTTATATATTTATAAATTTATATTTATATATAAATTTATATATTTATTGTGAGAGGCAAAGTGACAGGAGAGGAGGAGAGACAGAGAAAGAGAGAGAGAGATAATATCTATTCCCTGGTTCACTCCCCACATGGCTGCAAGAGCCACGTCTCCACCAGGCCAAAGCTGGGAGCCAGGAACCCCATCCTGGCCTCCCACTTGGGTGGCAGGGACTCAAGTACTTGGGGCATCTACATCTGACTTCTCAGGCAAATCAGTAGGAAGCTAGGTCTGAAGTGGAGCAGCTGGGACACAAATCAGTAATCCAATATGGGATGCCATTGTCCCAAATAGTGGCTTAACTGACAGTACCACAATGCTGGCCCCTGTAACACAGTGTTAAAAGCAAAAAGTATTTAACCTACAGATAACAATGATATTTTTCTTAATAATAAGCATAATAAGGCCTTTAATTGCTACTGCTATTCATTTTCTTTAAAGGGTCTCTTTTCAAAATAGTGACTGCATTACAGTTATAAAATTGTTTAGCATGGTTGAACGTGGGGATCATTTGTTAAAATCTTGTTCAGTCTTTGAATAGCAAATCTTTCTTTCACTCATGGAATCTTGGAAGTAAATCAAAGACAATAACAACTTTAAATGTCATTAGATCTATTCTTACAGTGCAGAACTCCACTGGCTTAAATAAAAAAAAACAAACAACTATGCTGTCATGATAATTGAACAATAGCTCCATTAAGCAACATTTTGACTTAGTAGTTCTTAGACTCAGTTTGAAAGTCCGGTAGCCCTCAGTCCCAGCTACTGCCAGTGATTGCTAGT
The DNA here is from genome assembly GCF_051225735.1 of Oryctolagus cuniculus. Lineage (NCBI taxonomy): Eukaryota > Metazoa > Chordata > Mammalia > Lagomorpha > Leporidae > Oryctolagus > Oryctolagus cuniculus. The sequence continues at coordinate 84,042,742 of NC_142876.1, forward strand.
AAACTTAGCTAGGGCACCATACAAGCACCCGTTCCCCACCTTCCTCTGCCTGCTCTGCTTGGCTTTGTGCTTCTGTATAATGTATTCTTCAGGCTTCCTCGCCTGATGACTTCTGGCTGCATTTGTCCATAATAAACACTAGTGAGAAGCACAGGAGGACCAAGTGAGAAGTCAAGGTGCTTCTGCCTGTCTTTTCTTGCAAAGTCATTTCCTTCATTACCCCATCTTCAGCTGAGTGGTTCTGATTCCTGGATTTTGAGAACAAGCATATTCTCACCTTGTTCCTCAGTGCTACGTGTGAGTGATGCTTCCGCTTTTATTAGTCTCTGGGTGGTCTCAACAACCCCCTTTCAGATTTTCCAACATTCTTTTTTTTTTCCTTTGGACAACATTTTTCTTATAAACTATTTTTTCCATGTTAAATGCCCTTCATTGTGCTTGTATTACGTAAGATTATTCAGTTCTGCTATAATATGCAAAACAAAAAGCAAGTGAAAAACGATGGATGGAATTCCATATAGAAGCCAGTAGGACATGTGCTGAGCATAGGAAATATAACTGGAGCACATGTGTGCTGAACATAGGAATGGATGGAAGGGCCGAGAAAAAGTTAAATGTGCATGAACCACCGAATATTCACAGTACACTAAATAAACATGAGGTCCAAGGGTTCTCAATATCCAGGAAGTTTTTAGTTGTCCATCCATGAGTGACACCCATTCTGCCCAAAGAACACTGGCTTATTAATGAGCCATGTCTGTTACCAGATGTGCTGGCCTCTGCATACTCTCCCACTGAGCAAATATGCTTTGGCTCTGAGCACCTTCCACTTACCAGACACCTTTGTTCCAATGAAACTCTGATCCTCTGGACCAGTGGTCCTGATGCAACCTGATGCAACCCAGAAAGAAGCAGGACCTCAAAAACATCACACTTCCCAGACTTCCACTGTCCTGATAATCTGTGCTAAGTGTGTTAGCACCACCTCTTTCTCCTTGATTCTTGGTATTTGCTGTAAATTAAGCCAGGTGCATCAAGCATATTAGCTAGGTCTTTGATATTTCTTTTTGTTGGTTTCTGAGAAAACTATCCTCTTAGTATTTTTGGAGGTTACTATACCATCTAGGCACCTTGCACATGTCATTTTGAATTAGACTTTGTTCCATCTAGAAGACCTGCCATGTCTAAAGACATGGCCTGCATATTGCACCTCAGAAATCTCTACTCTAAGAGGCATTGTCTACAAGCTTTCTTTTGATTGATTAAGATCTTTTAAGTAATTTTAATTTTACATATTTACAGAGATGGCATGATAATTCAATATGTGTATTCAGTGGATAGTTATCAAATCAGAATACTTAGCATTTCTACCTCCTTAAACATATATTTTTTTTGACAGAGTTAGACAGAGAGAGAGACAGAGATAAAGGTCTTCCTTCCATTGGTTCACCCCCCAAATGGCTGCTACAGCCAGCGTGCTGTGCCGATCCGAAGCCAGGAGCCAGGTGTTTCTTCCTGGTCTCCCATGTGGGTGCAGGGCCCAAGCACCTGGGCCATCCTCCACTGCACTCCCAGGCCACAGCAGAGAGATGGACTGGAAGAGGAGCAACCAGGACTAGAACCTGGCGCCCATATGGGATGCCAGCACCGCAGGTAGAGGATTAACCAAGTGAGCCATGGCGCCAGCCCCTCCTTAAACATATTTTTAAAAATTTTGATTACTCTCAAAAATTGCGTATATCTATGGGGTACAATGTAACTTTTCAACAAAAGCATGTAATGCTTAATGATCAAAGCAATCAACATTTTCCTGTCCCTGTGGTTCCATACTTAGAGATTTTGATCTCCTTTTTCATATCAATTCATACAATATATAATAGATTACTATGAACTATAGTCACCCTACTCTACTGTAGAACACTAGAACGTTTTCTTTAAGTCTAACACGGTTTTGTACCCACTATTCAGCTTCTGCCTGTTCGCTCCCCCTCGCCCTGCTATCGATCAGCCTTCTGAAGAATGGAACCTCTGCAGGCCTGAGCTTGACTAGAGTTTGTTTATCTTCCCTAGTGAAGTACTGGGAGCCTCATCTGGTAAACTTCCAACAAGTATCGTTGAAAAGTTCAACCTCTTTAAAAATAAATAGGCCTGGCCTGAAACCAGAGGCTTAGCATCAACATATATGCCACACCAGTCTGGTCAGTCGTCTTTAAAATACGTTGTATGTCTTGGTTGGCAGATATGAGATAGATTTCCCTGGTGACTACCAAAGAAGTGAGTTTAATAAGGTCAACAATGTACCAAAAATGTGCCCAGCTCTATACTGGGTACTGTATATAATCCTTTCATTTAGTACTTGAATAATTTCAAAGGTAGATAATATAATCCCTGCTTTGTAGATAAGGTGTTGTCAGAAAAAGTGCAGCCTGCAGTCACAAAAGCAGGAAGTGAGCATTTAGAGGGTAGAATAGACTGTGGAACCTGGCTGCCTGGGTTCAGTTCCCAGCTCTGCCACTTTCTGGTCAGATGACCTTGGATGCTTTGATCTTATGGTTTCTTTGTTTGCAAAATGTGGCTAATTGCTGCTCCTATTTCAGAGTTCTCATGAAGATTCACTAAGTTGCTATTTCTAAATAGCTCCCAGCCTAAAGTAAAATTTAAAATTGGTTCAATTTATTTTATTTTTTTAAAATTTATTTGGCAAGTAGAGTTATACACAGTGAGAGAGAGAGAGAGAGAAAGGTCTTCCTTCCATTGGTTCACTCCCCAATGGCCGCCATAGCCGGTGCTGCAATGATCCAAAGCCAGGAGCCAGGTGCTTCCTGGTCTCCCATGCAGGTGGAGGAGCCCAAGTACTTGGGCCACCCTCCGCTGCCCTCCCGGGCCACAGCAGAGAGCTGGACTGGAAGAGGAGCAACTGGGACTAGAACCCAGTGCCCATATGGGATGCTGGCACTGCAGGCGGAGGATTAACCAAGTGAGCCACGGCGCCAGCCCTGGTTTAGTTTTTTAAAACCCAATCTCTTAGGCCGGCGCCGCGGCTCACTAGGCCACCTAGCGGCGCCGGCACACCGGGTTCTAGTCCTGGTCGGGGCGCCGGATTCTGTCCCGGTTGCCCCTCTTCCAGGCCAGCTCTCTGCTGTGGCCAGGGAGTGCAGTGGAGGATGGCTCAAGTACTTGGGCCCTGCACCTCATGGGAGACCAGGATAAGTACCTGGCTCCTGCCATCGGATCAGCGCGGTGCGCCGGCCGCAGTGCACCGGCCGTGGCAGCCATTGGAGGGAGGGTGAACCAACGGCAAAGGAGGACCTTTCTCTCTGTCTCTCTCTCTCACTGTCCACTCTGCCTGTCAAACAACAACAACAACAACAAAAATCTCTTTAACCCCAAGTCCACTATACACCAGCTTAGCTCATTCTACAGCTTTCTGGTCTTGCTTATCTCAGTGTGGCCTGCAGATGTCCTAAGTAAGTTTTCTGGAAGTGTAGTCTGAAACAGGTTTTTCTGTGGAAGCACCAAGTAGTGCTCTGTGGAAATCTTTAATCTTTAAGGAAGAGAGGGAAGTAAGCTAGAATAAGGATGTGGTTTCAGGTGAAGTCTCCCGCCAGTCTCATCCCACACTGCACCCAGAGTTTATCTCATCTTGTGGCATGAAGGCTGGGCTTTTGTATCTGTTTGTGAGTTACTGGATACCAGCTGCAAAGGATGAAGTGGGATAATAGCAAGACATAGTAACTTTCAAAGGCTGTTTTGCAGAAAGTTTAACAGCAAAACAGGTGATCACTGGGGAATGGATAAAGGAATCAGGAAAAAGGAACCCTCAGGGACATTGTGTGAGGAACCCTCAGGTATTGTGTGAAATACCAAGAGCTGGATTCATCCCCTGGAGGAATTAGTAACATTGGCATCACCTTCTGGCTTGTTGGAAACGTACAATTGCAAGACCTATCCCGTACACTCTGGGTCAGAATATTGCTTTAGTCAGGATACCCAGGAGTTTACACATTAAAGATTGAGAAACTTCATTCTAAAGATTACATAATATGGGGGTGGGGGCTAGTACATACCTACACAAGTGAAAGTTAGCAATATCACAACCAACTCAAAAACCCTTTCTTTTTTTCTTTTAAATACTTCTCTTTTTAAAATTTATTTATTTATTTTGAGAGGTAGAGTTACAGAGAGAGAGAGAGAGAGAAAGGTCTTCCATCCACTGGTTCACTTCCCAAATAGCCATAACTGCCTGTGCTGAAACCAGTATCCAGGAGCTTCTTCCAGGTCTCCCATGCAGGTGCAGGGGCCCAAGAACTTGAACATCTTCTACTGCTTTCCCAGGCCATAATCAGAGAGCTGGATTTTAAAAGTAGTAGCCAGGCACAAACTGGCACCCATATAGGATGCTGGCACCACAGGCAGAGTCAGCCTACTATGCCACAGTACGGTCCCTATTTTTTTTTTTTTAGATGTATTTGAAATACATAGTTACAGAGAGAGAGAGAGGGAGAGACAGGGAGAGAGGTCTTCAGGCCTCTGGTTCACTCACCAAAAGGCCACAATGGCTGGGACTGAGTCAGGCTGAATCCAGGATCCAGGAGGTTCTTCTGGGTCTCCCACATGGGTGTAGGGGCCCAAGGACTTGGGCCATCTTCCACTACTTTCCCAGGTGCATTAGCAGGGTGCGGGGTCACAGGTAGAAGAGCAGGGACTTGAACCAACACCGAGCAGGGACTTGAACCAACACCCATATTGGATGCTAGCTTTGCAGGCAGCAGTTTAACCCATTGGGCCATAACCCTGGCCCTTCAAAAATTATTTCTATAGCAGAATTTAATGCTTCTTATTCCAATATTTGGTAAATCACAACTGTAGTATTTCCTTCAGCAACATGGATAAGGAGACAATAACTATTGTGTCTTTAAAACAATAGATAGGAACAGGTGTTTACCTAGTGGTTAAGATGCCCGCTAGCTACTTGCATTCCCTGTCAGAGTACTTGGGTTCCAGTACCAACTCTGTTCCCAATTCCAACTTCCTGCTAATGCATACCTTCAGAAGTAGCAAGTTATGGCTCACATAGTTGGGTCTCTGCCACCCACATGGCAGACCTGGATTGAGTTCCCAGATCCTAGCTTTGGTCTGACCTATCCCCAGCATTTGGGGAGTCAATCAGTGGGTGGGAGTTCTGTCTCTCTGTCTCCCTCTGCCACTCAAATAAATAAAACTAAATACATAATATGTAATAAAATAGCAAAGAATTAAAAATATATGTGATGTTATACAAGTAACAATAATAGGATGTTGACATTATGAGATATTATATTCTACAGCCATACCAACCTGAACATACCCAGTCTTGTCTGATCTTGGAATTTAAGCAGGGTCAGGCATGGTTAGTACATGGATGGGAGATATTATAGAATTTTGAGTACAAACTACTTGAACCCAAATATTGTGAAAAATGAAACTGCAGAGTGATAACGCTTTGAACACTGTATTTTTTCTGCTTAAATGTTTTCAGATGGGAACAATGTAATTTTAAAAATTAAAGATAAACTGAAAGTCCCCTTTATCTGAAAAAATCACTGCAATAAAATATTCTAATTACAAAAAAAAAAAAAAAGCAAAGAAGCAGTTGAGGACCTTCAGCAGAGACCCAGGGCAAAACGTTGCTGGGTTTTTCTGGTTGTAAAGTCCCCAGCGGCTCACTGGGCCATGTTAGTTAGCCATGTCATGCACCAGCAGGGCACATGTTCTCCAAGGACCTATCTCTGACCTGGCCTTGGAACTGCAGTCAATGAGCTTCACAAATATTTTTATTCATTTTATTGAAGGCACAGCTCCCCCTGACTTGGGGCCAGCCAAAAGCTGCAAAATGGCCTGGAAAGAAAGATCCAGTATACAGCTCTGATTAGTGGAATTTTTAGACAAAGCAGGTGGCTAATATTTAGACCATAATGTTTGTGAGGTCTAGTTTAGGGATTTAGAATGATTATACTAAAGAGGTTACTTCAGTGTTTCCTGCTGGGACTCCACACTTCAGTATAATTTTTTTGACAGATATTGTGGCCTGCAAATCAGCTGGAATGCCTCTATACTTCTTAACCAAGGGTAATTTCAAAAGTTAATGGAAAAATGGAATTTAGAAGTAAGTTTATTTTGGTGCAAAAAAAATAGAAATCCATGTATGGTTTTTCATAATGGGCATTTTCTGCTAACTTTTTGAAGATCCTTTGTGTTTGTTGAAAACTAGGTATGCATGTATGGATGAAGTGACAAGTGATCATTCATATTCATTTCCCATCCACTTCCTGGAAAGTATACTTAGCGGACCCTTAGGATTTATATGAGGCTATGTGATTAAACCTAGTCAAATAAATATGAGTGGAAGCAACATATAAAACCTTTTGAACTGAAGCACTTAAGAACTGGTGTGCTAGTCCACATTCTCCTTTTCAGTGCTATAGTGACCTGAAGCTGTTTGTCGACATGGAAGTGGTTCAAGTAAGATAGAGTCAGGTTCTCTACTTTTCTGGACAGAGGGAGCCCCTGCTAACCTGCCCTTGATTTTGCCTGAATGAATCACTTTGCTGAACTTTTGAGATTTCAGAGTTTGTTGTAGAGTGTCACAATTCCTTACTCTGATTACTACAGCTTTAGCAATCAAAACCATGGGAGTTTGTTGACTAAAATATTTAAGACAATATAAAAGTAGTATATTTGGAATCAGAAGACACACATTAAAGTCTTGGCTCCAATATTTTCTAGGGTGTGTTATTAGGAAAATCATTCACCATCTCCATTCTTAAGTTTAAAAAAATCTCTTTCCAACTCAGGCATTTGCAATATTTTGAAATCCCATAACATGTTTTCTCATTTTAGTCTAAAGCTCTCCTCCCCTCACACAGTAATTGGAAATGATCAGCTCACATAATACAAATGTGTGAGCTGTGCAAATCCTATAAGGATATTCTCTGTGAGGTGTAATGGGATGGGGGCCAGTGCTGTGGTGTAGCAGGTAAAGCTGCCACCTATGATGCCAGCATCTCCTATGAGTGCCAGTTTGAGTCCCAGCTGGTCCACTTCCAATCCAGCTCCCTGTTAATGCACCTGGGAAGGTAGCGGAAGATGGCTGAAGTCATCAAGCCCCTGGCACCCATGTGGGAGAAGATCTTGCCTTTGGACTGGTCCAGCTTTGGCCAGTGCAGCCACTGGGGAGTGAACCAGCAGGTGGAAGATCGATCTCTCTATTTTTCTCTTCTCTCTCTGTCTTTCCTTCTCTCTCTCTAACTCTACTATTAATTAATAGTACAGTATTAATAGTACAATATTTTGTGAAGCAAATTCTACAGTCATACAAGCTCTGTGTGTAGGGCTGTGCCTTATATTTGCCTGACTTACCTGCCAGATTCACGACCAGTTTTGAAGAAACCATCATTGTTACAACAAAGTGTATGATCCAAAAATCAGTCATATGATATAGAACTGTTTGTCTGCCACTAAATGCGTATTTCTACACAGATTAAATTGTACTCTAATCTCTCACTTGAAAACTGGAGACATTGGCAAATTAAAGTTGATAAATTTATTTGCTCTCAAATTTTAGGAACTATATTGAGAACCTTTGGGACTGCAGTTTGCCACTTAGTAAATTATTTGTGTGTAGGTAGCTTTGGGGGCCTTGAAATTTCTCCACATCCTCCTTTTTGTTTCTCGAGCCCAGTACTATTGCTGTGACATTGAGTCTTTCCTCCAAGTTCTACACATGCATTTACTGCCTTTTCTCTCTTCCCTTGCCTTTGATATGTCAGATTTTATGCTGCAGAGCTTGGACTGCGGCAGACAGAAGTATTTTCTGACCTCCTTTGAAAAAAATGACACAAGCTCTCCACATTTAAAGGAAGAAAAAACCAGTTTATTGTAGATTTTTTGAAATGCTGAACTCTGAATATTTATCTGAGGGAAAAAAACATCAGGGGACTGGAATGGGGACAGAGAAGAATTGGGGTGAGAAAGGACGTGTGAGGAATAAGTACATTGATTATTTCAGATGCAACATTGTTCCTGAAATGAGTATGTCCTCCCTGCCTGACCCATCTTTTCAGAATCCTTCTGAAAACAAAATATGTTTTCTTTTTCAATGTGTATGTGTTTACGGTTTGTTCTGTCTGGGGCTTCTAGCCACCTCTGCTCCCCTTGCTGCACCCAGTTTAGTTAGTTGTATGGGGCCTCCTGATTGTGTTAGCCACCATTTCAGAGAGAAAACCCATTTATCACAAGTCTCCCAGGCTACATTGGCTCAGATGCATATTCAGGAGTCCCAGGGAAAAACAAACAAACACACAAACAACAAACTCCACTTCTACCCCAAAGAACTGCTTTCTTGCTACAGGGCAGACAGAAAACAGATTTTTCTCATTCTTTCACAGTGGATGAAAGTCTGTGAAGACAGACTTTATAGTTGGAGGCAGCATAAAATATTGGTGGATTTGGTTTTTTTTTGTTTGCTTGCTTTTGGATGTTTGTTTTTATATTTGAGCTCTAGGTTGGAAACTTATATACTTCTAAGTGGTTCTTTAAATTTAGATAAATAATAATAACTAGTATTTTAAATCTGAATCTTTCTCCTGATAAGTCATACTAAAAGGAGCATTGCTCAAATTTTAGTTGTATGTTTTCCAGTAATTTATCCCTCTATGTCTAGTGAAGTTTTTGTAATCTTCAGAGCTGAAATTCAACCATATTTTTATTCTTTAGCTTCAAGCACACATTTCTTGTTACTGCCCACCCTGATTTCATCTTTCCTGTATTCAGCTGACTGTGAAGTTATTTTTTTTTTTCTGTGTTTACTGACTTCTATTGCTGTTTATCCCCTAATATGAGCTTGCTGTCTTTCTTCCCTTTCTAGGGACATCTTAATTTCTCTCATCTTGAAATACATTGTTTTATGCTGCCCTCCATTCGTATTTCACCCCATTTCCAAGTTCCTAATTTTTCTTTACATTTTTATTCCCAACCTCTTTCAGAATCCAAATCAATTCCACTTATTTTTATCGCACTGAAAGTTATCAAGAATTATGTTAGCATCTAGAAAAACAGAGTTGATTTGTTTACTAGGAAATTTAGATGTGATTCCTATAAGGGTAACATTTCTCCTGAGCCATTACAGCACAAGGAAGATAAAATCCCGTGAAACTTTATTTATTATCGTCTTTTTTTAAAAAAAGATTTATTTATTTATTTGAAAGAGTGACAAAGAGAGAGGGAGAGACAGAGAGATCTTCCATCCACTGGTACACTCCCCAGATGGCTGCAATGGCCAGACTTGTGCCAGGCCAAAGCCAGGAGCCAAGAGCTTCTTTCAGGTCTCCCATATGGTGGTGGCACCCAAGCACTTGAGCCATCTTCCACTGTTTTTTCCAAGCCATTAGCAGGGTGCTGGATTGGAAGTGGAGCAGCCGGGACTCAACCCAGTGCCCAAATGGGATGCTGGCATTGTAGGCGGTGGCTTTACCCGCTATGCCATAGTACTGGCCCTCTCATTGTAGTGTCATTCTTGGTAAAATATTGCTAATCTCTCTTGATGGCAGATTGGACATAGCCAAAAATATTTGGTACTCCCATTATAGATGAGATCTCATCTGTTTGAACCTAGGTAGGCTCTGTGTCTGTTTTGACCAATAAAATTTGGTAGAAATTTGGCTGTGTCAGTTTGAGGACCCAGGTCTTAGGAGACCTATAGCTTTATATTCTCCCTCTTAGAGCCCTCACTCTTAGGATCCTAAGTCACCAAGAAAAAGTCTAGCTACACTTAACCGTGCTGGAGAAACCACGTATCTATGCTCTACTCAGAATCCCCAGCTGAGTGCATTTTAGGCAAGGATTCAGGTACACAAATGAAGCCATCATGGAGTTCCAGACCAGGCCATCTGTCAGCTGAATACCAACACCAAGTAACCTCAGTTGGTGTCACAGAGAGTAAAAGAATCACTTGATCAAGGCAAAACCGAATTTGTGATCTACAGAATTCTGGAATATAACAAAATGTTTTTGATACATATTTTAGAGTCATTTATTATACAGCATTTAATCACTAAAATACCCTCAGTGCTGCCAGATTTCAGCATGGACTAGTGGGCCTACAGGAACTCTCTGAGGAGTTGCTCTTTGAGCCAATGATGTTGTCTCTTAGCCTGAAGTCAGTCTAGCCGATTTGAGCCTTAATCCAGAAATTCAATCTGTAAGAAATTTTAAATTTATTTTTCCTTAGCAACTTCTTTAACTGTCTATTCCATTTACATCTGGGAGTCCTTCCTCTTTTTAAGGGTAAGCAGCTATGGTACATGAGATGCCTATTGTAATCTGTACTCCAAATCTAGAATTTTCTTTTTTTAAAAGATTTATTTATTTATTTGAAAGAGTTACACAGAGAGAGGAGAGGCAGAGAAAGAGAGAGGTCTTCCATCTGATGGTTCACTCCCCAGTTGGCCGCAACGGCCGGAGCTGCGCCTATCCGAAACCAGGAACCAGGAGCTTCTTCCAGGTCTCCCACGCAGGTGCAGGGGCCCAAGCACTTGGGCCATCTTCTACTGCTATCCCAGGCCATAGCAGAGAGCTGGATCAGAGGTAGAGCAGCTGGGTCTCAAACTGGCGCCCATAGAGTGTCGGCACTTCAGGCCAGGTGTTAACCCACTGGGCCACAGCACATCTTTTTTAAAAAAACATGTTTAAACAGGTTTTTTTTTTTTAATCTGTTCTATTTATTTGAAAGGAAGAATTAGAGAGAGAGAGATGGAGAGACAGAGACAGAGAGAAATGGAGAAACACACAGAGAGAAGCAGAGAGAGAGAGGGAGGGAGAGAGAGAGAGAGATCTGTTAACTTTCAAATTACCACAATGACAAGCCTGGGCCAGACTGAAGCCAGGAGTCAGGAGCTTTGTCCAGATTTCCCATGTTGGTGCAGGGACCTAAGTTCTTGGACCATCTTCACTGATTTCCCAGGTGTCTTAACAGGGAGCTGAATTGGAAGTGGAGCAACCAGGACCCAAAGCAACACTCATATAGGATGCTGGCATTATAGAGTGTGGCTTAACCCCTTATACCATGACACTGGCCCCAATAATTTTTTTTTAATTAAAGAGAGAATATACAGCAGAGATAACGTGGGGTCTGCAGAGTCTAAAACTTTGCTATCTGACCTTTTACAGAAAAGTTTGCCAGGGTCCATAATTTTTTATCAGTTTTGTTTGGTAATATCTGGGACATTGAGAATGATACATGAACAGGATCTGGATTCTGTTACATTCCTTTGAGAACTAATTAATTATTTTTGTAGGCAGAAAGTTAGCTTTGATGAACTTAAATGACACCTTTTTTAGCTTCTGCTCTGGGCAGCAGTGGAAATCTTCCTTCACTTCTTTTAGCTGTAGCTGGATTTATGACGTTCTGCACCCATGCAGGTATTACTTGGGGACCAGCTGCGGTTCGAGACAGGATTTAGACACAAGATGTGGTGCTCAAGCTCTATGATTCTTTCCTTTCTATTATATTCCCTCTCATTTTCCAGGGTAATAGTCACCCTGAATTCTGATTTGTTAAGCTAGTATGAATGTAAGCTTTTTCTCTGTGGTTGTTGCCACAAACGTTAGAGTAGGGAATTGGCTCAGTCTAAAAACATCCCCCCAGAAAAGAAACTTCAAATGCCATTTTTCTCAAGTGTCAACTCCACTACAGTGCCTGCTTTCTTGTGTTTCTTATCCCATGCCAGGATGGAACTTCATCCTAGTCTCACATATAGAAAACTGGGGCCCAAGTATTTGAGCCATCATCTGCTGCCTATCAGGTGCATTAACAGGAAGCAAGATCAGAAGCAGAGCAGCCCGGACTCACACTGGGACTCTGAGAGTCATAAGCAGTGGCTTAACCTATTGTGCCACAAACTGGCTCTGGCTCTGTTTCTTATAATAAGAGCCTTGCTACTCAGTATGTGGTCCATAGACTAGAAACCCTGACTTCACCTAGGAGCTTGTCTTGTAGAATCTGCGGCCCCAGCCAAGACCTACTGGACCAGAATCTGCACTCTAATAATATCTCAGGTAATTCCTTTGCATAAGTACAGGCACAGAACACACCTAGGTCACATCATGTGTACTTGGCAAATGCTTATTGAAATGATTAATAAATAAATTCTTCAGTTGAACATTTACTAATAAATAAAATATATTTGCATTGAGAAATAATTTTCCTTTCAGGTTTTAAGGTCAACATCTGATTCCAATATATTTTCCTCCTAAGAAAACTTTGTAAAGTGGTATGAAATCTAATTGATAAATATGAGTATGAATAGTAAACCAGAGGTGTAGGTTGAGCATCCCTAATGTGAAAATCTAAAATACTCTGAAAATGGAAATATTTTGAGCAGTGATATGACACTCAATAAGGCTTGGATTTTGGGTTTCATATTTTTGAATTACAGAACCTCAATTGATGAAGTCTATAAAAATATTCCAAAGTACACCAGACTCTGAAATCTGAAATGCTTCCTATTCCAGACACTTCAGATGAAGAATACTCAACATGTATTTTAGAGTTCCATTAAAAAATGGAGGAAAAAAATGACCATTGCCAGCTACTCCATTTGCAGAGTGGCAAGCATCATCTATGGTTATAATTCAAATCAGAGATTTTATGAATCAAATCTTCTATCTACTTTTTAAAAAAGCTTTCTACCCTCCAGCCTCTAGGCTATAGATGAAAATCTTACTCAAAAAAGAATCTCCCACCCCTACCCCATGCATAAATTTATTCAGATAAAAGCATTCTTCTACATTGGCAAGGAAAGCTGATGATAATTATGAGCCCTGGCAAAGCAAATCCTGTCATAAAAGTATTTCTGATAAATGTTTTTAGTTTAGAAAACTACAAGATAATTTTCAAATATAGAACACAGAAAAAACTTGACACAAATCAAGTGACTGTGTCCTCTTTACATTTAAAAGTAATCTTTCCCAATTAAAGACATCATTCTCCTTCACCTAATGGTAACTTGAATTTTGTATTGCATTCTTTAAAGCAAAATCATAAATTAGAAGCATGCAAATGGAAAATAATGCTGGTGAACAAAAAGGACCATCAAGTAGTAAAAATGTGCAAGGAGACCCTGAACAGGGAAACCATCAAGAAGAATTTGTAACCTACATATAGAAAAGCAACAGGAACACATTATAACCTGCTTTGATAATTATTTTGCCTATAGACAAGCAAATACTATCAATATTCTTAACCATAATGAAATTAATTAGTCTAACATCTTCCCTCTTTCCAAGTGAACTATGATTCCTTTTAACATATGGTCAGCCAAAGCTGAAATATTTATCCTTTTAAGCCATATAATGTTATGAATAAGTACAACCTGTGAAAATGCTGGTGAACCCAAGTCACTAAATCCCCTTCCTCCTGGCTTTTCACTGGGCTCACTGCTATTAGAAACTTTGGACCTCTATCTGTGGGCTCTCCATTATTCAGTGATCTTGAGTTTGGAGCGTGAGTCCTCGGAACACACAGGCTGTCCTTAAAAGACACAGAAAAGGCCAGTGCCGCAGCTCACTAGGCTAATCCTCTGCCTGCAGCACTGGTGCCCCACGTTCTAGTCCTGGTCAGGGTGCCGGATTCTGTCCCGGCTGCTCCTCTTCCAGTCCAGCTCTCTGCTGTGGCCTGGGAGTGCAGTGGAGGATGGCTCAAGTACTTGGGCCCTGCACCCCATGGGAGACCAGGAGGAAGCACCTGGCTTCCATCTTTGGATCAGTGCAGCGCGCTGGCCGTAGTGGCCATTTTGGGGGTGAACCAATGGAAGGAAGACCTTTCTGTCTCTCTCTCACTGTCTAACTCTGCCTGTCAAAAAAAAAAAAAAAAAAAAAAAGACACAGAAAAGAAGACACAGAGACATATGAAAGCGAAGTCCTGGTGAAAACAGGGGCAGACAACCACCAGAAGCTGGGAAAAAGTCAAGGTATTTTTGTTATAGTAACCCGAGAAACGTAGTACATCTGGAAATGACTGTTTTTTCTCTCTACTATTTAAAGGACAATTGTGGAGCATATAGCTTTCTTAGCCTTAGCTGGCACTTAACTTGGGCTTCCATACCTGGACTTATCAACCTCACTACCTTCTGGTCCTCCAGGGTTGTTTTTTTTTTTTTTTTTTTTTTTGTTGACAGGCAAAGTGGACAGAGAGAGAGAGAGAAAGGTCTTTCTTTCGCCGTTGGTTCACCCTTCAATGGCCACCGCGGCCAGCGCACCGCGCTGATCCGATGGCAGGAGCCAGGTACTTCTCCTGGTCTCCCATGGGGTGCAGGGCCCAAGCACCCGGGCCATCCTCCACTGCACTCCTTGGCCATAGCAGAGAGCTGGCCTCGAAGAGGGGCAACCGGGACAGAATCCGGAGCCCCGACCAGGACTAGAACCCGGTGTGCCGGCGCCACAAGGCGGAGGATTAGCCTAGTGAGCCGCGGTGCTGGCTATTTTATTTTTTATTTTTTGCTATGACTTTTTAAAACAATTTGTATTTTTGAGCTTTAGGTTCCTTCCTTCCCTCCCTCCTTCCTTCCTCCATCCCTCCCTCCCTCCCTCCCTCCCTCCCTTCCTTCCTTTCTTCCTTCCTTCCTTGTTAAATATTTACTTATTTATTTGAAAGTCAAAGCTTTCTGAGATCGAGTAAGAGATCCTCCATATGCTGGTTCACTACCTAAATGGCTGCAACAGCCGGAGCAGGGCCGATCCAGAAGCAGGAGCCAAGAGGTTCTTCTGGGTCTCCCATGTGGGTGCAGAGGCCAAGTACATGAGCCATGTTCTCCTTCTACAGACACACTAGCAAGGAGCTAGATCAGAAGTGGAGCAGCCAGAACTCAAACCAGGGCCCATATGAGATGCCAGCATTGCAGGCAGTGGCTTTTATCTGCTATACCACAGTGTTGGCCCCTGTTAAAACTGGAAATCATAGGGCCATATCCTATAGGTTTTAATTTCTCAAAAAATAAACATCGATCTCTATTACCATTGGGGTCCTCATTTTTTTGTTGTTGTTGTTATTTTTACAATTTATTTGAAAGAGTTACAGAGAGGTAGAGACAGACACAGAGAGAAAGGTCTTTCATCCACTGGTTCACTCCCTAAATGGCCGCAACAGCCGGAGCTGAGCTGATCTGAAGCCAGGAGTCAGGAGCTTCTTCTGGGTTTGGGCAATTCTCCACTGCTTTACCAGGCACATTAGCAGGAAACTGGATTGGAAGTGAAGCAACCAGACTCAAACCGGTGCCCATATGGGATGCTGGTACTGCAAGAGGGGACTTTAACCTGCTGCGCCACAGTGCTGGCCCCGAGGTCCACATTTTATTTAAATGTGAAGGTTCTTTTTTTTTTTTTTTTTTACAGGCAGAGTGGACAGTGAGAGAGAGGGAGACAGAAAGGTCTTCCTTTTCCATTGGGTCCCCCCCCAATGGCCACTGCAGCTGGCACGCTGCAGCTGGTGCACCGCGCTGATCCAAAGCCAGGAACCAGGTGCTTCCTCCTGGTCTCCCATGCGGGTACAGCCAAGGACTTGGGCCATCCTCCACTGCACTCCCGGGCCACAGTAGAGAGCTGGACTGGAAGAGGAGCAACCGGGACAGAATCCAGCGCCCCGACCGGGACTAGAACCCGGGGTGCCAGTGCTGTAGGCGGAGGATTAGCTTGTTGAGCCACAGTGCCAGCCTTAACTGGAAGGTTCTTAAGAAAACTCTTGGGCTTTATCTGCAGCTATGGTTGATCTATTTCCTGCCTTTTTTTTTTTTTTTTTTTTTTTTGACAGGCAGAGTGGATAGTGAGAGAGACAGACAGAGAGAAAGGTCTTCCTTTTGCCATTGGTTCACCCTCCAATGGCTGCACACCGCGCTGATCCGATGGCAGGAGCCAGGTAGTTCTCCTGGTCTCCCATGGGGTGCAGGGCCCAAGGACTTGGGCCATCCTCCACTGCACTCCCTGGCCACAGCAGAGAGCTGGCCTGCAAGAGGGGCAATGGGGACAGAATCCGGTGCCCCAACTGGAACTAGAACCCGGTGTGCTGGTGCCGCAAGGTGGAGGATTAGCCTAGTGCTGCTCTGACTTCTTAAAGACCCACTGTTTTGAATTACAAGTTCATACAAGTCTCTGATTGGGTTGTGATTGTTCCGTGTCTTGCTCTGACTTCATAAGAAGCCCTACTGTTAATGAAGTCCAGAAGCCTATATAAGGTGTTGGTTGGGCATAGATTTTCGTCCATCTTACCCAGGGAGCTCTTTTTGGTAACCTGTATGGTTTGGAATCATATAGCCTAGCGTTTCTGCTTCTCGGTGTTTTTTTTGTTTGTTTCTTTGTCTATTTTGGTTTTTAGTTTTCTCATTTATAGTTTGTTTCATCTATTTTTAGCCCATTTTGGTGTTTTTTGCAGGATTTTTTTTTCATTTTTTACTTGCCCCCATTTTTAGTTAGCTAGCCCTATTATATTTATTAGTATTAGCATAGGTATATACTGGGGTATGGTTTTGTTTGGCAATTTTCCTCAGTTTCACTTTTAGTTTTATTTATATAGCGCTTAGTCTTGCTGCCTAGTACCATTATGGTAGTTACTATAGCTAGTGTTGTATGTTAGTCATATTAGCAGTTAGTACTCTTGTTATCCATTTTATTATATATCATAGTTAGGGTGGCTGATGGGTTAGTGTTTGGTGATAGAGTAGATTTGAGAGAGTAGTTAGGTGGAAATCCAGGATGAGTACAAATCCCTGTATATCAATGGACAGGGCGGTTTTGGCTTGGTGATGCTTGCCTACCATGTAGAGGCTGGGAAGCACATGGCTGTGAAACTGTTCCCACAAAACCACAGTAAGTCCTCCAGGTGGCAGCAGCTGAGAGAGAAGTGGCCATCCTGATTACCTGGCTCCTAGAGGTGAGGCTTGTGGCCACATGTACCTGGTAACGAAGCTTGTGAGCAGGGACAATCTCTGGAGCTATGTGATGCTACAGGAGGACAAGTCCATCCCTGTTCATCTGACTCTCAGCCATGGACTACTGCCATGCAAACTATGTGGTGCACAGGGGCCTGAAGATGGGTAACTGGCTGTTGGACTCTCAAGTGAGCCAGCACTTCTCACCTCTCAACCCCTGCCATCTCAGGGTCACCAGGAGCCAGAGCCCAAGGTCCCCAAGGGAACCACCCACTTGACTCCCAGACCTGGCCAGCTGCAGGAGTGGGGAAGCCCTAGTCCCAGCCCAGCCTCTGAGCCACACCAGCACTAGTAGAGGTGGGGAAGCACATGTAGCCAGAAGCTGTCCTAACAGGTGAGCCTGAGGATGCTGGAACCTCAACCACTGCCTCCATAGAGAGCCAGGGCCAGCAGGCATTGGCAGGAGGATTGTGAGGTTCTTCCTGCAGGTGTCCTACATCCTGATGGCCCCAGTGACCAGCCCTGGCATCTGCTAGAGAAAAGTGACCTCTCTACAGCCTAACTCAGGGCAAGTCAAGAGGAGCGGTTTACAAGCTGAGTAGCCTGAGGGTTTTCATTTTCTTGTGCATTTTGTGAATGCTCAGAAATAAAAATAAAAAAATCATAACTGCACACAAATTTAATAAATAGGCCAGTGCCGTGCCTCACTTGGCTAATCCTCTGCCTGCAGCACCAGCACCCTGGGTTCTAGTCCTGGTCGGGGCGCCAGATTCTGTCCCTGTTGCTCCTCTTCCAGTCCAGCTCTCTGCTGTGGCCTGGGAGTGCAGTGGAGGATGGCCCAAGTACTTGGGCCCTGAACCTGCATGGGAGACCAGGAGGAAGCACCTGCCTCCTGGCTTTGGATCGGCACAGTGCACCAGCCGCAGTGCTCCAGCCATAGCAGGCATTTGGGGGGTGAACCAACGGAAAAGGAAGACCTTTCTCTCTTTCTCTCTTTCTAACTCTGCCTGTCAAAAAAAATTTAAATGAATAGATGAATCCTGTCTCTACTATATAGTAATCATGTGATATTCTGTGATTTATTGGCTTATTTTTATTCAAAAGGTGAGGGTTGATGGTAAAGTGGGAGAGAAGGAGGAAGTCAGGGAGGGAGGGAGGGAGGGAGGGAGACAGAGAGTATTCCCTCTGCTTCTTCACTCCACAAATGCCTGCAACAGCTACAGCTATGCCAGGCTAAGCCAGGAGCTGGAAACCAAAACCAGGTCTCTCACATGAATGCCAGGGACCCAATTATTTGAGCTATCACTTACTGTCTCCCTGGGTGCACATTAGCAGGAACCTGGGTAGAAAGTGAAGCTGAGACTCAAAACCTAGGCTTTTTGGTATGAGATGCAGGAATCCCAAGCAACATCTCAACTGCTATACCATAAGGTTGCTCCTTAGTTAACTTCTAAACTTCTGTTTCTTCATCTTTAGAATAAGATATTATAACGTCCTTTATCTCATAGGACTGTCACTCCCCCTCTTCGTGGAGGAATGACACAGGACCCTGCGCTGTTCTTTTGTCTGCTCGGCCCTTCCCGGGTTTGCTGCTGGTTCTTCCCGGGTTGGCTACTGACCCTTCCACCTCCGTGGAAGGGCAGTTCCCCCTGCCACTTTCCCCACTTTCGCGGGGGAGTGGCACACCGCCGGCCGGCTCCCTTGGGGGCTGCTCAGGTGTTCCTCATAGATGTTCCTGGTGCATGTTGTCTCTCTCCTCCTTTATAGTCCTCTTCCACCAATCCCAACTCTGCTACCCACACGCCGAGTACGCTGCTCTCCTCCAATCAGGAGCAGGATCAGCTCCTGCAGGTCATCACTCAAGTTGGCGAGAGGCAGCTGCGTAGAAGCTGTTTACTCCTCTCCCAGTGCCATACTGTGGGAGAGCAGATGCATAGAATAAGTCTTAATTCAAGTAACTTAGTCTAGTCTGAGTTGCTCCCCACATAGGACTATTACCAGAATTGAATGAGACAGTTCATGGGGTGTCCTTATTATAGTGTTTGACCTAGAGAAAGCAGTCTCTAAATGATTCCTTCTCCTTTTTGTTTGCTCTTCTGCTCTTGCCATAATAAGATTTTCAGGGTTAAGAAACAAAAAATCTGTGGGTGGGAAGTGCTTTGTAAGTAGGGAGAATTTCATACTAGGCACCAGCCATGATTGCGAAACCAGCAGCGATTAGACCGGCTTTTCTCGTAGACTCCCTGTTACGATGGAAGTATCCTAACCGGTGCTGGCCGGTTCAGTAGCCCCTCACCATACGTGGTTACTAAGTAGCATTTAAAGTGTGGCTAGTGCAACTGAAGAGTTTGATTTTGAGTTTTCTTGAATTTGACTAATTTTAATAAAAACATCACTAGCCACTTGTGGCCATGGGCTTCTGTGTTGGGGAATGTAAATCTAGAACAGGGATTATCAGTTCCAGTGCACTGAGGTAGCAGACAGGTAACATAAGTGGACGGAGTTGGTTATATGATAGTATAAACAGGACTTCTCTGAAGGAGTCAGCCAGTAGTATCCTCAGCCATTGCTGCCAGGTAGGTGTATGTCCAGCTTTTCCAACATTGTAAGAGAAGCTGGAAATGCAAGTTTTCATGCAAAGTCTCCCTGTTCTTTAAATCAACCAACTACAAAAAAAAAAAAAATTGGAACTCAGTTCAGGCCAAATAAAACATGTTTATTAGCCACATGGGGGCTGAGGAACATCAGTGTCCAACCTGTAGTTGCAGCATACTCCTGAAATCTTGAAAATGTCTCCAAATTTTATGATCCAGGGGCAAAGGTGGGAGCATCAGTCTTGTTGCATGTTGAGTCAGATTTGCAAGAAGCAGGATCTTTTGGGAACTCCATTAAGGATGGCCTCCTTGCCTAGAACATTCTTTCAGAAGCTATCTCAGTCCTGGTGTTCCATTCCACATGATGCATCACTTTAATAAGCTTATCTGAAATGAATCTCTCAAAACAGCGATGCCTCCTGGTCCAGCTCATCCCCTACACAGTGTCCACTGGTTTAAGCTTCTCTCAAAAAGAGGAGAGTGCCTGGGACAATAGCCAAGTCAATCTTCCCTGTTCAAAATCCTTGGGATTGAAGGCACTCCCACCCACCAAAAAAGTAAAAAAAGATTCTGCCCTGCCTGCACATGAAACTCTCTGGAAGCTAATAAGCTGCCAGCGCATTCCCCTCAGTGTATTCATTTATTCTTTTTCTTACTAAACACATATTTTTTAAGCAACGCTTACATCAGAGTCACTGGTGCCACCTGCATGCACACCATGTAGGTATGACCTGTTTCAAAGTCAGCATTTAGGCTAATCATCATGTAGGAACTAGATACAAAGGCAGCATAGTACTGAGATTAACAGCATTATTTCTGTCTACCAACAGGCCAGGGATTCAGTTTACCATCATACTCATACTATCTGTGTGGTCTTCAGCATGATATATCTTACTTCTTCATAAAGACAAGTTCATCTCTAACTACAGAATAAGTAAAGTAAGAGTATTCTCCTTGGGCCCTGGCATTGTGGCGCAGAGGGTTAACCCACTGCCTGCGACACTGGCATTCCATATGAGCACTTGTTTGAGTCCTGGTTACTCCACTTTCTATCAGGCTCCCTGCTAATGCACCTGGAAAAGCAGAGGAAGATGGCTCAAGTACTTGGGCCCCTACCATCCATGTGGCAGACCTTGATGGAGCTATGGGGCTCAGCTTGGCATAGCCCCAGCCTTTGTGGCCATCTGGAAACTGAAGCAGCAGGTGGAAGAACTCACTGTCTCTCACTCTCTCTCCCTATCTGTAACTCTACCTTTCAAATAAATCAATCTTTGAGGGAGAAAAAAGAGTACTCTCTTTTTAAGTTAATAGAGGTTTAAAAGAGAAAAGTCATGTAAGGGCTTAGAAAAGCCATCACAAGTCTTCAGTTTAAAAACATTCCCAGATACTGGACCACACCTCTGTTCCATTCAGTAGCACACCCAGATGAACGTGCAGTGGAGGTTATCTGCCCAACGTGGGGGAAGTATTTAATCAGGGGCTTGATTTCAGATTGCTAGTGCAGGCTGATAATTAAAGGCAGGTAAGTTTTAGTCAGTTTCATTAGTGTTTTAAAAATCTCTACAGACATTGTACAGCCTCATTGTGTGCCTCTGTGGAAACTGATGTGACTACTCCATGTCTTGATACACTGTTGACTTCCTCTGTACCCTTTCTGTAGTCTTGATTTGTGAATTTATTCAGTATTTTAGTCTTTTTTTTGATTCCTTAGTTGTATTTGAACTGATGAGTTGAAAATACTATCTAAACATAGACTGAGCAATTATAATGGTGTAAGGAGACCAACTTGTACCAATTTGCCCAAAACTTCCCTACTTTGAGCACTGAAAGACCCATGTTCCCTCTGTCCTGTGCATGAGGACAGTTGATTATGCTAGATGGGCCAGGCATTAAGTCAATATAGTAGGGAAGGTAGGAAGCTAGGACTTAATACCAACAGTTTGCTTATCATTTAGTGTAACGTCAGAGCAGAAAGAACTACACACACATACACACACAGAGACATATCTGAAGCCACCTTAAAAAATTCATGGCAGGGGCAGTGTTCTGGCAGGCCCTGGTTCATGTCCCACCTGCTCCACTTCTGATCTAGCTCCCTGCTAATGGCCTGGGAAAGCAGTGGAAGATAGTACAATGCTTGGGTCACTGTACCCACGTGGGAGGCCTGGAAGAAGTTCGTGGATCCTGGCTTCAGCCTGGCCCAGCTCCAGCCATTGCAGCCATCTGGGGAGTGAGTGAACCAGCAAATGGAAGATTCTCTCTCTCTCTCTCTCTCTCTCTCTCTCTCTGTGTGTGTGTGTGTGTGTCTGTGTGTGTCTGTCTGTCTCTCTCTCTCTGTAACTTTACCTTTCAATTAAATAAACACTTCTTTTTAAAAAACATGGCAAAATGGAATTAAAAGTTTATTTTGGTGCACAAAATGGAAATATATGCAGTTTTGTCCTAGTATGATTTTTCTGTGAACTTTTGAAGACCCCGCATATGCACGGATTTCAAACATTTTTCCCCACAATAAATTTATTTTATTTGCATTTTACACACACTGTTTGAAGTACCCTTGCATGTATTTCAGAGCTTAGCTAACACAGGTCTTGCCCAGACACCATGTTTTTAGTTTCACACAAACATCTGTCCCCACCCGCCATTAGCTCCATATGCCCAGACTCATTTGACTGAACCTGAAGTACTGAGCTAGCAGTCATCTCGTCATGCCCTTTCTTGTCTTGTGTGTTTTGATGTGCCTGCCGAGGGAATGTTCAACACGTTCGTTCTAAAAGAGGCCACACAGACATGCAGCCTGAGCCAAACTGATCATTGCATAATTGATAATAGGCCTTTTGTATTCACATTCTATTTAGATTATTATATGGAGCAGGTGACAGGTGTTCAGTGAACATTACCCAAGTGCCTGTTGCTGAGAACATCCTGAGAGCAGCTGGGGCAAGGAGCCCAGAGGAAATCCCCATAGTAATTTAATAGTTCACAGGGCTTTGGGTTTGTGAGGATTACAAGGAAGAATTAAAGTGATATTGACCACCCACTGGAGAAGGGCATTTGTGATTTTCCCTTGATATTGCTACCCTGACAATTTTTCTTCCCCAAAGAAATCACTGCAGGGTGACCAAGAGGGGAAAAGAGATTTTTTTTAAAAAAATTTTCTCACTTTTTTTTTTATATAAATGGTTTGTAATACCATTTAACACGAGAAGCAGTTAAACAGAAAACATAGCGAGGGAGAAAACATCGAGTGTTCTGAAACACTCAACTTAGGGAATGCTAGTTTTGAGGTGGTTGGAGATTGCTAACTTATCTTTTCAGAGAGCTTGTATCAGAGCCAAATGTTTATGGAAAATAATTTTATAATCACATCACGCAGGGCTACTGAAAACAGTACTGAAACAGAATGAGGTAGAACATTTCATTTGATTTCTCACAAGTCATAAAATGGGTTCATGGATGGATTTTTTCAAAATTGATAGAGCCAGTACCTTGCTCTGTGTTCTAAAATTTAGTTTCCATCGATCTACCTTTTGAGTATGTCTTACCTGCTTTCCTAGACAGTTTGGTTAGTGAGAACAAGTTTGGATCGGAATCCATACATTGATCATTGAACAAATATTTATTAAATGTGCCAGCTATATAGAATGCTCTGTGTGAGATATAATTCATTCACTATCCATTCCACAGATACTTCTGGAATATCTTGTACAGGACAAGCTCCATAGACCCAGCGAAGGAGAAGCATTCCATATGCATAGTTTATGTGGTAGTGGTAGATAAGAGCATTTGGTGATACTTGCTTTGGAAAAAATGAAATAAGGTAAAGCAAGGGTGAGGAGTGCCAGAAGAGCAAAGTGAAAAATAATATTTGAGCAAAATATTGAAAAAAGTGAAGGAGTTCATTAAGTGGATACCTGGGATAAGCATGTTCCTGGCAGGGGCATGACTTTATAAAGGCCCCAGGGCACAGAATCCCTGAGAGATTTTGAGAGCATTGTAAGGACTACAGTTTTACTCAGTGAGAAAGCCTTTATAGGATTTGGATAAAGGAGTAATGTGATCCAAGTCAAGTTTTTTTTAAGATTTATTTATTTTATTTGAAAGAGTTACATGGAGAGGTAGGGGTAGAGGTAGAGAGAGGAGGGGGGAGGGAAGGAGGCAGGAAGGGAGAGAGAGGGTGGGGAGAGAGAGGTCTTCCATCCACTGGCTCATTCGCCAATTGGCTGCAATGGCCAGAGCTGTGCCAATCTGAAGCCAGGAACCAGGAGCCTCTTCCCGGTCTCCCATGTGGGTGCAGGGGCCCAAGGGCTTGGGCCATCTTCTACTGCTTTCCCAGGCCATGGCAGAGAGTAGGATCAGAAGTGGAGCAGCCAGGACTCACACTATGGGATGTCAGCACTGCTAAAAGCCACAGTCCCGACCCCCCAGGTCAGGTTTTAACAGGGTCACCATGCCTACTGAGTGAAAAGTAACAATACAAAGAGAATACATATTCCAGTCCTTGATACAAGTGTAACTACTGGGGGAACTAGGCACTTGCAACATTTTGTTTAAGATGAGGCTGAATTAAATAAATAATAAAAAGCAAGCTGAGGAGAGAATGGCTAATTCTAGCCATGAAGGAAATTTTCTTAGAGGAGTTAGCTCTAAGGAAGGCTTTTTTTCTTTTCCTTTTCATTTTTAAGTCACTCCCTTCATTTCTTTCCCCATCCCATTTTCTTTCTTTCTTCCCTCCCTCCCTCCCTCTCTGTCTGCCTGCCTTCTTCACTCCTCCCTCTCTTCCTTCCTCCCTCCCTCCCTCTTCCTTCCTTCCTTCTTTTTGATGACATAGCACTAGTTGATAGTTATCCCAGGGCTAACTTTTGCTTGAAGTTTATAGTACTTTTCTTTTACTGCTCCAAAGTCTGCTGGAACTTTCCTTTATCCCCCTCTGGTCAGTAGATCACTTTACTAGCTACTATTTTAAAGCACATTTTAAGCACTGAAATCTTGCATTTTGGTGTTCAAAATATGACAAGCTGATGAAAATATTATTTTAAATGAAGGGGCTTGGGGTTGAGGAGGGATGTACAGATGAAATTAGATTAGCAGACTGTTGATGGTGGCTAAAGCTGAGTGATGAACACATACAGTGATGATGTGCCCTTCATTCTCTATACTGTTGTGAGGGTTTGACTTTCTCTTTGCTAATACCCTTAAAAAGCTCCTTAGGTCATTGCTGTGATTTGAATATGATTTGTAATATTCTCCCTGCCATCGCCCCCCAACCCAGGGTTGATGTGTGGTTTGTCTCTCCAGGGTTCAGGTTGGTCCCAGTGTGGCCATGTGAGAATGGGTGGGACCTTTAAGAGGTGGAGCCTGGGGGAATTTGATTAGGTCATATTGGCACTGCTCTCAGAAGAGGTTAAAGAAGTTTTCATAGGACTCTGAGTTAATGCTTCCAACAGTTACTATTAAAAAAGAAAAGAAAGGAAAAAAAAATACTGGTACTTCCCCAGCTGCTCTGTCTTCCTGTCTGCTCGTGTGATCTCTCTCTCTTGCATGCACTCTGACCCTTGTGGCACCATCTACTACTGTGAGATCCTTATCAGATCCATGCCCTTGAACTTTCAGAATTAGGAGCTAAATAAACTTCTTTTCTTTATTAAGTCACACAGCCTCAGATATTTCAGTATAGTTATGAAAAAATGAACTACTGTAGTCATTCTCTTGAACCACAGTTATCCATGACGTTAGAAGTTTCACATCTTTTAGAAAGTATACCTTGGCAAGTCTTTTTGTTGGCAGCTGGTGTCAATACAATTGTTCATAATAAAAAGCATTTCAGGAAAAAATTATTTCAACCATATCAACAGAATAGTACAAATTTCAGTCCATATCTTGCTTTGACTTAGTGAGGGTCAGCCTGTATTTTATACTCTTAGTTCCACAGTATTATCATTCAGTCATATAATATGTACTGAACAGAGTTCACTCAGAAAAATGGTATGGTATGAAGCAGTTAAAGAATAAGGCAGTTTGAATCACCAGGGTTCACTCTTAGTAGATATGTAACAAATATTTGTGGAATTGACTTCTGAAGTAATTTGTATCCAAATGTCTCTTCACCACTGTATTTAGCCTATTAATTCTTAAAAGAATGAAACACTAGAGGTCAGTCTTCACATTGAGAAAAAATGAAAAAGTATAGAAAGTGACTAGAAGATACACTAATACAATATGTACTTTAGTGTTTAAAATATGACAGTTAAGCTCATGAAAATATTATTATTAATTATAAAGTAACCCTATGTGATTCTAGCTTTATTCTAGCTTTATTTATTTGTTTGAAAGGCAAAGCTACAGAGATGCAGAGGCAGAGAGAAGCCTTCCATCCACTGGTTTACTCCCTAAATGGCTGCAATGGCCAGAGCTAGGCTGATGTGAAGCCTGGAGCCAGGAGCTTCTTCCAGATCTCCCATGCGGGTGCAGGGACCCAAGAACTTGGGCCATCTTCCACTGCTTTCTCAGGCCATAGCAGAGAGCTGGATCAGAAATGGAGCAGCCAAAACTCAAACCAGCATCCATATGGGTTGCTGGCACTACAGGCAGTGGTTTTAACCACTATGCTGCAGTGCCGGTCCCAAAAATATTATTTTAAATGAAGGGGCTTGGGGCTTAGGAGGGATGTACAGAGGAAATTAGATTGCAGAATGTTCATGGAGGCTGAAGCTGAGCGGTAGGCACACAGAGGTTTGTTGTGCACTTAATTCTCTACACTTGAGTGAATGTTTGACATTCTCTCTGATAAAACTCCTTAGGTCATTGCTGTGGTTTGGATAGAGTTTGTCATATCCTGCCACCACCCAACCTGGTTTTCATGTGTAGTTTGTTTCTCTAGGCTTCAGGTTCATGCTCAGTGTGGCCCTATAAGAGACACACTAATATAATCTCTTCTAATCTCTTGAATAGGGAGAAAATTATATTAGAATAACATTCATATATTTTATATAACTTCCATTATTATTTTCTTAAAAACTTTTATTTCTTTATTTTTGAAAGTCAAGGTTACAGAGAAAGGGAAAGATAGATCTTCCACCTGCTGGTTCACTCCCCAAATGGCCACAAAAGCCATGGCTGGACCAGGCCAAAGCCAAGAGCCAGAAGCTTCATCCTAGTCTCCCACATGGGTGCAGGGACTCAAGCACTTGGGCTATCTTCTGCTGCTTTCCCAGGTGCATTAGCAGGGAGCAGGATCAGAAGTAGAACAGCCGGGATTCATTCGGCACCCATAATGGATGCGAGCTTCACAGGCAGCGGCTTAGCCTGTTACACAATTCTGGCCCCACAACTTCCATTATTAGTGCAACTGAGACATGTTAAAGCCATCTGTCTACACAGTATACAAATATATACAGTTAATCTTCCATATTTTCAAGTTTCAAATAGATGGATTCAACTAACTGCGGATTGAAAACATTTGGGGGTAAATGCCTCTACATGGAACATGTACAGACTATTTATCTTATCATTATTCCCTAAACAGTACATTACAACAACTGTCAGTATTTATGTTTGGTATTGCATTACTTTGTGTTAGGTATTAAAGGTAAGACGGAGATGATCTAAAGTAGAAGGGAGAATTGCATTGGTTATATGCAAATTTCATAGTGTTTTATATAAGGAAGTTGAGCAATTAGGAATCCTGGTATTCACAGGATCCTGGAACCAATCCTCCATGAATGCAGACTGCTGTCCATGTTAATGTGTTCACTGAGTATATGGGAAGGATCATCTTATCTCACAAATTCTTTTCAGCCTAAGGTCTCATGAAATATCTTTAAGAATCTTACATTCATATTAGAAGACAGAAAGTTGAAATCCAAAACTGAATGGGTTAGCTAAATTTTGCAAACTTAGCCTGTAAAACATATCCTCTAAAATCTTGAGCAGTTTTCATGCTTTGGCAGAGATTGGCTTCTGTTCTGCTTCATTCATTGTTCCGCCTCCAGATAACTTAGCTCTTTGCCAGCTGTTTCAGGCCCCCAGATTCTGTCTTCCCCTCAGATGCCCCATTTAGGCTTAGATCATTCCTGTGATACATTTTCTCCCCTTGATGTAGACTCCATCTACCAGAGTCTCATAGTCTCAGACACTAGCATGTTCTCTCTGCTGACATTTTGTCTGTTCTGTTTCTCTCTCTGTGTTTTTTTTTTTTTCTACAAAGGTCTTCAATGTGAGCTCATCCAAAGCTGAGACAGATGTTAAATTCACCCAGAGTAATTCCTCATTTTCTTCTGAAACCATTTCCCCAATAATCCCCCATTAGGGAGAAAATCTCTTTATCTATACTTACAGATCAGAAAGAAAAACAGAGAGCACACAAAAACAGTAATAAATGTTAAATTACTGGGAGAAAAATTACTATTAAGATAGTTATTTTAATTCCTCATAAAGACACCCTTAAATTCTAAGGCAAGCTTTTACTCCAA
This sequence comes from Oryctolagus cuniculus, assembly GCF_051225735.1. Lineage (NCBI taxonomy): Eukaryota > Metazoa > Chordata > Mammalia > Lagomorpha > Leporidae > Oryctolagus > Oryctolagus cuniculus. Next base: position 84,070,762 of record NC_142876.1, read on the forward strand.
GAGAGTCCATGGAGAGAGAGAGCGAGCTGATGAGAAGACAGGCCACAGACTGGGAGACAGAAGCCTAGTGTCTCAAATATATGAAGATCTTTCGAAACTCAACAGGAAAAAAAAATAAGCAATGCCATCAGGAAATAGATAAAAGATAGGAATAGACATCTCGCTGCAGAGGAAATACAGGCAGCACATGAAATGATACTGAATATCATTAACCATTAGAGAAAGGCCAATCAAAATCAGAATGAGGTATCACATCATCTGTCAGAATGTCAACAATCAAAAACAATGACAGCACCAAATGCTGGGGAACATAAAGGAAACTGGATCACTCATATATTCCTAGTGGTAATGGAAAGTCATATACTCACTCTGGTGAACAATTTGGCAGCTCTCTGTATAACTAAACCTGTAGTTACCACACAGCCCAGCAACCATACTCTTCAGCATTTGTCTCAGAGAAATAAAAACATACACATACACAAAAATCAATGGCTGAATTTTCATTGTCATTTTCTTTGTAATAGTCTTAAGGTGGAAACAGCCCAGATGTCCTAGGGAAGTAGGTGCATGCCAAGGAATACTACTCAGCAATAAAAAGGCACAAACTATTGATTCAGCAACAACCTGAATGAGTCTCCAAAGAGTTGTACTAAGTTCCCCCTAAATTATACACTAGTAATTAAATTTAGATAACATTTCTAAAATGATAGGAGGGCATTGGATGTGATTAGTAGAAGGATCCTTGGGGTGATGAAGCTGTTCTGTCTTGATTGTGGTGGTGAACATATGAGCTTGCCCATGTGGTGAAATACACACAGACCAAAACAAGTCTGCATAAAAGTGGTAAAAATCTAAATTCACATGGTGGCTTGTGTTTGTGTCAGTTTCCTTGTTGTGATATCATTCTATAGTTTTGCAAAAATATTGAGGGGGAAAAATTGGGTGTACAGTACACAGAATCCATCTGTCTTTTTCTTTCAATTAAGTATGAATTTTCAATTAAACCTATAACAAGTTTCAAGCAAAAGAATGTAAAAGCCATTGGTTAAAGAATTCAAACAAGGCAGCACTTCAGTCAGTGGAGATTAAATTATGGCTTTGGACTCTTAATTGATTTTTTTCTTCGTACTTAAATGTTGTATGACAATATCTGAAAAGTGGCTATTTCCCTATCCTGAGATTAGTGCTGAAGTGTTGATCAGAATAATCTGACATAACAGTTCCCTAGGCAAAAGGGGGAAAAAAAGTAATTCCCAAAGTAGAATGGGAACTTGAAGAATTGCCACCAAAAAAAAAAAAAAAAATACAGAGTGCCAAAACAGAGTGCTAGTTGGAGTCCCAGCTGCTTCACTTTCCTTCCCGCTTTCCCCAAATGCACCTAAGAAGGCAGAAGATGATGGCTTAAGTACTCAGTTCTTGCCACTCATGTGGGAGACCCAGATGGAGTTCCTGGCTCCTGGCTTCTGCCTGGCCCAGACCTAGCTGTTATGGCCATTTGGCGAGTAGACCAGCAGATGGAAGATACATCATCTGTATCCTTTCTCTCTCTCTCCCTCCCTCCCACCCTCCCTCCTTCCCTCCCTTCCATCTTTTCTCTTTCTCTATCTTTCAAATGAATACATGAAAACTTTTTGTAAAAATTACAGTATCAGAGAAGAAAAATATTAACACTAGGAAAGCACAAACACTGTCAGGCTTTGGGACTATTTTCCCAGGCTGTGTGCATGAGGACATGGAGTCCCTGATCAGCATATTCATTCATTTCACATCGGGAATGTTGATATTTTTTTCCCACCTTCTCTATAATAAGCTCTTGAGTGTCCTGCTACCACATTTCTTTTCTTTATTATCTGGTCTGATAAATGCCATATTTCCTTGGCATTCACTTCTCAGGAGGTCTGACTTCTGAAACCTGATTCCTGTTACATAAATTATTTTCTAAATACATAAAAGCAAAGAAAAATGTATAAATGTTTCCCTCCCACCACCATCACCTCCTCCCCAGAACCCCTCTGATCTCCAAATATGCAGAGGAAACATTTTCATCCATGACCGTGTGGAAAGGGATTATTTTCTGGGAATCAGTTAGGTTTTGAGTGTGAACCTAAGTGTGGAAACTGAACAGATCAGGGAGGGTGGAGTCAGCTCTGCTGTGAAAAATTATTAAAATCTTCAAATGACAGTTATACACAGGATTGAATTACATAGAATAGTGCTCTCTCTCACACACACACACATACACACACATGAATGAGTGCTTGTAACAACTGGGGGAAGCTGCATTAAGTCTATACTCAGCAGTGTTGTATGAACGTCATTTTCCTGGGTTGATTGTACTCAGCTATGCTGACATTTGGCATCGTCATTGGAGGAAGCTGAATGAAGGGTTCCTGGGACACGATATACTATTTTTGCTCTTTCTGGGAATCCACTAGGATCTCATATTGAAACACGCCAGGGGTCCTTTCAGATCCACACCGCTTTGCTCTGTGAGTCAGCTGGAGACTGTTCTCTGGGTCTTGGAATTGCTTCTCCCCCTCCATGGCCAGACCTAGAAGTTGTGAAGGTGAGCTGAAGGACAGGGCAGTGGGAGTTAGTGCAAGGTTTTTGTGTGCTCAGAAAGCAGAAACCTGGGACTATCTGGTGAACAGCATGAATGTCTACCACACTGAAGCCAGCAACAAGCTGCAACGCAAACCCTCTGTGTTCTAGATATCTGTTCTCAGCCTCAAAATGAGAGACTCAGAAGGGACCTACTCACCTCATTAGAAAATCACCATGTTTTGTTCCTAGGCAACTTCAGGCTCTGCTGCTCATTAGTTGTGTGACTTTGAGCACATCATATCAGCTGTGTTTAAGCTTTAGTTTCTTCATCTGTGAAATGGGTTTGTTGAGAAGATTGAAGAAGAGAGACTCAAATGTTTTATGTGAAGCCTGTTCAGAGGCATTCAGATAGTAAACACACAGTACTTGTTAGCAATTACTAGTATCATTACTATTATTTCTGCAACTGTTCATTTGTTATTTATTGTCTCCATTCTCTCTTCCCCTTCCAAGAGTGATTAGGACTCAGTCCATCAGGCTTTTATATTGAAGGAGAAAGAGAAGCTAGGCACTCCAGATGTTTGCAGGACATTTATTAATTAATAATTTTAAGGAACCCTATTCGCTCACTCAATTCCTGTACTCTAACCCATGCAGTCCAACCTCTAAGAACCCATTATAACCTCAGGGCAAGGGGATTTCAGAAACGTCATGGACCATGGAATTAGAAGATAAGTTTAAGGGCACACATCTGGTCTAGTGGTTAGGAACTCTACTGGCGTGCCTGGGTTCGCCTCCGTACTCCACTCCCAATTCTAGCTTTTACTGATGGAGACCCTGGGAGGCAGTGGTGAAGGCTCAAGTAATGGAATTCCTGCTACTCATAAGGGAGACCTGCATTGAATTTCCACCCTGAGACTTCAGTCCTAGTCATTATGCATTGTGGACATTTGGGGAATGAACCAGCAGACCAGAGTTCTCTTTTTCTCTCTTTCTTCCTCTCCCTCTCTCTCTGCAAGCTCACTTGCTCTCTCACTTTCCCTCCGTCCTCACTGTCTTCCCTCTCCTTTCCCTCTCCATCTCCTACTACATACTTCTGCCTCACAAATAATTTTTCAAAAATGAAATACAAATTTATTTTGGTGCAAAACATTTTGAAGCCCATGCCTAGTTTTTTCATGATACACATTTTCCATGAATGGTTTGAAGGCCCTGGTATATTAATAATATTATAAGAAGGAGTATAGAATAGCAGTTCAGAAGATAGGCACTGGCTTCTAACTACCTGGATTTGAATTCACTTTCATTATTTACTAGCTGTGTGACTTTGGGCAGGTTACTTAACCTCTCTGTGCCTCAATTCACTTATTCAGAGAGCTTGTGAAGATTCATTTGAATTTATCTGCGTGTTTTGTCCCAAGGAAAAGGCATCAGTCACAGAAGATAAGATGTTCACTTCTCTTATTAATCCAGTAGGCAAATAAAAAGCATTACAAACCCACTCAGACACAATGGTAATATTGGATCTGCAGCCTTAAAAATGTAAGAACCCCAGTCTGCTGAACATTTATTTATTTATTTGCAAGGCAGAGAGACGTCTTCCACTCACTTGAGTGGCAGGGTCCCCAGTGCTGGAGCCACCATCTGCTGCCTCCCCGGGAGCATTCACTGGAAACTGACTGGAAGCAGAGCAGCAGGAACTCAGAGTGACGCTCCATATGGGATGCAGGCCTTGCAAGCGGTGGCTCCTACTGCCAGCCCCAGCTCTCTCTCTTTTTTGGTTAATGGCCTGGCACCTTTGCACAAGGTGACTGTCTGTATTCTGGAACTGCGGTTTGCTGGTTCCCTGTGTAGTGCAGCAGAGTAAGAGCCAGCCACAGCTGGGAGTGCCCTGCGACTCATGCACTTCCTCGGGGCTGCTGGGACAGTCAGGGGCTAATCCCAGACCCTTTTTATCAGACAACATTTAAAAAACCTCCTGCCTGTGCTCTTGCTGCTTTTCATCAAAGGCTAAGAGGAAACCTATCTAATCTGTCAGAAGGGCCAATCTAATCTACCCTATTAACTGTGTTTATGGAGGAAAATGCTTTGTAACGTTATATATCATAAAACTCAACACACGAAGCAGATGCAAAATGTTCCTGCAGTTGCAAGCATTGACCAGTGTTTTTTTTCTCCCCAAGCAGAAAAACTTGGGAAATGAGAAGTACATTGTCGTTCATCAAAGGTGAATAATAGAGAAAGACATAGTGAGACTCTTCCATAGACCATAGCCCCTTATTCTGTAAAGTAAAATCCACGCTGCATGGAAACATGTTATAATGAAGTGCACTTTTGGAAAGCCTTTGCAAAATTATATTGGCCACTTTAAATTCATCTATAGTTCAGTTAATCGTATATAAAGTCTAATTAGGTATTTCCCATAACTCTCTTATTTCTTAACCTCCAACTTAGCTTTCCCAAATAAATGGGGAGTTTTTGAAGATGCAGATTCCCAGACCCATTGAACCCCAGTATATGGGGCTTGGGCCCAGGAAATGACACTTACCTGCAATCTACCCTTCTAGATAATTTTGGAATTGTTATGGGCCTACCAAATCTTTAATAATAAAATAATTATAGTTTAAATATAATTTTAAGTATTTTAGATTAATCAGCTTGTACTTTATTTCTTCCTTTTTAGAGATTATCATTAATTATTATTATTTTATCATTTCAAGTATGTGTGTCTCCACAAAGATTGTATTTTGATTAATTCTCTTAGGGTTATACATGGTTCCTTATGGATTGGATAGACAAATGGATAAATAGGGCAATAAATAGCTATAAATGTAAGTATATATATATATACAGATTTTTTATATAGCTAACTTTTTTAAAAAAAATCCCTACAATGCAAATGATAACTGTTTTTGAAAAAAAAACATATTATCCAAAATTGAGTTTTTTGGTGACTTTTATTAAGCCCAATAAAAACATGTATTTTTGAAACACAAGTAACCAAGAGGGTTATTGCTGTTGTTTTCATTTATTTGTGATTTTGTTTTCCTTGACTTAAGATATTTTCTCTAATGGATAACATGGCAGTGTGAAAAATGTTAAATTGCTAAAGAAAATTCGTGTCTACAAATTAAAACAGGATTCTTAGTTAAAAAATAAAAAATAGAAGCATCATCCTCATCCTCAATTGTGCTCATTGACAGCTCTAAGGATGACTTTGTCATTCTGAGCCAGTGTCTCCCAAAATGGTTTCCCCTCTGAGAGGGGTCCTATGCTCCCAAATATGTTTGCAAATTATTGTAGATGCTTCCTGTCTCCTGCCCTGATCCCAGAGCTTCACAAAGTACACGTGCACATCAAAGACCTGCAGTAATGCAACTTGGTAAATTTTGATCAGCAAAATATTTTTCTTTTATACTTTCAGCTTCATTGATAAATAATTAATGTATTTTATTAAATGCATTTATTTTTTAAGTTTTTGTTAATATAAAGAGAATATATTTCATGTATTTCATAGGTTCAATTCTAAGAAAATAACCTTACTTCCCTCCCTTTCCTTTTATTTGTCTCCAAGCCTCTGGGGCCACCTTATTTTGAGTCACCTGTATCATTTCTTGAACAGTTCTTCAGATCAAGCACACTTTGAGGCTGCAACAAGCAATCCTGAATGTAGTTGTTGAGTTAGAGCTATGGGGTTAAATTTAACTTTTGTACCTGTCAGATAAATCCTGTTGTACAGACAGATTCTACCCTTCTCCCTCATATTTTCTTTTTTTTTTTTAAAGATTTATTTATTTATTTGAAAGTCAAAGTTACACAGAGAGAGGAGAAGCAGAGAGAGAGAGTGGTCTTCCATCCACTGGTTCACTCCCCAGTTGGCCGCAATGGCTGGAGCTGTGCCAATCCGAAGCCAGGAGCCAGGAGCTTCTTCCAGGTCTCCCATGTGGGTGCAGGGGCCCAAGGACTTGAGCCATCTACTACTGCTTTCCCACGCCATAGCAGAGAGCTGGATGGGAAGTGGAGCAGCCAGGACTAGAACCGGTGCCACATGGGATACGGGCGCTTCAGGCCAGGGTGTTAAGTCACTGCGCCACAGCCCCGGCCCCACTTTTTTATTTTTTATTTTTTTAAGATTTATTTATTTATTTGAGAGGCAGAGTTAGGACAGAGGGAAAGGAGTCTTCTGTCCACTGGTTCACTCCCCAAATGGCCACAATGGCCAGAGCTGGCCCCTACCAACTCCTTCTTTAAGAATTCCCAGCAAAAGTGATATCCCAGTCTCCCTTCAGAAAAGATATTATCTCATCTCCCTCATTAATCAGAGACTTCCATGTGGTGTGCTATTACATATGGTTGCCCAGGGCAATCTCTTCCAAGGTTCAGTAGTTACAATTCTAGAATGGCCGAGTTGTGAAATAGTGCGCATTTGTAGTCTTTCAGGGTTATGGTATAAGATAACATCTCTTCCTCAATAATTTGGCTGGCTCTGTGGTCTAACAGCAAGACCTTTCCGTAACCAAAGCTTGCTGAACTTCTGGTTTGTGTCAGCACATCTTCTTCTCTATTATCCGTGGTGCCTAGAACAATCATATCGTCCACAATTGACACAGAGCGGGCACTTGATAAATGGTTTGGGAAAGAGTGAATGAGACAGAAAGCTCAACAGTGGTAACACTTCAAGGCTCCCGACTCCAGAGCATCTCAGTGACCAGCTAATTGAAATCATACTTACCCATTTCTTCATTCTCTTGTTCTAGGGCTAGAAAGCCTCAGACTTGTGGCTATCTTCCATCTGCTCACTTACCTCCTGTTGTCCTCAGATGGGGTTAGATGTTTTTAATATCTCCAAAGGATCTAGGGTGTGGACACCTGTCTTAGTCTATTTTCTGTTGCTATAACAAAATACCTGAGGCTTGGTACTTGATAAAGTAAAGAAGTTTATTTTGCTCATGTTCTGGAGGTTCAGGAACATGATACCAACATCTTCTTGGCTCTGGTGAGGGCCTTCTGGATACATCACAGCTTGATAGACACTATCATAAAGAGAGAGACCACATAACAAGACAAGAAGGCAGAGATTTTTCAGGGACCAAGCTTACTCTCCTGAGGCCTGCAGTCAAATGAATGAAACTGGCTCTTGGTCCATCCGTTGCCAATGGAAAATAACCATACAGAATAAGTGGTTTGTTAGAAGAATAGGAAAAAATCCAGAGTACAGAAATGAACTTGAACTACCGAGATTGTAGAAGTCTTTGTGCAGCTGGGCTGTTTCTCAAACCCACATCATGTTCATGTCCACTCTTGGAACAAATATTGCAGGGAATGTCTGACAAACTGATAAGGGAGGTCCACATTTTCTGTGACTCTGAACTTTTAGCTTCTTCCCAGAGGACTCACCTCCACATAAAAAGGACAGTGGCACAATAAACTGAATAACAAAACCAATCATTGGAGAGATGAAAGAAAAGATTCTCATTTAGTTGTGGTTTTTTTTTTTTTTTTTTTTTTTTTGCCAGAGTGTTTTGGCTTTCCATGCCTAAAATACTCTCATGGGCTTTTCAGCTGGATCCACATGCCTTAAGGGCTGATTCTGAGGCCAGAGTGCTGTTTAGGACATCTGCCATTCTATGGGTCTGCTGTGTATCTCGCTTCCCATGTTGGATCGTTCTCTCCCTTTTTTATTCTATCAGCTAGTATTTGCAGACACTAGTCTTGTTTATGTGCTCCCTTTGGCTCTTAGTCCTATCATTATGATCAATTGTGAACAGAAATTGATCACTGGGACTAGTGAGATGGCATTGGTACATGCCACCTTGATGGGATTGAATTGGAATCCCCTGGTATGTTTCTAACTCTACCGTTTGAGGTAAGTCAGCTTGAGCATGACCCGAATTGCACATCTCTTCCCTCTCTTATTCCCACTCTTATATTTAACAGCGATCACTTTTCAGTTAAGTTTCAACACTTGAGAATGACTGTGTATTGATTACAGTATTCAACCAAAAGTATTAAGTAGAACAAACAAAAAAAATACTAAGAGGGATAACATATTAAGTTGTTAATCAACAGTCAGGGCAAGGGCTGACCAAGTCACTGTTTCTCATAGTGTTCATTTCACTTTAACAGGTTTCCCTTTTGGTGCTCAGTTAGTTGATCTCCGCGAGTGAGATCCCAGTGAAAAGAACAGGTCATCAAAGAAGGAGGTACCTTTCTCTGAAGGGAGGAGAGAACTTCCACTTTGACTACGACCTTGTCTACATATGATCAGAGTTGGTGAACTCAAAAGGCTTCCATAGCCTTGGCAACTCATGACAAGAGCCTAGGGTGATTACTGATGCCATAAACAAGAGTGTCAATTTGTTAAGTCAACAACAGGAGTCATTGTGCACTCACTCCTCATGTGGGATCTCTGTCCTTAATGTGCTGTACAGTGTGATTTAATGCTATAACTAGTACTCAAACAGTAGTTTTCACTTTGTGTTTCTATGTGGGTGCAACCTGTTGAAATCTTTACTTAATATATGCTAAGCTGATCTTCTGTATATAAAGAGAATTGAAAATGAATCTTGATATGAATGGAAGGGGGGAGGGAGAGGGAAAGGGTAGGGTTGCAGGTGGGAGGGAAGTTATTGGGGGGGGGAGCCATTGTAATCCATAAGCTGTACTTTGGAAATTTATATTCATTAAATAAAAGTTAAAAAAAAAGAAAAGAAAAAAGATTCTCAGTAGAGCATGTTAATCAGGTCTGGAAAAGGCATTTTGGTGGCTATATAATAAAGCCCTAAATTTTGTATCAAGGTAAGAGTTGAGAACCCTTCCTTGGAGTCTTCCTAACAGAGTATCACAAAGGAGAAAAATTTATTTTTTTCTTCTTACCGTAGGCTCATTAGTGTGGTTCTCAGTAGGAACTGCTGTTTTGGGCAGAACCAGATGAGAGCCTAGTTCCCTGAGAGGCAGATCAGACTCATAATGCCTGGAGACAGAGGATCCACAACCTGCAAAAAGCTCTCAGCTCAGCTGAGCAAAGATTGTGCTTGAAGCTACTCGGTTACCATGGGGGTGAACTCGTTTCCTCAAATATTTGTGGGCAGGACTTTAAAGAAAACTGCATGTCCTGTGTTCACATAAATAGGGTTGGGGAGTTTGAACTAGGAAATAAGAACTTAGCTAAACAGTCCACGGCTTCTGTAGTAAGCCTGGGTTTTAAGGACCTGCTCTTTTAGAACATCTTGGGCTTCTCCACAAAGGCTGGGAAATGCATTTTACAGGGAAAATTTCTAGAGAAGAACTAGGAGCTCATAAAATCAAAGGATTTTAGATGTAAGATAGATGGACTTTGAAAGTGATTTCATCCACATGTGTCCCTTTACAGATGAGGAAACTGATGGTAGATGAGAAGCCTGGAGAGTCTGTCACTTAATTAGGGGCAGGAACACCTGCTCCCCCCCCCCCAAAATGAGAGCAGTAAGTGACAGCCCTGTATCAGCAAATCCTGCCCTATGGCTGCATTTCAAGCTGTGCCTGGGGCTTTGAGGAGGACTGCTTTGGAGTTCAGAATAGCTAGTGCGAAAATGTCATCATTGCTACAGGATCTTCATTGCTCTGGAAATATCAAAGCCTGTAGTCATTGATGTCCAGAACAAGGCAACTATTCCAGGCACAGCAGGAAGCACCCACTCTCCGATTGCAAGTCCAGAATTCTACCAGAAATGCTGCGACTGCAGTGCCAGCCAGCTGGCTCTCAGTGGCATTCTGGGAAGTCACAGCCTTTGTTAGGACTCTAAGCTGCCCAACTAGGGGCTCCCAGGTTATGTTAGCACAAGGATATTCTCTGTCCTTGTCCATGAGAGCTGTTCCATGCAAGTTCTGGAACAAGAACTTGTCCTCAGGGAGTTTGAAACAGAAGAAAATAGGTAGATGGCACACCTGCAGATGAAAGACCCAACTGTCATCCCAGAGGAAATTTTGAGAAAACCCTTGATGGTCCTCTTCTAGGAAGAGTTTCCTGGCAGATCTGTAAATAAATTGTGCATGGGGTTCTCTTAAGCATTTCTTTACTAAATTACTCATTGGTTTTATTACCAACCTCAATAGAAACTCAGTAATTAGACTATGAAGAAGAGACATGTTAGGGTTCAAAGGAGAGTACTCCCTTTTCTTCTTGTTCTCCACCTGTGTGAGCTAAATTCTCATCCATCACTAGCACTCTTCCTTCATCCCTCACAACACTGCTAGTTCATTCATTATCCTTTTAGTGAGTTCCAGACATTGCAAAACAGCAGGGGTGCAACCATGGTATGGCATAGGTACCTGTTCTCACTGAGCCTGTCATGTGGAGGAGATTTTAATGATTATACCACAAGGCAAGGAATGTTGGGACTGATATCAGTACAGAGTGATAGGAGAACACACTGGAAGGGCATCTGAGAAGAAGCTGTGTTTTCATAAAACTCTTAAAAGTCAGTCAGTCCCTTGTCAAAAGTAAAAGTCCAAGGGTCATATAGGGAGAAGGTGAAATTGCACACAGAGGAATCACTTTATATGCAAAAGGTTAGAGGTGAGAAAGGACACAGTTCATCCAGATATCTGATAGGTTGAGATGATTTAGATTAATGAAATAAGAATATAGCAATGGAAATCCCAGGACCTGGGTTCCAGCACTGGCACAGCAACAGTTAGCAGTGTGGCCTTGTACAGATCCTTCTCCTGGGGCCTCAGTTTCCTCAACTCAAATACCAAGGGTTTGGCCTAGAAGACAATGAGGAGTGCATGGCCATAAAACACCCCCCTCTCCCTCACCATGTCCCTGACAAAGAGACTCTCCAAGGACTCAAGATAGAAGGCCAAGGACAGTTCACCTTGGTCTCCATCTCTGGAGCTACTTCATGTTCCTGCAGTCATGTGTGGAGGAGGGCACCAGGGAGGCAGTGGAAACTTTTCAAAGATGTGGAGCCAGTAAAGTCGCCACCAAGTCATATTATCAGAAGGAGACATTTGTATAGTCCTCATTCTCTGATAGTCTATGTCTGAAACATTTTGTTAAGCCTGGAAAAGGGCAAATACTTAGATGTGATTACATGGCATGCCGAAAGAACTTTCAATGTTTAATGAATGGAAAACAAATACTGATTGGAACTTATTAAAATTATCATATATAGAATAAAGAAACAATGTTGACCAAGGCTGTTAGACTTGTCCTATACATAGTAGGCGCTTAGTAATGACATTGCCTTGATTTATATACATGTATCAGTATAGTAGCCTGATACTACCTGTTTGTTACATGGGATGTGTTACTATTTTATTTTCAAAAATAGAACTAGGTCTAGACTAAGTTCCTAATATGTTGACATAAACTCATGGGCTGGTTTTCCCCAGGTGAATAGTTTTCCTCTGGTCTGAAACAGCACTCATAGTAGTACTCAAATAGCAGTCAGTCAAGATAAATTCATATCATCACATCAAAAGAGGTTGTAATCAAGGTCATAGACTAAACATGTGCTTTATCTCTCATTTGTTGATGTCTTTGGTGCTGCTTAGAACATTATGAATAGTGGAAGACATAGCTTAAGGGCAACCAGAATGAGTATTTGGAGGAATTGGTCCATACATGACATATTTAATAATTTATTCCATTTTTAAAGGAAGATGCCATTGTTAAATGAACATGAAACAGGTGCTCTCTTTATAACTATAATCCATGGTCTTAAACTATACACAGGAACCATTTAAAATACATTCGTATTTTACTTGTTGATCTCTTTATTTAGCGGAACATTAAGCCTTTGTAATATTAATTTAAAATATGTTATCTTATAAACTAAGAAAGAAAGACAGGAAGGAAGGAAGGAAGGAAGGAAGGAAGGAAGGAAGGAAGGAAGGAAGGAAGGAAGGAAGAAAGGAAAGGATGGAAGGTGGTATGGAGGAATGGAATGTCATTATTTTCTAAGAATTGTATCTGTGAACTACATTGAGTCTATTCTCTTTGTATTAATGTTACATTAACATGAAAAAATGTTAAAATACATTGATAGGATAAAAAAAGAATTAACTTTGGGAAGGTTATAGTTTGATTTCACACAAGCACATGTCAAACTTCTCAGTGCATCACTTCTTTTCCACTCACCTGAATAAGAGATGTGAGCACTAAAAGATATTTGCAGCTGGCGCCACGGCTCACTAGGCTAATCCTCTGCCTTGCGGCGCCAGCACACCGGGTTCTAGTCCCGATCGGGGCGCCAGATTCTGTCCCGGTTGCCCCTCTTCCAGGCCAGCTCTCTGCTATGGCCAGGGAGTACAGTGGAGGATGGCCCAAGTCCTTGGGCCCTGCACCCCATGGGAGACCAGAATAAGTACCTGGCTCCTGTCTTTGGATCAGCGTGGTACGCCGGCCGCGGTGGCCATTGGAGGGTAAACCAACGGCAAAGGAAGACCTTTCTCTCTGTCTCTCTCTCTCACTGTCCACTCTGCCTGTCAAAAAAAAAAAAAAAAAAAAAAAAAAAAAAAGATAATTGCAAGGTAGGGTAAATTCAGATGCAAATTTCAAAGGCAAAAGAATTTAACAGCAGTCAATATGAAAGTTGTCTCAACAAAACTAAACATTAGAGAAGGCCATATGTCCTATTTAGTGCAGATATGTAACTGAAATATCAACACTCATTTTTTCACTTTGGGAGGCATTAATAAACTTCCCCAAACCATGTGTTTTCAAGCACCCACATTTTCTGTCTGAGAACAACCAGTGTTAGCTGATAACATCTCCACAAATCACAAGAGAGAGCATTGATCTGGTAGGTCAAAATCTAGTACATGGCTTCAGGTGGGTCCTATAGTTGAGATATCGTACAGTTTGTTGTAAAGTTCACCATCCCCAGCGCAACTTTTACCATTAGCATGCTGCACCATTATCCAAGTTGGCCACTAGCCCTACAACACTCAGTCTCTGTGGGCCAAACCCCTACCACCTTTAAAATCCCAACCAAACTCTCATCCAACACATCGTTCCTGGGGGGCTGAAAGCTCCTCAGAGAGAATGTTTTCTTATATTCTTTTTCTTGCACATTAGAGTATGCTGCATGACCACGCATTAGAACCTCCCCCAAATGCCTGCAGACCTTCTGAGAGGGGGAGGACCTGCCTTTCAGTCTGCAGAGGAATTATTCTTCGCAAATGCTAAGATGTCTTCACATTATCATTTCTACAAGAACAAGGATGTGGAAAAACTTGCTTAATAATTCAAGAAAACTGATAATAACTGTTGATCCCAAACTCTATAAATATGAATTAACACATCAATGAAATTTGCAGCTACATTTAGTGTGCAATTTGATTGTTGTATAACTGTCTATTTATATTCTGACATCTAAATAAAACTGTTTTTTAAATGTTAAGATGCCATTTTTTCTTCCAGCCATAGAGTTTTATTTTTTGCAGCTAGGGAGTTAAGTTCTATATACTAAGACCAGTAAAGGTCTTTTTTATGTCGAAAGTTACACAAAACCTGACAATTCACTTTGACTAAATCAGCAAAAGAGGAAGGTAGAAGGAAGCAAAATAACACTTTGGAAAATAAGGATACTTTAAGTACCAGAGGTCAGAGAATACGGTACCCCTTCCCAAGGTTTGCTATTATTCCTATTAATGTAGCCACTTGGGGCAAATAATTGGACCAAATGACCAGGAAGCTGAAGTCATTCAAAAGTGTAAGAAGTGGATGACTCAAGGGACAAAGGTCCTAACTTACCCCTTGAACTATTCTGCTTCAAATTCTTCTTCTAAGTGGGAAAAATGTCCATATAAGAATATTACTGACAAGGAGTGTTTGTATTTCTGGAACTCTCTGGAATAAATCACTTTTGCATACATTATTATTGCTTTTGATTTTCACATCAACTCTGAGAAACAGGCTCAGAAACAGTTACAGTTCCTTATAAATGAGCAAAGTGTGGGAGTTGGGTTTAAGGTCACACAGATAACTGGCAGAATCAGCACTCGAATCTGGACATTGGATTCCTGCTACTACTTTCTAAGAAGGAGAAAATAGGCTCATTAAGTTTGAAAGTTGATCAGGAATAACTGTACTTGCAGGCAAATAGCACCTTCCACATAAGGCTGCCGACTTCACTGTGAGAGAACTCATAAAATGGACCTTTGCTGCTCACTTTTACTGTCAACAGTGAGACATAAAACTTGGAAATGTCTTAAAGGACTAAGTCAGAATTTTGCTGCAATGAGCCTTTTAAATACCCCATTGTCTACGAAGAGAAGGACAATCCAAGCTTTGTATTGCTTGGGCATTTTTCATCATTCCCGGATCCCTGGAAGGCCCCATTCCTCACAAGGGCTGTTGTCTTTTTCCTGCCACAACATCAGTGCAACATGTTTCACACTTAAGACAGCAGCCTACTCAGTCCCCATTCATAGATTCCTCTGGATGCTGATGTCTGCTTACTACCACCCCCTTCCAAAAAAAAAAAAAGGCTCTGGCTTTGTCAAAAGAGTTATTGGAAATGGAACTTGTGAAAAACCCTTACTATGCAATGTGAACCCAGACAATAATGTTTTGTAACAGATCTGTTTGATGTGTACTGATGGGAATTAATCATTTTAGTTAACAGAATTGCTCTTTGTTATGTAAACTTTGCAAAGTCCGCCTCATCTGACCTCTTGCATTTGGGAAATCCACTGTTCAAAACTGCCATATTTCTGTGGGCAACACTATTCCTATAGCAACTTCTGGAACCAAATTACCACTTGACCCCAAAGTTCATACTGCCACCGGGTTGGATGCCAAACCAAGCGAGGACTAAAATACTGTAAAAAATGTACACACACAGTCTCGTTCCCCAAGAATTGATTAACTGGAATGGTATTTGTTTTCCCATTTATTCTTTTCATTTGCTAGTGTCTTAGATAGCCAGCCTCTATCTAAAATGACCACAAGCTTAAAAATCCACCATTCTGAGATTAATACACCTCTGGTCACTTTAGATATCTTTCGTTTGTATAGATATAAATTGAGTCCCTTGGAGAAGTAGATAATTTGATCTGGAATTGTATGCTTTTAGATTGGGTTTTAAAGAATCAAATAAGGTAGCTTTCCACCATCCTCACCACCTCTCCAACCTTCCTCAAAATGGAATTTCCTCACCACGTGGCTTTCCAAGCATTTCTTACATGCTGGTACCAACTTCTGATCTTAGACAGTGGATATATATTCTGTATAATCACCCTACCTCCATCACCACAGAGACCACTAGAGTATTCGAATCTATTTGCCAGTCTCTTTTGGCCCATCAGAATCTAGAATGGCTTAACTACCTCAAAGTCACAAGATTCCTTAAACTAGACTGAAAAGATTTTGTCTCCTAAAATTGTTATTCTCCTAGTGTTGGCTGTGATGTGATCAGTTCCTATGCTCCCACAAATGAGTACCTAATAACTCAATTGTTAGCCCCAAATTGTTTAGCTGTAAATCCTTTAAGAGGGACAAGGGCCATAACCATATCAGGGGGTCTTTAAAAAGTATATGGAAAATGAAAAAAAAAAAAAAAGTATATGGAAAATGCACATCATCTTTTAAGTCCATTTTTTTTTTTTTGACAGGCAGAGTAGACAGTGAGAGAGAGAGACAGAGAGAAAGGTCTTCCCTTTGCCGTTGGTTCGCCCTCCAATGGCCACCGCGGCCAGAGCGCTGCGGCCGGCGCACCACACTGATCCAAAGCCAGGAGCCAGGTACTTCTCCTGGTCTCCCATGGGGTGCAGGGCCCAAGCACTTGGGCCATCCTCCACTGCACTCCCGGGCCACAGCAGAGAGCTGGCCTGGAAGAGGGGCAACCGGGACAGAATCCGGCGCCCCGACCGGGACTAGAACCCTGTGTGCCGGCGCCGCAAGGCGGAGGATTAGCCTAGTGAGCGGCGGTGCCGGCTTAAGTCCATTTTTTTGTGAACAGTTTGAAAACCCTCATACATCACTATAAAATATGGAGAGAGAAAGAAGGTGTCTTCTCTTGAATAGTACGAGTGACATGTTGAAATTGAACAAACTAATGCATACTGGAGCAGAACTCCAACGCATGCAGCAGAGTAGGAATTCAATAAATGATAGCTGCTATATCGTCATAGCCACTATTGTGACTCCTTTTCACTATTAAAATAAAGGCCATTTCCAACATGGTTTCAAGAGAAAATTAGGATATCATGCTTGGAAGTACATCATTATTCTTCAATGCTATAATTTTTTTCCTTTTCTGTTCCAGGTTCTAAAGTATCTAAATCTTATCCATTGCCATCCATGAGAATACATTTGACTGCCTAACCAGATTCTTTCTTTATATTTATGTATTTATTTTTACAATTTATTCATTTGAAAGGCAGAGTTACAGAGAGAGGGAGAGAAAGAGGAAAATATAGAGACAGAGAGGAGAAGGAGAGAGAGAGATCTTTTACCCACTGTCTCACTCTCCTCCTAGATGGCCATAGTTGCCAGAGCTGGGTCAGGCTGAAACCAAGAGCCTGAAACTCCATCCGTGTCTTACACGTAGGTGTCAGGGGCTCAAGCACTTGGGCCATCTTCACTGCTTTCCCAGATGCATTGGCAGGGAGCTGGATGGGAAGTGGAGCAGCTGGGACTTGAACTGGTGGCCACATGGTATGCCGGTATTGCAGGAGGCACACCGGCCCCTAACCAGTTTCTTTTAAAAGGAAGGATAACACAGTGGAAAATTACAAAAGCAAAGCATTTAGCCTCAAATACTCCTTTCTTTGGGGTGATAGAAAATGCCCGTACTGGTTTTACACAAACTTTATCTGTCATCTGAGTGGAACAAGATTAAGGTTCTAACCTGTACATTTAGCACAGTTGATAATGTCATGAAGGCAAAAAGCTGGTGGCAGCGTGATGTTTGTCAAGCATGTGATTACTGTGTAACCCTACCTGGTTTTTCAGTGTCCTCACCCTTATCAGAAGCTGATAGGAAATAGAGTGCACTTGTTCACCAGCTGTGGGGATATACTGTGGCTCTTCCAAATAAAGGACGCGGCAGGCACAGTCATTTGAAAACTTATCTGCCAAGGTATCTGCCAGCCCATCAAATGTTCCCTGGTAAGCAGGTAATCTGAACTGGTAGATTCCTGCAGTCTGGGAGCCACGGAGATCCCCTTGCCAGGGAGGCAGGGAAGCACGTGCCTGATTCAGGGTGTAGTTTCTGGGCCTGCTGGCTGCTGATCAGCCTCCAGTGAAAGAACACAGATGCTTTTGCAATGGTTATTGAAAGCTGGGGCATTTGGGCCCTGGGCCCTGGTTGGGCTTGCCCTCCGTCCCTGTGAAGACATCTGAGATCTGGCTGAGCCAGCAAAGCAGAATCCCAGACTGCCCCAGAAGACAGCTTCTTCTGCTCTTACAAAGAAACCTTTTGACACAGATGTAATTTAGTTTTTCTAACTCTGCTGACTGCAATAATACATAAACAGATGTATTTTAAACATACATTTTGGAGAATAAAATTCAATTGAATATATTTTAATTGCATAAAATTTATTAGTTTGATGCATGAAAATAGCAAGAAAATAAATGATCTGTAACTTTACTGCCCAAAAATTCTTCTTGGCATCATGTGTGAAACTTTTGTTCCAGCTTAACACACGTCCAGGAAAGTGTACAAGTCAGAAGTGCAAAGCTTAATGAATTTTCACAAGCTGAACACATTTTTGTTACTGGTACCAGTCCTGGATCAAGAGAACACATCATTAGCCCTCAGAAGTCTCCTTGGCTCTTTCTAGGCACTACCTACTTCCAAAGGCAATCTCAAACTGGACTTCGCACAGCACAAATGAGTTTTGCCTTGGTATTTTTTCTTTAAGTTACAGAAAAGGTGCAGATACCAGAAAAGTTTAAAAGTACAGAAACATTGAGATAGGTGATTGACACAGGTTTTAAGAGCCAGATTGGGACACCCATGTCCTCTATCAGAATCGCTGGATTGAAGTCCTGACTCTCCTGATTCTCGCTGCCTACTGATGTGTACCTTGGGAAGCAGCAGGTGGTGACTCAAGTCGTTGGGTCTCTGACACTCATGTGAGAAACCTGGATTCAGTTCCCAGCTTCTGGGGTTTGGGGGAATGAACTAGCATAAATTTTTCTAAAATACATAGAAAAAAATTTTCAAACACAGAAACATAAACTAAACTGTGAAACTGTTCCTCTCTACCTCCGATCTCCTAAATGTAACTTCCATTAATTTTTATTTTATTTTTTAGTATACTCCAGAAGATGTTTATATCTTTTCCCCACACTCTTAATTTCTTCTCTTTGTTTTCTTCCTCCTTCTCTACCTTCCTCCTCCTTTTTTTTTAAGATTTATTTATTTATTTATTTATTTAAAAGTCAAAGTTACACAGAGAGAGGAGAGGCAGAGAGAGAGAGAGGGAGGTCTTCCATCCGATGGTTCACTCCCCAATTGGCTGCAACTGCCAGAGCTGCGCCGATCTGAAGCCAGGAGCCAGGAGTTTCTTCTAGGTATCCCACATGGGTGCAGGGGCCCAAGGACTTGGGCCATCTTCTACTGCTTTCCCAGGCCATAGCAGAGAGCTGGATGGGAAGTGGAGCATCCCAGATGGGATGCCGGGTGTTAAGCCACCGCGCCACAGCGCCGGCCCCTGCTCCTCCTTTTAATACATACGTGGCACACCCTATATATGTATTGTCCTATTAGTTGATTTTCTTCTTTGCATGATTTTCCCCTCCTAAAGGATGTTTGTACAGATTTCATACTACTCTATTAAAAGTGCTTTAGATACAAACAAATAAATTATGTTCTTGATTGGTGAGAGAGAAGGCAGAAAAAATAACCCTTTTTCCTTTCTGTTGAAAGAGAAATGAAGTCTTCTGTGTCATTCCTGCCTTTTCCCCAGATGTTTGAGTCCTTCTTTAGCAGAACTCATAAAAGAAAACTACTCCCAGCCCCTGACAGAGACCCCCTGTGCTTACCCCCTAGGAACCTTGGCTTCCATCAGGGTGGCCATACAGCAATTTGTGGAAAAACCCATTCTTGAATGATGGTATTTATTGGTCTAGTATTTCATTATTATTTAATATTTTCTCTGCTGTCAAGTTGAGAAATGAAAGCCCTTTTTTCCAAAACAAAATACCTAGAGAACACCTAAGTTTCCTTCAGTGAGCTGGTTTGACTTTGTTTTTCTTTGGCAGGGGAAATTACCATCCAGAGAGACATTTTCCAATATTGCAACTCTAAGCCTGCAACTTTATTTTTATTAGAATGTATCTTTCCGATAGGTGGCACTAGTGTGTTTAGCTAGAGTTAAGATGTCCCTGTGGGGGAAGTTTGTATGGTTCAAAATAACTGCACTTACCACTTATCAACAAGTATCCCTCATGCTCTTAGAGGCTGCCTTGACTTCTCAGCACCTCAAACAGAGCTGAAACTCTTGTTTCAGAAACTGGCCCTTGCCTCATGGATAAGGGAGAAAAGATTACAGATAGAAAGAGAACAGATCATGCATGAAGAGCATTTCCTTTGTCCTTTAGTCTGAAGGCAGTATTAATATTTGAAATGTAAAGTCTGAGATGGAAATGTTTCTTGTAAATACAACCAAACCCCAAGGAAGCAGCACGCATCTAACTGGCCCCTGAGTCACCTATTTGACATACAGACTTGACGTGAACGTCCAGAGAGAGCTTGGTGCTTCACTTCTATTTCAGGTTTTCTTTTCGTGAGTTAGAGGGGACAGTGCCTCTCCCCAAATAATCATTATATGGGAGGACGTCTCAAGAGAAGAGCTTGGTCTCCATTCAAGGGTATCTTTAAATGATGCCCTCACGAAGACTTTCCTCTCCACTCCTTTCGGCCATAGTGTAAAAGGAAACTTAGAGCAGCTGTTTGTGCCTTACTGAGTCTGAGAAAACATAAGATGATAAGCCTGAGGGTGGCTTGACCTGAAATGAATATAAGCCAGATTCCTTCCACTTCCTGCCTCAATGGAAGACTCAGATAAACCTTCTTCACTTATTAACCCAGCTATTAAATAGGGTTGAATGTAACAACTTTCTGCTCCTTGCGTTATTACTTCAGGATAGACAAAAAGGTAGACATTTTCAGAGCACAGGGCTTGAATTGCAGAGGCAAGCTCCTTTTTCATACTATGTCTTAATGTTTGAATTATTTCATAATTAAATATTAAATAATTATTTTCATAAGCATCATTGTGTTTTAAGAAAAGCCAATAGGTAAATTCAAGCTAGCTTTATGAAATGTTCATTTATCATGAAAGTGATACCTGGTAATTATATAAAATTGGGAAACTATGACAAGTGGAGTACAGTAGAGATAGAAACAGTAACTGGATGCCCTAACACTCTGAAGGATTGTGAGTAGCAGTGTTAGGATGTAACAAATAAATAAAACAGGGCTGCTTTAGACTGGTAAGGCAAGGGGACAAGCCCACACCTTGTAAATAAGCTTAAATTTAGGAGAATATTTCATGGGGCAGATTCGACTGGATGCCTTCTAAGGTCCTTTCCAAAATTAAAATTCATTCATTCAATACATACTTTTATTGAGTACCTGCTACATTGTGTTAATTACTAGGCTATACACTGGCAAGGAAAAGTGGCAGGATGACAGGCATTAAACACTAAATTAGATAATTCATTACTTATTATGAGTATGAGTGAGGTTACTGTGAGATTGTTATGAGAGAACAGACAGTGCATCTGAGCAAGCATAGGGATCCAGGAAGCTGAGCTTTGAACACTGAAAGAGAATCAACTAGACAAACTGATAGAGGGAGAATGGAAAAGTACAGTGATTTGTGCAAAGGTCCTGTGGCAGGAAAGATCCCCATATTGCCTAAAATAAGAGCATAATAAAAAGGTTGAGCATAGAGAATGTCACAGATGAGAGCAGAGCTTTATCTAGAGACCTCTAGATTATATAGGAGCGGTCCCTGCAGATGACTACTTTGGCTTTCATTCAAAATAGAGATTCCAGTGAGAAATTTTAAGCCAGGGGGCCTGCTATTTGGCTTAAGCTTTTACATTGAGCCTGATTTAGATGGTGGCTGAATTGGTTATGGATGGAGAATGAGAGTCTGTTAGAACGGTTCAGGGAAGAAATGATGGTGGTGGCAGTCATGTAGAGAATGGTGCTTTATAAGGGTTATCAACAGGATCTGATGCAATTGAATTAGAGGAGAGGGGGAAAGGCGTTAGATAATTTCCAGGCTAAATGTACTAGATCATTTTGTTGATGAATACGTTAAGTTTCAAAGAAGGTGACTTTCTTTGGTCAGCAAACATACTTACATACTGCTATGACTGCTTTCCCTTCCATGTCAAGCTTCAGTAGTCAACAGAGACTAAATGGCCCACAAGGATGAGAGCATTTTCTATCTGGCTCTTTACAGAATGTTTATGAGCCCCTAATCTAGAAATCCTGTATGTTAATTTGACCTTTTTCTCTGCATTCCTGTGTTACCTTGGGAAAGCTACTTAACCTCTCTGACTCATTCTTCCCAACCATAGAGCAGAGGTAATAATGGCTATGATTCTCCTATGGACAAATAGAGAAAGCATCAGGGAGAGTCTGGGATTATTTAAAATACCATGCTAATGTATGATGTCAAAAGACACTATATGTGTGTGCTACTCTAATTCTGATCATCCTTTCCCTGTCATTTGAGATCCTCAACCCATTCCTCAACCTAATGTTGTTCTATCTTCTAAAAGTATTTAGCAGCCAAACTAAGAACCATCTTAAGTCTAGGTCCTCATTAATGTTGTTTCCTTTTCCCTTCCTTACTCTTCCTTAAGTTTTCTGAAATCCAGCTCTGCCCAGTTCTTTCATAAGTGTCACAAGTGATGAAATCTTTCCAAATTGACTCATCTAGATACCTCTCCTTTGTTCAGATACTCTTCATTCTGGATGTGTCCCTGTCTTAGTCACTTATTCCCAATATGCCATAATGTTTCACTTGCTTGTCCTCTTATGAATTGTGAGATAGGAGAGGAGACAGATAACTTTTTCATATCATCAGTCCTCTAATGCTTAGCACAGTGTCTTGTCCTAGTAGATTCTCTGTAACTAACCACTGACTGAAATCAAGTGTACATCCAATAATGATTTCAAGTTTTCAATTGCAGTCCTGAAACTGGCTCCTCCATAGGAAGGAAGTTCTGTAGAAGTCGAGTTTTCCAGCAACCTAGAGACAAATGCAACAGTGCCTCAGGAAGATTCTGCTTGTGAATGCAGAATGTCACCATTGAGTGTCCCACAGGTTGATTTCGGTCTCCAGAGTTGTTTTTATTTTGAACTGTGTGTGTGTGTCCTTGTAAGGTTTTAGTTTTTTAATTGAGTTACTAGCATCTTAAAATAGTAAAATTTCATACAGAAAATGAATTTCTGACTTTTAGCACAAGCTTGGATCCCCACATGGCAACAAGCTACAATAGCTTAGTGTGGGGATTGCTCTTTTTATAGGGAACATATGGTTTGCAACTTACCCACTGCTCCTGTTGTACAAGGAGACCTCAAAATGTTCATGGAAAATGGAATTAAAAGATATTTATTTGGTGCAAAAAATAAAAATCATGCATTTTCTCATTATATATGTTTACATGAAAATTCTCATATGCATAATTTTAAAATCTTTTAATGTTATAATAAATCTTTTCTCCATTAACTTTTTTTGATGTACCCTCATCTGTTTGATATGACTTCAATACAATGACCATTTGTCATTGTGCTTACTCTGTTTTCAAAAATGAGATTTAGAAAAATTAAAACACTTTAAAATAAAATATTTTAAAATAAATGTTAACAAATATTCTTAATAAAAGTGTAAAACTTAAAATAGTATTTAAAGTAGCTTGTGACATATGATTAAGCTTGTGGATTCTGGAGTCAAATTGTCAGGGTCCAATTCTAGTAGCATAGGTTTGCCAGATAAAATATAAGAAACCCACTTAAATTTGAATTTCACATAAACAGTGACTTTTTTATGACTATTATATCCTTGTATTTTTGCTGCCATATCTGAGAATCCTCTATTTCTTGTGTGACTTCAAGCAATTGTTTTAGCTTCTCTCTTAGTTTCTTCTAAACTGGAAATAATAAAGAGATATTGTGGGGCTAAAATAAATGTTAGCCACTGTCATTATTCATTTTTTTAAGAAATATAGGAGTTGACATATTTTCTTGTGACAGTGAAAAACATGTTTATATTTAGTAAATAGGGTGTATCTTGTATTAGAATATATAGCTTATGCTACTGCATTTGAGTAATGGATATTCATGATCACTCTGGATCAACCTTGAAAAATCTCAATGACCTAATAGTAAAGATTTCTTTCTACCCCACATAATGTGGAATGTAGATCAAGGGCCACCTCCTTCCTATATAAAAGACATGACTTCCAAAGTCACCACATCAGAGGAAAGAAAAGATAGAAAAGACACAGTAGCTGTTAACAACCAAGACCCAGAAGTGATATAAGCAGCTTCCACCAACCACCCGTTGGCCACAACTGATGGCATGATCCAAACCTAACTGCAAGAGAGATGGAGAAATAAATGAGGAGTATACACCTTGGTCACAGGTGCCACTATAAAACATATATGGCCTGTTTCAGTTTCATTATTTGTGTATCTATTCAAAAGGCAGAGACACATAGAGAGGGAGAGAAAGAGAGCTCCCAGCCACTGACTCAACCCCTAAATATCCCTAGAGACAAGGGCTGAGCCAGGAGTCAGGAACTTAATCTAGTCTCCCAGATGGGTGGCATGGACCCAATTACTTGTACCATTAACCCTCACTCCCAGGGTCTACATTAGCTGGCAGCTGGAGTAAGGAGCCAGAGCTGAGAATTCAAGCCAGGTACTTCTATGTGAGATGTAGGCATCTTAATGACATCTTAACCACTAGGTAAAATACTTGCCCCTGCTTCAATTTTTGTATTACCTGCCTGGCTACTGCAAGCAGTTGAATTTGCATCTCTAGCATAGACAATGAATTCAAAGTCAGAAGGCCTATGTTCTAGTAATGCCCTTTTTTGGTCCAGCAAATTGTAGCCAGAGGATTTTCTTTTCCCAAGAAATTCATTTCCTTTCCCATCTCTGGAGGGACAGGAATTTTTAGAAATCTCTTCCTATTAAGAAAATAAAGTTGTTCTAAGTTGAGATGGTTATAGTATTAACTTGGAAACTTTTAAACAGAATCCCAAGTCAAGTGGAAAAGAAAAGCAAACAGGAAATTCAAGTACTCAGATTAGAGGCTCACAGGTATGAGAAGTCATTAGCCCTTTTCTGTTTGTAGCATACAAATGATCTCATTTATCATTTTGGCTTTGAAGCTACATCATCCCTCATATCTCCTAGCACCTGAGGCATGCTTTTCAGAAAGTAGACAAATACCTGCAGAATTCCCATCAGAAAGGTGAATCCAGATGTTGGCCTGAAGTAGAATTTCACCAACAGAAATTCAGGCTGCAGCCTTGCATTCAAGAGAACATCACATCCATCCACCCACCAGCAGCAGGGCTCCTGGCTGGTCTCGAGGGTTAAAAGACCAGCGCTAGCTGCTAGGCTGCCAAGGTTAATGAGGTTACATTGTCCTAGTCACATCTTAAATGGTTTTCCCGAGCTATGCAGAGCGAGAGACGGCAAGCTAGAGAGAAAGAAGTGCATGATGAGTGATGAGGCTTTGTCAGTTAAATCCAGTGTGTACAACTTATAAATCGGGGAGTGTTTCCTGATCTGAAAGTCTGGATTTGCAGCTTTAGTGATTATTTTTAGCTAAGTTCTGAGCAGTTGCAAGTCGGGACTTGAAAACACATCTAAAACCCTAGGGCTGATAAGCTACCTGCTTGTGCTCAAAGAAGGAGAAGTTCATTTCATCGTGATGTTTTTTGACAGAGAAGAAGATGATGTTGGCAGGTCCAAAAATACATATGATGGCCAGGGTGTCAGCAACTCAAAGTCAGCAAGAAAATCGTTTCCCCAGCATTCTTGTTCTGCTTCAGTCATCTTCTACAGTTTCATGTGCATTACTCCTACATGTGAAACAGATTCTGAAAAGCAAAAACAAATCCCGAGAAGATCATTAATTTGTTCTCTGACTTATTATTATCATAGTTGTAAGGCATTTGTTAGATGTTTAGTGAATTGAGGGAGACTTATAGGCACTTAAGTTCTTCTTACAAATATTTATTTATTTATTTGAAAGAGAAAAAAAAGAGAGCTCCCACTCACTCGTTTTCTCCCCAAGTTTCCACAATGGTGGTGGTGCCAAAGGTCAGAGCTGGGAACTCGTTCCAGGTCTTCCATACGGGTGGGAGGAAGGCACTTGAGCCACCACCACTGTCACCCAGTTTCTGCGATAGCAGCAAAGTAGAGTTAGGAATCAAACCCAGGCACTCCAAAGTGGGACGTGGGAACCTTAACCAATAGGTAAAACACCCACCTTAGGCACTTAACATCTTTGGGATACTATGTTGATCCTTTTCACCTATATTTTGATTTATTTCTGTCCACAATCCAGAAAATTCTTTTTTTTTTTTTTTTTTTTTTTTTTTTTTTTTTTTTTTGACAGGCAGAGTGGACAGTGAGAGAGAGAGACAGAGAGAAAGGTCTTCCTTTGCTGTGGGTTCACCCTCCAATGGCTGCCACGGCCGGCACGCTGCGGCCGGCGCACCGCGCTGATCTGAAGGCAGGAGCCAGGTGCTTCTCCTGGTCTCCCATGGGGTGCAGGGCCCAAGCACTTGGGCCATCCTCCACTACACTCCCTGGCCACAGCAGAGAGCTGGCCTAGAAGAGGGGCAACTGGGACAGAATCCGGCGCCCCGACCGGGACTAGAACCCGGTGTGCCGGAGCCGCTAGGCGGAGGATTAGTCTAGTGAGCCGCAGCGCCAGCCTCAAAATCCAGAAAATTCTGACAGCTCCATTCCAATAAGACATTCTAATCTCATAACACACTCAACTGAAAAATCAACCATAGCCCACAACTACTTTTTTATTCTTTCTTACCAGGCAGTTAAGAAATGTTAAAACCATATTCAGAGAGGTTGACATGGATATTTTGTGTTTAACAAAGTAAGGAAACCTTTCCTTGAATTGCCAACTTTTGTCTTTCAGTATTAAGTGTAGCTATTATCTGGCTAAAGGAAGATTCTGATGAGCATCTCATTTTACAGTGAGTCTCCCCTTGTTTGTGCCCATTTTCACATGCTATTTTTCAGTCTTCACACTGATTATTTGACCTCACCTATCAGACTTACGATAACTATCTTTACTGCTTAAAGTAGTTTGTGTTGCTTAACACCAGAATTTCTGCTGGTTGTGTTATCTATTCTACCTGGTATTGGGGTTGTTTCTAACTATTGTACCATTCCCCACCCGCACCCCACCCTCACACACAGCCAAATACTCTGTAACTAGTAGCATCTTTGGGGATGGACTGGCTTGATTGCCAGCACGTGTTGCAATGCTCAGTGCAGAACTTTATACACTGGGGTAGTTAAGACTAAGCTCTGGAGTGTTAATATCTTGGTTAAAATTCCAGCTTTTCTCTTTATTACTAGACCACCATAAACAATGTGTATACCAGCCTACCTAAGTTTTGATTCGTTTGTGTAAACCTAAGAGTGCCTACCTGTTTGGGTACAGAGAACAATGCAGAGAAGACACCTCATCAATATTAGCTATTCTTATATAACAGTATTAAAATTATTTTGGCTCTCATTTTTGTTACAATATGTCATATATATTTCATCTGTGATATAGACATTGTTATATAGTATGTACATATATACAACTGTATGTATATGTTTATCATTATATAATAGTTAGAAATATTCAATAAAAGTTTAATTGAATTTAGTTGTTTCTCAAACTATAGGTTCAATTCCAGTTGGTACTTTAAGTTTTTTTAAAGAGATTTATTTATTTGTTTATTTGAAAGGCAGAGTTAGAAGAGAGAAGGAGATCTTCTGTTCTTTAATTCACTTGTCAAATAGCCATAGCAACCAGTGCTGAGCCAAGCTAAAGCCAGGATTCTAGAACTCTGCCTAGGTCTCCCATGTGGGTGACAGGAGCCCAAGTACTTGGCCCATCTTCTGCTGTTTTTCCCAGGTGCATTTGCAGGGAGCTGAGTAGGAACTGGAGTTGCCAGAACTCTTAACTCATACTCATATGAGATGCTGATGTTGCAGGCAGCAGCTTAACTTGCTGTGCTACAACACCAGTCCTTTATGAATTTGTTTTTTAAGAAGAATTTACCTATTCTTGTTTTTAAAATCTGTGCTACATTGAGGAAATACTTTTTAATATGAAGGATATTGAAATGCCACCAAGGGTTTATTTCCCATAGTGTGGTAGTGTTTTCTCTTTCTGTTTCTCTTTGAGCAATCTTGATTTGCAATGGTAAGGATCTTCTTAAAATATCATTATTCTCATGAAGAACCTGTGTAATCCATATACTTGAGTGCAATGTTTCTTCAGGCCCTTTTTATTGTTTGCAGAGTAGGAAGAGCTGTGTAAATGTATTTTATCCAGATGTCTTTTAATTGATCTTAGTGTGGCACTGGACACTGAAATTTTTCTGTTCTCATATTTTAATGGACTTTGTTCACTATTCTTCAGCCAGACCCATGATCACTTTGATTCCTGAATTTTAACAAATGGCAGTATTTTTACAGTTCTTAACTTCTCATTGGCTTTGCACAGGATTTTTTTCCACACTCAACTGTTTTTTTGTAGTTTCTTTTGTTTTGATGAGAAGTTTCCATGCCTAGGTTGAAGTGATTAACACCTCCATTGTCAGATTTCCAAAATGGCAAGTAAGGATTGATTTTTGTTTTTTTAGAAACCACTAAGTATTGTAAAATTCTCACTCTAGAACTGTTGTAGTTTAAATTGAAACAATTCATCTGTCCAATAGTTATCAAGTAAGGACTTGGAATGGGTAAGATAGAACCAGAATGTTAGCCTGATTTAGATATGAATGTAGTCTATCCATCCCATTAGAAGTAAACCATCTTAGAGAATGAAATTTTCTTTAGAAGATTGATGATACTTTTATTTCAACTCATTTTACCAGTTTATATTTTGAGTATAAATATAATAAATTTCCCAAGACCTGCAAGGACAAAAAGATGACAGCAAAAGGTGAAGGAGGAGAGACAAAAGAGAGAAGATAGTCGAGTAAAGAGGTTGTTTTAGCTTTATCTCAGTCACCTCAATACCATGGAAGTCTTCACGCCCAGTTTTAAAAATCTTAGGAACCAAGAACTAAAAGGAATTTTGTGGCATTTCCCTGACCACACAGTAAGAATTTTCTATAGCTCGTTGGGAGTCTACAAAGTCTATGCTCTTCCTTCTGACTTTCCGAACTACCCTACAGATGAGAAATGGAGGATGGAGGTAATGAGAAGTAAACCCTGGTGACAAGCTCGTCTGACCATTTGAAAAGCTCCTTATTCCACTTGTTTCAGTATCTCAGAGGTGGAAGTTGAAGAAAGCGCAGCTTTCTTTGGAGCAGTCAATCAGAGGGCATTTGATATAATTTGTTAAATTTCCAAGTTTCTATTTATCTGCCAGTCTTTCCATATCTCAGTTTATGCCCCAGAAAAATACTTGTACATTGGTAGGAGAAAATATGTATATTGACTATGAAATTTTATATAATGTGAAGAAATTGAAAGCAATACAATTGTCCATTAATAACGAAATAATTAAACAGATTCTGATAAATATATTCCAGTAAATGCTATGCAGGTAAGTTCACTCTTACATGGTGCACTAAAAAATATCTTCAGGATACATTATGTGGAACAAAAGTCAAATAACAGAAAAGTGCACAATAGAACAATCAGGCTTATATTAAAAATTTTTTAAAGTATTAATTTCAGGAAAAGAGAGTGATAATAAGAAGAAAATAATACTTTCAAATATGGGAGGTGAAGAGCCCATGTAGTCTTATGTGGGAAAAAATACTTGAATTTGGCCTTGCAGAGTGGTAAAATGTCAAGATTGACAAAATTTATCCAAGGTCACCTAGCTAATAGGAGATTGAAACAAGACGTGAACTCAATTGTCTCTAAATGCGGAGCTGGTATTTTTTTCTATGTTTCCTCTCATGATATAAATTGTAAGCTGTGAATATGAGATATAGCTATAACTCACATATATAGATAGAGCATATGCATATGCATTTTTTAAAGACTTATTGTGTGTTAGGTAATTTTCTTGAAACTGTGTGGAATAGCCATAAAGCTGAATTAGAATCTCCCCACCTTTAGTTTTTTGAGGTCTAATGAGGGAAACAAGATGAATTTATAGATTTTTCTAATATACAAAAAATGCTAACCAAGCTCTCATGAAAAATTATTGGGAAATTCAGAAAAAAACCTGATGAGCTGGAGGCAGCAGCTTAACTTGCTGTTCTACACCACCAGTCCTCTATGAAAGAAAGACAGCTGCAGCTGAAGGGCTAGTATGTGTACCAGGGAAAATGCAATCAGTGGCTTAAACTGTAGGCTTAATTTCTGAGCAAGAAAACTGAAAGTTAGCTCTCTCTGAATTGATTAGGCATCACAACAGTGTCATTGAAGACATTGGTTCTGTGATACTTAATTTTATGGGTCATCATAAATAAGCATCTAAGGATGCTTAGGTATCTGATGAAACATTTATTGGCACGTCTGTGATGGTGTATCTTGGAGAGCTGACGTTTGAATTGCTGGGCTGGGTGAAACATGGCCATCCCCTATGTAGGTGGGCATCATCTAGTCCATTGAGGGCCTGAAGAGACCAAAAAGCAGAGACTGTGTGTTTACCCTCCCTCTGCCTTACTTCTTGAGGTGAAATTGATCTTTTCTGCCCTGGGCTTCAGACATAAAGTGGAATCCATGCCATTGACCTTCAACTCTTATTACTTAGGCCTTCAAAAACAATCAGCTTTCCTGGGACTTCAGCTTGCAGATAGCAGATGGGTAGGATGGCTCACCTGCATCATTTTGTGAACCAATATGGTAAAATCAATCAGTCTATCTTCCTACTACCAGCCTGCTATTGGTTCTCTCTCTCTGGAAACCTGTCACTAATATAAATTCTTCCACATTCAAGGCAGGAAACAGAAATTAGGACAGCAAAAAACAGAAAGTAGCACTTTTAATGAGGGATATTCTATTTGCCTCCCTGAAAAGCCTTTTTCTCAGATGTCTTTTCCAGAAATTTCTTCTTATATTTCATTGGCCAAGCATGGGTTGTAAGTTCCCCCTGCCTTCACCCAACAAGGAACGCTATGAGAATATGAATCTAGCTTTTCCGCTGTCTGTCATGGAAAACTGGCTAGGAAGAAGGCACTCTGTGGTACTGGGGAGCATCCAAAAGTTTCTGCCATAGCAGGTTACATGGAGGAAATGATACTTGGGTTGGATCTGAAACAGTGATGAGGAGGACATTTATTGAGTTGTCTATCCAACATCCCTTTTCTAAGAACTGTCCCTTTCCAGCTCCAAGTGGGAGCTGCCAAAATCATACAATATGTTCCTGTTCTCTGGGGATACACAGTAATTGATTTTAACAAATGCTGCCAAATTGCCCTTTTTTGTTTGTTCTTCTCCAGGGGCATTTCTAACTTTCTTTCTTTTATTGAAAATAATTGTATAAGCATCTTACTCCTGCTTAGCTGTCAGTTTGATATTTTTAATTCTCTGTGCTCAGTTTGCTGTATAGTCAGGGTTCCAATTATTTTATTAGAAAGAATTGAACATAAAATATTACTAACTATGTCTTGGAAAACTGAAAAGGCAAAAAAAGGATTCTACAGTATCACAAAAGTATCAGCTACAGGAAGCAGCTAACACTCCAGATGTTGGGGGAGCAAAGAAGATGGGATTGTTAAATCTTAATAGAAACTTCTAAAAGAGAGAGGCAGAGGAGGAAAAGGCAGGGACGGCATCCAACAGGAACTCAATCTTTTGGAGGGTGTACCTGCTGGTTCTTGTATGTCTGAGACAGCTGAACACCTGGTTCTGAGGATAGAGAAGACCACAACCTGAGATCAAATGCTGCTACTAGAACCAACAGACATGCCCAGTGCTGGGGAGATCCCGACACTGGCGGCAAACAAAAGCAAGAAGAACAAGTCCTTACTCCTTTCTCTATCCTGCCAGACCCTCTAGTACCCTTCTAAGTAAACCCAGCAGAGATGCCTGTAAAACAGAAATGCAGTTTGTGGAGTCTCACTCCTACAGAACATAGTAGAGTGTGGCAGATTTGGAGCTAAGAGACAACAGCTTATGACCACCACATCCTATATTGCTTTTAATATTATGGTTGTGTCCTTATTAAATGGAGGTAAAAATGGAAGCCTACCTCCTGATATTATTTTGAGATTCAAATGATATAAATGATGTGGAGTATTTAATCATTTGGGAAGTGGTAGTAGATGTTATGACTATTCAACAAATATTTGTTATCTAACTGCCATTATTGCGCCAGGCACGAATCTAAGTCCTGAGAATACAGTGGTGACCCAGATAGACAATGTGCCTGTCCTTGTGAACTTGAATTATAATAAAAAGTGGGCCATAGTAAACAAGATCATTTCAGAAAGATAATAGAACAGTTCTGCAGTTGAAGAGGCACAGAGAAGAAGTGAGCTAAGATTGGCTGAAAAATGAGAGACAAGTTTTGGGCTTGAAGAAACCAGTCTTTCCATAAAAGACACATCTGATAAAGGATTTGTATCCAGAATATATGTAGAATTCCCAAAACTCAATCATAGGAAAACAGTGTACTTTAACAATGGGCAAAATATTTGAAAAGATACTGTATCAGAAGAGATTATAGATGGTAAATAAAAATATTTATTTACACTGTAATTAATTTTAACAAATGCTGCCAAATTGCCTGCTCAACACTATCATTAGGAAAATAAAAATTAAAAGTGTAATGAGATTCTACCACACAGTTATTTAAATGCCTTTTTGAAAACTTACAGAGGGGCCAACCCTATGGTGTAGTGGGTTAAGCCACCATCTGCGTTGCTGACATCCCATATGCGTGCCAGTTCGAGTCCCAGCTGCTCTGCTTCTGATACAGCTCCCTGATAATGCACCTGGGGAAGCAGTAGAAAATGGCCCAAGTGCTTGGGCCCCTACACTCACGTGGGAGACCTGGAAGAAGCTCCTGGCTCCTGGTTTTGGATTGGCGCAGCTCCAGTCATTGTGGCCATTTGGGGAGTGAACCAATAGATGGAAGACTTCTCTCTCTCTGCCTTTTCCTTTCCCTCTCTGTAACTCTACTTTATAAATAAGTAAATCTTTTAAAAAAAAAACAACTTAGAGAATGATAGAGTGACCAGAGCTGTAATATATTGCTGAACTGAATGTAAAAATAGCACAATCTCAGTAGTTTTCTATAAAGATAATTGTGCACCAACCATATGACACAGCTATCCTACTCCTAGGTGATTGTCATAGAGAGATGAAAACTTAGACTCACATAAAAACCTATATTCACATAAATATTTGTTTTATTAATTTGCTTTGTTTATAATAGTTTAATTCACAAATTGGGAAAGAGCCCAAATTTTTTCTGTGGGTGAACTGATAAATAAGTATGGTATATCCATTCAGTGGGATACTACCCAGTAATTAAACTACCCAACAACAAAAACTACTGAAAATTTCAGCATCCTTTTTTTTTAAAATTTTTTGACAGGCAGAGTGGACAGAGAGAGAGAGAGAGACAGAGAGAAAGGTCTTCCTTTGCCGTTGGTTCACCCTCCAATGGCCACTGCGGCCGGTGCGCTGCAGCTGGTGCACCGCGCTGATCCGATGGCAGGAGCCAGGTACTTATCCTGGTCTCCCATGGGGTGCAGGGCCCAAGGACTTGGGCCATCCTCCACTGCACTCCCGGGCCACAGCAGAGAGCTGGCCTGGAAGAGGGGCAACTGGGACAGAATCCAGCGCCCTGACTGGCACTAGAACCCGGTGTGCCGGTGCCGCAAGATGGAGGATTAGCCTAGTGAGCCGTGGCACTGGCCAAGTTCAGCATCCTGAATGAGTATCGTATGTATTATATGAAGCCAGATGTAAGAAGTTACATCCTGTATAGTTTTATTGTGAAAACTTTCTGGAGGGATAGTCAAATTATCAGTGACTGCCAGCCATTGAGAATGGGAGGGGTGTTTGACTACAAAGGGCCATAACGAGTTTTTTGTAGGGTGAAGTGAAGGAAATGTTTTTGTTTGCTTTTTTTTTTAATTTTATTTATTTTAAAATTTTATTTAAGGTATATGGATTTTGTGTACTTCATATATACAGATTTAGGAACATAGTGATACTTCTCACCTTACCCTCCCTCCTGCCCATGCTCTCACCCTTCTTTGTCCTCTCTCTCCTATTCCCACTCTTAATTTTTACAAAGGCCTATTTTCAGATTACTTTATACTCATCACATTAACCCTGCATTAAGTAAAGTGTTCAAAAAATAGTATGAAGAAAAAAAAAAAAAAACACTGTTCCTCAACAGTTGAGACAAGGGCTGTGAATGATCATTGAATCTCAGAATGTCAATTTCACTCCAATGTATTACATTTTAGGTACTCTATTTTATCCCAGATCAGGGGAAAACATATGGTATTTGTCTTTTGGGAACTGGTTTATTTTACTAAGTCTGTGGTTTCTAGTTGCACTTATTTTGTTACAAAAGACAGGATTTCATCTTTTTTACCACTGAGTAGTATTCCATAGTATGCATACACCGTAATTTCTTTATCTAGTCATCAGTTGATAGACATCAATTGATTCCATATCTTAGCAGTTGTGAATTGAACTGCAGTGAATGTGTAGGTAGTTAATTCTTTCATATGCTGATTTCATTTCCCTTGGGTAAATTACCAAGAGTGGGATGGCTGGGTCATATGGTAGATCTGTTTTCAGCTTTCTGAGGTATTTCCATACTGTCATCACTGTGGCCGCACCAGTTTACATTCTCATCAACAGTGGATTAGGGTACCATTTTCCCTACATCCTCGCCAGTATTTGTTGTTTGTTGATTTCTGTATGAGAGCCATTCTAACTAGGCTAAGGTGAAACCTCATTGTGGTTTTGACTCGCTTTTCCCTGATAGCTAGTGATCCTGTGCATTTTTTCATGTCTGTTGGCCATTTGAATTTCCTCTTTTGAAAAATACTTGTTGAAGTCTTTGAAGTCTTTTGTCCATTTCTTTTTTTTTTTTTTTTTTAACAGGCAGAGTGGACAGTGAGAGAGAGAGACAGAGAGAAAGGTCTTCCTTTGCCGTTGGTTCACCCTCCAATGGCTGCCGCGGCTGGCGCACCGCGCTGATCCAATGGCAGGAGCCAGGAGCCAGGTGCTTTTCCTGGTCTCCCATGGGGTGCAGGGCCCAAGCACCTGGGCCATCCTCCACTGCACTCCCTGGCCACAGCAGAGAGCTTGCCTGGAAGAGGGGCAACTGGGACAGAATCTGGCGCCCCGACCGGGACTAGAACCCGGTGTGCCAGTGCCGCTAGGCGGAGGATTAGCCTAGTGAGCCACGGCGCCGGCCTTTTGTCCATTTCTTAACTGGATTGTTTGTTTTGTTGTTGTTGAGACTGACCTTGCTTCAGAGACTGATTTTAGCTCTTTTGTCAAAGTTAAGTTGGTCGTGGATGTATGGATTGATTTCTAGAGTTTCTATTCTGTTCCATTGTTCTACACATCTATTTTCTTGTCAGTATCAGGCTGTTTTGATCGTAACTACCCTGTTGTATGTCTTGAAAACTGGTATTGTGATGCCTCTGGCTTTGTTTTTGTTGTATAAGAATTTTTAGCTATTCAGGGTCTCTTGTGTTTTCATATAAATTTTAGCATCATTTTTTCTAGATCCGAGAAAAAGGACATTGGTATTTTGATTGGGATCAGATTGCATCTGTAAATTTCTTTTGGTAGTATGGACATTTGATGATATTAGTTCTTCCAATCCATGAACATGGAAGATTTTTCCTTTTTTTGTGTGTCTTGTTCTATTTCATTCTTCAATGTTTTATAATTTTTATCATAGAAATCTGTGACTTCCTTGGTTAAATTTATTACAAAGTTTTTTTGTTTGTTTTTGTAGCTATTGTGAATGGGATTGATCTTGGAAGTTCTTTTTTAGCCATGGCATTGTCTGTGTATACAAAAGCCATTGGTTCTTGTGTGTTAATTTTAAAACCTGTCACTTTACCAAACACTTTTATGAGTTCTAATAGTGTCTCAGAGGAGTCTTTTGGTTCCCCTACATATGGAATCATGTCACCTGCAAATAGGGATAATTTGACTTCCTCATTTCCAACTTGTATCCATTTGATTTCTTTTTCTTGCCTAATGGCTCTGGCTGAAACTTCCAGGACTATACTAAAGACCAATGGTGATAGTGGACATCCTTGTCTTGGTCCAGATCTTAGTGGGAAGGCTTCCACTTGGCCATGAGTTTGTCATAAATTGCCTTTTATTGTGTTGAGGAATGTTCCTTCCATATCCAATTTGCTTAAGGGTTCCATCATGAAAGAATGTTGTATTTTATCAAATACTTTCTCCACAACTATTTAAATAATTATATGGTTTTTGTTATTCAGTTTGTTGATTTGAAGCATCAGTTTTATTGGTTTGTGAATGTTGAACCATCCCTGTATATCAGTGATAAATCCTGCTTGGTCTAGGTGATTGATCTTTCTGATGTATTGTTGGATTTGATTAGCCAGTATTTCATTGAGGATTTTTGCAAATATGTTCATCAGAGGTATTAGTCTATAGTTCCCTTTCTCTGTTATTTCTTTTTCTGGTTTAGGAATTGGGTGATGCTGGTTTCATAGAAGGAGTTTGTGAGGATTCCCTCTCTTTCGGTTGTTTTGAATAGCTTGGGAAGAATTGGAATTAGTTCTTCTTTAAATGTCTGGAAGGCTTTAGCAGTGAAGCCAGCCGGTGCTGGGCTTTTCTTTGTTGGAAGAGTCTTTATTACTGATTCATTCTCTGTCTTAGTTATTAGTCTATTTAGGTTTTCTATGTCTTCATGACTAAATTTTGGTAGATTGTATGTGTCCAGGAATCTATCCATTTCTTCTAGATTTTCTGATGTGTTGGTAAATAGCTTGTTATAGTAATAGCTGATGATTCTTTTTATTTCTGTGGTAACTGCCATAACATTTCCTTTTTCATCTCTGATTCTATTGATTTTAATCTTCTCCCAATTTTTTTTTGTTAGTTGGGCTAATGATGTATCAATTTTGATTTTTTAAAAAAAAATCGGCCCTTCATTTCATTGATCTTTTGTATTTTTTTAATTCAATTTTGTTTATTCTCTAATTTTAATTATTTCTTTGCTCATATTAGTTTTGGGTTTGGTTCTTGTTTTTCTGTGTCCTTGAAATGCATTGACAGCTCATTTATTTGGTACCTTTCCAATTCTTGATGTAGGCACTAATTGCTATAAACTTCCCTGTTAGCACTGCTTATGCTGTATACCATAAGTTTTGATATGTTTAATTGTTATCTTAATTCATTTTCAGAGATTCTTATTTCTTTTTGATTTCTTCTACAATCCACTGTTCATTCAGGAGCATGTTCAGTCTCCATGTGTTTGCATATGTTCTTGAGATTCTTGAGTTGTTTTCAGTTTCATTCCATTGTAGCCAGAAAAGATGCATGGTATGATTTCAATTTTTTTAATTTGGTCTCTCCTAGAGAAAGTTCCATGCACTATTGAAAACAATGTGTATTCTGCAACTGTGGGATTAAAGGTTCTGTAGATATCTGTTTGGTCCATTTTATCTATAGTGTTGATTAACTCTATTGTTTCCTTGCTGATTTTCTGTCTGGTTGATCTCTCCATTGCTGAAAGTGAGTATTGAAGTCCCTCATCACTATTTTATTGGAGTCTATGTCTCCCTTTAGATATATTAACATTTGTTTTAAATAGCCAGATGTAGTTACATCTTCCTGTTGAATTGATCCCTTAAACTTTACATAGTACCCTTCTTTGTCTCTCTAAACAGTTTTTGTGTTAAAGTCTGTTTTGTCTGATATTAGGATGGCTACACCTGCTTGTTTCTGCTTTCCATTAGCATGAAATATCTTTTCCATCCTTTCAGTTTCAGTCTGTGTGTATCTTCATTGGTGAGGTTTGTTTCTTGTAGGCAGCAACTATGGATCTTGTTGTTTAATCCATTCAGATAGTCTGTATCTTTTAATTGGAGAGTTTAGGCCATTTACTTCCAAGGTTACTATTGATAAGTAACAACTTGGCCCTGCCATTTTTCAGTAAAAACTTGCCCAGTCTTATAAAAGATGTACAAAAGATCTGTGCAGCCCTCAGTGTGAGAACAGATCCCATTACAGTGACCCACCCCTAGCAATCAGGGAGCTCTGAGTGTGTGGAACCACTCACATTGGTTGCCCAGAGACCCAGCTGTACCCTTCACCCTCTCATGTAGTCACAGAGCTCCCACAATCTCAGCACACAAGGCTCTCACAGTTATAGGGTGTAGAGGATCTGCTCCACTCCACTAGCCTGTACTGTCCACACAGAGGCAGAGATGTTCCCAGAGCCAGCTCCATGTGAGTGCTCTGTCTAGGCAGTTTGAGCCCTGGAGCCTGTGGTATATTGAGAGGCTGGGGGCATCTCACAGTGCTATGTGGGTGCCCAGCCTCCTGTCAAACCTCCCAGCCTGACTCAAAATCAGTGGGGAACACAAATGTTTCCCTCTGGTAGGATCTCTGGATCTCACACATGTACAAGAGCTGCTGGCCCCAGCCCCTACTCATTTCACAGTGTTGCCTTCTCCTTGCCAGTTGTCGGGTGCATGCACCCAAGCTGCTGATGCCTCTGCTGTTGACAAGATGGCGTGTTGTCCTTGCCAGTTGCTGGGTGCATCCCCAAGAGCTTCTGCAGCCGTTGCTTATGTTCAAAATGGCGCCACTTTCTCTCAGCTGATTCTCAGGTGCTGTTGTTGGGGAGAAAGTATGGGGAGAGGGAAACATGCCCCTTTTTTCACTAGGTTAGTGGGTGCCCTATCCCCCTTAAGATTCCAGCCCATTCTTATGCCAAGCTCTCCCTCAGGCTATATCACCAGTGGTGATGTCTGCTGCTGTCTGAGCTCACCTCACTCTCCCAAGCTGATGCTTTCTCCAGCTCTCAGCTGCTGGGGTCGTGTGTTGTGTCCATGCGCATGCTGCAGGTCTGCACCTTCCACACCAGTCCACAGTGTTCCTCTTTGCTCAGTAGAATTTCTACTGAGGTTTTCTTTCCAACTCTCCCCTGAGAATGTATTCCCTCCACTTTTTTTAAAAAATATTTACTCGTAGCTTAGAGCCTTTCCCTAATCCACCATCTTAGAATCAGCCTCGATGTGCTGTTTGTGTGTGAGAGTTACCCAGCTTTGTATATTTGAAAAACTCATAAAACTCTGGGTTAAAAGGATACAGTTTACCTTATATTACTCCCTAGAAACCTGACTGGTAGAGAAATGAGGGCTGCTCCTAAAAGCAAAGTGAAAAGTGGCAGCACATTCTCTAATACATCCTAATAGGAAGGACTTAACTGGTGTTCATAATAGGCCATTGTCATTTCAAAGTACTTCACATATATTAACTCATTTAATATTAACACATTTAATCCTCACATTGATGAAGGCAGCTAAGAGTAATAGGATTAGCCCCATTTTACCAATGATAAAACTGAGGTACTAAAGGATTATATAGATAATAAAGTTTCAGGATTAGGTTTCTAGCCAGTCTGTGCTCTGCTTTGCTGTCTCTTGTGAGCACACAATAGAGACTCAAAAAAGAGCTACTGATCAATGAATGAATGAATGGAAAGATGAGCCTCCTACATGTCTGTGTTTATTTTACAAAGTGTGGCCACAGTGTCTGCAGGCATGCTAAGAAGACATTCTCCACACAGATTTTAATTTTCACTTTATTCTTTGGGCCATCATCTCATATGTTGATGTTGGAAATTATTAAAGGAATTCTTGGGAGGTGTTTTTTAGGACTTAAAATGTTAAGTGGAGAAATTGTCTTTCCCAGTGTCCCAAGCAAATTGACATGTATAGTAAAGTCAGAGGTCACATAGTGTTAAAATCACAGCGAGTCTCATCAACTGAATTTGTCATTCAAATAATCTGTAACTTGGAATGAGTAACATATAGGTGCACCCTCTGTTGTTGAAGGATTCAGTACAGCAAACAGATGGTTATCTAGCTTGGTTATGGCATTAGGGTTCTCCAGAGAAACAGCATCAATAGTAGATTATTTATCAACCAGCTGATCAGTCTGTAAATCTATCTATCTCAGTTTAGACATTTTAGTGCATGATAGTAGTGGCTCAGATGTTCCCCACTATTTGTTATCTATAATCTGGAGATCCAAGAGAGCTGGTGCTATAATTCCAGCCCAAGTTTCTGAGGACCAGAAACATCAATTGTATGAGTCCCATTCTGAGGACAGAAGACCAGTGCCCCAGTTCAGGAAGAAAAAGACAATTCTTTCTTCCTCCACTTTTTTGTTCTACTCAGGCCCTCGATGGATTGGATGATGTTCACCCATGTTGGCATTACTCAGTCTTCTGATCCAGATGCAGAACTCTTCCTAAAACACCCTCATAGACACACCTAGAAACAGTGTATGCCCAAGTGTCTGGGCACCCTGTAATCAGTCAAGTTGACACAAAAAAATTAACCATCACAGTAGTTAAATGCACAGATGACAAACATTGCACTGAAGTAATCACTGAGCCTGTGTAGAAGATGGCATTGTTAAAGTTTGGTGACTTGCTGTGTGACCTTGAATGAAATCACTTTGTGTCTCTGAGTCTCAGTTTTTAGAGTATGTGGTGGAAGTGGGGGTGAACCATAGCCAGAGCTACCATAAATGGCTGGCAGCACCTTGCTGAAGAATGTTCAGCCAAGGGAGTGGGTACAGAGCTAAGTCCAACCACAGCCTTCAGTCATCAGCCTGAGATCTGGGACGTGGTTGTGCACACCTTTTCTCACCCACAGAGGAGATAGTGTCCACTACCTGTGGCCTTCGCTGTAAGCCACGTAGTCCAACTCAATATTCTGCCATTCCAATTTGCTCAGTGTTTTCTTTAAAATAACTTGCTTCTAGCCATTTCCCTGAAACAAAAATCTTTCATACATATCTTTTTACACACATACACACATGCACACTTCATTCTAGGAGAGTTATTATGTCAGATAGACACAACCTCAACATATCCCAAAGAGAGCTTTTTTCTTACTCTAATTAATTGAAAAGACAGATGAACAGAGAGGCTTGTCTAGCAAATAGCAAATGAAAATGAATAGTAATCCAACTTCCGGAAGGGGTTTAGAAAAATCAAGACCACAGGAGAATTTCAGAACCGTCCATCAGTTCTCCAGGAACACCCCTGGAGTTCTGTTGGGGGAAACCAGGCCAACAGTCTCAAGCTGTGGGAAGAGGGTGGGGGGCGGGGAACTGTTGTTGTCTCCTTCCCGGAGGCCTGGTCCCTCATTTAGGGTTGTAGAACTCAGCCCAGCTGGAGTTCTCAGAAGTCCTGCATTCACCCATGACCAATGGTTACAGAGCTCTCTGTGGGAAAGCCAGGCAGCGGACACATCCTGGGGAAATCATTGTCTTGTCCTTTGCCTGGCCAGGGAAGGCGGACACTGGGTTTCAATGATGTCTTTGTTATCAGATCAAGTAGCCTCTCTGATTTACCATTTTAATGAAAATGGGACACCTGGGAAGCAGCACACGGGCTCCCGGGTCAACAGCAAGGAGAGAACGGCCAGGATCTGGGACCTACAGTCTCAGGGATCCCTTTACAAAAGGCAGTCAGGCATTACAGAGGGGGCTGGACTGAAACTTTATCCACACTGGGACAGGTCCCTCCCCAGGGGACCACCCACTCCTAGTCTGAGCAGCCCAGACCAGCCGGGATTCCTGGCAAGTCGCCTACCCCTGCTGGGTCAGTCAGTACCCACCTGCTGTCCTCATTCCCCTTGCCCCAGGCTCCCTGATGTGGGCTCCTAGAAACAGCCCAGCTGTAAGGAGGTATTTTTTCTGTTTTCTGGCTGGAACTGTACGAGGCAGTTGTATTAAAGTCATTATTGTAATTTAATTTCTCCAAACTCAGAGCTATTTTCTTTCCAAATATATCAGGGGCCAGGAAATTGTTGAAAGAATTGCAGAAACCAGTAAAAATTCAGAAAGGTTACAGAGAAAGAGGAATCATAGGGTGAATATCCCTTCTAATGTTATATTTCATAATAATTGTAATATGTAACATACAGTTTAACGTATAGCATACCTTAATATATAACATTAATATGAAATATTACAAATGACAAGTATAGCAATAACCCCATATCTGAGGCATATTGTATTTATAATAATGTATTGTTTTATATATACATGTTTATATATAGCATAACATTCAAAATATTCAAAATTAGCTTTAATAATGTTAAAATATTTGAGGGCCATTTTCAAATCAGGAATGTTCTTTTTTTCAAAAGATTTATTTATTTACCTGAGAGGCAGAGTTTTAGAGAGAGGGAGAGACAGAAAGAAAGCTCTTTCATCTGCCCAAGTTCACTTGGGTTCACTCCCCAAGTGGCCACGATGGCCTAAGTTGGGCCAATCCAAAGCCAGGAGCCAGGAGCTTCTTCCGGATCTCCCACACAGGTGCAGGGGCCCAAGGACTTGGACCATCTTCTCATGCTTTCCCAGGTGACCTGCAGGGAGCTGGATCAGAAATAGAGCAGCTGGGACACGAACCCAGGGCCCGTATGGGATGCCGGTGCTGCAGGTATATGCTTAACCTATTGCTTCACAGTGCCAGCCCCCAAATCAGGAAGTTTTAAGAAGAAGCCACAGAAGGTGAAAATAATTACAATTTTTGTAATAATTATTTTAAAGCGATGCTATAGAACCCCATTATTGATTGGAAGACTTGTTGTAGAACCCACAAAACTGTCTGCTCATCCAATGCCTAGAAAGCAAATCCTGATGTTAGAGTGGTGGAAGAAAGGAGTATATTGTATGGTGCAGAGCAAGGAGCTGGCAGCCATAGTTTAATTCCCAGGCTCCTGATGGGTTGGGGTGAAGATTCCTATAATTTGAAGTCAGTATAAGGGTGCATATTCAGTGTATGTCCAGGTTCCTTGTTGGTCGTCAGTGCCATCCTTTGATTGTTAGGCAATACCATGTTCTTTAGAGAGAGTTTTTTTTTTGTTGTTGTTGTTTTTTTTTTTTTTTTTTTTTTTTTTTTTTTTTTTTTTTATGATGGCCAAATGGACTGCAATTAGGGGCTATATGCAGGTGGTAGTTACTTTCTGCCTGGATCTGGAATCTTCCCCCACCCCCTTAAAAAGAAACCCCTGGAGATGATGCTTATCATCAAAGTGTTATGTATTGGAGAAGAGATTAGAATCTTATAGGGCCAGCGGTACCACTCCCTCAATCCAATGAGTTAACTCTAATAGGTGGTGGATTTGCTGTAAAGAAATGCAGGGCTGGCCGGCGCCACGGCTTACTAGGCTAATCCTCCACCTTGCAGCGCCGGCACACCGGGTTCCAGTCCCGGTCGGGGCGCCAGATTCTGTCCCGGTTGACCCTCTTCCAGGCCAGCTCTTTGCCGTGGCTCGGGAGTGCACTGGAGGATGGCCCAAGTACTTGGGCCCTGTACCCGCATGGGAGACCAGGAGAAGTACCTGGCTCCTGCCATTGGATCAGCGCGGTGCACCAGCCGCCGCAGCGTGCCGGCCGCGGCAGCCATTGGAGGGTGAACCAATGGCAAAGGAAGACCTTTCTCTCTGTCTCTCTCTCTCACTGTCCACTCTGCCTGTCAAAAAAAGAAAAAAGAAATGCAGGGCAAGTACACTTAAGCTAAGAGAGGGAAGCTGGGGGACTGGGACCTAATGGAATCTCGCATCTGCATTCAAGGCCTCTAAGTGGAGCCTGGTTTCACTACCACATTTAACATATGGTTACATATCATATTCTGTATGTTATGACTATTATTCTATATGATTCTGTAATATATATCTATATACCTATTATTCTTGCTAGCCTGGCTATTAAGGATAACAATTATTGATTGCTTACCAGGCACTGTACTAAACACTTTAGAGGTATTATTTTATTTAATTTTCATAATAGCTCCTATGATAAAAGATATTGTGGGTTTTTTTCTCTTTTTTAGAAAAAATAAGTTTTGCTGAAATAAAATTCACATACTTGACAATTCACCCATTTAAAGTATACATTTCAATGGGTTTTAGGATTTTCACAAAATTTGCAGCAATCACCACAACCAAACCTGGAACATTTTCATCACCCCAGAAAGCAATCTGAACTTTTTTTTTTTTTTTTTGACAGGCAGAGTGGACAGTGAGAGAGCGAGAGAGAGACAGAAAGGTCTTCCTTTTTTCCGTTGGTTCACCCCCCAGTGGCCGCTGTGGGATCCAGAGGGAGGGGCAGGTCAGGGACTGGGATGAACTGGGAGGAGAACTAGGAGGTCTTGCTGGGCAGGGTGGGGCCACTAGAAACCACAGCCTGGCCTCTCTCACACCATTTGGACACCAGATGCAGAAGGACGCCTTTGGATCACACCGCGCTGATCCAAAGCCAGGAGCCAGGTGCTTCTCCTGGTCTCCCATGAGGGTGCAGGGCCCAAGGACCTGGGCCATCCTCCACTGCACTCCCGGGCCACAGCAGAGAGCTGGACTGGAAGAGGAGCAACCGGGACAGAATCCGGCACCCCAACCAGGACTAGAACCCGGTGTGCCGGCGCCGCAGGAGGAGGATTAGCCTATTGAGCCACAGCGACGGCCAGCAATCTGAACTCTTTATCAGTCATTCTCTCTTTTCCCCTCCCCTCAGCCCTAAACAACTGTAACCTGCTATCTGGCTCTATAGATGGGCCTGTTTTGAAGACACTTGAGTTATGTCCACTTTGGGATTGCTTTGACTAACGTTGCCATGGGTATTCACATGCAAGTTTTTGTATGGATATCTATTTCCACTTTT
The DNA here is from genome assembly GCF_051225735.1 of Oryctolagus cuniculus. NCBI lineage: Eukaryota > Metazoa > Chordata > Mammalia > Lagomorpha > Leporidae > Oryctolagus > Oryctolagus cuniculus. The sequence goes on from NC_142876.1 coordinate 84,115,383, forward strand.
CTTGGAGGTACTGTTTTATCCCATTTTACAGATTAAGAAATTGAGGTACAGAAGTGTTACGGAACTTGCCCAAGGCCATGCAAGGGTTAATGCTGTGGGTCTCAAAATTCAGTTCTGACACTCTTCATTATTCCGTTCTGTTGCCCTTTAATTCTGTCAAAGGTAACATGTAGAGGTAGTGACTTGAATTCCTCGTGGGCTTCTGGAGAGACACTGACAAGAAACACAGAAGAGCTTCTGTAATAGCCAGGGATGCTCTTTCTCCCATTCAGGGTTGTTAGTGAATCTGGAGATGACCGCTAGGGGAGAGCAGAATTCCCACTTTGAGGTGAAGGAACTTTTGTGAGCTCTTTAAGACAAACCCTGGAATGGGGTTTGGCTCAAGGTGACCCAAATGGCAGGCGTCCTTCTGCATCTGGTGTCCAAATGGTGTGAGAGAGGCCAGGCTGTGGTTTCTAGTGGCCCCACCCTGCCCAGCAAGACCTCCTAGTTCTCCTCCCAGTTCATCCCAGTCCCTGACCTGCCCCTCCCTCTGGATCTCACTGTAGTGGCTATAGAGGGAGCCAGCCAAGGCTCAGCTGAAACAAGGGTGGAGAGAAAGGTGATGGAGTTCAAGGAGAGAGATGGAGAGAGGAGGCCAGAGGGGCTGTTTGAGAACACCCAGGGCAGGGCAGGGCAGGGCAGGGCAGGGAGGCCTCTCCAGGGAGCAGGATGTTAATCAGAGGACGTAGCTATTAAAATGAGACCTCTTTGCCTGTGGGGTTATGAAATCAATGCCATTGGATATTTCTGCAGAATACGTGGTGTTTTTTAAATAATCCTACAAAGAACAAATACTGCATCCTAAAATTATATTATTATTGTACCAGGCACAGAAATATAAAAATCCATGAGCTCTTTCAGGGTAGGAGAAGGATGAGGAACCTTTGGTTATGAAATGCAGTAAAAACCGTTTCAACTTTATAGTGAACTTCTCGCCTTATCTTGAAAAACCTTAAGACTGGGCCAAACTGGGTTCTCCTTTTCACACGCTGACACTTGGCCAGAGTAGCTGCCTCCCTACCTCCCTGAGGAATCCAGTTTGCCACACCTGAGAGCCTAGTGCTGCTCAGAAACTTAGGAATATAAAATGGTGAGTTTTGTCCACAGTTCCCTTTGTTTACAAATTGTTGAGCATCTGCTTATTAATCATAGTCCCATGTCACTGAATGATGGACTGGGTACATTTTAAAGCTTATACCAAGAATAATGGATAAGATACTATTTTTAAAAATAGAAATGAGGACTTTTGCTCTTCACACTTCACTTTTTGGAGACCACACACAGTTGGTACCAAAATGGGGCTATTAAGTGGTTCATTTATTGGTTATTGGGACCAGATAATGTCTACATTCCTCATTAAAGACAAACTGATCATAGAAACTCCCATTCTGTCACTAAAACCTTACTTACTGTCTAGCCTATCTGAGCTCATCAATCCTTATAAGGAGATTTTTAATTCAGGTCTATTTTGCTTCTAGTTTGCCCTTAAGTATACTTTTTGTTTCTTTCAGTTTTGCCCAGTAGCACAAACAGCCTGCGTCTTTTGAACCCAGGCTGTGCCTGAAATATTAATTTTGGAAAATGTCAATGTAAACACAAGATAAATAAGAGAAAATGGTTCACAACTTTTTTTTTCAAATATTAGTGAAGTGCTCACTTTGTCCAGAAAGAACTGGGAGAAAACTGTGGCATTTAAATGGACTCTCCAAATCTTGAAGCAACCACACTCCACTATTGTCCCCAAGGGAGTGATAGAATAGTGAATAATAACTGCTTGTGAAGTCGCTTGAGGTTTTTGGATGAAAGTCCAATGCAAAAACTTAAAAAGTGTTATTAATTTTGTGACTTTCAGGGTTAAATTTTGCATGTTTCAGCTTCATTCAAATTTTCACAATAACAAGAGGCAGTGTGCTTGGTATTAGGTTTTCCTCCATTTAAAATCTAGTAATGAAGCTGAGAGAAGCAATTATGTCTGGGCAGGGAAGTCCTCCCTACCCTAACCGCCTCCCACAAGAACATTTTAAATGCAGTTTCCCAGGTCCATTAAAGACCTAAAGATTCCAAGTTTGCCATAACACTGCTGCTGTTGCCAGTCAGTGCTAAGACTCTGGGCTCAACTGATCTGGGAAACAGAAGAGCCATCTATTTCCGTGTTCCTCTGTGATGTGGAATCAGTAGGATGGCATCATGGTCAAGACTTTGGCCTTAGGAATAACCCTTGATTTAATTCTCACCCTACCATTTACTAACTGGATGACTCAGTTTCTTCAGGCCTCAATTTTCTGAGCTGAAGCACGAGATCAATAATAGTAGCTTCCTTATAAAGTTAAGAAGAGAGGATCTAAAATAAGCACCTGGTGCTGTGCTTAGGCACATGGAAAGTGCCCAACTTATATCCTTATTGTATTATCAAGCAGCTATTTCACTTGCTTTTCTCAGGATCAGAAATTTCCTTGTCCTCCCTTAACTCTTTGAAACTCCTGTTGTTTTCAGTCCTCTGACCCATGTCTTCTTTACTAAAGCCAGGGTTGGCAAACTTTTTCTGTAAAGGGCCAGATAGAAACTGCTTTTGCCTTTGCAGGCTGTTGGGTCTCTGTTGCAACCACTCAGCTCCGCCTTTGCAGCTAAATAGCAGCACAGACAACATGTAAATAAATGGGTGGCTGTGCGCCCGTAAAACTTTCTTAACTAAAATAGGCAGCAGTAGGATCTGGCCCACAGGCCAAAGTTTGCTGCCCCCTGATTTAGGCTCTATTTTTCCCGCAATGTGCAAAAAGCAGGCAGGAGGCCACTTGGGAGAACCAAGTGTTTAGCACATGTTCTTCAGAAGGAGCCAGGGAAATGAGCCTGGTTTGTGTTGGATTTAAAGGAAATGGGAAAAATTGAGCTCCGTCTCTCCTGAAAAAGTTGCCTAGACTCTCTCTGCAGACCAGGACAGCCACAAAATAGAAAGAAAATGGCTACTGGAGAGGGGAGAGGGAAGAGGCGCTGGGATTTGTTGCAGCTCAGATGCCTACAAGAGGACCCTGCACCCATGGCTCCATGCTCCTCCCATGTGGTGCTGCATTCTCCAGTGTTCACAATCCCTGGCAGCTGGAGAAGTCTGCAAATGTCTGCGTCAACAAGAGCTTTGAAATAGTTCCAGAAGCATTCCCTCAAAATACTCAGGGTTTTGCCCTATGGAGATGGCGCCAAACATTTGCAGAAACCTTATGAAAATCTTCAAGACATGGGTATTTGAGAAAAAAACACTCTACCGATCATCTCAAATCATCAGTACCCCCTGATGGAGATCACTTATGCCTATTCTGTCTCCATTTTTCTTTGAAGAAAAATCTCTCTCCCTTTTTTTAAATAAAAAGATGTATTATTTATTTATTTGAAAAGCAGAATGACACAGAGATGGGGGAGAGGTAAAGGAAAAAGAAGAGGGAAGGGGTAGGAGAGATCACCATCCACTGGTTCACTTCCCAAAGACTGCAACAGCCAAGACTGGGCCAGGCCAAAGTCAGGAGCATGGAACTCCATCCTGGCCTCCCATGTGGGTAGCAGGAGTCCAAGGCACAGTAGCAGGAACGTGGATCAGAACAGAGTAGCGAGAACTTCAGATGACACCCATATGAGATGCCAGCATTGCAAGGGATGGGATTGCACCACAACATCATCTCCTAGAAAAATCTTTTCTTGTCCCCTTATCAAGATGCTTACCAGGAAATACTTTGGAAGAATGAGTCAGGCAGTTCTTCCTTAGTAATTATACTACCTTCAATGTTCTTTTTATTTCACCTGCCCACCAGGTTTCAGGATCAGAAGCCATTAGGAGGCTCTGAGTTTCTGATATATAACAGAACTCTCTGGACTTGGCTCTTTGTGTTTAGGAAATCAAAAAAATGATTTCTTGTGGTATGATCTACCTCCGTTCCACTCTTAGACCCTTTGCTTTTTTCCGACCAGCCCTCAACATCTGACGTGTCCTATACTTACAGTGTCATTGTATGGACAATCCAAAATGCATCTGTGTGGTGAGATGCTGGGAAACTGGTGGTTTGCCTGCTTTTGTGTGAGGCCTTCTCCCTTTTATCCTTAGAAGGACTCCTGACTAGTCAGCTTTTCACTGTGACAATGAAATAACTGAGAGAAACAAATTTTATAAAGAGAGAGGGTTTGTTCAGATCACGGTTTTGAAGGTTCAACTCCAAGAATAGGCAGCCCCGTTGGTTTGGTGTTTGCTGAGTGTTGCAAGTGGCAATGGTGGAGCCTGTGTAGGGAAAGGTTACATGGTGAGCAGAAAGCAGAGAGAGGGGCTGGACCATGCCCAGGCTTTTATAATCACCACTTTCGAAAGAATTACCTTCCAAGGCATGCCTTCAGTGCCCTAAGGACTTCCCACTAGACCTCACATCCTAAACATCATAATTGGATCAAGTTTCCAACCTCTGAGTGCCATTAACTTATGACTTAGGGGTTTATAGGTGTGTGTGAGTTAGGAAGCCAAATCGTGTTCAGATCATAGCAATCCTGGAATTGTCAAGCTGACAGTAGACCTAGGAGTCTACCTTGAGGTGAGATGTTTGTTTTCTAATTGTCTTCACTGGCCTAAATGTTTGAACGTAAGATTTAGGGACCCTGTTGGAGCATGGATTCTAGTCTAATGTGGGCTCAGGTAATAATCAAGCCAAAGATTTATTGAAGAAAATAATCTGTCTATCCTCTGGACTGCCCAAACAATAACTCTGCTTCTTTGAAAAGGAGTAATAATAATAGGTGCAATTTCTCTCAGTGAAGAGGTTCTCAGACTTGAGTGTGCATTAGAATCACCCAGAATGCATCTTAAAAAAAAAAAAAAGGAAGGTGATCGTGTGGACCCATCACTGATTCCCTAGGTCTAGAGAAGAACCTGAGGATTGCTGTCTTTGACATATACAAACCCCCCCGCCCCCGACCTGGGTCGTTCTAGTAGGGATGAGTTGGGAAACACAGCTAGAGACATGCTCGCTTCACCTGAGAATAAGGAACGTAGTGGACCAACTCTGAGACATGATTCCTCAAGCATCAAGTGGGTATTAACCACCTGTGTTGTAAAGATGATTCTTGCCCAACCCTAAGAACCTCCAAACAATTCTCCAAAGGAAACCAACCTGAAAGAAGTCCAAAGATTCAGAGCAATCTGAAACTGATGCGCTTTTTGGATTCTTTCTCCGTCTTTCTAACACATCTAACCACACAGTTCATAAAGCATCTTCACATACATTATCTCATTTATTTCTGTCAGAATTTCTTGATCCCTGGGACCTATAGACCCCTAAGAATATATGGATATATTTGAGGGAGATTGTGTACTTAGAAAATAATTTTCAATAAATTCTAACATTTAGCATTTTCTTTGATTATGAATATAAGCAATAAACCGCAGTCCTTGCTGTACCTGTGACTTTGTCAAAAAAAGATATCAAATATTTTTATATAATATCATTGCTGTTATAGGCATCACAAAATATTGTTTAATCTTTTCACAGGAGTCTCTAGTCCCATTGCTAAATCTTGTAATTTAATGCAATAATATAAATATACATTTATTATTGTATTATTTTTTCATAGTTTGGTCATCATATTTCACTTTGATTGACTTTATAATCCTGTCAATGAAGACGCTTTATGAACTGTGTGGTTAGATGTGTTTGAAAGATGGAGATTTATTTTATTTATTTGAAAGGCAGAATCAGAGAGAGAGGGAGAGATGTTTAAAGACAAATCTTCCATTCACTGATTCACTCCCCAGATGGCCACACAGCTGAGTTTGGGCCAGACCAAAGCCAGGAGCTTCTTCCAAGTCTCCCACATGGGCACAGGGGCCCAAGGACTTGGGGCATCTTCTGCTGCTTTTCCAGGAAGTTAGCATGGAGCTGGATAGGAAGTGGAGCAGCCAAGATACAAACCAGCACCTGTAGGGGATGCTGGCATTGCATGCAGCAGCTTGATCTGTTATGCCACAATTCTGACCCTTATGTGTTTTGTTTTATGCATTAAAAACACAATTCTGGGCCAGCATTGTAGCATAGTGGGTAAAGCTATGACCTGTGATGCTGGCATCCCATAGGGTGCCAATTTGTGTCCTGGCTGCTCCACTTCTGATCCCGCTCCCACTAGTGGTCTTGGAAAAGCAGCACCAGTTGGCCCAAGTGTTTGGGCACCTGCTACCCATGTGGGAAAACTGGATGAAGCTCCTGGCTCTTGTCTTTGGCCTGGCCTAGCGCTAGTCATTATGGCCATTTGGGGAGTGAACCAGAAGATGGAAGATCTCTGTGTGTGTGTGTCTCCCTCTCCCTCTCTGTAACTCTGATGTTCAAAATACATAAATCTTTTTTTAAAATCCCACACAATTCTGAGAGAGGCTCCATAGTTTTCTCAGATGACCAAAGGAATCCTCGGGGAGAAAAAGTGCTAAGAATCCCTCATCAAATGATCACAATTACTCCATGAATCCAGCAAGGTAGTTACATTATCCTCTTTGCAAGGTTGGGAAACTTCGGGGAGGTCATGTGGCATGTCCAGTGCGACAATACTAGAGAGTAATAGAGCCTGGACTCAGTTGATCTTCAGGGTCTCTTACTGACCATTGCTCTGTAAGGAGACATGGCCCCTCTTCATGCAGTAGTCTGCACATGGTTGGAGCATTGGGGAAGAAAAAGATGCTGAGAAATTCTTGTGTCTGGGGAAGGCTTTAGAGTAATCACCGGAACAGCCGCAGGATGAGCTGCAGCAAAGAGCAAGGGCTGTCAGCCTGGGGTACGGTGATTAATTGTGCAAGGGAACACAGCCAAGAGCAGAAAAGCCACACCAGGCCTCCATCCATTTGTCCATGCCCTGAGGTCAGAAATGGAGCAAATGGAATCTTTTATAAGAGAGGAAAGGGTGGAATGTAGCCATCGGGGGAGTTCTGTAAGGAATTCACAGGTGTTTTCTTATTGTACTTCTGCCTCCCTAAGGACCCCTGAGCGTGCTGTTAGCAACAGAGGCAGGGGTGGGGGTGGGAGGCTGGGCTCTGTAATCTTTCATGTGCCCCTCCCCAAATCCTCTCGTTGTGAGCTATAGCGGTTTGCCTTAAAAGAGTAGAAACAATATTCAAGTCCCAGAAACCTAGGTCACTGGTAAATTCATTGGCTTGTTCAGTTAACTTTAGCAAGTGAATGTGCAGAGGCCTTGGGTTTGGGGGGGTAGGGGGACACTTAGTTAGAAGGGCCTTTCCAACCTGGGTCGTAAGCAGACCTTGTTACTAGCCCATCTAGGTGACTCTGCAGATATAGGACCCAGAGAAACTCAGCCAACCGTCATCTCTCTTGAAGGAAGACAGCTCTGGAGGTTTGTTTTGGCTCATTTCTTCCCACTGAAATTCTGGCCTGAGTGTGCTGGACAGTTGATATTCAGAAGCATTATTAATGTGGAAGCACAGCTGTGGATCAGGAGTTCCTTTTCCCCTAACATTTATTTGAATTGTGAAATGATACAAGATTTGGGAAAGTTTAAAGGAAAAAAACACACACAAACCCAAAAATAAATTTTGATCCTATCGCCCACAAAACTCAGTATTCTTATTTTAATGCATTTTCCTTCAGGCAGGCAAGTAAACAGACAGGTAACATCTCTGTGTCCATCATGTCTAAAAAGCAGGCAAGGTGGGCCCATGAAAAACCAATTTCTTTAGTGGGATGTATGAATGCAGAGTCCTCTTGTGTTGCCTTTTAGGCCAGAAAGTCAGATTCAGAAATACTGTGAGAAGTCTCCCTACCCTCCCTTTTCTCTTGCTTGCTTTGCCCTCTCCTTCAAAGGATTTCAGCTGCATCTTCGATCTTGCAAAATGCTCTCGTCCGAGATTTAATAAGTGGTTTTTTTGGGGGCAGGAATTCTAACCCAATCATTTAAGCTGGAAGCCTTTATTTGTGGCAGATTGTATTTGCTTTATAGTCAGCAGTTTCCTGCAGATCTCAAAGGGACTAGGAGCAGGCTAAGGGTTTCAGATTATTTAGAAGAAAAATGTATGAGACTAGCAACTCTGTCTCCCTTTAGCCAATATCATTTATTTTTCACAGTGTAACTTAACTTGTTATTATGCTGAAAGAACCTCCCTTCCTGCTACAGAATGGAAAACATGACAGTGGGTGGCTAGGACATAGCACCTCTCTTACTATTTCACATAACAGAAGACCTAACCTTTTAAAAACATTTAGTATGTGCCAAGTACTATTCAAATTGCTTGATCTGTAATTCACCAACTCTTCACATCAACTTCAATGGGAAATAGATGTAGAGAAGTTATCTAATTTACTAGACCTCTGTAAGGCTATACACTTAGAAAATAACACAGCATAAATTCTAACCTGGGCCATTTAACCCTGGGAGGCCCCACCTTGGAGAATTGTGTTTTTCAAAGATGACAGCACCAAAATATATGTCTCATCCTAGACAGATTCTTAGAATACATGCTGTCACTCCAGCATCCAGCAATGCAGATCTATGATCCTTCTTGAATCTAAAGAGACCCTTTTATTTCCTGACCAAGAGAATGTGAACAAAGTGCCAGTGTGTACTTGCAAGATCCTATTATGAATGGCCATACAACTTCTGACCAGCTCCCTTTCTGTTTTGGGATACTTTCCCTTAAAATCAGTCACCATGGGGTAGGGAGGCACAAGCCACATGGAAAGATCTTTTAAAGCGTTCAAGCTGACAGCCGAGTGAGGCTTCTAGTCAGTAGCCAGCATCGGCAACCAGAAATGTGAGGAAAAGGGGCCTTTCCCTGATTCTGTCAGTGTTCCCTCCGAAGCTATAGACATCAGAGAGCAGAGATGAGCTGTACTTAATGTGCCCCATTGCAATTCCTGGCCCACAAAAATCGTGAGAGACAACAAGCGATTACCACTACATTGCCACAGCATTGCTTTTAAGCACTGTAGTAGAGCCGGGATATACTCTCAATAGCTCTCTGTCTGCACCTTCGTCCTGGCCTATTCTGGTGCATCACCATGCTTGAGTGCCATGAGGGAATTTTTGCGTGGATTTATTTTATGGTCCAGATCCATCTGGGGAATTATTTACGTTAGGCTTTCTATTGTTTCAGTCTGCATTTTCCTCAGTTTTCATGGTTTTTTTGGAGGAAGTGGAGGAGACTGCCTCAGAACCTGCAGGCAAAGTGCCATATTGAGCCAGATGTTAAATTAGTCTCATTTAGGAATGATGTAACCATCCTTTCGATACCTGTTGATGAAGGAGTTAATCAGACAAGCCCTAGGCTTTGTCCAAGTGAGTTTGGTCATTTAAGAGAAACTGTGCGATAATTTTCTGAAAAAGAAAAGTAGAAATGTGCTGTGTGGTTGAAATCTTGACTATTAACTCTTCTGTACCATGCCCTTCTCTGGAAAGGCAAATAAAAGGAGAAGAAAGGGAGTTTAAAAAAGTGGAAAAAAATATATAAGGGTCCAAAGACCAAGTGAAAAAAAATCTACTAATGTTAAATTTGATTGCAGGAGTGAGTCACTTGTTTAAGATTTGCAAAGCAATGAAATCTAAGCTTGTTCTCCTACCTCAGAGCTTTTGTGTGTTTTAAGAAACGTATCCTCAGAGGTAAGGATTGAGCACTTCTTTCAGCTTTCTGATCACATTTCTCTGTAGAATTTTGTCCGTGATAGTAGACTTCCAGTGATTTGGTGGAAAGAGTGGGGAGTAGGGAGAAGAACAGGTAAGGGGTCAGCACTCTCCCATTAACATAAGGGAAATCTGTGTGCCAGTTTTAATATGGATTTTATAAAGCCAAAGTTGACAGACCAGCAAGGAAGCTGTAGTAAGAATTCTAGTGTCACATTATGGTGGGTTGGAACAAGATAACAGAGGTGATTATAGTAAGAGACTGCAGTCTGATCATGTTTTGAAGGTAATCTGATATTCTGACAAGCTATTAGGAAAAGAGAGGCACCAAAGATGGCACCATGATTTTGCAGACAACATAAAATTGTTTAGATCATTGGACTGGGGTTTCTCATGGGGTAAACATTATTACATTTCAATGCTGACATTTGAGATAAAAACCCACTTCATGAGAAGAGCCTAGGGTGATTACTGAGGCCATAAACAAGAGTGTCAATTTGTTAAGTCAACAACAGGAGTCACTGTGCACTTACTCCTCATGTAGGATCTTTGTCCTTAGTGTGCTGTACATTGAGATTTAATGCTATAACTAGTACTCAAACAGTATTTTTCACTTTATGTTTCTGTGTGGGAGCAAACTGTTGAAATCTTTACTTAATGTATGCTAAACTGATCTTCTGTATATAAAGAGAAATGAAAATGAATCTTGATGTGAATGGAAGGGGAGAGGGAGTGGGAAAGGGGAGGGTTGCGGGTTGGAGGGACGTTATTGGGGGGAAGCCATTGTAATCCATAAGCTGTACTTTGGAAATTTATATTCATTAAATAAAAATTTGAAAGAAAAAAAAAAAATATGGATTTTAATGCACAAATAAGTACCTATAGGTGGATATGGATTCGCTTATTTTACATTCAAGTTTGGACAGTTGCACAGTTTCAACTTTTCTTATTTTCCAGAGCATATAAAAGTCCTGTTTACCTTGAGCTGTAGTCTCTTAATGTGAAATAGCACAATGTACATACCTTAATTTAAAAATACTTACTTGCTAAAATATGCTAATGATCCTATGAATTGTCAGCGGTCATCATCTTTTTGCTGGTGGAAGGCCTGATGGCTGTGACTGATTAGAGTGGCATTGCTGCAGGTTGCTCTGGCAATTTATTTTAATAATAAGACAATGATGAATTTGCTGCATCAAATTGACTTTTCCTTTTCTGGAAGATTCTCTTTAGCATGTGATGTAGGTTGATAGGATTTTACCCTCAGAAGTTCTTTCAAATATGAGGACACTCCTCTCAAACTCTGCTACTGCTTTCTCAAATAAATATGTGTAATCTAAATACTTTGTTGTCATTTCAACAGTGACCATAACATCTGCACCCAGAGTAGATTCATCTTAAGAAATCACTCTCTTTGCTCATCTCTAAGCAGTAACTCCTCACCTGTTACACTTTCATCATTAGATCACAGCAGTTGGGTCACAGCTTTAGGCTCATTTCTCATTCTAGTTCTCTTGGTGTTCCCAACACATCAACAGTTATTTCATACTCTGAAGTCTTGAACTTTCCTCCCCCACAGTCATCTGTGAGGGTTGGAATCCACTTTTTCCAGAGTCCTGTTAAAATTGACATTTGACTTCTTCTCATGAATCACGGATGTTCTGAATGACTTCTAGAATGGTGAATCCTTTCTGGAAGATTTTTAATTCACTTGCCCAGATGCATCAGAGGAATCACTTTCTATAGCAGCTATTGCTTATGAATTGCATTTCTTAAATAATAAGACTTGAAAATCAAAATTACAACTTGATCCATAAGCTGTAGAACGGAAGTTGTATTAGCAGGCATGAAAACAACATTGTTCTTGTTGTACGTTCCTGTCAGAGCCCTTGGGTGACCAGGTACATCATCAATGAATGTAACATTTTGAAAAGAATCTCTTTTTCAGAGCAATGGGTCTCACAGTGGGCTTAAAATATCCAGTAAACCATGTTGTACACAGATGTGCTGTCATCTGTGCTTTGTACTTCCATTTATAGAGCACAGATGGAGTAAATTTAGTATAATTCTTAGGGGTCCTGGGATTTTCAAAATAGTAAATGAGAAATGGCTTCAATTTAAAGTCACCAGCTGCATTAGTCCCCAAGAAGCATCATTCTGATCTTTGAAGTCTTGAAACGAGGCATTGACTTCTCCTCTCAAGCTATGGAAGTCCTAGATGGTGTCTACTTTCAGTCGAAGACTGTTTGGTCTACATTGAAAATCTGTGGTTTAGTGGAGCATCCTTCATCAGTCATCTCAGCTGGATCTTCTGGATAACTTCAGAATCTGAAAGAAAGGAAATCCTGTTTCTAGAAGGAAAAAATTTAGTAACTATTTCTGTAATAACATAGAAAGCTGAAGATGAACCTAATTAACCGGATGTCCTCTCTAAAGAGCTTCCTGGCAGAATATTAAAAGTATCTCCCGGCTTCTTCTTATTGTCTATGATAAAACAGAGAAGAGAGATGAACTTTAAGAAAATTGCTCATTTTTCCATATAAAATTTAGAGGAAATATAAAGGAGCCAGGAGTTGGTGGGTTTAAAAATAACATTGTTTCTTAGTCCCAGACTCTCCAGTATTTTCAATTAAGAGAGGGCTTCATAGAAAATATTAAACCCAAGTTAAAGCCATGAGATCCTTTGTTAAAACTTCAGAGTTTGCTAATGTGGTGCCTCGAGAACAATCATGTTCAGAACAAGGACCCCTAAGGATCTTCGGAAGTGTTTCCACAGATTTGCTCTGTTAATTCAGAGACCTCTTGGAATCTAAAGCACACTGGGACCAGAGTTGTGATAGAGTAGGTTAAATAGCTACTTGCAACATTGCCATCCCATATCGGAGTGGTAGTTCAAGTACTAACTGCTCCACTTCTGATCCAGCTTCCTTCTAATGCACCCGGGGAAGACAGTGTAAGATGATGCAAGTACTTGAGCCACTGCCACTCATGTGGGAGACCCAAATGAAGTTCCAGGCTCCTAGTGTTGGCCTAGTCTAGACCTGGCTGTTGCCACTGTTTGGGGAGAAAACCAGCAGATGGGAGATTCTGTGTGTGTGTCTGTCTGTCTGTCTCTCCACTGATGTGTTTGAACAGCTGAGCAGCAGAAACAATTTTTAAAAAATAAGTTAAAAATATGAATCTAAAGAGTGCTGTCCTTCAGCACTCCGCTAAGCCCAAGTTAGAAAAATCTTAGCAAGATTTCTGATATAGTTTTGTCTAATGGAGTGCATTATAAACTGATCCATAAGAAATACATCAGGCTTTTACAGAATGACATCAGCTTGAATTTAAAGAAAGTTTAATGAGCATTTTATGTGTAGGAAGCAGACTGAGAAAACCAGTTAGTTGCCAAATGGGCCACATTTTTTTTAATTCAACAGAGACAGAGTTACCATCCAGTGGTTCCCTCCCCCACAATGCCTGGAATAGCTGGGGCTGAGCCAGAACAGGAAACCCCATCTAAGTCTCCCACATGGATGACAGAGACCCCATTATCTGAGCTGTAAATACTGCCCCTGAGTCTGCATTAGTGGGAAACTGGAGTCAAGACCCAGAGTTAGGAACCAAACTCAGGCATTCCAATGTGGGATGTGGGCATTTAACTGGTATCTCAACTAATAGGTCAAATGGCGGCTCCTGGGCTACTTTCTGTGAACAAGAAAGGATAGTTGGGACGCATACCCAAGAGTGTAGCAAATCATTACCAGCCAACAGAACCAATAAGTGACTGACAACATGTACCCTGCTGGATTTCAAAATTATTACAGATTCTTGTATGGCTCCTGTTTCCCCCTTTTTGCAGAAGAGGGGCTGTAGGACTTCCCCTGTGCCTGTCCCACCATTACATATCACATGTGTGGGGAGCAAATTGTTTCTTGAGTCAACAAATCTTATGACAAATAAGCACTGTCTCCAACAGCTTGAGGAGCCAAACCTCAAGTAACTTCTTCAAGTAGCTTGAGGAACCACACCCAAAGTGCTTCAACAGCGTGTAAGCATGACCTAGAGAACAAGATCATAGACTGAGCCTGAGCTTTGCAGATCTCAGGGGACAGGGTAGGTTTTTGTGTGTATAAGAGAGATGTGAGTTACTGTGGCCAGAGGATAGAACATAACAACATGTATTTTCCAAAAGTATTTCTGGTCACAAATACTCTTCCAGAACTTTGCCACTTCCCATCAAAAGATGGAATCTTCCCTTCCCCTCCCTCCCCACCCCTCCCTCCCCTCTTCTTCCCTTCCCTTCCTTCCCCTTCCCTTCCCTCCCCTCCCCATCCCATCCCTTCCCTCCCCTTCCCTTCCCTTCCTTTCCCTTCCCTTCCCTCCCCTCCTTTCTTCTCCCCTCCCCTCCCCTGACCCCCTCCCCTCTCCTCTTCTCCCCTCTCATTCTCTATTCTCTACCATTCCTTCTTCCTTTCCCTTTCAAGTAAATACAATTAGAAAAAAAAATAAGTAATTACAAAAATAATTTTTAAAATTTTAAAAAATGGTGCTAGAACATTTGAGAAGCAGGAGAAAAATCAGAGCTCTTATCTTTCCCATTTCACATAAATTTTAGATCTAACTGTGTAGGTAAGCCAATAAAACTTGCAGAATAAAATGTAAGAGGGTTTCGGAATGATTTCCAAGTAGAGATTTTCTAAACAATATATAAAATGCATCTGTGAAGAAGGAGATTGATAAATTGACTACACCAAGGGCCAAACTGCAAAGAAACTCACTGACTAGGGAGAAGTAATTGCAATGCATATAAACCCACAAAGGATTAACATTCAAAGTATATAAATAACCCCTTTACATCACTGTAGTAATTAGAAAAATGCAAATTAAAACCAGAATGAAATACTATTCACAGCCTTCAGGTTGGCAAAAAAAAAAGTTTTTTTTTAGTCTGTCCATACCAATTGTGGGCAAAAATGGGAAGGGGAAGAAATTTCAAACATGCTAATGGAATTATAAATAGGTCTTTACAGAGAAACTCGGCAGTCTCTAATAAAGTTAAAGCCATTGCAGCATATAACCCAGCACATCTACTTCTAGACATGTCTCATACAAGAGTTGTCTGCACGTATGCACAGAGAACCACATCCAGAAATCTTGGAGCAGCATTGTTTGCTACAGGAATACATTGGAGGCAAACTAAGTGTCCATCGGCTGAAAAATGGAAAAATAAATTGTATTTTCTTGACGTTGGAATGTTTTTACAACAGTTAAAATGAGAGTTAAACTATACATACATACAAGAATAAGTCTCTAAATTATAATACTCAGTAAAAGATTAAGTTGTAGAATGGTGCAAATAGAATAATAATAAAAAACTTACATGAATTTTGAAAACATGCCAAACAGCACCATAGAATACTACATGTGTAGTAAAAATGAAATCATCCTTGGAAATAATAAAAATAAAATCTAGCATGAAAATGAAATCTGTCTGCAGAAGGAGAGGAATAAGAACAGAAAGAGGTAATAGGGAATTTCAAGCATATGTGTGATGTTTAATTTCTTTTTACTTTTATTGTTTACTTGAAAGGCAAAGAGAGAGACAGATAGAGAGCTCCCATCTAACAGTTCCTTCTCCAAATGCCTGCAATGGCTGGGACTGGAAAAGGCTGAAGCCAGGAGCTGTAAACTCAATCCAGGTCTCCCACCTGGGTGGCAAGAACACGACCCCTTGAGTGATCACCACTGCCTCCCCAGATCTACATTCGCAGAAAGTCAGAATCAGGAGCCAGAGCTGGGAGCCTGGCATTATGACATAGCAAGCTAAACTGCCACCATGAGGCTGCCAGCCTGTATGGGTGCTTGTTTGAGTCTCAGCTGCTCCACTTCTGATCAAGCTCCCTGCCAACATGTCTGGGAAAATGCTGCAAGGTGGCCCAAGTCCTTAGGCCCCTGAATCCATGTGGGAGATCAGGATGGAGTTCCAGGCTCCCTTCCGGCTTTGGCCTGGACTAGCCCCAGTCTTTGTGGCCCTTTGGGGAGTGAACTAGTGAAAGGAAAACCACTCTTTCTTTCTTTTTTTTTTGACAGGCAGAGTGGACAGTGAGAGAGACAGAGAGAAAGGTCTTCCTTTGCCGTTGGTTCACCCTCCAATGGCTGCCGCGGCTGGTACGCTGCAGCCGGCGCACAGCGGCCGGCACACCGTGCTGATCCGATGGCAGGAGCCAGGTGCTTCTCCTGGTCTCCCATGGGGTGCAGGGCCCAAGCACTTGGGCCATCCTCCACAGCACTCCCGGGCCAGAGCAGAGAGCTGGCCTGGAAGAGGGGCAACCGGGACAGAATCCAGCGCCCCGACCGGGACTAGAACCCGGTGTGCCGGCGCCGCAAGGCGGAGGATTAGCCTAGTGAGCAAGCAGCGCTGGTGAAAACCACTCTTTCTCTCCCTCTCTCTCTCTCTCTCTCTCTCACTCTGCCATTCAAATAAATCATTTTTTAAAAAAAGCCAGAGCAGTAAAGGATGACTGGGGTGTTTGAGCTCCTGCGCCCCTTTGGGGGACCCGGAGGAGGCTACTGACTTCGGCTGGGCTCAGCTCTGGCTGTTGTGGCCATCTAGGGGTCTAACCAGCAGAGGGAAGCCAGAGCCAGTATTGAACTCAGGTACTATGATGTGGAACATGGGCATCCTAACTAACATCTTAATTGCTATCCCAAACACTTTTCTCTTTTATTTCATTAGAATAAAAAGGGGGACCATGGCAAAATGTTAAGATTTCATAAAGTTTTGCTGTGCCTAAGTATTCACTTTATGTATCGTTTTCTATCCTTTGCTGTTGACATACATTTTTTAAAAACAGCTTGATGAGAATGAAAAGCCTCAGTTCATATAGTTTGTTCCTTATTTATGGATCTACTAATGCATTTGTTACATAATTTGTACAGAGAATTTTCTGAAGGTATGCATGGAATTCTGTTCATATTTTTCTCTGAAGTCAAGCCTACACATCATCAGGAAACTCTACCATTTTAAACAAAAAGGAGTGGTTCCATTCCTGGCAGAAGGATTTGTTCTAATATTTTCATGAAAACATCCATTCATAACCAATCTAGTCTACAAAGGAAAGACAAGATGTAATCAAATTATCCCCCATTTTGTCTAAAGACCGGAAAAAAGAGAACCTCAGCATATGCACTGTGGTTACTAAGGTCCTATTAACTATCTAATTTAAATTTTCAAGAAGAAGAAGGTAAATTGATCGTCAAAGATGATAATCAAAACTTGTATTAGGAGTCTACAAACTCTTGGTCGGTGCATTTCCATACCTGCTTCTATATCTAGGTTCACCTACTTGTGCTAAGAATAAGAGTGATACAGGGTTGAACTTGATTTTCAGGAAATGACAGCAAGCAGATAGCTTCATTTTATTAGATTTGTTTGTTTTTCTCACTTTTAGTTGTAAAACCTTAAGATGAACTCTTTGGCTGTGTTCCCTAACAGCATACCCTTAGAAAAGGACTTAGAGGAAAGCCATTTCTTTGGGGGTGAAATCCCAGGCAGACCAGTGACTGAAGGGATGAAGGAGACTGGGAAAGTAGGAAAGTTAATGAAGCATATGCAGGTAAGCACATTGCTGTTGTGGGCAGCTGATAGTTTTGTTGGAGCTGTGTAGAACAATGCTTAGAACTGACCCCACAAAGCATGAGGAAGCAGGAGTTATTACTCCATCAACTCTTGATATGATAATCGTTCTTGGCAGAATTAACTCTTTGCGCTTAAGGCCTGGTCCTTATGCATGCTAGACAAGGTGGCTCCTGGGGACCACACAAAGCTCTCTGAGTTCAGAAGCCAGCTTCTTGTAAGGGAACCATACAGAAATTTCAGCTGATGTCCAGCATGGACCAAGGAGATATCCCAACATCTGCCAGACATGCCTACATAAAAGACACAGGTTCATGCTTTCTGAAGCACAGGACAAGTACCACCAGTGGTTTGGGAAATATTTTAAATGATTCTGAGTCATGACATTAAATAATGTAGTGGAGAATTCTTTTCTTGGAAATCATTCCAGATTATTCAAGGAAAACATTTTATTTTGGTACCAATTGTGGCTTTACTACACCTCCAATCCTTGTTAGCTCCCAGTTTAACAGAGAGAGTTCATCTCAGCCTCAGAATATTTACTGACAACCCCATTTGGCTGAAATGTGCTGACATGGTCCTGCAGTCATTGGGCTTATTTCTATAATTGCTTTCACCCTATAGCATGTGCTACTATTTATTCATTATCAGCAACAATGCAAACATCTCCTTTTTAAATAAATTTATTTAATATTTTGAGTAAGTTTATTAAAAGAACATTGAGAAAATAATAGAGCCATAAAAATGTTATGAAATGACTAAAGACTGGGAAATTCTGTGAGCTCAAGAGCACAATGTTCTGTTGGAAAGAACGTGATTGTGGGCAAATCACTGAATCCCTCCAGTTCTCAGTCCCCTAGCAGCAGCCTCAGAGTGTTGTTAGTTGGGAGAATTCAAATGGGATATTTGTCAAACTACCAGCACTCTGACTGGAAATGATAAAAATAAATAAGTAAATGTTATTTCTCACCTCTTAAAATATTCATAAGGAAATAAAACATTTGAAAAATAGACCTTTGGAAGCTCTTAATTAGATAGCAGAATACTATTAATTAAGATATTAATCAGATTTAATGTAATGTTTTAAAGAAAAGCCCCTTTCCCAACATTTTGTGCCATCATAAGAAACTGTAGTACTGGCTGGCGCCGTGGCTCACTAGGCTAATCCTCCGCCTGCAGCGCCAACACCCCAGGTTCTAGTCCCAGTTGGGGCACCGGATTCTGTCCTGGTTGCTCCTCTTCCAGTCCAGCTCTCTGCTGTGGCCCGGGAAGGCAGTGGAGGATGGCCCAGGTCCTTGGGCCCTGCACCTGCATGGGAGACCAGGAGGAAGCACCTGGCTCCTGGCTTCGGATCAGTGCAGCACACCGTAGCGTCCATTTGGGGGGGTGAACCAACAGAAGGAAGACCTTTCTCTCTGTCTGTCTCTCTCACTGTCTAACTCTGCCTGTCAAAAAAAAAAAAAAAAAAAAAAAAAAAAAAAAAAAAAAAGAAAGAAAAGAAAAGAAATGAAACTGTAGTACTGCAGTAACTTGGTCCATTTGATCCATTTGGAACTGCTCAGCCCATATTTTTAAATGTGCATTTAAAAGTATCCAAATAGATGGAGCAATGCTGGGCTTACTACTTATCTCCTCCTGTAATTGAGTTAATGGATTTGTGTCTCTTAATTGTAATCCCTGAAATGAACCACAGTGGCTTAAACTCTATTTTTCTTATGACTTTTTCCTCTGAATTTGTGAAGTGTTCATATGTTTCTTTTCTTTCTTTTTTTTTTTTTTTTAATTTATTTGAAAGGCAGAGAGACAGAGACAGATCTTCCATCTATCCACTTGTTTGCTTTCCAAATGCTTGCAACAGCCGGGGCTGGGTCAGGCCAAAGCCAGGAGCCTGGAACTCAGTCCAGGTCTCCCACATGCGTGGCAGGGACCCAAGTACTTACTCCATCCTTGTGTAAGTTGCATATCCAAGTAGCAGAGTAACAGAGACTTTGAGAACTTTCCTCTGGCATTTGAGTTTTTAGTAGAGAAAAATCAGCTGGGAGAATTTTTCAGTAGAAAAGATTCTGCTGTCTCAAAATTTTGAGACTTGTTGAAAGAAGGTCATTTGATTCTCTGTTATTAAAACAGCAAGCATGTCAATCCAGAATACAATGAGATGTTTCTTTCATGAGTGGGACAGAGTTGCAGGGGAAATGATACAAAGTAGAAATCTCTGAAGTATGACTTCTTAGTGCTTTCTTTGTTTCTGGGGTGTTTCAGTTTGAGGGTTTTCTGTTTGTTTGTTTGTTTGTTTTGTTTGTTTTTTGCACCATGCCTCTTAACAATATTGATTGGAGTTTCAGCATCCTGTCCAGGAAAGCCTTACCTGTTAGCAGGCTTTTCAGGAATGTTGTCTGTAGTCATTTCGAAGGGATGGAATTTCTTTCATGAATGTGCCATCTGTGGTGAATAAAGGGAAGGGCAGCCCTCTGGGAAAGTGAGGGGATGGGGGCCAGAGTGAGGACAGGATATAAACAGCAAAGTCCCATCTCACCTTCTGCAATTCTTGAATTAAACAAATCCCAGTAAGTGAGAGATTCCTGGGCAGAAGGGATACATAATTACAAAGAAAAATAGAGAAAGCCCATAGCCTGATAGAGCTTGAATTGCATTCTAATATAGGTTTTGAACATCTTCTTGTGCTCTGGTTCCCAGGGAAATTTTGTTAAGTCTGTGAATACATTCTCAAAATAGTGTTTACCGACTTATCATATAAAATGTATAAAATTGAAAGAAAATCAATTGTATTCAAATCCAGTAACTTGCAATGCTGTTCTTGGTCCCTTGTAGTGCACAGTCATGTTAGCAGTATGAAAGACCACACATAAGTAATTATCTCAACCACTGAATGCACTTTAATTTGTCTGGTCTTCTTTCCCGGCCTGCATGCCTACCCTTGTTACAAAAGGCCTTGCAGGCTTACTGAAAAGTATGAATGCTGGTTGGAACTGTGCAGTTCAAGCAGAAAACAGAAGAAACTCATTGCTACAATGTATTGATAGACAATGTAAGTAGGAAATACTAGTCACCCCATGGGAGACCCAGATCAAGTTTAGGCTCCTGGCTTCAGTCTGGCTCTCCTGGGTTGTTGTAGGCATTTGGGCAGTGAACAAATGGATGAAAGATCTTTCTTGCTCTCTGTTGCTCTGTGTTTCAAGTATAAATGAAAAAAAAATTTTAATATTTATTTATTTGTTTTTATTTGAAAGTTAGAGAGAGAGAGAGAGAGAGAGAGAGATCGATCCTCCATCTGCTTGGTCCCTCCTCAAGTGGCTACAATGTCCAGGGCTGGGCCAGGCTGAAGCCAGGAGCCAGGATCCATGAGCTTCTTCCAGGTCTCCCACATGTGTGGCAGAGGCCCAAGCACTTTGGCCATATTTGTCTGCTTTCCCAGGCATGTTAGCAGGGAGCTGGATAGGATGTAGAACAGCCGGACTCCAGCTGGCATCCATTTGGGATGCCAGTGTCATAGGCGGAGACTTAACGCACTACACAATTCCAGCCTCATAAAAATAAGAATATATTTTTTTTAAAAAAACCCTTGTGGAAATGAAAGTAATAAGTAAACAAACAACATGGCAGGTAGTGATAAGTGTATCAAAAAAAGAAAAAAAAAACACTAAGCAGGATAGAGGGAACCAGCCCTAGAAATGGAAAAGAGCTATTTTATGTAAGTATCAGGAATGCCATTCTTGGCAAATACTTAAACAGTGGTCTGAAGGAAGAAAGGAAGTAATCCCTCCAACTCTCTGCAGGATTAACATTCTAGGCAGAGGAAGCATCAAACATAGCCCCAGCTTTTTGGATGGGAGCCTACTTGACATGGGAGGAACAGCAAGGAAGGCATTTACTGGGACAAATGACCTAATGGGAACACGGTAAGAGATGATTTCAAAGAAGCAAGAATCTTATAGATTGGATAAGTCAAGGTTCTATCAAGAAAGCAGAAGCAACATGAGTATTGTGAAGTAAGTGCTTTTCTATAAAAACTGGGCCTTCCGTAGTTGTAGGCAGAGGTAGGGAAGTAACTCTCTGAAAGGTGTTATTGAGTGTCAGAAAAGAGTCTCTCTCATCAGCCCTGGTGTAGGTGGATTTTCTGCAAGGCAGATTTAAGAGCTAGGCATGTCCGGTTGCTGGAATTGAGCTACGAAGAAGAGCTATGCGGAGGAGTCTGCTAAAAGTTACTACCTGTTCATTGCTATTATCTCTTTGACAAGCATCTGTTGAAGGGCCTGGGTACCTGTTGGTTGGCAGGCAAGAACTAGACATGGAGCAAAGAACAGTGAGGAATACTTCATGTTCTTCACCACATTTGACCCCCAAAGACCTCCAAAGAGTAATGTCTGCATTTTTTCTTTGCAAATTCCTCCTTGGATGAGCTTTGTCTGAGAACCATCTAAGGAAGAGGTTTGTAGAAGTAGCTCCAGCTGAACCAAGTTGATAGACTACAGACTACTACAAATGTCAGTTTGAGAAGTTTGTTTTTTTTTAATGGTGAGATGGAAAGCTACTCAGTAGTTTTGAATAGAGAAATGCATGATTTGAGTCATAAAAATCTCTGTAGTTCTAGTATTTGGCATAGACTCCAGGAGGACAAGCATGGAAGCAGGACACCAGTTTGGAGGTTACTATGGTAAATCAAAGTGGGAAAGAATAAGTGGAATCAGGGCTGCAATGGCAAGAGGGATGCCAAATGCTATAATTCTGTATGTATTCTGAACATTCAACCACCAGACTTTGCTGCTACAGTGAGAAGGAAGAGTCAAGGTTAATGCCAAGGTTTTATGCCTAAAACAATGAAAAGAATGGAGTTTCTATTCACTAAGATGAAAAAGACTGCAAGAAGAAAAGATTGGAGGGTGGGAATCAAGTCAGACATATCACATTTGAAAAGCTTGTTAGACACTCAAGATGACACAGTTGGCGGTCAGAATAATTGGAAACATGAATCCAGTAGCTTAGGACTGAATTCACTCTGATGTTATAAATTTGATGAATGGACAACATTAACTGGGAATTGAATGTAGGTAAAAAAGAAGACTGAGCCCAGGGGCATTCTAGAAGGTGAGGGAGATGGGTAGTGTCCTGGAAAAAAAAAATGAAAAGAATTCTGTCCATAATGTAGGAAGACAAGCACAAGTATTTTGTGGAGACAGTGAGTGTGCAAAGTACTTTGGAAGTCAAGAAAGATGAGGTGTGAGATTTGACTGTTATATTTGATAAAAATATAAGTGGCCAGATTCGATCAAAATCAGTTATTTTGGTGCAGAAATGCTATGGAAATCTGCTTGAAGGGGTTGGAGAATGAAAGGAGAAAAAGTGAAGACAATGAGTAACGTCATTGAGCACCAAGTTTCTGTAAAGGAGACAGGAAAAACTGGCCAGTGTATGAAGAAGCATGTGGCAGTAAGGCAAAGTTGTTTTGTTTTGTTTTGTTTTGTTTTGTTTTGTTTTATGAGAGATATTTCACATAGTTGTTACATGTTGATGTGCTAAGGGGAATAATCCAGAAGGAAAAATAAAAAAACACTCTGATGCTGCAAGAGAGGAAAGGGAGCAATTTCTTGCATAATGTTTTTGAAAGACGAGAGTAGATGGCATCCAGTACAGAGTGGAGAAATTGATTTTAGGAAGAAGCAGAAAGGGATTATCCATGGAAACAGGACAGAAGTAACTAGCACAGAGCACAAAGGCAGATGAGTAGATGTTTCATCAGTCAAATTGGAAGAAAAGTCTTCAGCAAACCCTGGCAAGCAATAGAAGATATTTTGATCAGAGAAGGGGGTGTTAACTAGTTGTCTAGGTTTATCTTCTTGGAGGGTAAAAAGTCTGGTCTGGTCTCTGATAGCATGAACTGCAAAGGTTGTGGAGAGAAGAAAGATCAGGAAGAGGTGTTAGGAACAAGGAGGAGACCTCCCCACTCCAGGCTCAGCAGCTACGAAAAAACAGCCACATCTGGGAAGATTGCAAAGGAAGCAGCATCCTAGGGGCAGATTTAATTTGAAGCAAGAATGTGAAAGGAACATTGAGAGAAGATGTTAAAGTTGTGGGTGACTTTTGCTGACAATACATGAGTCCAAAGGGAAAGTGGAAGGGCCTGGTTGTGGACGAGGGGTAGACAATGAATGGGGCTGTGTGAGGGTACTGGTAATGAGATATTCTGGGGAGAATGAGCTTCATATACTGTGTCTTACCAAAATGGAGGTAAAGGACAGGATGGAATTCATCCTGGTGGTAGTTCTTCAGGCTGGGACAATCATGAAGTTGTTAATATTGTTGGGAGCAGTAGGAGCTTAGGAGGGTCACCTATAGCTCTTTGATGAGACTTTCATTTTCACTCTTGTCAGTGGCTGCATGAAGCCTGGTCTCCCCCTCAGTTTCCTGGTTACATGAACTGGTGACTTGGACTTTATCTTTTTCCCAACATTATGAGTCATTTCAATATATAACCATGTTGACTTTTTCAGTGAATACTTAAAGGATAACCTTAATGTTTTGCTTTATCATCTATCCAGTGTCCATCCTTCTATCGATCCATCAGTCCATCTTATTTTTTAATGTATTGCAGAGTAAATTCAGACATCTGTAATGTAAATTAATCATGTAGTGGAATACCACTCACCAATAAAAAGGAATGAGCTCCATATGACAATACTGATGAGTCTAAAAACGCATGTTTTTAGATATTCTCTCATATCATATAACATGTCTACCAGAAACACGTCAGCATCCATATTATTAACTGGAGATGAATATTTGCTTATAATTTTTCTTTTTGCATGAAATTGACATGCAATGAGATGTACACCAAGTTTTTTTTAAAGATTTATTTATTTATTTATTTATTTATTTATTTGTAAGGCAGAGTTAGAGAGAGAGAGAGAGAGAGAGAGAAAGGTTTTCCATCTGCTGGTTCACTCCCCAATTGGCTGCAAAGGCCAGAGCTGCACTGATCCAAAGCCAGGAGCCAGGAGCTTCTTCTAGGTCTCCCTCTCAGGTGCAGGGGTCCAAGCACTTGGGCCATCTTCTATTGCTTTCCTGGGCCACAGCAGAGAGCTGGATCAGAAGTGGAGCAGCCGGGACTCAAACCAGCAACCACATAGGATGCTGGCACTGCAGGTGGCAGCTTGGCAGCTTTACCCACTATGCCACAGCACCAGACCCCACATCAATTTTTAAAAGACGGATATATCTAATTCAAACTCCTTTAGAGATGTGAATCATTAGCAGCACCTTGGAATGTTTCCTAATACGAATTCCCTGTTAGTCCCCACTCCAAACCTCAAGAGAGAACTATGTGTCTGATATTCTCCACAGATCTTCGCTTGATATAAAATTTCCAAAGCTGAATCATAGAATATGTCCTTTTGTTATAAAGCTTCTGTTAGTATGATGGCTTTTGAGATTAACCCACATTGTTATAATGTAGCTCCTTCCTTTTTCATTGTAAAGCAGTGTTCCATTGTAGAAATATAGCATAGTTTATCTGTTCTTCAACTGAGGGATGACTGGAGTATTTCCAGTTTTTACTTACTGTGAAGAAAAGTGCCATGAACAATATTGTGCAAGCTTTTTTTTTTTTTTTGACATATGCTTTCATTCCCTTGGGTAGATGCCTAGAGATGAAGTGGGCCAAGGGCTGGACATGTTCTTTTATTTCTAAAACCAGTGTGAGTTGACTTTTCTACCGTTTGCAATCACATATACATCTCCTCCATGAATTAATCTAACGAAACAGATTCCTAAAAGGGAGTAGGTCTTCACTGGGCCCCTAACACCAAACCTAGTATTAAAAACAGTATTACTATATATCTTAGAACTAGTCATTATTGTCTTGACAAATATAGTAGATTTTTCTTTTCTTTTTTAAAAACCAAGTTAGTCCCAATCTGAACCAAGCAACTGTTTCATTACAAAATCCCTAGAGTTCTGATTTTTTGTGTCTCTGTGGTGGTTCCTTTGAGGGAGATAGTCTGTAACTCGAAGAGATTGAATCCTTAAGAAATACACAAAGTACTTGTACTATAAAAACACAAATTATATTTATATGTATACCTACATACATTATCTCCAAGCATTTATAAAAAAATACGTAAAAATACATTGAGTACCTTCTGTGTACTGTGTACTAGGGCACTGTTCTAAGAATGTGGGATTTATCAGTGAACAAATCATACAAACAAAAAGTGTTTCTCTAGTGGAGTTCACATCATGGTGGGGGAAAACAAACAATAACATGAAAATAATTAAGCAACATAACATTTCTCAGTGCTTGGGAAAAATAAGCAAAGCATAGCAGCATAGTTAAGAGTGCTGGGAAAATCAGAGAGACAGGTTATGGTATTGAACCAAGCAGTGAGAATGTGAGCTGTTAGAAAAGCCTTAGGAGCGATGAGGGAGTGAGTCATATGGATATTTGGATGCAGTGGGAACAGATAAAGCAGAGACTCTAGGGCAGGCACACAGTTGGGATGTTCAAGAAATAGCAAAGAAGGGAAGCATTTAATGCAATGACGTAGGTCACCACTTGGGACACCCACATCCCATAGGAGGGAGGCTGGGTTTGAGGCCCAGCTACCTATTTCCAATATAGATTCCTGCTAATGTACATTTTGGGAGGCAGCAGATGATGGCTCAAGCACTTATGTTCCTATCAGCCACTTGAAAGACCCAGATGGGGTTCCTAGCTCCTGGCTTCCACCTGGTCCAGCCCTGGCTATTACAGGCATTTAGGGAGTAAATCAGCAAATGGAAGATCTTTCTCTTTCTGCCTCACTGTTTCTGTGTGGGTGTGTATATCTGCTTTTCAAATAAAGTAAAAATCAATTAATAAAAAAATTTTTAAAAAGAAACCGCAAGGGGCAAATAAGGCAGGAAAGCCATAGGAGACAAAGTCAAAGTACGGTAGGGTCAGGAATGTTGGATCTTGATGTCCTAGCTTTTACCCTGAGTGAAATAGGGAGCCATCAAAGAATTGAGAGCAGAGAAAGAAGAGTCCAACTACCCACTGATATGTGCTAGAAATACTTACCCTGTGAATTCTTTGTTGGATATAGTTATTTTGGAACAAAAATGCAGAGGTCACTGGATGTCATCAGTTTCCTAAATCATATGAGAAAATTGTAATGTCTCTCCAAGAAATAATAAAAATAATAGAAAAGAAAAGAAAACCATGATTTGTGTACTAAGTCAGCAATATCAATTTTAATGACTGCCCTGTACTCAAGAAATGGGGACTGGACTCATCTAAGGACATTCTTGATGTTCCTGGAAATAATTTCAAATGAGCTGAAGAAGCTTTGCTGTAGGATCCCTTGAGGTTTAGAATTAGTCCAGACTTGATTTTTGTGGGCCCAAAAATACTCACTGGGACTTTCCAACGTAGACTTGCTGTTGATTAATGATGAACGTCCTCCCAATTCTGTTCTTTTGCGTGTAGGAAAACCCCTTTCTCCAGATGATCTGACTGCTGGCTTGAAAAATTGTCCTTTATAATGCTAGAAAATCTCAAAAAGTAGGAGATACCAGTTCTCATGAAGACTTGGATTGGATAGATCTAACCCAAGAACCAGCCAATGGCATTCATTCCACCAAATCTATGATGTTTAGGTTAGTTGTTAAATGACAGTGGTTCCTTCTGAAGTTGGTCACAGCACTACATTCTTTATGATGACACCAACCCAAAGGATATCCTGAAGAAAGAAGAAGTAAATGTCCCCAGAAAGTCACTGCCCAGCCTCAAACCACATCATTCCTAAGTCAAGGCTAGAAAACCCAGCAACAACTTCTTTTATAGACAAAGGAGTTGAAACTTGACATTGAAAAAAAAAAATAGAGTAAAAGTACCATTTTGGAAGGAGGTTGAAGAGAGATTGCCTAATACTTGGAATAGACTTTGAGATTGAGTCCCATCATATATACAGAAAATTGTATGCAGTCCATTCCCAGAGGCACTGTGACGAAATCCCCTGTGGAGTAAACAAAAAGAGAATCAGCATCAAGACCCAACAGGACTGACTCGACCGGAATCAGAAGAAGACTGGCAAGCTCACAACAAAATCATAATAATATTGGTCGCAAAATCCTCCTTAAGGCTGCCAGTTTCCAAAAGTGTAGCCAGAGCAAATCAGCATGCTGAAAGACAAGTATGAAAGACTCAAACAATGAGCCTTTTTTTTTTTTTTTTTATGGTACACTCTATAGATCACCCAGGAAGGTGCCCCAGATGGTGAGAAAAGTGAAGGTCATCTGCAGAGATAATAAGAAATCAAAAAGCTTACTAACCACAGGATAGTTTAAAATAATACTTGCTGATAAGATTTTTTAAAGTGGCATTGAACTAGGCCCCTGTGAGCTGAAGATTCTCAAACCTAGGCCAAATTTCAACAACCTCAGCTCTTTCCAGCCAGCTCTAAGAAGTTGCTGTACAAATTTTTGGGAAAGAACCCTGAAGAGCTGGAATCACCTGGTTGCAGGGTTACTTAGGGGCATGAAGTTTGCTTGACCTTAAGTACCATAAAAGAAGAACT
This sequence comes from Oryctolagus cuniculus, assembly GCF_051225735.1. Taxonomy (NCBI): domain Eukaryota; kingdom Metazoa; phylum Chordata; class Mammalia; order Lagomorpha; family Leporidae; genus Oryctolagus; species Oryctolagus cuniculus. The sequence continues at coordinate 84,143,253 of NC_142876.1, forward strand.
GGCATTTAGAACCCTGGATCTGATTGATGGATCTTTTCTTAAATTTTTTTATTTTTATTTGAGAGGTAGAGTTAAAAACAGAGAGAGGGAGAGACAGAAGGGTCTTCCATCTGCTGGTTCACTCCCCAAATGGTCACAACAGCCACAGCTGAGCTGATCTGAAGCCAGGAGCCAGGAGCTTCATCTGAGTCTTCCATGCAGGTGCAGGGATCCATACACTTAGGCCACCTTCCACTGGCTTCCCAGGCCATAGCAGAAAGCTGGATTGGAAAAGGAACAGTGAGACATGAATTGACTCCCATATGGGATGCCAGCACCACAGGCAGAGGCTTAGCCTGCTATGCTACAGCACCAACATGATTGCAAGATCTTAAGTTGCCTATTTTATTCCTGTCCCAGGTAAGGAAAGCTTCATTTTCCTTGACAACCTCTAAAATGAGAATGGCTTCCTTAATGATTTTGACTTGAAACAAGTAGAAACATTTTGAAAAACTGAACTTTGTTCTGCTGAGGAAATTTTTCTGGAGAACTTCCCAGACCAAATGTGACATAAAAACTAAGGCTCTGGAACCCAGTTTGAGGGCAATAACCCCAAAGCTTGCCTTCTTCTCTCTAGTTGGTGGGTGAGTGTCAGGACCAGGGAGAAGTTATTGCAAAACACATTGCCCACAACCCAAGATGGGTCCTGCCATCAGCAGCAGCAGCAAAATAACAGTGAACAGAGATAGTGCCTCTCTTATTAGGCTTGGAAGTTATTTTCTGGAATCTCCCTAAAATTTAGAATGAGTTAGAGAACTCAGTGTCTGTGGGAGAGCCTTGGAGTTTAAAAGACTAAGAACAAAAGCTGCTGCTTTTGAATTGAGGTCCATGCCAAACACATCCTAGACTGATAGGACAACTCAGTCCTAAGCAGAAACACAACCATTCCAGAGAAAAATAGAGGGGCTGACGCTGCAGCGTAGCCGGTAAAGCTACCACCTGCGGTGCAGGCATCCCATATGGGTGCCAGTTTGAGTCCTGACTGCTCCATTTCTTATCCAGCTCTCTGCTATGGCCTGGGAAAGCAGTAGAAGATGATCTAAGTCCTTGGGCCCCTGCACCCATGTGCGAGACCCAGAAAAAGCTCCTGGCTCCTAGCTTTGGATTGGCCCATCCCCAGCCTTGTGGCTGTTTGGGGAGTGAACCAGAGGATGGAAGATCACCCCCACTTCTCACTGCTTCTGCCTCTCTGTAATTCTGCCTTTCAAATAAATGAGTAAATCTTTTTAAAAAGAGAGAGAAAAATAGATATTCTTGATAGAACCTGATTATATCCACTGCAATTAACTACAATCTTGACCATCTTTGCAGAGCTGAGCAAGTCGGATAGGGCTTCGGATGACGCCCTGGTGAGCAGAAGAGGACTGCACTGAGCCATCTAATAATTTTAGTAGTTCTCACTTGCAACAAAGGGCAACCTTGACCACGAGTAGAGTAAATCAGGTAGAGGCATAACTTCTGGAATTGGTCTTGGACACCAGATTTTGTGTTTATATGTTTTTCTTATTGATTTAGACTTTTAGCACTTGATTCAGATAACAATTCATGAGACTGTTTTTCAAAAGCAAATATTATCTTGTTAATTTTACTAAAAACTTCATCTTCAAAATCGAGCCGGGGAGAGGCGCTGGCGCTATGGCGTAATAGGTTATGCGTCTGCCTGTGGCGCTGGCATCCTATATGGGTACCAGTTCAAATCCTGGCTGCTCCACTTTCAATCCAGCTCCTCACTAATGGCAGTGGTCCAAGAGCTTGGGCCCCTGCACCCATATGTGAGACCCAGAGGAAACTCTTGGCTCCTGGCTTTGTATCGGCCCAGCTCCAGCAGTTGCAGCCAACTGGGAAGTGAATCAGCAGATAGAAGACCCCTCTCTGTCTATAATTCTGCCTCTCCAATAAATAAATAAATAAATATTCAAAAAATCAAACATGGGGATAGGCATTTGGCCTACTGTTTAACATACCATTTGGGGGCTGGCATTGTGGCATAGTGGGTAAAGCTGCTACCTGCGATGCCAACATCCATATGGGCACTGCTGCTCCACTTTCCTTCCAGCTCCCTTCTGGGAAAAGCAACTGAAGATGACCTAAGTGCTTAGACACCTGCCACCCATGTGGGAGACCCAGATGGAGCTCCTGACACCGGGATTCCATCACTTGGGGAATGAATCAGGTGATGGAAGATCACTCTCTCTGTGTCTTCCTCTGTCTCTAACTCTGATTTTCAAATAAATAAATAACTTTTTTAATTATACCAGTTGTGATTCCTCCATCCAATATCAGAGTGCCAGGTTCTAGTCCTAGGTCTGCTCCTGATTCTAGCTTACTGCTAATGTGCTCCAGAAGAGGCAGTTACGATGACTCAAGTAGTTGGGTGCTTGCCACCCATGTGAGAGCTGTAGATTGAGTTTCTTGCTCCTGACTTCAGCCAGGTCCAGACTCAGTGATTTGGGATATATGGGGAGTGAACCAGGAGGTGGGCACTCATTCCATCTCTCCTGCTTCTCAATTCAGTAAAATCAAAGGTGTTTTAAAAATCAAGCAGAAGACACAGAGACAGAGCATCTAAGTGCAGGAAGGGTCATTTTAAACAGTTCTTAATCACAATGAACATAATGTATTCTGTCGACAAGTGATTCATAGGATCTTTCTTTTTAAAAAAATTTATTTATTTATTTGAGAGGTAGAGTTACAGACAGTGAGAGGGAGAAACAGAGAGAAAGGTCTTCCATCCGCTGGTTCATTCCCCAGATGGCCTCAAAGGCTGGCACTGAGCCAATCCGAAGCCAGGAGCCAGGAGCTTCTTCCAGGTCTCCCACACAGGTGCAGGGGCCCAAGCGCGTGGGCCATCTTCTGCTGCTTTCCTAGGCCATAGAAAAGAGCTAGATTGGAAGAGGAACAGCCAGTCTAGAACCCCAGCACCCATATGGAATGCCTGTGCCACAGGCAGAGAATTAATCTGTGCCACAGCTCTGGCCCCCATAGGATTTCATAAAGCACTTAATTGACCTTTCTTATTTCACATGGGAGGACATTGAAGGTCCATGAGGAGAATGACTTGTCCAGGATCATGTATGTTTGCACATGTAAGCATAATGTGAATCTTATCCCCAGAAACCGATTAGCATTTTGTTATTCAATTTCCTGCTCATTCTTTTTGTGAGAGACTTGATTAGCATCCCCAAATTTGTGTTAAAGAAAAAGCCAGGCATGTTATGGTCAAAATAAAAGGAAGCCTAATTGGACCAGCCATCATGACCCAAGAACAATGCCACCTCTAGTAAACAGAAAGCTCTGGAGCTCCCAGTTGCAAGGCTTGGAACAATAACTTCATTTCCAGTTTACTCTTTGTTTGGCAAACAAAACCCTAGAATCAGGTGTTTGCCTGCCTTGCTGAGACATTATTTTTTCACCTATGTAAGAGTTCTTGCTTTTGCAGGCACTATACATTTACATTAAAAAGTCAGTTCCTAAGGTGCTGGCCTTGTGATGTAGTGGGTAAAGCTGCCGTCTGTGACACCGACACTAGCATCTCATATGGGTCCTGGTTTCAGTCCTGGCTGCTCCAGTTCCAATCCAGATCCCAAATCCTTGGGCCCCTTCCACCCATGTGGGAGACCCAGAAGAAGCTCCTGGCTCCCAGCTTGGGCCAGGCCCAGCCCCCGACATTGTGTCTATTTTGGGGAGTGAATCAGCAGATGGAAGGTCTCTAAGTCTTTCCTGGACTCTCTGTCTCTCCCTCTCTCTGTAATTCCTTCAAGTAAAATAAATAAACATTTTTTTTTTTAAAAGTCAGTTTCCAAAATAGACAGTAATGGTGTTCCAATGTCATGGCAAGAGCAGGTCTTTTTAGTTATGTAAATATGTGATTCTCATTTTCCTTGGTTGGATTATTGGGCAAATCACAGGTATGGGAACATGGAAACTTTTCTCACCTGTAGCACATTTGTAATAATTACAGCAGTTTGTCAGCGTCTTAGCCCATTTTTTGTTGTTATAACAGGACATCCGAGACTGAGTAATTTATAAAGAAAGAAGTGTATTAGCTTATGGTTCTGGAGGCTGGAAGTTCAGGATTACGTGACTGAATCTCTTGAGGCCCATGCTGTATACCACATGGCAGGAAAGTGGATGGATAAGTAGACATGTGCAGGAGAGACAACATATAAGGGACAGACTTGCTGTTTAACAGTTGCTTTTGCAGCAAGGAATCCCGTGCCACGAGAGCTAGAACTCAATCCAATGAGCATTGTCTCAGTTCTATAAGTGTGGCCAAACTCCTCTTAAAGATTCCACTTTTCCTCAATACCTCTACATTGGGAGTCATCTTTCAATATGAGTTTCAGAGGAGACTAACCATAGTCACACCATAGCAGCCACTATCGTGTGTCACTGGACAAAATCTCCTACATTGTCTGAACTCATTTTTTAAGAACTGTTTATTTATTTGAAAGGCAGAGAACAAAGAGGGAAGCAGAGGAAGAGAGAGAGATCGTCCGTCCACTGTTTCTGCCCTAAGTGGCTACAGCAGCCGCATCTGGGCCAGAATGCAGCCAGGAGCTAGGAATTTCATCCTGGGTTCCCATGTGTTTGGAAGGGGTACAAATACTTGCGTCATCTTCTGCTGCCTTCTCAGGTGCATTAGTGGGAAGCTGGATCAGAAGCAGAGACTCTAGGACTTGAAACACCACTCTGATGTGGTCTGCTGGCTTCGTAAATGGTGGCTTAACACACTATACCATAATGCTGACCCTTAAGCTCGTATTTTTAGCACTATTCTTTGGGGGAAACCTCTTCAACTTTTTATTCTCATTCACTAAACAGTTTCTACATTCTAGAACCTACATCATGTAGATTTGGCTCTCCTGATTTAAAATGAATTTTAAATTCTGTTCTTCATAGATAGGTAGATAGAAGATAATACTCCTCCTCAGCACTATTGGATTTTGGGTTGGGTAAGAGTGCATGGAAGGTTATTGCCCTGTGGATTGAAGTTCAGTGGCATCCCAGACCTCCCCCTATTTCATGTACTTCCGCTTCCAATTGGTATAACCAAAATGCCTCCAGACCTTCCATATGTCTTCTGTAGGGCCAAATCACACCTGGTCAAGACCCACTGATGAGGGGCTGGTGCAATGGCTCACTTAGTTAATCCTCCACCTGCAGCACCGGCATCCCATATGGGCACCAGATTCTAGTCCTGGTTGCTCCTCTTCTGGTCCAGCTCTCTGCTGTGGCCCAGGAGTGCAGTGGAGGATGGCCCAAGTGCCTGGGCCCTGCACCCCATGGGAGACCAGGAGGAGGCACCTGGCTCCTGGCTTCAGATCGGCCCAGCGCCAGCCGTAGCGGCCATTTGAGGAGTGAAACAACGGAAGGAAGACCTTTCTCTATCTCTCTCTCTCTCACTAACTCTATCTGTCAAATAAGTTTAAAAAAAAAAAAAAAGACCCACTGATGTAACATTTCAGAAAGAGAGTGTAGAAGGAGGCAAACTCCACTAAAAGCTGGAAATGTCTCTATTTTGTTCATCACTGTATTAAACACACATTGAACAGTTTTTAAAAGCAACTTTCTGTCATTTGAAAAACACATTGTAGTGTCACAGAGAAAGCACTGGATGTGAAACATCCATATTTATCAAACTGCCTGGCCATACCATTTGTCTGAACCACTTTATCACTTTGAATCTTAGTGTTGTAATATTTTTTAGAGGGAATCATCTTTTCCTTGACTTCATTGTCTTGTGAATTCCAAACTCAAATTTGTGTGAACATGTTTGTAACCTGTGAAATGGTATTCAGATCTTACAGACAATGGAGGAAAAATGCATTGAAGAACCTGCTGACCACCTGCATAAGACCTGGGTCAACCTAAGTAAGGATGGAGCTCTAATCCAGATGGCATTTAGTATGGAGGTCAAGTAAAGACAGAGGGAGATGGAGCTGGATCTAACAGCTCCAGAAGACACAGGGATGTGTTGTACTGACTGACTCATAGGGCAGTGGGGTTTCTGCACAGTATAGGTTGTTCTACACTCAACCAGGCACAAAACGAAAACAGGATGTTCCTAGGTGGTCAACCTAGTGGCAGGTGAGAATTAAGTCTGTCAGACGTCTTCAACACTGAAAGACTGTGTTTCTCCATTTCTGCTACCTTGAAAGCAAAACAATAGAAAAAGTTTCTGTGTGTGTTTGTGGGTAAGCACAAAACTTTCTAGTCTTTTCATTCTCCTCCTTAACCAGTCAGCTTAAACAGGAGACTAAGCATGTTCCCCATGTCCCTGTTGGAGAGTCCACAGTGACGCAACAGATAGTGGATGAAGAACCTCCAGGGGCCAGGTTCTGTGAGAAGGAGAGGAGATGCTCTGGTGACACCTGTGTGTCAGTGGCTGGGTGATCTCAGCGGTGTGAGAGGAAGCCTTCTGAGTGAGTCCTGACATAACCCATGGCACGTACATATGCCTCCAGAACTGTCCAGTGTTAGGTACTAACAAGCAGGAGATGACTATGTCTGTGGCACCGTGTCACAGGATCTGCGGAAGCAGGAATCACCTGCATAGAGGGCACTCACCCCCACTGTGCTTTGAATGTCTTTGGTTACAGGTGAGACACTTGACTTTTGTAGGCCTCATGTTTCTTACTCAACATGGGGCAATAAACTTGCTGATCCTGCCTAATGTGGAGGGCTCTAGTGAAGGGAAAATAAAATAAGGAATTCAGCATTGGTTTTGTGAGGTCTACATTTTTAACATTTATTGATTGACTCTCCAGAGAAATAGAATCAATAGAATATTGTGTGTGAGAGAGAGACAGAGAGGGGAGGGGAAGGGAGAGAGAGAGAGAGAGAGAGAGAGAGAATGAATATCTAGGAGAGTTTTTAAAATAATGTAAATTATTAAATTAAGGGGCCAGTACTGTTGTATAGTGAGTAATGCCACTGTCTGCAGTGCCAGCATCTCATATGGGTGCTGGTTTGAGTCCTAGCTGCTCCACTTCCAATCCAGCTTCCCTGAGAAAGCAGTAGAGGATGGCCTGAGTCCTTGGGTCCCTGCACCCATGTGGGAGACTTGGAGGAAGCTCCAGGCTCCTGGCTTCAGATCGGTTCAGCTCTGGCCATTGTGGCCATTTGGAAAGTGAATCAGAGGATGGAAGACTTCTCTGTCTCTCTCTGCTTCTACCTCTATAACTTTGCCTTTCAAATAAATAAATCTTTTAAAAAAGTGAAACTAAAGTATATTTTTATTTTGTTGCAAAAAATTGAAATCCGTACATAGCATTTTCTTTTTTTATAGAAAGCTTTTATTTAAGAAATGTAAATTTTATAAGTACAACTTTTGGATTATAGCAGTTCTTCCCCCCATAGTCGCCCTCCCACCCCCAATCCATCCCACCTCCTACTCCCTCTCCCATCCCATTCTTCATTAAGATTCATTTTTAATTATCTTTATATACAGAAGATCAATTCTATATAAGTAAAGATTTCAACAGTTTGCACCCACACAGACACACAAAGTATAAAGTACTGCTTGAAGACTAGTTTTACCATTAATTTTCATAGTACAACACATTAAGGACAGAGGTCCTACATGGGGAACAAGTGCACAGTGACTCCTGTTGTTGATTTAGCAATTGACACTCTTAATTATGTACATAGTGTTTTCATAATGTGCATTCCTATGCAATTTTTGAGGACCCCTTATGCTTTGATTTTAAAATGTTTTTGTGGGTCTGGAATTGTGGCATAATTAGTTAAGTTTCTGCCTTCAATGCCAGCATCCCAAATGGGTGCCAGTTCAAGTCCTCATTACTCCACTTTAGATGTAGTTCTCTGTGATTCACCTGGGAAAGCAGTGAAAGACAGTCCAAGTGCTTGGGTACCTGTGCCCATGAGAGAGCTCCAGATGAAGCTCCTGGCTCAGCCCCAGCCATTGTAGCCTTTTGGAGAGTGAACCAACAGTTGGAAAATCTCTGTGTCTGTCTGTCTGTCTGTCTGTCTGTGTGTATATGTGTGTGTCTTTCTCTGTATCTATGTCTACTAAATAAATAAATAAATCTTTTTGAATTTTTGAAGAATATAGGAATAGGAATAAGGGTAGGGATAAAAATGGAGATAGAGATATAGAGATAGAGATTGATTGACAGATAAAGAGAACAAAATTATAGACAGACAGAAATTTATTTACCTGAAGGAACTGGTTCATGGACTGTGCAATCTGGCAACTCTGAAATCTGCAGGACAAGCTGGAAATTCCAGAAGAGTTGACGTTGAAGTCTTGCACTTGAAGGTCTTCTGTAGGCAGAATTCCTTCTACCTCAAGGACCTCACTCTTTTCTCTTAAGAACTTCAACTGATTGGTTAAGGGCTTGAATTGATTGGCTAAGGCCCACCCACATTTTGGAGAGTCATATGCTTACTTGAAGTTTGTTGATTTCTATATTAATCACATCTAAAATATATCTTCACAGCAACATCTAGACAGGTATTCAAACAAAATAATTGAACACCACAGCTAATCATTGGAGTTGTGGAAACTATTTTTAACTGTAGAAACTATCTTTTTCAATTGACCATTAGTCAATTTCATTAGTTTGCTAACTTGTGAAAGTAATACACGGGCCGGCGCCGTGGCTCACTAGGCTAATCCTCCACCTTGTGGCGCCGGCACACCGGATTCTGTCCCGGTTGCCCCTCTTCCAGGCCAGCTCTCTGCTGGGGCCGGGGAGTGCAGTGGAGGATGGTCCAAGTCCTTGGGCCCTGCACCCCATGGGAGACAAGGAGAAGCACCTGGCTCCTGTGTTCGGATCAGCGCGGTGCGCCAGCCGCAGCGTGCCAGCCGTGGCAGCCATTTGAGGGTGAACCAACAGCAAAGGAAGACCTTTCTCTCTGTCTCTCTCTCTCACTGTCCACTCTGACTGTCAAAAAAAAAAAATTAAAAAAAAGAAAGTAATACACTTATACTCAAAAGTCAAGCATTACTGAAATATTTAAATATTCTTATTTTTTGTGATTAATAGTGACTAATAATAGCCATCATTTATAAAATAATTTAAGTAATAATTTGTTAATTTAACAATAATTTAATAGTGGCCTCCATTTATTGGATCCTTCCTATATTACTGCTGGGCTGAATGACTGCTGTGGAATGTCTCATTCAATCCATACACAAACTCTGTGAAATGGAGCCTACTACCCCTATTTCAGATACAAAAAACGCTGATTCTTAGAGATAGGTTAATTAAATGATCCAGGATCAACCAAGTAGTAATTAGCTATCATTCTTTCCCAAACAAATCAGTCTTAGAGCTTTCTGTCTTCCTAACCCTAAAAAAAATTATGTTTTTAATTTTTCTATCTAGATATGAAAAGCATGCTCACTATAAAAATTCAAATATTAGGAAGTGACTATCCCACCTCTTCCCACCCCAAGGGTAATTGCTGTGAAGAGTTTTGTGCATATACATGCAGATTTATTTCTGTGCTTAGGTTACCATAAATATGAAAAGCATGAATCACCATCCAAGTCTAGCTTAGCAGTTGTATCCAGGATAAGATTGCCTAAGAGTAGTGACGAAAGCAAAATTTAGCCTTCCTGTCTACAAACTGTCCTAGACAGCAGCATGATCATGCCCGCATGTCACCAGAGCCTGCTAGCTGACTACGGGCTCAGCGCTTCTCCACATCTCCTTCTACCCTTGTAGCCAAGATCTGCCATGTTAATTATTATTCAAGCTTTCCAAGTGAAACATAACACTCCTAGCTAAGCCTGTTGCTTTCCAAGTTGAATTTCTAATATTCCATAATCTCTTTTTTAATCCTTTATGCTATTTCAGCTTCCTTTGGATTTTATTATGAGCCACATTTAGTAGTACATGTATTTCTTCCATGGTTAGTAATGATTTGTGTACCAGGAGTGGCCCTCCTGTGTCATGAACAATAACCAAGTCAAAAGATGGCTTGTAATGTCATTTTATCTTTCTTTGCTCTTTGAGTATTTCTCAAACTTCCATCATTCATCTATCATTTACACTATATTATCCATATTTTCATACCATCACTACTATTATTTACTCAATATTTTAAAAAAGTGATTCCTTGTATTAACTTAAAATACTTTAAAATTTCTATTATTGCCATAAATGAAAAGCCAATATTCTTACCATAAGTGAAGTATAACTGCAAATTAATATTAATTATTCAAGTGTATTCATAAAACATCTTTTCTCTAGTTTGGGAAATATTGCTTTTAATTGTCTAGTTAGAGAGTCTATGGTGTTCAATTATTGTTGGAACCTCTGGCTTCTGGTGATCTTCATAAGGAAGACAGACTTCAAACAAAGACATCTAAAATGCAGGATTTGCTAGACTCCCTGAACTAGAGATTGGTGGAACAGAAAAATTGACCTAAAGTGTTGACAGTACTCCATAGTCTGTAGTTTTAGGTATGTGCACGCTTAGAATTAGAGAATCTTGGAAATGCAAGCAGAGCTATGATCTGTTCAACCTGGAGACTTCAAGGCCTGGAGAGGCAATGAGTCCTGTTATCCTCATAGGTTGACAGCTGTAGAACAAAATCAGCTCTCCTGACTTATGCGCTGTAGTCTTCATGTAACTCAACAGGGATTTTGGAGTTAAGTAGATCACATGGTTGGTTTACATATCTAATGCTGTGTACAAACTACACCAGGACTGAGAGGCTTAAAACAGCAACCATTTTCTGTCCTCACCTTTCTGTGGGTGAAGAATCGGGGTAGGGCTAGGCAGGATGGGATTACCACTGCACGTGGTGTCAGCTGGGGTCATTCATTCAGCTGGGTTGGGCTGAAATGTCCAAGACATCCTCATTCCTGTTTGTGGCACCTTGCTGCTTCTCCACTTTCATATTCTCTCTCTCTCTCTCTCTCTCTCTCTCTCTCTCTCTTTCTCTTTCTCTTTCTCTTTCTCTTTCTCTTTCTCTTTCTCTTTCTCTTTCTCTCTCCACTCCCCCCCAAACCCCTCTTCTCCTGGCTAGCATAGGCTTCCTTCACATTAGGGAACCCTCAGAATAATCAAATTTCTTACATGGCATCTGACTGCCATGAATGTGAAGGAATATCTAAGATAAGCACAAGTGTAGATTGCATATATCTCATCCCTGCCACATTTTTTTTGGCCAAAATTAGTCACAGAGCCAATAAATGTTCAAGGTTAGTGGAAATCAGTCCTACCTCTCAAAGGGTGGAGTGGCAAAGATTCAAGCCCTCTTTAATCCACCACATTCAGGTTTAAACCACAGCTCTACCATATACACTAGCTATTTTTCTTAGATAAATTGTTTAAGCTCGGTATTCTCATTAGTAAAATGCAAGTAATAATATTTACCCTGTTCTATGGTTGTGAGGATTAAATAAGCATGTAAAATGATTAGCACTGTGCAGGAAGATAGTAATTGTTCACCAAATTGTAGCTATTTCCTTCCCAATTTATGAAGAGCTGATATTTTTCCTTCAGTGTTGTGATGCTCAGTAACCTCAACCTTGGGAACCATGACCCTGGGATGGAATACTCAAGCATAAAAGAAACATTATCTACCACAATGTTAAGCAAAGGGGAAATGCCCTCAGATACAAGTCTTCCAGCCGTCGCAGACTAAACCTGTGTCTAAGCCAAAACGGAGGCTATGAATTGAAAGGTTTATCTTCCAAAGCTAACCTTTAAACATTCTGAAGGCCTGTGTTAGAAAACAGAACCAAGGAGCTGGATCATAGCTGTTTTCAGTATGATCTTCAAATGATAATTTCATTGCTTTGTATGTTTATTCCATTTCCTAAATCTGCTTTGTGTCTTAAACAGAGGGAATACCAAAGATAAAATCTGCCTGCATTCAAAGATCAACAATTTAATTAAATTAGGTATTTGTTAATAGAAGAATACTGGAAATTTTTGCTTGTGAAAGAGATGTGTCTAATTCACTAGTAGTTCTTGACTGGGGAGGATTTTGTTCCCTTAACCTGGGAATATTTGGCAATGTCTGGAGACATTTTTGATTGTCCTAATTGGGACAAAGGATGGTACTACTGGTATCCAGTGAGTAGAGGACAGGGCTAAATACCATACAATGCACAGACAGCCTGTCCACAGAGAAGTCAAACGTCCAGAGTATCAATAGTGCCAGGGTTGAGAAGCCATGGTGTAAGACATCACTGTGATGTAATTTACTTTAGAAATCTAGGTACAAGGTTTGGATGGAGACTGACTAACTTGGAATCCCTCTAGCCATTTAGTGAGTGAAAAAACAAGGTGAACTTGATTAGTTTGCCTATCAGTTCAAATCCATTGTGTAGACTCAGAAGCTTGGGGCTGGGATGGGAGATCTATCTGTGAGGCAGCTGCTTCTCCCTGGGTACCTACTCCAAAAGTGCTCTTTTTTCAACAATTCTACTTTGATGATAGTGCAAAAAGATGAAGAGGAACTAGGGTAAGAACCAATCCAGACAACAGGTCAAGATGACAGCTAAAGGCAGCATCCTTGTTAGGTACAATGACCACCTCTGCCCTGTTCTGCTCTGCTCCCAAGTGTGACCACCCCACCTAGCTAGAACATAAGTGACTTTCATAAATACCCACAGAAAAGTGCCAGAACATAAGTTCCTTGTTTGTCTCCACCTTCCAATACCTACAGGAGCCTGGCAGGAGAGTGGATGTTTATTGTCTATTGAATGGATGAAACAACAACAGAGGAACATGGGAACCAATCACTCAACCAGACAACCTAGCAAGTAAGATGTTTTTATAATAAACCAAGATTTCAGTGTTTTTACATTGCATAAAGCAAAGGCATAGAATTAAGATGTGAAATTTTGAAAAAGACCAAGTGAATTTTGATAAATATCGTCAAGTACAATACTGGGGTAGGAGGGGAATGCAACTTTTAAAAAGTGATTATAGGGGCAAGCATTTGGCTTAGCAGTTAAAATGTAGGTTTCAACATTTCAGAATACTCGGGTTTAGTTTAGTCCTTGCCTCCAGCTCCTGGCTCCAGTTTCCTGCTAATGCACACCCTGCAAGGCGCTGGCCATGACTCATGTAGTTGTGTTCCTGCCACCCACAGGGGTTGGCTGAGCTCCATCTCTTGACTTCAGCTTCAGCCCAGCCCCAGCCATTGTGGGCATTTCAGGAGTAAACCTACAGGTGGGCTCATTCTCTCTCTCTCTCTCTCTCACTCACTCTCACTCTCTTTCTCTCTCTCAAATCAATCAGTAAATATTTTTTAATGGTTGAGGAAAAATTTTGCAGCAGTGAGAATTACTCTACTAATAGTATGTTGAACAACATAAATGAATTTTATAGATATCATGCTGCCCAAATGAGGATGGACACCAGAAATTTCTGTGTGATAATCACATGCTTAAGGCTTCTATTCCTTGCATAGTTCAGCAGAAAGCATATTTCCATTTGTATAAAGCAGGGTGTCTTGACCTTGGCATTAGTGACATTTAGGGCTGTGCTTACATTATAAGATATTAATCAGCATCCCTAGCCTCAATTGATACCAATAGCATCCATTGCTCAGTTGTGACAGCCAATATTTTTTCCAGACATTGCCAACTGCTTTTGAATACCCTCCACACAAAGTCATCTATGGTGTAAGCAAGCATGGGTGGTAGCAGGAAGGGACCCCTGGGAAATTTCTGGGGTTGCTAGTAATACTTTTTAATCTTAGAGCTACCTAATTTTGTGGTTTCGCCTTGTTAAGAATTCATCAGTGGGTCCAGTATTTGGCCTAGTGGTTAAGTTGCCTGCATCCTATGTCCGAGTTCTTGGTTCCAGTTCCTAACCAACTTCCTGCTAATGCAGACCCTCAGATGCAGCAGGTGATGGCTCAAGTGATTGGATTCCTGACACCCACATTGGAGACCTAGATTGAGTACCTGGCTCCCAGCTTCAGCCCCAATGGAAGGGGAGGGACAAGGATATTATAGTCACTTGGGAAGTGAACCAGTGGATGGGTACTCTCCCCCCACCTCAACTTTTCAGATAGATTTTTTATGAAAAAAATTCATTGTGTCCAATATTTATGTTTGTACAATTCTTTGCGTAAAGTTTGCTTGTAAGAAAAAGAATGAGGATATAAGAATAGAGAAAAGGTATATCAAACAGTTGATGAGGCAAAGGGTGTGTGCTGGTGGAAGAATTTGTACAATATTCCAACATTTTCCAGTGGTAGAGGATCATTTCTCAGCATCTGTTGTTATTTCCAAAGTTTAGGTAAGAATTTATGAAATGTTTAGTGAACAAGGACTTTCCTACCTCATTGCAGAGTCAGAAAAATCATGGAAAAATAAAACGTGTGACCTACAGAGTTCTGGGGTAGTCTGTCCTCTAGCATATGGCCTGTAAGGTGGAGTTTCACACACATTTACAGATTACATTGTTAAGATTATCATGAAAGAGTTCCGTTTGTCGAATTTCCCTTCCTTGCTATGGTAACCGTCAGGTTCTTGGACTGCTGTTGTCCCACTTGTTCTCAGTGAGTCATTGCTGTGACTGAAAAAGGATCCTTTGAAATGTTTCTCCACCTATACTGGGACTCTTGAACTTGTCTGGGCCCAAAAATTCTATTGAAATGACTTCTGGTGGCCTTGTCAGTTCCTTTTCTTATGTTCGAATTATGCTTTATCTTACACTGTTTTAAATAAATACAGCTTGGAGACAACTTTGCACTTTCAGGAGTATCTTGGCAATGTGGTGATTTTAATTTAAGCTATCTGACATGAAGCCCATTGTTTTAATATCTCTGCTAAGAGAAAAACAAAGACCAGATTCGTGGTGCTTAGCTAAGGGATTGGAATATGCTCAGGACATTATTTTTCAGGCATTCCCTAAAGGGAAATTCTCTCAACTTCCCCACCCATTGTTTATCCATTTTCAAATCAAGTTCTATAACGTGGTGCCTGACCTGAAGGACATATGTGTCATAAACATGTGAACCTAATGTCCATTTTGTCAGAGGTTTCTAGGGAGCTAATGAAAAGTCACCTTGTGAGCTGTTCTTGCAGGGATGGAAACTAGACCGTAAGTGCTCAGGGCCCATTTTGTCTAACTTCCCCCCAGCTTCGGAGCTGGGCATAGCCAGAGTCCTTGCTCTGGGCTTCCAGGAGATGGCACATGATCCACTGGTCTTTTGTTCTCTTGAGGTGCAATGTTGTCTCCCTTTTTTGATAGCAAATTAAATCCAAATTCATGGAGTCAGTGAGATGCTGGGGGAAAGAAACATGCCCCAGAGTTTCCCTGTCAAAAAGAAAAGATGGGGGTCAGTGTTGTGGTTCAGTGGGTAAAGCTGTCACTTTCAGTACCAGCATCCTATATAGGAGCTCTGGTTCAAGTCCCAGCTTCTCCACTTCTGATCCAGTTACCTACTAATGCACCTGGGAAAAGCAACAGAAAATAGCCCAACTGCTTGGTCCCCTACCACCCAAGTGAGAGACCTGGATAGTCTTCCAGGCTCCTGGCTTTAGCTGTTGCAGTCATTTGGAGAGTGAGCCAGTGGATGGAAGATGTCTCTCTCCCTCTCTCCCTCTCTCTCTCTCTCCCTCTCTCCCTCTCTCTCTCTCTCCCTCTCTCCCTCTCTCCCTCTCTCCCTCTCTCTCTGAAACTCTGCCTTTCAAATAAATAAAATCAACCTTTTTTTCTTGTAAGAAAAGATGGAATTTCTTAACTTCACACAAAACTGCGGCCTATGAATATTAGAAGGGTGATGGGAAATGTGTCCCAAGACATCGTCTTTCCTTTAGGTAAAAATATGTATTAAACCAGTGAAACAGCAGCTACTATTTTATCTTCTGGCATGAGTTCATAAACTACTGCCAAAGGGCCAAATATGGCCAAGCTCATATAATTATCTGTTGTCCATTGCTGCTCTGAGATAGGGTGTCGCAGTTGAGTAGTTGAGTAGTTATAACAGAGATCTCAGGGTCACAAAGCCAAAGGTAGTTACTGTCTGGTCTTTTACTGAAAAGGTTTGCCAATCCTATGCCATTACTAAAAAGTTTCATGGTACATACTAGTTTTATTGGTTTTCAGAATTGTATTATTATTTTTCGCTTTTACGCTTAGGAGGAAAACCTCCTGATATATACCTGCCTATTGGTTTCCCCTTGTGATATATTTGTTGTGACAGGGAATTTTTTTCCCATCTCATCACCTTCAATCAATCAATCTCTTTCCTCCTCCTTCTCTCCCTCCCTCCCCCAAATTTTCTTGTTTCTCTCCACTCTCTTTCTTCCCAATGTCCCATCCCCTTCATTCCCACTTCTCTGTACCCCCAGGAAAGAGAAAGGGTATTTGTTTGTTTATATTTGAGAATCAGAGAGAGAGAGAGAGAGAGAGAGGAAGGAATCCATCCACTGGTTCACTCCCCAAATTCTTATAATGGCTGGGATTGGCCCAGATCAAACCCAAAAGTTAGGAACTCCATCTAGGTCTCCCACATGTGAATTTTTTAATTATCACCAACTATTTTAATTATCAACACTGTCTCTCAGGGTGCACATTAAGCAGGAAGTTTGAATCAAGAACCGGAGCTAGAAATTAAAGCCAGGTACTCCAGTGTGAAACTCAGGTGTCCTCACCTGTGTTGTAACCAGTAGGCCAAACATGTGC
The DNA here is from genome assembly GCF_051225735.1 of Oryctolagus cuniculus. Lineage (NCBI taxonomy): Eukaryota > Metazoa > Chordata > Mammalia > Lagomorpha > Leporidae > Oryctolagus > Oryctolagus cuniculus. Next base: position 84,159,930 of record NC_142876.1, read on the forward strand.
CCCAGAAAGGATTTTGGGGTAAAACAGAAATAAAACAAAGACACAATAACATCATAAAACACAACAGGTTTAGGTAAAAGATTATCCTTGTTGTCCACAAATATATTTGTCTTGGAAGATGCTTCAATCTCAAGGCTCTGAAAGGCACAGGCTTGCACTGAATCAGAATATCTTGAGGGGCCAGCGCTGTGGTACAGCAGGTAAAGCCATCATCTGCAGTGCCAGCATTTCATTTGGGCCTAATTGCAGGGGAAAGCAGCAGAAGATGGCCCAAGTGCTTGGGCCCCTGCACCCATGTAGGAGACCGGGAAGAAGCTTCTGGCTCCTGGCTTCGGCCTGGCCCAGCCCTGGCTGTTTTAGCCATTTGGGAAATGAACCAGTAGATGAAAACCTGTCTTTCTATCTCTTCTCTTCTTCTCTTTTCTTTCTCTCTCTCTCTCTCTCTCTTTCTCTCTTTCTCATTCTGTAACTCTGACTTTCACCCAAATACATAAATTTCAAAAACAATAGTATCTTGAGTGAGCACAAGGATCTGCAGTTTTCCCAAACCTATTACGCTTTGAGACCACTCCCGAGATTAGACAAGATCTCCAAACTCTACCAGTGGCCCACTTTCCATCCCTCTCTCTGCCTTTACAGTGCTAGCAGTGTCTATGTTGAGAGGTCATAACAACTCATTTTTCCTATCAACTGTGTGCAGTTTCCATTGTCCTGGTCACCAGCTTCTCAAGGGTTGAAGATCTTTTACAGGGCCTGGAGCTCTTTCATGGATTAGAACAAATAGCTGACCAGATGCATTGAAACAGCTTAGATGTGCTTTTTGCTGAGATATGCCAGGAATAGGAGGTCTGGGCATATTAAAAAGAGTCTGGCTTGGAACTGTGCATGTAAGGATCTAATACCTGGAGGCAATTAAGACTGTGATGATGCGAGACAAACAGCAGTAGAATCCTGCAGACTACGTACCCCATTTTTATAAGGGAAATCTCAGTTCAAGCAGATATTGCCCCAAACTGATCATATAATTAAAATATTTTTGAATAATTTGTAAATATGTGGTTTCCACTCTGATACCTAGCTCCATTTTAGAATTTATAGTTGGCCCTAGACTCCTACAGTGTCCCCCAGTGGGCAAAAGACTTTCACCTTACCAGTTTGCCAATAAAGTTAAACACAGTTACCTTTTTTTGTACCCCTGTTGCTTAGTATTTGGGAATATTTTTCACTGGGGGCTTTATCGCCGATGTATTACAGTTGCCTGTGTATAATCCCTGTCACCAGCAAGAATGGGAGATCTTTGAGGACAATGACTTCTTTGACTTTATGTCACCTCATCTCATTTCTGACACTCACCGTGGTTAATATCAAATGGATGCATCACTTAGTTCATTAATCAAAAGAAAAAAAAGAAAAGCTGTCCTTTGTCTTGTGAGGCCCATATGAAACAATAGCTGGCCAACTTGGAGAATTTGCTTGTATTCAGGCAATAGAGATGGAGACCATTCTCTCAGTCTAGGGGGCTGTCAGCAGTGGTTGGTGGAGGGGTGGTATGCACAGCTGCTTGAAATTTTGCTTGTGTGGCAATGGCTTTGAGCCAAGATACTGCACTTTTTGCGAATTCAGCCCCATAAACAACATTTTCTAGACCAAAGCTCTCTGCTCACTCAGATCCTGCCCGCCATTCTGACTACATGTGTCTCGGTCACGTCACTCTCTGGATTGAAAAAAATGCAAGATCTTGGGCAAGATGAAAGGACATCTTTAAGCAAGATGGCTTCACATCTTGGCTTCACAATGGTCATGAGAGTTACATGGAAATCATTTTAGGTCCTTTGTTTCCCCTTTGAGTACCAAAACTCATATCAAGTCATGCAGGTTTAGTGGTGGTGATATTAAAAGAGCAGTGTATTTTCAAATGAACACGTGGAAGAAAGCATTCTCTTCTTTCTGGAACCTGGCTCCTTTCCCCCAGTCCAGTGGCTGCGTGACTGAGCCACACTCATTCCCATCTGTTTTGCAGCTGCTGAGCCAAAGAAGGATGCTGGGATGTTTTCTAACACTGGGGCTGCACCAGGCCTGTGTGGCTTGCACATTGCTTTTGGCTCATTTCTGTAAGCACTCAGCCTATTTTCAAGTAAGCCCCTGAGATTTCTTTTTTCAAAGAAAAACATTCTCCACATTCCCATCTTCATTTGGGCATAAAGATGGGATAGTTCCCTTTGTCTCTAAGCCTAGTGTTTTTGTTCAGGTTGACAAATGTCTATTGAGCACCTACCACATGGCCAGACACTGCATTATGGGATGTCGAAAGCCTGATGCTGATGAGAGCATAATCCTTGCATTCAGTGAGCTCGTGACCTATCAAAGTGGACATACCATGAACAATTCATCATAAACCAATAAATAAATACCTGTAATTTATAAATACCAAAGTGCAATAGATGATAGAATAATTCCATTTGGAGGTGCAAGGAAGCTTCTTTTTGAAGATGAATTCAAATTGAGGTTTTAGAGGATGAATACAAATTTTATTAGGTAACATAATGATAACAACAGTGTATATTTAGATATTTTATTATGTGACATGATAATTTATGTCCCTATCTAATACCATTTATTGAGCATGTATTAGGAGGTAAGCATTCTGTGGTAAGCATATATCAGCTCATTTATTTCTGACTATAATGGCCATACTAATAACAATAACACTTCTTTATTTTTAACAATAACACTTCTAATACATGGTACACAGTAGTATAAGTAATTCATATATGGACACAGAAGAAATGAGATAGAATCTCTGAACTTCTGTTTTCACAATTCTGGTGATCGCTGCTCTGAAAACAACCAAGAGAAAAGATATTAGACATTTTCCATGAGTTCTAGATTTCTACTGTGTGTGAACTATGCTTAGTAAATAGAAAAGAGGCCGGCGCCACGACTCAATGGGCTAATCCTCCACCTGCGGTGACAGCACCCCAGGTTCTAGTCCCATTTGGGGTGCCGGATTCTGTCCCGGTCGCTTCTCCTCCTGTCCAGCTCTCTGCCGTGGCCTGGGAGTGCAGTGGAGGATGGCCCAAGTCCTTGGGCCCTGCACCCCATAGGAGACCAGGATAAGTACCTGACTCCTGCCATCGGATCAGTGCGGTGCACTGGCCGCAGTGCACCAGCCGCAGCGGCCATTGGAGGGTGAACCAACAGCAAAGGAAGACCTTTCTCTCTGTCTCTCTCTCTCTCACTGTCCACTCTGCGTGTCAAAAAAAAAAAAAAAAAAAAGGAAAACAAACATTTTTAAAACATCGTTTCTCGGTTTGAGCTTTTTCTCCCCATTTTGGGTTCCATAACAGTCCTTCATTCATCACTTTTGCTTGCTATTCTTCAGAATTATCCTGTACATCAAAATCTCAGGGTCACTTACCATCCCAAGAATTTGGGAGGACATTTCGTACTGTGTGGTCAATATACAGCTTAGGGGCATCCTTGGCCCCTTCATGACTCGCAGTTCTGTGGTTCCCCAGGAAGTGCATTGTAGAAAGAGAAAGGCAGTAGCTTTGGGAGTTAATGCTCTAAGTATTAATTGAGGTTCTTAAATGTGAGCTCTCATAGCAGGCTCCAGACTCCCCCTGGAATGAAATTATATTGAACATTTAACATTTTTCAGAGTTCACCTTCCACTTTAAAGAAGAGGGAGAAAATTGTTTTGGCAATGCAGATGTCTATTAGTATTTAAAGCAAGAATAATAAAACCATATCTTTATATATAAAAAAAGAGCTTTTAAAAAAAAGACAAAGAAAACAGCTCCCAGAGAAGTAATTTTTCAATCTTCTTGATTTGTTTAGTGGGAAATTGCTTTCCAATTTATTATAATTTGAAAAGACAATGAATTCTTCATTCAGAATTAATATAAAAATGACAAAATGCATCTTGCTTGTCTCAGAATTTACAACCTGTTTGGATAAAGCATTTTGAGCCATGGATCACCACTAAAACCCAAGACTTAGTGAGGACTGGTAATGCGTTCCATATGGTTTTCCTAAATGATAATTATAGCTTATTTTGAACTACAAATTATATACACGAAAAATGTTAATTTAATTTAGGGTTACCGACTGGATTTTTTTTTCTAAAAGCAGGTGTAATAGGAATTACATCTTCTGAATATTGTCAGTAATGGTAGACATGATGAATTGGTATAACCAAATTACTTCTAAATTTGACTTTATTTTGCAGATTCTCCTTGCAAATGTTCAGTCTGGTATGCATTCTCTGCGATTTATCCTGAACAGCTCAAACATTAATGAAGAAAATCAGAATAAATGCCTCTCCTGGACTCTCCAGTATGGCTGTTGACATAGACTACCTAGGAGAGGAGAGTATAAAACAGTCTGCATGTCTCTTCATTCAAGTTCACAATCAATCAGTGTTATATCAATAACATTAATATTTATTGAAGTTGAAATTAACTGTAACTTCTGCCTGAAAAGTATTTACTTACGGGCTTTCAGTTAGTTTCTATAATGAAATATGGCAATGAATTAGCCATGATAGTCTGGAGAAATATGCCTAATAAAAAAAGTTCATTTCTAGAAGCCAAGTTCTTCTCGTATTTATTTCAGTGTATCTGGCTCTTTCCCACCTCATCCTCCAAAACTGCCTTTTTTGGAAGCCCATTGCTGTTTTCAGTTAGAAAGGAAAATAGTTTGGACGATTTTTAATTAGCCTTCTGATTTTCAAGGTGTCAGGAACCATTCAAATTCTGATGAATGGCTCTCAATGGTGAGTCTTTAGAAAGGTGGAGGAGTATACCATGGTTAGGGACTGAAACTGGAGCCACATAGCTTGAGTGCAACCTGGCTTCCCAGACTTACTCTGCCTAAGAAAGCCACTCAGGGTGAGCCTCTACCTCTTTGTCTGTCAAATGTACGTAATAATAATAACACTTCTGCCATTGATATGGAAGCACCGTTGTGTCTGGGACCTAGAAATAATCTTTAAGTGTTTGTTGTACCATTGTAACAGCAACATCAAAAAAAACTCAAAAATTAAACAAAAAACCTCTTATTTTTAAAATATAGTTCTCTAGGCCCATACCTTGAGAGATTGCAGTTTATTAAATGTTGATCAGGGTACACATATCAGCAGTTTGACAAACATCCCAGTTGGTCTTGGATCACACTTCAAGAAAAACCAATGTGTTCCAAGCCGCTTATTTGGAAAATGATAAAAATTAGTCCAAGAGCATACAAAAAGCCTTTCTCAAAGTCACACAGCTAGGTAGGGACCCACCTGATAGAGACCTTAGCTCTCCCAACTCCCGTCCAGTGGGCTCTCCGCTGTGGCAAGCTCCACATTGTGAGCACTGCAGGGTGGAGAACCTTTTTTCCTGACAAGGGCCATTCGGATATTTGTCATATCATTCGTGAGCCATACCAAATTATCAACTTAAAAATTAACTTGCTATAGATTTATTATTGAATTTTGAGTCCCGCCTGCAGTTGCTTTGAAAGGGCTAGATTAAATGATTTCATGGAACTTATTCAACCTGTGGGCCAGCCATTCCCACTGCTGTGAGGTCCTGCGCCAGAAGGACACATCAGAAACATCTGGAAAGCCTTTTCAACTCACACCCAAGCCCCCATCCAGACTTGTGACCACAAGTGGCAGATCTCAGCCCTGAGCCCAGCTTCCCTGATTGTCCCCCAGCACAGGCAGGCGTACCTGTGAGCTTCCCATGCTCCTCTCAGGCTGGAACACAGAGCACACGATGTAACTCATGCTGGAGTCATTGTTCTCTCTTAACCATCCTTCTACATCATGACGGTAGCATAGGAATTCAAGTTATTAGCTATAAGTACCTTTTTTTTTTTTTTTTGGCTTATTTCTTCTAAAACTAGCATTAGGCACTAATTCAGCAAAGCATTTGGCTACCCTTCCTTGTTCTCCAGGAACCTTTAATATACAGTTTGGGCTAATCCAGTGATTCTCAACTATGGATGCTTTTGCCATCCAAGGAATACTTGGCAACATCTGCACACACTTTTGGTTGCCACAGCTGTGAAGCGGTGCTCCTGGCATCCATTGAGTAGAGGCCAGAGCTACTGTTGAACATTGGACCATCCCCAGGAAGGCCTTATAACAAAGGATTGTTTGGTGTAAAGCGTCGTTACTACCAAGGTGAAGAAACTGGAGGCTAATCAGTGGGAAAGAGAACTCAGAAAAGGGGCTTGTTTCAGAGAGCTGAGAGACACTTGTAGAGGGGAAAATTCACGAGGGAAGGGAAGGAGTAAGCAGCTATGTGAGTGGTCCTAGACAAGACCAGCACAACCACCTCTCCTACCCAGACTGAAAACCTACCACACTGGGGAAATGAAAAGTCACTGCTCTTTGAGGGTGGTTTGTTTTTCAGCACTTGGTATCTGAAAATTTCCCCTGTACCCCCAAGGTACATGTCTTTTTTTTTAAAGACTTTTCTTTATTTCGAAGTTAGAGAGAAAGACACACACACACACACACAGAGAGAGAGAGAGAGAGAGAGAGAGAGAGAGAGCTTCCATCTGCTGGTTTCCTTCCCAAGTGGCTGCAATGACCAGGGCTGCAAAGACCAGGAACCAGGAGTGTTATCCAGGTCTCCCACATGGATAGCAGGGGCCCAAGCACTTGAACCATCCTCCATGGCTTTCCCAGGCCCATTAGCAAGGAACTGGATCATGAGTAGAGTAGCTGAGACAGGAATCAGCGCCTGTATGGGATGTCGGCACCACAGGCGGCAGCTTTACCCACTAAGCCACAATGCCAGCCCCAGGATCAAATGTCTTTAGCCAAGAGTGGCTTACATAAGAGGCCAAGGTAGCTGTACCCTCCTCCTTCTCCTGGGCCCGCAGCCCAATGGGGGCCTAGTTAGCAAAATTGTGATGTCAATGAAATGTGTTTGCCTCTTTATTCATTCTCATTAAGCATTGTTCTTTCCCCTTCCAGGGGCTCTCTCCTCCCCTACAGACACTTAAAAGATACCCCAACCTCAGCTCATGCCTACCAGCCTTCCACCAGGCAGGCTCCGTACTTCAAGAGGCTGCCTCCTCCTTCTAGCCCCCCAAAACTTCTCTGTCCTAAATGCCATGCTCCCACCTTGCTGTGATGGGGGAACTATCCAGCTCTTTTAATTTACTAAGGCTGTCATTGCTGGTGAAATACTTCTACAATGTTTATTAATAATGTTGTTAGAATCCTGTGTACTTTGGGCATATATCACTCTAACTTTATCCAGACGAGGGTGGGGCAACACAGGAGGAACAAGAATTTGAGGAGTGAAATGATTCACCCATAGTCACAGAGCTGCAAAACCAGAGCTCAAAATTTTCAAACTCTAAGCATGGTGTGTTTTTTTTTCTTTCAGTATTTAACATTACTTGATCTATAGGTGTAACCTATGCAATTTCAGAAACTGTGCCAGGAAAAGGAGAAAAATAGTGGGAACATGTTGTCATCCAGTAGATATCTACTGAGTTCTTATTGTCTGTAAGGCATTGTCCTAGCCAAAGAGAACTACACATAAGAATCAGTGTGGAGGCAGGCCTTGTGGCACCAGTAGATTACGTCACCACTTGTGATGCCCACATGCAATATCAGACTGCTAGGTCGAGTCCTGGCTACCCTGCACACTTCAGATCCAACTTCCTGATAATGCACCTGGGAGGCAGTGGATGACAGCACAAGTGTTGGAGTTCTTGCCCTCCGTGTGGAAGACCAGGATGGAGTTCCTGTCTCCTGGCCTCAGCCTGGCCTGGCCTTGGCTGTCGTGGGCCTTTGGGGAGTCAACCAGCTTATGGAAGATTCTCTCTCTTTCGCTCTCACTCTCACTCTCGCTCTCACTCTCTGTCATTCTGACTTTCAAATACATAAATCCTTTATAAAAATCGTTCAGGATTTTTAAGCAAGTAAGCATATGTCTCCTCCTCCCCCCCCACCCCACCCCGAAAGATCACTCCCCCGCTAGCCTAGGAGGGGAAATTTGAAGGTCTGCAGCTGGGAGTACTTAAGCTCCAGAACTAAGTAAGGCAGGTTGCAGACTGAGAACACATAACATTCGCAGAATGGTGGGAGATGGCGGTTAAAACTTCTTGTCTCTGATGACAAAGGATAAGCACCCTTCATTATGTTTCAGCAGAGTAAGTCTGGCCCTGGAATCAAAAAGAAGTGGATTTGGATCCCCGTTCTATCCTTTAATGGCCATATAACTTTGGGAAAAATACTGTACCTTCCAAGTCTCGATTTCCTCAAATATATGGAAATCATGACGACACTACCTTCGGGAAGCTGTTGTGTTGCAGGTCATCCCATAGGCAGCGCACTAATCCTTCTGCTCGGGATATCTGAAACATCCTCTAACAGGCACTTACTATTCCATGTTATTGATCTGCTTGCTCTCTTGAATATTCTCCCCACTTGCAAGCTTTGCCTGTGTGCCCCTATTTCTCTTTTCCTTTGCGTCCATTTGTACAGTGACACTGAAGTGTGTTTAAACAATGGATCACTGGGGGAGGAGGGGTGTGAGAAAACTTTATAAATATGATCATGGATGTCCTCAACGTGCATGCATTTTATGTAATAGTTTGGCTATTATTTTAAGATGTCTTACTGAGTGTTCCACATTACCCTTGGGACTGGGTGACACATATTTTGATTTAAGGAATTCAATTATCTAAGAAATTTGGGACATCTCAGGTTCCACAAATTTGCTTCAAGGTATTAGCCTGTTAAAGGGGGAAAGTAGCAAGCATATTCCTTCCCACTACAAAGTCCTCAGAAATATCAAAGTTTTACTCAAAGTTTGAATTGAGTCATACATCAAGAAAAACACATTGCATTCCTTTGACACAAGACAAATGCCATATGTTAAGTTTATTTTTAAATGGTGGATAAGAACAGGGAGACCATGTTCTAGTCTGAGAAAATATTGATGCCATGGTGTTGATGAGGCAGGTTATGGTTTAATTCATACCTGCGGATTAGAGAATGAAAAATGAGCCCACACCCTCGGCCTGACATCTGTGTAAATGGTGCATAGGGATGGAGGCCTGTCTGCCTGCCTTAACATTCTTGGGATAAAGTAAATACTGAAGGGCTTGACGCCTTGCCTAAGCCTAACAAAGCTGGCCCAGCTGGTGCCCAGATGCATGCATTGAAGGTCCTAGAGGCTGGGAGACAGGGAAGAAGCCAGGAGATGCCTTGGAATTAGCAGAGTTGGGAGAAATAATGCGAAATGCCTGCTCTTACCCAGAATTGTCTTTATGTGCAGTTCAAAGTGAATCAAATGGGAGTTTGGGAGCGTCCCTCCGCCTAGCCTCTCTGGCCATCCTGCCAGTCCGCTCTTCATTCTGTACCCCTTCCTCCTCTCAGTGTTCACAAGGATAAGATCACAAGGGCAGTCTGGAAGTTTCTTTTAAACCTAAATATGCACACGCCCTGTTCCTCAGCTGTTCCCCCTGTGGTACTCTGTCCCACCTGAACTTGGGCAAGGAGATTTGGTAGCACATTCCTCAGAGCAAGCAACTGGAAACAAGCTGAATGCTCAGCCACAAATGAAAAAAGGCAGGATCATTTTGTATCGGCTCTGAGATTTCTCTTTGTAAAACAGGTTCAGTGTTGGCTACTTATTTCCTAGAGCTCCTGGAGGACTGAGTACGAAGACTTCACAACCAGCAGTTTTTACATCACAGCAGCTATTATTATTGTTCTCACTAGTACTACTCTTACGTGGAATACTATGCAATCATTAAGAGGAATGACTTATGTCCTGTAGTAACAATGATTTTAAAGGCAAAAAAATTTAAGTGTAAAATCATGAGTTGCATGTACCATATGTAATAGTATTTTCATATTCACAAAGGCACCAATCGCCTACCAAGAACACACTTGCCCAACTTGTCTCATTTTGACAAGGCTCTCAGACATTCACATGGAGCTGGAAAATAAAAATGTGCAGAAGTAGCATTTATAGTACCAGAAAATCTTTATGAAGTAATATATAGGCCTTTGGATATACATGTGTGTATAAAATCTTTGGAAACAGTAAGCAAAAGCACAGATCAAACTCTGCAAGAAGTAAAATGGATAAAATTTGGGTTTTTCTTGTTTCTTTACTGTCTTGAAAAATCAGGAGGTAGAAGTTGGAGATGTAGAAAAAACAAGCTGAACCTTATCTCAGATGCGTTCATTTAGGAATAAAAACACGTGAGTTGCACCATTAAAATAAAGAGCAGGAGAAGGGAAGGCTAAAGCGTTCATTTTTTGCCAAATCAGGAATGTTTGTTATTTAGTGAGCATACCCTGAATCTTGCAACCTCAGAAGAAAAGAGCCCTTCAGGAACCTTCTAGAACAGGCCCCACATCTACTTGTGAGGGGATTGAGGTTCACAGAAGAGAAGTTTTCAGCTCAAAGTCCTATCACAGAGGTGGTAGGGACAGAGGGGAAGAACAGGTAGCCAGCCCTGGGCCGGGAATGAGTAGTCAGAACCTTAGAAATGTGGCTGATCAGCTAGCCAAGGGGGCATGAAGGCCGGGAACAGGGGAGGTGAGTTAGAAGGCTGTCAAGAGGTTTTGTAGCAGAGATTCACCAACATAAAACTTCAGCAGGAAAGTTTCTTGGGCTTTCCCTTTCCCCTTGCTTCCAAAGGGGTTTCTGGGTTTCCCTGCTTACCCTGAAGGATCATTGGCTGGGGTCTCAGACACAGGATTGAAAGGTTGTCAAGTCTACGGCCACACCATCCTGAGCGCGCCCGATCTTGTCTGAAAGGCAGTCAAAAAAAAATCTAGAAATGTTTCATTAGAAAAGATTAAGACTCATAAAAATAATAATAGATCTAGAACACTGAGGGGCAAGAGTGAGCAAAAAGCAATGCTAGAGAGAGTTTGGAAAGAGTGGGTTTTAGGGGTAGAGCAGGAGTTGGTTGTAATCCAGACAATGGAACAGAAAGAAGAGACGAGACTTTCTAATGTTTCTGTGGGTTAGGGATGTAAGCCCCTCTGCACGATGTCACAAGAGACTTCAGGAAACATGTGACTTGGTCTTCAGTGTTTCTGGAGGTCTGAGTTAGTGTTGTGTGGAATGGGCCAGCAGCCCAGGTTCCTAAAGTCTGCACCAAAAAACACCATTGCTGATGAAAATTGAAGGCGCTCCACGGCATTTGAAATGCCACATTCATCTTCGTGTTAGAATCAGGACCTGAAGCCCCCTCTCCCGATTCTCCCCCTCAGCTGTCTTGACTCCTTGCTCTTGTGCTTCTGTTCCTCAGGCAGAGAGAGAAATGAGGTGGTGTTCACCTATAGCTCACAACAGAAACCACTTCCTTTCCCAGGGTAACGACAAAAGGGCTTCCGCAGAGCACCAACTGCCCACCGAGAACACGCTTGCCTGGCTTTTGGCACTCAGCTCAGTGAGGCCCTCTGGCTTGCAGTGGGCTTAGCAAACAGAAATGTGGAGAAACAGCACGTATGTCAAGTCATCATCACGTAAGAATAAAATACACACACGCATCCCCAAGAGCATGGGGAAAAACCAACACATGTGCTTCATCCGCGCTGGCAGAGTGCCAGATGGGGGGCTGAAAAACTTACTACATTTGGTGCCCTGTGGGAAGTAAATGTAAGGATTTTCTATTTGCTCTGAGCATTGGCTTTTCTGCCCTTGGTTACCTCAGTTTGGTGAGATGGGTTTTAGATGCTGAATTTTCCAGACAGATCAGAGTATGCATTGATGTTCATTTGCCAAAGATTACCTGGGTGGCACCTCGTGTAAGAATGGAAATGAGTCTCCTAAATCCCGCACACGTTGAATGAAGCATAAACAACTTTGTTGAAATAGTCTATGACCTGGAATGCTAACAGCCTTTGGTTTGCTTGTCGTAATGCAAAAATATGAGAAATATTTAGTCTTTGAAAATATACAGTGGTATCATAATTTTGCTACAGGTTCGAAGCAAACACAATGTAACTTAGTGTATTAAAAGCATAATGTCATTGTATATTTTCAAAATGCAAACAGCAAAGAGTTTGATGAATAGCTAAAGAGCACCAGACCATATCTTATCCTTATAAAAGTGTCTCCCATGAATATTAACTGTATCTCACAGAACATTCTTAGCAGGCTTGGTAGTAGAATGTGTAGACAACAACTCTATAGAAATATATATATATACCCACCTGGTGTGCGGTCTGTGTCAACTCAAAGGGAGGATTATATAAACCTTGGAGGCCCGGCCTTTTGCTTCTGAACAAAGAAACACATCTAAGTGTTTATGATTTTCCAGATCCCTTATACACCTAGGGTCTTAAAAATTCTATTTTTTGACTCACATATCCCTCTTTTTAGATAACCAAACCAGATTATTTATAATACATCATCATCTGTTTTAATCTATGTTTGATGTTCAATTTTGTGTTTAAAACTATATTAGTTTTGTATCATAAAATTGATAGATGTTCATTGTAAAAAGGAATTTGGATGGTGTGAGTTTAATTCAGTTACAAGTAACAAAGACATAAATATGTAGGGATTTATTTTGTCTTGTCAAGTCCAGGAGCAAGTAGTAGAGCCTCCTACCCAGTTAAACACTCTGTGGGGCTGGAAATGCTGTTAATTGTGTTTGTCCAGTTCAATAGCCACTAGCCATATGCAGCTACTGAATATTTGAAAAGTGGCTAAGAGGAATATGGAATTAATTTTTTATTTTATGTAATTTTAATTTAAATTAAAAAATATCAGCATGTGACTAGAGCTGGTACCATAGTAGACAGAGTGGTAATGGGTTGGAGTGAATGAGACTAATATTCCTATAGCCTAGCCTTCTCCTGTTTGTGATTTCTATCCTCAAGATACCCTCATAGTCCAAGTTGACTGCTGGAACCACACCGTGAATCCACGTACCAAGTAGTGGGAAGGCACATGAGCAAAGATATTCAATGGAACTTTCTGGCATGGTGCGTAAGTTCTGTTGTCTGTCTTGCCTTTTAAGGCACTGTCCTGTACATCACTTCTACTTACAGCTTGCCCAAAACTTAGTCACATCACTCCACTGGCCCACCACGAGTCTGAGAAAGAGTTGATATTTGTTTTTCTTGTTTGTTTTACTGAAGGATTTGAGAGCAAGTAGTTAGCACTCCCTGGTGCAAATATATGTCAAATCTATTATTCCATTCCATTCTCTTCATCCCCAAAGCAAATTCATTACTAGTCTTCAGAGATAACTAGCATGAGTAACATTGGGTATAACCATCCAGCAAATTCATCTATATACAAATGTTTACTCTTTTTATTATATTTTTCTCCTTGTACATATTCTTTCCCAGGTTATATTTTGCATTTTTACAATATGTCTTAGATGCATTTCAATGATAATATATACAGATTGACACAGAGTACACAGAGGTATATCATTTCACAATAGTATATAGAGATTTATGTTGTTCTTTTTCATTCAATATACAGTAAATTCTCTAAAGGCAGGAACTGTGTCTATTGTGTTCATATTTGTGCCCTACATGTAGAAGTTGAAAAAAATTAGCAGCATTCTATCTCATTTTATGGATAAACCATAATTATTTAACCTATTCTTTCCTCTTAACCCCCACAAAACCCTCTCCCAAGAAAATAAACAATGGCCTTGTTCTAGAGAACTCTGAAGCACTAACTAAATTAGCCATGGCTCTGACAATCAATTTTCTTAGTTGTCTTCCCAATCAACTAAAAAACTGATTGTCTTCACTCTGTTGTGATTTGATTCTGTTGTTGTAGCATCTCAAAAATGTGTCTGTGTCTGTTACTCCCTCCATGAAGATATGTGTAGGCTTAGAAGCAAAACCAGTTAGGGAAAAGGTAAACTAGTTAAAACTTCTCTTAGGAAGGACAAAAAGTCATTGCTTTGGATTTTCCAGACATTGCCTTCCTACAGATCTGGTCTGCAGCCTGGAGAGAAATGGGTGGATAGGGCTTAACACTGGAGTGCCATGAAGGGACTTTTGGGAAACTCAAAGTCATCCCCTACCGTGCTAATCCCTGTGGCAGCTTGTGTGGAAAATGAATGGGAAGTGTTGGTGCCGAAACAGAGATGCTTTACACACAGTGCAGAAGCAAGAGCTTTGGGATCAGACAAACCAAGGTTTGACCCCTGGCTCAGCCACTTCTTCCCACCATGACCCTAAGTACATTATATCATGCCTATGAGACTCTGTTCCCTTTTCATTAAAGGGGGATAATGTCCCTGCCCTCCCAGCATTGTGGTGTGAATTAAAGCAGATAGCTGTGTATCCATGTATCATATATTTTCTGGTATAGCAGCACCCCCAGAGTTGTCAGTGTGGAAAATATTCAGATGTTTCCACGATGTTGAAATGGGTCCTAAGAGTGGATCGATTTGATAGTAGAGTTGTCTATCCATATTGAATTGCTCAAACTGTTTTGGTTTGAAAGGGGTCCCATTTTCATTTCTCTGGAAAGGCAGCCGAAGTGGTGTATGGTTCAAACAGAAGAGAATACCTAGGAAAGATAGTGGAAAATGAAATTTAAGGATAAATTTAAGAGTGGATGTTTAGCCTATCAAGTAAAGGTGGCTGCCTACTACATCAGCATGCCTGGGTTCAATTTTTGACTCCAGCTTCCTGCTAGTGTGGACTCTGGGAGGCAGTAGATGATGATGACTCAGACAATTGGATTCCTGTCGGTCACATAGGATACCTGAACTGAGTTCCCAGCTGCTGGCTCCAGCCTTAGCCAATCTCCAGCCATTGTAGACATTTGGGGAGTGGGGTAGTAGATGGGGGAGCTCTCTCTCTCTCTCTCTCTCTTTCCCTTTATAAAAAGAGAGAAAAGTCTATTTTGCTGCAAAAATCTTTTGAAATCTATGCAGTTTTTTTCATAATACGTATTTTCCCAATATCTTTTTTGAAGACTCCATGTATTTGAGTGTCTCTCTTATGGACCAGTGAAGGCACTCTTGGGACATAGAGACCAACACAATAAATAGGATCATAGCAGCCAGTTAGACCAGAACTCAACACACAGATACCAGGAAGTTTTCTAAGCCAGAGTTTTCCATTGATCATCGACTTTAGGAGTACTTAGAGGTGCTGGGTAGAAGTGCAAATTCCTGGGACCCAACTCAACACAGGACTGGGATCTTTGTGGGTAGAGTCCTCAGGCCTCCAGTTTTGCAAGCTTATTAGGTGATCTTTATTCACAGGAAAATTTTAAAAATGCTGTCTTAGGGGGATTTCCATTTAATAACAATAACTAAATTGAAAAATTCAACACTTTTTAGAACCCATCTAAAACCCATTTAGAAGTGAGACACTAGAGTAGAAAGAGAAGCCTGCACACGGATAGGGGCAAACAGAAACTCCAGAGAAACAGCACAGAGGAGGGAGTGATATGCCCTGTCAAGCATTGCTAGGGGAAGTTTAATGGGAAGATGATAGGGGCTGACACTGTGGCACAGTGGGTTAAGCCACTTATGACACCAGGACTCACATCCCCACATCAGAGTGCCAACTGGAGCCCTGGTGATGTGCCTTGGAGAGCTGCACAAGATGTCCCAAGTACTTTGGTTTCTGCCACCCATGACGGAGACAAGGATGGAGCTCCAGGCTCCTGGCTTTGAATTGGCTCAGCCCTGGCTATTGTGGCCATTGGGGAAGTGAATCAGCAGATGGAAGATCTCTCTCTCTCTCCCCTCTCTCTCTTTTTGCCTTCTCTCTCTTGACTCTTCCTTTTAAGTAAATAATAATAACAAATAAAATAAAAGATGAGAGCTGAGCTGCCTTTGGAGGCTGAATAGGGGTTCACCAAGTTGCCAAGAGAGTGTCGTATGTATTCCAGAGCAGTTCTCAGGCATTACTGCATATATGAATCGTCTGGGGATCCTGTCGAACTGCAAGTTCTGTTTCAGTAAAGCTGGGATGCGCTCCCAGGTGACACTGAAGGTCCGTGGGCCATGCTTTGAGTAGCAAAACTCCAAGGGTAGAAATGGTATTGGTCGTAACATATCAGACAAGATGTCTGGTCTACACGTAGGGAGGCAGTAATTCTTCACTGTGCTGTGATCTGTTTTGATTCCTCATTTCTGGACAATCTGCAGACCACTGCCCTTCTACTTAGGAGTATCATTAAGCCTCGTCACATTCCTGTATCCCTTGAGCATCCTACCCTAGACCCTGCAACATGGAATTGCCCAAGTGAAAAGCAACCCAATGTGAAACTCAACATCAGCAATTCTAAGCATGTGATAAACTGGCCAGTAAACTGTAGTGGTTTTGGCCTGTTTTCCTAAAACTTTTGTTCTTCTTCCTTTACTTCAGCTGCGGACTTTCTTTCTTTGTTGATGTTGTTGTTGTTGTTGTTTAAATTAAGGACCAATAGAGCATACTTCTCCAGCACTGATTCTCAGTGTCACTGTGCTCTTCCCTCTCCGTTACACCTTCAGGAAGCTGCCAGAGATGACTCTCTGTGTGTTATTGTCTAAGGAATTCCCCTCTGTAGTTATAGCTCTGAGCTTAACCTTTTCCCTGAACTTCAGACTGGAGGCACGGCATGGAAGCACGGGTATGAGCACCAACTCTGGAAGTAGACAGTCCTAGATTAACATCCCACCTGTGGCTCTGTGTGACCTCAGACAAATTGCTTAGCTTTTTTGATCCTCAGTGTCTTCACATGTACCATGGGGATAAAAGGAGCACCTATCTCATACTTTTACTGAAAGGGTAAAATAAGGCAACCTAGGTAGAGGGCACAGTACCTGGTTCATCATAGTGATTACCGAAAATATCAGATTCGCCTACCCTATTCCAATAACCTCCACTCCTATCTCCATTTCAGCTCCAACCCCTGTACTGACTCACATGCCCAGCTCACATACCTGAGTGCCCTTCACCCCCACCTACCCTCACCATTGCTTCTCTCACCCACAGGCGCTACCCTGGATTTTTCCCTGAAGCCAACTCCCACTTGTGTGTTTCTTCTAAGGGACTCTGTCCTGTTTGCACAGTGATAGATCCTCCCACACAAACCACATGTTTGCTGTCTCACCAAGCTTTGTTATAAGCTTAGCAGACAATCACAACAGGCTCAAGGAGAGGCAGCCTAGGGAGAAAATGTACTTGTATACCCTTGCCAAGTAAAAGTGTGGCCATGACAACCTGTGTACACAATGGGTAAAACTGAGATTTTTCTATTTAGGGTTTGGCTTTCTTAGCTACTAATTATATCTTGTCGGCCTCATATATTTGAAGTAACTAACTTCTCTTTCTTCTATGTCCTGTGATGCAGTTGCATATTGCTACAACTGCAAGCATTCTAACCTTTTGAAAGGCTTGCCATTTGTTTCAAGACAGATCTGAAGACACTTGAGATCTGTCTTGAAACACTTAAGAAATTAACCCTTTTACTCTGAAATCACTTCATTCCTTCAACACTACCTCTGCTAGCTCTTGACTCATCACACCCAGAGATGCACCGTAGCCCACATGTTGTTGTATTTTTAATAAATTTTTTAAGATTTATTTACTTTATTTGGAAAGATAGAATTAGAGAGAGAGAGAGAGACAGAGAGAGAGGTCTTTCACCTGCTGGTTTACTCCCCAGATGGCCACAACAGCCAGGACTGAGCCAGGCGGAAGCCAGGAGCCAAGAACTTCCTGCAGGTCTCCTACAGCCCACATGTTGTTTTGTGTTGTATTGTCCTTTGTCCTGGAATTGATTACTATGAGTAGGTAATGGATTATTAGGAGGGAAGAGGAGAGTGCCCACCAACAAATTTTCTTCCCAGTATTGATTTGGGAGAGGTAAACTTTACTTCCTAAGCTTTTGCCTTTCAAACTTTCAAAGACTGAATCATTCAAAAAGTATTTCCAGGGGCAGGCTTTGGTGTAGTCGTTAAGAAGCTGCTTGGGGCTGGCGCCACGGCTCACTAGGCTAATCCTCCGCCTGCAGCGCCAGCATCCAGGGTTCTAGTCCCGGTTGGGGCGCCAGATTCTGTCCCGGTTGCTCCTCTTCAGGCCAGCTCTCTGCTGTGGCCCAGGAAGGCAGTGGAGGATGGCCCAAGTGCTTGGGCCCTACACTGGCATGGGAGACCAGGAGGAAACACCTGGCTCCTGGCTTCAGATCGGCGCAGCGCACTGGCCATAGCGGCCATTTTGGGGTGAACCAACGGAAGGTAGACCTTTCTCTCTGTCTCTCTCTCTCTCACTGTCTAACTCTGCCTGTCAAAAAAACAGCTGCTTGGGACACCTTCACCCCACATTAGATCATGTGGG
Organism: Oryctolagus cuniculus; assembly: GCF_051225735.1. Classification (NCBI taxonomy): domain Eukaryota; kingdom Metazoa; phylum Chordata; class Mammalia; order Lagomorpha; family Leporidae; genus Oryctolagus; species Oryctolagus cuniculus. The sequence continues at coordinate 84,178,231 of NC_142876.1, forward strand.
GTGAAGTCCCAGCTCTGCTTCCCATTCCAGCTTCCTGCTTATATGCACTCTAGGAGACAATAGGTAATGGCTCAAGTACATCGATCCCTGCCACCCATGTGGGAGGCTTTGATTGAGTACTGAGCTTCTGGTTTCAGCCTGACCCAAGCTGTCCCTGTCTTTTGTGGGCATTTGGGGAGTGAACCAACAGACAAATTTTCTTGCCTTCTCTTTTATTTTCTTCTTTTCTTGCCTTTTCTCTTCTTTCTTTGTTTCTGTCTCTGTCTGCCCTTCAAATAACTACTTTTTTTAAAATTTTTAAAAAGATTTCTTTATTTGAAAGGCAGAGTTACAGAGTCAGAGAGAGAGAGAGAGAAAGAGAGAGAAATACATCCACTGGTTCACCCCCCAAATGGCCACAATAGCTGGTGCTGGGCTGATGCAAAGCCAAGAGCCAGAAGCTTCTTCTAGGTCTTCCACATGGGTGCAGGGGTCCAAGGACTTGGGGACCATCTTCCACTGCTTTCCCAGGTGCATTAGCAGGGATCTGGATTGGAAGTGGAGCAGATGGGACTTGAGCCAGTGTCTATACGGGATGCCAGCAGTGCAGGCAGAAGCTTTTACCTGCTACACCACAGTGCTGGTCCCTTGCTTTATATTTTTAATATATACACACACACACATATACACATATATACATATATATTTTTCATTGTCTTTAAGCTTTATTATTATTTATTCTGTAATGTAGATATAATATATACTATGTATTTTTCTATAGATTTTATCATTCAACATTAAATTGTGAGCTTCATCAAAGTTATTACAGTGTATGTGTGTATGTGTATACAGAGAGGGAGATCAAGTTCACTGCTACATAGTTTCTCATTGTATGAGTATCCTCATACTACCATATATGTCTTCTTCCTCCTCCTACAGAACATTAAGTCATTTCTAAATTTTCTCATTTCAAACATTGCTCTAGTGAACATTTTACACCTGCCTTCTTGTGCTTCCTGATGAGAATGTGGGAGTTGCTCCAGACTCCTTGGCAGTGAAACACATGGGTCATGGTCTAAGGGTTTCTTTGAGGTGACCAGGTACTGCCAAGCTGCTCTTTGATGTGGTCGTAAGTATTCATAGTCTCTCCCAGAGTCTACGGTTCCATGACTCGGTATTATCATTCCTATTTGGTTTGGGACGACGTCTTAATTGTAAATGAAATGAAATTTGCTATGGTTTTCGGCATTTATTTCCATAATTACCAGTATGGTTGAGCATCTTTCCATACTTTGTAGAATGTGTGTGTGTGTGTGTGTGTGTGTTGTGTGTTGTGTGTTGTGTGTGGTGTTCTGTGTGTAATTTTTTAGTGTTTTTTTTTCCAGAAATGTAATGATTATTAATTGTTTTGTTTCATGACCAACACAGGTTGTGAAATAGATTACATCTAAATGGCATAATAAGATAAATTTTCACTTTAGAAATAAGCAATGACTTTTAAGCCCCAGGCTTTACAGCAAGGACAGAAACGCAAGTCCTCCTTGAGAGTTTGTCATTGATCAGCTCTATAACCTGGGAGCAAACCATTTTGCTTCGCTGGATCTCCCTTTCCTCGTCTGTAATAAAAGGGAAATCATGTGAATACTTTTAAGAAGAGACAGTCTGATTTTCCTTTCATCTGGTTATTTTTAGCTCCCTTCAATGGAAATTTCTATAGAGGAGCTCTGAGCACCCATGTGCTCAGCAAATGCTGAGGCCCCTTAGTCTGTGGATCTGGGAAACCAGAGAAAAAAGAAACCATCTCTGGAAGGAACAATGGGAAGAGTCTGGCTTCAACGAGGCTGCTAGAGACCTGTTGCTTTACAGACACTGTAAAGACCATTCAGGCTTATCCTGACAAGTATTGTCCAAAAGGACTCCTAGGATCTCCTGACAAATTACAGTGGGACTTTGTAATTCATTAATTATTGTGTTGAATGGACTCAATGGACTAACTGACTCTTTTGCTTTGCTGACTTATTTATTTTCTTTCTGTGTTATAAGTGAGAGGTACCTTTTTTACTTACACAATATTTATCACTCTAGGCATGAATTCTTGTTTATTGGATACATCCTTTAGTGGTTTTTCCCCCCTACTTTTTTCTTTTCTTTTAAATGGTCTTCAGTTATTTTTTATCATGCTAGTAGTAAATCAAAAAATTTACATGCTATCCTCCAATTCAGTTACTAGATATTTGTAACACCGAACCATGGAGTCAGGACATTTGTTAACACCAAACCATGGAGTCAGGACAGGAGCTTTTTCCTGTTAGTCATTGACTCTTTTGCAAAAAAGAAAACCAAAACAAGCCCTTGGAAGACACCAAACCTCAGAGCATGGAAAGGTGTGTTGGTCTGAAAGAATTTGAGTGGTCTCAACGACAGCCTGCGTTCGAGCCACTTGGATTCCACCGGGAGGTGAAGATGGAGGTTAAATAAGGAAGGCGGTCCTCCCCTCACCCCCATTCTTGATGCCAGTGAGGTTTCCGAATTGCTCTGTGCTACGGGCAACAAGACAAGGGGGCAAAGTGCCTGTACAATGGCCACCAGTGTTAAAATGCTGAGCTGTAATTACAGCACAAGGAGATGCCCAGCTGGAAATATTTGGAAGGATTTTGATACCCAGTGGAAAACTCCGGAAAGGGTTCTGGGGTTAGAGGTCACGCGCATAGCCTTAAAGGCTGCATGTGACAGTTGTTTTTCTATCAGCACTTGACAGGTGAGTCGCGGACATCACGTCTGCCTCCTCAAGGGATCTGACAAAATGTCAGGGCTCCTGGCCCAGCTAAGTTTCACCCCCTCTCACTCCAGGCCCTTATACAAACAGCTACAAGTTTTCAGGCCCTTCCTTTCCATTCAGGCTTTTTTTTAAGTTAAACAAAGTCACTGACCATCACAGAGAAAATATTCAGAGCATTGTATGGGGAAAAGGAGGTACAAAATGGGACTGTTTACTTTGCAATGTTTGGATTATAAACAAATATTCACACCTGTGTCAGGCCTCTGGTTGCTGGAGAACTTGGCCAACTATTTGAAACAAACACATTTTCATACTTGACATAACTGCAAGTCATTTTAGCATCTATTGCCAAGACCGAAAATTAAAACACAAAGAAGAAAAAGGACAAAGTGTTCCATGGGTGATTAGCCAAAGGAAGAAAATTCCTAAATTGAATGAATTTCACCACCATTATGTGAACTATTTCATTTCTGTATCCAAGAGTCTTTCTGGAGGTGAAATATGTGTAAAATTGCATTTAAAGACATGGTGGTGCTGATAGATTGCTCTAATACATAAAGTGAAAAGGTAGCAAATACTTTTCACCACAGTATTCATGCCAAGGGTTACCACTGGAACAACAGTGAAAATCAGGAAAACTAGCAGGATCAATTTAGTAAAAAATGTGGTCAGGTCAGCCTTCACCAAGGGCAGTTTCTTGTTTTTAACCATGGTCAACTCAGTAGCGTGGTAACTGTGAGATGCCCAAATACTGGTAGAGTTTCCAACACTCCGAAATCTGCTGACTACATAGAGACAGCGCCTATCAACAAACAAATGAGTCCTGTGATGCTTTGTGCTGTGTAGTTAAGTGCATCTTCTTAAGAGATCTTCAAAAATAATTAGCTGGCTATTTTTAGAGCCACTGAGGGCACTGTTTCCTCGGGCATTTCCCTTGCAGATCTGTGTAGCTTTGTACTAGACTTTGACTTCATGGAATTCAGAGTTGGCTTAGGGACCAAGTTCATTGCTCACAGTTGCCAAGTGGTAGTCAGACAGTGCTGTAGACACAGCCAGCAAGCTTCCTCATGAGATGGCTGAACTCCTTGGGTGGTCTTTGCAGTCACATGGCTGACTCACCCACAGAGGCCCAAGCAGAACTGCAAGCAACTATTAGGCCAGGGGACTTCAAAAAGTTGGTAGGAAAATGAAATTAAAATGTAAGTTTACTTTGGTACAAAAAATTTTGAAGTGTACAGTTTTTTTCAAAATATACATTTTCCATGAACTTTTTTATGATCTCTACTATTTAATGAATGTTGAAAATATATATGTATGGAGAGCCATTTTCTTTTCCTGTCTTTTTTTTAAGATTTATTTTATTATTTTTTGAAAGGCAGACAGAGAGAGGACCAGACAGAGAGAGATCTTCCATCTCTTGGTTCACTCCCCAAATGGCCGCAGCAGCCAGGGGCTGGGCCAGGCCAAACCAGGAACTTCGTCTGGATCTCCCACATGGGTGCCAGGGCCCAAAGCATTTGGGCCATCCCCTGATGCTTTCCCAGGTGCATTAGTAAGCAAATGGGTTGTAAATGGAGCAGCTAAGACTTGATCCAGTGCCCATATAAGGATGCTGGCATCATAGGCAGTAGTTTTACCCCCTATACCACAATGTCTGTCCCAAGTGCCATTTTTCTTAGATAAAACCTGATAGATTTATATTAAATGTTTGGTCTGAAAATTGTACTCCCAGGTTTTCTTTTTTCCCTATAGATATTGGATTTCCTGTCACAAAACCATTTTGTGTTTAGCCCCAAAAGTATTTTAATTTTGTATGAAAAGATTTATTAATTTGAAAGGCAGAATTACCAAGAAAGAACACACACATGCACACACTCACACACACACAGAGCCATCTTACATCTGCTGATTCACTCCCCAATTAGCTGGGCCTGACCAAAACCAGGGACGGAGAACTCCATCTGGGTCTGCTGCTTCCCCAGGCACATTAGCAAGGAGCTGGATCAGAAGTGGAACAGCTGGGACTCAAACCAGCATCCATATGGGATATCAGCATTGCAGATGTAACCTAACCTGCTGTGCCACAACCCCAGACCCATCAAAAAGCATTTTAATTTTGTTCAAAATGGCATCAATATTTTTGAAGCAAGAACAGCTTGTGCCGGCGCCACAGCTCACTAGGCTAATCCTCCACCTTGCGGCGCCGGCACTCCGGGTTCTAGTCCCGGTCGGGGCGCTGGATTCTGTCCTGGTTGCCCCTCTTCCAGGCCAGCTCTCTGCTGTGGCCCAGGAGTGCAGTGGAGGATGGCCCAAGTGCTTGGGCCCTGCACCCGCATGGGAGACCAGGAGAAGCACCTGGCTCCTGCCATTGGATCAGCGCGGTGCGCCGGCCGCAGCGTGCGGGCCGCGGCGGCCATTGGAGGGTGAACCAACAGCAAAGGAAGACCTTTCTCTCTGTCTCTCTCTCTCTCACTGTCCACTCTGCCTGTCAAAAAAAAAAAAAAAAAAAAAAAAAAAAACCACATCATAATGAGGAGCTGCACGTGGTGCACAAAAAGCACAGTAGCTTTGGGCAGGAATGACTAGGAATGACTTGGTATTAGGTATTTTCTTTGTGTTTTCTGAACAAACCATAATTAAAGGGGATAAAGTAGAAGTAATGGAAGGTGCTTGTTGAAAGCTCTGGGATTGGTTGGGTGCTGTCCTTGGGCTGACAGGGAATGCTCTGTGTGGAAGGCCGTTGTGCCTTGTGATTTCCTTGGAATAAAAAAGGGCAGAGATAACAATGCACCAAAAGCCAAAAAAATGTTCGCCCTCAGTCACAAATAAGCAACCCTGTAGGCACCACTGCATGTGTGCACTCTACACCTCTATTTATAGTCACTCCCCGTGTCTGTAAGGGGGTGATGGAGTGAACCACACTGTCAGGGTGACCATTTGTTTCTTTTCTTTCTTTTTTTTTTTTTTTTTTTTTTTTTTTGACAGGCAGAGGGGACAGTGAGAGAGAGAGAGAGAAAGAAAGGTCTTCCTTTGCCGTTGGTTCTCCCTCCAATCGGCACACCGCGCTGATCTGAAGGCAGGAGCCAGGTGCTTCTCCTGGTCTCCCATGGGGTGCAGGGCCCAAGCACTTGGGCCATCCTCCACTGCACTCCCCGGCCACAACAGAGAGCTGGCCTGGAAGAGGAGCAACCGGGACAGAATCCGGCACCCCGACCAGGACTAGAACCCGGTGTGCCGGCGCTGCAAGGCAGAGAATTAGCCTAGTGAGCCACGGCGCCGGCCAGACCATTTGTCTCTAAAACTCACAATTTCAGCTCCATTCAGAAACTTACATAGGAAAGAAATGTGGTTCTCTTGGCTTCTTCTGTTATTTAGGTCACTCTGTTTCATGCTCAGCTCTTTTTCAGGAAAGGGACTTGAAGTAAAACAAAAGAAACAACATCAGTAATCTTATTAGCAGCTCTTATTTACTGAGCACGCACTATGTGCAAGGCCCTGAGCTGTGGGTATTACAGGTAAAATCTCACAGCCAAGAGTTCTTCTTTTCGGCCTACTAGAAGTATTAGAAATGAAATTCTTCAAGGTAGTCTGCCTGGTTGCATATTTGACATAAAGAAAATCATCTTATGAAGTGTGAATTAAATATATATATATATATATATTTATTTATTTATTTATTTATCTGAGTCCTGCCACCTGTGTGGGAGACGTAGTTGACTTCCAGGCTCCTGGCCTCAGCCTCGCCCAGCCCTTTGTGTTGAGGACATTTGGGAAGTAAACCAGCAAATAGAGAATATCACTCTTTCTCTCTCTCTGCACCTTTCAAATAAGCAAAAAGTAAATTTTAGAAAAAATTGTAAAGTAAAGAAAGAAACTGGGTAAATTATGGTACTTTCATATCTATAATACGATACAATTATTAAAAATTAGGTAGATCAATATTAATAGACAGGAAAACAGGTTAAGTGAACCACAAATGAACATATATACATGCACTCACATACCCAGTGATGAAAATTTGTGTACATACAGGTATGGTCAGAGAAGCTTTGCGAGATGGTCACTATGTCGTTAACCCTGCTTATCTCACATTAGGGTCAGAAGAATGCTGAGTGATATTTAACTTTATCATTTTACTTTCCTGTCATTCTGGCATATTTTCTACATTAAATGCTCATTATTTTTCAATAGACCTTTTTGTAGTATGGATTTAGGCTCACAGCAAAAATTAAACAGAAGGTACAAAGGGTTCCCATGTACTCCTCTCCTCCCCTCGCACACACATGCGTACTCCCAGTCTCCCTCCATTTTCAGTGTTCCCCTCCAGAGTAGTATTCTTGTTATGACCTACGAACACACATGACATGTCATCGTTACGCAAACTCCATAGTTTACATTAGGGTCCATTCTTGGCATTGTACATCCTATGGGCATATATGACTTTTAAACAACAGTTCAAAGGGCCAGCATTGTGGTACAGCAGGTAAAACTGCCAACTGTGATGCCAGCATGCCATATGGACCCCTGGTTCATGTCCCAGCTACTCCATTTCTGATCCAGTTCCCTACTAATATCCTGGGCAAAGCAGTGGATAATGGCCCAAGTGTTTGGGCCCCTACTGCCCATGTGGGAGACCTGGAAGAATCCCCTGGCTCCTGGCTTAGGCCTGGCCCAGCACTGCTGACTTTAAAAATAAATTTAAAAAATAAATATTTTTAAAAGTTAAAGTAGTTTAAATTTATTAAAGAGTATATTTATGAAATATTTTGAATTATTAATGAGAACCAAGGTATTTAGGATATCATTTCTACTACCCCCCCCACCTCCTTAGGGTTCCTAAATTAGGATAAATCCTTAGAAGAGAGTGTGAGAAACTGCACCTACATTTGATTTGTTCAAGAGTACTTCAGAGTTTGAGAAAACATGAAATTGAAAAAATAGATTTATTTGGATCCAAAAAACTTTTGAAATCCATGCATAGTTTTTTTTAGGACATGCATTTTCCTTAAACTTCTTCAAGTTCATATGGCTTTTTCCTGCCTTGGGGTTGCTTGGGAAGCTTAAATAAGCTCTTCTCAGTCTCTCCCTTTGTTATACGCCCATGGGTCAGAAGAAGCTGAATGTGGAATTGTAGCTTTAGGAGTCAGGAGATACAAACTGGGATGCAAGAGTGAGAGCTGTCCAGTGGGGAATTCCCAGGACAAAACTCCCAAGTGAGGGGCAAATGTCTCTGCTTACATCATGCAGTTTGGGACCCAGAAGTATCTTGGGTTGTACTCAGTGACATCTCCTGCGTTCTCCTTCCCCGTCAGTGGGAACATGAGAAGAAGGATTGCCACGTGGAAGCTCTAAACGGAAGATTCTAGAGAGCAACATGCATGGCATACTGCCCTTCTGTCCCCGAGATTTCACACGAAGCCTGGCCCTGGCCAGCACCCCATCAGTGTGTGAGTAAAGGACAGAAGAAAGCAGGGGAAGGTCAGGGGGTCTAAAGGACAGGAGGGATTTTATGTGATAGAGCAACCATCACCAAGCTTTCAGGCAAATCTATTGCCTTTTAATAAACTTTCTTTGTCTTATTTGTGAGGGTGGTCATTTGGCCTAGAGGCTAAGACACTGGTTAGGATGCTTGAATCCCACATGGGAATGCCTTGATTCAACTTCTAGCTCCAGCTTCCCACTAACGCACACCCCGGGTGCAGCTGTGATGGCTCAGGGATTAGTCACGGAAAAGCTGGATTGAGTTTCAGGCTCCTGGCTTCATCTGACCTAGCCTAGACATTGCAAATGTCTGGGGACTGTAGAAGTGAATGGGAGCTCTCTCTTTGTCTCTCTCTCTCTCTGTTTCAATATACATCCACATGCACACACACACATGTATGTATGCACATATGTATGTTTGTATGTATTTGCAGGGGTGGAGAACGAGAAGATGACTGTTAGAGGATATACAATCTTGGAAAAGAATAATAATTTCTTTTTAAATCTGTTGCCCAATATGGTAAAAAAATATTGTTAATAATAGTATATTGTACATTTCCAAATTGCTAAGAGGGTAAATTTCAAAAATACTTGCCATAAAGGAGAAAGTATTTGAAATGATGGATACATTAATATGCTTAATTAATTATTGCACATTATACTTTTAAGTTATGACATCACTTGGCACCCCATAAATATATAGAACTGTAAATTATCAATTTTTGACTTACGAAAAATATTTGTGTTCTTTTCTTAGAGACAAGGTCAGTCTTTAAAGTTTTTAGTTTATTGTCATTGAAAAGTAGAGTTACCGAAAGAGGGAGAGAGCGAGGTTTCATCCTCTTTTTCACTCCCCCAAATGCCTACAACAGATGGGGCTGTGCCAACCTGAAGCCAGGAGCCCAGAATATCATCCAGCTCCCCAGCCGGGTGGCAGGGAGACAAGTACATGAACCTGCTGACTCCAGGATATGCACCAGCAGGAAGCTGGATTAGAAGCCACATGGGCACTCAAACCCAGGCACTCTGAAATGGGATGCAGATGTCCCATCAACATCTTAACCACTAGGCCAAATACCTGTCCCAAGAAAATATTTGTGTCCTTAAAGCTAACTTGACCACACCTTACCTTGTTGTCCAGTTTGACTCCTTTCTCTGCAGTGCTCCTCCAGTGAAAACTGAATCTACGTTATTCTTTGTTTCATATTCCGCTTCTACCACCTTCCAGATGCTACTGTGTCCATTTTTATTTGAAATGACCAAAAAAGAAAAACCTAGTGTTTACTGTACACTGATTAAGATTATGTAAGCTAACTTCAATAACAGAATTCACTACATTTCTGACTTAAACAAAATGCAGAGAATTCAACTATTTTCCTAGGTATTGATCCCAGAGAAAGCTGTGGTCCCCATCTCCATGCTTTTTCTGGAAAGTGGAATAGTAGAGTAGAAAGAGTGTAAATCTTAAGTCTGCCTTCTTTATCTTAATTTTTATCTGTTCTTAGTTACTGGAACTCTCTGAACATCAGTTTGCTCATTTATAAAGGATGAAGATAACTCTGTTGGTTTCTGAGAAATATATTTAATGTGCATGTAGATACTGTTGTTTAAATTGTTATCTTTCTACCAAGGCTTTGTCAGGGAAAACAAAACAAAACAAAGACAGACTCTATTTTTCGGTTTCTACACTGCAAAGACAGAGGAGAGAAAGCTTTGGATCCTCTCCAAAACTATTCATTTTCAAGATAGGCATTTGGTCCAGCTCTTAAGAGGCTGGTTAGGATGCCCACATGTCACATTGGTGTGCCTGGGTCTGGGATTCGCCTCTGCCTCTGAGTCTAGCTTCCTGCTAATTCAGACCCTACAAGGCTCAAGTGATTGGGTTCCTGCCACCATATAGAAGACACAGATTGAGTTCCCAGCTCCAGACTGCAGCCCCTGCTGTGCACTTGTGGGCATTTGGGCAGTGACCCAACAAATGGGCTCGCTTTGTGTCTCTGCAATAAATTTTTAAAAAAAGAAAATGTTCAGTTTACATTGTTTAAAATCAAGGCCACGTTTTAAGGAAGACCCAGGAGTCAGAATGCTTGGTTCTTCTGAACTTAGTGAGAGATACCTGGCTCCAGATTTTCACACAGGAAGGGAACTCAACATCAGAAGGCATGCCACCTGCTGATTTCTTCACTGAGAAACCATGCATTGTGCAACCTGAAATCACAAACATTCTGCATGGGAAATGAGAAGGCATAGAAGGGACAAGTATAATCAAGTTTATGGGCATTTTGAGACTTGTAACCACAGAGCAAGCACAGGTGAAGAAATCTTCAGTTATCAGGCTGCCGTTTGCCAAGTCCAGCCTCAGGATAAACAGGAGCTGATATGGTTGTCTTATTCAGCTCTGGCATTAGAGGGCAAAAGGACTGTGAGCCAGGAAGCCTGGAGTGAACACACTTTGATCGTTCAGCAGTTTCATTTATGGAAAATTGTCCCAGATCATTAACTTGGTGGCCATATCGCAGAAAGAGTCGCAGAGAGCAACATCTTGGGGTTGAGGATGTGATGATAGGAACTGTTGGCTGCTTTTTGTTGCTAGGGAAAGCAGGTGTATGAACATCAATGTACCAAACTGAACAAGAGGAGAGTTTTCTTCTAAAGGGTCTCATTTGGCATCAGAGTATCTTTCCTGTGACCAAGGGTCAGCAAACATTTTCTATAAAGGGCCAGAGAGTAAATGCTTCTGACTTTGTACACCATATTTTATCTGTCACAAATATTCAACTCTGCTGTTATAAGTATGAAAGTATCCATAGGCAATTTATAAAGAAATGAGCATAATTGCCTTCCAATAAAACTTTATTTACAAAAACAGGTGTGAGTCCGACTTGGTCCATGGACCGTAGTTAGATAAACCTAAACTACTTGTATTGCCAGCTGACATCATGTTCTACTTGTGTACAAAGATATTCATTTTTTTTTCAATAGAATAGATGTCTGTTGTGTATTTGGAGCTGTGACTTAGCCTAGGAAATATTCCTACCATTAAGATATCATAGTAAGACTATCTTCCTTTCTAACCCAACATTTTTCCCTTGGATGATTTTCAGAATGTCGCTATAAACTGCCTAGTTCAACTTGTATCTCTAGTTTTAATCCCATCTTTCAACAAATTCTTCAACCACCAATAAACCTTTTTCCTTCACACCATCAAGAGGTCCCTGGTCATTTTTCAAACACACTGAAAAAGCAAAGAAAAATGTGTTTAAGACTTTCTGTTATCAGTATGCACTACCAAGTGTCTTGCTACTTGTAGATGTTCAGTAAACAGATGAAGGAAAAGGTTAGCAAAGGAAGGAAGGAAAGGGAGAGGAGGGGAAAACTGGTTGTTAAGCATCATTGAGTCAGTGCATTTGCTAGGTCATTGCATCTGGTTCTTTTGCAAGATTTGTAGCCATGGCCTTCTGAGTACATTATTTTGTTTAAAAGATTCATCAGTGAGGGAAGACTAGTCTGTCATTCACTTATTGAACAGACATTTATTAAGGAATCTCTGTGTGCCTTGCTGTAGTACTATAGTGATGAACAAGTTTGCTTTCTATTGACAAGGGCAGATAGTATATAAATAATCAATATGTAAGAAGATGCCATGTGGTTGGCTTTTGGACATCTTCCACAGTCCTCAGCACTTACCATTGCCTTGTTGTCAGCAATTACCTGTTGAGGGAAAATCAAAGTCTGAGAGCCTGGCCCTCTCTGCCTCAGTTTCCCACCTATAGAACAGATCAGCACAGTGCTCACAGGCTAAAGTTAGAGCCAGAGGAGCAGTGAGACCTGGGGTAGATTTCAGGGACTGTGAGTAGCTCTCTTGCTCTGGCAGTGGACTGGGACTTGGGAGAGTGATTCTTCTTTTGAGCAACCTGAAGTTGGTTTCCCTGGGCTGGTAGCTGGGAGGGAGCTGGCAATGCTGGTGGCAGCTTCAGTAACTAGAGCCAGTAGGCTGCCCTTGACAACTTGAAGCTTGTGCCATCTCAGGGCCATAGCAATAACAACAAGAGACATGGTGGATGCCTGTGGCAATGATAGTCTTAGAACATCTGCTTTTTCTCTCTCTGAGCCCTATGTTACACTCCCAGATCCTCGGCTCCTGAAGGGATAAACAAAAAGAGGATTGGCAGCCAACACTGCGAAAAACAATCAAGGATGTTTGCCGCTGCAATAGCCAGACCAGCCACTGCTTGTCCAGACGAAGTCTGTCTCCACTGTGATGTTTCCAAGGAAAGCTAACTCAGTGTCAGGAAACAGGCGGAGGAGACCGAAAGAGCAGAGTTAGTGCTGACCCCTCTATGGAACAGGGACAGTATGCCTGTCACTCCAGGGGAGCCGAGCTACTTCTAGGAGTTCACCATTCTTTCAGGGATACATCTGAAGCATCAGATATTTGTGAGCTAATAAATGACCACCAGACACAGCTGCTCGTAATCATATTTTGTCCTTAGACAGAGCTCTGTGCTTTCCAAACACAGCTAAAGTAAAAAAAAAAAAGTTATCTTTTGTTGGCTTACTATGTGCCAAGTGATGTGCTAAACAGTTTGTATCTATCATCTTATTTAATCTGCTTCATTACCCTGTAAGGGATAGTTGTCATTAAGCCCATTTTTCAGACAAAGAATCTAAGATTCCAAGAGATTAAGTGAAGTTGCCAAACGTACAGAGATAGCAAGTAATAGGGATGGGATTTCAACTAGGCCAGTTGATTTCATCACTTGAGATATGTTGTCTGTCACCATTTCATTTTTTCTCACCACCACACACTATGATATGAACAGATTGAGGATTACATTCTTAACTTTGTGGTCTAGAATGGTACTATCCAATACGGTAGCCACTAGCCATGTGAATCTATTCAAATTTGTTAAATTCGGATAAAATCTTAAAATAAATTTCATAGCTGTAGCGACTTTTTATTTATTTATTTATTTGACAGAGTTAGACAGTGAGAGAGAGAGACAGAGAGAAAGGTCTTCCTTCCATTGGCTCACCCCCCAAATGGCCGCTATGGCCAGAACTACGCCAATCTGAAGCCAGGAGCCAGGTGCTTCCTCCTGGTCTCCCATGCAGGTTCAGGGGCCCAAGCACTTGGGCCATCCTCCACTGCCCTCCCGGGCCACAGCAGAGAGCTGGACTGGAAGAGGAGCAACTGAGACTAGAACCCAGTGCCCATATTGGATGCCGGCACTGCAGGCGGAGGATTAACCAAGTGAGCCATGGCACCAGCCCCAGCTATAGCCACTTTTCAAGTGCACAATAGTTGCCTTCCACTGTTGTCTTAGCACAAATAGGGTTTCCATCATGGCAGAAAGTTCTGGTGAGTGGCATTGGCCTAGAACCCTGAGGTCCAGTCCAGTAGACTTTGAAAGCTCTCTGCCAGGCCCGAGTCCATGCTAGAAGATGGAGTGGTGAAGAAGACCTTCTCATTTCCTTAAGTAATTTACAAATCTGGAGAGAAATAATTGATTAAACAATTTGCCATAGGTACAGATAGGTACCAGAGCCATACCGACCGTCATACCCTCCATCATATTGACACTCGGGCCTCTTACGTAGAGTAGAAAAGAGATGACTCTGGTACCTCGACATTGAGTCTTTCTAGATGCGCTTTTGTACCACAGTTTCAGGTCTGTGGCCAGTGGGATGTTCTCTGTGAAAGTTTGTGTGAAAGATGGAAATAAAAAGCAACACGAGGAAGTTTGCGTCAGGAAGAGCACACTGAGGTGGGCACATGGAGACAGTATACACCAACAGTTGATGAGGAGCATTCTCACATACCCAGCAAGTGCCAGGAGACATAAATCCAGCTTAGCTTTCCTTTTGTGGATCCAGGCTCTAAACAGGGCAAATACTCTTGAAAAATAAATCAGAGGCATGCAGTCTTCCCTGAAAACCAACATTTATGAAACTAAGTGCAGTGCTACAGTAATAGCAGTACAGAGAGTACTGTTAACAGCATAAATCCTTCATTCACATTCCAGCTACACCTATTCCTAGCTGAGCAACCTTAGGCAAATTATTCAATTTCTCCATCCATAGAATGAAAATAACAATATTTCTTGTGTTTTACATTTCTTGTGAGAACTGAATATGGGATATATGTGAACATGGAGCTCCCACATGTCAGGTTCTTGGGAATCAGTCTGTGATAGCTTTGGGTAAATAAAAACTACTTTATCTATGTTTATCAATAGATTTGGGTTTTCAGCGCCGGCGCCGCGGCTCACTGGGCTAATCCTCCGCCTTGCAGCGCCGGCACACCGGGTTTTAGTCCCTGTTGGGGCGCCGGATTCTGTCCCGGTTGCCCCTCTTCCAGGCCAGCTCTCTGCTGTGGCCAGGGAGTGCAGTGGAGGATGGCCCAAGTGCTTGGGCCCTGCACCCCATGGGAGACCAGGAGAAGTACCTGGCTCCTGCCATCGGATCAGCGCGGTGCGCCAGCTGCAGCACACCAGCCACTGCGGCCATTGGAGGGTGAACCAACGGCAAAAGGAAGACCTTTCTCTCTGTCTCTCTCTCTCACTGTCCACTCTGCCTGTAAAAAAAAAAAAAAAATTTTGGTTTTTCTAAGTCAATAAATGTTAAGTAAATTTTATGTTACTTTCTATTTGCTATAGAGCACTGTGACACCAAGTGGGTTGCAAATATAGTGGACTTTGGTTGATTATTGAGTTAATATGGCTTATTTATATATCTGAATGATAAAATTTGACCAAAGTTCTAAAAAATAATGGTGGCAAGAAATAAGGTAAGAAATAATGTAGCAAATCATGGTAAATTGATTCAGTTTAAAGAAGCTCAGCCATGAAAGAGAACTCATTTACTCAGCAAATATTATTTAGCATTCTCTTATATATCAGGCAAAAAAATATATAAGATATAGCCACAACTAGAAGAGCTTGAAGTCTGTTAAGAAGGGAAAGGCATGAACTCACACATGGAGGCAGGCATTTGGCATAACTCCCATGCTGAGTTCCAGATCCACTCCTGTTTCTAGCTTCCTGCTAATTCAGACCATGGGAGGCAGTAATTACAGCTTAAGTGTCTGGGTCCCTGCCACCCACATGTAACAACAAGATTGAGTTCATATTTCCTGGCATCAGCCTGGCCCAATCTGGGATATTTTAGGCATTTGGGGAGTGAACCAATGAATAGAAGCTCTCTCTCTCTCTCTCTCTCTCTCTCTTCTTTCTTTTTCTCTTCTTCTTTCTCAAAAAAATTTTTAAAAATTAAAAAAAAAACACATATCTACACAAGTAATATGCAGGCCACAAGCAAGGTTTAAAAGTCCTATGAAATCTCAAAGGAAACTCAACTCATATTGAGTTGTTTAGATTAAAAAGTTGCATGAAAGAGGAAAATTCCAAACTGGGCTATGACAGAGAACCAAACATGTGACCCTTACTAGAGACAGAACATACGCAAAGAGCCATGGGCCTGATTCAGTTCCTTATGTTACTGTCCATTTAGCCATCCAAGCCAGATGTCATCACAGATGTCTTCTATTTCCCTACTCCTTAACTATTTTATTAGTTAAATCTTACCGCATAACAAATTATCCCAAACCTTGGCAGCACAAAACAATGGCCACTTATTATCTTGCACAGTTTCTGCAGGGCAGGAATCCAACAGTGATTTAGCAGCGGTTCTGGCTCAGGGTCTGTCATGCGGTTACACCCAAGCTGTCAGCTGCAGGTGCAGTCATCTCAAGGCTCAGCTAGAACTGGAGCATCCCCTTCCACACTCATACATGTTAATTGCAGGCTTTATTTCCCTGCTGGGTTTTGGCTGGAGGCTTCAGCTCCCTGCCATGTGGGCTTCTCCACAGGGCAGCTCACAGGTGGGTTTTTCCCAGAGAAAAGAGCTCAAGGTAGGGGCATAGTCTTCTGTAGCCTGATCTTGGAAGTGACCTATCCCACCTTCTTTCACGTACACGTGTTCACAATGACAGCTCCTAGGACAGTGTGAAAGGAAATTACATATGGAGCAGGCATCATGCAGGGCCATCTTGAAAACTGCTGTCACAGCGCCTAAGTCCTACCATGCACCGCCTGCCAATTGTGTACCTGTTCTCCACTCACCTCCACTGCCCTCGTGCAGTGCATTTAGCTCACATTCATTCTGTTGCAGTTTCAGTCTAACTGAGTAGGCCATTGTCAACTTTTCTGCCCGTAAGCTCATCCTTCTTACCCATGCAAGTACAGTCTCTCCGAACTACATGTGTTCACATTGCCTCTACACGTCTCTGGACCTGCAGCTTGAAGCCCATTGCTAGATGACATAGATCAAGCTCCTTAGCATGGGTACAGGTCCCTCTGTGTCCCTTTCCCTCCTTCTGTCTCAATCTGGTTCTCTGACATCCTCTGCTTTGAACGTCACACTCTAATATTAAACCAGAACTCTGTGTTTCTAACACTACTGTGCATTTCACCCATCCATGTGTTTGCTTTGCCCTTCCTTCTGCCCGCCATACCCTTCCTCATTTCTCCCCTCATTTCCCCTGGCAGCATTGTGACCTACCACATGAACTCTGAATTCCACCCCTCAACCACTGTGTGACTTGCTTGGTTCTTTAAACTCTGTATGAGACATTGGTCAAAATGTTTATGTATATATACAAATGAGGAAAGATCTGTGATGGTGTTTACAGTTGTCATTATTCTTGGTTCAGAACTTAGTTTGGATGCTGTCTCTTCCGCTGAACTTCACCCTTCTAAACTTCTAAGACACACGACCTCCTCCGTGCTTCCTGCAGCACCTTGGGTGTAACCCTGACTTGGTAGTTACTGTAATGTTTTGAAGTGACCTGCTTTTGTGTGGGCCTTTTAAACAATAGGATCTTTGAGGGCGGGAGCCATGTCTCAATGTTCTGTGCCAGTTCAGTGCCCAGTAGAGTCTCCGTCAGTACATGTTGGCTGAGTTGGACTGAGTGAAGCTGTAGGCATTGCCAAATAAAGAAGGAAAAGAAAGAAGTGCAGCTGAGCAATTGAGTTCAGAAAGAAAAAGAAGCGGTCGTAGAAATGACTGCTCTGTTTTAAGGCGAAATTTAACATTGTCCTTACTACAGCTAAAACAATAACTCTAAACTGCTTATCTGAAAAACTTACCTGAAAGAGTCTCATCTAGGGGGTGGATTCAAATTGAGAATTTTTTTTTTTTTTGACAGGCAGAGTTAGACAGTGAGAGAGAGAGAGACAGACAGAAAGCTCTTCCTTCCATTGGTTCACCCCCCAAATGGCTGCTTCTGCTGGCGCGCTGTGCTGATCTGAAGCCAGGAGCCAGGTGCTTCCTCCTGGTCTCCCATGTGGGTGCAGGGCCCAAGCACCTGGGCCATCCTCCACTGCCTTCCCGGACCACAGCAGAGAGCGGGACTGGAAGAGCAGCAACCGGGACTAGAACCCAGGGTGCCGGCACCGCAGGCGGAGGATTAGCCACGTGAGCCGCGGCGCCGGCCTCAAATTGAGAATTTGCATGCAACTGTAAGTGAGATTCTTTGCCTGCTATTTTCCTCAGAGAAAAATGGACATATATATTTACAGGACCCAGTACAGCACCCAGAACAATCCTGTCTCCAGTGCTCATACCCCCAAGATTCCTAGTTCCACCCTCTTTGGGAACCACGAATCTGTCTTGCTATTGCCAGGAGGCATCCTGACTTGTGGGATAAGGAAATGCTCATATTTAAACATGAAAAAAATGGAGGGGAATTTAATGAAAGTCATGTTTTTCATATTTTTGTTTGTTTGTTTGTTTGTTTGTTTGTTTGGTTTGTTTTTTTTTTTTGCAAGTTGTCTGTAAAAGAGAATTACCAAAATGGACTCTTTCAACTATTGAGAACTTAACAAAAATGTCTTTGGATTCTTTACACTGACAACTTTCAATCCAAAAGGCCCATTCAAGCCATAATCAGAAATAATATGTGAATTAATGTCATTTAGCTTTAGTGAGCTAATCTCTAACCAGGCTTGCATCTCAGATGCACCTTGTGTGTTAAATCTGTGTTTTTTGAAAAAAATCAACCTCCCAAATTAGTTCTGCCAGGTGTTTCTTAAAAATAGTTTCCATATGACAGCAGCTCCTATCAATATCCTACTGAAGAATGAAACTTTTAAAGAAAAAAATGACTTTCTGCAGCTCTGACTTTGTCTAGGGACGCCTTCAGTTTCCTGTCTCCAGTGATATCATTTTAAACATTTGCTTTCTGCAAGGGGCTTATGTGTGCTCTACAACTCTGTGATGTGTCCTGGCATGTTGCTGTGGAAATATTAAATCATGCCATATGCATGTGTGTTTGCTTTCCCAGGTAGATTTTAGAATTTCCTGGAGAACTGAGATTGTGTCTCCTTCCCCTCCTCTGTCTCTTCCTCTCTTTTCCCCAGGAATTCTTCAAGGTAACATTCACCAAGCAAGTATTCCATCATTCTGGACTGGTTTCCTAATTTAGAAAACAAAGCCTGCAATTTATTGACTAGCAGGCATCATACATGAAATGAGGCACTTTCTATGTGTCCTCTTTAAGCCTGACAATAGCCCTGTGACTGTTCTCTTGTCTTGTTACCTATGGAAATGGAGGCTTATGAAGAAAAGCTGACGTTGTCAAGGTCACGGTTACTGAGGGTATGGCAGACTGGAAGTCAGACCTGTTCAGCGTCCAGAGCACATGTCTGCTGCCTGTAGTAACACTTGCTGGCCATCTTTTGAACTTGCATCTCCTCTGGAGTCATTGCTTTGAGATTTAGAAAGGAAAATGTGTTCTTTGGACCTGTAAATATGACATTACTAAAAATAGACACTAGGTAAGATACTTGTTGGAAAGCCTAAGTGAATTCCTTCCCTGATCCTCATTTGTTAAGAAGGTTCTGGTTTCTGTCCCTTTAAAATAATGCAGATGCCTCCTCATTGTGTGTAGGCTGTACAGCAGTTTGTTAGTTATTCCACCACCCTCTGCCTACTCATTCACTACTCAAAGTGTGGCCCTTAGACTAGGAATATCAACATCACCAGGAATGTTAGAAAGATGGAATCCCAGGTGCTGCCTCAGACTTCCTGAATCATAATCTACATTTTAATAGTATCGGCAGGTACTCTACCTGTGCATGGGGAGCAGTGACTTCTTTCTAGTTGTCGCCTAAAGTGGACCTTCTCTCTCCCACACCTGTTAGCCAAGAAGTCAGAAAGAGTCCGTAGATCCTGATTCAAGTGAATCCAAGCATTCTGACTACTTAAATCCAGAAGGTCGTCTTGTTTTCTCCCATGAATACATAATCACTGCCACCAGGTGTTCCAATCTGCTGTCTCAACATCATGTTTTCAAGTTAGTTGACAATGCTCCAGAAATATAGCCAGGTATTAGGATTAAAATATAAAACCTTCACTATGAATAGTTTTAAAACCCGCTGTGCTTTCTACAGTGTGTCCCTAATACTCATCTTTATGATAGCCAAATTTCATCTGCTAAATTCATGTGACATTTTAATCTAGCTTAATGTCAAAACATACTAACTTTGTAAAGGAGAAATGAGTTTAGGATTACAACCCTTTTAAGATCTGCATTAAGAAATGTTTATACCACCAATCTCTAACCTGTGCCAAATTGTGCTGTGGCTGTGGGCACTAGGATAGAATAACCTCGTTATTTCTCAAACTCCTTTACATCTTTAAAGCCTAAGCAAGCTTTGTACTCATATTGGCTTGAATGCCATGTTCTCTTGAAAAGTAGGACTGGTGATTATTCTGCAAGGACTTAACATGTTTGCGTCACAACTTGGGCCCTGCTTCTTTTCAAAGAATACATTTAAATTTATTGTATTTCCCCCGTGCTTGCATTCAAGTACTTACTGTGCAATATGGTGGGTACAAAACACATCAGACATGAATAATTACTCTCAAGCAGAGTGTGTTCTGGCTAGGGGGACAAGACTGTACAAGGAAAAAATGGAACAGAGTATTAATCTGCACAATTCATCTGTTTCTGAGTTATGATGATTTATCAAAATAGCCCTGTGTTCAGGGAAGTAAGAGAGAATGACCATACTCTGAGAAGGCCTCATAGCAGAGGAAAGTCTTGAAAATTAGGTAGGTAAAGAGCAAAGAGCCGGTGCCATGGCTCAATAGGCTAATCCTCTGCCTTGCGGCGCCGGCACACCGGGTTCTAGTCCCGGTTGCTGCTCTTCCAGTCCCGCTCTCTGCTGTGGTCCGGGAAGGCAGTGGAGGATGGCCCAAGTGCTTGGGCCCTGCACCCCATGGGAGACCAGGATAAGCACCTGGCTCCTGGCTTCGGATCAGCGCGATGTGCCGGCTGCAGCCCGGCGGCCATTGGAGGGTGAACCAACGGCAAAGGAAGACCTTTGTCTCTCTCTCTCACTGTCTAACTCTGCCTGTCAAAAAAAAAAAAAAAAAAAAAAGAGGAAAGAATGATTGTGCTTGAAGGAAAATATTCTTAGCAAAGGGGTAAAGTCTAATGAGCACAAAATCCTCTTCAGTGTACCTTGGCCTGGGCTCGTACATCCAGGACCACTATGTTTCTTCAACTCAAATGAACTAGATTCAAAGCTGCATTTAATCAACACACTTCTCTAGAGCAAGAGAAATTATTTAGAATTATATAATATTATAATTATTTATGATTATGAGTACTTCTAAAAGTTCATGGAAAATACAATTAAAAGATAAGTTTATTCCAAATCATTTTGAAATCCATGTACATAAGGGATTTTCAAAACATTATGGAATATGTGCACCATGAAAAAACTATTTGAGTGGCCGGCACTGTGGCATAGAGGGTAAAGCCTCCATGTCCATTGCTGGCATCCCAAATGGACAGCAGTAGGAGTCCCAGCTGCTCCACTTCCAATCCAGCATTCTGCTGTGGCCTGGGAAAGCAGCAGAGGATGGCCCAAGTCCCTGGGCCCCTGCATCCTTGTGGGAGACCCGGATGAAGCTCCTGGCTCCTGGCTTCAAATTGGCCCAGCTCTGACTGTTACGGACATTTGAGGAGTGAAACTGTGAATGGAAGATCTCTCTCTCTCTCTGTATGTCTCTCCTCTCTGTAACTCTGCCTTTGAAATAAATAAATCATTTTTAAAAATCTGTATGTGCATTTCAAAATTTTTTGCACTAAAATAGAGTTACCTTTAATTCTATTTTTGAGCTTTTTGAAGTACTCTTATACACTATAAAAGTATATTACTAGGATTAATTTGTATTTTTAATTCCTCGATTGATATAATTAATAATGGTTCTACTGTGTAATTAATGTTATATTAATCTAGTGTTAATGGAAAAATAGTCCCTGAGTTATGAGGATTCAATTTAACTTTTTTACTATGCTGTAATGTGAAGCATAACCTGCAACCATTGTTTTTCACTTTCAGTACAATATTCAATAAATTGCATGAAGTATTCAGCACTTTATTATAGAATAGGCCTTTTGTTCTCTGATTTTGCCGAACTTCAGCCTCATGTAAGTGTTCTGGGCATGTTTCAGAGAGTTTAGCCTAGACTATGACGTTACATAGCTTAGTCGTATTTAATGTAATTTTGACAGGGTATTTTCCACTTACGATGGGTTTATAGGGACATAACACCATCATAAATTGAGGAGCATGTGTAATTAATTATATTAATAGATTATATGATCACATGATGTAAATGTGTACTTGCGTGTCTAGTTGTACATGTAATTAATTATATAATAATTGATAATTAGTATTTTGGGCCTCCCCATCTGTCACTGCTGAGTGCTATATATTTAATACATGCAGCAACTTTATGGGAATATTTTTATCTCATTCGTTGGTAACATAGATGGCTTAGTTTAAGAACTTCAGTAAAGTCGTGTAGCAAGTGGTCTTGCTTATACAGCAACCCCAAATGTGAAGGCAAAACCCACATTCTCTCTCTCTCTTTTTTAAAGATTTATTTATTTATTTGAAAGACAGAGTTACAGAGAGTCAGAGACAGAGAGAG
The DNA here is from genome assembly GCF_051225735.1 of Oryctolagus cuniculus. Classification (NCBI taxonomy): domain Eukaryota; kingdom Metazoa; phylum Chordata; class Mammalia; order Lagomorpha; family Leporidae; genus Oryctolagus; species Oryctolagus cuniculus. Next base: position 84,200,480 of record NC_142876.1, read on the forward strand.
AGAGAGAGAGAGAGAGAGGTCTTCTATCCACTCATTCACTCCCCAAATGGCCGCAGTGGCTGGAGCTGCACTGACCAGAAGTCAGGAACCAAGAGCTCCTTCCAGGTCGCCCATGAGAGTGCAGGCACCCAAGGACTTGGTCATCTTCCACTGCTTTCCCGGGCCATAGCAGAGAGCTGGATCAGAAGCAGAGCAGCTGGGATTCAAACCGGTACCCATATGGGAGGCCAGCACTTCAGGCCAGGGCTTTAACCTGCTCTGCCACAGCGCCAGCCCCCTAAAAACTCACATCCTGAACACTATGCCACATTGTCCAGATAGTCTACATATGGCAGAGTTTTTTATAATTAAATAAAAATATGGAACATTTCCCAGTTTTGAATATTTTTATATGGGTCAATATAACATACATTAGGACTTTAGGACAGGAAAAATTACTCATTTATGCAATTTCAGTTCTTTCTGGAAAAAGAATTGTGATGTGTAGAGCTGAAACTCTTGAACAAGATCATGTGACAGGGGCCGGTGCTGTGACGCAGCAGGGTAACACCCTGGCCTGAAGCGCCAGCATCCCATACGAACGCCAGTTCAAGACCCGGCTGCTCCACTTCTGATCCAGCTGTCTGCTATGGCCTGGGAAAGCAGTAGAAGATGGCCCAAGTGCTTAGGTCCCTGCCCCTATGTGGGAGACCCAGAAGAAGCTCCTGGCTCCTGGCTTCAAATCAGCCCAGCTCTGGTCATTGCAGCCAGTTGGGGAATGAACCATCGGATGGAAGACCTCTCCCTCTCTCTCTGCCTTTCCTCTCTCTGTAACTCTGATTTTCAAATAAATAAATACATTTTTTTAAAAAGGGCATGTGACAAAATTCTCTTTCTTAAGTCCCAAAATCACATTAAAATGTCATGCAAGTGAGATTAGTTTGGGTAACTTATCTAGATTGATAATTTTGAGAAGATTAGCAGATCTATTATTCTAGGCCAAAGTTCCAATTTAATTACTTCCATGATTGTGTGACTATAAATTGTCCAACAATCACTTCCCAAGATGCTAATGAATGCAAGGCCTCAGTTGAGAAAGACTTGGAAATAGCATTCATTGAGTTCTTTAACATGATTTCTTGGATGTGTGTGCAATACCTTTCACTCACTTCTTTTTGGAGCTCATGATCAGTTTATGAAAAATAAAAGAATGGATAGTCACACTTTCAAATCTAAGTCTGAGAACTAATCTTGCCATAGATAGTTTAGAGACCTAGTTGTTTATTTAAATAGGAGAGCTGTGTACTCAAAGTATAGCCCTGGCCAAGAGAAGCGGCACAATCTTGGAAATTGTTAGAAATGCAGAATCCAGGGGCCAGTGCCGTGGCTCACTAGGTTAATCCTCCGCCTGCAGCACTGGCATCCCATATGGGTGCCGGGTTCTAGTCCTGGTTGCTCCTCTTCCAGTCCAGCTCTCTGCTGTGGCCTGGGAGGGCAGTGGAGGATGGCCCAAGTCCTTGGGCCCCTGAACCCGCATGGGAGACCTGGAGAAGCACCTGGCTCCTGGCTTTGGATCGGCACAGTGCCGGCTGTGGCAGCCATTTAGGGAGTGAACCAACGGAAGGAAGACCTTTCTCTCTGTCTCTCTCTCCCTCTCGCTGTCTAAAATTCTACCTGTCAAATTAAAAAAAAAAAAAAAAAAAAAAAAAAGGAAATGCAGAATCCAAGCCCCTCTACCCATCTTGATTTAGAGAGCTCTGGGTCAAGGAATCTATACTTTCACACACTTTCCAGGTTTATGAAACACTGTTGTCAGCCTCACCTTCCTCTTTCTGACAAGGAATTAGCATAGTAATATTAACTTCTTTGCAGTGTAACTGTGAAGATTGAGTGCTCACTGCCTGTCTAAAACAAGAGTACTTAATAAATAATATCTCCATGACTTCATTTTTATTTTTTTCATTTTTGGTTAAGAAAGGCTAAGACACAGGTGGGTATTTGCTGCGGTGGTTAAAACACCACTTGGGATACCTTTATTCAATGTAAGAATGCTCGGGTTCAAGTCCCATCCCTGCTTCCATTACCAGTTTCGTATTAATGTGCACCCTGGGAGGTAGCAGGTAATGGCTCAAGTACTTGGGACCCTGCTACCCACATGGGAGACTGGATTGAGTTCTGGACTCCTGGGTTCAGCCTGACCTAGCCCCAGCTATTGTGGGCATTTAGGAAGATCTCTCTCTCTCTCTCTCTCTCTCTGTGTGTGTGTGTGTGTGTCTTTCTGCCCTTCAAATAAACAATATAATTTTTTTAAAAAAAGAATGGTAAAAGAGCAAAATTCTAAATTTTGTCTGCCTTAGGATTCAGCAGAAATCAGTTCTTACAGCATGTGACTAAGACTTGTCCAACATACACCCTATGTTACTAAGAAAACCTGAACTGTATACACAGGTTTCTTTTGTGGTCTTTCTTGGGCTCCTGTTTGGAAACCAAGGAGGTCTGTGGCTGAATGTTTTACGGCCGACCCAGAGACTCTGCAGAGCAGCCCTAATGGATGAGTGTGTCAGATTGCAAAACACCCCCGACCGGTACAGTGAAAGTCCCACTTAGAAAACTGTCTCCAGATTTCACATTTGAGAACACAAACACTTGAGAACTGCTGTTTCTGCCCAGGGAGACATGGCACTTGGTCAGCTCTCTGTGACATGCCCGTATACATCAGGGGCATAGTGGAGTCTAATTTTATTAAGGCCATCTTGACCCACTGTGGCCATTCCCAGACCATTGTGCCTTCCCTGAACCTTTGGTTTAATGTTTGTTTCCATGAGTTTGGGCATCACACTTGCTTATAAACTGCGTGCTTCTCATCTGTTCTTTCCCTTTTGGATAGAGATCAGCAAACTTCTGTGAAGGGCCAAATAGTAAATATATTAGCCTTTGAGGGCAGCTCCTCAATTCTGCTATTGTGGCCCAAAAGCAGTCAGTGACAACATATAAACAAATGGACAGTATTTTATCCCAGTAAAACTTTATTTACAAAAATAGGTGGTAGGCCAGACTTGGCCTGTAAGTTGTAATCTGCTGACCCCTGACTTAGAATCAAAACATCTAATAAAAAGGGTCTGGATGAGTAGGCAGCAGAATAATTCAGTGTCCATGCATAAACTTCCAACTTAGAAGAGTTCTTGGCCTGTGCTGAGACATGGCTGGGTAACAGAGAGTAAACAGCACTCCATTGTCCCTCCACACCAGCTCCAGGAAGACCTATTCTGCAGCTGTGTTGCTTCCGCCTGGAGGGAAAACATATTCTCTAGGATAGCTTTCAATAAAGTTGCTGTCCCATAGCATGGGAGCAGGCAAAGCAAGTTGCAAACCTAATGGAGTAAGGAGCTCTTCCGAAGTGATAAGATAGAAAGGAAGAGGCTACTCAGATGCCAATGAAGGCAGGAGCCAGGGCTCTGACCTAAACCCTAAATGTTCAAAGTGAATGCTAGTGTATACCTTTCCTAGAACAGTTCTGGAAACACGACTCCTGAGGTTTAAAAACTGTTGAACTGGCCGCTCTGCAAAGAAGTAACCCAAGGGTGTAAATATAATAATAGATCCCTCTGTACCTGTGTCCTGTGAAGGCAGTGACAAGGAGCTCTGTACAGGACTGCTGCAGAAGAAGCCAGTTGGTGCATACTCGAATTTAGGTTATATTTTCATTTACAGGACTTTTGCAATGCCACGTGTGGTTGCGACTCAGTCTAATAAGACTTAGCCATTCCAAAGTTAGAATTTGCTTGATTCCAACATATCCATCTGTAACACACGTCACTGATAACCTAACAACCAGTCCAATTCTCCATGTTTTTCCTAGAAAAGCCTCTAATTCTGGGGGGATATCCGTGTGTCACAAGGAAACTCTTGCTTGGTTTCATTCCATCGAGTGTATCTCATTATCCACACCACTGATTGGTTTACGTATGAGTATTTAACCCAATGCTGCCCAGTGAAAAATAGAGGCATCTGCTGGGAGGCGTCTGGAAAATGTAGCTTTGAAAAAGAGGCATACAGGGAAATGCATCCTTTAGCATTGAACTTGGAACTCTGGTGGCCACCTTGCAACTTGGGGAATCAAGCCATGGATGACAAGGCAGGATTAACACTGAGCTGCCTTACCTTGAGATGTCTTGCTGTTAAAGAAAAGTAAATATTGCTAATTAAATAAGCTGACTTGGGCTTTCTATTTCTTCTAACCAAACAAATCCCATGTGATGTGCATTCCTCTTTGTGCTCTACCAGGCCAGTTCAATGCCCAAGTTCGACTTCTACCAGGTCTCAAGTTTACTGCTTCCACTGTACTCATCTCATTTTGCACCAGATAAAGGCTTGGGAATTATGCTTTGGTTTGTTGCTCGTGGCTCATAATCGATAGCACTTGAGGCTGAGGTCGTCCCTGTTAGGGTTTCACCTGGGAGCCACTATTAGCTGAAGAATTGCTCAAACAGCTACTCACAGATTGAAGTGGTTTCTGATGCGCTTGGGGGTGTTATGATTGTTAATGACAATGCTATGTTTCTTTTTCATTTATATAATAGAGTCATCCTTCTCTAACGATGTTTGTGAGCCGGTGGATGTGGTCAAGTAAGCAGCTACATACACCATCATGATGGGCCACAGACAGAAGTAGGATTGTGGCCATTCAGGATAGGCTCTAATGTTGGTCTATCACCAGTCTGACTCCTCCCCTTCATCCCATGTTTGCAGAGCCTATTTCCCAGGAGCCACCAGGTTCTCACTTTTCGGCCTCATTGCAGAAGTGCCCCATAATATGTATGAGAAAGCCTTAGAAGGACTTCTGAAAGGACTTTTTTTGAAGAGTAAGATTATTACACAGAAGTGTGTTCCTCCCTGCAAGTTGGTTGTTTTATGAGAAAGCACGGTTTTGAACCTCAGCAGCCATCTTGCGACCATGAGGCCAAAGCCCAAAGAGTTGCAGAAAAAATGACTTTGAGTCCTCATATTGTTAAGTATATCACAGTGAAGATCTCCAGACTTCTTGTTATAGGCTAGTATCATTTTATTTCAGTATCTGTTATTTATAGCCAATAGCACGCTAATTGACATGAAAGACTATCAAATCTGGACTAAGAGAGTTGAGAAAGGATTCCTGGAGAAGGTGCCTCATGAACTAAAGCCTGAAAGGACTGAGTATCTTATATAATAGAAGTAATTGTGGTAAAGCAGAGTGGGGACTTGGAGGAGAAAATGTGGCAAGTTTAAGAACTCAAGATAGGTGACTGTGGCTGGAACATATCCTTGTGTATCATATTAAGAAATTTTGCTTCTTTTTAGGAATATCAGAAATACTATTTTTTTTATCTTTTATTTAATGAATATAAATTTCCAAAGTACGACTCATGGATTACAATGGCTTCCCCCCCCATACCGTCCCTCCCACCCACAACCCTCCCCTTTCCCACTCCCTCTCCCCTTCCGTTCACATCAAGATTCATTTTCGATTATCTTAATATACAGAAGATCAGCTTAGTATACCTTAAGTAAGGATTTCAACAGTTTGCTCCCACACAGAAACATAAAGTGAAAAATAGATGATTTTTTTTAAATGATGATGAAATCAGATCAGACCTATTGTCATGTTTAATCCCAGTGAGAGTCAAGTTGGGAATTGATAATTTCTTTCTTTCTTTTTTTTTTTTTTTACAGAAGATCAGTTTAGTGTACATTATGTAAAGATTTCAATCGTTTGCACCCCCATAGAAACACAAAGTGAAATATACTGTTTGAGTACTCGTTATAGCATTAAGCCTCAATGTACAGCAAGAAATACTATTAAAGCCTTCCTCATTCACATGGCCCAAATTAATCACTGATTTTATATATGCAGATCACATGGCTAATAGTTTGCTATTCATACTCCTAGGGGTTGTGGTTTGTTATTCAAGTATCAGTTTCCTTCAGTAGAGTGGAAGATCTTGGAGGACTGACTCTGTCTGATTTCAATCATTCATAACAACCTCCTCCAACAAATCCTAATCAAGTTTGTTGAATTATCTAGCCCATTACAAGTTACGTGATTTGAATCTTAATGTATTTTATCTTCTTTGATTGTCTCAAGGCCCTATGAAGGCTAGAAGGGTGAAGAAAGAGGTCCAAATTTCACACATCTGGTTAGGGCAGAAACATAAGGACTAGAACTAAGTTTTGTCTCTCTTTATCCAAAAATGCTTTCTACTATGTCTTATGGTTTGACTCCACAGCAAGTGTTTCCGTCACTAAAGGGTTTTTACATTTGTTCACTTGCAGTGAGATGCCAATCGGATGAAGCTTAGTTACTTCTCCTGGTAGTAATTGCCAGATCTTTTATTTGTAGTGGTAGGAACATTCAGTGATGCTTCTTCTTCCTTGGGGAGAATTCAGAAGCATATGTAAGGCAAGTAAGACCTCTGTGTTGAGGCTTGAGAAAGCTATCATTTTTCCTTGTCTGCTTTTCTACAAATGTCATGGAGTGAGGAGACCATTGAGTGGAGAGCTAACTATTTGATGCGACAATAAATCTGAACATCTTAGCGGCTCAGCTAATAATTTTATTTCTCAACTTGTGTAAAGATTAATTTTCGGGGTCACAACATCAGGGACCCCGGCTCATTCAGTCTTGGGTTCACCATGCCCTATGGCTCCTCCCAAATCATCTGAATCTAGTGGGCTCTGAGGAGATTTTCCCAAGGACATCACTTCTGTCCACATTACAGTGAGCAGTACTGTCACCTATCCACACTCACCTGTATATGATGATGGGGAACAGAGCCCATCTGTGGGCCCAGAAAGACAACTAAGTGAACTTGGTAGACAAGTGGTCATCTCTGACTTAGGGACCATGGGGAATCTTAAGAAAGAAGTCAAGATCTCCATTTCTGACAGACTACGGAAGATCAGAGGGGGCCAGGGAGTCCAGAGTAAAATTCACCCATAAGGAATGGGACAGACTTCCCTATTGACTTACTTCAAAGCTAGTATGTTTATTGTGGGAACATGAACCATGATATGTGGCTACAAGTTAGAAATCTCACCTCTTGCAGTAAAAATGGGTGGATGCTTACTTATTTAAAAATTGGTGTACTTGAGATCTGTATATGTTATTGGGAATCCTACCCCAATATAATACCAGAAAGTAATCCATCCTCTTTTTATTCATTTAGCAAACCCTGTTGAGTATTTAGCGTGTGCCCAGTATATCGTAGGTGCTGAAGATATTGTTGTCCCTACACTCAGGGAGCTTAGTTTCCAGAGAAAGACAGAAGATAAAAAATAAATCAACATGGCTTCAGGTATTCACAACTGCCTTCAAGAAAACAGAATTTGATTGCATGATTAGCGGAAAAGTGACCAGGGAGGAGGAGCCAGCATTCTTCTAGACTGTATGGAACAGTCTCCCACGTGGGTGCAGGGGCCCAAGGACTTGGGCCATCTTCTACTGCTTTCCCAGGCCATAGCAGAGAGCTGGATCGGAAATAGAGCAGCCAGGACTCTAACTGGCGTCCATATGGGATGCCAGTGCTTCAGGCCAGAGCTTTAACCTGCTACACCACAGCACCAGTCCCCAAAATTTGTACGATTTGAACAATGAGAAGGAGGTAGCCTCACAGGTGAAGGAAGACACCTTCTTTCCACCATTGTTTATTAAACACCTCCTGTGTGTCAGATGCTCCCTTAAGACCTCAAGATTAAAAAAACAAACAAAAACAAAAAAACAAAAAAAATCAACAACAAAAAAACATGAGCAAATGCAGTACAACTCCTAGCTTGACAGACATTTTAGGCTAGAGGAATAAAAACTGGGAGTTTGACAGAAAAATGAGAGCTACCTGTGCACAGTTTTTTGTGCTCCAACTACGTACAAAGCACTTTGCCTGATTCCATAAAGCAAAGTCTAAGCACGAAGCTTCATGTACATCTTTGTGTGTCTTTTGCTGAAGCCTGGAGGATAATTTCCTCCCCCAGCCCGCCCTCCTCATGCTCCCTGATGGGGCATTGACTTTCTGGTCCTGTGAGCAGTTCCGCAGGTGCTCCTTCTTCTTGGGGGAATTCAGCCTTGTTCTGCTTTGTCATCAGGCAGCTGTGAGGTCCCACGGTGTGATATCCTTTCTTCGTCCCGGGATCCAGCCCCAGTACATGTCCCCTGATCCTGACCCTCCCAGATCACCCTGCGGCTGCCAGAAACCACCGGTCCCTGTTGCATGCTGTTCCTCCCAAGTTAATCTTGTCATTACAAAAACACTCTCAGAGGCCATGTCTGAACACCCTGCCAAAAACTCTAGTCCAGAAGGAACATTTGGTAAACCTGATTTGTCAGAAAGCCAAAAGTAAAGACATTTGTTTGATTGAATTCATCTAGGAGTTGATCTGTTGTCTCTGGAGCTGGTTTTGATCTAGTGCTCGTCTCCTAGGGTTACAAAGAGCCTATGTAGTCAATAGCCTCAACAACAAGAATGTATCCATTTTCCTCCAAGATCTTCATCTTATTTCTATAACCACCCTCGAAAGCACCTGAGGGCAAGAGTTACACCATCTTCCCCATGTGCGTAGTAGGTGTTTAATTGTCCTGTTAGGTAAGGTCTTACCAGGAAGGTAATGGCCTCCTCAAACTAAAGAAGTTGAGGATAGTTTATCCCTAGGCCTGCAGGGACATGAGCAAAGAGGGGGATGATGAGGAGGAGGGCAGCAAGCACTAGCTCTTTGTTCAAAGAATACTTCTACCATGTGTGAGGTCCATGGGGTGGGAGGAGCTGGGACTAAGACCGTGACCTCGCTCTCTTCTCTCCCTCCCTCCAGCCACCGTCCTGGGCTTGCTAGTTGCTAAACTCACCGGGAAGCCAGAGGATACAAGAACCTATTGAGGTAATCTATAGGCGTCAGCCTCTCAGAATGCAGAAGAATTTAGAATCTGGAATCTCAAACTCTTTAACTTGGGGGAACTCTGAAAGTCTCAACCCCTCTGGCATGTATGAAATTTCTCTCAGGTATCCTCAGTGAGGAATCCTTCAGCTGCCTCTTGAATGCCTCCATGGATAGGAGCATCACTACCTTTCAAGGTGGTTGATAATACTTCTAAACAGAAGATGTCACAAACCAGCTCCTGTAAATTCCTTGTTTTGTTCTCAAAGATCACCAGAACAAGTCTACATCTCCAACTCGTTTTCTTTTTTTTTTTTTTAATTTATTTGAGAGATAGTTAAAGATAAAGAGAGGGAGAGGCAGAGAGAGGTCTTCCATCTGCTGCTTCACTCCCCAGATGGCCACAATGGCCAGAGCTGGGCTAATCCAAAGGCAGGAGCCAGGAGCTTCTTCCAGGTTTCACATGCTGGTTCAGGGGCCTAAGCACTTGGGCCATCTTCTGCTTTCCCAGGCCATAGCAGAGAGCTGGATTGGAAGAGGAGCAGCTGAGACACGAACTGGTGCCCATATGGGATGCTGGTTCCACAGGCAGAGGCTTAGCCCACAATGCCACAGTGCTGCCCCTCCAACTCATTTTCACAAGCATGCCTGAGCCTTAGTACTCTCTTTTGTGCGTGAATAATCACTTTCTTAAAGGGCAAGGGAAGAGGGAGACTACAAAGAAAGAGCCAATTTCCCAGGCAAAGGTGAAAGGGATTCAAGCTGTGGGGGAAAAGAGGAAACTGCTTCTCTTCTTGGATCCCACCACAAAAGCATCTAAAACACAGAGCATCCTAAAAATGCAAATGTGACCAGGAAATCCCTGAGAACCAGAGCTGGGACACTTCAGGCTGATTTAATTATATTTCAAAGCCACATGCTTTGGATTCATGAGCCAACCCCAGCTCCCCTCGGCAAGACAGAAGAAACCAAGAGCCACGGCGAACAGCAGCCAGTGTAATTAATGAAAACCTAGCAGCTAAAAATATTCTTCACTCACTCAAAGGCCCATGCTGCTGCCAGTAAATATACTTCATCTTTTTTTACAATCCCAGCTTGCAGAAAGCATTCTGCGTGGAAAGGGCTGGGGCTTTTGCATGCATCAGTGTAAAACTTAGACAGTAGTTTATTTGTTAGGCCCATAACACATGAGAAATGGAGGAGAGATTTGTTTTCTGAAGCGGTAGGCAGATCAAGCCAGCTGGCAGAATGCCTGAAATGAATAACCAAGAAACAACTAGATCTGTGTGAAACTTGGTGAGAAAGTTTAGAGTTGGTAGGGCAGGGCAGGGGGGCTCCAGTGGAAGACAAAACGGGCAAGCAAGGGAGGACAAAGAGATGTGCGAATTGGCTTATTGGTAAATTCCCGTACAGACACATTGTCTACGCTAGTTTGCCAATTCCCACCTCCTGCCTCTTTCCAACTGTCACCGCATCAGCTTCCCTTTAGAGACCCAGATTTTGTCCTAGTTCCTTTCCACCAGTTTTAAGGGTTGAAATTAAATTTGGTTGGTTCCATTTCTTAGACTTCTACTGCTCAGCTGAAGGCCTAGAAACAACTGACTGGGAATATAAAGAAGCAGGTTGCAGTGGATACTCTACTGTAAAGTGAAATGCCATAGCATCCCTTCAAAAGAGACTGTGGTTTTTTTAGCCTAAGTTTTCTTATCCTAAGAATATTTTTAATTTTATAAACAGGGCAAGCATTTGATGTACCAATTAATACCCTAGTTGGGATGCCTATATCCCATATCCAAGTGCCTAGGATCAAGTCCTAGCTGCACTCCTTATTCTAGCTTCCTGCTAATGCTTACCTTGGGAGAAAACAGGTGCTAGCTCAAGTACTTGTGTCCCCTCCACCCACATGAGAGATCTAGATTGAGTTCCATGATCCTAGCTTTGGCCTGGCCCAGCCCCAGCTGTTGTGGGTATTTGGAGAATGAACCAACAGATGATGGATCAGTCTGTGTGTGTGTGTCTGTCTCTGCCTTTCAAAGAGATAAAATATTTAATTTATAGTCAGTAAATTTCACTTTTCTTTTTTCTTTTATTTATTTATAGTTTTTGGCTATACAATTTGTTCTTAGTTTTCAGAAACACCACAATGAAGATACAGCTCTGTTACTCCAAAGCTTTCCCTTGTGCTAAACCTGTGTAATCAGACCTTCCTTTTTCTAGCCCTAACCCACAGAAACCACTGATAAAATTTTCCTTCTTCTACAACATCATATTGATGAAATCATAAGGCAAATTGTTTTCAAAGTCTGTATTAGCTGCATTTGATAAATAAATCAAAGCAAACTCCAAGAAAATTGGAAACTTTCCCAGGGTCACCCAGTTAGAAAAGTGGGGAAATTTTTAAGTGCAAACCTACTGATTCCAAATCTTATCCTTTGTCTCCAGCACTGAGCTGAAACTCTGCCTAGCCTTTGTTTCCTCATCTACTTGTTGAATTCTTCATTTAGTTGAGGGTTAAGCTGGTGATGGTAAAAATTAGAAGAAAAATAAGTAAAGAAGGAGGAGTGAGGATGGGAGTAAGGGAGGGAGGGAGGGTCGGGTGGGAAGTATCACTATGCTCCTAAACCTATATATATGAAATATCATATACATCAAAATGTGGGTAAGGGGCCGGTGGAATCATGGGTGCATAAGCGCCTTTGCGTGAGGCACACATTGCTATTGTTTCTATGGGTCTTTGTCCCCATCCGGGTGTTTTGCAATGAAGCGTTGAGCCCTTCAAATTGCCCTACTGAACTTGGTGGCACACCTTTGAACCTGGGCACAATGAATCTGTTTAAGGAAATGCCCACCCACACACACACCCACATACAGACAGACACACAGACACACACCCACACACAGACACACACACAGACACACACACACCCCCACACACACCCCCACACACAGACACACACACACAGACACACAGACACACACACACAGACACACACACACCCCTTCTGCTAATATAAGAAACGTCTCTGGAGGTTAAAGGACCTGTCTTGACTAGGAAAATAAAGCACTGTTTTCTATAAAAGAGGCAAAGCCACAGATTTATTTAATGGGATTTGGGGTTGTGCTGGGGTGTTTGGTTATCTGAAGGGATTTTTCTTTTCTCAGGACATGAAAGTAATTGCTATGAAATAAAATTTGACTTGACTATTATGTCACAAGAAGTAAACATCATCTGCTAGCCTGATGGCTTGGAAACCTCTCTCCAAACTGCTTCTGCCAGAGGCTTTGAAATGTTTGGCTTTCAGGCTAGAGTCAACCATCAGGATATTTAGAGAAGCGCATGCCGGAGCCCCGTGAGGCAGATCCCTCTCTTGGTGAGGATAAACCTGTAAAACTGTGGCTTTCTTGGAAGCCTGTGTCTAAGTATGGGTTTGTCCCTTCTTCCATCTCAGCACCTGTAAATGTTATCAAAAGCAAATGTCTCCCTTTCTTTGAAACTGCTGAACACACTCTAGTTTTAGAATTAGGCCAATAAAAGTGCATGAGATATTTCCTAGTTCTTTACTTTCTTTTTTACTTGTTATTTATGTAGAGGGAACACACACCATGTATTTCATATATACAGGTTTAGGAGTATAGTAATACTTGCCACCCGACCCCTCCCTTCCTTCCTCCCTTCCACCCTCCCTCCTCCTTCTTTACTTATTTTTCTTCTAATTTTTACGATAACATTCTTTCAGTTTATTTCACAATCACAAGCTTAACCCTCTACTAAATGAAGAATTCAACAAGTAGTAAGGAGGAAAGCCACTGTTCCTCAAGGTTATGCACAAGGGCTATAAATAATAGTCACATCTCAAAATGTCAGTTTCACTCATGTACATTTTATGTTTGTTGTTGTTGTTGTTTTAGTCCATCATGTCCAGTGGAAATAGAATCCAAGCCAGATATATAGATATAGATATAGATATAGATATAGACATAAATTTAAAATTTTTATAGCCGTGTTTTATTTTTTTATTTTTAAATATTTATTTATTTATTCAAAAGGCAAAGTGACAGAAAGATACAGATCTTCCAACCACTGGTTTGCTCCCCAAATGCCCACAACAGCTGGAGCTAGGACAGGTCTAAACCAGGGACCAGTGACTCTATCCAGATCTCCCATGTTGTAAGGCAGGAATCCAAGTAGCTAGACCATCATCCACTAACTCACAGCACGTTTGCAGGAAGCTGGATCAGAAGCAAAGAATGGAACTTGATCCCAGACACTCCGATATAGGATGAGGGCATCTCAAGCTGCCGTTTAACCCACTTGCCACAACACCCATCCAGGAGCCATGTTTTTTAAAAGAAAAGGAAACAGTTGAACTTCACTACAACAACATTTTATGTAAAGCAATATGCCAAAAATATGCAATCCATATGTAACGATTGATGAGCTATTTTTATTCTTTTTTTTTTCATAATAAGCCTTTTCAAAATCCAGGTTGTGTTCTACATCTACAGCACATCTCACCTGGGGCCACATTTCAAGTGCTACTGAGTGCTATAGGGAGTACTGTCTGTATTCAGCAGTGTAGCTCAAGAGGCATAGGTTAACTCAAATTTCAACTGGACCTTTAATAGTTCTGTGACTTTAGACATGTTACTTAAGCTTCTGTCTTCTCATCTAAGAGGTGACAATGATGTCTGCTCATGCAATGGGAATGGGTATGAGTATTAAATGAAATCAATTCCTGCTGCTGACATTGTGTCATAACCCTTCCAAGTCCCGGCTGCTCTACTTCTCATCCAGATCCCTGCTAATGTGCCTGGGAAAGCAGTAGAAGATGGCCCAAGTCCTTGAACCCCGGTACCCATATGAAAGACCCTAAAGAAGCTCCTGGCTTCAGCCTGGCCTAGCCCTGGCGATTGCAGTCATCTGGGGAGTGACCCAGCAGATGGAAGATCTTTCTTTCTGTGTCTATCCCTCTCTCTCTGTAACACTGATTTTCAAAATAAATAAGTAAATCTCTTTTTAAAAATGAAATAAATCCTAATAAAATACCTGGCATGTGGTAAATGATCAACAAATATGAGCTGTTCCTAGAAGCATAATTATTATTATTTTTACAGGTATCATTCTTATCATTACTATCACTGTTGAGAAAGTCAAACCTCACTGGGTATATTCTTGGGTTTCTCACAGAAATGGAAACTAGAAAGATATTCACTTCCTCCGAGGTACAAGAAGAATTAGGAAAAAAAACAGTCAAAACAATAAATTACACTTTTACTGCTTTTAAGAGTTTAAGCACTGTTTTTTCCTCCATGTGATTCCTGTTAACCTAGAACATAACATTCCCTGAATGCTCAGAGCCTCAGGCTTAGCTGGAGCCCCACAGGCCTTGGCCTCAATGCTTATTCTGCTCATTGAGTGTACGAGGCAAGTAGCCTGACTGTTCTGGGCCTTTCTTTTGTCAACTGTAAGGTGGGAATTCTGTTTGCTGCGTGGTGAGTGAGGGGGTAGGTAAATGTGGAGATTTGTGGAGTGAGTAACTGGGTACTTCACAAATAGTAAATATGTTCTGTGTGTTGGCTACTGAAACCAGAATACCTTGCTATCCTCTTAAGTTGGATGTTGAATTGACTGGGTTGTTGATTTGAGCTTTGGATAGAAATAATCGATGACCAGTAGTTTTGAAGTTGTAATTACTTAGATCAAAAAATCACTGAAAGTTGGACGTGAACTCTAGTCTAGTGTGTTTGATGCATGTTGACGACTTCAACATACACATCTGGTGTCACATGTTTTTCTTTAATTGTGAAGCATTCCTCATCCCACAAGATCACATAAAGAGGCCTCATCTTGAAGCCATCACTACCATTCGGCCAGCAGACGTTGCACTTAGCTCTTTAGTAAAGGCATAATAGGGAAAAAAAAATTCTGCACATCAAGAGAAGTGTGGCTTAGGGTCTTGGCAGGACATATGTCTCCCTCCCATGGGACAGTTGAGGAGAATTTGTAAAAGTGTGGAGTTGTTTATAAAATGTGGGTTGGGTTGAGGGAAAACAGCATTGGGTGAGGCAGATGTACTTAGCTGTGGAGGGGCTGTATTGCCCCAAGCTTCAGGGGGGAAAGTCAAGGAACCAGGAAGTTGGAGATGGCTGTTCTAGCTGTAAGATCTTCTTCAAGTGACAATGGGGTTGTGTTCCAACAAGCCCATCATAATCTGAAAATATCCAAGTCAAAAATGCACTTAACTCACCTTCCCTTCCAAACATGACAGCTTACCAACAGAGCCCACTATAGGATATGGCTTGTCACCCTCCTGACAGTGGGGTTGACTGGGAGCCGAGTTTGCTGCCATGGCCCAGCATCCCAAACAAAGATACAACTGCATGTTGGTAGCCTGGGAAAAGACTCAGATTCGAAACTGCAGTTGGCTTTAGCACTGTCATAACTCAGGATCCATCTGTACTTGAGCCCTGCCTGATAGGTGGCATGGCCTTCACTAGAAAGATACCACCAAACTGTAGAGGAAGGACCAAAGCAAATGGGCTCCATGACCTCACTGTCATATTTCTTAACAATGCCCTTGGTTGGCTGTGTTCAGGGGCAAATCAAAGGGTAAGGGAGCCCATGTACTTTAAAGAGCTTGGTAAAGAAGTATGGAGATTGGACCTGGATTGGGAAATGAAAATTGTTCAGCACAAAACACCCGCACAGACACTGGCACTGTGGTGTAGTGGGTAATGCCACTGACTGCAGTGCCGGCATCCCTTATGGTGCTGGTTCAAGTCCTGGCTGCTACACTTCCAATTTAGCTCCCTGATAATTTGCCTGGGAAAGCAGTGAAGATGGCCCAAGTCTTTGGGCCCCTGCTCTTGCGTGGGAGACCTGGAACAAGCTCCAGGCTCCTGACTTTGGATCAGCCCACCTCCGGCCCTTGTGGCCATTTGGGGAGTGAACAAATGGATGGAACGCCTGTCTCTCTCTCTCTCTGCCTCTGTAACTCTGCCTTTCATATAAATAAATAAATATTTTTTAAAAACAACACAAAACACACCTTTTCTAAATGATTGATTATGCAGCTCTTAAACATAGGTGGTGTTTCGGAAGTAAGCATGGTCAACCTGTGGCCCTTCAGGTTCTACCCTCAGAAACTCTACTGTATTTACTTCCCCACAAAGTTCTCTCCTTTTCAAACTCTGACAGAGGTGGGCATGGGGTTAATTGTGGGGAAGCAGAAAGAATGTATTTCACACAAACTGAAGTGTTGGCTAAAATGTCTTACTCCCAGGAGCAGAATTTTTGAGGCTTTGCCCAATGAATTTTAAGTCCATAAGGTACAGGAGGGGTTAAATCAAAATAAAGAAGCCACCAACATGGAAGCAGCCCTCAAGACGCATGGCTTGTCCTTGTTCCTAAGGTGTAAGGTGTGAAATCAAAACAGCTCGTAGATTCAGTGGCTTTAGTGGGCAAGTTTAGAAAAGGGGGAAGAGGGAGGAAACTGGCCGTTAGTCAAATTGTGACCCCAAAAAGGTAGACTCTGCTTTTTACTTTTCATTAGTCTGGACCCAGGGCAGGTTTGGCTGTGATGGCAAGAACACTCTATGGAGCAGACACTGAGATTCTTGATCATCTCCAGTTTAAAACGCAGGCCCTCTCTGCTTCAAAGGGAATTGTTTGCTGATTTCTTATTGTGTTTCATATCATTTTTTGCAGATTATATACTAAGACACATTGTAGAAATTTTAAGTAACACGTGCTAAACAAATAATGACACATCAGTTATCGCTTAACCTTTCTGATAAAGATCACTGTCCAAAACTTTTCATTAAACCTCTCCGCTTCTGTGTCTATTCCTTTTCTTTTGACACATTTAGGATTATGTTGTACTCTTTTTCCTTTCATTCCCCATCTTCAAAACTACCCATAATCTAAAAGAGTCAGGGACATATGTCAAATCATTAAGTAAATCATTAATCCGGGGAATACAGTAAAATCAATTATAGATCTGTTTTTTGAGATTTATTTCTTTATTTAAAAGGCAGGATGACAGAGAGGGAGAGACAGAGAAATAGGGATCTTCCATCTACTTGTTCACTCTCCAAATGGCCCCAACAGCCCATGAAACCAAGAGCCTGAAATTCCATCCATGTTTCCCACAAGTACTTGGGTCATCTTCCACTGCTTTCCCAGGCACATTAGTAGGGAACAGGAACAGAGTGAAGCAGTTAAGGACTCAAACCAATGCTACAGTACAGAAGCTCCAATAGGGGTTTACCCCACTGCACTACAACACCAGCCCTTATGGGTTTTATTTTTGAAAAATTAACTTAAGAGACCAGCAGTGTGGCACAGTGGCTTAAATTGCTACTTATAATGCTGGCATTCCATATGGGTACCAGTTTGTGTCCCAGCTGCTCAACTTCTAAGCCAGTATTCATTTGGGCAGTGAACCAGCAGATGGAAGATATCCTCCCTCAACCCCCGCCAATGTCCTTCTCTCTCTGTAATTCTGCCTTTCAAATAAATAAATAAATAAATTTTAAAAAATAGGGGATGGTGCTATGATTTCTTGGCTGTTTGTGTACTGGCTGCTCCACTTCCAATCCAGCTCCCTTTGGATGTGCCTGGGAAAGCAGTGGAAGATGGCCCAAGTACTTGGGTCCCTGTACCCACATGGAAGACCCAGAAGAAGCTCCTGGCTCCTGGCTTTGACCTGGCCCAGCCCTAGCTATGGAAGGCCATCTGGGAAGGGAACCAGCAGATGGAATATCTGTCTCTCTGTCTCTGGAACTCTAACTTACTTCCTTCCTTCCTTTCTTTTTTTAAAGATTTATTTAGTTATTGAAAGGTAGAGCCAGAGAGAGAGAGAGAGAGAGAGAGAGAGAGAGAGAGAGAGGTCTTCCATCTGCAGGTTCACTCCCCAGATGGCCACAGTGGCCAGAGCTGCAACAATCCCAAGCCAGGAGCCAGGAGCTTCTATTGGGTCTCCCATGCTGCTGTAGGGGCCCAAGGAATTGGGCCATCTTCTGCTGCCTTTCCAGGGCATAGCAGAGAGCCGGATCAGAAATGGAGCAGCCAGGACTCAAACTGGCACCCATATGGGATACCAGCACTGCAGGCTTTACCATCCATGCCGCAGCGCCAGCCCCTGGCCTTCTTTCTTTAAAAAAATTTTAAAATAAAAAATAAGTAAGTTTAAAATAAACCAAGATACTCCCTGGAAACGATGGCTCAGTAAATATGAGGTAGACTTTATTTTAAATTTTTCCTGATAATTCTGATACATATAACCAGGAACAATCTGTATATTCTGATTGAAAGAAAAAGTAGTGATGTGTTCCTTATAATATGTAGATACACATCCTTCTTCTCAGCATAGGATCTTTTTAAATCCTAAGTATTTTCCTAAATCACGAAAAACGTTATTCTAGTAGAATATATGGAACATAAAAGTTTGCATGTTTAAGTATAAAATTAGTGACATAAAACACATTCACAATCTTTAGGAACCATCACCATTTCCAATCTTTTTCATCCTCACAAATACGAATGCTATGCCCATTAAAAATAACCCCATTCCTCCCGTATTCCCAGCCTCTGGAGAAAAATAGTGCTTCATAATTTCAAGTTTACTACAAAATATTCCTTATATGGGTATACTAATATGTATTAAACTTTTTATTGTAACTTTGGGCTATTATGTTGTTCTCATATTTTTTTTCTATGACTGCAGTAGAAATCCATGTGTATATGTGTATGTGTGTGTGTTTCTGTTTGGTTCTTTATACTATCTATTTCTATGCTAAGCTATTCTGTTTTTGTATTTCTTCCAATTATGTGTGCAGTTGTTATTTGAGTGTTTTGTACTGATTGCTGTAAAGTCATTATCACATAGTTCCATGTGAATATTTATATGCATAATTCATATATAACTATATAACATAATGGATCTAATTCATATATGTATTGTTACATACTTGAGATGGATTTCTTGAGTGAATTTACTGGATCATATTCTCAGTACTTTAAACCTCTTAACAAAATAGCTTGATTACATCTTTATTTTTATTATCTAAAAATCTGACTCACTACATTCTCCCATATTCTCAGTACTTTAAACCTCTTAACAAAGTAGCTTGATTACATCTTTATTTTTATTATCTAAAAATCTGACTCACTACATTCTCCCTGAAACTGATTGCCGGATTTGATAGATAAGTAATAACATCTAATAGTTAGGATTTCCTGGCAATAAGTTCTCAATGAAGGGTATATTTTACATGTTTATTAGCCATTTCTTATTCTGTAAATTATCAAGACATTTGACTGCTTATCAGCCTGAACCCTACTGTTCATTTTATGCATTTATATAAGTTTAATATAAATATAGAATACTTACTCTCTGCCAGATGATAATTGTTACTAATATTCCTAGTTTGTTGTCGCTATATTAGTAATTGAGTTTTTATTTTCAACATACAAAGTATGAAGTGTTTATGTGACAAAATCATTGACCTTCTGCAATTTTTGCCTTTTTTTAAATCTTAAAATGTTTTCCCCAAGATAGTCTATGTATAACTTATTTTTTACATATTTGTAGCTTGATTTTTCCCATTTAACTCAGCCGTGTATGGAATTAATTTTGAGATTTTATATCCAATGAAAAATAAGCCTGTTCACAAACTGCTCACTCCTTATCATATGTTTATTTGAACTCCTACAGATTTGTAATTGCGTCTTCAATATACATGTCAGAATTTCATATGCTTCCTCTGTTTTAGAACTAGCCACTTTATTTCAATGATTTCCTCTTTATTCATATACCAGCAGTACAATGTATAATTTTTTATTTTTTAAACTTTCAAATTTTTATTGTGTGGAATCGCAAGTATATCCAAATAGATAACTATTATGCTGTGAAATCCCATATACTCATCACTCAGGTTCACCATGATTACTCTATTCAAAAAGATTGTGAAAAAGAAACATAAAAGAAATGGCAAGTAGAAAGCAGAGAGATTAATAATCCTACCAGTGCATTGTATCCATTTATGGCTTAGTCTCCATCCATAGGATAAGTGTCAAATAGAGAGATCCATGTAAAATGGCAGAGGAAAAACAGCTGTTCCAGGATACCTAGAAGAGCCATCGTAATTGAACAAGGAGTACAGGAGATTCTGAGATTCCTGAAAGAGCCAGGACAGAAAGAAAACCTTAGTCATTTAAGAAGTGTGAGAGTTCATAACAAGTGATGAACCTTTTCTTTACATGAAATTCAGAGAGGAATGTTTTATTTAAACATTGTTGAGCAAAATGGACAATGTCTTCCAAAGAAGTGTTGCAAAAGATAACAAAGCAAACTCTAGATTACTTTTTCTTTTCTCAATGTTGGATAAAAACCAGAGTCTGCTTTTAATCACTGTCTTGAATACACTTCAAGCAAGAGCTAAAATAATATCCAGGTGTGTGTGTGTGTGTGTGTGTGTGGTGTAGCACTGTATTTTGCATATATATTTTAAGATGCTTAAATATATGACATTAAGCCATAGATTCTTAATTAATGATATCAATATCATCACTAACAGGCTCATAAACATATAATTGTTCTTTTCTTAGAAGAAATGAGAGGTTGAACAAGCCTACTTTTGACCACCAATTCTCAAAGTATGGCCTAAAGCTTTTATAGTAGGTGTTAAGTAGGTTTTTAAATGCCTATTTTGAGGGGGCTAGTGTTGTGACACAATAGGTTAAACTACCACCTGTGACAATGGCATCCCATATTGGCATGTCACTTTGAAGCCCAGCTGTTCCACTTCCAATCCATTTCCTTGCTAAAATCATCAAAGCAGCAGCAAATCACCCAAAAACTTGGGCCCCTGCTACCCACATGGGAGACCCAGATGAAGTTCCAGGCTCCTGACGTCACTAGCCCAGTAGTGGTCATTGCAACCGCCTGAAGAATGAACCAGTGGATGGAAGATCTCTTCTCTGTGCATCTCTCCCTTTCTCTGTAACTCAGCCTTTCAAATAAATAAATCAATCTTCCTAAATAAATATTTTAAAGTTCCCAGGCCAGGTAAGATGTAAGAAGCATACCGTATCCTAGATCTCCCACTAACTATAAAATCTGGACAGAATGCATACAGCATTTATTTAAAGATTATGAAAAGTAGATAAGTTGGGAAAGATTAGAATTTGAAGTACCACCAAAATGGTGGGGAGTATATAACCTTTTTCCCCATTAATATCCTCTGGTCAAAACACAACAGAGCCTAAAATCCAAGCATAGCACTGGCTGTAGAAAACATTGCAGTAGAAGTCTTCTGCTCCTGGCTTGGCAGGGAGGAAAGGCTATTGCTAACACTCTGAAACAGGATGGAAATCCCACCTCCCTTTCTTTTATTTATTTATTTATCTTCATTTTTATTTATTAGAAAGGCTGAGTTACAGAGAGAGACAAAGACGGAGAGATGAGAGAGATCTTCTATCCCTGTTTAACTCCCCAAATGGCCACAATGACCAGGGCTGTGCTAGACCAAAGCCAGGAGCCCAGAGCTTCCTCTGGGCTTCCCAGGTGGGTGGTAGGGGCCCAGACACCTGGGCCATCTTCCACTGGGGACCTGGATCAGAAGCAGAGCAGCCAGACACCCACTATGCGACAATGCCGTCCATCCCTTTCTATTCTGAGTTTTCTCCCAAGCAGTGCAATGAGGGCAGGGACAGAGGTAGCAGCTGTAGCTAGCAAGAACCAAGATGCTTTGAAAGAAAATCATCTTCCTCACAGACAGGTAGAGATGTAATCCCAAGAGAATGGCCCTCCATGGCATTTTATTCTTTCTCTCCTCCATCCACTCAAGCCCAGACATGGGTACAGCGGCAGACATGCATGGCAGAAAGAGTAACTAAAGCCCTGGTTATCAGGGTAAAAGACCAAAAACAGGAGCAGTAGGAAACTGAAAAGTTCCAGAGGGATTGCATTTTACCTGGCCTAGCAACCTCAGGAAAGTAACCCACTGTTACTTATGAATACTTGGGTTCACTCCATGCTGTGCCTGTGTGAGTCTGATCCTAATCAGCAAACCAAAGACTCTGAGAGTTAAATGAACAGCTAGGCCATGGCCAAAGTCTCAAAGGAACCATGGAATGAAAGGCTTGTGCAACAGATCTGCATAGTGCTACAAAGTGTTGGAAAACTGTAATGACATTGAAAACAGTGTCCACAGGTGGCAGGTTGGAATTTGTGGTCCGAATCTAACCATTTTGATTGCCAACTAAGACAAAAAATACCAGCAGTTTTCATCAGATTTAAGTAAAATACACAGTTCTATAATATAATATTTAAAATGACCAGAACAGACTCCAAATTACTGACTACGTAATAAAAATAAGAAAAAGTTCAAATTGCATGGAAAAGGTAGTCAGCAGACATCCACAATATGATGATATAGATATCCATACATCCAAAATGAAGTTTGAAGGAAAGGCACAAAATAATTTCAACTGAAATAAAATGGTAATAAAACAGTTTAGGTTATGGGATTCCCTTAGAGGGAAATCTATAGCATTAAATAGTTATATGAGATGGGGCTGGCACTATGGTATAGCAGGTAAAGCTACTGCCTGCAGTGCCAGCATCCCGTATGGGTGCCAGTTCAAGTCCCAGCTGCTCTACTTCCACTCCAGCTCTCTGCTATGGCCTGGGAAAGCAGTAGCAGATGGCCCAAGTCCTTGGGCCACCGTACCCATGTGGGAGACCTGGAAGAAGCTCCTGGCTCCTGGCTCCTGGCTTGGGATCGGCACAGCTCTAGCCGTTGCGGACAACTGGGGAGTGAACTAGTGGATGGAAGACCTCTATCTCTCTCTCTCTCTCTCTCTCTCTGCCTCTCCTTCTCTCCCTGTGTAACTCTTTCAAGTAAATAAATAAATCTTAAAAAATAAATAAATACTTATATGAGGAAACAGCAAAGACCTCAAATCAATGAACTAAGTTACCCCCTTAATAAACTTTAAAAAAAGAAGAAAATACACAAAAAAGAAAAGAAATGATAAGCAATGGAAATTAATAATTCTCTAATAAGACCTACAAAGAAAATTAGCATTGTTAAGAATGAGAGGGGGATGTCATTACACACTCCATAGACATTGAAAAAATGGTAAGGGAATGCACCAAAAATTTCTACACACATAGTTTAAACAACTTAGAAGAAACTAGGGTGAGTGTTGTGGTGCCGAAGTTAAGCCACTGCTTGGGAAGCCAAATCAGAGTGTCCAGGGTTCAAGTCTGCTTCTGATCCAGTTTCCTGCTAGTGCATTCCCTGTGATGCAGCAGGCAATGACTCAAGTAGTTGGGTCCTTAAACACCCATATGGGAGACCAAGATGGAGTTTCTGACTCCTGGCTTCAGCCTTGCGTGACCCTTTCTCTCTCTATTTTTCTCTGTCACTCTGGATTTCAAATAAATAAAAATTAAGAAGTAAACCTGAAAAGAAGCAAGAAATGGACCATTTCCTTGAAAACTACATACTACCAAAACTCACCCAAGTTGAAATAGATAGTATAAATAGTCCTAAAACCATAGAGGACATTGAATTTCTAATTTTTTAGATCTTCCAAAAAACAAACTTCTAGGCTATGATAATTCAACCATCAGATTCCACCAAATATTTAAAGAAAATGGATTCTACTGAATCCTTTTCAGAAAATAAGAGAAAGTATTTACTCATTCATTTAAACAGACCAACATTAGACTCATAAGAAGACCAGACAATCAGTTCCAAAAAAGAACTGCACACCAATATCAAGAACATAAATGTAAAAATCCCCAACATAACACTAGCATATAGAATCCAAAGCTGTATAAAATGGCATTAGGCAATAACCATGTAGAATTATCCCAAGAATACAATATTGGTTCAATATGTGAAAATCAATATGTGACCCACCATATTGTGGTCTAAACAAGAAAAACCACATGGTCATTTTAATGGATTAAAAAATGTTCAACATTATAAAATAGTCAGAAATGTGGGAATAAAAAGAAACTGCCCTGCCTGCCATCGGCACAAAAATGAGAGCCAACCTCATACTTAATGGTAAGAGGGTTTCTGCCATGGTCAGGAACAGAGCAAGGATGTCCATTGTTACCACTCTTAACTCTGTACTCAAAGTCCTCCCCAGTACGATAGGACAGTAAAATGAGAGAAGGTAAAGCCAGCATTTAGCCTACCAGTTAAGACACTGGTGGCCGGCGCCGCGGTGCAATAGGCTAATCCTCCACCTAGCGGCGCCGGCACACCGGGTTCTAGTCTCGGTCGGGGTGCCGGATTCTGTCCCGGTTGCCCCTCTTCCAGGCCAGTTCTCTGCTGTGGCCTGGGAAGGCAGTGGAGGATGGCCCAAGTGCTTGGGCCCTGCACCCCATGGGATACCAGGATAAGTACCTGGCTCCTGCCTTTGGATCAGCGCGGTGCGCTCGCCGCAGCGCGCCAGCCGTGGTGGCCATTGGAGGGTGAACCAACAGCAAAAGGAAGACCTTTCTCTCTGTCTCTCTCTCTCACTGTCCACTCTGCCTGTCAAAAAAAAAAAAAAAAAAAACAGACACTGGTTTGTACACATACGTCCCATATTGGAGAACTTGGGGTTGAGTTCCAGCCCCAGTCCTGATTTCAGGTTTCTGCTATTGTGCATCTGGGAGGCATCCACAACCGAGACCTGGACTGAGTTGCTGGCTCTTGGCTTTGGCCTAGCATGGTCCTGACTGCTGCTGTGGGCATTTGGGGAGTAAACCAGAGAATGAGAATGCTCTCTGTATCTCCTTTTCTCTCTCTCTCTCTCTCTCTCTCTCTGCCTTTCAAATAGACTTTTTTAAAGGGTTGGGGTGAGATACACACATGGGAAAGGAAAAGATAAAACTGTCTCTGTCTCTAGTTGTAGATGATGTTATTCTCTGTGTATAAAATCCCAAGACACCTCTGCAAAAACTCCTGAATGCCAGCCCTGTCTTCCCATTTGAAAAATATTAGATTTCCCTGTAATAGTTGTTAAAGTTTGTGGGATAGAAGAACTTCATAAAATCCTAAAATCAAACTGGCAGTATAATATTGTAAGCTGATATTTTAAAAAGCATTATCTTTTACAATAGTTCTAAATATAAATATTACATAACATGTAATAAAATGTGAATAGGATCTGTATGCTGAAAACTACAAATTGTTCATGAAAGAATCAGAGGAGATATAAATAAATGCAGAGACAAGTTCATGGCTAAGAAGAATCAATATAGTGAAAGTATTGATTCTTGTGAAATTGGTCTGTAGAGTAATACAATTTCAGTAAAATCTCATAAGGCTTATTGTAGATATTATAGACTGATTCAAAACTTTTTATATGTAAGGTAGTAGAACAATGATAGCTAAAAAACTTTTTTAACAGGAAAAAAGTTGGAGAAATCCCATACCCAGTGTAATAGTAGAAAACTATAGTAATCAACATAGTTTGGTCCTGATGAAAGCACAGACCAGAGTCTCCCTCATTCTGGGCCAGGTATTTCTTTGTTGTGGTGGCTGCCCTGTGCATTGTGGGTTGTACAGCATCATTTCTCGCCTCTACACACTGGATGCCAGGAGCTCTGTCTTCCCATTTAAGAAAACACAAATATGTCCCAAATATTGCCGGATGTCCTGAGAGGGAGCAAAATCACCATGGTCAAGAACACAAGGACAGAGACATAGGTCACTGAGACAGAACAGTCCAGAAACTGCCAGCACGAATATGTTCCACTGGTCTTTGAGAAGAGGACAAAAAATTCAGTGAAGAACGAATAGGCTTTTCAGCAAATGGCATAGAACAATTAGGCAGGCATATGCAAAAGAAAACAAGAACTAATGTAAATGTTGCATTTCATATATACATTAGCTTAGGATGCATAATAGAACTAAATGGGAGGCTTAAGACCTCAAAATTTTCCCAAGAATGGGTAGGCTTTGTGGCACAGTGGGTTAAGTCACCACCTGGGACACTCACATTCCATATACTGCTCTTCTTCCACCCCAGTCTCCGGCTAATGCACCTGGGGAAGCTGTGGATGATGCCTCATGTGGGAGATCTGGATGCAACTTCTGGCTCTTGGCTTCGGCCTGGCCCAGCCCTGACTGTGGTGGCTATTTAGGAAGTGAACCAACATAAAAGATCTCTCTGTCTCTTTCTTTGTGTGTGCCTGCCTTTCTCTTTGTTATCAGCCTGCCTTTCAAACAAATCTTTTTTAAAAAATTTTTCGGGAACCTGCACTGTGGTGTAGGTGCACTTGCTAGCAGGTAAAGCCATCGCCTGCAGTGCCAGCATCCCATATGAGCACCAGTTTGAGTCCTGGCTGCTCCACTTGCAATTCCGCTCCCTGCTAATGCACCTGGGGAAGCAACAGAGGCTAGCCCGAGTCCTTGGGCCTCTGCATGTGGGAGAGCCGGATGAAGCTCCTGGTTCCTGGCTTCAGTGTGGCCTAAAATCATGGCCCATCAAATAAAGCAAATCGATTATCTGAAACTCATTGAAGCTTAAAATTTCCTCTGCAAAATATCTTGTGAAGAAAGCTATAGGAAAAACTACAAATTAAGCTAAAATATTTACAAGTCACTTGTATATAACATAAGACTTGTAACGAGAATATATTTAAAATACTCTTTAAAACTAAATAGTAGAAAACTAATAACGTGGTATTTTAAGTAGAAAAAAGATTTTAATAAACACTTCACCAAAAAGAATATCAAATATAAACATATGAAAAAATGTTTAGGTGTTGACATTGTGGATAGCAGATAAAGCCACCACCTCAGATGCAGGCATCTCATATGGGTGCTGGTTCATGTCCTTGCTGCTCCACTTCGGATCCAGCTTCCTGATCATAGCATGGGAAAAGTAGGCAAAGATGACACAAATGTTTGGGCCCCTGCCACCCATGTGGGAGACTAGGATAAGCTCCTGGCTTCTGGCTTCTGCCTAGCCCAGCCCTGGCTATAGTGGCCATCGGGAGAGTATATCAATGATGGAAGATTGCTCTCTCTCTCTCTCTGTCTCTCCCTTTCTCTCTAACTCTGAGTTTCAAATAAATAAAACTTTAAAAAAGAAAAAATGCTTAATGTGATTTGGGCGACATAAATGAAAACTACACAGGGATATCACTAAATACCTATTAGAAAATTTAATTTTTTTAATTTATAATTATTTTCATTTTTTTGAAAGACGGGGCAAAGAGTCTTTCATCTTCTGGTTCACTCCCTAAATGCCCAAGACAGGCAGGGTTGGGCCAGGTTGAAGCCAGGAACCAGGAACTCAATCTGGGTCTCCCACATGGATGACAGGGGCCTGAGTACTTAAGCCATCAACTAATGAGGGTGCTCATTGGCAGGAAACTTGATTGGAAGTAGAGGAGCTGGGACTTGAACCAGGCACTGTAGGCATCCCAAGTGGTATCTTAACCACTATGCCAAGTGCCTGCCCCATAGAAAATTAATTTTTTTAAAGCTGGCACAATGACTGCTAGAGGATACAAAGCATTTGCAGTGCTCCTGGAGTTGATGAGACTGCACAATTATACAGTGACTATCTTAGTCACCTTGGGCTATCCCAAAATACCATAAACAGAATGGCTTCAATAATGAACTTTTTTTCTCACTGTTCTGGAGGCTGGGAGGTCCAAAATCAATGCCAGCCGGCCTCTCATCATATCCTCACACGGAGAGAGCCCAGGAAAGGGAGCTTGTATCTCTCCTTCTGGGAAGGTCATTCATCCCATTCCTGAGGACTGCACCCTAATGACCCAATTACTTCTCAGAGGCCTCGATTCCACAGAGCATAACTGTGCAGATTAAGCTCCAACATATGAATTTTAGTAAAACACAACATTCAGTCCGTAACAATCTCACTGGTAAAACCATTCAGCATTGTCTTATAAAGTTATACATAGGTGTTCCATGTGACTTAGCAGTCTTACTCCTCTCAGTATAGAAGTAACAAGTTACAGACACAATCTTTTTTCTGTGCAATCTGCTAGCTAAGAATGATTTTTAACATTTTTAAAGGTTCTTCACTAAAAAGAATACACAACAGAAAGAGAAAGTATACCTTATCATTTTAGTTCACAAAACCTAAAATATTTACTCTTTAGCCCTTTACAGGAAGTTTCCTAACTCCTGTCCTAGAGAGAATGAAAACTGTGTTCCCACAAAAACCTGAAAGTGAATGTTTACAACAACTCTATTAGTCATCTCCAAAACCTTGAAACAACCAGTGTCCTTTGTGAGTGAATGGATAAACAAACTCTAGTATACCATATAATGAACTATTACTCACTAGTAAAAAATGAATGAACTACTCATACACACAGTAGCAGGAATTAAATCTCAAAGATGGGCATGTGGCATGGTGGGTAAAGTCTCCGCTTGCAGTGCCAGCATCCCGTATGGGCGCCAGTTAGAGTCCCAGCCGCTCCACTTCCGATCCAGCTCTCTGCTATGGCCTGGGAAAGCAGTAGAGGATGGCCCAAGTCCTTGGGCCCCTGCACCCATGTGGGAGACCCAGACGCTCCAGGCTCCTGGCTTCAGACTGACCCAACTCCGGCCTTTGCAGCTATTTGGAAAGTGAACCAATGGACAGAAAACCTCTCTCTCTACCTCTGCCTCTCTGTAACTCTGCCTTTCAAATAAATAAATAAATCTTTAAAAACATAAATAAATAATAAATAAATAAAAACAATTATTAAAAGTGAATGTTGGCCGGCACCGCGGCTCACTAGGCTAATCCTCCACCTGCGGCACCGGTACCCCAGGTTCTAGTCCCGGTTAGGGCGCCGGATTCTGTCCCAGTTGCTCCTCTTCCAGTCCAGCTCTGTGCTGTGGCCCGGGAAGGCAGTGGAGTATGGCCCAGGTACTTGTGCCCCTGCACCCGTGTGGGAGACCAGGGAGAACAACTGGCGCGCCCGCCATAGCAGCCATTTGGGGAGTGACCCAACGGAAAAGGAAGACCTTTCTCTCTGTCTCTCTCACTGTCTAACTCTGCCTGTCAAAATAAAAAAAAAAAAAAAAGTGAATGTTAATGGAGCATAAAGGTGAATAAAATTTGTACACTTCACTTGAATTGATATAATGACAATACCAACGTCTCAAGACTGAGAAGTTTTGCTTATAATGCGATATCTGGAGCCACAGCTGAAATAGCTATTCAAATCAAAATGTAATTCTGATAAATATTAGAGTAACCCATAAAAGTAGGAAAGTGGAGAAATAAAAAATAGAGAACAAAAAAAAATAAAATGGCAGACTTAATCCTTAACATATAAATGGTTGCATTAAATGTAACTAGTTTATAGACAACAATTAAAAGACTGAGATCAGCAGCAAAGACTTCAAGAAGAGTCCCAATTATATATATTTATATATATATATATATATATATATATATATATATATATATACAATGATATCCAGCTACATATAATGATTCAGGAGGTTTAAAGTAAAGGGAAGAAAAAATTAAGAACATTAATCAAAAAATGCAGAAATGGCTATATTAATGTAACACACAGACTTCATGTCAAAGGAAATTACAAAGAACATCATAGAATAATAAAAGGGTGAATCAATCAAGAAGACACAGTAATCCTAACTATGTATGTAGCAAACAACAGAGATCAAAATTCAGGAAGCACAAACTGATGGAGCTGATGAAGAAGAAGTGCACAAATCTAAAATTACATTTGGAAGGGCAGACACTTAGCAGAGTGGTTGAAATGCCACTGGGATGCCGACATCCATGTCAGAGAGCCTGTGTTTGGGTCTTAGCTCTGCTTTCAGTTCCAGCTTCCCACCAAAGTGTACCTGGCAGACAGCGGGTGATGCCTCACGTGGTTGGGTCCCTGCCACCTGTGAGAGAGACTCAGATAGAGTCCCTGGCCTTTGTTTTTGACATGGCCCAGCACAGGCTATTGTGGACATTTAGACATTAGGGAATGAACAAGTAGATGGAAAATTCCCTCTGTCTCTCTCTCTCCCTCTCACTCTCTCTCTCCTCTCTTCTCTCTCCTCTCTCTCTCCACCTTTCATATAAATAAAAATTTATTAAATAAAATTACATTGAGAGAATTCTGACATATCTCACTCATCAATAAATAAGACAACTGAACAGAAAATGAGCAAGGAGGCCGGCACCACGGCTCACTAGGCTAATCCTCTGCCTGCGGCGCCAGTACCCCAGGTTCTAGTCCCGATTGGGGCGCCGGATTCTGTCCCGGTTGCTCCTCTTCCAGTCCAGCTCTCTGCTGTGGCCCAGGAAGGCAGTGGAGAATGGCCCAAGTGCTTGGGCCCTGCACCCGCATGGGAGACCAGGAGGAAGCACCTGGCTCCTGGCTTCGGATGGATCGGCGCAGCGCGCCAGCCATGGCAGCCATTTGGGGGGTGAACCAACAGAAGGAAGACCTTTCTCTCTGTCTCTCTCTCTCACTGTCTAACTCTGCCTGTCAAAAAAAAAAAAAAAGAAAGAAAGAAAAAAGAGAGAGAGAGAGAAAGAAAAAGAAAAGAAAAGAAGCAAGGATACAAAAAAAAACTCACCAATACCTTCAACCTGCATGTTCCTGTCTACATTATCAAACAGTCCATCCAATAATAGCAGAATACACATTCTCTTCAAGTGACCACATTATACACCAAGATGTAGTAAACCCTCAGACACAAAACAGATTTTAAAGAATTGGAATCATACAAATTATGTTCTATAATCACAATGAAATCAATAAAAGAAAACCAATAAAAGAAAAGTAGCAGGAAAATCTCTAAAAATTGGAAACAAAAGGACAAACGTTTCAATAATCCTTGTGTCAAAGTCAAAGTCTAAAGAGAAATTTTAAAATAGAACTGAGTGAAAATAAAAATACATAAAAAATTTTGACACAGATAAAGCAGTGCTGAACAGTAAATTTTTAGTACAAAATGTTTATATATAAAAGAAAATTCTTGGAGCCAACGTTGTGGCATGGTAGGTAAAGCCACTGCAACACAGGCATCCCTTGTGGGCACTGGTTTTAGTCCCGGCTGCTACAATCCCGATCCAGTTCTCTGCTAAGGAAAAGCAGTGGAGGATGGTCCAGGTGTTTGGGCCCCTGCTACCCACAAAGGAGACCTGGAAGAAGCTCCTGGCTCCTGGCTGCAGCCTGGCCCCGTCCTGACCATTGAAGCCATCTGGGGAGTAAACCAGTGGATTGAGATCAAACCCTCCCTCCCCCCACCTCCATCTCTCTCTGTAACTCTGACTTTCAAATAAATAAATCTTAAAAAAAAAAAAAAAAAAAAAGGAAAATTCTCAAATAAAGGATCTTAGTTCCCAACTAACAAATGTAGAAAAAGAACACCAAAATATACCCAAAGCAACTGGAATGAAGGAATTAACAATGGTAAGACCAGGATTCAGTAAAACTGAAAACAGGGGCCAGAGTTGTGGCATAGTTGGTAATGCCACTGCCTGTGATGCAGGCATCCCACATGGACTCTGGTTCATTTTTCGGCTGTTCTACTTCCAATCCAGCCCTTTGCTAATGGCCTGATAAAAGCAGCAGAAGATGGCCCACCTGTTTGAGACTCCTCTACCCACGTGGGAGACCCAGATTAAGTTCCTGGCACCTGGCTTTGGCCTGGCCCCATGCTGGCCATGGCAGCTATCTCGGGGGTGAAACACCAAATGGAATATCTCTCTGTCATTCCCTCTCTCTGTAGTTCTGTAAATCTTTTAAAAAATAATTGAAAACAGAAAAATTCTGTGAGAAAAGTCAATGAATAAAAGTAGGTTTTTAAAAATTGTCAATAAAATTGAGAAACCTTGAGCAAGACTTGAGAAAACACAAATTATTAATATCAGGAATTAAACAGGGGCTATTACAACAGGTCCTGCAGACATCAAAATATTAATAAACACTACAATCAACCTTACACAAATTTAAAAATGTAAATGAAACTAGACCCACTTCTCAGAAATACAAACCATCACAACTCACTCTAATGCAGCAGATCATTTGTATAGCCTGGAATTTTAAGGAAAGTGAGCATCTAATTTTAAAAATTCTAAAAATATTCACCACAACAAAGGATACAAGATTGGCTAAATATTTAAAAATTAGTCATTGTAATTAGAAATATTAACAGACTGAATTAGAAAAATCACATGATCCTATCAGTGCAAAAAGGTATTTGATAAAATTCAACAGTATGAGGAAAAACTTTCAGAGAAAGAGAAATAGAAACAACAAAGAGCATGAACAAAAAACCTACAGCTGGCCTAGGACTGAATGGTGAAGGACTGAACCCTTTCTCCCAAAGACAAGACAATGAGACAAGCTCCCTCTCACTACGCTGTGCAGCACAGAGCTGTTGAGTTCCAGCCAGGACTACAGCAGAATAAAAGAATGTAGATCAGAAAGGAAGAAAGACAGCTGTCTCTATTTGCAGAAGACATAGTTGTCTAAGGAATCTACCAGAAAAACTTCTGAATTAACAAATGACTTTAGCAAGGTCACAGCATACAAAACATACAGGAAAAAAATAATTTTCTATAATCTAACAATGAACACGTCCACACTGCCCTGCCTTGGCTTGCTGCAGCCATTTGGAGAGTGAACCAGCACATGGAAGAATGATCTCTCTGTGTATGTGTCTCTGTCTCTTTCTCTTTCTCTCTCTCCCTCTCTCTCTCTCTCACTCTCACTCTTGCTCTCACTCTCACTGTCTATCAAATAAATAAAAATTTAAAAATCTTTTTAAAATAAACTAACTTAAAAGGGATCATAGACTTGTAAAATGTAAAACAATACTTTAAAAAGAGAAGAAAATTTTTGGAATCTAGGGGCTGGCACTGCGGTGTAGCAGATAAAGCTGCCGCCTGCAGCACTGGCATCCCATATGGGCACCAGTTAGAGTCCCAGCTGCTCCACTTCCCATCCAGCTCCCTGGTAATACGCCTGAGAAAGCAGCTGACTCGGGCCATCTTCTACTGCTTTCCCAGGCCATAGCAGAGAGCTGGATCAGAAGTGGAACAGCTGGGACTCAAACCAGTGCCCACATGGGATGCCGGCACTGCAGGTGACAGCTTTACCTGCTATGCCACAGCACCAGCTCCTGGAATATCTCTTATGTGTCTCTGTCTGCCTTTCTAATAAATTAATAAGATTTAAGGAGACAAACATAATACCAATTATAATCACTAAAAACTACTTGTATCCTGACAAGTATAAAATGCTGACGAAAGCAATCAGAGATCCAAATCAATGGAGAGACATACTGCATTCTTAGGCAAAAGACTCAACACAGTGAAGATATCAATTCTCACCAGATTTTACACAGGCTTACCACAGTTCCTATCAAAATCCCAACCCATGTTTTTCAGAGAGAGGCAAGAATATTCTAAAACTTCTATGTAACATCAAAGGAATTAGAATAGCCAAAATAATTTTGAAGAAGACTAGATATAAGAAATTACTCTGCCCAATTAAAGAACTTATTATACAACTGCATTACTCAAGACTTGTGATATTGGCAGAAGAATAGACGCATAAACCGAGGGAACAGAATATAGAACTGAGATAGGGACACAGATAATTCCGGTTTATTTTGACAGAGGTACAAAAACAATTCAATGAAGATAGCATTTTGAACAAGTACTACTGGAGGAAGGAAACAAGTATAGGTGAAAAAGCTAAATCTCATACCTTGCACAGAAACTAACTTGAGGGATTGGTATTGTGAAGCAGTGGATTAAGCCACCACCAGATGTGATGCCCACATCCCCTGTTGGAATGCCAGTTCAAATCCTAGGCTCTCTGCTCCCAATCCAGCTCCCTATTAATGCACCTGGGAAAACAGCAGAGGATGGCACAAGTATTTGGGACCTTGGTGCCCACATGGGAGCCCCAAAAGGAGTTGGACTAATTCCTGGCTTCAGCCTGGCCCTGCCTTGGCTTGCTGCAGCCATTTGGAGAGTGAACCAGCACATGGAAGAATGATCTTTCTCTCTGTCTCTCTCTCTCTCTCTCTCTCTCTCTCTCTTTCTCTCTCACTCTCGCTCTTGCTCTCACTCTCACTGTCTCTCTATCAAATAAATAAAAATTTAAAAATCTTTTTAAAATAAACTAACTTAAAAGGGATCATAGACTTGTAAAATGTAAAACAATACTTTAAAAAGAGAAGAAAATTTTTGGAATCTAGGACTAGACAAAAGATTCTGAGACTTGGCACCAAAACTATGTGCAATTAATGAAAAAAAAATGATAAATTAGACTACATCAAAATTAAAGAGTTTTGCTCTACAAACTACCCTGGAAGAGGATGAAAAACAAGTGATAGACTGAGAGAAAATATTGCAAAAATGTTTCCAGAGAAGGACTAGTATCTAGACAGCAAAAGAATTCTCAAAATTCAACAGTAAAACAACAAACAAGCAAATGAGAAAATGGCCAAAAGTCATTCCCCTGAGGAAGACACACTTTGCAGCAAGTAAGCACATGGGAAAATGTGCAGCCTCATCAGCCATGAAGGAAATGCAAGCTAAAACCACAATAAGCCTTCACTAGACACCTATTGGAAGGGCTAAAAGAAGAAAACAGTGACAACACCAAATGCTGACGAGCACGTGAAAGACCTGGATGTCTCACACAGTGCCGATAAGGGGCCCAAATGTATAGTCTCTCTGGAAAGCAATCTGGCACTTCTCCAAGAGGTTACATGCTGTATCATTCCATTTACTTCATGTCCTTGAGATGAGAATGTTATAGAAATGGAGACTGGATGGCTGGTTGCTCAGGATTAAGGGCAGGGAATGGAACGAAAGAAGTGTATCTGTCAATGAAAAGCAACATGAGGGACTCTGCTTTGACTTGTATCGGTGTAGATGTTGTTGTCGTGATGTTGCAGTATAATTTTGCAGTATGTCACCACCAGGTGAATCTGGGTAAAGGACCTCTTTGCGCTATTACTTAGCAACTGCGTGTGAATCTACACTTATCTCAAAATAAAGACAAATCTCTTCAGATGCATGATTTTTCTTTTAGGTCTTTTGTGTGAAATATGTGACTCCATGTGATTAAGCAACCTATTAAGTGAATTATCCTAACATTTGATATTCATTTATTGAAACAAAAAGATTACTTGGGTTTTTAATCCTGTATTCTAGGCACATTTCACAGAGATCTGAAGTCCTTACTGTGTGTGTGTGCCTCATGTGATCACTGGGGTCTCTGATATGGGATTTGACTACTCTGTAATGTTCTGTCTTACTTGATGGTAGTTTTCAGTGTCTCCTAGTGGTGGTTTGTTTGATTTTGTTTTGTTTTTGTCCTAAATTACTCTTGATTTAGCCTCACAGTTATTGACTGAGTTTTTTAGGGTTATTTGCTTAACTTTATACTGTGTGTAAATTGCTATTTGTGTGAGTATTGTGTCGGCATATAACTTTCCAATGACTAGATTTGTACACATCTCATATATTGTGATTCAGAGTGAGTCATCTACGCCTGTATTGCTAAAGCAGATGTGTACATAATCCCAAAAGAATTTGCTTGAACACTCACTCCTTATTGTTATCACTGAATTTTTATTTATTTACTTACTTATTTATTTTGCACTGGAAGTTGAGAAAAGTTGGGTGGATGGGCTAGGAGATTTTTTGCTCCACTAACTGCCCTTGATAAAGGAAACATATGAAGGTCTTGACCTGAGACTCCGTTGTTCTAATACTCATTTTCCTAGCTGAGTTTAATGGCAAAAAGTCAGGTCAGGATTACTAATAAGTGCAGGCATTCTGTAATAATGAATTGAGTTCCAGATACATTGAATACCAGCTGTGTAGATGGCCATGTTTCTTGCTCTGAGTGTAAATGATTCTGAGTTGCATTAATGTCCAGGTGGAGAGTCTAAGGATGCACTGTTAAAAATAAAAATTTTCATTTTCCACAGAACAAAGTGAGCTTTGTACACTTGTTGGTGCCACTTGTAGCAGAGAAGGACTTTCTCAGATTGCTTTGGAATGATGAAGACTGTGTCTCTCATCCAAGAACTGAAATGATACCTTCAGGTGAGTCTGGAGTCCAAATCCTCAAAGGAGGGATTTAGGAAAGCATTTGAGAGGATCAGGTTTAAAACAAACAATCCCTCCAGAAGAAATTCCATTCAAGTTCTTTGTTTAAAACAGGAAATTAAATGGAGTCGTTATAAGGCGCGCTCAAGAGAATGATAGAGGCATCCTTCCTAACTGTTAATGGCATGGATTTCAATTTGGGTCAGCTGTGACGTGAAACTTGTATTGAAATGTGATCACGGTAACCACAGCTCCTTTAAAGTGCAACAATTAGAATTTTAAGCAAAATTTATCATTCTAGAAAAACATAATTTACCTGAAGTACAACTCCTTGCATAATTATCAAGAATGCAGTCTCCTGGGGTATTATTTGAAGCACTTTATTAAATTAGTGGACCTGTTCCCAGAAGTGTTTTAGCAGTGGACAGGACCAGATTATAGAAGATGAATTATTTTCAGATCCTCATTGAGTTAACATACTTGTTAAAATCAGTTGAGGCAAGCCAGACAACTAACCTGGTAAAGTAGTCATTGCTTGGCACACTTTCCACATGTTTTTATTTCTAAGTTTTCATTGTATGAGTATCAGCAGAATAGCCAATGCTGTGTAAATGCAACAAGACTGAAACCCCACCCAGTAAATAACTCTTTCAGTTGCTTTTCAACAAAGCCTTCCCTGCACAACTGAATTGCACATTGTTCTTTATGGACATAAGAAGAAAGACTTCATACACATCCTTGAAAATTCTTGCCAGGGCAGAATGTTAGTACAAACTCCTCCTGAAACATTTAATAGTGCATGCTTAAAGTTAATTTGACTTTATTGAAATATTTTTTCTGTGTGTTAAAATGAGATCTGGAGAAAAACTATTCAGCCACGTCAATATCTTCCCTTGTTTTATTCAGTGAGATGTTCCCTAACCGAGGGTTAAAAAAGGCTGCAGGTGGGAGCCTGCTTGGCATATTTGAGGGAGAGCAAGGGAGTCAGTATAAAGGAACAGAGTGAAAGGGTGCAGAAGCTGTGGGAGGTGAGGCCAGGCAGCCTAGGACCAGACTGGATTGGGCCTTGTAGCCCAGTGGAAACTTTGACGTCTCACTCTCCATAGGAAAGAGGGCACTAGGAGGCTTTTCAGCAGAATGGTGACAAGATATGGAGTTGGGTGTGGAATCTGTGTCCTTGGAACCACAAATCTCAAAATGGAAATGGAAATCAAGGGTCGCTGGGAAGAGAGGAAGGAAGCAGATGCTGGGGAGATAGCCAACAATGTGCACAACATACTCTATTTTCCCACAGTGAATGATAGAAAGAAAATAAAACAAAGTATGTTTTTGAAACCAGGAATACTCACACATGTGTAACACACACACATACACAGAGGGAAATTTTACATCCCAAATACCTTTGTGGCCATGACAAAGGGAACAAAGTACAGACACAAAAGAATTGAACATCACTGAAGTGCTTTGATCAAGACTAATTATTTTTTTTAATTAAGGTCACTTTGAGGAGTTCAGACTCTTTGGAAGTATATCTTCATGGTTCCATCTGTCCAGTGTTTCAAGAAATAGTCTGTTTTGGCAGTTAACTGTGTCTACAACGCTTACATAAAATATGTTAAACATCTGTCCCTGATCAGCTTAAATATCACTGCCTTTATTGTGTCCAAAATAGGCACATCACAATATAACCTACAGGGAAAGGTTTTTCCCCATCCAGTATCAAGAACTGCATCTTTGTAGCATAATCATTGTAGTAAGACTAAAAGGTAAATCTAAGTGTAACAGTTATTCAGTTTCTGCATAGACAGGTATCATTGATTTGAGGATCACATGGGATGAATTTGGCCCAAACCCTTTTAAGATACACGTCTTCCCTTGTTTGCAGCTCACAGCTCAGAGATATCCTTTTCTGTCAGCTGGTACATCACTAGACCAATCTTACATGGAAGAATAAACTTCTGTCAGTGCTAACATGCTAACCAATGTGGAATTTCTAGCCAGCTGTCACTGACAATCCCAAGTCAGCCCCTTAGAAATGGTTTTCTCTGCACACAACACTATGAACATGTCCTGTTATTGAGATTCTAATGTGAACCAGGTACTGGAGCAAGGTCTGCACAAGTAATATCCCAACTATACCTGGCATATCATAACACTAAATGCATAGCCTATTAATCATCTGATTTAATCCTTCTCTCAACATAGTGATGAGATATTACCATCGTGTTCTCCATTTTATTTATCGAAAGTAAGAAAAGGTGACAATAATAATAATCATAAATAAAACTAACAACTAGGTTAAGCAAGTCACACACATTATCACTCATGTTTACCACACTCTTACTTCCATTAGGAAACCAACCCTCAAAGACGTTACTGTCACTTGACTTGATTGATGGAACCAGAATTGAAACCAAGGTCTTCTTCTAGTAGGAAAATCTATATTCTCTGATACACGCTACCTCTGTCCTTAGGAGTTTTGTCTACATGGAAGAAATCAACTCTAAATTAAATCTTCACTGAATTGGCTAATGGACTTTTAGTACCTTTGTCTTCTTCCAATGATTATATTAGTAGGTGGCATCTTAAGATTATGAATTTTTTAATGTTTCTCTAAAACTGCACCTTTTTCATAAATACTATGCTTTTTTCTATGCCTTCTTTTGGTTAAA
This sequence comes from Oryctolagus cuniculus, assembly GCF_051225735.1. Taxonomy (NCBI): domain Eukaryota; kingdom Metazoa; phylum Chordata; class Mammalia; order Lagomorpha; family Leporidae; genus Oryctolagus; species Oryctolagus cuniculus. The sequence continues at coordinate 84,239,123 of NC_142876.1, forward strand.
AAGTTATTAAACAATGGACTTAAGAAGTGTTTCCTGATAGTAAAGTCTGTCTCAGGAAATGACTTGATCATGAAAGGATGTGTGGTGTGCTAATGCAGATTGAACGCAGGCAGTCCCTGCATGCCAGAACCAATATTTTCTTATTAAGCCATAAGATTTCAAAGCAACAGAATACTGATGTGATCGTGGGCTAGAACCATGTTTCTTAAAGTGAGGTCTGGGGATGATATTGTGTTGAATCACCTGGACTGGTACTTAGAAAAGGTTCAAATCACTGATTCAGACTCACTGAATCCAGAGGTGTGAGATCAAGAACCATGTGTATTTTTACATGTTCACCTTGTGATCTGTATGCACAGTGTAGTTTGAAGCTATCGATTTACATTTATCACTTTTTTCTCATCATCTTTTAGTCTACATACAGATATTTTATTTTGTTTCAGACATAATTCTATTGGGCTTTTATAAAGTAGACTCATAACTATAGAAGTAATCTTCAAGTCAGAATTTGCAAATGAGCAACTTACTGATTTGATCATTTCAGTACCATGTCCTATTCCAGTCATCAGCCTAGTCAAGGAAATTCACTTTAAAATAAGGACTCATGTCTTCTATAAATTTAGTGTGTTCTCAGTTATCTTTTCAACCTTCTTGATCAATCATTCTCTCTATTTTTCCTTCTAGAAACCTAAAATACCTAAAACAGACATTGTTATTCTTTTTCTGTCTCTTAATCTCTTTCTGGTTAATGTCCTCAGTCTACTTTCCAGTCCATTAATCTTCTCTCCAACTGTATCTCATCTACTGCTTAATCCATTAATACTAAAAATAATCCAGTTTTTAATGTGGTGACTTTTCTAGTCATCAAACACTAATTTGCATGTTTCTATAAGCCTATAGGTCCTTTTTCCTTAATTTCCTATTTTCCCAATAATTTCTGATATTTTAAATCATTTAAATCCTACTTTTAATATAGTTTCTCTGGGTTTTCTATAGTAACTAGGAATCTATATCTAACTGTACTGCACAGGGTTGTCTTCCATTTGGAGCTTATAAAGTCAGAAATGGAGCATATTTAGAGGGATAATGGCAAGATCTTTAGCCAATGATGTGATAGCCTGGAATTCTATAGGTGGAGGTCTCAGGCCCATACCCCAAGATTAGACACTAGATATCACTGATCAAAGAGAAGGAGAAGAATCTGGAAAACTGGGAAACTTGCTTCCTTAGTAAAAGGAGGACCATGGAACGATATGGGCTGTTTGGGGAAAACCCTGCATAAAAGTCTTTTGTGTTTTTAGAAACCTATGAAGTGTTTTTGCACAATGATCCCTTTGTAGAGCAGACAAGGATTTTCGAAGAAGCAGCTTTAATAATGACAAGTACAAAAATTTTCAACTGAAACTGCAAATTTTTCTATTAAGACATAGATGAAGAATAGCACAGTAGTTAAAGGCATACATTTAAGAGTAAGGACAATCTAGAGTTGAGCTTTGACTCTAACCCTTCGTTGCCTGTGTGGCCTTGAGTAAGTTTCTTACCCACTCTGAGTCCTCCGCTCCTTCTTCATAAATGCTGAGAATATTAATCGTCCTCCTCATGTTATGTGTTTGTAAGGACCTCAGTAGCTCAGTGACTTAGCAACAAAGTAGTTGATTTCTCACCTACACTTCCTGGCCATCATGCATCAGTAAGTGGTCTGTACTACTTGTTATTCTCAGTCAGGGACCCCGGCTGACAGAACCTCAATCTCTGTGCTTCCATAGTCATGGGAGAAGAGAAGGGAGAGCACTGTGGTGTCTCATGCTGGCAATTAAGTGCTTCCCCCTCAAGTGACCCACACCACTCTCACTCCCATTTCATTGACCAAATCAAGTCCCACATCCCCACCTAACTTCAGACAGGCCCAAAAGTGCTGAATTCCACACCTGAAGAGGGAGAACAGAAAAGTGTATGAACACCCTAATGACCATGACAAGCTGAGATAATGCTTGTCAAAGTCAATATAACACATAATAATGATCAAATATTTTTGTTTTTACTATTAATTGCAAAGCCATTGTCAAAAAGACCTGTTCTAATTTGGAGGTCTAGGACTGTATATTGCAGTATCTGAAGGAAATTTGAGAGGCTCAGTAAAGATTATCACTACATTTTCTAGAAGAATGAAACCTTTAAAATTATATCCAAAGGGCAGAATATAAGCACAACAACTGAAAAACAACGGAAATATCAAACCTGTACAACTCTGAAAATTGCAGGTGATACTCTTGCTTAGAGTGAGCTGGTGGTGATGACAGGAGAGACAGCAAGAATAGTAATGGTCCATCATTGTAGATATATGATGGACTCCGAGCATTCATGCTAGCATCTCGTCTTCTCTTCACAACTGCCCAAGAGGTAACTGCTCTTTTATCCTCATTTTGCAGGTTGGGAAACAGCGGCTCAGAGAGGTTGAGTAGTTTGCCCAAGGTGCTAGCACATGGCAGAGTATTCAGACAATGTGATGGAAACACAGAACTCAGTGCTCTGTCCTACAGCCTTAGTGGGTTTGGCCTGTTAATCAGAGGATCCTATATGGCAGTAGTCAAGTGACTGATTTATTTAGATGCCCATATTTGGAATACAAGAAAAAAGGAAGTATGCTGTTACCTGCATGTTTTGGATGTTTGATTATGCCTGTGACTGGGTCTCCGTTGAAATTGACCGGCAGCAAGTATCTGAAGAACAAGCAGATCATGATCTGGTGCACACTGATCAAGTTTTAATTTGTAGGGATTCTAGGGTTTTTCCTGGGTTGAGACAATCCCAGCAACACCACAGCCAACTGCAGGTCTCTGTTGTTAAAGGCAGCCAGCATTCCTTGGGTCATCACAGTGTGCCAAGCTCTGGGTGAGAACTTGACGTACACTTTTCTCTTTTAAGCATCAAGACATCCCAACACCATAGCAATTCCTGTGACCCCCATTCTCCATATGAGGCAAATGAGATTTTGAATGGAGCCAGACTTCATAGTGAGTTCTGTGTGGCTCCAGGGCCTGAGCTACCCTGCCTTTCCAGCATGGACCGTGTGGCAAACAGGCCAATGGGGAAAAATCAGGACACTGGAGTTCCAGTTCTAGCTTTTTCTTTCCCATAACTGACAATTGTGAAAGCTCCTTTTCCATATCTGAACCTCATTCTCTTCCGTTCTTAAAATATGGGTATTGCCCCCATTATTTTAGAAACCACTCATCACTCTCAAAAGTCTACAGCTTGTTGTGAGAAAAATCAAAATTCTACTTTTTTCTGAGAAATACAATATTGTAGACATTTTATTGTTGTAGTGTCCACATATGAAAAGTTTTCAGAACCAAAATCGTGGAAGTGTTACAAAAATGCATTATATGGTAATATCCAATTTATCTTGTAATTAGAATAAAATGTACATGTTCCACCAAGAAATCTTCCTACTCCTGGGATGAGCATTGCTACATTAATAATCGTTATAGTTTCCCCTATTCTGACTCTAAAATTTAACTGGTCTGTGATCCTGTTTTTCACTTGAAAGAACAAAAGGGGAGGGTACATTCTGTAATTTGTACATCATGTTCCATGTATCTATTGTTTTCTTCATACGAACAAGATCTTGGCCAGTAAGGAAACTCAGAAGATAGATAAAGCATTGTAAGATGTGTTAAAAAGGCTGAGAAACAAGAGTGCTAGTGCTAATTAATAAAGCATATCATTGAGTAAAACAGGTAATTAGCTATGATAATGGAAATACAAACAGGACCTAATTAACAGAATGCTTCATTAATATCTCTTGATACAGATAGTAAGCATTTGGTATTTAGCTATCACACCCATATGCATAAGTTCTTAGTTGATCTTGGACCAACTGAGTGGGTAGTATTCAAACTGTACAAAATAATTGAGGGCAGTCACAATGCTAAAGTTTTTGTACTCACACTATTTCCAATGAGCCAAAGACAACATGAGTGTGAATTGGAAGTGCTTTGTCAAACCACGTTCTTGCAATAATTGCCTTCATCTAATATCTGTGCTCCAGAAGTTCCTATAATCCAACTACCCCCAAAAAAGAACAACTTTGACGCTATGCCTTTCTTTACTCCAGGCTGAAAAAGATGTTTAGTTCCTAAGTCAACTGTAATCTGCCTTCTGGGTCCATCAGTCTGCCAGATCTGTCCACAGTACACTTTCCAATGCTGCCATGTTGCCCAAGCCAATTAAAGACAATTGACATGTTTTTCTCTTTACCCTTCTTAATATCTTTCAGAGTTTTCACTCTGTGAACCTCTCCTTTTTTAAAAAAGCACCCTGTACAGTGATGCTACGCTCTCTTAGTTTGCTTTCTACCTCTTTAAGGAAGAAAGCTTTGTCCCTCCTTTGCTTGCTCTTGTTCTGCCAATCTTAAATGGAAGTTCTTTCACACTCATCCCCCTTTTACGCCTTCATGAATAATCACACGCTGCCACCATCGTGGCTGAGCCACTCCTTCCCTCCCACCCCATCCCCAATTCCTTAGCTCCAGTGCTCGACAGGAACCTGCGGGATTGTTCCATTACCTTCCTAATTTTTCACACTGCTTTCAGTTTTCTACTCTTCCCTTCCTGTTCCACTCTGTACCAGTATATCCAAACCGCAAATTTGATCCCATTGTTCTTTGTTCTCTATCTTCTGGGCTTCATTTTAAAAATTCATTTTGAGTGTGAGAATATTTGTGTGTTCTGTAACTTCTCAGGGCTGGGTTAGTGACAACAAGGGAAGAGGTGACACAGACAATACCTGCTGTCACAAACACATCCTTCCTTAAGTGAAAACCATATGAAGGTCAGACCAAGAGGCAGGTGGTCTCCCAGAAATTTCTAGGAAGAGGGATGTTGCACTCTGGTTATTAATAAATCCTTTTCTCTTGTCAAAATTCATTCTGGTTTAAAAATAACACATACAAGGATGATCATTTTAAGTGGCGAGAATCAGTAGCTGGTTGATTCAAGGATATGAGGAAAATCCCCACCAACCTGTCTCCATACCTGTTTCATTAGCATTAAATTAGGCTGCTGGTAACACAAAACTAAAAACAATAGAATCCTAAATGGAAGTTGGCCTCTCTCTTCTATACAGTCCAAAGGTAAACAGTCTAGAATTGGTGAGGTGCTCCCTGATCATAAGGCAGAAGCTCTTTCCACCTTCCTGTTCCAGTATCATCAACACACTACTTCCACCTCATGATCCAACCTGGTTGCTTAAGGCTAGCCTTTTCCTGTGTTCCAGCCAACAGGAACCATATAAAAAGACATACCACCTTCGTTTAAAGACACACATGAGGGGCCAGCACTGTGGTGTAGCAAGAAAAGCTGCTGCCTGGGGTACCATCATCCCATATGGGCACCAGTTCGAGTCCCAAATTGTCCACTTGCAATCCAGTTCCCTACTAATGGCCTGGAAAGGCAACAGAGAATGGCCCAAGAGTTTGGACCCCTGAACTCAAGTGGGAGACACAGATGAAGCTCCTGGCTCCTGATTTTGGCCTGGCCCAACCTTGGTCATTGTGGCCATTTGGGGAGGGAACTGGAAGATGGAAGATTTGTCTCTCCCTCTATCACTATAACTCTGACTTCCAATTAAATTTAAAAAAAAATTTTTTTTGAAAAGACACACTTGCTGGAGGTTACACAGCCACTTTTCTTGCATACCATTAGCCAAACCTTGATCACATGGTCACTTTAGCTATGAAGGAAACTGGGAAATATAATCTTTTTTTGGTTGTGTTCTCAGCTATAGAATGAGTGTTCCATTGCTAAAGAAGAAGAGAGAAGTCCACCCATGGGAAAATTAGGTTTTCTGCAGCACCTGGAAGTCCTTTGTTGGAATTGTAGACCCTTAGTTCTGAAAGACTTTGAGTGACAGACTCATCTCTCTGTGTTGGATATCATCGTGGTTCCCCAGCAGGCACTGTTTTATGAGTTCTCTTTCAATGTGATACCAAGATCAAGGAGTTGTCAGTGTAGGAGAAAGACATTACATCCAAGAAACAATGGCATTCTAAAGCCAGAAGGAGTCAGCCATCAGATACATGTACTGCACTCAAATTCAAAAGGGAAGCCATAAGACAGATTAGGACCTGGTCTGCTATATGGTCTTAAAGTCAGATTCCTTCCTCTGTAGACTGAGAATTGGATTATTATGAGTGTGAAATAATCAACATGTTTTCGAAACCTTGAGCACCTTGTCTTGATGGCTGGTAGACATTAGTCAATTTTTCTGTTATAAGCTATAAATATCAAGTCGAACAAAAACCACCAGAAAGATACCAGGTTCCAAATGTAGTTGTGATGCCCTCTGCTAGCCCATAAAATGACAATTTACCTGCTGTAAGTGTCTTCAATACAGGAACAGGAACTCTATTGCACACTACTGGATCCTGCATGACGTAGATTTTCGGAACCACTCACTGAATAAAATCAGTGAAGAACTATTGGGATCAGATTCATTGTATAGCAAATGTTAAGAAAGAACATCATGGCGGGGGTCAGTGTTGTGGCAGGTTAAGGTGCCACCTGCAACACCAGCATCCCGCGTGGGCACCAGTCCAAGTCCCTGTAGCCCTGCTTCCAATCCAGCTCCCTGTAATGTGCAAGAGAAAATAGCAGAAGATGGCCCAAGTGCTTGGGCCCCTGCCACCTATGTGGGAGGCCCAGATGGAGTTTCAGGCTCCTGGCTTAGGTCTAGTTCAGCCGTGGCTATTATGGCCATTTGGAGAGTGACTTTCTGTAACTCTGCCCTTCTAATAAATAAATACATCTTTTTTTGAAAAAAAAAAAAAAAAGAAGAACAGAACATCATAGTAGAGACTATGTGAACGTTCTAAATAAAATTAAGGGGAAAGTACCATAATGAGCAGGAGAAATTGAGGGGAAATAGCAGAAAGCGCTCCTTTGCACATTTATACTGGAAAATAATGGACAAATTGGTGAATATATTTAATACAATCTCAGGAGTTTAACTTTCTGGTGGTTTTTTTGAGTTTTCAATTTTTTATTTGATATTTTATAAATTGGAATGAGAGAAAGATGTCAACTAGAATTAATTAATCAAACAAATCACAGAAAAAAACTTGGAAGTCTAACAGCTATTGGCAGCTTCTTGAACTCCAGGTTGTTTTTCTCTTGAATTAAACAGATCTAAATGTTTATAGAAATCTCTAGAAAATATGGTGACCACATGAATAAAGTCAGTAACAGCGTGCTTTTTCGTAGATTAGGGAGATCTGTTAACAAGCTCTTTATGGTGTCAGTATTGTCATTCCAGATTTGCCACAGTTCATTTAATGCCCACCTGGACATTGCATCACGTAACCACTGGAATGTGTAACTGTTTCTCACCAGCATTCCCAGTTGCCCATACTGGACCGATACCGTGTAAATCATTCTTTTTTTCCTTTACGTGAAAGTCACAGATATTTGTCATTGGACCTACTTTCGTTCCTCACTTACATCTTGTCTCACCTTTATGTTAGCTTGCTGTGCCTTTGTCATCATTATCATGAAGCGTGAATCTCAGCCTATCATTCAGATATGCAAGAAGTATAATTTTATTTTTCTGTACCTTGCCTTACTTGTCATTTCAAGTCTGCTTTCAACAAGAATTGAAGAAATTTAATCTCTACCAATTTAGGGCCTTCCTTCTTCTCCAGGGCTGCTGCTGAGTGCTAAGGGTCAGAATCCACAGGGCCCAGGCCTTGAAAGGGGCGGCATCTGCTCTGCTGTTAACTCCTCTCCATGAGGCACATTCAGTGGGTGCTCAGCACAGGTTCCTTGATCTGGGTCCTGTAGCCCCGTGGCTTCCGATGATCTGCACCTGCTTCTCCCAGAGCTGGAAGGCTATAAGGGAGCCCCCTCGGTGCCCCTCTATGGCCACTGACTACTGTAAAACGTTCAGCTCCACACTTAAAGGCAGAGCAAATTCAATGATACCATTCGTTCTCCGGAGCAGTCCACGGGGGAGGCAGGGCCAGCCCTCTCTTGAAACCACATCTCTACCTATCCTACCTGCTTCCCCCTCTCTTTTATTTTTAAACTTATTTAGTTGAAATGCAAAGTTAGAGAGAGAGAAGAGAAAGAGAATTATTCACTGGTTCACTCCCCAAATGGCCACAACAGCCAGGACTGGGCCTGGCCTAAGTCAAGAGCCAAGCACTTGGGCCATCTCTCACTGCTTTCTTTAGCAAGTAGCCGGAAGTGGAGCAACCAGTTCTCAAACTGGCACTGGGATACAGGACACTGGTGTTACTGGCGACTTAACTCGCTGCACCACAACACCAGCTACCCTGCTTCCCTCTCTTGCTTTTAGATTTTTCCTTAGAATAGTTCCTCAAGAAGTCACTTATACAAGAATCCCCAACTCTGGCTCTGTGTCTAGGGAACTTGGCCTAAAACAACCCACAGCAAAACTCCCATCATCTGATTTGTTCCTTAACTGTCAGTCTGCACAGGTCACTGTTCAGTCAGCCCAACTCCTATCTGTGAAGTTCCTTCAGATCCAGCAACTGCTTCACTGTGTCTGCACCCCTCTGGGGTGCTCGGGAATTCTTCCCCAGGAAGGCAGTAAACACACAGCGAGGATGAGAAGACTCGGTTCGCTGCAACAACCTTACAGTCGTGTCTTTTCTGGAGCCTTGTGCCGCCCAGAACTCGGCCTCGGAGAGAAGGTACAAGCACCCCAGCCTCTCGATCACACAGTCTTATTTGGGGACAATGTCATCTGCTGTCCAGGGAGCAGGATGGACTCAGGGGTCACGCAGGTCACGGGAGTGAACCTGCATCTTAGCTCTCATGGTGTTGCATTGCACCTTCCTCACCCAGTCCAGGAATCCTTTTCTAATACCAAGGGGAAAACAACTTTGTTTCAGTCTGAATACATTTGCTTCCAAGTCTACTGGCCTTACCATGAGTCTTTGCTATTCCTTTGCTTCTGGCCAGTAGGGTTGAATAGAAATACAGTGTGAGCCACCCATGTAATTTTCTAGTAGCTACTGCTTTTAAAAAAAGGAAGCAAGAGAAATTAGTTTTAACATCACATTTTACTTAACCCAATAAAATATTGCCAGGTAAGTGTGTAATCAATCAGTAATGTTTTAGTCTGCCCAGATTGCTACAGCAAACTATGTTACAGGGGTTACAGGGGATGCCTTTCAAACAGCAGGAAGTTATTTCTCACCATTTGGAAGTCTGAGATCAAGGGGCTCATGGATTGAGTCTCTGATGAAGGCCAGCTTCCTGGTTAACAGACGGCAGAAGGGGCGAAGAGACTCTGGGCCCTTTTTGATAAGGGCACTAACTGCATGGGCAAGGACGCCACCCTCTTCACCCGTTGCCTCCCAAAGGCACCAGTTCCTGGTATCATATAGGTTCCAACACACAAGTTTGGGGTCAGTCTATAGTCAAAATAAAGTACTTTTTTTTTTAGTAAATCTTCAAAATCTAGCGTGTATTATATACTTCCAGCACCAGCCACTTAGTACCCACGCATCGTTAGTGGCTACCACATTGGGCTATGCAGTCTATACCATGAGCCATCTTTTTTAGTCCTTTATTTTCTGATCTTAAAACTCAAAATCCTGAAGAGCATTTTTTTTTAATTTATGCCAGTCCAACTGTTCCCCAAGACAATGAACCCAGAATAGACAACTTCCCAAATAGGGAACAAAGTTAGGAAATAAAAAGAAATCCTGAAGGAAGGATTGCAAAACAAGGAATGGTAGCCCACAAATTTTATTCTGCCATTTTCTGCTATTTTGTAACTGATATTTATTTTTTATAAATGCATCTTTATTAGTTATTATATCATAATATATTCTATTAAAATGTGCCATTCTGTATTAAATAATGAATAATATTTATTATTAATGCTATCTTGATATTTATTGAGTGCCTACTATGTACACTTTATAAACCATATTTCTAGCATTATAAAAATAACAAAGTCATATTCAACTTAGTCAACTAAAGACACAGGCCTCTAGGTAGAGATTAAATAGCTTACACATGATCTGGGATAACAGAGCCAGGATCCAGACCCAAATCTTTCTTGTGGCCCCCAAATCCTTTACATCTTCCACTGAGCCCTACCAACTTATTTCTCTTCTTGCTTGAACCAGTGAGTTTAGCAGAGTATCTAGGAAAGATTGCCTGCTGCCCCTTCATGACCTTAGTTAAATCAGCTCTCAGAGTCAACCATCAGGGGAACCCAGCAAGGCCGTGGAGCAGCTGTTGGCACGGCTGGTTCACTCATGATTGCCCTGGCCTTTGATGCCATCTCAGAGTTAAGGCCATTGTTGCTTCCCATGTCAAGAGAACCTTCATTTCTGATAAATGGCGGTGGCTGGGTTTGGAAAATTCATGTTCAACCTTTGGCAACAAACTACGTGTTAGCTCCCTCAAACTGACTGCTTGCAGGTCAGAGACACAATTGGATATGAGTACTCGGTTCTCTGCCATCGCTCAGGGTGCAATACAGACCTGACTTCGAGTTTTAATCCTAGTTTAATCTTTTCTATAATAATTTTTATTGTTTATCTGAAGACAACTATTTCTTTCTATTCTGCTCTGTGCTGTGCAGATCTAATTTTCTTGTTTCCTTTTGGAAAGAGGTCAGTCCACAAAGTTCAAAGGGCAACTTGAAGAACCTGGCTACATCTGTTTAACTCAATTTTTAAAAATAGTTTTTATTTATTGTACTTTTTGTAAACTTTAAAAAAATGATAAACAATAATTGTGTATATTAATGGAGTACAGGGTGACAATTCAATACCTGTATACAATGTGTACTGATTGATTCCAGGTGATTGACATTTCTCCCTTTGTCGCTGTATGATTGAAGCCCAGGAGTGCCTCTCTTCTATTTGCTCCGTAAACAGGTGACAGGTTATTGTGAACTGTCGTCACCCTACTGTGAGGTGTGACACTGGGAACGTACTCCTTCTGTCTGCCTGTGATTTGGTACTTGTTATCTTACTTCTCTTTGTTACTTTACCTTGCACTATAAATAATTATTTACACACCTTATTCACTTCTAACATCTTGAAGGAACCATTCCTATCAGCTTTAGTTTCCTCTTCTTTGATCCATTCAGTCAACATGCATGTCCCAAGTATAGGGCCTCCACAACAATTCCAAAAAAAAGACACAACTCAGTCCCTGCCCCAAGATGCTTAGAGCAGTGTTTCTCATAATGTTAATCAATTTTATAGGAAAAGAAAGTCCATGGGCAGTTAACCTACCCCATCTACCCTTCACCAATGTATAATTTCTCGGAGCCTTTAAAATGCTAATGTACCTTGTGAATCCCCAAAAGGTAGGATAAAATATGGAGTATTTCCTGACCTGTTTTGACCACAAAACTGTGTATGCAATGCCTCATGGGACAAGTGTTTTGTGAAATATGCTTTAGGAAAGGTTAACTTCGTCCAGGTGGAAGGCAGAGACATGCAAAAGTAATTGAAATAACATGAGTGAAGAATTACAACAGAGTTCCGTTCTGGCCCAGACTCTACATAGATGCTGAGAATAAGGAAGGGATCCTCTTAAGGAAAGTAGACAAGATATCATCAAGGAGGACATGGGAAGATTGGGCTGTGGCTCTTACTAGTGTTTGATGACAAAAGGAGTAAAAAAAAATATATATATATATATATATCTGCTTTCAATTTAGTATTCTCAGTTATATATTTTAATAATTTTGTTTATATATTAAGAGCCCAATTTGTAAACAACTCCAAGTAGAATTATGGTAGGCTGAGGGGGCAAGTATTTGACTTGAGATGTCCATGTCTCATATCAGAGTGCCTGAGTTTGATACCCAGCTCTAGCACCTGACTCTAACTTTCTGGTAATACAGACCATGGGAGGCAGCAGTAGTGACCCAAATGGTTGAGTTCTTGGCACCCATGTGGGAGACTTGGATTGAGTTCCAGCTCCCAAATTCAACCTGGCTCAGCCCTGGCTTTTTTTTTGAGGGCATTTGAAGAGTGAACTAGCATCTGGGAGGTATTGCTCTGTGTGTCTCTATTTCTCACATAAAATAAGTTAAATAAAATATTTAAAATAATTAATTAATTAATTTTAAGAAAAAAAGTGATGGGACCAGGATGTAATGCACTGCGTTAAGCTGCTACTTGTGGTACCAGCATCCCATATCAAAGCGCCAATTCAAGTCCTGGCTACTCCAGTTCCAGTCCAGTTTCCTGCTTATGTGCCTAAGAAAGCAGAATATGACCCAAGTACTTGGGCCCCTTCCACTCACATGGGAGCCCCGAATGGAGTTCCTGGCTTCCTGACCCAACCTTGACTATTTGCCATTTGGGGAGTGGACTAGCTGGTGGAAGATCTCTTTCTCTCCCTCTCTCTTTATCGCTTGAACTTTCAAATAAAAAAAGAATTGTGGTAGGCTGAATAATAACCCCAAGTCATCATTCTCAGAACTTGTGAATTTTTCATCTGAAGTGGCAGGGGGTGATTTTGCAAGTGTGATTAAGTTAAGAATCTTAGGATGGGGCGTGTTATAGTTTGAATAGAATTTAGTCCCTTGACTCATGCAGAAGTTTAAACCTCAAACTCATAAGTTAATGGCACCAAAGAGGGCAGAAGCTTAATCCAATTATGGTAGCAGAGATGTGGACCTTGTGGAAGGTCCTTGGGTCACTGAGGGCCTGCCCTTGGAAGGCAGATCCCATGAGAATGTTGATTATACAGTGTAGGTGATACACATAAACAAGTTCAGATTAGTCTCTCTCTGCTTCCTGACTCTCTATATAATCATTCCTCCATACATGCTCCACCATTGCCAGCCTCCAACCACATCAGACAATAGACTAATGCACCCACTTGTTCCTGGGCTATGAACCTCCAAAACCATGAGCCAAAGTAGACCTTCTTCCTTCGTGAGGAGCTTCCCAGGTATTTTAGTTATACAGACAAAAAGCTGACTGAACAGGGAGATTTCCCTCAGTTATCCAGGTGGGCCCATGTCATCATCACAGGGGTCCTTAAAAAAAGAGAGTGCTACAGGGTGGACCAGCATTGTGGCACAGCAGGTTAAACCTCAGCCTGTGACACTGGCATCCCATATGGGTGCTGGTTCAAGTTCCAGCTGTTCCACTTCCTATCCAGCTCCCTGCTAATGTGCCTGGGAAAGCAGTGTATTTGGGCTCCTGACGCCCACATGGGAGACACAGATGGAGTTCCTGTCTTTGACCTGGCTGAGCCCTGGCCAGAGGAGGAGCTGCATTGCCTGTGATTACACAGCACAGCCAGTTGTTCACAGAGCCAGCGTAAGAATTCGGCTCTCCTTGCTGTTCAGTTGTGATTCTCTCATGATACCACAGTAGGTTGGATTCCATAATTCAGACTGGAAGGTTTAAATATAATAGCGCGTCCTCACAGAGCATTTCCATTTTACCAGCTCTTCCTTGAAGTCTGTTCTCTAAAAGGCTGAGAAATGATTGGAAACGTGAAGGTTTGGAGGTTAGTTGGTGAGGGTGAGATTTTGGGTTCCTTGCAGGAATGATGCTGGACTCCATCACAATAGGAAGCTCACTTGCAATGTTGGGAGGGTGCTTCCTAAGTATTTATTGACAGAATAAATGAACAAGTGACTCCAGCCCCTCACTCCAGCTCTGCGTGGTCTTTAGAGTCCTCTCTGCAGAAATAGGGATGTTATTAGAACCACAAGCTATAAGAACCACTGAGATTCCAAGTCGTCAGTTTCATGTTTCACATTGTGTTTCCCTTTCATATTGCTGCCCATGACCATGGCCTCCACCCTCTCCACCAGAAAAGACAGAGGAAACTTTAAAAAAAAAAAAAAAAAGGAACAAGAAGATAAAGTGCTTTTGGAACAGTTCAGACTTTATCTACAGCTTCCTCTTGAAGCCACCCAGCCCTTCCCCTCTGATTGTAATAACCTTACCCTTTTTGCAGTGTTTCTTATCAAGGGGAAATATGACAGAATTGCCGTTTCAAATACTTTCTGAAGACATGAGATTGCATCTCTAGGAGGGGGCAAATGTTCAGATATTTGGGGATCAAGGCCAAAGTAGGGCCTCCTCCAAGTCAGGACACACCTGCTCTCCCAGGAAAGTTCTGGCTGCTGTGTCGGCAGATGGGGGGGCGGGGGTTTACCGAGCCCGGCAGTGCAGCTGTTTGCTTTAGCAAAACAGCTTTCACTGTAAATACTCCAAGGTATTGTGCCTGGTGTACAAATATCTTGGTTCCAGAGCAAATAGATAAATCTGACCCTGACGGAGGCAGCTTAACAGACCACATGTTAGGAAAAGCTTCGTGTTTTCCTTATGAGAGCAGATTGTCTTGCCCTGTGGACTTCGGGGATCCTATGTTCTTTTTTCATTTCAAAGCCTCAGGCTCTCAGAATAATTGAAAGCAAGCAGGTTACGCCAGGTGCTTTGAGAACAATGAAAAACTACTGCCGGACCTTAAAAACATTCGTCATTTGGGGAATTTTTCCCTCTTTTTTCAAATGAGACCTGCTGGAATTAACTGCTCTCAGCAGTTATTGCAATCTAGCTGGACCAGGTGGTTTCTTGGGCAATATCTGTAATGGGCCAAGTTCAGTGGGTGTTGCTGAGTATCTGGTGTATTTCATTAAAAGGAGATAGCCAAGTAGATAGCAAAGGTCTAAAATCAGAAGATAGAAAAAAAAAATCAGTTATGTTGTTGGATTGTCTTAAATCTGTGCTACACAGCTCCTGATTGCAATCTTCATTGCAGATGCAGATGAAAATAGAAGTCTCTTTGTCACAAGAAGTATTCCAAACCAAAACTGGAATTAAAGTCAGTCAACCCTAAAGCAAAGACCCAACAAATTACTCAAACATTTGCTCTTCTGACAGTTCTGTTCTTTATAGCCACTTGCCTTTGTTACTTTAATTTCTTCCCCCTCAAAAAAGAATGGCTGAAATTTATGGCTAGGAGGAATAACTGATGACTGCTGGCAAGTCAAGTGAAGGAGCCAATTGTTCCATAAGGCAAGAATCAGAAGGCTAGGGAGCCCTTCACTGGGAAAGACTGATGTGTGAAAGGGCAAAGCCATGTTGCCTCCATTGTGTGATAAAGAGTTTTCATGTTTGGTTCCAAATTCCTGAAGGCGGCCTGGTGTGCAACAGGCTGAGCCATAGGGAGAGCACGCAACAGCTCAAAGTAGATGTTTCACACACAAGATCAAGGTCAACTTCTAGGAGACAAAGTTTTCCTGTTCACTTTTGTTAGAGTGGCCAAGGTCTTCTCACAATTGTCAAGACAGGAGCTACCAGATGGCTGTTCTGCTATTTTCACTTGTAACCTCAGTGGCCCCAGCCTAATCAGATTCTGACTATGAGTGAGATCACAGAGACACCTGGGACCCTCCACCTACCATTCACACACACACATGTTCATGTATACACACACATGCAAACACACTCAATGTTTCTAGGGACCCTGGGGTGGCTTAATGCACATAAGCCATTTTATTTTTTGTTGTTTTTTTTTTTTTACTTTTATTTAATAAATATACATTTCCAAAGTACAACTTTTGGATTATAACGGCTTTCCCCCCCATAACCTCCCTCCTCCCTGCAACCATCCCATCTCCCACTCCCTCTCCCATCCCATTCTTCATCAAGATTAATTTTCCATTATCTTTATATACAGAGGATCTACTTAGTATTTACTAAGTAAAGATTTCAACAGTTTGTACCTACACAGACACACAAAGTATAGAGTACTGTTTTAGTAGTAGTTTTACTGTTAATTCACATAGTACAACACATTAAGGACAGAGATCCTACATGTGGAGTAAGTGCACAGTGACTCCTGTTGTTGATTTAACAATTGACACTCACATAAGGCATTTTAACGCATTGATGTTGCCAATACTCCTTTGCCGTCTCTTACCAGGCCACAGGATCTTGGCCATCATGGTCCCATGCTCCCAGCAAACATAACCAGCAATGCATTCCCAGGAGATCAACACAGGACTGGGCTCTGCATAGAATTAGGAAATTGCTTTGCTTTACACCTGCCACATGATTCTAAACATTATATTTTTTGTTCCTTTTGCCTTGCAATCATAAAATACTAAGACTAGTTACTTTTTTTAAGTTTTTTTTATTTGAAAGAGTTACAGAGAGAAAGGGAGAGAGAGAGAGAGAGAGAGAGAGAGAGAGGTCCTCTATCCTCTGGTTCACTCCCCAAATGACCATAACAGCCAGGACTGGGCCAGGCTGAAGCCAGGAGCCAGGAGCTTCTTCCACGTCTTCCAGGAGCTTCTTCCGGGTGACAGGGACCTGAGAACTTGGGCTATCCTCTGCTACTTTCCCAGGCGCATTGACAGGGAGCTGGACTCAAAGTGAAGCAGCTGGGACTTGAATTGGCGCCCATATGGGTTGCCAGTGCTGTAGGTGGTGGCTTAACCTGCTATGCCACAGCACTGGCTCCAAGAGTAGATACTTTAAACAGAAAAGAGGTTGTGTTCACTTACAGTTCTGTAGGTTCGAGAGTGTGGCACTGGATTCTGCTCATCTGGGAGACATGATGCTATGATTTGGGTATGATTTGGATATTGGTGACCAAGCTTCCAGCACACGAACCTCTGGGGGACAAACTGTGCCCAAACTGTATTCCCCCAGAACTCTCATGAAAATACCTGCATCTCTTCCCCATAGCTCTACACAAGGCTCAGCATGCATCCTTGGGGCTGGGAAAGAAATCTCTCTCACCTTCCCTGGTTCTCTGCCCCTGTCCTGCCCCAAGTGCCTGCTCATCAAGCTTCCTTCTGAGTGAATCATTGCTCTTTAAAAGTCTATCAATTCGCCGGCACCGTGGCTCACTAGGCTAATCCTCCACCTTGTGGCGCCGGCACCCCAGGTTCTAGTCCCGGTCGAGGCGCCGGATTCTGTCCCGGTTGTCCCTCTTCCAGGCCAGCTCTCTGCTGTGCCCAGGGAGTGCAGTGGAGGATGGCCCAAGTACTTGGGCCCTGCACCCCATGGGAGACCAGGATAAGTCCCTGGCTCCTGCCATCGGATCAGCACAGTGCGCCAGCCATAGCACGCCTTCCGCGGCGGCCATTGGAGGGTGAACCAACGGCAAAGAAAGACCTTTCTCTCTGTCTCTCTCTCTCACTGTCCATTCTGCCTGTCAAAAAATTAAAAAAAAAGTCTACCAATTCATGCCCATAGTGCACTAAAAAGTCCTATCCCCTAAGTCATTGAGCCAACCAAACTCTAACCCCATTGAAGGTCACACACAGTAGGTCCAAGTGAAACCTTACCTGAAAGTAGTCCAAAGTGTATCGGTGGCTCTCTCTCTGACATACTCGTTTATTTCTTGACCAACCAATTGACATATTTATGGCTTCTGTCACTAAGAATGAGCTGGTCACAGGATAGAAACTGGTGTAAATGAGAGGGAGCTACAAGATGATCTATTGCAGCCCATTGTGGGAAGAAGAAACCTCAAGCCTTGTGTTCTCTATATGATTGAAGTAAAAACAACAATAGCAGCTCTAATCGCTGACAGGCAGCCGTTGCTTCAGAATATATGAAGCATTTTACATACATGATTTCATTTAAATAATGAACCGAACCCACCCCTGTGGACCCCTGTTTGTTAAATAGCAATGAGATGGAACTTTCTGCTTCTAAGTAGAGAAGCTTAAAAAAAAAAAACACTTATTAAAAATAGCTCCAAAGGCAATTTGGACATCAAAGAGCTTTTTATGAAACATCATTTTGATGAGTTAAGTGTAAATAAATCAGGAACATATGGATTAAATTTTATTAAAAATAAACAAGGCTTTAAAAATTAAGAGACAAAGTAGTTTGAAAACACATCATATTTATTCCACAGTGTCTGAGGGAAAAAGGAAGCTGAGAGTTTTGCAAACCAGGGAGGCAAAAAATAGCAATATTGTTACCTAGGGCTCCTGTGCTAGAGCCAGAGTGAAATTCTGCAAACTTAAACCTCTAAACAAGTGGGGACCTAGAAGTTGCTTTGAAATTTCTCTTTAAATTATGAAATTATTATGTTGATCACAGGTGACCAGAATCATAAATGAAGCTGTCCACAGATCAATAATGCTGTGGACTTTCTGGTTTTCTGTCATTTTAACTCCTCTATGGGTTGACATTTAGGAGCAGTATGCTCAGTTTTCAAAGGTATGTTCAAGGTCTCTTTCTGTGTCTCTCAACCATTATTTTAAAGATCATTTGATTTATTTCAAAGGCAGAATGAGGAAGTGGGAGAGACAGAGAGACATCTTCCACCCACTGGTTTACTCCCCCAAATGGCCACAATGGCTGGGAGTGGGCCGGGCTGAGGCCAGGTGCCTGCTGCCGCTCTATCCAGGAGCTCAAGTACTTGAGCCTTCTTCCACTGCTTTCCCAGGTCCGGGAGAAGCGAGCTCATTAGGAAGCAAAACAGCCAGGGCTCAAGCCTACACTCTGACATATGTTAGCACTGCAGCTACGCTACACCGCCAGCCCCTCAGATACTCATTTATGATTTCTCTTTTATCCAAAGATTAATAGATATCCACAGGCTATAAAATTTTTGTTGAGATTGTTGACTGTTAATTGAGCTAGCTATTTTGAGATGCACAACTTGGAAAATCTACCTGCTTTGGAGAAACAAGATGATGGAAAATGGAATTAATGGTGCCAAAAATGTTAAATCCATACATATGACAACTGCAAAAATGCATGTACATTCTGAAAACACTGTACCTGGATTTCAAAAAAAGTTTTAAATGAAAATAAACTTATATTTAATTCCAGTTTTCTATTTAACAATTTGAAAGACCCTAATAGCTGTTTTTCAGAATTATGTCAGAATCTTAGATTCTACCAATTACAAAAACTGACTAAGTTTCGGCTTGCATAAGCTGAATTCCTTTTGTCATGAGCAATTTTTGCTGGCTAACTGATTGTCCTTTACTTGTCCATGGTGGACATATCAGTTCGGTCTGTGTCTCTTACATTCAGAGATAAATTTTTGCTCCTCCAGCAGCAAACCCCAATACTGACCTTAGTCTTCAGACACGGAAATTCTTCTTCCCTCTTTTCGTCATGAAGTCTCCAAAGCAATTGCCACTCTTAGTCCAGCCCCAGCTGCCACTAGTAAGTCTTGCCTGGTAGAGTCATGATAATTAAGCGATTTCTAGGAAAAGTTGCAGTAGTGTGTGGGTGTTTGCACTTGAGCTGGACTGCCACGGGCAGCTTTGTACCGGTTAGCCTCAGCCCATCCGTGTCATCCCATCCCTAACTGGGCTCTAGCAACCAGAGCGGCCTGAGGCACATTGTCACATTGCCAAAATGGATATTTAGCACTCTTCCAGCTACTCAGGAGATTCTGCAATGTCTGTGCCCCCACACAGACCCAGTGGCCTCATGGGGTAGCGTGGAAAGCACCGAGCTTACCATCACACCCACGTGGGTCCGACTACTGCTTTCTGGTGGGTTCAGCAAATGTGTTCCATAAAACAGAATCTCTTAGTTTTCCAAGTTAGTCCTCTCAGTTTGTGTCTGAGTGTCCTGGACTTAAAGGAAGAGGTGCTGGTCGATACAGCCTTTGCTGTTGCCTGGTTGGAATGCCTCTTTCATTGCGTTCAGAAGGCCTGATGTTCTGGTCTTACGCTCCGACCTTCCTCTGCACACACATGCTTTACTCACCTCTTTCCTGTGTCTTTTATTATTTTTTTTTTGACAGCACATTCTAAATAATGCAAGACCAAGGACTTCATCTTTATTTTTAACTTTATTTAAGGTATGCAAATGTCATGTGTTTCATGTATACAGATTTAGGAACTTAATGATTCTTCACACCCTACCCTCCCTCCCGCCACTGCTCCCCTCCTCCCTCCTCCTTCCTCTCCTAGTCCCCTTCTTCATTTTTGCAATGATCTTTGTGCTCTGTCTATTCTAGAAAGTCTGCCAACCATTACTGTAAACACGGGAGGTTCTCTCTGCATCCATCGGCTTCCTGTTGCTCAGTGAGCCTATGCAAGTACCCAGTACAGAGCAGTAACGATCACATTGTGTCATTTTACGTGCTGTACACTATACTAAGCCCTCTTTGAGGTAGGCATTGATAGGTCCATTTTACAAATGGAAAAATTAAGTAATTTGTCTGGGCCCTGCCACCAACAGGTGATGAGGCAGGATGTATACTCTAGCCTTTCTGACTTCAGGGCCCTTGTGATTAAATGCCATGCCCTGGCACTGCTGACACTTGGGACCAGATATTTTTTGTGAGGGCTGTCGCACCCATTGTAGACATTGGGCAGCATCCCTGGCCTATGGCCACCAGATGCCAGTAGTACCTCCTCCAAGTGTGACAATGGACAATGCCAGCACATGTTACCAAGTGTCCCTTGGCAGGCACCATCCTGCCCAGGTGAGAACCACTGGTTTAGATGACCAGTTGGAGTTGTTCAGATGAACAAATGGACATCCCAGGAAATACTAACTTCTTGCTTTCAGCAAGTGAGAAGCAAGTTTACACCTACCCTTAAGGAAAACCAAAAAAAAAAAAAAAAGGAATCCTTCTTTTAATCCCCTGCAAAATCCTCCGGGCCAACTCCCCATCTGGGAAGTGTTCCGTGGCCGCCTCCTTTCATGCTGGGCAGAGAGAGCCCTGGGTTGCTGACAGCCCAGATGTGCTGCAGCTCCACAGGCCTCACGCTGACACCCACGTGCCCGGCTCCCCAGGCCGGCCAGCTTGCCCCAAACCACCTGGTTTAGACAAACAGGCTCAGGCAGCAGCACCTCTTGAGGGGAAGCTTAGGGGTGGTTAATTGAAGAGATAAGGGAGAGAAGAGGAGAGAGCGAATATCCAGGCTGTTCATCCTGCCAACGAGGCTGACCTCAGAAGAGGGAAAGCTATTCTAAGCTATTAGAAAAGACCCAGGGCCTAGCAAATGGCTCTGAAACCACAATGGGCAAGAGAACAGGCCACCTGGGAATGATATTTCAGTCTTTATAAACAATCATAAGTTGAAAAAGGCAAGTAAGATGATCTTTTAAAAAGCTGTGGGATCTTCCTGCAGTCCCTGTTGTAGGTTCAGCCAGTCGCATTCCCAATTTCCCCTGTCATTCCTTTGCCAGGTAAGTTGGTGACTGCAAACACCCTACGGAGAACATTTCTTCTTTAAAGTAGATTTCTGTTTGTTAAGGTTTATTATTCCTTTGTCTATGCATTTGTTTGAAAAACAACAAAGAGAAGGAAGGAGAGACAGATTAAGAGACTGGCCACCGGCCGGCGCCACGGCTCACTAGGCTAATCCTCCGCCTTGCGGCGCCAGCACACCGGGTTCTAGTCCTGGTCAGGGTGCCGGATTCTGTCCCGGTTGCCCCTCTTCCAGGCCAGCTCTCTGCTGTGGCCAGGGAGTGCAGTGGAGGATGGCCCAAGTGCTTGGGCCCTGCACCCCATGGGAGAACAGGAGAAGCACCTGGCTCCTGCCATCGGATCAGCACGGTGCCACGGCCGCAGCACGCCGGCCGCAGCAGCCATTGGAGGGTGAACCAACGGCAAAAGGAAGACCTTTCTCTCTGTCTCTCTATCTCACTATCCACTCTGCCTGTCAAAAAAAAAAAAAAAAAAAAAAAAAAGAGAGAGAGAGAGAGAGACTGTCCACCTGCTTTTTTCACCTCCCAAATGGGCTGGGCCAGACCAAAGCCAAGAGTTATGAACTCCACCCTGGTCTGCCGTGTGCATGGCAGAGAGCAAAGTACTTGGGTCGTCATCCACTGCTTTCCCAGGCTCATTAGCAGGAAGCTGGGTGGGAAGCAGAGTAGCTATGATTTGAACTGGCACTCTGATATGGGATGCCAGTTGTCACAGTGGCATGTTAACCCACTACACCACAACACTGACCTCTGAAGTGTTTTTCTAAGGCTGCATTTCCTCACCAACCTTCTGAGAAATTCTATAGTTAAAAAAATATGGGTCATAGAAGTTTGATAAGCTTGACTACTGTGTTCCTTCTCTGGACTTCCTAGTACACATTAGCACATAAAGGCTTTGAGAAGTTCTGCAACAAAGTAATGTAGATTGCAAGCAAAATAAACTGTATGTGCCTAATTAAATCAAAAGTTGACCCCACCTACCAAGCAAGCTCACTTGGCAGAAGTGAAATAATAGACATATCAGGTTGGGGGCTGGTGCCATGGCTCACTTGGTTAATCGTTCACCTGCGGCGCCGGATCCCATATGGGCGCCAGGTTCTGGTCCCAGCTGCTCCTCTTCCAGTCCAGCTCTCTGCTGTGGCCCGGGAAGGCAGTGCACCCGCATGGGAGACCAGGAGGAAGCACCTGGCTCCTGGCTTCGGATCGATGCAACGCCGGCTGTGGCAGCCATTTTGAGAGTGAACCAACAGAAGGAAGACCTTTCTCTCTTTCTCTCTGTCTCTCTCTCTCTCTCTCTCACTGTCTATAACTCTACCTGTCAAATAAAAAAAATTAAAATAGAGATAATGGTTTGGAAAATATTTTTAAATGTTGAGAATATAAACACAAATATCTGGTACAACTCAGGAGGACTGCTTTCTGCAAGGAAGCAGAAAAACCTTCAATTATGGACTTGCTGCATTCTGAACAAACTGCCCAAGTTCAAGATTCAAAACAAAACAAAAAATGGAGGCTTTTCCCCAAAGAATACATGATGATTTATTCTTACAAAAATAAGCTGTTTAAACAGTTTTATTTTAGGTTCAGAATTTCACATGGTCTCCATCTTTCTCTCTTACGCATCCAACTCCTGACTCTAATTAAGGATCTTATACTCGACTCAATGAGCAACAAACTCCAGAGGCCAAGCAGTTTTAGTGTAGCAGCAATGAGCATTGTCAGACTGCAGGGCTTAGTGGCAGATGGCGCCCTGAAATAGCTCCCTCTGCTCCTCCTCCCATCTTCGCTTCCATAGCTCCCCCATCAAGGTCTCCAGGAGAGGTGGCAGGAGAAGGGCACCATGATTCAGAGTCTGCCTGCTTGCTCAGATCACAGGGCTAGAAGGTGGCAAAGCCCTGGGGTAGTAGGGGATCTTCACTGTTATCCATGCTACCTCATAAAATAATGAACACAAGCTGGCATATGGAGCAGCGGTGAGCCGCTACCTGCCACACTGGCACCCATCTGAACACACATTCAATTCCTAGCTGTTCCACTTCCAATCTAGCTCCCTGCTAATGCACCTGGGAAGGCAGTGGAAGATGCCCCCCCAAAAAAGATGCTTCTTGGGACACCTGCACCCTATGTTGGGTTGCTGACTGGAGTTCAAGCTCCTCTGCTTCCCATCTAGCTTCCTGTTAGTGTGCATTCAGGGGACACAAGATGATGCCTCCAGTGCTTGGGTCCTTCCCTGTCCTAGCCAAAACACTTCTTAGAACACCTGGCACAAAGTCACTTTAGTTATTGTCGTTGTCATGGTTATTGTCATTTTATTTTTATTGGAAAGGCAAAGAGACAGAGACAGAGAGCTTCCATCAGCTGGCTTTCTCTCCAAATGCCCACAGCTCTTGGGACCGGGCTGGACCAAAGCCAGGAGCCTGGAATTCCATCCAGGATTCCTGCATGGGTGACAGGGACTCAAGTACTGGAGACGTCACCTGCTTCCTCCCAGGGTGCATAAGAAAGCAGGGTAACCAGGACTTGAACCAGGCACTGTGATACGGGGCGCAGGCATCCCAAGTGACAGCTTAACCACTGTACCAAATGCCCATCCCTTGTTTAAATATTTTGATAACTGCATTTCAATATAGTTTGTTCCCTTTGGAATCCTCTGTATTTTATTTTATGCATTTAAAAATATTTTGTTGAAAAAGCATCCATTGGCTTCAACAGACTACCATGGTCTGGACCCATGGCATAAAAATGATTGAGAACTCCTAGGGGATTCTATTATTACCCACTTTACAGCTTGGGAGACTGAAGCACAGAAAGCCTAAATCGTTTTCCCAAGGTCACAGGGTTTATAAAGAGCGGAGCAGGGGCAAGAATCCAGGCAGTGTGGCTCTGGGGTTCACGCCCTTAACAAAGACCCTGCGACTGCTCTCAGATTCTGCGAGAGCTCCAGTCCTCAGTCACAGAGGTGCCATGATGGGCCTGCTTGTCGGAGCAGCTCTGTTCATTCCGGCCTTTGTCTGTTTCTCTGAGCCCATCTCCTCATTCCATCTTGTTTTCTGTTCTGCAGCCACAGTGGCCTCTGGCCTCCACCTCACAGCCCTTGAACTTCATCTTTCTTCGCTGGACTGCTTTGTACCTTTTTCTCTCCCTTCCTGTCCCCGTGAGCTCTGCGTTCATGTCGCAGAGTGGGCTTCTGTGTTTAACTTATCAACATAAGGTTCTTTGTTTTTATATATTTTGCATAGTAATCCGTTCTTGGTTCTGAGCATTGCATATTTTCTCCACTTTTTTTTTTTTTTTTTTTACTTTTCTTTGTACCTCTTTGTAGTATCATTGTGGTGAAAAAAATTCTTCATTTTAAAGAGTCAGAGTGATCAATCTTTTCCTTTGTATTTTGTTATTTTTTTAAGAAATCAATCCTTACTTTCAAGGCCATAGAAATATCTTTTCTGGTAATTCGTAAAATTATTAACATTTTGCCTTTCACATGTAAGTCCTTGGTGCATATGGAATTGACTTCAGTGAATGTTGTGACAAATAAGACAGTGTAGCCTGGCCTCTGGATTGGCCAGCAGATAACAAAAAAGAAAAGAGAGGACATCCAGGGGGTGCCAGTGGGGGAACAACAGACCACTCAATAGCTGATGTTAGGTACCTAGTAATCCACATGGAAAGAAACTAAACAAAGTGAATTTCTGGGGCCGGTGTTGTGGTGTAGCAGTAAAGCCATCCACCTGTGGCACCAGCATCCCATATAGGTGCCAGTTCATGTTCCAGCTGCTTCATTTCCAATCTAGGTTTCTGCTAATATGCCTGAGAAAGCAGCAGAGTGTGGCCCAAGTGCTTGGGCTCCTGCACCCACATGGGAGATCTGGAAGAAGTTACTGGCTCCTGGCTCCTGGCTCCTGGCTTCAGCCTGGCACAGCCTTGGCCATTGCAGCCATTTGGGGAGTGAACCAGCAGTTGGAAGATCCATCTCTCTGTCTGTTTCTCCCTCTCTCTCTCCGTAACGTTACCTTTCAAATAAATAAATAAATATTTTTAAAAAGGAAAAAGAAGAAATACAAGTGGCCAACAAATATATGAAAAAAAAATATTCACCATCACTAGCCATCGGGGAAATGCAAATCAAAACCACAATGAGAGATCACCTTACCCCTGTCAGAATGGCTATTATCCAAAAGACAGAGAGTAACAATGCTGGCTAGGATGTGGAGAAAGGGGCACTCTTATACTCTGTTGGTGGGAATGTGATTTAATGCAGCAACTGTGGAAAACAATATGGAGATTTTTTTCAAAGCTAGAAATAGACTTGCCATGTGATCCAGCAGTCCCACTACTGGGTATATACCCAAAAGATATGAACATGTTGTATCAAAGATATATCTGTACCATGGTATTTATAGCAGCACTGTTCATAATAGCCAAAATATGAAATCAATCAAGGTATCCATCATCAGATGAACAGATAAAGAAAATGTTAATTGTGTGTGTATATATACACACACATGAAATATTCAGCTACAAAAATATTGAAATTCTATCATTTGCATCAAAATGGTTACAACAGGTTGAGCATAATGAGCCAGACACAGATAGACAAACACCGCATGTTCTCCCTTATATGAATCTTTGTCAAACACATTATTAAGCATGATATACTACTGCGGTGTTAACTATCTGTGACTATTTTAAAATTTACTATATGTTAGTGAAATTAGCATCTTTTCATCTGATTATTGTTTAAAAACCTTGCCTATATTCCTCCTGAACTCTATGGCCTTTTTATTTGTTTAACTCTGTTAGGTGGAGCATTGAGTTTTGACTAGAATGTAAATTAAAACTATGTCATCTAAAAAGTGTAAAAAAAATTTTAACAAAAGAAATACTTTACCATTTCAACATTAATTATGGTTGTCAGTTATAGGTTTTTGTAGATACTGCATTTTTATTTTTAACTTATTTATTTGGGCAGCAGAGACAGACAGACAGACAGAGCTCCTGTTCACTAGGTCACCCTCCAAATACCCACAATAGCCAGGAATGGGCTAGACCAAATAGACATCTTAACCAGTGTCTTAATTCCTAGACTAAATGCCCATTTCTGTATTGTTTGTGTATTTCTTTGTTCGTTTGAAGAAAGTTTCCTTCTGGTCTTGCTATTTGCCATGATTTTTAACCATAAATACCATTTAATTATATTTCTTGCCTTTTCTTTACTTAGGGGACTTCATTTAACTTATTTTCTGTATTTTGTTAAGGTAGTGAATTATAGATCTTTCCCTGGTTGAGCCAACCTTGTTTTCCTGAATTAACCCTGCTTAGTAATGACATACCCTCTTTCCTTACATATGGGCAGATTCAACATCCTTAAATTTAGCTTAGAATCTCTTGTTGATGTTGTTTGCTGTGTTTGGACTGTTATTTTTTCCCCATACTGTTCATGTCTAATTATAGTATCTGGGTTTTACTGGCTTTCTAGAAATGAGGTATGGCCTGGTTCTTTCCCTGTTTTGGAAGATACCCTGTATGATTGAATTTGTCTGTTCCTTAAATATTTGATAAAGCTTGCCAGCAAAGTAAGCAGATTTTATAAATGCTGAATCAACATCTTTTGGTGAATTTTAGGTTATAGGTGTAGGTGTTAAAAAGGGCCAGAATTCTCCATTCTCACTAAACAGAATGTACATCTTCACCTTTTGAACCTGGGCTTGCCTTGTGAATTTCTTGGCCAATAGTTCACAGTTCTTCTACTTCCTTGGTATCTCAAGAGTCCCTTCCTGCTCAGCCAACTGTCTTAGAATCCTGCCACCACCCATGAACAAGTCCAGCCTAGCCTGTTTCAGGATGAGAGACCATATCGCAATCAGTCCAGCAATCTCAACTGAGGCCACATATACCGGCCTGCATCCAGCTGCCCTTGAGACATGTGAGAGGGAGCCTGACATCCCTCAGCTGAGCCTCCCAGCCAACCTGTCCTTGGCCAAAGGCACATGAGAAAGCGTAGCCAAGACCAAAGGAACAGTCCAGCTGGCCAGTGAACTTCTGAGCAAGAACAAATATTTATCATTTTGAGTCATTGACTGTTAGAGTGGTTCATTACCCAGCGATAGATAGTTACTGCATTGCTTTATATGTTGTGTTTCTTGAATCCATTGGGAATAATAGATACTTTAAAAATTCATCATTTCATCTAAGATTTTTTTAATACTTATGTATTTGATTGAAAGGCAGAGTAAAAAGAGAGAGGGAGATGCAGAGAGAGAAAGAGATATTTCATCCACGGGTTCACTCCCTAGATGGCTGTAGAGGCCAGCGCTGGGCCAGGCCAAAGCCAGGAGCCTGGAATTCCATCTGGGTCTCCCATGTGGGTGTAGGGTCCCAAGCACTTGGGTCATCTGCTGCTTTCTCTGGTGCATCAACAGGGAAATGTATTGGAAGTCAGCAGCCAAGAGTCAACCCAGCACTCACATGAGATGCCAGTGTTACAGATGGCAGCTTAGCCTGCTGTGCTGCAACTCAGTCCCTCACCTAAGTTTCTCAAAAGTATTGACTTAAAAAATAATCTTTCGGGGGGGCCAGTGCCATGGCTCAATTGGTTAATCCTCCGCCTGTGGCGCTGGCATCCCATATGGGTGCCAGGTTCTAGTCCCGGTTGCTCATCTTCCAGTCTACCTCTCTGCTGTGGCCTGGGAGGGCAGTGGAGGATGGCCCAAGTGCTTGGGCCCTGCACCCCATGGGAGACCAGGAGAAGCACCTGGTTCCTGGCTTTGGATCGGCGTAGCGCCAGCCATAGCGCCGGCCGTAGCGGCCATTTTGGGAGTGAACCAATGGAATGAAGTCCTGTCTCTCTGTCTCTCTCTCTCACTGTCTATCTGTCAAATGAAAAAAAATAATAATCTTTCATTCTAGTCTTATATTATTAATTTCTCAAGTATCTATATTGATATCCCTTTTTAATTATTTGGTTTGATTTTTCTTCTTACTTAATCTTGTAGAAAGGTCTTAAGTTGTATCACTCCACTAAACTAATCAGTATCTGTTGTTGGGGAGCATAGCTACTGTGTATTTGTGTTGTTTTCCATTAATGTCTGCCCTGTGACTGTTCTGCTCCTTCCTTCGTTTAATTTCATTGGCTTTTTTCTGGGTTTTATCTATTTGTGTTATTTTTATTAAGTTGCATCTTAGCTAATTTGTTTTCAACTTTCCTATATTTAAGTACAATCATTTTTTGCATACCAATTTTCCTTGAATAACATTTTTATTACATCTCACTACTTTTACTATATAATATTTTTATTATTGTTGAATACAAATGACCATTAAAATTTTCTTAGTACATGTCTTGAGAAGTTTGTTTTTAATATCCAAATGAGCAGGCAAGGGCTAGTTATAGTTTTTATTAATAGCTAACTTTGTTTTTGAGGTCAGAGAGTGCTACAGCCAACTCTTATTGACTCACAAAACATGACTTACAGATTCAGGAATTTTTCAAATCCTTTGTTAATTTATCAGTGTTTGAAAGCAGCTATGGCAGATGTGTTTATACCATGGAAATAAGGAAATGCTACAAATCTTGAACTTCGACTTTCCTCATAGAGATACAGCATACCATTTGCCTATATGATACCAGTTGCTTGAAATGTGTTGATAATTGCTGTATGTGCCACTGCATGTCAGACTTCATATATGTTGAACACATGCATTAAAAATGTTTATTCCAGTTGTTAGGAATAACATTCAATATTTTTCCAGCAGATTATTCTCATCAATTATGTTGTTTAAACTACATATATACCATATGTGTGTGTGTGTGTGTATATATATATTATAAATTATGTTGCTGTTTAAACCATAGATATGTGTATATACATATGTATACATATGTATATATGTGTGTGTATATATGTATATATATGTGTGTATATATGTATATACACATATATGTGTGTATATATGTATATATATATATATTAATTTGAGAGAGACAAAGAGAGAGCTCCTATCCACTGATTCACTCTCCAAGTGCCCACAACAGCAAATTTAGAGCTAGGCTGAAGCTGGGAGCCAGGAATTCAATCCATGTCTCCTATGTGTTGGTTGTCAAGGACCCCAACTACTTAAACTACCACCTGCTGCCTCCCAGGATCTGCAGTGACAGGAGTTGGAATGAGATCTGGAGCCAAGGGTTGAACTCAAGTGCTCTGGTTTGAGACATAGGTGTCTTTTCTTTCTTTCTTTTTTTTTTTTTTTTTTTTTTTTTTTTTTTTTTTGACAGGCAGAGTTAGACAATGAGGAGAGACAGAGAAAGGTCTTCCTTTTTCCGTTGGTTCACCCCCCAAGTGGCCGCTACAGCTGGTGCGTTGTGGCCGGAGCCCTGCACCGATCCGAAGCCAGGAGCCAGGTGCTTCTCCTGGTCTCCCATGGGGTGCAGGGCCCAAGCACCTGGGCCATCTTCCACTGCACTCCTGGGCCACAGCAGAGAGCTGGACTGGAAGAGGAGCAACCAGGACAGAATCCAGCACCCCAACCGGGACTAGAACCCGGGGTGCCAGCACCATAGGCAGAGGATTAGCCTAGTCAGCTGCGGCGCTGGCCAAGACATAGGTGTCTTAACCAGTGTTTCAACTACCAGGCCAAAATGTTCACTCCCCAATCTTCTATGTTTTTATTATTTATTTCCTTTATTATCAATTATTGATAAAGTTTACAAATCTTTCCCTATGGTAGTGGACTTAATTTTTCCTTATGGTTCTGAAATTTTGTTTTAGATATTTTAAAGTTACATTATTGGAAACACAGTCTAGGATTATTCTGTCTTTCTTATGAATTGAAACTTTTTTTTTTAATTTTTTATTTTTTGACAGGCAGAGTGGACAGTGAGAGAGAGAGAGACAGAGAGAAAGGTCTTCCTTTTGCCGTTGGTTCACCCTCCAATGGCCGCCGCGGCCGGCGCACTGAGGCCGGCGCACCGCGCTGATCTGATGGCAGGAGCCAGGAGCCAGGTGCTTTTCCTGGTCTCCCATGGGGTGCAGGGCCCAAGCACTTGGGCCATCCTCCACTGCACTCCCTGGCCACAGCAGAGAGCTGGCCTGGAAGAGGGGCAACCGGGACAGAATCCGGCGCCCCAACCGGGACTAGAACCCGGTGTGCCGGCGCTGCAAGGTGGAGGATTAGCCTAGTGAGCCGCGGCGCCGGCCGAATTGAAACTTTTTTTAAGAAAATCTTTATTTATTTATTTAAAAGGCAAAATTACAGGTCAGTGGGGAGGAAGAGAAACAGACAAAGAGAGGTCTTCCATCTGCTAGTGCACTTCCCCAGTGGCTGCATCAGCCGGGGCTGGGCCAAGCTGAAGCCAGGAGCCAGGAGCTTCATTTGAATCTCCCATGTGGGTGCAAGGGCACAAGGACTGGGCCATCTTCATCTTCTGCTGCTTTCCCAGGCATGTTAGCAGGGAGCTGGATTGGGAAGTGGAGCAGCTGGACTTGAACTGGGGCCCATATGGAATGTCGTTACCACAGGCAGCAGCTTAACCTGCTGCTCCACAATGCCGGCCCTGAATTGAAACTTTTATCAAAATGTAATGATATCTTCTTTATCTCTAGAAGTATTGTTTCTACAAATACAAGTATCTATCCTTTTTATAAAGATTTATTTATTGATTTGAAAGGCTGAGTGACAGAAAAAGAGAGAGAGAATCTTCTATCCACTGATTAGCCTCCCAAATGTCCAGGACAGCCAGGCTTGGACCAGGCCCAAACCAGCAGCCAGAAACATCATGTAGGTCTTGCACGTGGGTCACAGGTCATCTGTTACTTCCTAGGCACGTTACCGTGAAGCGGGATTGAAAGCAGGCATTCTGAAACGCAGGTGTCCCAAGCTGTGGTATATTTCCAATCTGCCTATATCCTTGTTTTCTGTGTATTTCACAGAAACAGCATAGAATTGCATTTTTTAATGTCACTTGATTACCTGATTTTTAACTTCTTATTGAAGTGCTTAGTTTCATCTGTTTGATTGTGACTGTTGATGTATTTGTATTTAATTTTCTGATCTGATTTAGCTTTATGTTGACGGCATTTTATTTCAGATTGAGTTAGACTCCTCCATACCCCACAACCCCTGCTTCTTCCATTCCATTTTTTTTCCTCTCTACTAGTTCGGGAGTTTTATATATAGTCCTGTTTTCTCCTTCCATTAGTGATTATTTTGTTTCCCAACGTTTGTTTTGGTTGTGAATTTTTAAAATTTTATCTATGTATTTGAAAAGCAGAGTGACTCAGAGAAGGTTATAACACAGAAAGAGAAATTTTCCATCTGTTGGTTTGTTTCACAAATGGCTGCAATAGCCATGAGTGGACAAAGCTAAAACCAGGAGCCAGAAACTCCATTTGGGTCTCCTACATGGATGGCAAAGGTCTGAGCACTTGGCTCATCCCCCAGTGCCTTCCCAGGTGCATTAACAGGGCACTGGACTAGATGTGGAATAGCTGGGACTCAAACTGGCACTTTGGTAAGGGATGCCAGCATTACAGGAGGCTGCTTAACCACTGTGCCACAATGCCAGACCCCCATGAATGATTTTTTTTCCTGAATGTCTTTAAGGACCCCAGTTCAAAGTGTGTTTCTCCACAGAAAAGAAGAGTCAAAGTTTTCCTTCTTTCAACCACCTGAGAAACACCTAAAATTATGTTTTTGTTTTAAGGTGTTTTTCTGTTGCTGTTTTTGTTGTTGATTGGCTGACTGATTCTGTGGATTCCAACCCCAAACCTGCGAATATGTTTATGATAAGGAGTTCTCAAGGGGTTCTGCTATCTTTGTTTATTCACCCAAAGCCAAATTTGAGGCAGACACTAACCTCAGTATCTCCCACTGAGGATTTGGGTTGGTTTTGCTTTTGCTTTTCTTTTAGTCTGCTTACTACGATTGTCACCCTTTGGTCTCCTGGCTGTGTGTACAAGTCCATCCATCCAACATCTGTTCCATCTCTCATCTCCTACTTGGGACCTGTTGAAAACCTAGGATTTAGTCCACCGGAGATCAGTTTCCCCACTCACAGCAAACACCAAATCCAGAGCCAGCTCTCCCCTGATAGTGCTTGCTTTCTGGTCATTTCTGGCACCACAGAATTCTTTTACTCTCCTGCCCTGTCAGCTATGCGTTATTAAATTTTGATTGATTGATTTAGGAGGCAGAGAAACAGAGCCAAATACAGAGATCTTTCCTCTGCTGATTCACTTCCCAGAAGCCCATATTGACCAGGTCTAAGCCAGACTAAAGCTGGGAGCTGTGAACCCAATCAAGGACTTTCAGGTGAGTGGTAGGGACTACTTGAGTTATCACATGTGACCTCCAAGGGTGCACATAACTAGGAAGTTGGAATCTGGAGTGGAGCCAGGACTCAATACCCAGACTCAACATCCAGGACTCAACACGTTCTGGTATGGGACGCAGTATCCCAACCAGTGGCTTAACCACCAGATCAAAGGCCCAGCCCTATACAGCTGTTGTACTTTTAATGTCCATATTGGAGCAAGCGTTTAACCTAGTGGTTGAGGTATCTGCATCCTACATCCAAGTCCCCTGGCTCGGGTTCCCGACTCCAATGTCCCACCAACATAGACCTAGGAAGCTGCAATGGTAGCTCAAGTAATTGAATTCCTGCCACTCACAAACAATATTTGCATTGCATTCCCAGCTCCTGGCCCAGCCCCCGCAATTGTAGGTACTGGGGCTTAAACCAGCTGATGGGAATGTACTGTCTCCTCTCTCTCTCTCTCTCTTGCTCTCGCTCTTACCCTCTCTCTCTCAAATAAACAAAACGTTTTAATGTCCTATTATTTTATTTAGTATCTCAGGTATACTTTTTTGGAAAGGATTTCTGTAAACATCTAGTCAACCACATGGCCTGACACAGAAAGACACACAATTTATTAGTATTTGTCTAAATATCTGTTTTCTTTTTTCCACACTATGCTGTATCAGCCATGAGGACAGCCACCCTATCTCTCTTTACCACCATATTTCCATACTTACCTATCATTTAATAGCTTTATTAAATTAATGTGTGAGCGAATGAATGAAAGTTCCAAACGCTGAGGGACTGAGGCGTAGTGATACAGAAAAGAGAGGTCCTTGGAGAAGTATTTATTCCACATCTTATTCCTGGAAGGGAAGGAGTGGGGGTTTGTGCAACCAGTGTAAACTATGAAGCAGACAGAAATCCAGGCCGTGGAGCTGCCAAATGCAGGGACCTGTGGTCCTCGCTCCAAGGGTGTCAGGTCACCTGAAGGTTCAGAAAGGAGCAAGGAAAAGTTTGTTCAAGCTCAGATTGTCTAAAAATATACGCTGTCTTCATGCAATCCACGTGTTACTTGCTTGAAGTCCATGTTGTAAAGTGTTTCCTGCTCATTTTGTCTCTTAATATAGTTTTTATGTTTAAAAGACTTAGAGCACCAATTTAGATTATTGGAGGGCTAGATGCCTAAGGAAATTATGTGCAATGTAAGAACAGAGTACTAGCAATGCTGTTTACCCTTTGACCACCCTAGTCCCAATTTCTGCTCCAACAGCTTTTATTTATCTTGAGATTAAAGCAAATCAGCAGTGGACATACAGTTATTGCTTTATGATGAAATGCAAACATGTAAGCCAGAGACATCAACAGATTGTATCATCTTTGAAATTTCAGTCTTTTTTTTTTTTTGAAGTGGGCTTTGTTTTTCACTATTGGGAAACTAACATTTCAGAGCCTGAAATCCTTCCCTAAGCTAAAAAAAAAAAAAAAAAAAAAAAAAAACCAGAAAACAAAACTATTGAAAATAAGTGTAAACCAAGTATAGGCCAGCAGAGCAGAGATTTTAAATACATAAAAAGTTCCTTGCATACACAAACATGTCCAATCATACTATTGCAAGAAGGAAAATAAATTATAATCAGATTTCACCGAATCAGTTTTCTGTGAAATTTATTGCATTGCATTAGAAAAATCCAAGATGCAGAGATACATGAATTAATATAATCACCCTGGACTCTGTGCCATCATTAATCAGTCATTGTGAATCAAGGCATCACCACCACTTGCTATTTTGCAGGTGAAGCAGACTCACCCCCTTGGTGTGGGTTCCAGATTTTGTGTCTGTTCACTTGTATAAGGCAGTTCAGCGGTCGCTCTCAGAAGTCTGGCGACACTCTGCTTCCCATGTGTCTTTTTCACAGGTGATCTACCTTTTTTGCTTACTCTGCTTCCATCCTGTTGTAACCTATTTCCTTCTCTTTCTCTATAAGAGTTCAAAACAAAAATAATACCATTTAGAAGAAGAAAGAAGCACCTAGCAAAAGAGAAACATGTAATCAGATGAAATGAAATTGCTGTATTTTCCTTACAATGTACTTAGTGGCTATAGGCCTTGCAGAACATGCTGGAAGGAAGTAACCTCTATTCAGCAGCAGTGAAATTGTGATAACAATCAGCAAGTGAGTTTTTTTTTTCTGCAGTGGAGAGATTTTCCATCAGATTTCATTTGACCTTGAACGCTGTGTTAGCAATGAATAATTGATGGTACTTATTACAGTAATGTTCCATTTAACTGACATTATCAGGGAATTAGATGCCCTAAATGGGTGAATTGGCCAGATATTAAGACATGCTCCCTGTAAGCACTAGAAAAAAATCTTTATCATAACAATTTCTTATGCCTATTTTTCTAAATTTTATGACATTATTTTGTGACTTATTGAGATATACTGATATGTAAATATTTATTCATTCAAAAAATACCTATTGGATGCCTAGGATGCGCTAGGCACTGTGCCAGCTGCTGGCACTGTAATAATGAATGGAAGAGACAAGTCCTTGTTCTTATTAAACCTGTGCTGCCATGAGAAGGAAGATAAAAAAAGGAATCCTGCTTAACTAGTACAAATTGCTAGATGAGCGAAGGATTAACAGTTGGGAGCTATATTGAACTGAGTGATGAAATAGTTGAATTCCCAGTTTGCTGAATTCTCCAGAACTGCTTGCCTGTCCACTAGCTGGTCTCTGACTTCGGTGTCTTGAGTTCTTATGATCATGGTCACTTATTTACCTCTACCCTTCATGTCAGCCATATTGTCTGGATACTTGCCAAGTATATGACACTGCTCCTGCTGTTTTTCTGCTGCTCAATAACATACAAAAAGTGATCAACCCAAGGATGGGAAATACATGGTATGTTAGTTATCCATTGTGGCATAACGAATTACTCTAAAACTCACCAGGTTAAAACAACACGCATTTATCATTGCACAGTTTCTGTAGGTCAGGAATCCCCCCAGATCTGACATATCTACTTAGATCCTCCACCTTAAGGTCTCTGACGTGGCTGCCTGCAATCAGATGCGGGAATCTCATCTGAAGGCAGATTCCTTCCCTCAAGGGCTATGGCACTGAGAGCTTGCGTTCTTTGCCACCAGCTGTCTGGAGGCTGCCCTCAGTTCGTGCAGTAAAAATGTCTTCAGCAAGAGGGACGTCACAGTCTTTTGTGCCATTTCATGACCTTTGCTATTTTACATTGATTCCAACTTCGTCACCAGGCCTGCCCACCCTTGAGGGAAAGGAATCATGCAAGCCACTGAGGAGGCTGCTCATCCTCCATACCAAGTGTATTAAGGTCTTTCTCCCAGAAGCCTTGCTCAATAACGTTTATCAGTCATGGCTTTCTCTCCCATAAAGGGCTTTAAAATCCTACCTACCGATGATTCCAAGAGACCTACTATCAATTAGCTGATGAGATAAAATCAGTTTTCCTTGCTGCATAGATATAGTTACTACTGCAAGTCATTGCTGTAAGGAAAATATTTAGGTAGGGAATCTGAACAGACACGAGAGGCTGTAGTTGGAAATGGAGCTATCTTGACATGGCAACTATAGCCATCATTTTCCAAGTCAAAGGGAATAACACAAAGCCTGTAGCAGAAATCAGGAGACAAGGACTTAAAGACAAATATTTTTCCTTCTTTTTAAGATCTATTTATTTATTTGAAAGGCACAGTTACAGACAGACAGAGGGAGAGACAGAAAAAGAACCTTCCATCCACCGGTTCACTCCCCAAATGGCTGCAACCACCAGGGCTGGGAGCCAGGAGCCAGGAGCTTCTTCCAGACCTTCCACGTGGGTGCAGGGGCCTAAGCACTTGAGCCATCTTCCATTGCTTTCCCAAAAAATTAGCAGGAAGCTGGATCAGAAGTTGAACAGCCAGAACTCAAACAGTGTCTATATGGGATACCCACGCTGCAGATGGTGGCTTAACCTGCTGCGCCATAGCACAGGCGCCTAAAGGCAAATATTTCACTGTAAGAACCATGAGTCAAAAAACGTACATCAAAACATACAGGAGCCCAAATCAGATATAAATATAGTTGGACATACACAGGGAGAACCCAGACTGACCAGAACAGATATTATTTCCTTGGGTACATGAGGCAAGAGTTATTATTTCATTCAATGAAAAATACTAGAAATGGACATCAGACACCATGTCTTTTTTAAAAAGATTTATTTTGTTTATTTGAAAGGCAGAGTAACAGAGAAAGAGGGAGAGGGAGAGGGAGAAGGTGAGGGAGAAGGTGGGGGGCGGAGAGAGAGAGAGAGAGAGAGAGAGAGAAAGAGAAAGAGAAAGAGAGACCTTCCATCTGCTAGTTCACTCCCCAGATAGCTACAACAGCTTCTTCCAGATCTCCCACATGTGTGCAGGGGCTCAAGCCCTCAGGCCATCCTCCTCCTTTCTTCCCAGGCTCATTAGCAGGGTGATGGATCAGAAGTGGAGCAGCTAGGACTGGAACAATTGCCCAAATCCGATGCAGGTGCAGTAGATGATGGCTTTACCTGATATACCACAATGCCAGCCCCAGATACCATGTCTTATGCCTGTCTTAGTTTGGAGGTTTTCATATATATATATATGTGTATATATATATATATATGAATTTTATTACTTACCAGAGCCAGCACTGTGGCATAGCCGATAAAGCCACCACCTGCAGTGCTGGCATCCCATATAGGCGTGGGTTCAAGTCCCAGCTGCTCCATTTGTGATCCAGCTCTCTGCTATGGCCTGAGAAAGCAGTAGAAGATGAACCAAGTCCTTGGGACCCTGCACCCCATGGGAGACCCAGAAGAAGCTCCTGGCTCCTGGCTTCAGATTGGCACAGCTCCGGCCATTGCAGCCAACTGGGGAGTGAATCAGTGGATAGAAGACACCTCTCTCAGCCGGCGCCGCAGCTCACTAGGCTAATCCTCCACCTGTGGTGCCGGCAGCTCCAGTTCTAGTCCCGGTTGGGGCGCTGGATTCTGTCCCTGTTGCCCCTCTTCCAGTCCAGCTCTCTGCTGTGGCCCGGGAGTGCAGTGGAGGATGGCCCAGGTCCCTGGGCCCTGCACCTACATGGGAGACCAGGAGGAAGCACCTGGCTCCTGGCTTCAGATCGGGGCAGTGAGCCAGCCACAATGCGCTGGCCATAGCGGCCACTTTGTGGGGAGGGGGTTGAACCAATGGAAAAAGGAAGACCTTTCTCTCTGTCTCTCTCTCTCTCACTGTCTAACTCTGCCTGTCAAAAAAAATTTTTTAAAAAGACACCTCTCTCTCTCTCTCTCTCTCTCCCCCTATCCCTCTCCCTTTCCCTCTCTGTCTCTCCCTTTCTCTCTGTGTAACTCTGACTTTCAAATAAATAAATCTTTTTAAAAAATTTCATTACTTATTAATTTGAGAGAGGCAGAAATCTTCCATCAACTGGTTCACTCCTCCAGATGGCCAGGCCAAAGCCAAGAACCAGAAACTCCATCCTGGTCTTCCATGTGGGTGGCAGGGACCATCTGCCACTGCCTTGCCAGGTGCATTAACAGGAAGCTGGATCAAAGTAGAGCAGCCATAACTCAAACCAGCACTCTGATATGGGGTGTCAGTGTTGCGAGCTGTGGGTTAATCCACTGCACCCCAATATGTATAGCACCCCTTCTGCTCTTCATCTATCAGTGCTTCTCAACCTTTCTTTACTCTCTATCTCTCTCTGGGAAAAACTTTATGTGCAAGAACTGGTCACCAAAGGCAGAAGATGCTATGAAACTGAAGCGAAAAGACAAATGCAAGATTACATGGAGTGTAATTTATCAGAAGTGCTTAGAGACAGAGGCATGGTCTCAGGTGGCCACAAGACAATAGATCCCCATGCCGTGAGGCAGGAGAAAAAGGATGTATAGACAGAGGCGGTTCATGGCTAATCAGCATGCACCTGGACTTTTCCCTGAAATATTAACATTCTCAACAAACATTCCCAGCATCAGATAAGACCTTCGGGTTATTGTATTGACTTTGTTTATTCCATAGCTTTGTTTTGCGTGTCAGGGTCACCTAAAGGGCAAGATGGCACAGTGGCATCACACTGAAGCCCTATACCTTGCAGTTGCATAAGCATAGCGATCTCCTTACCAGTCTCCCAATGGACTTCATGTGCTTCCTCCTTAAGACTCCCTCACACATCCCTGCATGCTTTATCCCTCTTAACAGTCAAGACCATCTCTTGTACTTCTTAGGGAATCCTTTTGTTCATCCTCGTCTACTTTGGACTTCTAAAGACATCGTCTCTATCCATAGGGCTTCTAAAAAGTTAGTGATTTTCAAGGTGGGGGGGGGTCACACTTCCCCCCAGGAGATTAAGATTTTTTAATGCTTTCTTCCAAAATAATTTGAAACTTTCAGAAAATCTTCAATAACAGTATGATGAGCTCCTGGATACCCATCACTCAGATTCCTCATATTTCCCTGGTCACTCTCCGAGGATGCATATTTATATTTTTTTCTCAGTCGTTTAACAAGTAACCTGCAGACATATTACCTATTACCCTTTATTTATTTTTTAAAGATTTTTTATTTATTTATTTGACAGGTGGAATTACAGATTGTGAGAGAGAGAGAGAGAGAGACAGGTCTTCCTTCTGTTGGTTCACTCCCCAAATGGCTGCAACAGCCGGAGCTGCACTGGTCCGAAGCCAGGAGCCAGGAGCTTCTTCCTGGTCTCCCACGTGGGTGCAGAGGCCCAAGCACCTGGGCCATCCTCCACTGCTTTCCCAGGCCACAGCAGAGAGCTGGACTGGAAGAGGAGCAGCCGGGACTAGAACCAGCACCCATATGGGATGCCAATACTGCAGGCGGAGGATTAACCTAGTGCGCCTCAGTGCTGGACCCACCTATTACCCTTCAATAATCCAGTGTATAACATGTGCCTAAACATGTTAACATGCGCCTATAACATGTATACTAAACAGAGTATACTGAGAAATATTAATTCTTTCATGCCTTGAACCCACAGATCTCTTTTGCATTTTACCAGTTAACCCACTAGTGTTTTTTTTTCAGGTCCAGGAGGGTCTCAGCCAGATGCTGCATCTAAGCCGTCAGTTATCTTTAGCTTTCTCCCACCTGGAACAGTTCCTTGGTTTCCCCCACCTTTTGTGACCTGGACATTTTTGAAGAGTACAAGCCGATTACTTTGCAGAATATCCCTCAGTATGGATTTGTCTAATGTTTCCCCAAGACTGGATGCAGGTTAGCTTTTTTAGATAAAAATATCAGCGAAATGCTGGATTGTTTTTCTCATTGTCTCCCATCAGAAGGGACCATTGTGTGTGCATGGAGACTACTAGGTTTCTCCCCTATAAGTGGATCTGTAGGTGTTTTATGCACCGTAATTTATGGCCAATTCACTGTTGTTTTGAGAGAGATCCTTTCAGACTCTAGCTATCCTGCTCCTCATCAGACAGCACCCAGAAGTTCTAATTCTGTTGATGATCCTGGCTTCAATCTGTATTTCTTTGATGATTGCCACAGCGATTTTAAAGGGAGTCTGACATGAATGGTCTTAAAAGAAAAATTTCTCGATTGTCAGCTTCTCTCTACAAGCCCCTAAAACTGCCGTGTCAAAGAGCAAGCACAGGGTGT
This sequence comes from Oryctolagus cuniculus, assembly GCF_051225735.1. NCBI lineage: Eukaryota > Metazoa > Chordata > Mammalia > Lagomorpha > Leporidae > Oryctolagus > Oryctolagus cuniculus. The sequence goes on from NC_142876.1 coordinate 84,279,270, forward strand.
GCTGGTTCTCCCTGCAGAGCCTCAAAGCACCTGGGCACCTCCTTCAGGACGCCCGAGGTGCAGGGAGCCGCCTGGGGTTGCAGCGCAGGCCTCAGCGGGTCCCCTCTGCCTCCTACTTTCACAGCTGCTTTTCCACTCTTCCAACAGAGCAAGCCACCTCTGCTCCTCCCAATCTTGCTGCGGAGCATTGCCCCAGGGTAAGAAAAGCCAGACTCCAAACAAAAGGAGGATTCAAAATCTAGCTGTTTTCCTGTTGAGAAAGTGAATGATTCTAATGATTAGGTTACAAATCCTTTTGTAAGTCAGCTCGTTTCCAATTCTTCTCTTTCAACAAAATTGAATGCAGATCTGATGGAGCTGTCAGCTGGTAGAGCACTAAAAATAATTTTTGATGATAGATCTCCATATGATTTTTGGCAAATAACTTAGAAGAGTTTAAGGAACTGAGTGATGTTGCTGTAATAAAATTCTTTCCATTCCCATCTACTTAGGTGAACAACATTTTTTTCAGTTCTTAAAGCTGTGATTAAAAGTGAGAAAAAAGGGAGTATACAAAAAGGTTGATACTCAACCCTGTGTCATTTGGACAATTTGGACAATAAAATGTATTCAGTAGTTCATTGGAAAGAAAAAGCCCCTTTTATCTCCTTTAAGACACACATGTCCAATAAATTTTTACTTCTCGTGTTTCGTAATTATTTACCAAAATTGATGATACATTTGTTTCAAACAACTGCATATAAATAATAATAACTGCAATGATACCACAAAAGCAATTGTTTTAACAAATAGAGCATCAAAATTCACAGAAAATGTTAGATTTAAATTTTTGTCTTATTTTCAAAGATTTATTTTATTTGAATGGCAGAGAGGCAGGGAGAGAGAGAACTCTACAAATGACTGCAACAGCCAGGGCTGAGCAAGGATGAAACCAAGGGCCTGGAACTCCCACGTGAGGGCAGAGGTCCAAGCACTTGGACTGTCTTACTGCTTTCCCAGGTGCATTAGCAGGGAGCTGGATCAGAAGTGGAGTAACTGGGACCTTAAACCGATGCTCTCATATGGGATGTAGGCATTACAAGCAGCAGCTTAACCCACTGCACCACAACGCCAGCCCCAAGATTTAAACTTTCACTGCAAGAACTTGATCCCAAAAGGAGTGTGAGAGTGATCAGTAAAAGACCTTTTGGGGTGGTCACTTTACCTAATAGTTAAGACACTGCTTGGAACGCCAACATCCCGTGTCAGGCTGCCTGGGTTCAGTTCCTCGCTCCACTTCTAATCCCAGCTTCCTGGTGTACCCTGGGTACCAGCACATGATTGCTCAAGTGCTTGGGTCCCTGCCACCATGAGGGAAGCCCACACTGAGTTCTAGGTGCCTTGCTTCAGCCTGGCCCAGCCCCTGCTGTTGCAGGCATTTGGGGAATGAACCAACATCTCCTCTCTTGATCTCCTCTCTTGCTCCACTCCCCCCTCCACTTCCTACCTTTCAAATAAAATGAAAATAAATTTAAAAATTTTTAAAGCCTTTGAACATTAAAATATAGTAAGGTCTGTGCAGCAAGCAGAATGGAAACAAGAAGAGTGATGTATGAAACCGGTGTGATGCTGTTGCCACTAGATAAATTGAAGAGTTAGCAAAACCATTTTTATTTCCTAACATCAAAGTATGCTAGAGATTATCCAATTTTTACACAACTTTTTAACTCTGTGATGAAATTTTGTAGCTCTCAACTTAAAAACATGGGAGGAGTAGATCATTTCTTAAACACATTTTATGGGCCATGTAGCAACATTTGAAAAACATTGCTGAAAAAAGACACTTTCCCTCTTTTGCTGTGGTTGCACCTCTCTTTAGTGTGGCAAATCTTTTGCTTCCCACCCAAGGTCTGTCTCTGCCTTGCTTTCAGAGCCCCGCTCGCCCATCACAGCCCACCCCCAGCCTCCACATTCCCAGTGCTTCAGCCTCCAAGTCAAAGACCAGCCTTGCCCATTCGGTGAAAAGGAATCAAGGTCTTCTTCATAAATTGTCAAATTAAAGCTCATCCTGTGCACATTGTATTTATGAAACCTAGATTCCTAGAACGCATGGCCCTCATTGATTATATCTAGGTATCTCACTCAGAGAGGGGAAGTTTGCCCCAGTGGCAAGTCCTCCTTTGCCAGGATTCTCTTTGCACCAGGGCCGTCTCCCTTGGGATATGCATACCTTATTGAGGCCTGGTAGATTGTGGATAAAGCAAGAATAAATAAACTCAGCTGGAAGAAGAAAATAAGCAGGAATTCCTAAATTCCAGGAATCTTTAAAACTGTAGCTTCCTGCACCTTGCCAACAACCTGCACTGATTCGGTGGGTGTGGAGGAAGGCCAAACAGACAACCCCAGAACAGTTCCTGCCAGCTCATTTTGTTGCTTTTGTCCTACTATCAGACCTTTACCATATCTTGTTTCATACCTTCAGGTGGTCTATGACCCTGATTGGACCTTTCAAATCCATGCTTTTGTTTCCATCCAGGTACTCAATATTCCAAAGAGTTAAGATGAGTCAGTAGATCAGCTCAGGGTAAGTAGCTGTTCATATATATCTTTATTTTTGTAGTTTATTAGAGTTTCATTATTTAAATGAAACAACTATATATATACTAAAAATATCACTATTGCTAATTGGTTGTATATAATGAACCGCATAGAAGATATTGATTATCATTTAAGTTTAATTGAATTTTAAAATATTTAAGCTCCCAAAGAAGAACATGGATAAGGAAAATAAACTGTAGAAAAAAAAAGATGTAAGTGATTAACAATCTTTTTCACTGACTCTTTCTAATTAAAATTTTATAAGTATTACATGACACCAATGTTATTATATTGGTGTAAGTCCATTGTAAAATAGTCATAAAGTGGGGACCATGGAAGTAAGATTATAAAATTCTGTATTATTTTGGCTAATAATTCTCCATAAATCTAGAAATCCAGAAAAGCAAAGTTACTACATTTCTTCACTGTAAAGTTATATATTACTTAATGGTAATGATAGTAGCAATAAATACAAAATAACTTATATAGGGGATTGGGTAAATTCCCTGGAATATTGTGTAGTTCTTTAAAATGTTGGCAAAAACATATTTGATGTTAAGAGATAATGTTGAGTATATAATGTGAAGTGATTCCCAAATGTGGAAGAAAGAGAGGGATGGAGAGGATCTAAAATGCTCATAAATAAGAGATATTAAGTCAACCATGATGGGGAACTAAGGGTTGGTTTTTTTCTCTTATTTACCTTTTCCTTAGTTGTTAAATTCTTTGCAATTCATGTGTGTAGTTTTTAATCCAAAACAGTATTGCTTTAAAAAATAGAATAAATACTATAACTTCTGGACGGTTTGTTCTGAGGAAAAATCATACACTAGAGCATATTTGTACAGTATCCCATAGAAGTCATCCATTTCGCCATTCTCCCAGTCTATGGGAAGAAAGCTGACCTAGAGTTAGACCCCACAGGCTGAAGCATCACTCATTCTCCCCTCTTGCTCCACACACACACAGAAGGATATTCTTGCATGTCCCTTGAGAGCCTATTTCCTTTCCTTAATCCTGCATAATTTAAATAAAGCTGAAGGGAACACTTCTTTTCCACGAGCTTGATATTAATGGGTTGAGAGAATGAGGCAATGAGTGACTTTGATTTATTAGTAATGTCATGATTAAGTGTCCCCCTCTTCCATTGTTCATTCATTCAACAAACAGTTGAGGGTGCCTGTTAGGCACTCAGCTAGTCATTCCGGTGGAGACAAGAATTCAGTCAGTCATGCCTCTGCTTAGTTGGTCAGTAAATACGTTTCCTACCATATTTACCCACTGGGTGGTAGATGATATTTGACACTGCCAATACAATAGGAAACTAGATAGGCGTGGTCCCTGTCTTCAAGAAGTTCGTGGTCTAGTAGGAGAGAGAGACCCACATATAAATGCAAAGAATTAGGGCCTGTATTATGTGCCATGTGAGAGGCACACAGGTGTTGGAACAAATACTAGCAACAGAGCCTACATAGATAGGGTAGTCAAGGAATGCTTCTCAAAGTAGGATTGTGACTAGGAAAACAAGGACAACCCAGGTGCAGAGAACAGAGTTCCAGGCTGAGTGACAGGGGAAGGTGCAAGGGATTCTGGGAACAGGAAGATGGCTGTGGGCCAGCTGGAGGGTTCTGAAGAAAGGTAGGCCACCTCTTCTGCCAGGAAAATGAGTTCTGCTGGATCCTCACAAGCAGAATAGTAAACAGGCACAATTATGAGCTAAATTAGGAGTGAACGAGCATTTGCTGTAAAGGACTAAGCAGTGAGCATGTTTGGCTTTGCAGGCCCTAGGTTCCCTCTTGGGAATACTCAGCTCTGGTGTCGTGAGGAGGAAAGCAGACATAGATGATCTGGAAAATAAAGGGCAGCTTCCCTGACAGAGAGCAGCAAGGGCTCAGATTTGGCGCATGAACTGTAGTTTGCCAAGCACTGATAGAAAGGATAAAGTAATTTAAAAAATCTTCAGCAGTAGTGGGAAATCAGAGAAAGGAAAGATGACTGCTTGGGATGAAAGCTGAGTTGATTCTCAACAGATGAGGAGACTTCAAAAGTGAGACAATGGGGACAAGGGAAATTCGGTGAGAAGGAATAGTAGAAGCCAAGGCCCGGAGGCAGAAAAGTCCCTCAGCCCTAGGGGGAGCTCGGGTGTGGTGCAATGCAGCTTTTCTTATTCCTCAGATATTTTGAGGGCCTGTAAAGTAGCTGGCTCTGTGCTAGACAGTTGGGGACAGGAGTAAGAAGAGGTGAATAAGAATGGTCCCTGAGCTCTAGAGCAAAAGAGACTAGAGGGGTTGGCAGACACGCAGGCAAGACATCCTACAGCCAACTCAGTGTGAGAAAGTCAGCGAAGACTCCCCAGCAAGGGGGAATTGAGAAATTAACTTTTTCCTTCATTATAATTATTTTATTTGTCATTTGAATAGGTAAATGTATGGTACAAAATTACCAATGCACGTAAGAATTCCTAGTGAAAATTCTCTCTCCCAAACACCGTCCCTCAGGCCTTTCCAATACCCCTTCCGGGGAAAACCAGCAACAGTGGCGGCTGCTGCTGGATCCTTTCAGAGATAGTCTTTGCAGATCCAAGCAGATGAGTGTGTATGTTTTGGGTTCTTGTTCCTCTTTATTACTCAGATGATCCGAGCTGACCTTCAAGTTTAAATTTTCCAGAGAAGGGGATTTGTGAGATGAAAGGGAGAGAGCAACAGTGGAGGCAAAAGGAAAGCAGGTGTCCTAAGACAGGGGAGGAGCAGTGCAGGCAATGCCTCACGTGTGGATCGGGGTCCAAACGACAAACTGTCCTGTGCTGTTGAAGCTAAGTGTGAAGCAGAAGGGCTGGAGGAGCCAGATCATGGCAAGCCTTAGTTGTCATGTTGTGGGAGGCAGATGTCATCTGGTTGGCAGCCGGAATCCAACAAAGGCTTCTGTAAGCACAAGGGTGAATTGTGCTAATTGGTGTTTTGGGATGATTGTTCCAGCAGCTGGTAGAGGACAGGTATCAAAGTAAGCCTTGAAAGCCAAATGGGAATGTTGAGCACCCTTCCTTAAGTCCCGGAGTGCCAATGAAGGTGAGTGGTAGCAGTACCGGAGGCATGCTTTGGGCAGATTAATCTATTTGCAATATGCTGCCTATAAATATGGCACAATTAGATCAAATATGTGACAATCTAGCTACTCACCAGTCCTCAGTGGAAATGTAGGTCTTGCACCTACTTTTTAATTTAAAAAAAAAAAAAAAGACATCTGTCTTGGCTACCTATGGCTTGCCTACCAGCTTACCCTAAAACTTAGTAGCTTTAAATAACACATTTCTTATCTCCTAGTTTCTGTGGGTCAGGGTCATAGGCGTGCCTTGCTTGGATTTGTTGGTTCAGGATTTCTCATGACCTCCAATGAAGAGGTCAGTTAGGACTGGGATTCTGTCTGAAAGCTCTACCAGGAGGAAGCTGCAGCCTCACTCACTCACATGGCGCCTGGCAGAATGCAGCTTATTGAGGTTGTTGGACTGCTGGCCTTAGTTCCTTGTTGGCTGTTGGCAAGAGGCCACTCTCACCATGGCAATTATTTCATGAAATATACAAGCTGAGAAATCAATCGAGGGAGTCTGTTAGCAAGGCGGAAGTTAAACACTTTTTATAACCTAATTATAACCTAATTACAGAAGGGACATCCTATCATGTTTGCCATTACTATTGGTTAGAAGCGATAGATCCTGCCTGCACTCAAGGGCAGGGCGGGGGATTACACAAAGGCATGAACGCAAGGAGACGGCATCACTGGGGGCCCATTTCAATGTTTAACAAGGATTGCTCCTGGGAGGGTTATGAAGCAGAACAGGGCCTGGAGGAATAAAGGCTGCATTGTTCCCCACACATGATCTAGCCAGGAAATCACCTTGCTCTCCCCTGGCCCACTGATTACCACCCTTATTACGGTCACTGCCATCCTGGTGTCATTTCTGTCCACCTCTCCTAATGACAAAACACCGCTCTCTTGAAGTCAGAGCATCTGGGAATATTTATATGCAAGATGTGTCGGGCTGGAACTCCCCGTTGGAATTAGAGTGTTGTGAGGTCCCCTCCTCGCTGCGGCTGCTGTGTCTGACCTCCACTAACAAAAAGGAACATCTTCAAAAGTGAAGAATTCTTAAGTGATCCCTTTTTCAATAGGGCGGACTGTTTGAGTTGGTGAAGGAGTTCTCTCTGCTGCTTTTAGAGTTTTCCAAATCATGGAGCTAGGACAAAGCAAGTGACTCCAGGAATGCTTAGCAAAACCCAGAGCCCAGAGCACGGGCTGCACAAACCGCTGTTCCAAACCACACGTGGCCAACACAATGACAGCAGTTGCCACTGTGTTTGTACACCGTGTGCTGGGTAGTTGGGTCTTAAGAGCCTGACCTTCATTATCTTGTTTAGTTCGCTAATTAGATGAGGTCAAGACTATTCTCCCTATTGACAGAGGAGGAACCTGAGACCCAGAAAGGTTCAACAGCATGCCCAGATACTGTGCCTGTAGGTGGTACCAGGATCCAAACAGTGGATCCAAGGTTTTGAACTCTTAAATTGGAGACCAACAAAAATTTATAAACAGCCATGTTTTATCCTCAAGTACAAGCAGAATTCATCAGATAAAGATAATTTGGGGAAAGATAAGGGATCTATATACTTAACTTAACATGGGAATCAAGGAACAAGCATGTGTTATAGTAGTTAAGACACCACTTGTGACACTTGTATACCATTTCTGAGCGCTGGGGATTGCGTCCTGTCTGCATGTCCAACTTCCTGCTAATTTACATTCTGGGAGGCAGAAGGTGATGGCTCAAATACCTGGTCCCAACTACCTTTGTAAGAGACCTAGATTGAGTTCCCAGCTCCCAACTCCCATATTTGACCTGGGCTCAGTCCCAGCCATTTGCAGGCTTTGCGGGTGTGAACCAATGAATGGGAGCTTACTCTGTCTCTTTCTCTCCTTCCTCCCCCTCTTTAACTAATTAATTAACTGATTTCTGCCATGCAAATCTAAATGCTAAAGAAAATGCAATCTGACCATAATTCCTCTGTTTATTATCAAAGTGGTTCTCAAACTGACCTGGAAATAGCAATATCTGCACCTGTCAGAAACTAGTTAGAAATGCAGCCCTGAAGCTTGAGTCCAGACCAACTTGATCAGAAACTCTGGGCATAAGCCCCATCAGTCTCTAGCATAAGAAGTCCTGATTCCAATGCACACTCATGGTTGAGAATCACCAAATAATAGGACAATGGTCTGGGTGATTCCTGCAATCATATGAGTGTCAAAAGTCCAGCTGTCTTCTTGACTCTTGTAAGAGTCTGGTTCATGTTCTTATCTTCCTTCCAATCACTCATTCATTCATCTGACAAATACGTACTGAGTCCCTACCCTGAGTCAGGCACTGGGCCAGGCACCAGGAACCATGTAAGGAAGATGACAAACACAACCCGCAACTTCCTCAGGTTCACAATGCAATGTGGGCAACACACCAGGTAACAGTCTATTCCAGTACAGCATAGTCTGTGCACTGCAAGGTGCATGTCGGGTGCTGGGGGCCAGGGGTTCACCTAATTCCACTCTGCAAGAAAGGAAAGATTTCCAGATCTCACAACTCAAGAGGGTAGGAGTCCAGAGTTTTCTGAGAAGGTCTAGTTCCTTGGGAGTTTGTTTTGTCTCCCCCTTAGATCCATAGCCTGCTTAAAGCAGCTTCAGATGGAATAAGGGGAGAGAAACTCAACCTGTTGCTTCCAACTTGTTGGAACACTTATCTCCGACACGCATTAAAAACATATGGAAGGTCAAAGCTCCATGTGCTCTCTTGGTAGGGGAGCAGAAAATTGGATAAGCAAATATGCATACCTCCCTGATCCCAACTGCTGGACTCTTATTGCCAATTTACGTAATTTCCTGTGCTTATTTCAAAATAGTCAGGAGGGCAGGAGACATTGTGAACACCATAACCAGGCCATTTAGGCAAGCAGCTGCAGGCACATTACTCTTTCATGATTTAAAAAAAAAAAAAAATTCCAGTGGAATTTGAGGGGAAAGCATCTTTTGGGAAAGGAATGAATAGTCCCTTAAGAGAAATCACTTTAGATTCAACAGGCCATGCACTAAGTAGGCTCCCACTTATTCATTTCTCGGTTCAACAAAAGTGCTTTGAGTACCTACTATGGGCTGTTGCTGAGTAGGTGCTGGTGATAGGACAAGTAAAGGAAGCATCCTGACTTTGAGGAGATTAGAGGATAGTCGTTGGTGCCACTATAAATGTAAAGCATTTTTTTTTAAGATTTATTTATTTATTTGAAAGGCAGAGGTACAGAGAGAGGAGGAAAAAGAGAAAGAGAGATCTTCCATTTGTTGATTCACAAAAGGCCACAAAGGCCAGGGCTAGGCCAGGCCGAAGCCATGCACCAGGAGCTTTGTCCATGTCTCCCACATGGGTACAGGGTTACAAGTACCTGTGCCATCCTCTGTTGCTTTCCCAGCCGCATTAGCAGACAGCTGGAGCAGAAGTGGAGTAGCTGGGACTTGAACCCGTGCCCTCATGGAATGCCGGCACCGCAGGCGGTAACTACCCATTATGCCGCAGAACCAGCCCCAATCTTGTGTTTTGATTAGGGTAGTGGATACACAAATCTCTCTTGTGTGACATAATTGCATAGAACTACATCTATATACAAAACACACAAATGTAAAAATGCATACAAAATTGACAAAACCCAAATAAGCTGTGTGAATTATACCAACATCGAGGTCCTGGTTTTGATACTGAACTGTAGTTATGTACAGTGTTTCCCTTGGAAACTAGGCAAAGGGTGAACAGAGGCCCTCTATATGATCTGCCACTTCCTGTCAATCTGTAATTACTTAAAAATAAACAGTGGAGGGGCCTGACATGGTGGCACAGCATGTTAAATTGCTACCTGCAGTGCCAACATCCTTTATGAGCACTGGTTCAAGTCACAGCTGCTCCACTTCCAATCCAGCTCCCTGCTAATGTGCCGGACAAAGCAATGGAAGATGGCTCAAGTGCTTGGTCCCCGGCCACCCATGTATGAAGTTCCTGGCTCCTGGCTTCTGCCTGGCCCAGTCCTGCCATTGCAGCCATTTGGGTGGTGAACTGAGAGTGAAAGTTTCTCTCTCTCTCTCTCTCTCTTTCTCTCTGACTGTGCCTTTCAAATAAATCTTTAACATAAATAAATAAATATCTGAAAGATAAACAGTTAAAAATGTTATTTGGAAATTATGGGAATGATTAGAGGAAGAATTTACACAACCACAGCTCACTCAGGAAAATCTGCTCAACATTAAAAGGACATTATAGACTGAACTGAGTTCGCCTCAGATTTGTGTATGTTAACACCCAACTCCCAACCAATGTGCCAGTATTTGGAGGAGGGGCTTTTGAGAGGTCATTAGGGTTAGGTGAGATTGTGGAGGTGGAACCCTTGTGATAGGATTAGAATCCTTTTAGGAAGAGATACCTTATGTGTGCGTGCATGCGTGTGTGTGCTTGTGTGTGTGTGTGTGTGTCTGTCTGTCTGTCTCTTCCCCACCCTTCCATGTGAGGACATCAGGAGAGAACCCAACCACGCTGTGACCCTCATCCTAGACTTCCAGCCTCCAGAACTGTGAGAAAATAAATGAGCTGCCCGGTCTACAATACTGTGTTATGGCAGCCCGGGCTGACCACAACAAAGAGAGGTTCTTACTCGGTCACCCTTCCATTTGCTCGCTCCCATTACTCAACAGGATTACATATTTCAACTCTCGTGTGGTCCTGGAGCCCATACACAGAAGCCTTCCCTGGGCAGACCAGGTTCTGTGAGTGAAACCAGCAGTCATCGGCCAGGCGAGACGAATAAGGAAGAGAGCCAGGCATCTCTCCCTCTCTCTCCTTTACTCTGCCTTTCAAATAAAATAATAAAATAACCAGGATGTGCACAGGCCCTGAAGTGGGTTAGACCCACAGAAAAGAAGGACTCCAGGATGTGTGGATGAGAGCAAGCAGAGGGAAGGGGGAGATGATGGTAGGCGGCAAAGGTTGCTAGGTACCATCTCTCCCAGTCTCTCTGGGGCTGTGTCTCCCCGTGTGATTCTGGCTGCACCCACTGTCACCTGCAGACGTGTCCCCTGGCGGATCAGGTCAATGGTCGCCCTATGTTTGGGCCACAGTGAGGATACAGGTCACCCTGAGGACAATGGTGGCATAGTAGGATTTTGGACTCAAGTGATAGTCAAGTACTCATGTTTATTTTGAAAAGGCTTCTGTGGCTTTGGAGTTAGAGCTAGTGCTGAGAGGGGAAAACTAAGCTGACCAACAGGTGTTTGCTTATGCTCCAAAAAAGGAAAAGGGGGGGGGGGCAGGGTGGGAGTTGAGGGGGGCGTGGTAGTGGAAAGGAGCTTCCAGGGCTTTAAAACCTAAGGGAATCTTTGTACCAACTCCAAGGCTATCACCGTAAGGCTTCAGTTTGCATGACTGGACAACAGTCTTTTATTTACCCACCTTGCCAGCTGCTCAGCCCTCCCAACCCCCATCTCTTAACCCCCAGCTTTGCCAACCCCTACCCTCCCCAACCAGCTGCCCCTACCCTTGGATAAAAATCAGCCTAACAAAGAGCAATCCTGGAAGGGAAGTGGAGCAGGAGCTTGGCCAAGAGAGGTCGGCCACAGGCTCTGTCTACCTTCTAAAGACAGGCTCGGGCTCAGAATTCCAACCTGGAGACCTGGAGCTAATGAGCTTGTCAGTCTTCCATTCGGATCTCCTTGCTGCAGCGCAGAGACAGCTCTGCCCTCCCTGCACCTAAATTTTTCCTCTGCAAGATGGCCAGAATCCTGGGATTTCTCTGGGATAAATGTTCATTGGCTTGAACTTAGCGTTATGAGCAAAGATTTCCTGCAAGGTTAGAAAATCGGACTTTCTTGTGCATTCTAAAGACTAAGTGCCCCAATCTTCTACCACAAAGGGTACTTTGCTGCCTTTGTTTCAAAAACTCTCTATGCATCCATGAAATGTCTCTATGATATTCTTTTTTATCTTCTTGCTTACATCCTCAAGCTAGCTGCAAAAGATGTTGTCTATTGGTGATTTAAAAAAAAAAAAATCCCCCAGTGCTAACAAACCACCACCAGGGAAGGAAATATTATTAATTCTCCTTCTTTAATCTAACTTTAACATTAAAATGGTTTTAGTGTAAAATCAAAATGGTCCCCTTTCCCTTTAAGTCAAGCCATCCCACATGTGGGTCTGCGTTTGTATTGGCCTGATCTTGAAAACACAATGATTGCCCAACCTTGCTAGGGAAAGCAAGCTTTCTGGTTACTCATCTGAGAATGCAGTCTTGATGCAAATTGACATTTCTCAGATGCCCATCTTGGGAATATCCAATGTGAAACCCCAAATTTCTGGCAGCTGAAACCCCAGCCCAGCTGCCAGACCCTGGGCAGAGATAAAAGGAAGTGGAGGAGCAGCAGGCAGATGGGATTACAACAAGAAGCCCTTTCTCTGCACCCAGTGAGATGAGCTGGGGAAAGGGTCAAGGGGGAAGGGGAGCGGGGCAAGAGCAGCGCCTCCCAGGGAGGCGACCAACAAAAAAGGCACTTTTGCAGCTTTTCATTGAGCCCCTCTATTTCCCCTGTTTGCCTGTCCGTTTTGAGCACCATTCATTGTGAGGCGCCTTTCTTCTCCACTCTTTCATCCCAGACCGAGGGCTGAACGCATTCCCACGTCCTCAGTCCAAGGAGGATTCTCCCACACTCCAGACCTTGCAGGTCCTGCCCCTGGCCCTCCAAGGCTTGCCGCATCCTCTGCTTCCTGCTTGGCTGCAACACCCACTCTGCATTTCTCCTCCTCCTCCCCCTCCTCCTCCTCCTTCCCCTCCTCCTCCTCCCCCTCCTCCTCCCCCTCCTCCTCCACTTCCTCCTCCTCCCCCTCCTCCTCCACTTCCTCCTCCTCCTCCTCCTCCTCTTCCACTTCCTCCTCTTCCTCCTCCCCCTCCCCCTCCTCTTCCACTTCCTCCTCCTCCTCCTCTTCCACTTCCTCCTCCTCCTCCTCTTCCACTTCCTCCTCCTCCTCTTCCACTTCCTCCTCCTCTTCCACTTCCTCCTCCTCTTCCACTTCCTCCTCCTCCTCCTCTTCCTCTTCCTCCTCCTCCTCTTCCTCCTCCTTTTCTTCCTCCTCCTCCTCCTCTTCCTCCTCCTCCTCCTCCTCCACCTCCTCTTCTTCCACCTCCTCCTCCTCCTCCTCTTCCTCCTCCTCCTTCTCCTGCTGCTGCTGTTTTCCTCCTCCTTCCTCCCTCTTTGTCCTCCTCCTCCTCTTCCTCTTCCTCCTCCTCCTCTTCCTCCTCCTCTTCCTCCTCCTTCTCTTCCTCCTCCTCCTCCTCTTCCTCCTCCTCCTCTTCCTCCCTCTCCTCTTCCTCCTCCTCCTCTTCCTCCACCTCCTCTTCTTCCACCTCCTCCTCCTCCTCCTCCTCTTCCTCCTCCTCCTTCTCCTGCTGCTGCTGTTTTCCTCCTCCTTCCTCCCTCTTTGTCCTCCTCCTCCTCCTTCTTTTCTGAACACCACGCCTTTAAAAGTTTAGGAAAGATCATCTTGAAAGCAGGATGAATCAAAATAATGTGAGTTTTATACTTTTTTTCCCCCAAATACTAACAATTGAACGTGAAGCCACTGAACACTTTCCTTCCATTGCCATCAGGTTTTAGAATTTCTGAGATCTGAGGTGGATTTATTGACATCTGGGCTTGATACCAGAGTGAGAAACATCAACATCTAGCAGTGCTTAGAGCCGTCCCCTGTAGCTAGCTGCCCACAGACAAAGCCAGCTCCATGACTTCCAAGGGCTGTGACCTTGGGCAAGTTGCCTCACACAGACACACGCCCCATCAGTTTCCTCCATCAGTAACACGGGGAAAATAATAGCATTGTTGTGAAGATTAATTGGGGTATGGCCTAGTGAGTATTCATGAAATGCCACTTACATGTTTACTGTGGAACTATACATTTACTATATATAAATATATGGGGATACTTCAGAAAGTTCACGGAAAATGGAGATAAAATGTTTAGCTTAAAAACTTTTGGAAGTCATGCAAATGAGAGGTCAGGAAAAAGTTAATCAAAAATGCATATTGGGGCTGGCATTGTGGCATAGTGGATAAAGCCACCACCTGCAGTGCCGGCACCCTTTGTGGGTGCCAGTTCAAGTCCCTGCTGCTCCACTTCCAATCCAGCTCTCTATTATGGCCTGGGAAAGCAGCGGAAGATGGCCCAAGTTCTTGGGCCCCTGCACCCATGCGGGAGACCTAAAGAAAATCCTGGCTCCTGGCTTCAGATAGGCACAGCTCCAGCTATTTCAGCCATCTGAGGAGTGAACCAGTGAATAGAAGATCTCTCTCTCTCTGCCTCTGTGCAGCTCAGCATTCCAAATAAATAAATAAATAAACAAATCTTTTTTAATTGAAAATGAATCTTGATGTGAATGGAATGGGAGAGGGAGCGGGAGATGGGAGGGTTTCGGGTGGGAGGGACGTTATGGGGGGGCCACTATAATCTAAAAGCTGTACTTTGGAAATTTATATTTATTAAATAAAAGTTAAAAAAAACAAAAGAACAAATCTTCTTTAAAAATGCATATTATAGAAAAACTCTGCAAGGAAAGTTAGGTATATATTAACACATATTGCTTTCTGGGCAGTGAATGATTTATTGTTCTAATAATTTTTCTACTAAACAGCTAAGTCCCCCTGCACCTGAGACCAGTTCACCTCTTCCTTTTGGAGTTTGTTGTTTGCTTCCAACTGAGATGTCTTGCTAGAGATAGGCTCCAGACAGCATAACTCACAGGATAGAATTCCAAGACAGTGGGATTTGGTTGGGAGAATAAATAAACATGAGTCTCTGGATTATTTTTTTTTAAAGATGATTGAATGCTTTGAAAGAGTGACAGAGGGAGAGACAGTGCAAGAGAAAGATCTTCTAGGGCCAGCGCTGTGGCGCAGCAGGTTAAAGCCCTGGCCTGAAGCACCGTCATCGCATATGGGCACCAGTTCTAGTGCCACCTGCTCCTCTTCTGATCCAGCTCTCTGCTGTGGCCTGGGAAAGCAGTAGAAGATGGCCCAAGTCCTTGGGCCCCTGCACCCATGTGGGAGACCCAGAAGAAGCTCCTGGCTCCTGGCTTCGGATCGACGCAGTTCCTGCCATTGCAGCCATCTGGGGAGTGAGCCAGCAGATGGAAGACCTCTCTGTCTCTACCTCTCTCTGTGTAACTCTGTCTTTCAAATAAATAATAAATAAAATAAATTTTTTTTTTTTTTGACAGGCAGAGTGGACAGTGAGAGAGAGAGAGACAGAGAGAAAGGTCTTCCTTTGCCGTTGGTTCACCCTCCAATGGCTGCCGCGGCCGGCGCACTGCGCTGATGGCAGGAGCCAGGTACTTATCCTGGTCTCCCATGGGGTGCAGGGCCCAAGCACTTGGGCCATCCTCCACTGCACTCCCTGGCCACAGCAGAGAGCTGGCCTGGAAGAGGGGCAACCGGGACAGAATCTGGCGCCCTGACCGGGACTAGAACCCGGTGTGCCGGCGCTGCAAGGCGGAGGATTAGCCTAGTGAGCCGCGGCGCCGGCTAAAATAAATCTTAAAAAAAAAAGAGAGAGAGAAAGATCTTCCATCTATTACTTCATCCCCCAAATGCTTGCAATAGTTGAAACTAGACCAAGCAGAAACCAGAAGTCAGTAACTCCACCCCAGTTTCCCACATGAATGGCAGAAACCCAAGCAGTGGGCTAGTGTTGCTGCCTCCCAAGTGCATTAGCAGGAAGCTGGATTGGAAGTGCAGAGTAACCAGAACTTGAGTCAGGCATGCTGATAAGGGACATATGCACTCTAAGCAGCAGCTTAACCCACTGTGCCACAATTTCTACCCCCCTCTGGATTATTTTGTCTTCCAGAGAAATTTCCAGAGTAAAGACAGGACATCTGGTCCAGAAGGAAGGTCCCAAAGTCCCTTCCATTGTTGCATGGAAGAACAGTTGGGTACCCCTACCCAATCACCTGCTCTGTTGCGCCTGAAGCCTTTCCACTTCCTTCAGGTCCCACAGTCATTCAAAGTCAAGTGGGCCCCCCAAAAACTCAAGTTCCCCTGCACCCAAATCCACACACTCATCCACAGGGATAATGGATTTTCCGAAGCCCTGCCCATGGGTTTCCCGATGTCCCAATTTTATGCTTGTTATTATGACTTAGAAAAGTTTGCTGGGTTTGTTTTGAAGACAAGGGAAAAAATAACATTACACTATTTTAAACGGCTGCAAATATTTCAAATATGACCCAAGGCAGTAAAAATTCCGTATTTCCCAAACCACAAACCCCACTGCTTGTTAAAATCCAATTGCCGTCTGAGTGAAGAACGTAGAGTCCACAAGCCAAGTCCTAAGCATCACACACTTTATCTTCCTTTGGGTGACTGCAAAATATGGTTTACTCTGTCACTTCTGTTTCTGTATGGCACAGCCTAAGTTCGTAAAACGACTGCAAACCCATATTCCAGCTGGGCTTCCTGCTTGTGGTGTCTGAGACACTGCTGGTTTCAGATGTCACAGCAGCTTGATTTGGGAGGATGAGGCTTGGTGGAAAGTGAAAATGGGATGCCAATCGTTTCCGTTCTTTCTCTTGATGCTGGAGCTCGGAAAGCAGCAAGTCATCATAGGAGGGGCTCTCATCATTTCTTTGCATTTCTCCGCAGTGCACAGAGCCCCAGGACTGATGCTGGTTCATTTTGGTGTATGGTGTGTCAAGTGCAGTGTCTGACAGTGAGCATTCAACAGACACTGGTCAAATGAATTATCTATTTAAAGAATGAGGCCTTAAAGGCAAAGCAAAATTGGCATAACTAGCTTTATTTTTACTATATTTAAGTAAGTGCACTGTTTTATGTTAACTGTATAGTTTAAAATTTAAACACAGTATTTGTGCCTACATAAATAGTTGGAAAAGGTAAAATGTCATAACATTGGGTGTTTGTTATTAAAGTTGGAGCTTGCCTTTGGAATATGACAACTTGATTTAAAACAAGGAATGGATTGTTTCTTGCTCCACTTACTCTAAGTTTCAGTGTTTTGTGATGGCAAATCTTTCTTTGGGATATAAACAGATGGTGACAAAGGGTGCGTGCTTTCTGGAGTCACTGCGTCTGTGCACCAAGCTTTCTGGGCGGGTGAAGGTGAGATGTAGAGAAGCTAATCCCAGCATCGAGCAACTCTGATGAAAAGCAACCCAGCTTACAAGCATCCCAGACAAAAACCAGTTACTGCTTTCCAAGTCCCAAACGTAGTAGACTTGATCTCAACTAGGCAGTAACAGGGAACAAGAGACAACATTCCTCCCTTAACTTTATGATGAAAGTTCAAGCACATGTGTGCAAAAGTTGTTTGACCTTTACTTTAATATGAAGTTTTCTCAAATAAGGGTGATTGTTCAGTGTAGTGCTTAAGATGCCGCGTGGGACACCTGCACACCATGGAGTGCCTGGGTTCAAGTCCTGGCTCCACTCTCAATTCTAACTTCCTGTTAGTGCACATCCTGGGAGGCAACAGATGGTGGCTTGGGTCCTTGGGTTCTTGCCACCCACATGGGAGACCCAGATTGAGTTCCTGGCTCTTGGCTTCAGCCTGGGACCGCTCTAGCTGTTGCTAGCAAGATGGAAAATCTCTGTCTCTGTCTTTGAAAAAAAAAATAATAAGGAAGGATGGAAGGGAGGAAAAGAGGGAGGGAAGGAGGGAGGGAGAGAGCAGAAGTCAGTTCTGTCAAATAAAGAAAAGCCAACAAACCAAAATTTCAAGGGGAAGAGGCTTTTGGAAATTCAGGTCCCAACCCACCCCTCACTGCCTATGTGGATTTAAGCAAGTTACTTGCTCTATTGAGCTTCCTCCTGTTGCTTCACATATAAAAATAGAAATAATGAGAGTCCCTTCCCCATGGGGTTGTGAGGCCTGAACCAGTGTGTGTAGAGCACTTAGTAAACTGCACGCAGGAAGTGCCCAATGAAAGCTAGGAACAAGTAAGTAAATGGACGTTTAGACTAAAGTTGGGGTGTACTCCAGGACCACCACAGTGGAATTTTCTACAAAGATACATTTCTACCTATTTCCATCCAGTTTGATGCCATTCTGATAACAGCTAAGCCACAAGGAAGAAAAACACACACACACACACACACACACAGTTCAATCTGTCTGGGCTTTCACTCCCAGCTCACCTGGTTCCTAATTAACACCTTATTAGGATGCACACCTGGGGGTGCCTTTGTCCTCTGCCAGCAAGTCTCTCACCCTGCCCTGGGCTTCTCTAATCAGGTAGGCAGAGCTGAGTAAGTTTCCTTACTGGAGGGTTGGAACCAAGGGAGAGGCCCCAGTCATGAACCTCAGACACAATGAGGGGTCTTCACCTTTTCTTACACACAATGTTTGTGCCTTTTGCAATCTGTTGAAGCCTGAGGACTGCTGCTCACCGTTAGTTTTGAAATGCGTGAATATATATATATATATATATAAAATTTATTTTAAGGTGGGCATTTGGCCTAGCAGCCAAGATGCCACTTGGGATGTCCATGTCTCGTTTTGGAGTGCTTGGATTAGGGTCCCAGCTGCACTCCAGTTCCAGCTTCCTGCTCATGCACACCCAGTAGCTGGGTCTCTGCCACCCACATGAGAAATCCGAACTGAATCCCAACTCCTGCCTTTGGCCTGGCCAAGCCCTGGCTGTTTGCAGGTTTGGGGGATTGAAGCAGCAGATGTGAGCTCTTTCTGTCTGTCTCTCAAATAAATAAATAAAATATATATGTATATGTATTTTTAACTAAATGTAGGATTACAAAAGAAAACATTGTATTAAGACATTGTATTTAAATTTTAAAATTGTGATTATAATGAGTTTCTTTAGTAACAAATCATATGGCACGCTCTAGCAGTCATTCTAATAACTACCATGATTTTTTAAAGAAATTATGAGGTAAAATGCTATTTCAAGACATCTACCACAACTGTAATGTGATATGAAAATACCTGTAACTTCCACTGGTTACAATGCAGCTGGTGTTGCCCATTTTATTTAATTTAAAATTTACTTCCTTGATCACATTAGCCACGATTCAGATGCTCAGTGGCCAGGTGTGGCTGGTGGCTACCATACTGGGCAGCACAGACAAAAGATATTTCCCTCACTACAGCGTTTGGTGGGACAGGGCTGTTTGTTATAGAGCCCTCCCTCATCTTAATACCTGAAAACAGACCCTACTCTGAACAGTCAATGGAAGACTTAGCTCCCCCTGCTCTGTTATTCCAGTCTTTATCTAATAGGTTCTTGCCCAAGCCCATGGATGGATGTCATGGGTCTTATGGATGGAGGAGTAAATAACACATGGTTAGCCACATTTCATTCATTCTTTTTTTTTTAAGATTTATTTACTTATTTGAAAGGCAGAGTTAAAGAGAGAGGTGGAGAGAGAGAAGCAGAGACAAAGAGATCTTCCATCCACTGATTTACTCCCCAAATGGCTGCAACAGCTGGAGCGGAGCTGATCTCTAACCAGGAGCCAGGAGTTTCTTCCAGGTCTCCCATGCGGAGCCCAAGTGCAAGAGCCCAAGCACTTGGGCCGTATTCCACTGCTTTCCCAGGCCATAGCAGAGAGCTGGATCAGGAGTGGATCAGCCAGGACTCAAACCGGTACCCATATGGGATGCTGGCATGGCAGGCAATGGCTTTACCGGCTACACCACGGCACTGATCCCCTCATACTTGAGACAGAGGCAAGCAACATACATTCCTGCCATGTTCCTTGCTTCTCACAAGTCATAACAATCATTCCAACTTAGCAAAGAGCCCACCTGCAACCTCTAGTCCCAAGAAATTTCAAGCATGCCCCATGCATCTGTGTACCCACTTTGAAGTTTGGTGTTTAGATTCCTTGGTGCGTCCGCCGGGGTTTGATGTGAATTCTCTCCTCTGCACTGTCTTCCACCTGAGGGTCTGATCTGAAGCTGTGAGGGCTTCAAGTCCAGGCCAGCTGTCTGGGGAAGACTCTTAACTGTCCTGTCTCCTGTCTTGACCCTGGAAGGGCCGTTACTAAGCTTCCCGTCCCTTCCTACCTCCCCTCTTTTCATCCTGTTTTCAATCTTTATCATGTACTGGACATCCTGGATCACAAAATAAAACATCTTGGTCTGGACACTCAAAGAGCTTCGAGTCTAGGTGGGAAAAGCAGACAAAAATAATGATTATGATAATAACAATAAGTGTTTCCTTTTTGCAAGCTTATTACGCCAGAATGTGCTAAATACTTTGTTTATTTACTTGTATGTTAATTTAACCTTCATAATAAGCCCGTCAAGTAGGCTCTGTTATTGTCCTTATTCTACAGATGAGAACACTGAGGCAAAGAGAGGCTTAAGTAATGTGCCTAGCAGGGCCACACTGGGCCACCATCTGAGATGCCAGCATCCTATATGGGTACTGGTTTGAGATCTGGCTGCCCTACTGCTCAGCCAGTTCCCTGCTGATGTGCCTGGGAAAGCAGTGGAGGATGGCCCAAGTGCTTGGGCTCCTGGACCCCTGCACCCACGTGGGAGACCCAGATGAAACTCTTGGATCAAGGCTGCTGGCTTCGGCCTGGCCCAGCCCTGGCCATTGCTGCCATTTGGGGAGTAAACCAGTGGGTGAAAGATCTCTTTTTCTGTCTCTCCCTCTCGCTCTTGGTAACTCTGACTTTTGAATAAATAAATAAAGGGAAGGAAGGGAGGGAGAGAGAGAGAGAGAGAGAGAGAATAGGCTAGGGGCTGGCAGCATAGTGCGGGTTAAGCCACCACTTGAAAACATCGGCATCCCATATCAGAATGCTGGTCAGGTCCCAACTGCTCTGCCTCAGATCCAGCTCCCTGCTAATGCACCTGGGAAGGTAGAGGAAGTGCTTGGGGCCCTGCCACCTATGTGGGATACCCAGATGGAATTCTTGGCTCTTGACTTTGACCTAGACTTGTGACCATTTGGGGAGTGAAACACAGCATGGAAGATCTCTCTCTCTCTCTCTCTCTCTCTGCCTCCCTCTCTCTGTTACTCTGCCAGTCAAATGAATAAATCTTAAAACAGTGTGCCTAGGCTCACACAGCTAAAATGGCAGAATCCAAATTTGGACAAGGACTACCTAGTCTGAAACCTGGCTCCGAACCCTATGTACTCTTACCCTTTAATGAAGATGAGTGGCTCCTGCCCATGACCATTTTGGTCCACCAAGAAACATTTGGCAGTGTCTGGAGATATTTTTTGATTATCACAGTCGAGAGGAGAGATGCCACTGGCAGAGAGTGAGCAGAGGTCAGGGGTGCTTCTCTCCATCCTACAGCGTCCAGCACAGCTGCCTTGGACAGCGAATCATCCACCTAACCTGTCCACAGTGCTGGGGCTGAAAAATCCTGATGGTGACAAATTGTTGAATATAAACGACTTGATGAAAGGCTCTATGTGTACATCCTTCAACCAGGAATTCAGAAATCGACATTCCCATTATTGTTCCTGTTTCCATGGGTTTCATTTTTAGAGAATGATGCAATTTCCAAGCATCTTTCTCAGATAAAAGTGTTACCCAATACCGTAAGTCCATGAAGCCAAATGCTGTTTGTTCAGTGTAGGACTTTGAGGGGCAAAGGAAGATGGATTAGCTGCTGGTCACCCCTTCCAGTTCCACCAGCCAGCCCCCACTGGGAGGCTACAAGCCCCAAGCCCCACGCGTGCACGCACATCCTCCTGACCCTGCAGTCACTGGGTCTCCTGAGTGCCCTCTATACCACCATAGGAAGTAATCAGCCCCACTGGACCCAGGCCAATTAAATTCTCCCATGGTTGCTTGTTAGCAAGAGTGTGTGAGGAGGCCAGCTAGTTGGCAAACATTTCCCCTTCATCTCGTCTGGGCCCCTGCGTCATCAGAAAGTGGAGCTTTTTCTCAGGATGCCCACAGCTGCGTTCCCAGCCCAGCCAGCCAAACATTCCTGGCCCCACCAGCAAGCTGGCCCCACCAGCAGTCCGGCCATCCTATTTTGGAGGGAAACAGGGAGAGATATTTTCTGAGAAAAAAAAAGTCTTTCGGAGAGGCCTTGTCTGAAGGCTCTGCTCCCTGGCACTGTCAGGCATCCCCCTTCCAGAGTTCTCTGTGACTGTTGGCCTCTTGCCAGGGAATGACAGCTGAGACTGCTGGATCCACCATCCATTGGCAGAGTAAATATGAGGCAAAGGACCTTTGACCCTATACCAGTTGACATTTCTCAAATGGAACACTTATTACACAGAACCTGAAAAGATATTGGGCAGCGAGTTTTGTGGACAAATAAGTTTGGGAAAGTTAAAGAAAACTGAACTGAGTTAAGAAAGCCTGAACTGGGGCCATCACTGTGGCATAGCAGGTAAAACCGCTGCCTACGGCACCGACGTCCCATAAAGGCACCAGTTCAGGTCCCCGTTGCTCCTCTTCTGATCCAGCTCCCTGCTGATGGTGTGGGAAAGCAGGGAAAGATGGCCCAGGTGCTTGGGCCCCTGCACCTACGTGGGAGACCCAGAGGATGCTCCTAGCTCCTGGCTTCAGATCAGCCCAGTACTGGCCAGTGTGGCCATTATGGGAGTGAACCAAAGGTTGGAAGATCTGTCTCTTACTCTGCCTTTAAAATAAACAATTAAATCTTTTAAAAAAAAGAAAAGAAAGAAAGCCTGAGTTAAGGAAAACTGCTACTCTGTAGCAGGAGTTCGCTGAGTCTTGAGTGGGTTATGTGTATTGTGAATGTCTGAGTGGAAACAAGTGTGCAGGGTTTGCCCAAATTATCTGACCCTAAGTCTTAATTTAGATTCTCCAGAAAGACAAAGGCCTGGCCTCAGATATGGTGTATTTGGGAATTGATTCTAGGAATTAAGAATGAGGAAGTTGGGGTCAGGCATTATTTGGAGTATCTGGGTTCAGTTCCTAGCTCTGGCTCCTGAGTCAAGCTTCCTGATAATTCACACCCTGAAAGGCAATGGTGATAGCTCAAGTAATTGGATTCCTGCCACCTATGGAAGGCTAGGATTGAGTTCCCAGCTCTAGGCTCTGGTCCTGGCCAGAGAGAGAGAGAAAAAAGAGATAAAAGAAATAAAAGAGAGAGAGAGAGAGAGAGAGAAATCTTCCATCCAATTATTTATGCTCCCCAGATGGCTGCACTAGCCAGGTCTGAGCCAGGCTGAAGCCAAGGGCCAGGAGTTCCGTCGAGGTCTGCTAGGTGGCAGGGGCCCAGGTACTTGGGCCATCTTCTGCTGCCTAACCAGACACATTAACAGGAAGCTGAATCAGAAGCAGAGTAGCCAGGACTCAAATTGGCACCCTGTTATGTGATGCTGGCATCACAAGTGGCAGCTTAAATCCCTGTGCCACGATGCTGCCCCTTAATTTTTTTTTAAATAAGGGAATGGGGAGAATGAAACAAGGAAACAACAAAAGGCATTAAAAATGCATCCGTGGATTGAGTACCACTGCACTGCGATCCATTGCAGCTCAGTATCTCTGGGAAACAACTACCAGACCACATAAAGTAAGCCTCAAAGCTATCCTGCTAGAACATAGAGCAACTCCGACTCCAAGTTTCCACGGGATGAGGTCAGTCCTAGGTAGTTGAACCCCTTGCACTTTAAAGGTCACACCTATGTGCTGGTGGAGTAGCTTGACATAGCTTTGGGGAAAGGTGTGAGGCAGCAAAGCAGAGAGACACTGAAACACCTGCCTCCATAGTGAGTCAGTGACTTGTATGCCCAGAATGGTGGCTGGTGTGTGCTAACAGCTCCATGAAAATGGTCATTTGCCCAAAAGTGTGGGTGATTGCATACATCTGGACTGCTACCTTAGTGCCAAGTTCACAGTCGTAGTCCCTCAGCTTCAAGAAGCTCACGGTCTTAAAATGCCCACAATCACAATTCATTCCTTCACCAGATGTACGAGGACACCTGCACTGGGCTACACGAGTAGGGTATGAAAGTGAATGAAATAGAAGTGACGCCTTTCTTCATGGAACTTGCAGCCTGATAGAGAAAAGAGGTGAACAATCTGGTAACTAGTTCATTACTTCAACTGTGACAGTTGTTTGAAAGGAAAATATTCTAAGCTATCCGGCTACCTTTCAGACTTCCAGGAATAAGACTCCCTCTTTGGCTCCACTCACACATGTAAGTATCAAGCTACTGGGGATTCCAGGGTGGCATAGAGAAGGCCAACACATGAGGAGGCTAGGGCTGTGTCTCCATCTGGCCCACAATCCCAAGCCAAGTTGGAAAGAAAAAGGAATTAAGTTTGTTGTGTTAGTCAGTATTCTCCAGAGAAACAGAGCCAGTAGTTATATACAAAGGTACTTCTAAGAATGAGAGGAAATATGAAATTAAAAGAGTAACTTACTGGGGCTGGTGCTGCAATGCAGCAAGTTAATGCCCTGGCCTGAAGCGCCAACATCCCATGTAGGCACTGGTTCAAGACCCAGCTGCTCCACTTCCGATCCAGCTCTCTGATATGATCTGGGAAAGCAGTAGAAGATGGCCCAAGTGCTTGGGCCCTTGCACTCATGTGAGAGACCAGGAAGAAGCTCCTGGCCCCTGGCTTCGGACTGGCAAAGCTCTGACTGTTGCGGCCATCTGGGAAGTGAACCAGTGGATAGTAGACCTTCCTCTCTCTCTCTCTTTCTCTGTCTCTCTGAATCTCCTCTCTTTGTGTAACTCTGACTTTCAAACAAATAAATAAATATTTTAAAAAAAGAGAGAGAAACTTACTCTAGAACAAAAACAAATGTTATGGCCAAACAAATGTTTGAAAGGTGTATGTACACAGATGTAAGAGATCTTTGGAAAATTCATGAAAATACATATTATGAAAAACCTATGCACATGGATTTCAAAAATTTTCTACAATACAATTAATTTATTTTAATTCCATTTTCCACAAACTTTTTGAAGTATCCTCATATTGACTCCCATGACCATGGAAGCTATAAGGTTCCACATTAAGTTATCTGCAAGATGAAGAACTAGAGAATGGGTAGTCTGCCTCAGTCCAATAAACAGATACCTCAGAGCCAGGGAGGCCAACAGTGCAGCCCCTAGCCCAAGAGGGCCCTTGCTACAGGCCCCCGAGTCCCAGGGTCAAAGACCCTGGAGTCTGAGGTCCAAGGATGGCAGCGGGAGGAACACACCCTACTCCAGAGGGAAGGGCCAGAGAGAGTGTCCCCTTCTATTTGTCCTGTTCCATCCAGACCCCAGCCATTGGATGGTGTCTACCCACACTGAGGATCTTCCTGGCTCAGTACAAAACCCCATAGCCAGTCTTCTCAGGAACAACCCTTGTAGACACATCTAGAAGTAATGCGTTCTTCAACCTGGTCAAGTTGACACCCAAATTAACCATCACACTTATTAGCTGACATTATGGCCAACCCTCATCTACCATCATATTCCTAAGGGAGGGCCACTTGTTTTTGGTTGCTTTTTGGGTTTTTGGTGGTGGTGGTGGTGGTGGTTTGGTTTTTTTTTTTTTGGGTTTTTTTTTTTTTTTTTTTGCCCCTTTTATGAACAATATCAGTGGGAAACTGAAGACCATTAGGGGAAAATAGATGGACGTTGGCATAAGAATAATTAATCTTATCATGATAATAGCTACTGTTGAATAATCCTCAAGTACCACTTAGTATATTGTGTTATTCTAACATTCAAAAAGTATACACCAAGTACCCACTGTCTGCCAGGGTCTGTTCTAGACACTGGACACAGATATGAACAAAACAGACAGAGATCTCTTCCCTCTGGGGCTGACAGTGTGGATCTGGAAGAGATCCATGTACCCATGACAAGTAAGTACCTTTCCAGCCATGTTAGTGTATGGGGTAGCTTGTGGTTTAAAGCAATAATCATTTACCTAGAGCCTGACTCTGTGGATCAGTGATTTACACTAAGGGGGGGGGGGGGGGGGAATTCTTGTAGTCTCAGCTGAACTTGCTCCCAGGTGCAGAGGCAGCTGGCTGATCTGCAGCTGTGTGCTCAGTCATCCAGGACAGCAGGAGCAAACTAGCTCATTCTTATCCATGCGTCTCTCACATCCTTTCAACTACTGCCCCAGGTGTGTTCCTGTGGCCAAGCCGAATTGCAACGGTGAACAGCCTCATCCTCCAAGAGGGTGAACAGAGATGGACACACACTTTTAAGTCTCTTCTTACATCACCATTGCTGACATCTCTTTGAGAAACTCACAGTTTACAACAAAAGATGCAGGGACAGGGACACATTCCTTGGGATGCTTAAATAAAGATGTAAGTGCTACGTAAATACAACAGACGTAGTGAGACAGCGAGCGCTGAGACCTTGAAGTCTTAAGCAGGAAAGTCAGGGAAGATTTCTCAGAAGGTGACATAGGAGGAAGATGAACTTCACCTGTCGCCCACTAGTGTCATTTTTAATTCACATGACAAAAACCACACGCAGCTTGAGCATCTCTAACCCAAAAATCCAAAAATCTGAAATCCAAAATGTTTTCGGTGCTGAAGTGAGGTGACCAATGCAAAACGCTACACTTGACCTTCTGTGACAGTCAGTGAAATCAGAGGTGCAAAACAGATGTTGTATGAAGTTATCTTCAGGTTGTGCATATAGGGTGTATGTGAAACATACATGAATTTTGTGTTTACGCTTCAGTCCCATCCCCAAAATATCTCATTCTGATTATGCAAATATTCTGAAATCTACAATCCCAAGCATGTCTAACAGCGAATGCCCTAGCCTGTGTTAGAAGTGATCCTCTTTATACAGATGAGGAAATTGAAGTTCAGAGTGATTATGAGCTTGTAACCAGAAAATAGATAAAAATATTAAATGGCATGGTGGTGTAGTGGGTAAAGCCACCGCCTGTAACACCTGCATCCCATACGGGCACTGGTTCAAGTCTTGGCTGCACCACTTCTGATCCAGCTCCCTGCTTATCTGCCTGGGAAGGCAGTGGAGGGTGACTCAAGTCCTTGGACCCCTGCACTCACATGGGAGACCCGGAGAAAGCTCCTGGCTCCTGGCTCCTGGCTTTGGATTGGCTCAGCCCAGGCCATTGTGGCCATTTGGGAAGTGGTCCGGCAGTGAAAGATCTTGCTCTCTGTTTATTTCTCTGTCTCTATCTCTTTCTGCAACTCTGCCTTTCAAACAACTAAATAACTCTTTTAAAATGTACTAGTTGGAACTCTTTATTGTAAGCCATAAAAATGCCAGCCCCAACCAGAATAGGCAAAAAAAAAAAAGCGGGGGGGGGGGGGGGCGGGGGCGGCTGATTGCTTAACAAAATTGAAGTAGTTGTCAACAGATTGGTTTTCAGGCCACTTGGAGTCAGGCCTTGTACCCTGTCACTGGAACCTTGTTCTCTCCCTGTGTTCCCGAGTCCAGTTTCCTCCCATTCTCAGGCAGTGTCACCTGGACAGGCAGGATGTCCTCCTGCAGCCACTGCTAATGTCACATCCAGGGGAAACAGTGTATTGCTTTTCTAGAAGTTCCCACCTAAGTCTAGGGATTCACTCCAATCCGACCAGTTTCAACCCTAAGCAGCCCTGACCATTCACAGTGGCCAACAAAATAGGATGTAAAGGCTGCTGTAGACAGTCATGTGCCCGCCATCCAGGCAGGTGCCCGCCACCCATGGCAGGTGCCTAATGATTCATAAATGAATGAATGAATGACCTCAATGAGGGCTTAGCAACATGACAAACAGACTTAGTATAGTCGACACAAGGCTGTCTTCTTACTAAATAATATCCAAATCCTCTCACATCTTTATGAGTGATAGTAAAGTTTATAGTATCTTTTCACTCCCAATAAATACTGACTATCTTTAAGGATGGATTGCAGCTTTAATAGAACTGTTTGTTTCACTCTACACTGCACAGAGGTGGCTAGTGGAGCACCTATGACACAGAGAAGGCAATTATTCTACCTGAAGTCACACCGCAGGCCAGTCTTGAAGCCAGAAAACAGACAAGTCTGGTTTGCAAAAGCTACTAAGCTATAGCAGAAATGCAATAGGTTTGTTTTTCTATGAAAAAAAATGCAAGTGAAATGTTGAATGCCTCTTTAGGAAGAATCAAGGATGATTTTTCTTAAAACAAAATGGCCAGTATTAAAAAGTTTGCACAGGATGGCGCTGCAGCTCACTTGGCTAATCCTCCGCCTGTGGCGCCAGCACCCCGGGTTCTAGTCCCGGTCGGGAAGCCAGATTCTGTCCCAGCTGCTCCTCTTCCAGTCCAGCTCTCTGCTGTGGCCCGGGAAGGCAGTGGAGGATGGCCCAAGTACTTGGGCCCTGCACCTTCATGGGAGACCAGGAGGAAGCACCTGGCTCCTGGCTTCGGATCAGTGCGGTGCACCGGCAGTAGCGGCCATTTGGGGGGTGAACCAACAGAAGGAAGACCTTTCTCTCTGTCTCTCTCTCTCTCTCACTGTCTAACTCTGTCTGTCAAAAAAAAAGTTTACACAGTCATCTTTGGGAAGGCTTCTTAAAAGGGTAATATCCATCCTCAATTGCATTTCCAAATCACATTGCTAGCAGTTTCCAATGTGCTCTTTGACAAATTGTTTTACATTGGATTCCAAAATCCATGATGTAACTTTTCTAGAAAGATTTATTTATTTGCTTGAAAGGAAGAGTGACAGAGAGCAAGACCAATAGCAAGAGAAATCTTCCATCTGCCGGTTCCTTCCCCACGTGGCCCCAACAGCCAATGGTGGGTCAGAACAAAGCCAGGAGCCAGGAACTCCATCCAAGTCTCCTCCATGGATGGCAGGGACTCAAGTTCTTGATCCATGATCTGCTGCTTTCCCAGGATCATTGGTAGGAAGCTGGATTGGAAGTGGAAGAGCTGGGACTAGAACAGGCATTCTGATATGGGATGTGGACATCCCAAGTGGTGCCTTAACCAATTGTGCAACAACATCCACTCCAAAAAAGAAGACAAAACTTGTGACCCCAAAGGAGATGTATGATTCAGATTGATTCGGTTCACCCATTATGCACTGAACTCCTGCATTGTTCCTGTGCTGATATCATGGGACGATACAAAGATACCTAAGGCTCTGGTCATCTAGGGAGTCAGGCGTGTTGGCCCTCAATATCAACATCTTCGCAGCTGACACTGTTTGAACTCTGTGTGTTGTCCTATACATTTGCCTGCATTATCTCTTGTATTCCTCACAGCAATCCTGCAGGTGGGTGCTGATATTATCCTCTTGTTTCACAGGAGAAAGCTTAGACACAGAGAGGTTGAGTAACTTGTCCAAGTTCATTCAGGCAGGAAAGGGCAGAGCTGGGAATCAAACCCGGGCAGGCTGACCTCAGAGCCTGTCTTCTACTCCCATCTGTATACCGCTCTTCCTACTCATCCATGCAAGCCCTGGCAGTGGTATATGAGTCATAGGAGTCAAGTGCTTTAAGCTCTCATACTCTGTCATTTCTTGAGTACCTTCTCTGGGTTCAGCACAACACACTATGCAGTTATATATATTAGCCAGCATGGTCTATATAGTAATTCTATATACAGATGGTGTCCTGTTTTTGTTTTTATTTTTATTTATTGGTAAAATGAAAAATGACTCATTTATATTTTAAGAGAAAGAAACCAATATATGTGTTAAAGATGACAAATTCTGCTAGTGTATTCCAATACTTGTAAGTATATATAGCACATGCTGAATACTATATAAATAATTTTTTAAAAAATTTATTTATTTATTTATTTATTTGAAAGGCAGAGCTACAGAGAGACAGAGGCAGAGAGAGAGAGAGAGAGAGAGGTCTTCCATTCACTGGTTCAGTCCCCAAATGGCCACAACAGCCAGAGCTGAGCTGATCCAAAGCCAGGAGCCAGGAGCTTCTTCTGAGTCCTCCACACAGGTGCAGGGGCCCAAGGACTTGGACCATCTTCTACTGATTTCCCATGCCGCAGCAGAGAGCTGGATCAGAAGTGGAGCAGCCGGGTCTCGAACCAGCACCCATATGGGGATTCTGGCACTGCAGGCCGTGGCTTTACCCATTACACCACAGTGCCAGCCCCATAAATATATTTTAAATGATGAAATTAAAGGCAAGCTCATTTCAACCAGTGGCAATAAAATAATAAGACAGAATGATGAGAGACACTGAAAGTACTATAGGTCAGAGACAGTGACTTGAGGGGAGAATGGTGTGCAGAGCACTGGGATAACCACACAGAAAGTATCGATGGTGAGTGTGCTTAAGCGTTTTAACTCAAGTCCTAGACGCTATCACATCCAGCCTACTCTCAGTGACCCATGTGCGAAGAGTTATCTGCAAGAACGTTTTGATC
Source organism: Oryctolagus cuniculus (assembly GCF_051225735.1). Classification (NCBI taxonomy): domain Eukaryota; kingdom Metazoa; phylum Chordata; class Mammalia; order Lagomorpha; family Leporidae; genus Oryctolagus; species Oryctolagus cuniculus. The sequence continues at coordinate 84,309,250 of NC_142876.1, forward strand.
CCAGGAGGTTTCTTCACACCTCCTCACATACAGCTCACCTTTCCCCGTCCACTCAGAAAATGCCCATTCACTTTAACAATGAACTTCAGGAAACGAGAAAGAGAAACATGCGGGGGTCGGAGATTACATTATTCTTTCTTGGGAGTTGACACGGTGTTTTTTGGATTATTCACATGGCTGCTCCTGTACATGCTGAGTGGATTTATCATCTATTCTTTTGCACAGTATGAAAACATTACCATTAATTTCCAACCTGCACTTTCCAACCTGTTTGCTTAGCTTTATATTTTATGAACAAAACATTCCTCCCTTCCCCTGGACTCTTTCCTGTGCTTTGTGCCCAGGAAAGCCACATGATTGCAAATGCTTTGGGGTTGGGTAGCTCCTTCGTGCATTGCAGCCCCTTATGTCCGGAGAGCATGATGCCAGAAGTCACCTCCCACATTTACAAGGTGTGTTCCTTGTTTGGCGAGAACACATCCTTTCTTCCTTTGTCCTTGGCTCACCTGGAGAATGCTTCAAGTTCAGACTGTCAACATAGAATGAAGACTTTGGCATTTTTATAAATGTACCATGTTGACCCCAACACCTTCATTCCCTAGCCTCTGAAAGGTAACCCGATTTGGACTGGTTCCATGGCCATCTTTGGCTTTCAGATCAAAGACTGGCTGTAAGATCATTCCAGGAGTAAGATCATTATGTTACGAGACCCAAACTCTTGCAAAGATTGCGAAAATCTGACGCAAGTTGTTTCTGAATTTCCAGCACTGAGAGAAGAAAACACCTTGTCTTTTGTCTCCACAAGCTGTTTACTTAGGGCTTTGACTGGGTTCTCCACCTTTCACACACAGAAGGGATGACTCCCAGCCAGTTGGCATTTACTGTTTTAATTTGTCCACAAGCACATCTTTTTTCTTCTTTAACTTTCTATGAATGTCAGTAACTTTCCCTGGGAACTCAAAAATAAGCTGAGAATTTTGAGAAGCCTCTGGCAGAAGAGATTATAAAATTTCTCCCTGCCAAGGGCTGGCCTGCCCCAGCAGGTTGAGACAATGGGAAAACCGTGTCCCCAGTGTGAATTGGCTGTCCTGCCTTCTTGCTCTTGCAACTTTAACTCCTCCTTCAGAGTTATTAGGAGGGAGCAAACTCTTGCATCTTCCCAATAGAGATGTTTGTGGATTTTATGGGGCCATGTGATCTTCATTGAATTTTGGGACAGCAGGTGATTTACAAAGCAGTGAGGGCCAAATGAATTCTGAAGAAGTCATCAGGGATGTGTATATGTGTATAAAGCTTAAGCCAACAGGATGTTCTTGATGGTGGGGTTTATGATAGGAAGAATAAGAAGAAAATGAGAAGGAGGAGAAAAGTAAAGAGGAAGGAAGGGAGGGAGAGAGGGAGGGGGAAAGGAAGAGGGGGAAGGAGGAAAGCAGGTAAGCAAAGATCAGCAGGTGAATGGAGGAAGAGAGAAGAAAGGATAGGAGGGAAGGGATGGAAAGGGAAGGGGATGCAGGGATGGGGAAGAGAGAAGAGGAAAGGCAAGGAGAAGGATGGGGACAATCCATAAGATAATGGAATATTGGTTGAATAAATTATGGTATAGCCATTTGATATTAGTAACATGCACTCATGAAAACTGATGCTGCATAGTTACATGATGGCTAAATGGTTTTATTCTCCTACAGATACCAGCATACTAGAAAGAAAATAGCAATATGGTAAATGATAAATAGGGAACATGAATGTCCAGGAACTACTCTTAACCTTCAAGAAGCTTACATTTAGATGTACAGCAAGTTTCAGTATTAAAGAGCTCTGTCTCTATTCTTATCCTGGCTCCTCTAATTAGTAGTTGCATAATCCTGAGTAAGTTACTGGATTTCTCTGAATATCAGTTCCCCCATGAGGAAAATGGGTATAATAATTCCAGCCTCACACTGGTCATTGGTAGAACTTGTGTCCTTGCAGGTGTAGGACTAGGTCCCTGTGTTTGAGCTAGCTATCAGCCAGGGAGCACCCTCAACTTCTCTAAGTTTCCTACAGTCCCATGTCACGTGGCCTCTACTGGCCTCTCACCAACATGGAAGCTTGCTTTCTTTCAGGTTGATGGAAATGTGGCCATCTGACTTTTGCTTCCACTACCCACTGCTTTTAAAGGACCCATGTTAACTTCCCTGGTGGTCTAGTGGTTAGGATTTGGTGCTCTCAAAAGGCCCATGTGACCAGGCCAGGCCCAGCTGGATGGTCACTCAACCTCGAAGTCAACAGACTTGGAAACCTAATGATCTGTCAGCTTCTTTCACCACAGTGTCTATAGTAGTATGTGATTTGAGGCACCAGAAGAAAGTATGTATATACCAGATGCCAGGAGACTTCTACCTGTTACACCATATCTCTGCTTTTAAGCAGTTCCAGGGAGTTGTCTGTCCAGGCTGTGTCCAGGTCTAACACAGCACATTGCGGTGGCTCCTCTCCTAACAGGTCTCCTTCCTCACCTTGCTGGGTATCCCATGCAGACAATGGTTATTCACCAGAGGTTTCCTGTTGGGGAAACTGTGGGGTGCCCCTCAGTCGCTGCCACCGTTGGTGCTGTGTATGTCTCTCTGGATCTTCCCCTTTCCACTCCCTGTTAGGAAGGCAAAGCCATTCCCACTGTGAATTCTATGTTCTTAGAGAAGGGCGGGGGATCCCACTGGCAAGTGTAACTGGCGCTGATTCCAATTCATCTGGACGGTGCCATTTGGTGGAATCCAAAGCTTTTTCCTAACTTCTCAGCCACAGTTTGCCACTCCCTGCCCATTCTCCTCTCTACCATGTTCTCTGGTTTTCCCCATGAAAATTCCTGTGTTCTTATGAGCATGCCAAGAAAATTTGCATTCAAGCCATCTGGACAAGTAATCCCAGTGTGAAAGTGTCTTGGTTCTTGGGCTTCTCCAACTAAAAGCATTTTCTTTTGAATCACTCACAGAGACCCACCCTCAAACGGCCTCATTTTTTTTCTGAAGGAAGGGAAGTGAAACCTTAATAGAATGGCAGTGTCCAGACTAGGAAATCTCACCCTTTTGTGGATTTCTTAACGTCTGATCTCTGTGGGAAAAGATCTGAAAGTTTTTCCAAAGTATCAAGAACAGAATGTAGAGGACAAAATATGGGGAATTAACTGCACCAGGTTGTTGCTGTGGATTCATTCTGAGAGGAGAAGTGCGGTGGTGGCAAGCGGTACAGAGTCACGACACAGACACTGGGAGTCGGGTGAAAGCAGGCTAGAGGCGAGCAGCTCGCAGACTCATTTATTTCAGTTGGTGCAGCAGCTTATATAGCCAAGGCAGCATATATAGCCAAGGCAGCCAATCCGGTCAAGGGGCAGTTTATGCCATAACCGATCACTGCCTGTTGCCAGGCAGGCTCCTTGGCCAGGTGGGTTCCACTGCCATTTCCTGAGTAACTGAACACACATCTCACTTGCTCACCAGCGCCATCTAGGCATGGCCTTCTCATTCCACCACACCAGGTGTAAAAGTCAGTCCTGTGTGACTAGTCCAACCAAGTAATCTTTTTGTCCCAGTCATACTACATGGCATCTATTTATTTGGTTCTTGGCTGTTTCAAGGAGAATTTTGGAATTAGTGCACTTCAGAGTACCATAGAAGAGAATAAATCAGCCGAATGTTGAAAGTATGACTTAGGGGATACACGTTTGTCACAGCAGTTAATATGCAATTGGACACCCACACATCCCACATAAGAGTGCCTGGGCTCCAGTTCTAGCTCTGCTTCCAATCCAGCTTCCTGGTAATGCTACTCTTTGAGGCAGTAGATGTTGGCTCAAGTAGTTGGGTCCCTGCCACCCACATTGGGGACCAGATGCAGTTCTAGGCTCCTGGTTTCAGCCTGGCCCAGCCTGGCTGTTGTGGACATTTGGGGAATGAATCAGTAGGTGGAGGACCTCTGTGTAACTATCTGTTTGTCTTTCTCTGTGTCTCTCTGCCTTTCAAGTAAATAAACATCAATTAAAAAAAGTCTTTTTTAAAAAAAAAAAAAGCATGAGTTAGGAATTTGATTGAAAATGGACCCTAATGCATTTTCTAAGTGAGAAAATCTTTTGTGATTATATTCAGTGAGATTGATGGTCACAGAAATACTAGAAGTTCTTGAGAAGAAAATGTGGCAACTATGCAACCTTGTCTGATGAGTGCCCAGGCACCAAGTGCGAAAGACCTTAACCAAGTCAACGTTCTGCAACCGGACTCATCAAAGCCAACTGGGTCCCCATTTCCCTCTGCGGGAAGGAGGAAAAGTCTTGTGGAAGCCAAATGTGGATAAGCTGGGGTGTGAACATCCTGACTCCCATCCATCATCGTTTGAGACATTAACTCTCTAGGATGCCCATATGCCTGCTTTGTGGGATGAAGAAGACTTTGGCAACCAGAGAAAGCCCTCAGGCAAAGACCCACAGGCTCTGACCCTTGGACGTATGCTGTGGGGTGGGAAGTGCAAGGAGCTCTTGGGACCTTGGGAGACTTAGGGAGATGCTTCATTTATCCTGGGGAAGCTCTATTAAGTTCTGTTCTAATGTCCTCTTAAAACTTGGGGGTGTTGGGACAGGAAGAATCCTAATAGAGAGAAAATAAGCATGTGTCTTAACATCCAAAAGATACTCAGAAGTCCACTGCATTGTTAAATAACAGGACAAAGATCCATACCCTGAGTGCTTGGTTGCCCCGGTATTTCCTGGTCTTCTCCTTAGGTCCTTCATGTTCTCTGTGATCACCCCATGGCCCTCTTTGAGGGACTTGAACCACCACAGCCCCTCTGACCGCAGAGGTTTTGCCCCTGCTGTTCTCCACAATTCACCCTACCCCCACCCCACTTTGGGGATCCTTCAGTTCTTACCTAAATCTTTCCTTGAATGGAGGTGCCTCCTGACTCCAGTGCCACCCCAGATGGGCGAGACCGCCAAAATATACCTGGTCTTTGATCAGATTACTCGGTCAGTAAGCTTCACGGGGTCAAAGGCCACTGCTGGCTCTGTTCTCTGCCCTACCCCAGGCCCTGGCCCTGGGGCAATGCCTGACACACAAGAGTTTACTGAATATAAGGTGAATGGATATATGTTAAGAAAATGAATTCCGGGGCCAGTGCTGTGGTGCTGTAGGCTGAGTCTCTGCCTGTGGCACCAGTATCCCGTATGGGCACAAGTTTATGCACTGACTACTCCATTTCTGATCCAGCTCCCTGCTATGGCCTGGGAAAGCAGTAGAAAATGACCCAAGTGCTTGAGCCCCAGCACTCACATGGGAGACCCAGAAGAAGATCCTGGCTTCTGGCTTTGGATTGGCCTGTTCTGCCATTGTGGCCATTTGGGGAGTCAACCAACGAATGGAAGACTTCTCTCTGTGTCTCTACCTCTCTGTGTCTGTAACTCTGCCTCTCAAATAAATAAGAAAATGAATTCCAAGAGTTAGCTATGCTAAGGGACTCGGTTGTGGATATGTGGGACAACTCAAATGTATATAGTGTTCTTAATGCTTTTTATTTCCTTTAAATGGGTAATCCATTCACATACACAAAATCCAAGAACATAAAATTATCTCCCTTATTTCTTTCTTAGTTGATTTTCGTTGTTATAAAATACCCAAGGTGAGCCTTGTGGCTCAGTGAGTTAAGCTGACATCACATGTTGCTTGCTTGAATCCTGGATGCTCTACTTCTAATCCATCCCCTGATAATGTGCCTGGGAAGGCAACAGAGTATAGCCCAAGTACTTGGGTCCCTGCCACCCACATGGGAGACCCAGATGGAGTTCCAGGCTCCTGGCTTTGGCCCATCCCAGCCATGGCTAATGCAGCCATTTGGGGAGGGAACCAACAGAGGGAAGAAATCTCTCTCTCCCTCCCCTGTCTCTGTTGCTCTACCATTCAAATAAACAAATAGGTAAGTCTTTTCTTAAAAAAATACCTGAGACTGGGTAATTTATAAAGAACAGAGAGTTATTTGGTTCATGGTTCTGGAGGCTGGGAGGAGCTCTGAAGAGCATGGTGCTAACATCTGGTGAGGCCTTCAGGAATTGTCACATGGAAGAAGGCATCCCCCAGCAAGACAGCAAGGGAAGTAGCTTGGGTGCTCTTTCCCTTAGAAAACCACTCGTGCCGTGATGGGGGCCCCACCCTCACGGCCTCATCTAATCCTAATGACCACCCACAGGCCCCGCCTCCAAATACAATCAACATGTGAATTTGATGATTCTGTTTCTAACACAAAATATGCCCTGCATCAGCAATCCATTTCTAGGGTCTCTTTCCAGAGACATATGTTGCAGACACGTAAGCTCCTAGCAGGATGTAAAAAGGTCTTTTTATTCCCCAACGTTTTATGAAAATATCAGGAGTAGGGCAAGGTTTAAGTCACTTTACCAGGAATGCCTATGAACACTTGACAGCTGGGTTATATTATCAACAACTTGCTGGGCTTGCTTTTTAAAAACCTACCTATCTGCCATGCTTCTATCCATCCACAGTATTTTTTTATCCAATTCAAAGCAATTGAAGATGTTAATACACTTTCACCCAAATACTTCAGTAGGCATAGCATTAGCTGGAATTCAATGTTTGTTTATATTTTTTTTACTTTTTATATAAACATACATATAACAAAATGCACAAATTTTAAGTAAATATTTTCTAAATGTTGACAAATGCAGAACTCTCAGGTGCACAGTTCACTGTGTTTTGACAAGATATTTGTGTAACCCAAACCTCTATCAAAATCTGGAATATTCACATCACCCCCAGAAACTTACCTCTAGACATTTACCAGTGAGTCACACCCCTGTACACTCAGAGCCAACTATTGTTCTTTTTCTACCATAAAGTAGCCTTGTCTCTTCTTGAGTTTCCTAGAAATGGAATCATATATAATGCATTCCTTGTTTTTTGAGGTTCACCCAGACTGTTGCACGTGCTAATTGTTATTAATTTTTATTACTGTGTTGTAGTCTTTCATAGAATCCCAACAGTTTGTTTAGCCTCCTTATTCTTTTTTACTCTTTTTTCCCCTTAATCTGAGAGGTAGAAAGACATACAGACTGACAGGCTAGGGGTCTTCTACTCATTGGTTTACTCCCCAAATGCCCACAAAGACCAAGACTGGGCCAGGCCAAAGCCAGGCATTCAGTCTTGGTCTCCTGTATGGGTGGAAGGGACCCAACTACTTGAGCCATCACTTACTCCCTCCCAGAGTGCACAGTAGGAAGAAACTGGAATTAGAAGTGGAGCCAGGGGGCCAGCACTACCGTTCAGTGGGTTAAGCTGGCGTCTACAATGCCAGCATCCCATATGGACTCCAGTTCAAGTCCAGGCTGCTCCGCTTCTGATCCAGCTCCCTGCTAAGTACCTGAGAAAGCAGTGGAAGATGGCCCAAGTATTTGGTGTCCCTGCACCTACATGGGAGACCTAGAAGAAGCTCCTGGCTCCTGGCCCAGTGCTGGCCATTGCAGCCATTTGGGGAGTGAACCAGCAGTTGGAAAATCTCTCTCTCTCTCTCTCTCTCTCTCTCTCTGTGTGTGTGTGTGTGTGTGTGTGTGTGTCTTTCTCTCACTCTGACTTTAAAATAAACAAATAAATCTTAAAAAAATGGGGCCAGGACCCCAATCCATGTACTCTGATATGAAATGCAGGCACCCTGAGCATCCTCTTAACCTCTAGCCCAGATACCCCCTCCATCCTTCTCATTAGTGTATCATTAATGGTGCACATTGGTGCAGTGTCTACCTTCTATTACAAAGAAATTTATCTTTTACATGGATTATATCTAGGCTAAAGTCCCAGAAGTAGAATCACTGAGGCATATCCTTTGCTTTTTTATTTGCAAATCTGATAGTAAAATGAGTGCATGAAATTCAAAGCTAAGACACCCTCGCATGGGTCATGTTTATATAGCAGGTGACTTACAAAGCATCTAATGAAAATATGATCTGTGAATGTACCAGATCAGTCATTTCCAAGTCTGCCGGGACGGGCTGTAAGGTCAAATGTTGGCTTCCCACCCCCAACACCTGTGTTCTCTTGCCCAGCTGGAATCTGGGAGGCCAGTCACAAAGAGCAAATTTCCACAAATATTCATAGGTACAAAACTCCTCCAGAGTAGGGATTATTTTGTGCACATTCCTCTAGTTTCCTCTTGAACCTTTTGTTTCTGGCATGCTTTACCCATGAGATTTTATTGCAGACTGGCGGCTGGCCTTGCTCTCAGCTATACCCCTTTGTTCAAGAACTCCCATCCTAGGAAGGCTCTGGGTTTCATTAGATAAGCTTTCCCTCCACCCTTTTTTCACACTCATTATCCCAGGCCCTGGAAGGTGGTGATGTGTTTTCCTTACTTTCCCCCCTTTCTCTTTTATTTCGCACTGATAAATGGCAAAAGCAGCTGTGGGGTTTGCTTTGAAGGCTCTGATGGACGAGCGTGATGAATCGGTGATGGATTAGAGCAAACGAGTCACACAATGCAGAAGGGGAACCAAGGCCGGAGCGGGAAGCCGGCTCCCAGTTTACGTGTTTCAGACTCGTCTTAAAAGCCAGCATTTCTTTTAATCTGGTTCCAGTTTCTGCGGTGACTCCACATATGTTTAAAAGAAGGAGAGCGAGAGAAGTCTTGTGGATATAAACAGGGAATTCCATTCTCCAGCCTGACTCTAAGGACGCATTGTCATTCAGGCCGCTTAAATAGCTAGGAAACCACTTCAAGGCCCCTCAGATACAACTGGGCAGCTCCAGGAAGAGGAACAGTTGGCAAAGCAAGTGACAGAATTTAAAACTGTAAATCTTTAACATGAGGATTGACTAGCAAAATACAGCTGTTGCTGCTAGTAGCCATATCCTTGTTTGGAAGGAAAGTATATTCTAGAGCTGATTATCATAAACTGCTTGGTTACTATGAAATGGTAAGCATTAGCAGGTTGGAATCTGGTCTTGTTCTGAACCCAAGAAAAATACGAACAGTTATTTCATTGCCTGTAGTGTTTTCTGGTCTTAAAGGGACAAAGAAAATAAACTACTGATCTGGAGCTGCCTTTAAGATTGGGACTGAGAAATTCCAAGTCCTCCTTTGAAATTCAAGAGATACTTCATAGAGAAGAAAGCTCTTGGTAGATGGATGGTTCCTTTGTTTCTGAACAAGAGAGGCCCTCTTCCTCGCTAGATGGAAAGCCATTCAAAAGAAATCATTAAAGGATGTCCCTTTTGCACAGTTCAGGCTCTGGCAGTACATGCAAAACCGAGTGTAGAATTGATGCAATTACCCAAATAACCAGGGCTGAGATAGAAAGGAGAAGAAAATGTAGGTTTAGCTATTTGGCTAATTGCTGGGACTCTACACTTCACCCCACCTCTGTGAGACATAGTCATCATGCAGTGGTTACTGATGACTTTCTCATTTCCCATTGTAGCAAAAGTAGAGGATATATTAAAGGGAAAAGAAGACTGTTGAGTGACAGAGTAGGGAATAGAGATTGGATCGATCAAAAACTTTTTTACCACAGAAGTTCTAAGATGATCAGTGTTGGCTCCAAGACTAGAGATGTGAAGAAGGCTCTCATGGCCTTGCTGAATACCAATAACCCTCGCCAACAGCGTGATTGACTGCCTGCCTTATGACAACCACTTTGCCAAATCCCTTCCGTGGGTTATCTGATTTTATCTTGACCTCAGCCCTATGGAGATCCTGGTGTTCCCATCTCCTGGAGAGCTTTATGAATAAAGTGCATCTTTTTTAAAAAAAAAAAAAACAGTTCTTGCTGCCCCATACAAGGTAGATCTTAAAGTATTACATAATGGTTACAAGGGAAATTTATTATCTCCTTTTCCTCATTGCTACCCTTCTGTCCTTGGTTTCCCTGAGAATGTGGGTCTACTGGGGACTCTGAGGATTCCATACCAATTGTTGCTCACGCCTTCAATTCATTTCTATACCTCCTGTTGCCAAAAGCTGCACTACTTCTTGGCCATGAGGAGTTGAGGAATAGTAAAAGCAGAAAGAGGGCCAATGATAGAATTGCTTTTGTGTGCATTCCGACTGTGCAAATTTTGTAAATCCATTTATAAGACAGGCATAGCTCCCCATCTGGGAAGTCCATATTAAATATAAATGCAGGCTACATGATTCGCCAATTTTCCTCCCTTTATCATGAATTTAGAATTTAATAAGGTGTCTGAACACCAGTAAAGCTAACTCAGAATCCTGAAGAATGCATGTGGTCGGTTTATAAGAGATCTCCACCTACATCTTCTTTCTGACTGAGTAAGCATGTTATGATTTAATGTCTCATTCAGCAAGTATGCATTGAGCAACTGCTGCGGACCAGATTACCTACTAGGTTCTGAAGATGCATTAATAAAGAAGATATGCATCACCCCCTTAGAACTCTTATGTATAATCACTCAGCTAAAAATATAGTTACCAGGAGCAGGCATTTGGCTCAGTGGTTAAGATATAACTTGGGATGCCTGCATGCCTTATTAGAGTGCCGTGGTTTCAGTCCTGGCTCAGTTCCCAATTCCAGCTTCCTAATGGGCACCCTGGGAGACACTGGTGATGGCTCAAGTAGTTGAGTTCCTGTCATCAATGTGGGGGACTTGGATTGAGGTTTCAGCTCCTGGCTTTGGCATGGCCCAGCCCCAACTGTTGCAGGCATTTGGAGAGTGAACTGCCTGAGAAAAGATCGATCTCTCTCTCTCTCTGTCCATCTGTCTGTCTCCCTCTGCCTCTCCCTATCTCTCTGCCTTTCAAATAAATTAAATACACACACACACACACACACACACACACTCACCAAGCATAAGTGTGCTATAGAAGAAAGGGATCTGAGTGCAATAGTTAAGATGTCACCTGATATGCCCACAGCCAGTATTGGAGTGTCCAGGTTCTAGTCTCAGCTGTGCTTCTAATTTCAGCTCCTGCTAATGTGCTACTCTGGGAGGCAACAGGTGATGGCTCAAGTGCTTGGGCCCCTGCTACCCACATGGGAGGCTCAGATTGAGTTCCTGGCTCCTGGCTTCATCTTGGCCTAGACCCAGGTGTTACAGGCATTTATAGAGTGAATCAATGGCTGGAAGATCTCTCTTTTCTCTCACACACACATTCTCTCACTCTCTCTCCTTCTCTCTTTCTTTCTTTTCTCTCTCTCTCTCTCTCTACCTTTCAAATGAATAAGGATAAATATTTTTTTAAATTTTTATTATTTTATTATTTATTTGAAAGGCAGATTTACAAAGAAAGGGAGAGACAGAGAGTGAGAGGGAGGGAGGAAGAGAGGGAGGGAGAGAGAGAGCAAGAGAGAGAGGGAGAGGGAGAGAGAGAGCAAGAGAGAGAGGGAGAGGGAGAGAGAGAGAGAGAAAGAGAGAGATCTTTCATTCACTGGTTCACTACCCAAATTGCTATAACAGCCAAGGGTGGGCCATGCTGAAGCCAGGAGCCAGGGGCTCCAACCAAATCTCCCATGTGGGTGCAGGGGCCCAAGCATTTGGGCCATTCTCCACTGCTTCCCCATGCACATTAGCAGAGAGCTGGATTGGAAGTGGATCAGCTGGGACTGGAATTAGCACCCATGGGGGATGCTGGCACCACAGGCAGAAGTTTAACCCATTATGCCACAACACCATCCCCCTAAATAAGCATTTTAATTTTTTTAAATACTAGAAGAATCTGAGAGAAAGGAAAGGAGCACCCAATGTTCTAACTTTGATGAGATGTTGTTCCAGAATGTCCTCTCTGAAGAAGTGTCACATCGGTTGGGGCCTGAAGTAAGAGGCAGCCAAATCAAAAACAATAGCAAGATGGCAGAGTAGGGAGGGAGCTTGCTGCTCTAGTCTGTGAGAAGATAGTTTAAAAAAGTGGAAAGAATACAGTCTCAGGGAAAAGTTAAGGAGAAAATAGCAGAGGAAACTATATACAAATTGGAGGGACACAGTGGACCTACATGGACAGCATGGATGCATACAACTCAGGACCCCAGCAGCCTAGAGCCCCCATACAAGCATTGGAGAATGGGATTAGACCAGGCTGCAGTAGCCCAAGCCACTGGTGAAAAAGCTGCAGGAAGAGCCTAGAGGGAATCTGGCTTGGAGCCCCCCTGGGGGAAAGTGTACCTGCCAAACTAGAGGAGAAAAAACAGGGGGAGGAACATTTTGTGTCACCCTGATCACCTTGCAATGGCGTCCTGTAACAAGCTGACAGAGAGCAGGATCCATTTTAAATAGATGTAACAGTTGTACCAGCTCATGTCCATGCCCAGTAACCAGCTAAGTGGAGACTCCTGAGTTCGATGGGGAGGACAGGGGGCTGGGTGCATATGACTGTGGGAGGCTGTATGGGAGCACTCAGGGAGTGGCTGGGACACTGGGCAGTCACTGTGGGAGGCTCCACATGGTCAGGGCTCCCTGGTTACCTGGTGAGGGACATTTGCTGAGGAATCTGAGCTTATACTGAGGACTGCACAGATCCTTTGTGTGGTCCTTGTGGCAGAATGGACAAATAATATACCCACTAGGGCTAGTGCCTAGGCACTGGTCTCCTTCAAGGAGAGGAAAAGCCAAGCTGAGCCTGTGCCAACAGACAAGAACAAATCAATCTCTCTGACTGAAAAAAAAAAAAAAAAAAAGAGGCGATATACCACACCACGCCAAACCTGGATGTGTCACCCCTGATACTCCCCCTTCACACTGTTCACACTGGAGCACTGAATAGAGCTCCCTGGCCATACCAACCACACCCCTCTAAGTATTGCCTGAAAGCAGACACTCCACTAATACACATAGACTTAGCCCAAAGATAAACTAAGTATGTCCACAAATGCTGAATGACAAATGAAGCAATTCAAGAAACAAGAATAAAGAAGATAACATTATGCCTCCAAAAGAACACAACACTGCAATACTAGATTGTGAAGATGATGAGATTGACGAAATGCCAGAAATGGAATTCAAAAAATTGATCATAGGATTACTTAGAAGTAATAAGAAGCAAATGCAAAAACTAATGAAATCCAGACATGACATGAAAGAAAATTTCTCCCACAAAATTGAGATCTTAAAGAGAAGTCAAAATGAAATCTTGGAAATGAAGAATTCAATAGAAAGCCTAAATAACAGAATTGGTTAAGCAGAAGAAAGAATATCCAACTTAAAAGACAACGCACAGGAAATTATAGAGTCAAACCAATGCAAGAAGAAGAAATTAGAAAACTAAAAAACACTGTTGCTAATCTACAGGATACCATCAAATGACCCAACGTACGGGGATATAGGAGTTCCTGAAGGTGAGGAAAGAGAGAAAGGATTAGAAGGCTGTTTTAGTGAAATAATAACAGAAAATTTCCCCAATTTAGAAAAATAAAGGGACATCCAAGTACAGAAAACATATACAACTCCTAATAGACAGGACCAGAAAAGATCTTCACCACAAAAAATTGTAATCAAACTCTCCACAGCAAAAGATAAAGAAAAGATTCTAAAATGTACACAAGAGAAATGCCAGATTACTTTCAGAGGATCTCCAATTAGACCCACCATGGACTTCTCATCAGAAACCCTACAGGCTAGGAGAGAATGGCAAGATATATTCCAAGTCTTAGCCGGTGCCACGGCTCAATAGGCTAATCCTCTGTCTGCGGCACTGGCACCCTGGGTTCTAGTCCCGGTCGGGGTGCTGGATTCTGTCCCGGTTGCTCCTCTTCCAGTCCAGCTCTCTGCTGTGGCCCGGGAAAGCAGTGGAGGATGGCCCAGGTCCTTGGATCCATGTCAGAGACCAGGAGAAGCACCTGGCTCCTGGCTTTGGATCAGTGCGGTGCACCAGCCGCAGCGGCCATTGGGGGGGTGAACCAACGGCAAAGGAAGACATTTCTCTCTCTCTCTCTCTCTCTCTCTCTCGCTGTCCACTCTGCCTGTCAAAAAAAAAAAAAAAAAAGATATATTCCAAGTCTTAAGAGAAAAGAACCATCAACCCAGAATACTATACAAAGATCTTGTTAATGAACTAGGATGAAATAAAGACCTTCCATGACAAACAAATGTAAAGACTTTGTCACCATCTGTCCAGCCCTACAGAAAATGCTTAAGGATGTGCTACACACAGAAACAGAGCAATATGGTCATCACTACAGAACTGAAATGCCAGAAATAAATCCAAGCATCTGCAACCAACTTATATTTGACCAAGAAGCTAAAACCAATCCCTGGAGCAAGGCTAGTCTCTTCCACAAATGGTGCTGGGGAAACTGGATGTCCACATGCAGAAGAATGAAGCAGGACCCCTAGCTTATACCTTACACAAAAATCCATTCAAAATGGAATAAAGACCTAAATCTATGACCTGATACCATCAAATTATTAGAGAACATTGAGGGAAACCCTGCAAGACATTGGCACAGGCAATTAAAGGCAAAATAAGCAAATAAGATTATATCAAAATGAGAAGCTTCTGTACTACAAAAGAAATAGTTAGGAAAATGAAGAGGCAACCAACAGAATGGGAGAAAATATTTTCAAAATATGCAACTGATAAAGGATTAATAACCAGAATCTACAAAGAGATCAAGAAACTCCACCACAACAAAACAAACAACCCACTTAAGAGATTGGTCAAGGACCTAAACAGAAATTTTTAAAAAGAGGAAATCCAAACAGCCAACAGACACATGAAAAAATGTTCGGTATCACTAGCCATTAAGAAAATGCAAATCAAAACCACATTGAGGTTTCACCTTACCACAACTGGAATGGCTTTCATACAGAAATCAACACACAACAAATGCTGTCAGGATCTGAGGAAAAAGATACCTATTCCACTGCTGGTTGGAATGTAAACTGGTAAAGCCACTAAGGAAGACAGTATGGAGATACCTCAGAAATCTGAATATAGACCTACCATATGACCTAGCCATCCCACTCCTGGGAACTTACTCAAGGAAAATGAAATCAGCAAATAAAAGAGTTATCTGCACCCCATGTTTATTGCAGCTCAATTCACAATAGCTAAGACATGGACTCAACTAAACGCCTGTCATGTAAAGACTGGATAAATAAATTATGGGATATGTACTCTATGGAAAATTACACAGTGGTAAAAAGGAAAAATGAAATCCAGTCATTTTCAATGAAGTAGATGAATCTGGAAAACATCATACTTAGTGAAATAAGCCAGTCCTAAAGGGCAAATACTGTATGCTCTCCCTGATCTGTGAGAACCAATAGAGCTCCTGAGAAGCAATAACTTGAACAGCCCTTGTCTTGATTGTCAAGGAACAGTTTTTTCTTTCGTCTTCATACTATTTGTTGAATTCTTTACTTAATAGAGTTAATCATATGTGTATAAAGTCCATTGAAAATAAATCTAAGTTAAAAATAAGAGAGGGAATAAGAGAAGGAGGAGGAAGTTTGTAAGTGTAAAGCTGTATAGTTCTGCATATATTCCTATGGACTTACTTCTAAAGGTACAATTTAAAAACTTGCCATGGAACCACAAATTCCATTAAGCTGGATAGTAAAAATGACATCTTAAGCATTAAAGTGATCATATAGATAGGATTAAGTGTTAACAGGATCACATAAATAAGATCAAGTGTCTGCTGTTAATAATAGAATTAAAAAGGAGAGAATGTTCCAACATGGGAAGCAGTCTGCACAGCAGACTCATAGAATGACAATAACTTTAAATAGCACTCTGACCTCAGAATCAGCCCTTAAAGCATTCTGGTCTGGCTGAAAAGCCCATGAGAGCATTTCAGGCATGGAAAGCTAAGACAGTGCAAAAAATATCCTACATAAAGGATCTCTGTGAGTGAGACCCCAGTGGAAAGAAGTGCCCATCAAAGAAGGATGTACTTTCTCTGAACGGAGGAGAGAACTTCCACTTTGCTTATGGCCTTGTCTAAATAATGATAGATATTGTGGATTCAAAAGGCTTCTATAGCCTTTGCAGTTCATGTCAAGAGCCTCAGGTGATCACTGACATCATACATAAGAGTGTTAATTGTTACATTAACAACAGGAGTCACCGTGCACTTACTTCCCATGTAGGACCTCTGTCTTCAATTAGTTGTATTATGTGAATTAACTATAAAACTTGTTCTCAGTTTTGTGTGTGTGTGTGTGTGTGTGTGTGTGTGAGTAAATTGTTGAAGTCTTTACTTAGTATAGAGTTGATGTTCTGTGTATAAAGTTAATTGAAAGTGAATCTTAATGGAGAATGGGACTGGGAATGAGAGAAAGGAGGAGGTGGGGCAAGTATGGTGGGAAGAATCACTATATTCCTAAAGTTGTACTTATGTAATCTGTACTCATTAAATAAAAAGTTTCTTTGGGGGAAAAAAATAAACCAATGGCAAGGCTATTCTAAACAGAGGCATTGGCACTGGCAATGGCCCTGTAGCTGGAATGCAGTGGATGAGTTCAGAAAACGGAGAGATGACTGGTATGGCTGTTGCAAGACTGGTGGAGAATCAGGCACATGGTCAAAGGCATGAGCAGGTATCAGAATGCAGGGAGAGACTAAAGCCAGCAAGGCCTAGCCAGCTAAAAGCTTTGTAAGAACACAAATGGGATACCATTTGAAGGTTTTAGCAAGGAGATGAAATGCAGAGATCTACATTTTAAAGAGATCACTCGGGCTGAGACCAGAGACTGAATTGAAGCCTAAATTAGGGAGAAAAGCTACTGCAGTAGCCGAGGTACAATGTGAGTATGACTTGGACTAGGTAGTGGCAATATAGATAACAACTGGCTGTTTGAGAAATGAGGGTTATTCCACTTTCCCTATATCACTGAACAGAGGGATGGTAGACACAACTTCAGAGCAAAAGTAACAGCTTTTGGGTTTTCTGTTTAGTCAACCAAATAAAGTAATTCACACTTACCTACACACAGGGCAGGATTTTCTAAATTATGCTCATTGGCTGTTCTCATAAACACTGTTGATTGACAGATTATAGCCACCTAGATGTTGACATTAGCATTAAGAAGTCATAAACTGACTCAAATTGTTGAGAAGACTCTATAAGCACGCTTTATGAAAGGATAGAGGTACTGTGAATTTATTTAACCACCATATGGTAAATACTATTTACTAGAGTTCACCATAAGCTTTATTATCCCCAACATTAGTTCTTCCAGGATATAATTTTAATCATTCTCCATGCAATCATTCCCTTTATCAACCCGAGCCACTCCTTCATCCCTGAGTTATGGAGTCTGCCTCAGGAACGTTGTGGCTTCTGGCGAATTCAGTCGCCCATGCACAGTAACATGCTGTTGGTTGATCCCTCTTAATTCTTTGGTGTACATATCTGGCTACACATGTAGAACTGAGCTCTTGTGAACTTTACTCATCCTCAGCAGAGCTGAACAACAAACTCTGCTTTATGTAATGTTTGTCTTTGCTCAAACCACAAGCCTTAGCTGGATACAGTCTACAAGTTGCTCTTTCAGTTGAATTGGCAAGGGTTCATCAATCTGGAGGTCAAGGTTGTATATTCTGTTTCTAATAACACGTGCCTATGATGAGCCAATAACTAGGGTGCCTGTATTTATGAATGGGCCATTCCAACACCCACAACACTGTGGGAACCCCCCCCCAAGAAGCAGAGGACTTTATTCTTCTTAATATTTGCTCAGGACTTGTTAGAAGTTTAATGTTTCTTAAATAGGTTTAGTGTTTTTTAACATTAATAACAGTTTTATTCTATATGGGAAGATAAACATTTGATAGATTTCAATGAAATTTCTCTAAAGTTATTCCAGCTGTGTCTGGGTATTCATTGAAATGGGTAATAATGAAAACAACTATCTGGATAAAATGCCAAGAGCTGAGTTAAGAATCTGTATCAAGTCCAAAGTCACTTTGACTCACTGTCTCTTCTCATTTGGCTGGCAGTCTTCCTTTTCCGTTTCTTTTTTTCTTGCTTTGTTTTTCTTTTTTTTATTTATTTATTGTTTCTCTTTTTAAAAAAAAATATTTTTTTATCTGAAAGCCAGAGTCACACAGAGAGAGAGAGTGACAGATAGAGAGAGACAGCGAGAGAGAGAGAGATTGTCTGTCTGCTGGTCCACTCCCCAAATGGCCACAATGGCTCAGACTGAAGCTAGGAGCCAGGAGCTTCTTCTGGGCCTCCCACATGAGTTCAGGGGCCCAGGCACTTGGGCCATACTCCACTGCTTTCCCAGGCACATTAGCAGGGAGCTGGATCAAAAGCAGAGTAGCTAGGTCTTGCTTCAAACTGACACCCATATGGGTGCTAGCATTGCAGGTGGCGGCTTACTCTGCTACTCCACAATGCCAGCCCCTCTTGCCTTCTTTTTCAATGGTGATTTGAATGTTATGAGATAATATTATAATATGAGATGATAATATCTCATAACATTTACCACTTTTGCTGTTTTTTTTTAATTAAAAAAAAAGATTGATTTACTTCCTTTAAAGGCAGTTAGAGAAAGAGAGAGATCTTCCATCTGCTGATTCATTCATTCCCAAAATGACCGTAATGGCCTGGGTTGGGCCAAGACAAAGCTAGGAGCCAGGAAGTGCATCTGGGTCTCCCACATAGGTGCTGGGACCCAAATACTTGGGCCATCTTCCACCGCTTTCTCAGGCACATTATCAGGGAGCTGGATGGGAAGTAGAGCAGTCAAAACTCAAACTAGTGGTTATATGGGAAGCCAGCATTGCGGGCAGTGGCTTAACCCATTGTGCCACAATACAAGCCCCATTTTAACCATTTTGAAGTGTCCAATCCAGTAAATACACTCACATTGTGCAATCATTACTTCCCTCTTTCTCTATTTCCAGAACTGCTCCATCATTCTATGTAGAAACTCTATGCCCTTTAAACCATGAATCCCCACTCCTTCCTCTTCTTAGCCCCTGGTAACCTGCAGCTTTCTTTATGCCTCCTTGCATTTGCCTATTCTAGGCATTTCCTGTAACTAGAATCATACAATATGTGTCTTTTAAGTCTTGCATACTTCATTTGACATATTCATATTTTCAAGGTTCATCCATGTTGAAGCCTATGTCAGAATTTCATTCTTTTTTTTTCTTGTGGTTGAATAACACTCGATTGTTTAGATAGACCATGCTTTGTTTATCCATTAATCAGTCGCTGGACACCTGGGTTGTTTCCACCTTTCTGTTCTTGTGAATAAGACTGCTATGTACTGGGGACACAAGAATCTGTGAGAGTGCATGCATTTAGCTCAGCCTATTTGGTATATGCCTAGGAATGGAATTGCTGGTTCATATGGTAATGCTTTGTTTAACTCGTTCAGGAACTGCCTGACTGTGTTCCATAGCAGCTGTGCCATTTTACAATCCCACCAGCAATGTACCACGATTCCAATTTATATGCGTCTTTGCCAACACCTTTTACTTTCCAGTTTTTTGGTAATAGTCATCCTAAAAGATGTGGAGATGTAGTCATTTCTTTTCAATAGGTCCCATGTGTCTTTGCCTGGGCCTCTTGATAAAATCTACTGATCACTCTGTTCAATGTGGTTCAACTAGTTGAATAATAGTGTGAATTTTCACTCAGACAAATGTACAGGGTGGGAGGTGGGGGCAGAATCTGCCAACCAGATTAGAAGTAAGGAAAATAATAACCCAGGCAAGGCAGTGTAGCCAAGTGACTGAAAGACCAGACTCTGGCACCAGACTGACAAAGCTTGAACCCCAGCTCTGCTCTATCCAGGTGGGCCTGTATGACATTATCAAGCGAGCTGTGTAACTCTTACTCAGTTTCTTCCCTAGAAAATTAAGATAATAAAAGTACCTACCTTGTAGGGTTGCTGAGATTAAATAAATGAATACACCGAAGCTCTTGGAACAATGTACTCCAAATATTAGTTTAAGCAACACTAGCACAGTAAATGTCTGAGGCTCACATTCCTGAAGAGTCTCCCAGGGCCTGTATTAGCATGAGCTAGACTTGGGTGTTGGAGCCATGTATCAGACCTGTCATTTTGATGTGAGTCATTGGTGTCTTAAATGGCATCTGCACCAGTAACTAAATGCCTGTCCAGGTATCTACATTTTGATGTGAGTCATTGGTGTCTTAAATGGCATCTGAACCAGTAGCTAAATGCCTGTCCAGGTATCTACATTTTTTTTTACTTGACAGATAGAGTATAGATAGTGAGAGAGAGAGAGAGACAGAGAGAAA
Source organism: Oryctolagus cuniculus (assembly GCF_051225735.1). Lineage (NCBI taxonomy): Eukaryota > Metazoa > Chordata > Mammalia > Lagomorpha > Leporidae > Oryctolagus > Oryctolagus cuniculus. The sequence goes on from NC_142876.1 coordinate 84,329,450, forward strand.
GGTCTTCCTTCCATTGGCTCACTCCCCAAATGGCCGTACAGCCAGAGCTCTACCGATCCAAAGCCAGGAGCCAGGTGCCTCTTCCTAGTCTCCCATGTGGGTGCAGGGGCCCAAGTACTTGGGCCATCCTCCACTGACCTCCCGAGCCACAGCAGAGAGCTGGATTGGAAGAGGAGCAACCAGGACTAGAACCTGGCGCCCATATGTGATGCTGACACTGCAGGTGGAGGATTAACCAAGTGAGCCACAGCGCTGGCCCAGGTATCTACATTTTTAATGAACATCAAGTGCCCAGAAGATCCCCATGTGCAACAGACTTGGACAGCCGCTGCCCTAACCCATAGCCAGCCGCTGCCCTAACCCATAGCCAGCCGCTGCCCTAACCCATAGCCAGCCAGTCTCATCTTTGTTTCATGTGACCTTGTATGTCTGAAGTTGCAAAACTGCAAATGAGGTTTTAATTATTAGAACTAATAGCTTCGGAAGGTTATAAGGTTATATTCCATGAGGAAATCTTTTTAAGTTTTTTACTTTAAAGAAGGATGAGTTCCAAATATCTGTTGTACTGATTATGGCTATAGTTAATGATAATATAGTGTATTCCTGACATATACAAAAAGATTGAATTCAGTGTTTTCACCACAAAAATGATAATTATGTATTTGTTAGTTAAATAGATTTAACTACTCCACAACGTACATATACTTCAAAACATCACATTTTTCATGTTACATGCAGTGTTGTCTGTAAATTACAAAATAATTTTCAGTTCTTCACTCTGTTAATTTGATTATAGCCCTTTCTTCTTCCTGAAGGAAAAGGGTAGATCCCCCCACAATGAAAATAAAAGAGCCATTACATTGTAATAACCAACTCTGATATAAACCTTCCCTAAAAATTGCCCTTTATTTTTATAAAAGAACTATCCTAAAACTCGACAAACATGCCAGTGCACCCCTGTGGCCAGTCACCTGGCCTTTTCCGAGTATCCAGATGTGCGACGTTAGATAGACAAAACGTAGCAGCAGGAGACACAACTTCTATTTTGGCCTAAGAAGGCCGCAGAAACATTCTGCCTCCTGAAAGCATGTTCAATCATCCATGCATGGGAGCTCTTGTGGAAGACTTGTCATGTGTCACACTGCAGAATCGTGGCAGCATCCTGAGTTCTTCAGGACCCTGAGGAGTCCTCGAGTATGGAGACCTCACATGGGCCAGCCACACTTTTACAACCAGGCTGCCCTCGTCCAGTTCCCACTGGGAAAGCCATCAGAATTTCCACTTCATGGCAAAAGGAAGTGGAACTGAGAACAGTGTGAAGATTTCCTTCAAGAAAAACTGGTGTTACTGAACAGCTTGTAAGAGAAGAGGAATAAGAATATTCTAAATACAGGGCCCCAGGACCATTTTTTAAAGCAGCATGGCTCCAAGTAATTGAAAATAATGAAAATATTTTGCACTGAAAACAATGACCAGCAGACATCCTACCAGTGGTTCTCCAAGATTTCCCAAAGGGCTCGTAATTCTAAGGAGTGGCTGTACTGATGAGGCTCACAGAGAAATTACCATTTACCGGCTAGAGCTTTGGAAAAAGTCTGAGTTTCATAAACACGATCTCAGCCGCTCAACACTCCCCATCCCTACACCAGCATCGTCTGGGTCTGCCTAGAATGTCAAAAGTAACAACCAGCGCTTGAGGAACAAGCAGCTGCAAGATCTCATTCATTCTCTCTCTCTGTCTCCACCCCCACCACCATCTCTCTTTCTACCCATTCTCTGTGTCACTGCCTTTCAAATAAAGAAATTTTGAAAAGAAAGAAAAAGGGAAATAAAGACATAACAAGAGCTAGTATTAGGGAAGCCAACAAGGCCAATGACCTTGTCTGTCTAGACAGGGTGCTCAGGGAAAGCCCCTCCAAGGAGGTGGCATTGAAGGAGAGGCCCAGGGGGGCTGCCTCACTTGACAGAAGACGAGCATTGCAGAGAGGCAGCAAGCAGCGTGTACACAGACCCCGAGAAGGAAGGGAAATGCAGAGACAGAGGGCGGAGTCAGGATGTGACTCCCCTGACCTCTTCGTCTCTTGTTCAAATGTCCACTCTCTTGGATATCAAACCCCAATCTTTTTCAAATTCTCCCCGTAGCCCTTTCGCTATGGTGTGGCTGGATAGTGTCAACATTACTTAAAATGGGAACAAAGTGTTCCATCCCTAATGGCAAAGTATTTTGCCCCACTCTTGGATCAGCAAAGGGGGAAAAAAAAAACCCAAGATTTTGCTTTCCCAGCTATCTGTAAAATCCAGAGGGGGCATTTTGTCAGCTGGGAAAGAGGTCATCTAGTCTTCACTTTTCAAAAATTTCCAACGGACGCTGTTCAGCTCTTATCAGGCCGTCTCTCGGTGCTCGGAGAGGAGTTCTTACGGACTTCATAAATATTTATGATACACGGCCGGGCACGTTACACACGCTGTGCTGTGCGAGTATTAGTCATGGCTTCAACTCCTTCCTAGCAGAGAGCACGAGGATCATGGTTACAGGCAGAAGCATCGCAGCCAGGGCGGTGAAGACGTGCGCTGCCATTGTTCTGTGGGTCTGCTGAAAGAATCTGCACGCATCCGAATCAAAGTACGGGTATTCCATTTCCTGAAGAAGAAGAAGAAGGAAAAAAAAAAAAATCCAATCTGTTGGGGCCATGTGAGAAAGCGTTTCAGAACCGAAAACACGGCGTGTAAAGAAGAAAGAGGTGAGTGTGTTATTTTCAATGGAAAAAACAGCTGCTTGGGTCAGATAGAAACCAGATGGGAGACAAAGCATCAGACGAGAGAAGCTGAAACGCAGTCAGGAAAAAGACATGAGAAGCGAGATGTGTTCGCAAGTCAAAGCAGCCGTAACTCCCAGACTTCTCTTCCTGTGGCGCTGGACCATGTGGCTCACAGGAACGGTCTTTTTCCAGGAACATGGAAGAAAAACAGAGGTGAAGGCACCAAATTATCCAAGGAATCGGTCTCCAAAGCAATGCAGCCGCACTCCACGTGGCTAGGGGTCTTGGTGAGAGACGTTCAGAAGGTGGCCTGGCTGCTTTGGGAGGAAGTGGAGAGATGCCTGAGAAACAGAGGAGGTGCCTGTCCTCATCCAGCCCCCCTTCGGTCTGTCTTTGAACGTGACTGTCCAGGGAGGCCGTGGCCGTGGACGCAGAGGCACTGCCCACACCCCAGCTGCGGCAGCCATCTTGCCCAGCCGACGTGAGGGAGAAGGTTCCGGGGCTGGTGCTGAGGCCTTCTCACACGGGTGGGGTGTATTATTGGAGTTGTCACGTGCTGACCACAGGCCTCCGGCTGCACCGCACGCTGACCACAGGGGAGGCTCGCTCACATTTGGGCTTCGCGCCAAGGCTTGCTGGGGTAGCAGAGGCACATGGGGGAGTTCCGTGGCTGGGGCGCCTGGCACCGTGACTGCCCACAGAGCTGGAGGCAAGCCTGCTTCTCTCTGCAGCGTGAGCGTCCCCTGCTCAGCCTCAAAACTCCAGATCATCCATTGCGTGTGGCCGGGGAAGTTATTGAGTGGATTATCTGCTTAGCTTAGGGCAGCAGCTAATGACGTGTTAACCAGGTTAGGAGGAGCAGTCAGCCAAGAGCACTGCCAGCCCCTCCCTGCGCCCTACAAGAACAGGGCTGTCGTCCACACTGCCCAGGCCTCTCTACCCAGCCACCTGCAATGAGCCCAGGACCCGGAAGTCACTTCTGCTCCCAAACTTTGTTCAACACTCAGATCACCTAAGGTTTTAACTCACAAGCAGATTCAGGTTCAGATGTTTTGGGGAGTAAGGCCTGGGATTCTGCATTTCTGTCTCACCCCCAGGTGAGGCTGATGTTAGCGATTTGCGGATTGCACCCTGAAGAGTAAGACATAGATGTAAAAGAAAATATCTTATACAGCTGCTTTTATAAAGCCCTAAAACCTTAGGCCAATCACTAGACTTCCCAGAGCCTCAATTTTCACATTCATAAACTAATGACAATAATACTATCTATCTTGCAGGGTTGCCGGTTGAGAAAATCAAATGGTATCATTTATATAAAAAGCTTATTATAAACAGGGTCTTTATGGTTAAAACTAAGAAAACTTCAACTTGAACTAGTTGAAATAGAAAAAAAGTAAAATGTATTTAACTGGCTCCCATAAACTGCAAAGTCTTGGAGTGCATCTGGCTTCAGGCATAGCTGGATCCAGTTACTCAAATTATTTCTTCCAGATGCTTGCCTGTACTTGCATTCTCTCTTTCAACCTCTCAATCTCTATCTCTCCATCTCTTTCTTGTCCTTCTGTCCTACTTTCCCTAACTTCCTCTCATGCCTCCTCATTCTTTCTTGTTTAGAGTTGTTGTTGGTTTTTTTTTTTTCCTCCATGTTGCCATCAGACTCAGACAGACTCTTGACTCTCAGAAGCGATCAGAAAGATGGCTTCTTGCAGGTCTGGGGCAAATGGTCTTTACAGAGGAAGTGAGACTCGCATAAATCTCATTTTGAAGGGACTCTGATTGGCTCCCCCTGGATCCAGAACCCACCCCTTGTTTGTCCTGGTGTCTAAAACATGGACATGGAGAATTACAATTGGCTGGTTAAGCCGTGTGCCCTCTCCTCTGTACATAGGGATACCAGTGGAGGGACTTCAGACTTACTCTCATCTCCCTTCCTCTCTCGTTCCCTTTTAATCAGCTCTTATTTTAAAAAGAAACAGGATGTAAACCTCTCATCATGTCACGTGGGACAATCTCCTAGAGTCTAGAGAATTGTGTTCTTGGTTTTGCCACTAAACAGACGTGGAGACTTTGACCCTGTTAATTTTACCTCCTTGTGATCGATTTTCCCCAGGAATAGTATAAAGAGCTCTGGTCGCTCAGGGGCCTGTGTTTCTGTGAGTTTTGTCTTTACCGCATGACACGACTCAGTGCTGCTATTGTTGAGGCTTCCTGAAATGGTACACCCTTGGGGCAATGAATGAGCCACCACCAGCAGAAATGTAAGAAAGACACCTGGGTAAAAGACAGCGGGGAAGTGCCTTTCCACGTCTCCTGAACATCACTGCATGTGTATGGACATTCAGCAAACCATGGCATTTTGAATTTGCTGTGTAAGTTAGTCCCAGCCGTGATTTTGTTGCCTGTGGGAACACAAGGGCAGAAAACAAGGCTGGGTGGCCACATGTGAGCTGACACACCTCTGACTAGATACCTGGCTTCCCATCCCCTCCCCTGCCAGTGACTCTTGTCTTCCTGCGGGGTGATCTGGCCAGCTCTTCATGGTCTCCCATTCATAGTCAACTGGAGCCTCCTTGGCCTTCACAAAGCTCTGCTCGCCAAAGTGTTCCTAACCGCCACATCTCCACCAGAACTCCCTCTCCTACTTCCCGCCCCTTCAGGGTCCTACACATGCAATAAACTTGGTGCAGGAAAGCTCTCCTCCAAAACAATATGAGTATGCTTCTCAGGGGTCTTGTCCTAACACAAAAGACAGGTTCCAGGGGTGGAATTTCAGGCCAGGGAGCGGTGAAGAGGAATCTGGAAACCGGGTTAGAAAGCAAACCTTGTGAGGTCACACTCAGGCAGTGCTCATTTATTTATTTATTTTTGTTGTTGATGAAGATTTATTTAGTTAGTTGAAAGGCCGAGTTACAGAGAGGCAGAGGCAGAGAAAGAAAGAGAGATCTTCCATCCCCTGGTTTACTCCCCAAATGGCTGCAATGACTGGAGCTGGGCCAGTCCAAAGCCAGGAGCTTGGAGCTTCTTCAGGGTCCTCCATGTGGGTGCAGGGGCCCAAGGACTTGGGCCATCTTCTACTGTTTTCCCAGCCCATAGCAGAGAGCTGGATCAGAAGTAGAGCACGTGAGACTTGAACCGGCGCCCATATGGGATGCTTTCACTGCAGGCAAAGGCTTTGCCTGCTAGGCTACAGCACCAGCCTGCACTTATGCTTTTTTGTACTTTACGTCTTCCAGTGTTGGAGACCACTCTGACCACAAAAAGACACGTGTATTAAATGATAGAAATTAAGTTTAAAGAAGGGAAAACAAATGAGTCAAGCCCTTAGGCTAGTATTTATTGTGAGTATAAAAATTTACTCTTATCGTAGCCAAGGCAAAAGCAAAGTACGGTGGACCAAATGACTTCCAAGCACCAGTTAAAAGGAGAGAGTAGTTCCTAATTATAAAATAGCAGAGGAATTCAGATGCAGGACCTTAAACAGTGCAAAGAACAGCAGCCTAGTTGGCCTTTGTTACCCTGACATAGATGACACCAACATTTGGTTAGAACCTTGAGAAAAGATATCCCCACAGCCTGGAGGGCTACCTCATTTTCTCACCTGGGAACCCCATTTCTGCAATCCAAAGAGCAGTGCAGAGTTATCAGTTGTTAAACCCAACCAAAGCTGCTCACTTAAATCTCTGGCCTAGTTTGAACAAAGGAACTTTGAGTTATCAACAAATCCTATACATTGTACCTCTTTCATGTTCTCAAACCAGTACACTGACAGCAGGCATTTGGCCTAGTGATTAAGACACTGGTTAAGAAGCCCACACCACGGGGCCGGCACTGTGGCAAAGTGGGTAAAGCCACCGCCTGCAGTGCCGGCATCCCATATGGGTGCTGGTTCGAGACCCAGCTGCTCCACTTCCAATCCAGCTCTCTGCTATGGCCTGGGAAAGCAGTGGAGGATGGCCCAAGTCCTTGGGCCCCTGCACCCACATGGGAGACCCAGAGGAAGCTCCTGGCTCCTGGCTTCAGATCGGCCAAACTCCGCCGTTGTGGCCACTTGGGGAGTGAAACAGCAGATAAAAGACCTCTCTCTCTCTCTCTCTCTCTGCCTCTGCCTCTCTGTAACTCAGACTTTCAAGTAAATAAACAAATATTAAAAAAAAAAAAAAAGCCCACATTCCAACTCCAGCTCGTGAGTCCAGTTTCCCACTAACACAGACCCTGGAAGGCCACATTATGGATCAAGTGATTGGGTTCCTTCCGCCCACGTGGGAAACCTGGATTGGGTTTCCAGCTCCTGGCTCTGGCCCAGTCCAGCCCAGCTTTTGTGGGCATTTGATGAGCAAGTGAACCAGAGCATGAGAGTTTTCTCTGTGTATCTGTCTGCTTCTCTTCTCCTTTTCTCTCTCTCTCCTTCTCTCTTTCAAATAATTTTTTTAACTTTTTGAAATCAAACAGTTTAAAAACCAATACACTGCTCTTCCTAACCCTTGCCTCTGGCCTTAAGTGGAACCAGCATCCTCACCCTGCCCTGGGCTCCTTCATCTCTCTACCTGCATCCCACTGGTGCATTCTGTGCACAGAGCACTTGGACATGACCTTTCCAAGGTGTGCATCTCCTGGTGCTACTTCAGGGCCTTGCCCTCACTGGGAGGATGCAAAGGTCCTGGCATCCTGTCCATGCTCCCAGCCTCCCCTCTCACCCTCTTCCCTCCACTCTTCCTCGTCTCTCCCATCTGCAGTGTTCTCAGCACTCCCAAATGCACATCCTTTCTCCGTGCCCCAGGTCACCTCGCTTCACAAATCATCTTGGGATTGCCCTTGCACTCACCTGCTTTCTCCACCTGCCTCTAAACTCCGTCGTTTAAGAGCCCAGCCTCGAGATCCATCCCTGCTGCTCACTGGCTCACCACGTCATCCTGAACAATCTCATCCCCTGTGCCTCAGTTTCCTCATCTCTAAATAGGGCTCATATGAGTGTCTTCTTCATAAAGATACAGTTGGCCCTCATCTTCAGAATCCACCAACCAAGGATAATAATGAGAAAATAATGATATATAATAATAATAAAATTGAAGATGAGAAAAAAATTTGCATTGGTATTAGACATCTACAGGTTTTTTTTTCTTGTCACTATTCTCTTAACAATACAGTAGAACAAGTGTTATAAATAATCTAGAGATGTGTTATCTGCAACTGTTGTGGAGGTGGGGGACAGTGTGTGTGCTTCCATCTGCTGATTCAATCCCCAAATGCCCACAACAGCCAGGGCTAGACCAAGCTGAAGCCAGGAGCTAGGAAGTCCATCCCAAGCTCCCATGTGGGTGGCAAGAACCTAAGAACTTGGGTCATTATCCATTGCCTCCAAGGTGCATTAGCAGGGAGCTATTTCAGAAGCTCAAAGTAGCCAGGACTGATAGGGGACACAGGCATCCCAACTGGTAGCTTAACCTATGGGTGTTGCAATGCCTGCCCCGCTACAAGGTTTTATATCAGGAACTTGAGCACCCGCTGAGTTTGGTATCCGCAGGGGTTTGGGGTCCTGGAACCAATCCCCTGTGAGTACTGAGGGACAACTGCATGGCGAGAAACTAAATGAGAAAATCCATTACCATATCTTTTCCTATTGAGCACATAGTAAGTGTGAACAACAGTTATTATTATCATGAAGAGTATTATATTAGGATAGGAATTTTATCTTACTCACTGTTTCACCCCAATGCCCAGATCAAACTCACAATAAGTGATCCATGAGGTTTTGCTGGATGAGCAATGCTTTGGTTATATGCATTGTTTTCAGCAGCCTTCACTTTTTTAAGGTCTGTGTGGACCCAAAGAACCAATTGTCCTAGCACCTCCCTGGTTTGTTTGCTCTGGGTTGTTTTTTTTTTTTTTTTTTTTTTTTCCATTGACTCTGCAAGGAGAAGGATTCCATTTTATAAAGGGAGGAGGGGGGAGCCCAGTTCCAAAGGCCTGTTTGTCCTCATTATTAATTTTCCTCTCCTCTTCCAAGTAGAGTTTGAATGATTTTGAATGTGCACTCGTCTGGAACCGCACCCTCATTCTCTTGTTTCATGCCTGGCTGCAATTAAAGTCAAAAGCAAAACGTAAAAATACAACTTTATTATAGAGTGAAAGAATTGTGGATGCAGAGGCGGGCCTGTAATCTCACAACACTATCCCACCCCCCTCGAAAAAAAAAGAGAAAACAAATACCAAGCTGTGGGTTTGGTCCCACCAGCGGAGACTCAAAACTCCAGAATCAATAACTTGGTTAGCTTTGCATATTTCTAGTGCAATTATAAGCATTGGAAAATTGCCCAAGTGCTCACAAAAGGAATTGAGGTTCTACTAGAACCTTCCCACCTCCTTTGCTAAATGAATACTTGGAGAATAAAAGCAGAATAGCAGAATAGGGTGCGGCTCAGCAGTCTCCAGTGACAGATCAGAGAGCTGTGGAATTCCAGAGCTGGAGGGAAGCTCAGAGGTCACCTCGAGGCCATTTTACAGATAAGATAACTGAGGCTCAGCAAGGGGCAGAACTTGCCCAGGTGCGCACAGTATTGGTAGATCTGGAAAGTTCTCCATCTTGATGTGTTCATCTGTGCAAAACATATTTACTTAGAGCTTACTTGCTTCCAGGCACTGGGCTAAAAATAAGAAATTGATTGGGAAACCAAACAGACATGATTCTCTGCCCTTGTAGAACTTATAGTCTACTGAGCAGTCAGTTAACGAGGAAACCAACAAGCCAGTCTATAGTAAGCAGCCATAACTAACCAGATTGCAGTGGTGGAGAGATACTTATGTGGGGCGGTCTAGAAGGCAACTCCAAGGAGATGACACTCTCAGCTGCGGACCCAGGAGCAGAGAGCTAGGCCCATGGGCCAAAGACAGAGAGGAGCCAGGAGAATTTAAGAACGTAAAGGGAGAAGATTGTGGCTGGACTTCAGTGGGCCATGTGGTAGCACATCCATAGCATGCAATATATTGTCACTGGCCCTCACCCTTCTCCAAACAGGGACACCACTGGCCCTGGATAGAATAAGGAGGAACTGGACCCCAGTTTCCTGTGCAGTTGCTCTGACAACCATGAAAATCACATCTACTCCACATTCAAACCGGTTCAACTCACTTGTGAAAGTCGTTCCCTAGGCAGATGAGGCAAGAGACTGCCCAGGCTTATTACTCAGACTTGGTATTTGGCTTCCAAGTTAGGAGAAAATCATGCCAAGGGGAACATGGTTCGAATGAGGAAGCGGGAGAGGATGTGCCAGTGCAGCCTGGAGCAGAAACTGTGGAGTCACACACCCTGCCAGGAAGAGGCCAGGCTCATCTGTATGGAGCTGGGCACGTTGCACACATTCTCTGAGCCATGGTTTTCTCCTTTGAAAAATGGCTGCCTCGCAGTGGAAGAGGGAGGAAGAGCTGAGATCAGCTTGGCACCTCTCAGGTTCTCATGACTCAGTCATGCAAGGCAACTGACCTGAATGAGCGTTCTCAGCCCCATTCCCAACTGAGACCCACTTCTGTAGGGAGCCACAGAGAGGCAGCTGAACAAAGAGCCCAAGACCCCAGAGGCTGCCTGCCCACCCTCACCCACCACCTTCTAAATCCAACAGCACAAGACAGACGACCTCACCAGAAGTAATAAGATGAATAGTACTGTTTTTGGTTAAACACCGATGAGGTGATATCTGGTTTTTATTAGATATTATAAGTAAACTATTAATTCATACCAGAAACAAAACATATAAACATAGCCTTCTAACAGCGATACTCCAGCACTCTGTGTGTCACACCAAACGCACTGCCTAACCATGCTCTAAGACCCAGATGGCAAACAAGAGCCCTGGAAGTCAGGAAAATAAAATGCTCCTCTCTTCTACACCATCCAACCAGTACCCCTCCCCTCCATGCCAAAACACAATAGTCTTTGATTCCACCTCTGAGCAATGAATAGCAACGATGGTGATCATTGTAACAGCAGAAACATTCACAGAGCACTTCTTGGGTGCTGGACCCACCTTGCCCACTTAAGCAAGCTACCAGCCACATGTGGCGACTGAACACTGCAATGTGACTCATCAACACTGGGATGTGCTCTAAGTGTAAAATGGGCACTGAATGTCGAAGATACTACATGTGTCATTAATAATATGGATTGCTTGTTGAAATATTTTGTATATATTGGTCCCACCATCTGATAATATGTACTGTTAAAATTAGGGGCAGTTGTATGTCCTCGTGGCTCAGGTGCCCCTGGGACACCTGTATCTCATATTAGAGTACCTGGGTTCAAGACCTGACCCCAATCCCAATTCCAGTTTCCTGCTAGGACACATGCTGGGAGGTAGCAGCAATGGCTTAGATACTTGGATCCCTGCCACCTAGTGGGAGACCTGAATTGAGTTCCTGACTTCCTGTTTCAACCTGGCCCAGCCCTCCTGGGTATTGCAAACATTTTGGGAGAGAACCAAGGGGATTTCTCTCTCTCTCTCTCTCTCTCTCTCTCCTCCCTCCCTTTCTCTCCTCCACAAATAAATACATACATTTTAAATAATAACAAAATAACTAGTAAAATTAATTTTATCTGGTTTTTCTTTTTGAGGACAGTCACTAGAAAATTTTAAATTATTTAGGTGGTCTCATCACAGCTCCAGGAAGCAACAACTGAGTACCACACAGGGCACGTGCATCATGCTTTCAGCCTCTCACTTGCCTCGTTAGCCCAGGGCAGTTATTGCTCCCATTTTACAGGTGAAAGGACTGAGATTTAGAAGTTCTGATTTTAATCTCCCAAGGCCTGGGGGTCGCTGGAGTGTTTTGCAGATACATGCTTTCCTGATTTTGCTCTCCAAATTCCATTTCATTTTCAAGGCTCTGAACTGTTTCTCCTCTCCTTGGGACCCTCACAGTTCTCTCACCTCCTCTGTTTTTCTGGCTCTGTCCCTTTCTCTCCCTCTCAATGCCTGACCATAAGCCTTTTCTCCTGCTGCCAACAATTACAGACTTAAACGACAGCTGTCTTGTTTGACAGTCTTGCTAGTTCTCATCACTTGGTTTTTTCTCTGTAAAGGATATTCTTATGTTCTTACGCAGTGGTTTTCCAACTCTAGGTTATAGCCCAATAATTAGTGGGATGTGAAACCAGTTTGGTGAGCCACAAGTAAAAACATTTCCAAAACCGAAATACATGAACACAGAATAGAAATAAAGTCTGAGTATATGACACAGTTCAATATTGTTCCCTCATACGCATATACGGATGTACTGGGAGATGAGAGTTTGGTAGGCTGTGTGTCACATAGTGATTGACACAGTGAGCTACCCAATCCGTGATACTGCTTTTGCCTTACACGAAGGACTGCATTGTTAGCACTCCCTTGCTCAAAACTCCCCACACATCCTTATGGTCTACTAGATAAAGCGTAAGCATCCACTCTTACAAGTCAAGGCCACCCTGTCTGACCCAAAACTGCTGCAGCAGCCTGGATGCCCACCTACAGGGAAAGCTTCACCCTGCCCCACAGTCGCGCTGGCTGCCATGCCTCATCCCTTCCTCCTTGCTGTAGGTCCGCCCCGTGCGGAGTCTCCATCCTCTAGCTTGGTCTCTACCTGATCAGATTCCAGCAGCTTTCAGTGCACACCTGAAGCCCAACTCTTCTGCAGGGTCTTCTGTGTTCTTTGTGCTTTTTATGGAACTACGTGTCTCAGCTGTGTTTTAACATACAGTCATGGGCTGCATGATGACATTTTGGTCAATGACAGACCACATGTATGACAGTAGCCCTATAAGATTACAATAAAGCTGAAAAACCCCTATGGCCTAGTGACATCATAGCTGTCATGATGTCGTAGTGCAACACCTTACTCGTGTGTCTGCGCTGGTGCTGATGTGAACAAACCTACTGCACTGGCAGGTATAAAAGTACAGCGTATTATGTACAGCGACTAATACTTGATCATGATAATAACTTTGTTCATGATGTATGTGTTCACTGTGCTTTTAGCATTTAGAGTGTTCTGCTTCTACTTACATAAAACATTTCTATAAAATGATGTACCATGGTCACTAAGTGACACATGACTGTATCTGAGAGTCTGCCAAGGCACAAGGAAGAGAGATAAAAGAGGAAGGTAGGGGATGGTGATGGGGGAGTTCCAGTAAGCAATGGCAGTCAGACCTCAACATGCATCAGCGTCCTGGAAGGTCTGTGAAAACACAGATGGCTGGTCTAGCTTCAGAGTTTCTGACTCAGTGTCAAGGATGGCCCTAACATTTGCCTCTTTAATAACTTCTGGAGTGACCCTGACGCTTCTACTCAGTTAACCACACTTGCAGAAACCTGGTGGAGGAGTACCTAAGAATATGGGCTCAGGGGGCAGTATTTGGCCTAGTGGCTAAAAAGCCTACATCCCGTATTTCTGGCTCCCACTTGCTGGCCCAAGTGGAGTTCAGACTTTCCGAACACCCACAGTGGTAGGGACGGGGAGGCTGGGCTGAAGCCCTGGAGCTGGAAACTCTACCCAAGTCTCCCACATGAGTAGAGGCAAATTAACTATTTGAGCCACCTCTGTTGCCTCCCAGGGCCTGCATTAGCTGAAACTGGAATCAGGAACCAGTTCCAAGAACTCCAGCATGTGACATGACTATCTTAATGCCCAGACCAGACACTCACCCCAATCATGTTTATTAAACTAATCTCTGTTTTAATTGCAGGATGTTCTGTGTCATTGTTTTCAAGTCTTTCCCCACATACACAACTGACCAAGAATCCTGAAGTGTTACTGAGTCTATGAGGATTTAGTTAACCTCCTCCCAGGCCAGAAGTCTACACTGATCAGTTACTACTGTCATTGCTTCTCAGTGACACTTAGGGGCGCTGTTGAAGACTGAGCATGCTTGTGGATGCAGTGTTGTTTACTGGGTTTCCCTGACTGGCCTCAGCACCAATGAAGCCACTTGAAATTTCTTTTGGGTCTTGAATGCTATAGGTAGTTTCCATGGGTACTGTCGCACTTAGTCATTTCTCACCAAAGCTCATCCACCATGCCATCAGGGCTGGAACCCAGAGAGTTCAGACTATCATGTGCACCTGTACCAAAATTCACTCAATTCTTTGGGTTGAAGCTAATTGTTAGTACAAATCTCCTTAGATCATTTTATTTTAGCAACTAGATTGCTCTGTCTCACCATTGGTAGGGGCTATCCTGAACAATACAGGTATCTCTAAAATTCAGAATCTTAGGAGACAGATTATTTCTCAGGGCATTGTTGTGCACTGGGTGAAGCTGCCCCTTGCAATACCCACATCTGAGTGCTTGTTCATGTTCCAGCTGTTCTACTTCCTATCCAGCTCCCTGCTAATGTGCCTGGGAAGGCAGCTGACAATGGCCCTAATACTTGGGCCCCTGCCAACCTCATTGGAAACCTGAACTCAGTTCCTAGCTCCTGGCTTCATCCTGGCCAAACCTTGGCCATTGCAGCCATTGGGGAATGAACTGTAGGATGAAAGATCCCCTTCTCCCCTTTGCCCTTGCTCTACCTTTCACATATTTCTTATTTTCATTTTTTGTTAAAGGATCATACCTACAGAGCAAAGGGCTTAGAGCACTGGGTGAACCACTCAGTGGGACTTATTGATACTTTTATTTGCATTCTAAAATCAGCTTTTCAGGGACTTTTCCAGGGACTTGGCTGATAGACTCCAAAGACATTCAGCTACTACTCATGTTTGATTTTTGCTTTGTAAAGCACTCTGAATCTATCTTCAGCTTGGGGCTATCATATTCTGTCTGCACACACACATTAGCATGTCATAAAAACAACTTAGTGGATTGCAACTGTACCTCAAAAAATGAATTAGAATAGAAAGTAAACATATGTATTTGCACACATTATAGAACTGATTCATGAAACTTTCATTTTTCTTATGTACAAAGACATGCCTATGCTGGACTGAGGTTTTAAATAGATCTCTTAGGATGAGTCAAAGTCGAAAGTTGGAATCCACTGTTCTCTGCAAAAGGTCCTTTTGTTACTGAGCTGTTTTCTTATTTAGCTTTCTTGTCTTTATCCCTTAGACTCAACCATGGGAAGAGTTTTTTGGGATCCATCTGCCCACTGAGAGTCCAAGTTTCCAAAGATCTCAGGGTCTATGAACTGACATTGTAAGGAACATAGAGCAAGACAAAAAGGAGGGAAGACACGAACTCACAACCAGAACAGGTTTATTGAGGGAACAAACCTGAGAGGTGACTCACTACCTGTGTGCACAGGCCGAGGCTTATATAGACGTGGCAGCTGAGGGTCATGAAGCAGTGTCGTTAGGTAGGGCTGTGCATGTTTGTGCAGGCTTTCCAAACTTGGCAGGTGTGGGCTACACGGCTGAGGTGGGGTCGAGCTGGTTTCCGGAAGAATGCAGGGGGCCAGGAAGTCCCTTGGGGGATGGGATCTGCTTCCTGTCATGTAGATAAGGAACTAAATTAGCTCTGAGGCTTACGTCCTTGCTCTATCAAACATGACAGGTGGCTTTGCAATGAGCAATGATCCATTTATGTCCTCTAGGACCCTCCCCTTTCACCTAGTAACTCTTAAAGACATTGGGTCCTTGGGAGCAAAGACTCCATCTTGACCTCTGGTGTATCCCTAGCACACTGCATGGGCTAACCTGTGTCATTGCTTTTGGCACCTTTCAAATGCCACCTAGGTGCCCCTGGATGGAAACTCTTCTCCACCCATGTGTTTGGTCACTTTGTGCACATTTTTATAGCCCATGTGTTTCACTTGGTAGGATTGAAACTTCTTGAAGAAGACATAGACCCTCTCTTTATCTTCTTTAGATCTTGAGTCCTCGGAGAAAACCTGAGTATAAAGGTGGTGTTCTGTTGACCTCAGTCAGTTGATAAAGGTGTGCTGAGCAAAAGTCAGTCCTGTTTGACTTTCTCTAAATAGATCTCAGCTTGTGCCAAAGAGGATTTGCGAATGCTCAACAGTGTGCATTAAATAAAGCAACTTAAGTTAAAAGCCACTGAGAACACCTAAGGATTTTAGCTGAAAGAAAAATCAATATATGTGTAAAGAGTCAGCTACAAAAGGATTCATCACAGCCCATATATATATATATATATGTGTGTGTGTGTGTGTGTGTGTGTGTGTGTATGGGATATAGAGAGAGAGAGGAGGAAGGAAGAGAGAGAGAGAGAGACAGAGAGAGAGAGGAAAACCATGTCCCCTGTCAGAGTACCTGGGCTGGAATACCTGCTTCTGGCTCCTCATTATAGCTTCCTGCTAATGTGCATTTTGAGAGGGAGGCAGCAGGTGGTAGCTCAAGTGACTGAGTTCCTCCCACCCTTGTGGGAGCCCTGGATTGCATTCCAGGCTTCCAGTTTTGGCAGGGCCCAGCTCCAAAGCCCTTCAGGTCATCTTAGGACTGAAACAATAGATGGGAACTCTCTCCCTCTTTCTCCCTTCAATAAATAAAAATTTAAAAAGGGAAAATTTAGAAACAGCCTGAAATTCAGTAGACTTACATGAATGGAATAAATTATGAGACATCTACAAGACCAAAGACATTCTATCATTTGGATATTCATAATATAGAAAGTGGGAGTCACACTGTACATTATGGTTTCATTTTGTAAAATGTACATATTTGCCACAGTGCGGGGAGGAAGAAAATATACCAAAACATAAATCAAGGATCTCTCTCTGGGTATGGACAAGAAATGTTGACTAAGTTTGTGTTTAGTTTTCTGCATTTTTCTCTGTTTTCTAAACATAAATTTATATCATTTTAGTACAAAAGCCTCATTCTTACGTAAGGTAGGATGAGGAAGTTTTTTTTTTGTTTGTTTGTTTTTTTTTTTTTTTTTGACAGGCAGAGTGGACAGTGAGAGAGAGAGAGCGAAAGGTCTTCCTTTTGCCATTGGTTCACCCTCCAATGGCCACCGCGGCCGGTGTGCTGCGGCCGGCGCACCGCGCTGATCTGAAGCCAGGAGCCAGGTGCTTCTCCTGGTCTCCCATGGGGTGCAGGGCCCAAGGACTTGGGCCATCCTCCACTGCACTCCCTGGCCACAGCAGAGAGCTGGCCTGGAAGAGGAGCAACCAGGACTAGAACCCAGCGCCCATATGGGATGCCGGCGCTGCAGGCGGAGGATTAACCAAGTGAGCCACAGTGCCAGCCCCAGAAGTTCATTGTTTTTAAAGTAAGCAGACCAAAACAAAGAAAAATCAGAGTAGGGAGCTAACAATGAGGTTTATTCCAAAAATGTATAAGAGAAACCTAAGTAGCAAGTCATAAAATCAACTCTCGTTTTCCCACAACCTCCACATGAAGGGAATGAGGACAGGCTGTGTAAGTCACGCTTTCCAGGAAAAAGATGACTCTTCCTGATACGTAGGTATCAGCCGTCATAGTATATTCTGCAAAGTAATAAGAAGATCCCAGCAGCGAAGGGAGTTGGCCTGGAATAGGGCAATCTCCCAATTAGTCCCTGCCCTAGTCTCGGAATGGCCTTTGGCAGAATGTTTAATTCCTCCCTAAGTACCTCTGTTTACGAGTGGTAAATTAGTTACTTTCTATACAAGTCACAGAAAAGCATTAATAGCTGTGAGGAACAATTATTACCCGTCTTAGCCTCAGGCTGACATCTCAGAGTTGCTTCCCTCTCCCCAATGGCCAAGAGCTCCTTTCCTGAGGAGTGGGTTCCTAGCCTTGTGCTGCATGGGGCCAAGAGGCAGCTCAGGGATATGCCTGCCTCCAGTTCCCCCAGGAGTGCAAAGAACAGAAGCCAGATGGACTCGATTCTTTAAACGTTCCTTCCTATCTAAAGCCCGGGGGATCCAATAAAACCGAACTGGTGATGTTTTCTCTGTAGCCAGCGGCTCCTGGAGTATTCTCATAGAGAAAAGGAGGCCAAAGATGGTTGAAGGGGCTTTGGACTCCAAGGCCTCTCCACTGGAGGCATTTTGCTGTCAGGGTCTGACTTCTGACACCTGCCCTCTAGGTGTGCCTGGCTCTGTACCTGGTGTACAAAAGTGAATGCCGGGGCCAGTATTGTGGTGCAGGACATTAAGCTGCCACTTGCAACATTGGCATCCCATGTCAGAGCCCCAGTTCACGTTTCTGCTGCTCCGCTTCAGATCTAGTTCCCTGCTAATGTATCTGGGACGGCCGTGGAAGGTGGCTCAAGTGCTTGGACCCCTCATACCTTTGTGGGACACCTGAGTTCTAGGATCCTGGATTCGGCCTGGCCCAGTCCTGGTTGTTGTACCATTTGATATCTCTCTCTCTCTCTCTCTCTCTGTCACTCTACCTTTCAAGTAAATAAAATACGTTTTTTTTCTTTGTTTTTAGAGTGCAGGCAGGTTAGGGCGCTTCCCAGTTGGGGAGATAGCTAGGCACGTCGGTCATTTCAATACCACAGGTCAGAGGGGATTCAAGCAACTAGAACATAGAGAGCTTTACACAACCTTGAGGGTCACAGAGGCTTCCTGGAGGAGATGATGTCCAAACTGGGTCTTAAAGGATCAAGATGGATTAGCAGAAACGAGGAGAAGGCAAAGGGCATTCCAGGGAAGCCCAAGCATGCTGTTTTCTGGAAAATTACAAGCATCTCTTTATTCCCAGACTGCGGAGTGCAGAATAGGATGGAGGTGAAGCAGGAGAAATGGGCTGAGGACAAGGGAGGCAGAGTTGTGAACGCAGCACTAAAGAAACTTTAGTCTTGAGTGCGTGCACTGGAATGTCAAGACCAGACAGATGACATGAATTAATGCCATGGCACAGAGACATTAGAGAATGGAGGCAATTGTGGCAAACAGGTATACACATCATCCCATTGTTCAAGAGAAGGCAAAACCCACATCCTACAAACCACTCTCTCTCTTTCTTTGAAAATGCTAGGCCGGCGCCACAGCTCAAAAGGCTAATCCTCTGCCTGCAGCGCCGGCATACCGGGTTCTAGTCCCGGTCGGGGAGCCAGATTCTGTCCCGGTTGCTCCTCTTCCAGGCCAGCTCTCTGCTGTGGCCAGGGAGTGCAGTGGAGGATAGCCCAAGTGCTTGGGCCCTGCACCCCATGGGAGACCAAGAGAAGCACCTGGCTCCTGGCTTCGGATCAGTGCTATGCACCGGCCACAGCGCACTGGCCGCAGCGGCCATTGGAGGGTGAACCAATGGCAAAGGAAGACCTTTCTCTCTGTCTCTCTCTCTCACTGTTCACTCTGCCTGTCCAAAAAAAAAAAAAAAATGCTGATGTCTAATTCAAATTGAATCATGCTTCATTGATAAGGGGAAGGGCACCAATCCTGTGGCGCTGAGCCAGATTTAACCTGGGGACTGGATTTGGTCTGTGTTACTACTCCTGCATTAGAAAGCAGAGAGCCACTGATAGTTCTGAGACAGAGGAGTAGCATGTAGACTTGCACTTTTTAAAAATCCCACGTGCAGCTGGGTGGAGTGTGTGTTAGAAAGGGGAACAGCCAGAGCCTAAAGCCTCACTACTTAATGTATATAATGCTAAGAATCGGTTGTACTGAAATGCACACCAGGCAATTCCTCATTATCGCTCCATCAGTTTCATTATTAGTATACAATATCAAACTGAAAGAACCATCTGGCAACCATTTGTAAAGGCAATGAATCAGGATTTGGGACCAAAGTTATGGCTCAGTGGGGTTAAGCCACCACTTGCAATGCCACATCAGAGCAACGGCTGGAGTCCCAGCTTCTCCACTTCCAACATAGCTCCCTGCTAAAGCACCTGGGAAACCCAAAGATGATGGTCCAAAGACTTGGGCCCCTGCCATCCACATGGGACACCCAAATAGAGTTCTGTGCTGCTGGCTTCAGCCTGGCCCAACCCTGGTAGTTGTGAACTATTTCTATCTCTCTGCCTGCAGATAAATTTTTAAAAGTGTTTAATTGTAGTGAGGAGAAGAGTGTCCTGAGCCCAGGACGAGGTGGGAGTTTAGAAATACATAGATCAGGTTTTTGCTTTCTCTGCTCCAATCAATTCAGAGTAAACTTTCCCACTGAAGCGCATCCTCGTGTGATCGTCTCTTCCGAGGCGAGCTGGCTTTGAGGCGGGCTGCCCCCACTTTCGTGTTCCTCGGAACTGAAGTTATTTATAACTTTGTTTTGCTGAATCATCAGACAGTATCCGAGTAAAAGAAAAGTAATCAATTTCAGAAGTTTTTATGTCTCTGGGGTTTTGGGGGGATTAGAGTAACAGAATTTTCCTGTATTATAATTAGTTTTTCTGCCTCCATTGAAGCTTGTAGCTCTAACATAAGTAGTTTCATATTTACTCTGGGTTTTCCCTTTAATAATGAAAACCAGGTTCCCATCTGAGAATTCCCAATATTCTTTCATTCCTTTTTAAGATGTATTCATATGAAAGACAGGCAGACAGAGAGCTCCTATCCACTGGTTCACTCCTCAAATGTCCACAGGTGCCAGGGCTGAGCCAGGACAAAACTATGAGCCATGAATTCATTCTAGGTATCACGTATCAGTGGCAAGGACCCAACGACTTGAGCCATCACCTGCTGTCTCCAAGGGTGCACATTAGCAGGAAGATGGAGTCGAGGCCGGAGTCAGGATGCAAACCCAGTCACTCTGATCAGTGATGTAGGTGTCCCAGGGAGCATTGTAACTGACAGCAAACTCCTGCCCTGTAGGTCTTTCATTCTTATGGCTGAAGAATAGTGAAAAAACTTTTTTGGAAAGCATCAAAGAACTGTCTCCCTTCCCTAAGATCCACACTGCAGCCTTTGTAATTAGCGTTTCTGTGAGAGCCTTGAAAGCATAACATTCATTCCAATGGTTCCATATTTAGAGTAGTTATTCACACTGTTTTTGCTATTTAAATTTCTCTTATTAAACATGTTTACCAAAATGCAGACAGTGATGAAAACCATGTTCCAATGAATAGTTCTTTAAAGCCAAGAGAAACCACACCTTTTAGCCCTTTAAAGCCAATGAACATTTTTCTACCTGAAAGTTTTAAGTCCCACCCTCCACAGATGACTGATTAAAATTTGAAAAAATATGTGTCATACGAAATGGAAATGACCTTGGTCTGCTAACTTGATGGTCTTTGCCAAGGCTTTCTCTTTTTTTTAATTATTTATTTATTTTTTTGACAGGCAGAGTGGACAGTGAGAGAGAGAGAGACAGAGAGAAAGGTCTTCCTTTTCCATTGGTTCACCCCTCAATGGCCGCTGTGGCCAGCGCACCACGCTGATCCGAAGCCAGGAGGCAGGTGTTTCTCCTGGTCTCCCATGCAGCTGCAGGGCCTAAGCACTTGGGCCATCCTCCACTGCACTCCTGGGCCACAGCAGAGAGCTGACCTGGAAGAGGGGCAACCGGGACAGAATCTGACTCCCCGACCGGGACTAGAATCCGGTGTGCCGGCGCTGCAAGGCGGAGGATTAGCCTATTGAGCTGCGGCGGCAGCACCAAGGTTTTCATATAACTACCTTGAAAAGTTTGAGATGCTATTTGTTGAGAGTTAAGTGTATGGATGTGTATGTGTGTGTATTTAGTTATAAATTAAGGTAGGGTTTTTTTTTTTTAACATTGGCTTGATATAACCATAATGCTAATTTCTGAAAGTGGCTTTAAAACAATAAAGGTGATGATTCAAGTTCTCAAGCCCAGACCATAGCCCCTTCTGTCACTGGCTGTGGGTCTGATGGGCAAGTCATTGAACTAATGTGGTTCTGTCTCTCAACACAGGGTCTTGGCTCCTACTTCCAACATTCATTTTTTTTTAATATTTATTTATTTCAAAGGCAAAGGCAGAGAGAGAGAGAGAGAGAGAGAGAGAGAGAGAGAGAGACAGAGAAAGGTCTTCCATCTCTGGTTCACTCCCAGATGGCCATAACAGCCAGAGCTGGGCCTATCCAAAGCCAGAAACCAGGAGCTTCCTCCAGGTCTGCCACACAGGTGCAGGGGCCCAAGCACTTGGGCCATCTTCCACTGCTTTCTCAAGCCATACCAGAGAGCTGGATTGGAAGTGGAGTAGCCAGGACTCAAACTGGTGCCATATGGGATGCTGGCACTGCAGACCAGGGCCTTAACCTGCTGTACCACAGCACCAGCCCCCCAACATTCATTCTTGCCCTGCAGTTTTTCAGAGCACCCACAACATAGCAAATGCTCAATACACATTGGCAGTCGTTGAAACATGCACCCTGCAGTAATCAGATACCTGTTCTCACCAGAGGGATGAAATGGACAATTATACTCTGCCCAGCATGTATTTTAAAATGTCCAGGTCATACAGTTGAGGAACACATTTAGGAATTTTCCACTTGAAGTCTTTATTTTACCAAATATCTCTGAGCAAATACAGATTTATCTTGTTTTAAAAAAGGGAGGTGGGGCAAGAAAAAAGAAAGGAATGTCCCCGAAAAAGGCAACCTGTTGTAGATTTTCCAAATAAGAGGATTAGCTCCCCAACTCCCTATTGTTTTCCTGTGACTGCTAAAGCCGAGGAATAGATATCATTGAGACCCTGATTCTCTGACCTAATTCTTCCCCACATGCTTTCTTGGCTGTGAGACGAAATGAAAACCCTCTCACTTTCTCCCTTAGGCTTCCAATAAGAGTGTTGATTTGAGTAACAGAAAAGCAACAGGGGAAGGATTGCCAAACCCATGGCCATTGATAGGACTCTTTACATGCGTGAAGTGACCAGCCCCAGGAGGTAAACCATGATTGGGCTGAACCAGTGCTGACGATCCCATTTCTCTTTACAAGTGATTGGTCAGGGCAGTGATTCTTAACCCAGACAGTCACACTTACACACACACACACACACACACACACAGCATATGGTAATAACTAGACATCTTTGGTTGTCAGTAATGGGAATAGTTCCTAATATCCAGTGGGTAGAAACCAGGGATGCCTAGGATAGACCCCTCAACAACAAAAAATGACCTACTGCTAAATGCTAATAAGGCCGAGGTTGGAAAACACTCCCCTGTAGGCTGACACATAACCCAGTTTTGGACAATTAACTGTGACAGGAAGGGGGTGGGAAACTTGTAAAAGCCAGTCTCCCTCCTCTGAAAGGGAAAGCATTTTTTGGCCCCCACCACCTTGTGTTCTTCTTGGAAGACTAGAGTATGAAGGTAGGACGCTTGGAACTGCTGCAGCTGTCTTGGGACCATGAGGGAAGCCAATACTAACGTCCTGAGGATCTCGGAGCTACTGCGTTAATCCAGAACCACCTGTTTCTGGACTTATTATAGGAGAAAGTTCATTGACTTCACTTTTAAAACAATTGCTAGCTGCTGTTCTTATTACTTGTATGTTGTCATGTTAGTTTCACCAGAAAACAGTAAAAGTTTTCTGAGATTCAGATAATGTCCAATGAACAGGGCTCAATCCCTGGGTAAATGACTCACTTATTGCACAAACCCCTCTGAGCAAGTGACTTCCTTTTGTTCTCTTTTCTTTTTTAAATATTTATTTAGCTAGGGATAGGGCTGGCGCTGTGGCGCAGCAGGTTAAAACGCCAAACTATAGTGCCAGCATCACATATGGGCTCCAGTTCATGTCCCAGCTGCTCCTAGTTCTGATCCAGCTCTCTGTTGTGGCCTGGGAAAGCAGTAGAAAATGACCCAAATCCTTGGGCCCCTACTTCCTCGTGGAAGATGCAGAGGAAGCTCCTGGCTCCTGGCTTCAGATCAGCATAGCTCTGGCCATTGTAGCCATCTGGGGAGTGAATCAGCAGATGGAAGACCTCTCTTTCTCCCTCTGCCTCTGCCTCTCTGTAACACAGCTTTTCAAATAAATAAATCTTAAAAAAAAAAAAAAAAAAAAGATTTATTTAGGGACCGGAGCTGTGGCATATTGGGTAAAGCTGCTGCCTGTGGTGCTGGCATCTCATTCAGTCCTGACTGCTCCACTTCCAATCCAGCTCTCTACTGTGCCTTGGGAAAGCAGTGGAAGATGGCCCAAGTTCTTGGGCCCCTAATTTATTTTTTTATTTGAAAGATGGAGTGATATGGGGCCCGGCGCTGTGGCTCACTTGGTTAATCCTCCGCCTGCGGTGCCAGCATCCCATATGGGCGCCAGGTTCTAGTCCCGGTTGCTCCTCTTCCAGTTCAGCTCTCTGCTGTGGCCTGGGAGGGCAGTGGAGGATGTTTGGTGTATCTATTTGGTATATTATGGTATATCTATATGGTATATCTATTAACCAATACCAAGTGTTTGGGCGCCTGCACCCATGTAGGAGACCAGGAAAAAGCACCTGGCTCCTGGCTTCGGATCGGTGCAACACGCCAGCCGTAGCAGCCACTTGGGGGGTGAACCAACGGAAGGAAGACCTTTCTCTCTCTCTCTCTCTCTCTCTCTCTCGCTGTCTGTAACTCTACCTGTCAAATAAATAAATAAAATCTTAAAAGAAAGAAAGAAAGAAAGAAAGAAAGAAAGAAAGACAGAAAGACGGAGTGATAGAGAGGCAGAGGCAGAGAGAGATATTCCATCTGCTGGTTCACTCCCCAGATGGCCACAATGGCCAGAGCTGTACTGATCAGAAGCCAAGAGCAAGGACCTTCTTCCAGGTCTCCCACATGGGTGCAGGGGCCCAAGGGCTTGGGCCATCGTCTACTGCTTTCCCAGGCCATAGCAGAGAGCTGGATCGTAAGTGGAGCAGCTGGGTCTCAAACCGGCACCCATATGGGATACCAGCACTGCAGGTGGCGGCTTTATCCACTACGCCATAGTGCCGGCCCTGCAAGTGACTTTCAACTCTGGCCTCTGAAAAGTAACAAATGACTCCACGTTATGAATCTTCAGAGGAACTCATGAATACTTAATAATTCAGAAGACGTATGTCTGTTTAAATCCAAGCTCTTCCATCTAGTAGCTGTGTGACCCTGGGCAAGTTAAGTTTTCTGACTCAACTTTTCAGTTTGTAAAATGGGAATGATAATTATATTCTCAGAGATTTGGTGGTTTTAATTCATGAAAAATGCCTACAACACTCTCTGGCACCTATTACATTCTATGTTTATGTTTATACCATCATCATTGTTGTTTTTTTTTATTTTTTTTTTATTTTTTGACAGGCAGAGTGGACAGTGAGAGAGAGACAGAAAGTCTTCCTTTGCTGTTGGTTCACCCTCCAATGGCCACCGCGGCCAGCGCGTTGCGGCCAGCGCACTGCGGCCAGCGCACTGCTCTGATCCGACATCATCATTGTTGTCAAAAATTACATCTGAGAATTTCAAGGGTCTTGTGAACATTTTTTTTAGTTTTTTTTTTTCTAGTTATTTACTTGAAAGGCCGAAAGAGAGACAGACAGACAGACAGAGAGAGAGACACAGAGAAAGAGAGAGGAATCTTCCATCCACTGGTTCACTCCCAAGTGACCACAACAGCCAGGTCTGGGCCAGGCCAAAGACAGGAGCCAGAAAGTCTTTCCACATATCCCACATGGGTGTCAGGGGCCTGAGTACCTAGAACATCCTGTGCTATTCTTCCAGGCGTGTTAGCAGTAAGTTGAGTTGGAAGTGGAGCACCTGGGACTTGAACTAGAACTCTGCCATGCAATGCCTATGTCACAAGTGTCAGCTTAACCCATTGTTCCACAGCGCTGACCACTACCAAATGACTTTAATGAATAAATTTTACCCAAAAGAGCTGAGCATCTTTCAAAGGTGGTGCTGACAGTTGAGAAATCATTCTGTGTGAACTAGTCACAGTGAAATGATTCAGCTATTAGGGGTCTAGCCAAGTGGCTTGGACCAACTCTTCCTAGCGTAACAGTGGTGTGATGCTAGCAGATTCATTGTGCATATGGCCCAAGCTGGCAGAGGCCCCAGCTCCGTGAGAAACTTGTCTTCTTTCTTCCAATATTAATGCTTTCTTCATATGGTTAGGTGTGGGGCCAGATTGTTGGTGTAGTTCTTCACTCTATTAACCAATACCAAAAATAATGCCATGAAAGTCTCAATTTCCACACACTCCCCAGGTAGAATAGCCTCCTGGGAGTCTGCTGTCTTCCTTTCTATCCTTAAAATCCCTGTCGTTTGTCTGAACATCTGTACAGTGAAGCTTTTAAAACTCTCTTTGTTTATTTATTTGAGAGACAAAGAGCTGCCATCCACTGGTTTACCCATCCCTCTACCCCAAATGCCTGCTGCCATGGCCAGGGCTGCGTTGAGGCCCAAACTGGGAGCCGGGAATTCAGTCCAGGTCTCCCGTATGAGTAGCAGGAGCTCAGTCATTTACTGCTGCCTCCCAGGGTCTGCAGTAGCAAGGGACTAATGCAGTTAGGAGCCAGAGCTGGGCATCAAACCCAGATGCTCCGATGTGGTTCATGGGAGCCCTACCTGGCATCTTAACAGCCAAGCTAAATGCCTACCCTGGCTTTTAAACTTTTTATCTTATTTATTTTATTTTTATTTGTTCAAAAGAAAAAGAAAGCGAAATGTACACACACATATACACACATTCACACACAAAGACTACCTATTCATTGATTTACTCCGCTAATGCTTACAACAGCCTTGAGTGGGCCAGATAGAAGCCAGGAGTCTGGAACTCCATCCAGGTCTCCCAACTGCTTGAGCCATCACCTCTTACCTCGCAGAGTGTGCATTAGCAGGAAGCTGGAGTCAGAAGCAGAGCCAGAACTGGAACCCAGGCACTCTGATATGGAATCCCAAGCAACACCTTAACTCTGTACCAAATGCCCACCCTGCCAGCTGTTTTAAATCATACATCTTTACGGTGTACGTAATGTTTCATTGCATGCATACATTGTGTATCAATCTACTCTGAATATCAAGGTTCTCTATCATTTCTGTGTGATGAGAGCATTCTAAATCCTCTTCTAGGTATTTGTAACCACACAATATGATACTGTTGCCCATGATCATCCTTTTGTACAACAGAACACCAGTACTTATTTCAAAATGTAAAAAGCACAGGCAACAAAAGAGAGAAAAGATAAAAGGATTATGCTGCACTAAAAAACTTCTGGGGGCCAGTTCTGTGGTGCAAAGTGTTAAAGCCCTGGTCTGCAGCACCTGCATCCCATATGGGGGCCCGTTTGAGTCCCAACTGCTCCACTTCCCATCTAGCTTTCTGCTGTGGCCTGGGAAAGCAGTCAAAGATGACCCAAGTCCTTGGGCTTTCTCTGCCTCTGCCTCTGTGTAACTCTTCCTTTCAAATGAATAAATAAATCTAAAAAAAAAAAAAAAAAAAAGATGGGCTTGGGCCTCTGCACCTGAATGGAAGACTCAGAAGAAGCTCCTGGCTCCTGGCTTCAGATAGGTGCAGCCTCAGCCGTGGTGGCCATCTGGGGAGTGAATCGGCAGATGGAACACCTCTCTCTCTCTCTCTCTGCCTCTCTGTAACTCTGCCTTTCAAATAAATAAATAAATCTCTTAAAGAAATTTTAAAAGTAAATAAAAAATAAAAATAGAAAACTTCCGCAGAGTTAAAGAAGTAACTGACCAAATGAGACAACCCACAGAATGGCAGAAAATACTTGCTAACTATAGATCTGACAGGGGATTAACATCCAGAACGCACAAGAAACTCAAGTAATCTAGCAGCAAACAAAAATGGAGTTTGAAGAGAAGCATTTTGAGGCTTGTATCAAGCTCTGTGGCTAAGTATCCATGAGACCTTAGGCAAGTTACTGAATCTCACTACCTTTCCTCATTTGTGAAATCAGACCTCCTTTTAGACAATCAAACTCCATCATGGTCTTTCTAATTCCTGTTCACTTATTTAATAACAAATTAGTGTTCCAGCATATTGCAGGGCTTGGTGCCAGTGGATTGCACTGAACTGTGCTAGATCTTAGCTAAATATTTTTGCACCTTTTAAAATATTTATTTATTTGTTTGCTTATGTAGAAGGCAGAATGACAGAGACAGAAAGGCATCTTCTATCCTCTGGTTCATTCCCCAAATGACTCCAACAGCCAGATCTGGGCCAGGCCTGAAGCCAGGAACCAGGAGCTCCATGCAAGTCTCCCATGTGGATGGCACGGGCCCAAGTACTTGGGCCATCTTCCACTGACTTCCCAGGCACATTAGCAGGGAGCTGGATTGGAGACAGAGCAACTGGGACTCCAACTGGTGCTCTGATTCAGGATGTTGGTATCAGAAGTGGTGGCTTAGCCTGCTATACCCCCACCCATTTATTTTCATAAATACCTATGTAATATTTTCACCCAAGAAGGCACAGGAAAACAACTAGGATCCAGGAGGAGTCAGCCAAGAACCCACATGGGTTGTATATTCCAAGTGGCGCTGCTACTGTCCTGGAGCATAAATCTTAAACTCTAGATCTGCTCTGTTTTGGAGACTCCCAGATCCATAACTTGACAGGCATCTTAATTTGCCAGGTCTCCCTAGCAAAATGTAGTCCAGTGCACAATGAGGTTTCCTGTACTGTGTAAATGTTTAGGAGCTTGGCACCCACATGTTTATTTTCATCCTTCCTGGAAGAAACCAACCCCTTTCTCTGTTTACCCCTGCTCTGTCCCTGGCAGCAGGCTGCACACTTGCCCTGGGCTTAACGGAAGTTCCAAGAAGGACACAAGCTTGAAAGTATTCCTTCCCAGCAGGGCTGTGCTCCTATCTCTCCACAAAAGTCATCTGCGTGGCCTTGGGGGAATTTGCAGGATGACGTCAGATGGCACATAGATAACTTTTTCCATCCCAAGTTCCTTTTACTCAATTTTAGATTTTTTTACAGTGAGAAAAATAATTAGTCATGCAAATGAATTTTGTTCCTTGTGGTGAATCCATTTCAGTAAAAATGATGCACCTTTAAGAAACTCTCTAGGTAGCTCACACGAATGGAGTGTCTTGTCCATTCCAGGTGGAACTGGCGAGTCTTGGAGGCATCACCCTGACAACCCTCAGAGGCTCAGAGGTAGATCTTTTTTATTGTTCTCACTTTTCATTGAGAAGAGAGGGGCTGAGAGGCTGCCTTGCCCTCTCTGCCATTCTACTCAGTTGATATAATCACTTTAAAGTGTCCAGCGTTGAGCTGAGGCTCCAGGGGCCGGTGCTGTGCCATGAGGGTCAAGCTGCTGCCCGTGACACCGGCCTCCCGTACAGGAATGCTGATTTGAGTCCTGATTGTTCTGCTTCTGATCCAGCTTACTGTTAATGCACTTGGGTAAGCAAGGAATGATGGTCCAAGTGCTTGGGCCTCCATCACCCACCTGGGAGACCTGGATAGAATTTCAGGCTCCTGGCTTTTCCTGGCCCAGACCCCGCCATTGCAACTGTTTGGACAGTGAACCAGTAGATGGAGGCATTCTCTCTCTCTCTCTCTCTCTCTGCATTTAAGTAAGTAAAAATAAAATAAAAATAAATGAGCCTCGAAAGCCACAAATTCAGGGATCCATGGATGTGGTGTTGGCCTAGGAATCTACTTAGGCACCACATTCATGCAGGGGCTGAAGCACCTCCGTGCACATGGTCTCAGCATCTTCATCTGGAAAAGGTACAAGTGCCAGTTATTGAGCATGCCCTGGCCACAAACCTGGACATAGACATGGGTCATTTTATCTGATCCCAGCAGCTTTTATTTTTTAAGATTTTATTTATTTTTTACTTAAGAGTCAGAGTTACACATAGAGAGGAGAGGCAGAGAGAGAGAGAGAGAGGTCCTCCATCTGATGGTTCACTCCCCAATTGGCCGCAACGGCTGGAGCTGTGCCGATCCGAAGCCAGGAGCCAGGAACTTCTTCCAGGTCTCCCACGTGGGTGTAGGGGCCCAAGGACTTGGGCCATCTTCTACCACTTTCCCAGGCCATAGCAGAGAGCTGGATGGGAAGTGGAGCAGCCAGGACTAGAATCAGCGCCCATAAGGGATGCCGGCGCTTCAGACCAGGGCATTAACCCACTGTGCCACAACGCCGGCCCCCCCAGCAGCTTTATTGTCTGTTTTGTCAAGATGGGGAAACTGAGCCTAACTCTTGTCTAAAGTCCTAGATTTTATCTGACTGAGTCAGAGTGAATTTAAAGCCAGGTCTGATTTTCTCTGTTGTTTTGTGATGTAATCCTTTGAAAATGTGGCCAATAGCTTCTATTTTTCTTCCCTCTTAAGGTCACCATAAAGGTCAAATATAGTAATGTTTAAATATTGTAAGGTACCATATATAAGCTGTCACATCATCACCCTTCCTAAAACCTTCCTGTGGCTCCTGTCTCACTCAGAGGTAGAGCCCCAGTCCTCACATTGTAGCCTGCAAGCCTCACCATCTGTCTGAGCTCATTTTTATCACCCTCCTCTCATTCACTTGGTGCCTACCGTTCTGGCCTCCCTGACACCCTCAAATACACAAAGCAGACTTCTGGCTCAGGGCCTTTGAACTTGCTGCTCCCTCTGCCTGAAAGCTTTTCCCTCATAGATCCGTAGGCCCATTCCATCTCACTCAGGTCTTTGCTCAAGTTTGCAGTGAGAACTTCTTTAATATCCCCCATATTATCAAATTACAACCTTTCTCAACTCTCCAGTCCTAAATTCTACTCTCTGATTTACTTTTCTGCCAAAAAAAAAAAAAAAAAAAAAAAAAAACCTTACCACTATGGAACATACTATTCATTTATTTATTTATCTCTCCCCACTTAGAATGTTCCAGAAGGCTCATGAGAAAATGCAATTAAAAGATAATGCAGATTTTCTGTAAACTTATTGAAGTCACCTTGATTAAGCTCCTTGAGGAGATAAATGTCTATTTTGATACAAGAACTTGAAATTATCCCTAATGTAGACAGGATACTCATTAAATAGATGTTGAATGAATGGCTATTCTTTTTATTTAAAAAAAAATATTTATTTATTTATTTATTTGAAAGGCAGAGTTACAGAGATAGAGGGAGAGACACACATACAAAGAGGGTTCCAGCTGCTGGTTCACTCCCTAAATGCTGCAATAGTCAGGGCTGGGCCAGGTCAAATCCAGGGGCTTCATCCGGGTCTCCCATGTGGTTGGCAGAGGCCCAAGCACTTGGGCCATCATCAGCTGCTTTCCCAAGTGCATTAGCAGGGAGCTGGATTGGAAGTAGAACAGCCAGGACTTGAATCAGTACCCATGTGAGGTCAGGCATCACAGGCAGCCGCTTTTCCAGCAGTGCCACGATGCCAGTCCCTGAACGGCTATTCTGTGTGCCAACCATGGAGCTGGGGTCACATAATAGACATAATCTTGGCTTTCCTGAAGCTTATTTAAGGAATGATTCCTAATTTCCCTTTATATTCCATTTGTTTCTGGATTCCTAAATGCAAGTACACAGAAAGCAAACATACACAGCTAGCACAGATCTCTCAGCAGCAGCTTTTCACACCAACACAAAGCTTGGGGGTGCAGGGCTGATCCCACCTCAGTCACAGAATCTCCCCTTCCTCCTTCCAGGAAAAGTTGCTGAAACTTTTGGCCTCCACACGGTTTTCCCTCCCCCAGGAAGCCAGGATGCAGCTGAAGTTCAACAGCGTCAACCACTTGACTTCCTCCCCTGGGGATACGACACATTAGTCACCCCATAAACATATAATTTTATTTAGCCATATTTTACAAGCTGACACATTATCGGAGCTGTCTCTCTCTGTTGCCCCAAGTGCCACTCTTTGAAGGTACCCAGAATGCCTCTTGATTTTTTTGTCACTCTTGGCTTCTAGTAAAACATGAGAATATATAACCAAAGAGACAAGAAAAAGCAGATATCGGATGATTCCCCACAGTGCTTTTAGAATCCTCATGGAGAGTGAAATAGGTGTGTATTTAAGCAACACATGACCAACCTGATGACCTGCATGGAAATGCATGGGGGCCTTGTTGTCAATCCCTACCCCCCAACTCCCAAATACAAGAATGATTCTGGGGGTTGGCACTGCAGAATAACAGATGAAGCTGCTGCCTGCAATGCTGGCATCCTATATGAGAGCCAGTTTGAACCCTGGCTGCTCCACTTCCAATCCAGCTCCCTGCTAATGTGTCTGGGAAAACAGTGGAAGATGGCCCAACTCCTCAGGCTCCTGCACCCACATGGGAGATATGAATGGAGCTCCTGGCTCATGGCTTCAGCCTGGCCCACTCCCAGCCATTGCAGCCATCTGGGGAGTGAACCAGTGGATGGAAGTTCTCTCTATATACCTCTTCCTCTCTCTATCTCTGTAACTCTGCCTTTTGCGTAAATAAAATCTTTTTAAAAATGATTCTGTCAGTCTGAGCTGGGAGCTAGAATTAGTGTTTCAACTTTACACTGCAATACTAACAATGCACAGAAAAATGCAAGTAAGTATACACTGCAGTGAAGTTTCACACACCTATGACCAGCACCCAGGCCGAGAAACAATATTAGCAGCACCCTAGAAGTCTCTACAGTCCCTTTGTCCCTACTTCCCTCGACAATTCCTGTTATCCTGACTTATAACCCACAGATTACATTTTGCCCATTTCTGTATTGGCTTTAGCTAATCCTGTCTGACTATAATATTTATATCATATTTAAATTTTGTTCATGTAACTTAATTAATTGTTTGCAGTTTAACAACATTAATCAGTTCTCATGCACATTGACGGTCTGCAGATTTTTTAAAGTGGTGACAGGTACATAGGTAACCAAAGTGTAGAGTTTGGCAAATCTTCATCCTCATTATGTTTTCTGGATAATCTCATGAGGATACCGTATGGGATGTCCTTTATTCCTTTGGCCCAGACAGCTTTACTGAGCCTGGTATCTGCACACATCTCTTTCATGGCAAACTTCCAGATCTCTCTGAGTGCCCAAGAGGCATGCTTCGTGAAGCCTTGAAGATGCAAAATTATATTCTCTGTGCGTTGGCCTCTGGCTTCCTCTACTCAACACTGTGTTGGTGAGATTGGTCCCTGTGGCTTCCCAGAGTGGCAGCTCATTCCTTTTCATTGCTGTGTAGTTTTTTGTTGTGGATATGCTACAATTTTACCATCTATTTTAAGGCTGATGATGCACAATTGGAAAGCTTGCAGTTTGTGGCTGTTGGGAAGAGTACTGTTAGGAACAGTGCTGTATGTCATTTGATGGATATTGGTGCTCATTTCAGTTGGCTATATACCTAGGAGTACAATTGCTGGGGCAAATTAGTGTGTTGAATAAGCAACTTGGGCAATGTTGACTCATGCTGAAATTTAGGAACAACACGAATAGACAAGTCGGAACCAATTACCAAGACTGTTAACATAGCTCGACCAGTACACCAATTCAGAGGATATAAACTGTACTCACAAAGACCTTACACTCTTATTGAAAAGACAATACAGAGATTCACCAAGCATATATAGAAGAGAACACTGCACAGAAAATAGCTCAAAGATCCAATCTAGATGCCTGTCTGGTTTGGAGCAGTATGTGCTATAGAGAACAGAGCTGCAAATCTGCTCCCTACAGGGGAGACTAGCGTGTTTTGTTTGGCATAAACCATGTTTTGAAAATCAAGAGATGTCAGAAAGTCTATTTTTAATTTCTCTTCAAAATTTAACCCCTGGCAACACCAGGTCCTCCCTCATTCCTACCTGGCAGGATTTGGCTGGAGCAGAGCAACAGATGTCCCTTCAGATGGGCCATGTGGCCTCCAGGGCACCATGGTCCCCACCAAGCTCTGTTGCCTTCCTCTGCTCTCCCTCCCTGACTCACAACAGCTGCCTCATTCCCGCGGGTATCTGGCTTTCCGCTCCCTCGTACAGAGAATGCCATTTTTCACGTCAGCATTTTCCCTTGCCATGCTTGAGTTGGTCCCCAAGAGACCCCTGCAAGTCACCCTGGGCTTGGTCAGATCATGCCCATCTCAGGGCTGAGGACATGGAAGCTTCCAGAGAATTTAAAACAATGAAATTCACAAGTGGTTATTCTTGCTTTCTAAGTTAAGAGACTGCTTTGAGAGATGTTTTTAAAGATTTATTTTTATTTGTTTCAAAAGCAGAGTTACGGGGTGGGGGGGGGCAGTGAGGGAGAGAGGGAGAGATCTTCCATCCATTGATTTACTCCCTAAATGGCTGCAACAGCTAGGGCTGCACCAGGCCAAAGCCAGGAGCCAGGAGCTTCTTCTGGGTCTCCCACAAGAGTGCAGGGACAGATAGTAGAGACCTAAATATTTGAGCCACCCTCTGCTGCTTCCTAGGTGTGTTAGCAGGAAGCTGAATGGGAAACAAAGCAGCCAGGACTTAAAAGAGACACTCTGATATCAGATGCATCTCCCTTTAAAAAAATTTTTTTAAGATTTATTTTATTGAAAGGCAGACTTACAAAGAGAGAAGGAGAGACCCAGAGAGAGATCTTCCATGAACTGGTTTACTCCCCGGATGGCAGCAATATCCATTGCTGGGCCAGACTGAAGCCAGGAACCAGGAGCTTCTTTTGTGCCTCCCATGTGGGTGCAAGGGCCCAAGCACTTGGGCCATCATCTGTTGCTTTTCTAGGCATATTAACAGGGAGCTGGATCAGAAGTATGAGCAGCTGGGACTTGAACCAGCACCCATATGGGATACTAGTGTTGCAAGCAGTGGCTTTACCCACTACACCACAACGTCAGCCCCTAAAAAGTTTTTAATTTATTTATCTGGGAGGCAAGGAGACAAAGAGTCAGAGGAAGAGTCTGATAGAAAGAGATCTCCCATCTTCTGGTTCACTCCCTCAATGCCTACAGCACCCAGGAGCTAAGGCCAGGAATAGAGAACTCAGTCTAGGTCTGCCATATGGGTGGCAGGGACTCAGTTACTAGAGCTGTCACTGCTGCCTCCTAGGGTCTGCACTGGTGGGAGGCTGCAGTTAGGAGCTGAAGCCAAGTAGGAAACCCAAGCATCCTGATGTGGGACGTGGGCTCCAAGCACATGTCTTAGCCGCAGAATCAAACACCTTCTTCCCCTGGGACTTTTGTAATTAAAAGAGACAGAGACAGGAAGTCCTCTCCTGCAAAAGCAGTGAATTCTTTGGCTGTTCTCTATGTCAGGATGAGAAAACACTTGTGCTTTAGGAGACAAGGCAGCGATGCTCAGAGAGAAGCAGAGCTGAGACAGGGAAACAGGGAGAACTTCAGTCACCATGGCGGAGCTCAGTATCTGAGCCTCTGAACTTGGCCTTCCTCGAATCCACCTCCTACTCTGCTAAGCAGTGATCCCAGTAGCTCCCTTTATTGCTTAAGTGACAATGAGTGGGTTGTGCCATTGTAACTGAAAGTGCCTTCTTGTTACGATCGTCCTAAAAATTGTAAAAATTTCCTGAAGGGGTCTGGCACTGTGGCGTAGTAGGCTAAGCCTCTTCCTTTAGTGTGAGCATCCCATATGGGCACCAGTTCATGTCCCGGCTGCTCCACCTCCAATCCAGCTCTGTGCTATGGCCTGGGAAAGCAATAGATGGCCCAAGTCCTTGGGCCCCTACACCCACGTGGGAGACCCAGAAGAAGTTCCTGGCTCCTGGCTTCGGATCAGCTCAGCTCTGGTCATTGCAGTCATTTGGGGAGTGAACCAGTGGAAAGGAAGACCTCTCTCTCTGGCTCTACCTCTCTCTGTATCTCTGTCTTTCAAATAAAATAAAATAATTCAAAAAAGAAAAACCTCTCTGCTTGACCTCTCTGTTTCTCCCTCTCTCCGTCTGTAACTCTACCTCTCTAGTAAAGTTAAAGTTTTAAAAAATTGTCTGAAGTCATGGGAGCAACCAGAGATAGCAATAAAGAGAATCCAAGTCAGAAAAGTCCTTTCTTCACCCTTCTAAATCTCTGTCGTCGCCTTCTCTGAACAGAGCTAAAGGCTTAGTCTGGACTGCTTGAAAGAATGGGTATGGGAGCCAGCGCCGCGGCTCACTAGGCTAATCCTCCGCCTTGCGGCGCCGGCACACCAGGTTCTAGTCCCGGTCAGGGCGCCGGATTCTGTCCCGGTTGCCCCTCTTCCAGGCCAGCTCTCTGCTGTGGCCAGGAAGTGCAGTGGAGGATGGCACAGGTACTTGGGCCCTGCACCCCATGGGAGACCAGGAAAAGTACCTGGCTCCTGCCATCGGATCAGTGCGCCGGCCGCGGCGGCCATTGGAGGGTGAACCAACGGCAAAGGAAGACCTTTCTCTTTGTCTCTCTCTCTCACTGTCCACTCTGCCTGTCCAAAAAAAAAAAAAAAATGGGTATGGGTACTTCTGGGTCTTTTTCAGACTGACGTTTTTGAGATCTGAAGCTGGCTGTTATATTCTGGGGTTTCTCTTGCTTGAAATCATTACTAAACGCTCACAGGAATAGTTGTCTCAATTACAACCCCCTCAGCTAGTACCCTGCCTAAGAGATGGTGCAGAAAATGCTGTCAAGCTGGCTGAAAAGGTGGCCAGCACTGCATGGCTAAAAGGCTCTTCATCCTATACCACTAGAAGTTCCTGTTCTCAAGGTCAAGGGGAAAAGCTGCCTGGCATTTAGTGTGATCTTGTCTTGCAGTGTCTGCAGAGCCAAAGAATTTTTTTCCACCAGGAAAAGCTGACGCTGGGGAACAAGGCCATACAGAGTGATGTATGCATCAGAGTGTGTTAGGCTACAAGTTATAGAAAAAGAAACAAGAGTGCATTTTTAAATAAAACTCTCTCACCCATAAGAAGTCAGGAGCATTAAGGAGGTTGTGGGGTGTTTCCTGGACTCAGCAATGTCATTGAGGCCGTTGATGTTTTTCCTCTTATCTCTGCCATCTTCTTTGAATTAATGATACAAAGCTTACTGCAGCTCCAGTCATCACATCGTTCCAGAAGAATGCCCAAAGGCCAGAAGGAAGGGCATTTTCTCCTCTTGCATTATTTATATCAGAGATAAAATTTCTCTTCTCCCATGCTTCCTCTTGAGCTCATTGGTCATAGTTTCACCACCTAGAAAAGCAAATGAAGTGGCTAAGACAGCTTTAGACTGACATATCTCAGCCATTGCACTATTAGCACACAGGGCAAGAT
Organism: Oryctolagus cuniculus; assembly: GCF_051225735.1. NCBI lineage: Eukaryota > Metazoa > Chordata > Mammalia > Lagomorpha > Leporidae > Oryctolagus > Oryctolagus cuniculus. Next base: position 84,366,146 of record NC_142876.1, read on the forward strand.
AACTCTTTCTTGTGGGGGCTGCCATACATATTATACAAAATTTAGAAGCATCCTGGACTCTCCTGACAAGACGTCAGAAGCGCTTCCTTATCAGGATCATCAGAACCGCCTCAGACATTGTCCCATGTCCCTTTCAGACAGAATGGCCCCAGCTGAAAACCACTGGTTTGTGGTCTTCAGCACGCCTCTTCCCTGGAGACAGGGAAGGATTTCCTTTCCAAAACGCAGAGCAGAATCAATACCTGACACCGTTAGGGTCCTGCCAGCCAAGGATACAGCAGGGAGGTTCAGAGGAATAGAGAAGCTGACTCTTGGGGACACAAGTAGGAAATTGGTAGAGAGCTAGAAGTCCTGTTACGGAATCAAGATTTCAGAGACGAGAACTAGTAGGTGATTCCACATGTTGATGACGTCGGCCCAAGGAAAGGAAGGAAGAAAGAATGGACTTAAAAAAAAAAAAAAAAGATGTATTTATTTATTTGAAAGACAGAAATGACACACCCTGAGAGAGAGGAAGAGAGGGAGAGAGAGAGAGAGAGAGAATCATCCATCTGTTGATCAACTCCCCAAATGGCCACAGCAGCCAGGGCTGATCAGGCCAAAGTCAGGAGCCAGGAACTTCTGAGTCTCCCACGTGGGTGCGGGGGCCCAAGCACTTGAGCCATCCTCTGCTGCTCTCCTAGGTGCATTATCTGGGAGTTGGGTTGGAAGTGAAGCAACCATGGGCTCAACACTAGTTGCAGGCATCGCAGGCAGCAGCCCAATCCAGTCCAAGGCTCCACGACCCCCTGCCAGAGCATGAACTTTTACTAGGGACCTCCACGTACCAGATAGAAGATGCACTCATTACCTGGATTTTACTTCTAATCCTTAGAGCCATGCAGTCAAAGAGACTAAACTTGTGCCTGTTAACTCCAAGAGGATAACAGGTAACTTGGGGCAGACACTACAAGAGGCAGATTTGCTTCTTCTTTTTGCTCCATGAACTCTGGGCAGTCTAGAGAAGCCTAATGGGCCCCCGCTCAGAATAACGTAATTTCAGCCCTACCTTAACATGATTCACCTGAGTTCTTTCTCACTGAGGACTGGAGGAGGAATGATTGGGGGGATTTAAGAGGGAATTTCTGTCTTCTTTCATATGATTGTGGACTTTTCAAACCCTCTCCAGATGATTTGCTTTAATTCTGGTTTTTCTAATTGTAAAACCAATGCATCTTGATTGCAGTAAATAAATAAATAAATAAAGATGTTCATATTCTCTTCACCCAAATAGAGTAATTACTACTGACGTTCTTGTAGATCCTTCCAGGCATGTGTATTTATATATTTATCAACAGATACACTTTTTTCAACAAAATGGTACATTGCATAATTATTTGTAACTTGCTTTTTTTCACTTAACAGCTCAGAAACATTTTTTAAGATTTATTTATTTGAAAAGCAGAGTTGTGGGCATTTGGGGAGTAAACCATCAGATAGAAGATTCTGTATGTGTGTGTCTCTCTCTGTTTCTCTCTCCCTCCCTCCCTCTTCCTTTCAAATACAAATAATAACTACAAAAACTTTTTAAAGCTCACCTGATAAATGTATCCTGTTCAAAATAAATTAGTCACCTATGTAGGTTTTTTTAAAAAAGATTTTATTCATTTATTTGAAAGGTAGAATTACAGACAGAGATGGAGACAGAGAAAAAGGTCTTCCTGGCTTCAGTCTGGCCCAGCCTTGGCCATTATGCCATGTAGGGCCTGAAACAGTGGATGGAAGATTTCTCTCTCTCTCTCTTCATCTCTCTCTCTCTGTGTCCTTTCTCTCTCTCTCCTGTAATTCTGCCTTTTAAAAAAATAAAATCAGTATTTTTTTAAAAAAAAAGTCATAGGCTCAGCCTAGTGGCTTCAATGGAATTGGGGTCCACTAATGTAGACTACCCAAAAGAGATATGGTCATTTTTAAATAGTTTTTTTCCCTATGAGCTTATTATAAAAATTTAAAGACAGAGACATGTCTAAAGGGGGAAAAAAAAACTGGTGGCTAGCATTGTGGTGTAGCATGTTAAGCCACAGCTTATGACACCGACATCCCACATCAGAGTGCCTGGTTCTAGTCTCGGCTAATCCACACTTCCAATCCATTTTCCTGCTAGTGCACCTGGGAGGCAGCAAATTATGGCTCAAGTATTTGGGCTCCTGCCCCCCTGATGGAGTTCCTGAATCCTGACTTCGTTCTGGTCCAGCCATTTGGGGAGTGAATCAGTAGATGGAGACTCTCTCTTTCTCTCTCTTTTGAATTATTTTATTTTATTTGAAAGATACAGAGAGAGGTAGAGCCAGACAGAGAGAGGTCTTCCATTCTGCTGGTTCATTCCCCAAATGACCGCAACAGCCAGAGCAGGGATGCAGGACTGTTCTCCTAGGCCAAGGCAGAGAGCTGGATAGGAAGGAAGAGGAGCAGCCGGGACTCGACCCGGCCCCATATGGGATGCTGGCGCTGCAGGCTGGGGCTTTAACCCACTGCGCCTCAGCGCTGGCCCCTCTCTGTCACTCTCTAGCTGTCTCTTCATCTCTCTTTGCCATTAAATAACACTTAAAAAGAGAAGATCTGCAGCCAGTGTTGTGGCACAGTAGGTTAAAGCCCCGGTCTTCAGCGCTGGCATACCATATGGGTGCCAGTTCAAGTCCCGGCTGCATTACTTCCAATCCAGCTCTCTGCTGTGGCCTGGGAAGCAGTGGAAGATGGCCCAAGTTCTTGGGGCCCTGTACCCATGTGGGAGACCCAGAATTAGCTCAGTTTTGACTATTACAGCCATTTAGGGAGTGAGCCAGTGGATGGAAGATCTCTCTCTCTCTCTCTCTCTCTCTGGTGGCTCTACCTCTCTTTGTAACTCTTTCAAATAAATATAATAAATCTTTAAGAGAGAGAGAGAGAGAGAAGAGGGGCCGGCACTGTGGCATAGTGGTAAAGCCACCACCTGCAGTGCCCACATTCCCATATGGGCACCAGTTCGAGTCCTGACTCCTCCACCTCCAATCCAGCTCTCTGCTATGGCCTGGGAAAGCACTGGAAGATGGCCCAAGTCCTTGGGCCCCTGTATCGATGTGAAAGGTCAGAAAGAAGCTCTTGGCTCCTGGCTTCAGATTGGCTCAGCTGTCGCCATTGCAGCCATTTGGCAAGTGAACCAGCGGATGGAAGACTTTCTCTCTCTCTCTCTCTCTCTCTCTCTCTCTCTCTCTCTCTTCCCCCCCCCGCCCCTGTCTTTCAAATAACTAAATCTGTAAACAGAGAGAGAGAAGAAAACTTCTGTTACCCAAATTTTTGCCCTCCAGATAACAGTAATATTAATGTGTATTTCCTATACACTAGGAAGTTTGTCCTGAAAAAAACTTATGAGTCAGGTAGGATTATTATTCCTATTTTGAAAACAGAGAAAATAAGATTTGAGTAAGTTTGTTTAAGATCATACAATAAGCATGAGATAGAGATGAAATTCAGCCCTGTTCTGATGATTCCAGATCTATTACCTGTTATTTCATATTGTTGATATTTACAGATATGCATTTTTCTGTGCATATATATGATGTACAATATCACACAACATTAAACTCCTGAAATATGTAAGTTTATATCCTGCCTTCAGAAAACTAGTATTACATCATGAACAGCTTCAAAGTCCCTTTTGGGTTCTATAGGTAGTCAAGATATTGCCTGCAACACCTACATCTCATATCAGAGTGCCTGGATTCAAGTCCTGACTCTGCTCCCAATTCAGCCTTACTGTTAATGTGTACCTTGGGAGGCAGCCAGTGATGGCTCAAGTACCTGGGTCCCGGCCACCCACATAGGAGACTCAGATTGAGTTCCCAGCTCCTGGCTTTAGCCTAGCTCAGCCCTAGCTATTTGGGGAGAGAAAAAGCCAATGGGAGATCTGTGTGTGTGTGTCTGCCTTTCAAATAAATAAATAAAATGTTTAAATATATGTAATAGACATGTTGCTTATTGGAATTCTTTCTAAATAGTTTGGGTTTTTTGTTACTTTTATTCGGCATAAAACCTATTGTATCCATTACATCTTCTAGCTGGTTATTGCTGGCTTCCAAAACACTATGGATTTTTATTTAAATCATATGGAGGCAATTTACTGTAACTTCTCTTATATATTCTAAGAACTGTGTCATTCTTTGCAATAACATTTTTAGTATTTTTATTTCATGTCTTCTTTACATTGGCCAGAATATCCAATCTTCAGTTGAATTGTAATGGGAATGTGTTTCACTATTAATTTTGTTTGCTGCTGATATGACATAAGTGTTCTTTTTATATTAAGGAAATATGTTTTCTCTAAAACATTTTTGCCAGATATGAACTTGATTAAATTCGATGTGTTTTCTACATGTACTAAATACTAATTTTTATATTAAACCCACCAAAGCATCATGTTATAATTTTCTAGTAGAAGCCTTCTTTGAACCACTTGAATTATCTGTACTCATCACACATGATTATTATAATGTAATGTTGAATTTAAATGGTTCATGACTGATCTTATCATGGGAAAGTTTGTGTATCAAACACAGGAATTTTCTGGTTTTTTAAGATTTGAAACTATTTCCTTGGTATCAGAGCCATTTTAGAGGGAAATTTTGGTAGATAGCTCAATTTTCTTTCACACTTATTTTGTTGTATTATGTTCTTACAGATAATCAGCTGGTGTTTTTAAATCCTCAAACATTAATAGAGAAAAAAGTTGAGAATTATTTATCAATTATATGGTTATTCATTTTCAAATTCATTACCTTTTGTTCTACTCTTTCCTTCAATTTTCAACATGTATGTTTTGTCATTTTGCTAAATGCCTGTGCTGAACATTTACTTTATTTATTTTTATTCATTTTTATTTAATAACCAAAACATGTAACCCATTGATGTTGCTCAGATTTTGGGTTTGGTAGACTTGTGATAATAATCTCTCATTTTAAAAATGTATTCGAGAGAAAGTGAGCCTCCCATCCGCAAGCGAACTCCCCCAAATGCTCAGATGCAATGGAACACGAACGCGTCTGTTTCAGCCTTTCTCATGTTCAGTTGCAGTTACTGTGTTTTCTCTCTAATGTGGTTTGGAGAGGGTTTGGAGGTCCCCCGAAGGTTTTGTATTGACTGGACTCCCAGCGTGGCAATACGGGGAGCTGGTAGAACCTTTAAGATGAGATGTCCTGAAGTCGCTGGGGAACCCACCATCAGAAGGAATTAGTGGAGTTCTTCCCAGTGGTTTGTTATAAAGGGAGAAATCGTGGCCCACCCAGCTCCCTCTGCTTCCTGGTTGAAGGCATAATCTTCTTGCCCCTTCTACACACTCCTGCCATTGCTATCCACCATGGGCTTGCAGGTTCCATGCTCTTGAACCTCCAAGATATAAGCTGAATTAATTTCATTTCTTTATGAAGTTAGCTGTCTTGAATATTTCATTGTAGTGATGCAAAACTAACTAATAAGCTATCCTTTTCTGTATGAAAATTTTCTAAAATTTTCTATGTTCTGTTTTTCTTCAAATGATTATAGAATTATTTATCAATTATATAGCTATTCTTTTTCACATTCACTAACTTTTGCTCTACTATTTCCCTTTATTTCTTTTTTAAGATTTATTTATTTATTTATTTATTCGAGAGGCAGAGTTACAGACAGAGAGAGGGAGATACAGACAGAGAGGTCTTCCATCTGCTGGTTCACTCCCCAAATGGCTGCATTGGCCAGAGCTGGGCCTAGCTGAAGCCAGGAGCCAGGAACTACTTCTGGGTCTCCCATGTGGGTGCAGAGACACAAGCACTTGGGCCATCTTCCACTGCTTTCCCAGGCCATTAGCAGGGAGTTGGATTGGAAGTGGAGCAGCCGGGACATGAACCAGCGCCCATGTGGGATGCCGGCTCTGCAGGCCGAGGCTTAACCTTCTAGGCCACAGCACCAGCCCCTCCCTCTATTTTCAATGTGTATGTTTCCTCATTTTGTTGTTTGTGTGTTGAACATTTATTTCACTTATTTTTATTCTTTCTTATTTAATAACATAAATATTTAAACCAATGATTTTGCTTGGAGAGTGGCTTGGTAGTCTCTAAGCATAATCTGTTTTAAAAAATTTATTTGATGAGGCCAGTGCTGTGGCATAGCAGGTAAAGCCCCAGCCTGCAGTGCCAGCATCCCATATGGGCGCTGTTTCGAGTCCTGGCTGCTCCACTTCCAGTCCAACTCTCTGCTATGGCCTGGGAAAACAGTAGATGTCCCAAGTCCTTGGGCCCCTGCACTCATGTGGGAGACTCAGAGGAATCTCCTAGCTCCTGGCTTCAGATAGGTAAGCATTTTGATGTATTTCTGAAATGTCTTCCTTGCACTTCTACCATTCCTTTCTTATTTGATTGCATCTATGTTCAGGATATTGAAACATATCTTTTCATTTGGGAAATTATTTTCTCATTCTGCTAACACAATCTTGATTTTTCTTTTTTTTTAAGATTTATTTTATTTTATTTGAAAGAGGGGGAGGGGGAAGACAGAGAGAGGGAGGGAGGGAGGGAGGGAGGGAGGGAGAGAGAGAGGGAGAGAGAGGTCTTCGATCTCCTGGTTCACTTCCCAGATGACTGCAATGGCCAGAGCTGAGCTGATCCGAAGCCAGGAGCCAGGAGCTTCTTCCGGGTCTCCCATGCAGTGCAGAGGCCCAAGTACTTGGGCCATCTTCTCCTGCTTTCCCAGGCCATTAGCAGGGAGTTGGATCGGAAGTGGAGCAGCCGGGACTTGAACCTGCACCCATATGGGATGCTGGCACTGCAGGCTGGGGCTTTAACCCTCTGAACCACAGCACCAGCCCCCCCAAACTTAATTTGTATAAATAGTAATAGATGCCCATGAGGAGGATATAGTCTCTAGATACAAATGTACATATTGAATCCTATAAGTTTGCTGTTTGTATTCTCTTCTCTATCTATCTTTATATACTTTTTAAAAGAAGCTATATTTATTATTTGAAAGACAGAGTTATGGGGGAGGGGTGGAGAGGAGAAAGGGAGGGAGAGAGAGAGAAAAAAAAGAGAGAGAGAGAAAGAGAAAGCGATCCATCTTCCATCTGCTGATTCACTCCCCAGATGGCCTCAACGGACAGGGCTGGGCCAGGCAGAAGCTGGCAACTAGGAACTCCATGCAGGCCTCTCACATAGGTGGTAGGAGCCCAAGCACTTGAGCCATCTTCTACTGCTTTCCCAGGCACATTAGCAGGGAGCTGGATCAGAAGTGGAGCTCAGGAGCTGGTGCTGTGACATAGCAGGTAAAGCCGCCACCTGCAGTGCCGGCATCCCATATGGATGCCAGTTCGAGTCCTGGATGCTCTACTTCCTATCCAGCTCTCTGCTATGGCCTGGGAAAACAGTAGAAGATGGCCCAGGTCCTTGGGCCCCTGCACCCACATGGGAGACCTGGAAGAAATTCCTGGTTTATGGCTTCAGATTGGCACAGCTCCGGCCACTGTGGCCATTTGGGGAGTGAACCAGCAGATGGAAGACTTCTCTCTCTGTCTCTCCTTCTCATTGTCTGTAACTCTACCTGTGAAATAAATAAATAAAATCTTTTTTAAAAAAATATGAAGCTCATATGGTATCACAGACAGAAGCTTAACCTGCTGCACCACAATGCCAGCACATATCTAGATATTTATATATATATAATATATAAATGTATATGTATATATACATACATATATATATGTCTCTGTGTGTGTGTGTGTGTATTTTTTTTTTTTTTTTTTGGACAGGCAGAGTTAGTGAGAGAGAGAGAGAGAGAGAGAGAGGCAGAGAGAAAGGTCTTCCTTTTTCCGTTGGTTCACCCCCCAAATGGCCACTACGGCTGAAGCTGTGCCAATCTGAAACGCGCTGCGCCGATCCAAAGCCAGAAGCCAAGTGCTTCCTCCTGCTCTCTGACGCGGGTGCAGGGCCCAAGGACCTGGGCCATTCTCCACTGCCTTTCCGGGCCACAGCAGAGAGCTGGCCTGGAAGAGAAGCAACCGGGACAGAATCCAGCACCCCGACCAGGACTAGAACCCGGGGTGCCAGCGCCGCAGGCAGAGGATTAGCCAAGTGAGCCGAGGCGCCAGCCAATTTGTAGTTTTTTAATAAGCAATTTTGTAAAACTATATAAGAAATGTTTTAAAACCTCCCTTTTATCCTTTACTCCTTTTTTCTGAACCTGTGATAAAAGATGCATTTAGGTTATTGACTGTTCCATCTTTGTTGTTAACTGTAAGTTTTCTCAGGATAAAGTCACCTCTTTTGTCCCACGAATGGTTTTTGGTATCAGACTCTAAATCCTCAGAAAGTAATCTTCCCACCCTGTGTTTTGTTGTTCTCGCTTGCCAGGAAAATCATCCTCACCCTTGTCTGTCTAAGCATTTCTTGTTCATCTCTGTTAGGCATGGATTTTGTAAGCGATGTGTTGTATTTTGTTTTCATTCTTTGAGCCTCTGTTGATTCATAGTGAAGAAAGTCTTTTACGTTCTTTTAAGGAAGCAGGCTGCAGGGTTTCATGAGATGGGCCAGTTGTTTTCTTAACACAGCGCCATTTGACTTAGAGTTGCTGAAAATGCCTCTGAGAGTCTACGTTTGAGTGGTAGGGGCCAGTTTTTGCATTTCTCTTAGACTTGGTAAGTATCTGAGTGGAAGTTGGCACGTACAGTGACAGGGCCCACAAGCAGATGCCCTTTTAAATTAGAGTCTGCACGTCCAAGTCTTCATGCCTCATCCTTTAACAAAGGAAATAAGTCACTGCCGGGAATAAGCTCTAATCGTGTGCTCATCTTTATGTCACTCATTGCATTCAGCTCTCTCCCAAGGAGGCCTGATGTAGATAGAACTCATACTAATTCAGTTCTGCTTCACAGGTATGTATTGGCCTGCCATGGACTGGGCTCATTTTCATATATTTATCCACTTAACAAGAATCGGCACTCACTTGTGCAAGCAAGATACTATTCTGATCCCTGGAGATGAAGTAGTGAACAAGACAAAGTATGTGTGCCCTTGAGGACAGCACATTTTCACACACACACACACACACACACAGTCACAATTAAAAATAAATACATGATTTCAGGTAGTGATATGTGTTGTACATAAGGATAGCACTGAGCCACTCTACAAGGTGTAACAAGCGTAGTAGGTAGCTGGTTCAGATGAGCTGATCAGGGCAGAGACACTGGAGCAGAGACCTGAGTGAAGTCAGGGAGCAGCCCTGGAGATCTGGGAGCACTGCACTGCAGGCAGAGGCGGCACTGCTAGGCCCCCAGGCCCTGAGACATGAGCAGGCTGTGGCCCTGGATGGACACTCAGAGCGACGCTCTTTGTCATTCAAGAGTCAGAGTCCTGGGCAGAAGCACTGGGTGGTTGCTCCTGGTTCACAGCTGCTGAACAAATAACAGTGTTTATGGCAGCGCACCACCTTGGCTTCCCAACATGCCCTTTCTTACTTAGATTAAAAGAAAAAAGATTCCAGCTAACATTTTCCACCAAATCCCGTGGCGCATGTATGTACCCACTTCCCAGACAAAGGCATCCCAAGATCCCTTCAGTTCCTGCATCCAGCTCAAAGTGCAGGATTTCCACACAGGGACCATTCCTCTAACTCTTTCAGGTCACTATTTTCATCTCACTATTTCATCTCACTATCCTTTGAATTCAACTATAACACACCCTATATAACAGAAGTATGGAACAGAAAGAAATTAACAAATACAAATATATATGCATATATTTTATTAAAGTGTGTATTAAAGTAAATACAGGATACTAAGACTATGCTAAAATTATTTCTATTCTAAAACTATAAGAGTCATCAATTAAAGAGAGGGTGGTTAGGGACCAGGCATGTGGCACAGAGGCTAAGGCGCTGCTGGGGATGCCTGCGTCCCATATAGGATCCCTAAGCCAGAGTCCTGGCTCCATTTCCAAGTTCAGCTTCCTACTAACACAGACTCTGGGAGGCAGCAGGTGATGGCTCAAGTGGGAGACCCATGTGGGAGAACCAGACTGTGTCTCTGGCTTCAACCAGGCCTAGCCCTGGCTTTTGTAGGCATTTGGGGAACAAACCAGTAGATGGAAGATATATCTTTCTCTCCCTTTCTCTCTCTTCATCTCTCCCTCTCCTACTCTATCTCCCTCTCCCTCTCCCCACCTTCTGGCTCTATGCCTTTCAAATAGATAAACAAAAACAAATAAATTATTGCTTAAAAAAACAAGGTTCCGATATACATGAAAATTAAAACAAGGCAACAAAATCCTTTGTATGACTGGAAACATTTTCAAAGAATCTAAGTGATTTCACTTACGTAAGTACTGGCGACGTATGCATCCCATGCAGGAGACTTGGGTTGAATTCCAGGCTGCAGGCTTTAGCCTGGCCCAGTTCCAGCTATTGAGGGCGTTTAGGGGATGAACCAAGAGATAGAAGCTTTCTCACTTACTCTCTAGCTCTGACTTCCAAATAAATAAAATTGAATCTCCATTTAAGAGACAAAACATTAAGAATTTTTCTTTGGTTTATTTCATTTAACACCATGACTTCCACTTCCACCTATTTTACTGCAAATTTCATGGTTTCATTTTTTTTCATGATTGAATAATATTCCATTGTGTTTATACACACCACATTTTCTTGATCCTTTTATCCAACAGTGGACACCTAGGATGATCCCACAACTTGGCTATTGAGAATAGTGCTACAGTGAACATGGGCATGTCCTTTGATGTGTTTCTATGATATCCCTTTTTTATTTCAGCCATCCTAGTAGGTGTGAAGTGGTATCTCCCTGTAATTTTAAATTACATCTCTCTAATGCCTAATTATATTAACTAATATCTTTTCATGTGCTTCTTGATAATCAATATAACTTCTTTGGTGAAATTTTTTTTTCAGATTTGGAGGAGAGCTTTCCCATCATGATGTTCTTAAAGTTGCAGGTCAGAAGCCACACGTTGGTCATGATCAGCAGGCGGGAACCCCGGTAAGTGGCATTTCACCCCATCAGATCTGATAATGGACAACTTGGAGGGCTCTGTAGTGCCTTGTAAAGAAGTGAGTTAGTTTCAGAGAATGAGAAAGAGAAAGAAGTCTTCTAGCTGCTGCTTCACTTTCCAAATGGCCAGGCTGAAGCCAGGAGCCGAGAGCTTCATCCAGGTCTGCCACATGGATGCAGGGGCCCAAGCACTTGGACCATCTTCCATGGCTTTCTCAGGTGCATTAGCTTGGAGCTGGATGGGAAGTGGAGCAGCCAAGACTTGAACTGGCACCCATATGGGATGCTGGCACTACAGGTAGCCCCTTAACCCACTGCACCATAGCACCAGCCCCTCTTTGGTCAAATTCCTATTCAAATCTCTTGCTCATACTTGCGTTTAACTGTATTGTTATCTGAGTTGCAAGGAAGGATACAAGGCCTTTAACAGATGATTTGCAAATGTTTTCTTTCAGTGTATGCTTCACCCTTTCAGTTAACAGTGTTATTTCAAGTGTATGAATGTTTTATTTTGACAAAGTTCAATTTATCAATTTTTTCTTTTATTGTGCTTTTGGTATGCTAAGAACTTTCATTTTGTTCAAGGAAGACACCATATTTTTAAAATAATTTTTCTTATTTATTTGAAAGGCAGACAGCATAAGAGAGAGAGAGAGAGAGAGAGATCGTCCATTTGCTGGTTTATTCCCAAAATGTTTCCAACAACCAGGGCTGGACCAGGTCAAAGACAGGAGACTGGCACTCTTTCTGAGTCTCCTATGTTGGTAGCATGGCCCCAAGCACTTGAGCTGTCACCTGCTGCCTCCTGTTGCACATTAGCAGGAAGCTGGGTTGAAAGCAGAGACTTGAACCCAGGCCCTCTAATATGGAATGCAGATGTCCCATGCAGCATCTCAACTGCTGCACCAAACACTCACCCATAAGATAATGTAAAAATGTATAATACAGGGCCGGCGCTGTGGCACAGTAGGTTAATCCTCTGCCTTCAGCGCTGGCATTCTATATGGGCACCAGTTCTAGTCCTGGCTGCTCCTCTTCCAATCTAGCTCTCTGCTGTGGCCTGGGAAAGCAGTAGAAGATGGACCAAGTCCTTGGGCCCCTGCACCCACATGGGAGACCTGGAAGAAACTCTTGGCTCCTGGCTTTGGATGGGCGCAGCTCCAACTGTTGCAGCCATTTGGGGAGTGAACCAAGAGAAGGAAGACCTTTCTCTCTCTCGCTCTCTCTCACTGTCTGTAACTCTACCTCTCAAATAAATAAATAAAATATTTTTAAAAAGTATAATACATACAGTTCCCCCCCCCATGAAATTTTGAATGACTCTATTATTGTGGTAGGAACAGTCTCCTAATCTAATGTCTGCTTTGCAAGGTATAAAATCAATCACCGGGGAAAACATTTTGCTGTCAGTGCGGACTACGTGTGCAGGTCATTCTCTGAGTGTTTGCCAGTGTATCTGCAAATGTATCTGTCTGTCTGCACCTTCCATCTGATTTCATGGGAAACTTTGCATCATTGACTTAATCCTGCACCACAATGAAATGCCCTGTTTTGAAAGCAAGGGTCAAAAAAACTTCACATGTTCAGCCCCACTGAACCTGGAGTAAGACAAAGGAAGATGAGAGACAGTACAGGGTGAGTATCCTTCATCCAAAACAGTTAGGACCAGAAGATTTTGATTTTTCAGATGTCTCTGGATTCTGAAATATTTGCATATGCATAATGATATATCTTGGCCATGAGACCCAAGTCTAAACATGAAATTTGTTTGTGTTTCATATGCACACAGCCTGAAGGCAATTTTACACAATTTTGTTAGTGTGACTGTATTTCAACTGCAACCAATCACATGAGGTCAGATGTGAAATTTTCCACTTGTGGCATCATTTTGGAGCTCAAAATTTTCAGATTTCGAATTTTTGTGTTAGGCATGTTCAACCTGTAATATCTATGAGCCTCCTTGTAGAGTCAAACAGTACTTGAGTTACTGCTTTGTCACTTAACCAGCAGTAAGATGCCTGGGCAACTTATCTCTAGGCCACAGGTAATCTTTTATTTTTTATTTTTTATGTGTTTACTTAACTTACTTGAGAAGCACAGACAAAGACATGGAGCTCCCATCCTGTGAATTCGCTCCCTTACTCGTAGTGGCCAGGCCGAAACCTGGAGCTGGGAACTCAATCCTGGTCTCCCACGTGGGTGGCAGGAACTGAACAACTTGAGCTATCTCAGCTGCTGCCCAAAATGTTCGTTAGCAGGAAGCTGGAATCAGGAGCAGAGCCAGGAATAGAACCTGGGTATTCTGATGGGGCACACAGGCACCTCAGCCAGCATCTTAACTGTGGTCTTTTTATAAGATGGTAGCAGTTATAGTTAGGCTACGCTGCCCTGCCAGGTACTAAGCTGTCTATAAATTTCAGTCATCATTGTTGGTGTAATTATTGTTGCCATCATTAATATTTTATGAGGAGCAGCAAGAAAGAACTCCCAAAGTGTCAACTCTTTCGAATCTGGGATTGTTAAGATATGCAAAAGTCACAAAGATTCCTCGCTACTCATAGTGGGGCATGAGGACCCGCAGCATCTGCGGCATCTGGAAGCCTGTTAGTAATGGGGGCGCTCAGGCACTGCGGACAGCACTGGAATCTGCATTTTAACAAGGTGCCTGCCTGGCTCGCGAGCCCATCACAATTGGAGAAGTGCTAGAATCTTCCCAGCTTGGGGTTGGTGGGTGAGAGTGACTGACCACTTTGTGCTCCTGCAGCTCCACCCACTACGTGACTACTGCACTGTCCTTCCTCCACCGGACAGATGTCCTTCAAGGAGCCCACGCTTGGCTTAAGGCTCTCTCTAGCTGAGCAGAGCAGTGGAGGGAGAGTCCAGGCTTATCTGAGAGGCACTTTACAGTTAATCAGTGTTCAATCAGGAGGCTCTGTCGAGAGAGGGTTTGTTGTGTCATTTCAAGGAACAAGCCTCAAAGCCTCAGATAAGCAACAATTCCACAGACAAGATAGGGACAGATTAAGTCAGGGGGGTTGGCTTTCCCCGCCCCAGGAGCCAATTATAAGCTGACAAAACCAAGGGATCAGAGCTCCCAGTTAATCTTTCAAAGAGTCAACATCTGCTTAAACTGCTTAAACACCAAGTGTGGCCCTTCTGATGGGCATTTGTGGACTGGGACTCTCCCCAGAGTCCTGGGCTGTTCCAGAATAAAGGGCTCATCTTTTCAGGGCCGGAGTTTCTGGTGCAGTGGGTTAACCTGCCGCCTGTGACATCAGCATCCCATGTCAGCACCGGTTCATCTGAGATGCTCCGCTTGGATCCAGCTTCCTGCTCATGTACCTAGGAAAGCAGTGGGAAACGGCCCAAGTGCTTCAGTCCCTGTAAACCCTGTGGGAGACCCGGATGGAGTTCCAGGCTCTTGCCTTTGGCCTGGCCCAGCCCCAGTCACTGAGGCCATATGAGAGGTGAACCAACAAATGGAGATCTGTGTGTGTGTGTGTGTGTGTGTCACCCTGTCTCTCAGCTGTATTTCTGCCTTTCAAGTAAATTTTTAAAAAGCAAAAGAAAAATGCCATCTTTTCTTGACTGCCTGACCCAGCTTTCCCCAAATCTTTGAAAAGCAGTGCCTTTGACTAAACAGCAGAGTCCCTGCTCTCATTTTTTGATGAGAAGCCCCAGGGAAAAACACATAGGGAAAGTTGCCCCAGAAAAGCACACACCCAGGGTTCTGTTTTTGCGGAAGGGGAAGCTAAGATTTGCCCAGGAACATTTGCGATCAAGGGTGGGGGTTTGGAGGGGGATTGAGTGTTAAAGGCCAACTTCCACAAACGCCAGAGCAGGGTCTCTGGAAGTGTTTCTTTTTTCTTGACCCCCACCCTTCATAAACCAGCACTGAAAACACAGCAAGGTAAGCTCAATAACCAAGACTTCCCAGGAGGAAGGGCCATTGGAACTGAATCTTGCAGGACAAGCGTGAGTTAGAAGGGGAGGAAAAGTGCTTAGAGGACAGGTTTTTAAACTCGTGATGTAACTCCCATATCATAGACTCACCCTTTCTAAAAATTTTTATTGAAGGTATTTACATTTCACATATTCCATTAAAAAACTCACCCCTGTTAAGTGCATAATTCAATGGTTTTTTATACATTTATGAAGCTGTGAAGCCGTCATCACTAACTAATTCCGCAATCAACATTCATCACCCCAAAAATGAATCCCAACATCCACCGGCAGTCATTTGCCATCCCCTCCCTCCGCCAGCCCCTGGCAAATAATCTAAATTTTTGTCACTCCCCAAATGCTAGCAAATGGCCAGGACTGGGGTTGAAGCTGGGAGCTGAGAACTCGATCTAAGACTCCCCCATGGGTGGCAGGGACCCAAATACTTGAGCTGTCACTGCTGTCTTCCATGGTGTGCGTTAGCAGGAAGCTGGAGTCAGGAGGCAGAATTGGTATGGAACCCAGGTACTCTGCTAGGCTAAATGCCTGCATCAGTAACAGGACAATTTTTGAAAGAGAGAAAGAGCTAGCCCGCAAGGTGATGTGGTCGAAATTCCCTAAATCTAGGAAGAGTAGTTAAAAGGTATCTTTTCATTGTAGTTTAAAAAGTACTCAGTGGTTTGTTGTTGTTGTTGTTGTTGTTTTTAAATCAGGTTTGGGGAGGTCATCAAATCAGGAGACAACTATCATTCAAAGAAATAAATTGTTACAGTTCCAAAGAAGAGGGGACAGGGCATGTCACGTGGGGCCACATGGGGTAGCCTCAGTGTCAGTCAGAGGGAAGGGAAGGCATGGCCCAGAGACTTCTCTGTGGTTTCCACAGGAAGAAATTGGAAAGGCAGGGTGGAGGGTGGAGAAGTTGAGTAATTTGGGATTGTTCGGTTTGAATAGTTTCAGTGGGCTTTGTTTTGTTGTTGTTGTTTGGTTGTTTGTTTTGAAAGGCAGAGTTACAGAGAGAGAGGGAGAGATCTTTCATCTGATGGCTCACTCCCTAAATGGCCACAACAACTGGGGCCAGCCCGGGCCAGGCCGGGCCTGTTCTAGAAGCCCAGTTTGCTCCAGGCCACTCATGTGAATGCAAAGGCAGAAGCACTTGCGCCGTCTTCTGCTGCTTTCCCTGGCATATTAGCAAGAGTTGGATCTGAAGTGGAGCAGCTGGGTCTCAAACCAGTGCTGATTTGGGATACTGAGTCACAGGTGGCAGCTTAACTTGCTATGCCCAATGCCAACCCCATTTAGTGGACTCTTGACTGTATGATATATATTAATCAGATTTTTGTTACTGCAACCAAAAACCTGAAGCAACCAAACTATATAAAGAAAGAGGTTTATTTCACTCATGGTTTTGAAGGTTCACAGTTAGGTGGGCTCCATAGTTTGACTTCCTTTGGTGCTGGCCTTCTTGCTCCTTAGTCCTCTAATGACAAGAGCATCACTCGGGAAGAGCCACCAGGATTCCCTCATGGAGCTCCACCCTAGTGGCCTAATCCAATCTAATCACTTCCCAGAGGCCCCAGCCCTGAACACCTTCATTGGATTGTGTCTAGCCTCTTCCAACATTAATATTTGGATTTTAAACTCCTAAATGAGTACCAAATTATATCCCAACTATAGCAGGGAGGTCCCTAGCTGTCCATTCCTGGCCCTACCATGATCTAGGGCAGAGGAATAGAGTCCTAGATTGCAGGAGCCTAAGGAGCTAGGCAGGGACTCAAGACTGGTTGGTTTGCATATGAAAAGTGTGTTCTCAGGCATTTATTTGTAGCTCTAGGAATTAGCTAATTCCCAAACAGGCAGTCACTTCCTGGGTCCACAATACCCCCAAATGCCAAAGCAGTAGGAAATACAGAAAATAAGAATTACGGTTAATATGCAATAGTCAAGCTCATTAGCTGGGATTTACACCTTAGCAAATCAGACCAAAATCTAATACAAAGTCTTATCATCTGTTTTTGCTTCTTTCCACACTTAAATATTTTTAGTTTTGTTTTAAGCAAGAACATCCATGAAATCCTGGGTCTGTTTGGTATATTTTCTAAGTGTGTGTTAAATATATAACAAAACTGTCTAAATCATGTCATATATCAGCAGCATTTTGTACATTTTTTGTTTGTGCAATGTTTTGTTTAGAGAGCACTGTTTTATCTCCACTTGATCTTAATCAAAAGACCAAGACGCAATTGTTCTATCCCAACTATTTTTTTCTCTTTCCTTCTTTCTCTTTTTTTCTTTTTCTTTCTCTTCCTTCCTTCCTCCCTTCCTTCCTTTCTCTTTTTTCTTTCTCTTTCTTTTGTTCTTTCTTTTCTTTTTTCTTTCTTGAGAATTTAAAGTCCAAAAGCAGCAAATGACTTGCCCAAGGTCCCATAACTATTTGTGACAAAACAAGGATTAGAACCCAACACCCTGGCCGGCACCGCAGCTCACTAGGCTAATCCTCCACCTTGCAGCACCAGCACACCGGGTTCTAGTCCAGGTCGGGGCGCCGGATTCTGTCCCGGTTGCCCCTCTTCCGGGCAAGCTCTCTGCTGTGGCCAGGGAGTGCAGTGGAGGATGGCCCAAGTGCTTGGGCCCTGCACCCCATGGGAGACCAGGAGAAGCACCTGGCTCCTGCCATCGGATCAGCGTGGTGCGCCCGCCACAGCGCGCCGGCCACAGTGACAATTGGAGGGTGAACCAATGGCAAAGGAAGACCTTTCTCTCTGTCTCTCTCACTGTCCACTCTGCCTGTCAAAAAAGAAAAAAAAAAAAAAAAAAAAAAAGAACCCAACACCCTTGACACCTCATCCCAATACATTTTCTCCGCTATGCCATTCAAGTTTCATTAGTGCTACCAAAAAAACAAGGCAGTTACTTTGAGTCACTCCTACTAAGGACTTCTGTGTTATTGGGATCCAATCATCTCATTAGAACTACCAGTGTCAAGTGGGCATTTGACATAATGGTTAAGATGCCCGTTGAAATGCCTGCATCCCATGTCAGAGTGCCTGGCTTCAACTCCTGACTCCAGTTTCTTGCTAATGCAGACCCTGGGGGGCAGTGGGTGATAGTGAAAGTACTGATTTCTTGCCACCCATGCGGGAGACATATATTGAGTTCCTCTCTCCGAGTTTCAGCCTCATCCCAGCTTTGGCTGTTGTAGGCATTTAAGAGCTGAATCAGTGGATAGGATTTCTCTGTATGAACGTCTGGTGTTTTCTTTCTGTCTCTCTCTGCCTACAAGAAAAAATGTTTTAAAGAAACTACTATTGCATGAAAAAAAGCACTTCCCCTGTTATAACCATCTGTGTTGCTGTTCCTTCTCTACTCCCTCCCAGTCACTATGGAATGGAAAGGAAGGTCTTCTAACTTGGACACTTGAGATTTTCAATGACTAACATATGCTTTGCTCTGAGAACTAGGCCAGGAGTACTGTGTAATCCAGGCCTCAAAAACCTGGCTCAATTCAAGCATTCCAAAGATCAGAATTTAAAGAAGGAAATTTCACGAAAGCCAAACTGTAGAAGAGTCCAAAAAGGTAATTAAGAGCATAGATATGGAGTTTGAAACTTTATATATGAAACCCCTAAGATTTTACAGTGCCAGCAAGGAACTACATTAATGTGATACGTGACAAGAAAGCAATCTTGTCTGCGTGGCACACTTCTCCTTGAGGTATCTGTAGTTCTAGTAACAATGGTGAGAGCTGACACTGGGCTGTCAGACATTGGGTAAAACTCTCAGAACTGGAAGAAGGCGCTGTCATTCTCTTCTCTTCCAGATAAGACTGCTGGAGTCCAGAGAGGTTAAGTCACTTAAGCCTAATGTCATACTCATCGTAAGAGGCAGGCCCTAGGGCCCGCATGACATTGCCCCTATATAAGGGCTTCTCCCCAAAATGTCACATCATCCCTTTTTCTAGAAATTCGTGCACTTTGTGCCAGGATACCTAACTGGAACTGAACAACCCTGAAAATATTGAAATGATCAGATTTAGAACTGTTCCTGGCACAGAGGTTCCAATGAAACAACTCCAGGGTCATTAACTAGACTGCAACTTGGGCAGGTCCGTTGCTATTGATCAGTTTCCTTGGTACCATTTTCTCTCTCTCTCTCTCTCTCTCTCTCTCTCTCTTTCTTATTCAATAGGAAATTCATTAGGGATTACTCAGCAGAGGTCCCTTGGTTTTTGCTCCCTCCATAAAGTCAGGATGGAGCTGAGTATGTCATTTCCTATTTAAATAGTTACAAGTATAACATATCTTCTCACATTAGCGCTTTGTTCGTTTTGGTTGGGGATGATGACTGATTTCTTTTAGAGGTTTAAAAAATGGGGATTATTCCTCTTCAGCTTCTCTCTACCTCGTCAGCTGCAAGGGATTCACCTTCGGCTGACTCAAGCTCCTGTTAGTTGCTACAACTGTTCACTTTCAGTGCCTGGAAGAACATGACCAAAGTAAGTCCAGCATTCCCAGCTATTATTAGAGTTGTGACGGTAACAGTAATAACTCCTGCTCATGTGTATGATATATACTTCTTGCAGTGTGTTATATTAATGCAATTCTGTACCTCCCTTGTAAAATCTTAGGATTTTGACACATATGTTTTCCAACATTGTACCTAAATCCAAGAAATTAGAACAAATATAAGGTTGTCCCTATCAAAACATCACTTGTATTCTTGATGGGTACTGAAAAAAAAATGTTCATCTCTAAAGCCCTGAAAATTTGCCCTAATCTATATGGAGGCTAGAAGATGAACACATTCTCTAGCAAGCATGTCATGTGAAAACCAAGTAAACGTTTTAGAATCACTGTATTTGCTCACCCCCTCATTTAACTAGTAAGGAAATTGAAGCTCAGGGAAGTTAGGTAACTTTTTTTTTTTTACTTGAGATGTGTGTTTATGTGTGTGTGTAGGGGGATTTATTGATTGTACATCCTATGGTTCACTGTCCCAATACAGGCAAAAGACAGGGCTGACCCAGGGTCAAAGCCATGAGCTGGGAACCCAGTCCAGGTCTCCCATATGAATGACAGGGACCCAAGAACTTGAACCATTATCTGCTGCCTCCTAAGATGCTCATTAGCAAGAAGATAGTATCAAGAATAGAGCTGGGACTCAAACCCAGGCACTCTTAATTGCTAGGCCAAACACTCACCCTGAGGATAAGTAACTTATGTGAGGCCACTGGCTGGGCACAGAAGATACTAGGACAAAAATCAAATCTTTCCATGTAGCATGAAAATAAAACCACAGTCTAAAGGGAGATGAACTCCTATCTACTCCTGGTTCCTAGTGCATTATGCACTGGTAATCAATAAATGTCATTGACTAGTTGGGGTCTGCACTCACTTTCCTTTGTTGTAACTCATTATCACAGACTTAGCAGCTAAATAACACAAATCTCTTATCTCACTGTTCTGGAGTGCAGAAGTCCAATACAAGCCTCACTGGGCTAAAATCAAGGCATTGGCAGTGCTGTGTTCCTTTCCGGAGGATCTAGGTGAAGATCCACTTCTCTGCTCATCTGAGTTCTTGGTAGACCAGTTATTGACATTAATAGGCCTAAGGTTTCGGGTTTTGTGCTGGTTCTAAATTGAGGAGCCTTGCCAGCTTCTAGAGACAGCCACATTCCTTGGCTTCTATCCACCTTCTTCTGTCTTCAAAGCTGGCAATGACAGGTCAAGTCCGTGTCCCATCATCTCTCTCTGACTCTTTCCCATGGTGCACAATTCCCTCTTGCAGCCAGTTTCCTTCTGCTGGAATGAGCCATTCAGTCTTCGCTCTCACGCGTCAGATACTTTCTCACCTCTGCACTTTTGCCTGCATTATCTTCTCTGCCTGGAATGTTCTTATCACTCCATCTCTGGATTTCCAAATCCTGAAGTTTGTCAGACTCAGCTCAGACATCTCCACGGCTGTGGAGCTTTCCATTTCCTGCTCACCCTCCCCGCAACACATGAAGGCTAGAAACACATATTTCTTTTGATATTTCTTCTGATTCCTCGGGGACCTCATCTGTTGCTTTTTGTTGACCCTAAGCACAATCTGGTTAGCGGTAGCTGCATAACAAATTACACCTGACCTTGATGCCTTAAGACTATAATTTATTATTATTATATTTCATGATTCTCTAAGTCAAAACTTTGGTCACAACAGGAAAGACTCACCTCTGTTCCATGATTTCCAAGACAGCTGAGTTGAGTTGGGTATCCCTCTTCTTCACTCTCTCCACAGAGCTCCACAGGCCTACCCTGTGCTTCTGTAAAGCCTGGTGTCCTCAGGGTAGTGGCAATTTTCCCATGATAGCTCGGGGCTCCACGAGACCAGAATGGAAGCTGTCAATCTTTTCAAAGGCAGGCCTGGGCCTAGTAGGACATCCTTTCTGCTCTGCTGTATTGCCCAAAGCAGTCATGTGCTGGATTCAAAGAAAGCGGTAGACTCAAATATTGAAGAGGAGAATATTAAAGAATTTGAAGCCATCTTTTAGGTAAAACAAATCATTTTATTCTTAGATATACAGCTGATCTTCTCTCCAAAGCTGTGAATTTTGGGGTATGATTCATTTAATAGCTACTATGGGGCCTTACACAGTGCTTTGCCCATAACAGGTGCTCACTGATTTTTATTGTATTAATAAACACACATGTCTAATAGATTCTTCTTGCCAAAAGGCAACTACACCTAAATTTACATTATATAGAGTGAACGAAAAGTTGGGGGACTGCAATTCCTTTTTATAAAGTCACTAGATTTTGAAAATGTGCATCTCTAATATAGATGGCCATGTTCTTTGGGGGCAGACTGTGGGCGTGACTCAATAGTATGTATGACATGAATTATGGGTAATCAATTTGAAGTTGTATTGAACAAATCTTCCTAATTGCATTCTCATGAAGCACCTGCCTTGTGTCAAAGTCTGGCTCACGAGTGGGCATGTTACACAGAAACCCATTTCATATCGATTTTCAGTGCTGTGTAATAGTTCTACTGAGTCTATCAAAACTTAAGTCTGTAATAAGCGAATAAAGTGCTTACACTAAATTGGTTTTAATCAGCTCACTGCTCTGAGGCTGGACGGCATCAGCTTTGAGAAATTAAAACTCCTTGTTCAAATCTACAATTTTCCTTCCAAAGCACATTTTGCAGTATCTCTTCCAATTTTAACCATAATTATATCATGGGAAAAAAAAACCTCTCTACCTTTCTTTTTTTTGTAAGAACATTGAAAAAGACTTTGTAGAAATATTAAAAATATATTTAATAATAGTAATATATAGTAATTATAGTAATTATAAGACAATTATAGTTTTATAGAGAAAATAATTGAGAGGTAGTATGAAGAATAAGAAAGAATGGAGTTCACAAGGAGCACCCCCAGTTCCAAATCCTGGCTCTCCTACCTCTTAGCAAATTTCCTGATTATTCTGAGCTTCTCATCTGCAAACCAGAGCTATGAGAATGTCTAACTCATTGCATTGTCAGAAGGATTAAAGGGACAGTGTCCGTTTCTGGCATGTATTAAGTACTCTCTAAATGTTAAGTATTGTTATCATTTTTGTTTTTTAATGATTTATTGGTGAGCATGCTGTCTTTAAAGAAGAGGAGGAGGAGGCAGAAGAAGAAGGCATAAAATTAGAAAAAAAAAAGTAGGAGCAGAAAGGGATGATAGACATCTGTGCCCATGCACAAAGGGCACCAGTGGGAACTAGTAATGTCTTCTCCAAGGATTTGGGCCCTTCAGGGTTTTGATTGGGAGATGGACTTACACAAATACACAACATTGAGACCGCATAGGGATACTTCAAAAGTTCTGTGTGAAAATAGTTGAAGGAGACGTTTAAGGGCAGGTATTTGGTCTGGCAGTTAAAACACCACCACCAGGGTAGTGGCACAGTGGGTTAAGCTGCTGCCTATAATGCTGGCATCTCATGTGAGTGCAGATTTGAGTCCTGGCTGTTCCACTTACGATCCTGTTCCCTGCTAATGGCTTATGAAAACAAATGGAAGATTTCCCAAGAGCTTGGGCCCCTGTAAGCCATGTGGTAGACCCAGGTGGAGTTCCAGTCTCCTGGCTTTGGCCAGGGCTGAGCCAATTGGGAAGTGGACCAGTGGGTTGAAGACTTTTGTTTTGTCCTCTTTCTCTGTAATTCTGCCTTTCAAATAAATAAATAAATAAATCCATGTCTTACATTAGAGTATGTGGACTCAGTATTGAGCTGTGACTCCATGGCAATTGTTCAAGTAATGTGAGTCCTGCCACCCATGTGGGAGAACTGGATTGGATTTCAGCATTCAGAGAGAAAACCAACAGATGGGAACTCTCTTTCTTCTTTCTGCCCCTTAAAAAAAAAAAAAAAGTAAATGATTAAAAAAAAAAAAGGATAAATTTATTTCGGAGCAAAGAATTTTGAAATCCATAATCTTCATAATGTGCATTTTTAACATTTTATTTACGTTTTGATTAACTTGAAAGGCAGAGAGACACACAGAGAAAAAGACAGATACACAGTCAGAAATCTCCCATCTACCAGTACACTCTTCAAATGCCAACAACAGCTGGGGCTGGGCTAGGGTGAAGGCAGTAGCATGAAATTTAACCCGGCTCTCCCACACAGAAGGCAGGAACCCAAGTAGCTGAGCAAACACCTGCTGGCCTACAGAGTCTGCATTAGAAGGAATCTGGAATTGGGAGCCGAGCTGGAACTTGGACCTAGGCACTTTGATATGGGTTACCAGTGTCCAAACAGCATCTTAACCACACTGCCAAATGCCTCACATGTAATACACAGCTTTCATGAGCTTTCTGAAGACTCCTTGTATGCCTAGATTCAGTCTTCTTTGTGTGCCAAAACAGATTCATCTTCTAATTCCAGTGAGGCCCCTTGTATGTGTTCATAGAATTCTGATGCACAATCTTGACAGCAGCCACCCTGTGAGCCACACCCAACCCCTGCAGTGACCAGGTTGGGAAGCTAAGCCACAGCTTCTGCAGTCTCTGTGCGTTCCCCATTTCCAGATCAAGACCAACAGAGAAAGCCAAATTACACCCTCAGGCACATAAAGCACCTGCCTTCAGTTTCCTAGGGCAAGAACACACCTGAAGCCTTCCCTTGTCATCACTACAAAGCTTCCCCCACCCCTGACAGTCTGAGCCTCTGCAGATTTCCCTGTGATGGTGGCTGACTCCCCTGTGGACTACTTTCCTGGGGCTGCTGTAATGAATTACCACCAGCTTGATTGTTTACAATGAAATTCCATTTTTTTCTCTCGGTTCCAGAGGCCAGAAGTGTGAAATCAAGGTGTCAGAAGGGACATGTTTTCTCTGTCTAGGGAACAATCTGTTCCTTGTCTTTCTCTTGCCTTCTAGTGTTGCCAGCAACCCTTGGCATTCCTTGGGTGCTGGTTGCATCACTCCAATCTCTGACCCATTTTCACATGGCGATTTCCCCGCATGCCCTTCTGTGTGTCTTGTCTTTTTTTTTTTTTTTTTTTTTTTTTTTTTTTTTGGACAGGCAGAGTGAACAGTGAGAGAGAGAGACAGAGAGAAAGGTCTTCCTTTGCCATTGGTTCACCCTCCAATGGCCGCCGCGGCCGGCACGCTGCGGCCGGCGCACCGCACTGATCTGATGGCAGGAGCCAGGTGCTTCTCCTGGTGTCCCATGGGGTGCAGGGCCCAAGCACTTGGGCCATCCTCCACTGCACTCCCTGGCCACAGCAGAGAGCTGGCCTGGAAGGGGGGCAACCGGGACAGAATCCGGCGCCCCGACCGGGACTAGAACCCAGTGTGCCGGTGCCGCAAGGCGGAGGATTAGCCTAGTGAGCCGCGGCGCCGGCCTTGTCTTTTTTTTTATAAGGACACTGGTCACATCGGATTAAGGGTCTACGCTATTCCAGTCTGATCTCATTTTCACTGATTATATCTACAATGACATGGTTTCCAAATAAAATAATCACATTCAGACGTTTGGGGAAGGACATGCATTTGAAGGGGACTCTTTCCAATCTTGTACAGCTTGTCATAACCAACTCTAAATAAATAGCTCTGTATTGACATTTGATTTTTGAGGAAAGTGGCAGAGGGTTGGCAACTTGAAAAGGCAAAACTATAGGAAAAGCACGGGGCATGTAATAGGGTCAGCCATCTGCTGTAATGAACAATTCCAGAAGTATCATTGCTTAATAACATTCGGTTCATTCCTCATGTGACGCTTTGTTTGGTAAGGGTTCCAGGGTCGGGGTGTCAATGTAGACTACTTAGGATCTCAGACTTCTTTCTTAGGTTCATTTCATTTTTATTCCAAGCTCACCAGCCTGAAGTCAGTGAAATCACACCTGTTTGAAGGGAGGCAAGGAACTGTAGCATAGCAGGGCGCCCATGAAGAGACCATACCTGTTGGCAGTGGTCCAAAATTGTGGAGAAGGAAAAAGGCCAAGTCTTCTGTTGGTGCTCCTCTGTCCTATAGCCAGAAGTCTCAGGAGCGCTCAGAGCAGAAAGCTTCCAGTGGGATTCTTCAGAAGGCCGCCCTACATAGGACCATCCTCCTGGGCCGCCATTTCCATCTCTTCCGTCAGTATGACATCAGGCAGTCAGTCGCATAGTCAGTCTACACAAGGCCACACACACTGCAGTGCTGAGATTGACTCTCATCCAACAGTCAGCCTGCTGCTGGGACAACAGTCCTCTCCTGTAGGTCCTCAGTGGAAAGGTGACAAAGAGCTCCCTGCTGCAGGCTGGCCTAAGGAAACCTGTCTTTCAGTTGATGCACAGCACTGAACCCCCAGGGGTTCACGGCCTCCTTGCTGTGGGCTCCCCGGAGGAGTTAGGAGAAACTCTGCCTGTGAGCTTGGGACCTGGCAGCCATTGCCTTCAGAAGTTTTAACAGCTTGCATTTGTTCTCTCATCCATGTGCTAGTGCCGGTCTGAAGGCGTTCATTTTCCTCACCCTCTGACCAGGCGTGATGTAGTGTTTTACTGTCTGTTTATTTACTTAAGAGGCTATAATGAACCCTGTTTGTTTAAGCTTTTCACAAGAAAATGTAGACACCTTTAGGTTTTGTTTTTTTTTTTTTGATAAGTTTTGTTTTTTTTCTGAACAGAAGAAAGAGAGAGAGAGAGAGAGAAAAAAAAAGATATTTCATCCATTGGTTCATGCACCAAATGTCTGCAATAGCCAGGGCTGGGCCAGGCTGAAGCCAGAAGTCCAGAACTCAATCCAACTTCCCCATGTGCACGTCAGGGACCCAACTGCTTGAACTGTCTTGTAGCATGCTCAGTAGTAGGCCGCGGGAACTGGAAGTTGGGCTAGGGCTTGAATCCAGGTACTCTGATAGTGGATGTGGGTGTCCCAAGCAGCGTCTTAACTGCTGTACCAAATGCTCGCCCTGAAACCCTTAGTTTTAAGATGAAATTTTCACTTTCTTTGTAATAAGTACGCCTAACTCCAAAATTATGTGTTGAGCTCTAGCCATCCTAATTAATATTCTGTTCATGACCTTTGTATTCAGGAAACTATCCTATCCTGGAAAAGAGAAATCCAGTTTGGTTTGGTTTTGTTCCTATAACTTAAGACTCCTGTGGGCAGTGGCTGGGTAATATTCTGCCTTCATAGCCCCTGAGCTTAATATGCTAAGGAAATGTGAGTTGTGCTACAGGGGACTCGAGAGCTTTGCCTGGTCATTTGTCCCATGACTGGGCCTACAAACTGCCATCCACCATCTAGACACCAAGGAGACAGCAAAGAACAACACAGCGAAGCTCCCAATTCTTATAAAATTTGTATTCTGGTTCAGCAAGACTCACAATACAAAGAAACCCATATATGAACGTAAAGATCCTAAGATAGTAAGAAGTGATATTCAGCTTAAAGGCTGATGGCCAGTGTGGGCTTTCAGGCATGTGGTAAAGACTCTGATGACGATGCCCAGGCCCTGCACAGGTGGGCCTGGGTTTGATCCTGATGCTGGCTCCTGTCGCTCCCCCTCTTCATGGAGGAGCAACACTAAGCCCTGCCTAGGCTTCATATCCGAGTCACGGCACCATTATGTCGCTCCCCCTCTTCGTGGAGGAACGACACAGGACCCTGCGCTGTTCTTTCGTCTGCTCGGCCCTCCCCGGGTTTGCTGCTGGTTCTTCCCGGGTTGGCTACTATCCCTTCCACCTCCGTGGAAAGGCAGTTCCCCCTGGCCACATTCCCCACTTCCGCAGGGGAGCGGCACACCGCCGGCCGGCTCTCTCGGGGGCTGCACAGGTGTTCCTTCAGATAGATGTTCCCCTTAGATGTTCCTGGTGCATGTTGTCTCTCTCCTCCTTTATAGTCCTCCTCTGCCAATCCCAACTCGGCTGCCCACACGCCGAGTACGCTGCTCTCCTCCAATCAGGAGCAAGTCCTACAGTTTATTGGTTGAACTGGAGGCAGCTGTGCAGAAGCTGTTTACTTCTCTCCCAGCGCCATATTGTGGGAGAGCAGATGCATAGAATAAGTCTTAATTCCAGTAACTCAGTCTAGTCCGGGTTGCTCCCCACAGCTCCTGATTCCAGCTTCCTTCTAATGCAGTCTCTGAGCAACAGAGGTGATGACCCAAGTCACTGGGCTCCTGCCGTGCACATGGCACACCTAGATTGAGTTCCTGGCTCCCAGCTTCAGTCTGGCCCAGGCTTAGCTATTGGGGGCATTTGGAGAGTAAACAGAAGATGGGAGCCTCCTCTGTCTCTCCACCTCTGAAAACAAAAATAAAATCTAAAATCTAATGGGAGAGAGATGACTATGAGGAGAGAGGTGGCTACTTTAGCCAGAGGAATCAGGAGAGGCCTCTGTGAGAAGCCAAGAGCTGACTTGGGCAGAGCTGGAGGTTGCAACACTGCCCATGATAAAATCAGTGGCAGGGGCTGACGCTGTTGGGTAGCAGGTAAAGCCCCTGCCTGCAGTGCCAGCATCCCATATGGGTGCCAGTTCAAGTCCCGGCTGCTCCACTTCCAATCCAGCTCTCTGCCATGGCCTGGGAAAGCAGTGGAAGATGGCCCAAGTCCTTGGGCTCCTGTACCTGTGTGGGAAGATTTGGAAGAAGCTCCTGGTTCCTGGTTTTCGATCAGCACAACTCTGGCTGTTGCAGCCAGTTGGGAAGTGAACCAGTGGATAGAAGACCTCTCCCTCTCTTCTTCTCCTTCTCTGTGTAACTCTGGCTTTCAAATAAATAATTAAATCTAAAAAAAAATATCAGAGGCAGAGGTTGGCAAATGACAGCCCCTGCTAATAGTACACCAGTTTCTGTGCAGCCCGAGAGCTGAGGATGGGTTTTATGTTTTCATGTGGATTTCTTTTTTAAAGCCTAAAGTAGAAAATAGTTTGTGACACATGATAAGAAAGTCATGTTTGAGTATCCATAAAGTCTTACTGAACACAACCCTGTGCCCTTACTCCCATACTGGCTGTGGCTGCTTTTGTGCTACAGTGACAGAGCCAAGTGGTGGCAATAAAGACCTATGGCGCCGGCGCCGTGGCTCACTGGGCTAATCCTCCGCCTTGCGGCGCCAGCACTCCAGGTTCTAGTCCCGGTCGGTCGGGGCGCTGGATTCTGTCCCGGTTGCCCCTCTTCCAGGCCAGCTCTCTGCAGTGGCCAGGGAGTGCAGTGGAGGATGGCCCAAGTGCTTGGGCCCTGCACCCCATGGGACACCAGGAGAAGTACCTGGCTCCTGCCATCGGATCAGTGCGGTGCGCCGGCCGCAGCACACCGGTCACGGCGGCCATTGGAGGGTGAACCAACGGCAAAGGAAGACCTTTCTCTCTGTCTCTCTCTCTCACTGTTCACTCTGCCTGTCAAAAAAAAAAAAAGACCTATGGCCCCCAAGACCCAAACTATTCTTTTTAAGATTTATCTTTTTTTTTTTTTTTTTTTTTTTGACAGGCAGAGTGGACAGTGAGAGAGAGAGACAGAGAGAAAGGTCTTCCTTTGCCGTTGGTTCACCCTCCAATGGCCGCCGCGGCCGGCGCACTGCTCTGATCCGAAGGCCGGAGCCAGGTACTTATCCTGGTCTCCCATGGGGTGCAGGGCCTAAGCACTTGGGCCATCCTCCACTGCACTCCCAGGCCACAGCAGAGAGCTGGCCTGGAAGAGGGGCAACTGGGACAGAATCTGGCTCCCCGACTGGAACTAGAACCCGGTGTGCTGGTGCCGCAAGGCGGAGGATTAGCCTAGTGAGCCGCGGCGCCGGCCTTCTATTTATTTGAAAGGCACAGTTACAGGGAGAGAGAGGGAGGGACAAAGGGAGGGAGGGAGGGAGAGAGAGAGAGAGATTCCACTCACTGATTCACTCCCAAATGGCTGAAACAACCAGGGCTGGGTCATCCCAAAGCCAGGAGCTTTCTCCAGGTCTCCCACACGGGTGCAGGGGCCCAAGGACTTGGGTCATCTTCCACTGCTTTCCCACACACATTAGCAGGGAGCTGAATTGGAAGTGGTGTAGCTGGGATAGGAACCGGCACCCTTAGAGGATGCCAGCACTGCAGGTGGAGACTTAACCTTCCATGCCACAGCTCTGCCTCCCGCCTCCAAACTATTGACTCTCCAGCCCACTAGGGGAGAGGGGTGCTGACTCCTGACTTAAGGGAAGAGCCTTCAGACAGGAGGAACAACACAATGTCAATCCCAGCACAAGAGCTGGAAGACAAGGCTGGAGTGAAGATGGAGGGATGGTGTCTAAGACAAGCGGAAAGTAGTCCCAGAGGACACAGTACATTTCTTGTCACTAATCATAGGCTGCCGTGCGTTAGAGGGGTTCTACCTTCATCTAGTCTTGACCCTGAATAATTTCAAGTAACAGAAAGCAA
Source organism: Oryctolagus cuniculus (assembly GCF_051225735.1). NCBI lineage: Eukaryota > Metazoa > Chordata > Mammalia > Lagomorpha > Leporidae > Oryctolagus > Oryctolagus cuniculus. The sequence continues at coordinate 84,395,993 of NC_142876.1, forward strand.
GGCTTCTGTTGCATCATTAACTGACAAAATTCTATCCCAGGCTCCTTGAGCAGCTTGGCCTGGGGGTTCATGCGTCTGCCTCTTGATTCCCTTTTGCTCAGAGCAATGATTTACCTCCTAAAAAAGGTGACCAGAATGCTGCTTACTGGCTGTGTGACCCTAGGCAAATTACTGAACTTCTCTGTACTGCAGACATGGGGCGGGGGGAGGGGGGGCTGCTCTAGCCAACTCAAAGATGTCTACTAAAATTTGATGAGATAACTGTACATTTTGCTTTTGTTATTATAAAAAAAAATAATAAGCACCAGGCACACAGATGTGAATACCTGGCCCAACCCCAGAGATGTGGATTCAGTAAATCGGGTGGGGCACAGGAATCTGCCAGGAGGTGAGTGAGAAATATTGCCTGAGGAAGACAGGTGTGGGGCCATCTGGCCTGGCAACCTGACCTGGCCTGAGGCATTGATAAACAGCAACTGTGTATCATTGAATGGGTAGGTGGTAGTCTGGGGGTGGGATTTTTTTTTAAACTATGCAAGCTCAAACCTGAGAATGAACAAAGAAATGAGTTGGAGGTGAAGATGGGGAATGGGTTGGGCCCCAAACGAACCCCCAGTTCGTGATAATTGTGTTGAACGCTCTCCTGTGTAGGCAGGGGCCTGTGCAGTTCAAGGTCTGTCTATAAAAATAGTCCCCCTCCTTAATTCTCTGTGGATCCATGAATTCCTGTGTGATTCTCCTCACCCTTAGCTATGGATGTCAGTTAAAGGGTCCTTGGTTTTTCCCGAGGGACGGGTGCAAAGGGAAACAGGGCCTCCTTCCTCTCCCGTTCCACCCTTAGTCAAGCGCCACAGGGCTTGAGGGGTGAGTGAGTGAGACAATAGAGGGTGGTGAAGACTGTGGTAAACCAGACAGCACAGCCTATACCTAAGGGCAGGCAGCTCTTCCCCTTCAGCAAATTGTTTTCACATAGGAATGCAGACGGAGAAGGGCTAGATGGCCCTGTTTTCTAAAAGAAGCCAGATATCCAGATTTTTGTGCAATATATTCCCGTTAATAAATGTTGGCAAGCAGTTTAGTTTTTTTTAAACCCCATGCGGGCCAAAGAAAACACATCTGCTGGTCGGATCCAGCCTGTGGGTGGGCCTCCAATTTGCAAGCTATGGTCTAGACAGAATAGTTCCAGCTTTGGGATCGTACTCACTTCACCCCATCCCCACCCCGTGGCCTGGTGGAGGGACAGGCTGTATCCTTGGGCTGTGCCTCTCAAACCCTGGCGGCACAATGAAGTCAGATGGGGGCAGCGGAAAGAGATACTGGAATGCTCAGGCCCCATATTTAAAGATTCCGATAAAATGGGTCCAGGTGGATCCCCCAGGTAATTTGCAGTCAGACCTGGAGAAGGAAAGGGTCTTGTGAAGATGGTGCCTAGAAATCTGAGAAATCAAGCCAGGGCAGAACCCCCAATCCAGGTGCGGAGTTCTCTGTGCTCTCCCCTTGCCTATGGGGAGCACTCTTGCGTAAATTGTTGCAAAGAGTCCGACACTATCAGAAGTTCTGCATCCATTGCCATCAGTGACCTCCAGGTCCTGGCTCCGTTCTCCTAGTCTAGTACAGCTTTATAAAGTAACCAGCATTCACAGTCACAGTTTGGATGCAGGAAGCAAGTGACAAGGTAAAGGCACCTTTCCTTTGCTCTCCTCTACCAAAGTCCACATAGAGAAGGAGCCTGCCCTGGTGGGGCTGGAGCTCAGGAATTCAGGTGACAGCCCAGGCCCCCCCCCCCCCCCCGGGGTGGGGGGATCTCAGCTGCAGATTCAAAGCATCTCGCCTTCTTCCCAAACTCAGCAGAAGAAAGGGACCACTGAAGTTACAGTGGGGGTTGATGATTGGGTGGCAAATTATTCTTTTTATCTTTGATACTTCGCTCAGTGCTTGGCCCGTGGCTTTTGAAGGAAGCGAGAAGAGTATGCATGTCCAAAGCTGTCTCCGTGGCTTTTCTGCCTTTCCGGTGATTCTTTCTCTTCTCATTCCCTCCCGATGAGCAAATAGGACCACTCAGTTTTGTTTTGTATTAGCTGCTGCACTTTGCAGCCAGTGCACAAGCTGCCAGGGTGGATGTGCACAAAGGCTTCACTCATGTATATTAATTGGCCCTTAACACACAGGAAGACACCAGTGAGGTTTTATAGTCTGTGCAGGGTTTGTGAACCAGGAACCAGATTCCTTGTTTTCCCTGCACCCACTCTTTTCCCTTTGAAGTCAACAGGAGCCCTGCTCAGGGTGTCTAGAGAGAAACAAGGATCTGGCCTGAGCGAATTGTTAGGGAAATGTGTTAAAGTGCTAAAGTCAGATTAGGTTACCCAGAGAAAACACCTTGGGCCAGAAGGAACTGCAATCAGAACCATCTGAAGGGGGTCCTGGGGCCCAAAAACAAACAAAAAAAAAGGTATATAAAAGTTCAATTAATACATTGCTTTGCCTTACAAATAAAGACCCATTGTCCTTCACATGTTTAAAATATGAATTGCCAATTAACGATGCGATTGGCAAATTGCTCTACAATTAAAAACATAGAAATGTTGTTTGAGGCAATTAGAATAATTGTCATATGTTAATTATGGGTTGATGGATTTTGCATGCTGCCAGCAATTACCTTTTGAGCCTGAGCTTTTCTGAACAGCATCCAAATCCATAAAGTCATTGATATAATAAAAACTCTCATCTTTGTTGGCGTGCCTGCCTTATTTTTAGTGTCTTTTAAGGTATGTAATTAATTTTAATTAGGCTTCCAGAAGAAATTTTCTTAATACATGGTTTACTAGGTCATCAGTAGAGAATCTTATAACCATTGTGAAAAGGCAGAAGAAAAGATGAAGTATAGACTTAGGAGCCAAATATTAGACTGTTTAATAGCTGGCTTATAGGAGGCAACTTGCTTAGCTTTTCTGAATCTCAGAGGATAATTTACACTTTACAGAGTCACTAGGAGGGTTACCTGAGGTCATGCTTATATCCCCAAACATCTTGAATGGTACATAGCAGGTGTTCACAAGGCAGTCACTGTTTTTCTAGAAAAAGTAAGGCTATCCTTTCAGAATAGAATCTCCTCTCAACTATTTTATTATAAAAAAATTGCTTGTAATTGCTATTCCTGCAACTAGAACTGTCAGGTTATACACTGCACAGCTTCTAGCAAATTCATTGACATTGGAATCTATGTGAATAGTTCCCCTGAGGTTGTGCACTAAACAACCTTCCCAATAGTCCTTGGCCACTCTTCTTGCAATGAGAATTCTAAGTTAAACATTTTTTTATCCTTTGTCCTCAAATAGGTGTGTCCTGTTTTCTTCACTGGACCTTCCCCAGCCCAGCTGTTTTCAGCAGTATTGATCAGGGGTTAGCAGGGTTTCTCCTGCTGTCTACTCTAGCCTGTAGCTTGTTTTTGTAAACAAAGTTTTATTGGACTCCTATTCATTTGCATTTTGTCTGCGGCTACTTTTGAGCAATAACAGAATAAAGTGGTTGCAACAGAGATTGTATGGCCCACAAGGCCAAAAGCATGAACTTTCTGTCTTTTACGGAGAAAGTTTGTCAGCCCGTTATTGATGACTGTGTGCTCAAATACCTGCTTGTCTTAGCTGCAGGAATCGCTAATGGCGTTCCTTCTTTCAGCTCTAATATTGGACCAGGAGGTGGAGTAGATGTTTCCTCTTGATCCTCATGGCTGCTTCCTGATTCTTCTCCCCAAATCCCTACAGCTCTGGATCTTGTCTCCATGACTGTGGTGGTTTTTTACTGTTCCCTGAAGATTTCAGCTCCTGGCCCACAGACATTCTCTCATTAAATTCCTGATACTCTTCATAATCATGCAAATGATCCCTCTACCATCCTGGCCTTTCAGAGTTTGAGAAGGATTACCTCGAGTGACTTCACTTTCATTCAGTGTTTAACCAACATTTTTTAAAATTATTTATTTATTTGAAAAGCAGAGTTACAGAGAGGCAGAGGCAGAGGCAGAGAGAGAGAGGTCTTCCATCCACTGGTTCACTCCCCAAATGGCTGCAATGGCTGGAGCTGGGCTGATCCAAAGCCAGGAGCCAGGAGCTTCTTGTGGGTCTCCCACGTGGGCACAGGGGTCCGAGGACTTGGGCCATCTTCCACTGCTTTCCCAGACCATAGCAGAGAGCTAGATCAGAAGAGGAGCAGCCAGGACTCAAACTGGCATCCATATGGGGTGCTGGCACTGTAGGCGGTGGCTCTATCAGCTACACCACAATGTCAGCCCCTTAACCAACATTTACCAAGTGCCAGACTTTGCTTTTCTACTTTCAGCCTTGTGTTTCCATGGTCACACCTGGACCTTGTCTGTGCTAATCAGAGCAACCCCCAAATAGCCAAGCCATCCTTTCTACATTACATCTCCCATTTTATCTTCTCGTGGCTCGTCAAACCTCCATCTCCTTCACCCTTCTCTCGTAGCCGATGAACTTGCCTTCTATTTCACAAAAAAAAAAAAAAAAAAAAAAATCAGAGGAGAATAGGCTCAGCTCCCACCACAGTAGCCACCTGCTCTGTCTGTGCCATATAATTTGTCTTCCAGCTTGCTTAGGATTCTGTGGTCCTAGGCAAGACCAACATGTCCATCTACTCACTCTTGCCTATTCAAGAATATTCTTTCAAGTTGTCTCCCTTCTTTTAGCACTTTATTGGGTCTTCCCATTCTCTGTAAGCTTATTTCTTTTTTTTTAAACAAAGATTTTATTTATTTATTTGACAGAGTTACAGACAATGAGAGAGAGAGAGAGAGAGAGAGAGAGAGGTCTTTAATCCACTGGTTCACTCCCCAAATGGCTGCAACGGCCAGAACTACGCCAATCCGAAGCCAGGAGCCAGGAGCTTCTTCCTGGTCTTCCAAGCGGGTGCAGGGGCCCAGGCACTTGAGCTATCTTCTTCTGCTTTCCCAGGTGCATCAGCAGGGAGCTGGATCAGAAGGGGAGCAGCTGGGACACAAACCAGTGCCCATGTGGGATGCTGGCATTGCTGATAGCCTCGGGGTCCGAGTAGTTTGTGACTCAGCAGATCGGCAGTGGGCCTGACCCACTGTGCTGTGTGATCACCAAGACCCATTTGTCTTCTAACGGTCTGGATTCTATGACCTGTGTTCTGAGATCTGCTTTTAATCTTATGGGAAAATATGGTTCACGTACAGAAAATTATTCACTCATTCAATCACTTAGTTGTTCACCAAGGTTTGTTGAACATCTGCTGTTTGTCAGGCACTGTTCTAGATCTCACAGTCAACAGCATCTACGACTGTAAATCCCCTAATGGCAGGGACTTGGCTAAGATGAGCTTGTACCTTGCTGTGCTCTGCCCCTACCCCACTTCAGGCACAATGAAGCCTCTTAGCTAACAAGAGCAGGAGGAAAATGAAGACTAACTCTTGAGGAAGGTATGCCCCACAGACCTTAAAGGTAAGTGTGCAGGCCGGCGCTGCGGCTCACTAGGCTAATCCTCCGCCTTGCGGCGCCGGCACACCGGCTTCTAGTCCCGGTCGGGGTGCCGGATTCTGTCCCGGTTGCCCCTCTTCCAGGCCAGCTCTCTGCTGTGGCCCAGGAGTGCAGTGGAGGATGGCCCAAGTGCTTGGGCCCTGCACCTCAAGGGAGACCAGGAGAAGCACCTGGCTCCTGGCTCCTGCCATCAGATCAGTGCGGTGTGCCGGCCGCAGCGCGCCGGCCGCGGCGGCCATTGGAGGGTGAACCAACGGCAAAGGAAGACCTTTCTCTCTGTCCCTGTCTCTCACTGTCCACTCTGCCTGTCAAAAAAATAAATAAATAAATAAATAAAATAAATTTTAAAAAAAGGTAAGTGTGCAGCTGCTGGGTAGCTGGGTGAGTCTGCCCAAGAGAGAGAACCTCCACCTCTCTTACTGTCTTCAAACATACACAGCCAGACTCCATATCTCAATGTCCATTTCCTGGCTGAGATTTATTTTTTTTTATATTCATCCATTTGTTCCTCATGAAAAACAGCATGCATTTTTAAGTTTTATCTGAGCTTTTCAGGAAAGAATACAAAAGATTTGCAAAAAGTTTTTGGAAAACATGTACCATAAAAAAACTACATGGTTTTCGAAAAATGTTTGCACCAAAATAAACATCTTTTAATTCCATCTTCCATAAACATTTTGAAGTAGGCAAGGTCTTCCATCCTTCCATCCTCTGCATTACTTATCTCATCTTGCTGCCTGGGTTTACGTAGGAGAACCTGCCTTTTACAAATAAGCAACTGTTCTGCATTTCTCTCCCCCTTATTTCCATGAAAGGAGCAAGGAAGTTCTTTCTAAAGTCTGCTGAAGAACCAGGACATTTACTACCCGAGCAGAGCTGTTCACCAGCATCCACCAGTTGGCGTGTTGTGTTCCATCAAGGGCCCTGACAAACATGTCAGGATGGTGAACTGATAAGACTAATTTTTTTGACACTCTCAATGACAGGTTTATTTCATTAGACTCGATGCCTCCCCCAAAATCCACTCACATTTTATTGCATTTCCTCTTTGGCACATTTGTTGTTTCAGTTATCTATGGCTACATAACAAATCACCCCCAAATTTAGGGGCTTAAATCTAGGGCTGTTTTATTGGCCATGATTTTGTGGGTTAGGAATTGAGGCAACACTCATGGGACAACCCTACCCTGCTCTTGTTGTGTTGGTGAGTGGGGCTGCTTTGTGCAGTGGCATTTTAGCTGGTGGTGTGACTGTACTTAAAGGTCCAAAATAGCTTCACTCTGCTGTCTGGTATTTTGGCACTGGCTGCTGGCTGTGCCACCCAGTTTTCTTCCTCATGACTTTTCCCTCCACATGGTTTCTTTTTCGTAGGAGGGCAGCATGGACTTCTTGCCACACCAACTCAGAGTAGGAAGAGTAGAAACTGCCAGGCTCAGAACTGGTGAAGTCTTATTTCTACTACCTTCTCTGCCATCAGAGCAAGTCTCAAGGCCAATCCAGTATCAGGGAAAGGGCTGAAATAAACTCCACTTCTTAATGGGAGAAATTGCTGGTGGCTGTCTCTACAGACGATTAATCTATGCACTTAACAGTTCAAGTATTACCCAGTCAATGCATTTTTAAATAAGAAAGACTTGTGGATGTGGCATGGGTTTGGGGTGGGGATGTCAAAAGAAAAGAAAGAAATGAAGAAAACAAACACTTTGATTTATAGCATCCAAATCCCAGAAGAGGGTCAGAACTCCAAAGGGAAATAAGAATATTGAACCGAGTATGTAAAAAAGGTAGCTCATGGATAAGAATGATGGTCAAAGACATATAATATGTGTGTATGTTTATGATAAATTTGAAATGTACCCTAAGCACAACTGTCCATTGGAAACAAATATAATGGGCCCTAAAATTGTCAAATGCTTCCTGTTAGTCTGCCTCCATTTTGAAGAAAAAAGGAGTTGAATGGCATGAGAGAATTTTCCTACAATCTCATGGGCAGCAGATGTTTCGAATGCAATCCAGTTTAGAGACAATAACACTAACCACATGCTTGCTTTTATTTTTTAAATTATTTTATTGACAGCTTGTGAAATGTGGACAGGGTAAACACACAAAAACACATAAAAAGACATGCCAAGAGCTTAGCCTGTCCCATGGTGTGTAGGCGGGGACAGTTCCATAAGGTCTGTATGTGGTACTTCAAAAAGTTTGTTGAAAGTGCAATTGAAAGTTAATTTTGGTGTAAAAATTTGGAAAACCACAAATAGTTTTTTTACAATATGCATTTTTCACAAACTTTTGAAGACCCTTTGTACATATAATGACCTGGCGCTTCTCAGTGTTTAATGTGCTGATGAGGAGTGGGTGTTTGGTACAGTGGTATAGTCTTGGGGTGCCTGCATCTCATATCTGGATGCCTGGTTTGAGTCCCAGTTCCTTTGCTGTCAATCCAATTTCCTGCCAGCGTGCACCTTGGGAGGTGGCAGTATTTGGGTTCCTGCTACTCATACGGAAGGCCCAGATTGAGTTCCTGGCTCTTGGTTTTGGCTTGTCCCTGGCTGCAGTGGGTATTTGGGGGAGTGAACCAGTGAATGAAAGATCTCTCTCTTTCTGCCTTTCCAATTACACGAGAATAAATAAATGAATACATTTTTTAAAAACGTGTGAATTAGTCAGCTGGGGACCTTGTGCAAAGGCAGATTCTGATCCAGGGGGTCTGGTGGGGGCTGGCATTGTATTCGTGAGACGCTCTGGATACTGCTGCTGCTGGTGCGTGGCTGTGAATGGTTGGCAGGTGTGTCTAGACGGGAGAGAGGATTCTTGGGAGAGGGCAGGGCTCACTCAGCAAATGAGGCCTCTGTGCTTACTATGTCCCTGAAACTCTGCTAGATCATGGGAGTACCAAGCGAGGAAGAAGACTCAGTCTCTGATCTCAATGAGCTGCCAATCTAGAAAGAGAGAAACTCAGAAAACGAATTAAAGTAGAAGCTTGAGAGGGTGTATGATGATGGTGGGTTAGCTGTGAGGGAGCCTGGGCTTTGGGTTCCTGCTCAACACCTAACTAGGATGTGATGTGGCTAAGTCGTGAGTGTGAGTCTCAGTAACTCCGCCTACAAAATGATGAATGTTCATGGGACCTGCTTCATAAAAGTCTTCTGTGACTTCAGTAAAACTAAGGCGTAATGGGAAAGCATGAGCTTTGAGGAGCAGCAGGTTCAGCTGCCACTTGGTACCGCCATATCACATGCTGGAGAACAGCTCTGTCTGTTGCATGCATTTTGGGAATGAACCAGCAGATAGAAGATCTCTCTCTCTCTCTCTCTCTGCCTTTTTAGTAAATAAAAATTAATATACTTTAAAAAATGTGTAATAGGAAATATTTCCTAGAGCATGGTAAGTGCTCAGTGATCATTAACCATAATTATTATGTAAGTAGTACTGGGGTGGAAAAAGTCAATGTGTTTTTCACTTAAAATTTTAGTGTATAAATCATATAGGAAATCCTGGAAATACATCAGTAAGTAAGAACAAGGAAAGAAATGATGTCCATTCTCCTGACAGCCCTGAGAAAGGGACATCCTAACACATCTCATGTGACATACTGACTGGAAAGCTTGGGTGACAGGTTGATTTAAGATTTTCTTTGTTTCTGACCCTATGTGACTGTGGGACAATCCTTTAACCTCAGCTTTCTCCTCTACAAAGTGGGAACAATACCAACTGTCGTATTCAAAGTTTATGAGGTTCAGATGTCCTCATGGATCTTTCGTGTCCACAGAGCTGGCTTGGATTCTTGGCCCTGTCACTTATTAGCTTGTGCAACCTTGAGCACTTTTTTTTTAAACTGCTACCTCAGTGAGAGCAGTATACCAAGCACTCTGCAAAGTGATAGGCACAGGTGACGTGCTCCGTTAATGATAGCTGAAGCTGTGAGTTGCTTTTGCTTTGAACAACAGAAGGTGTATGACCCCATGATGATGATGATTATACGTTAGGATAAGTGGGATATTTTTCGTATATATTGAAATGTTACTTCTAGTTGCTGGCAGTAAGGCATAAACTTTGATTCTGTCCGCTCTCCTCTTTCATATGTGCTTTTCCAAGCGGCACACGTTAGAGGGAAGCGCTCAGTCCCTGGTGTTGATGTGACCAGCTCATCCCTTCCTTGTGGTCTGACACTGGCTGCCACTCTGGAATCTCGGAATTTTGAAATGCTCATGACTTCCCTCGTTTTCTTTCATCCTTCCAGCGAACCAGAGAACATTGCGAGTTCACAAGGCAAGAACAAGCACCCGGCTTCCAGCGTGTGTGGGAGAGCGGACTCCACAGGTTTTTTTGGCCCGTGGCCGACGGTGCTGCGGTGAGGAGGGCAGGGACCTGTGAAAGGTCACAGCCGAGCTGCAGGCGTCGGCGGCCTTTCTTACCGGGAAAGGCAGCAGCTGCAGCTTGGCGCGGTGTGGGCATGAACCGATATCCCCATTGCCAGAGATTGCATAAGCAAACGCACCTCTCCCTGCCTCCACCGAAGGAAAGTGTTGGAAGGCGGCACTGGGAAGTTTCACAACTGTCTCTTCTTCTATCCCATCCCTGAACTCATTAGCTTCCTCTCTTTGCTTCTGCCCCAATCCATCTCCTTGACAAGATTATTGTGAGGAAGGAGTTAATGAGTACACAGTTTTATTTTCCTTGGAAGAAAGAGAGAGAGAGAAAAATAGAGAGAGAGAAAGAGAGAAAAGGCAGGCTCAAAGCAGGGCTGTCATCACCCTGCAGGTCTTCAGGGGTTTTACAGGTAATTATTAACCCTTTGTGGCATTTCTGGAAAAAGAAACCTTTATGCTGAAGAAACCCACTAAGATTTTGCCTCTCTACATATATGAGTTACTTCCAAAGGCTCATGGAAAAAAACCAAAAATGGATTTCAAAAATAAGTTTATTTTAGTGCAAAAAGGCTTTGAAATCCATACACAGTCCTTTTCATAATACACATTTTCCAGGAACTCTTTGAAGAACCCTCCTTTGCGTGGAATCCAAAAATTTTTACATCAAAGTAAACTTATAATTCCATTTTCCATGAACTTTTTGAAATATGTTCAGATATGGACTTGCAGTTTTTGAGAGGTAAAATTGAACAACTTTTAAAAAATAAGGCCTAGGTATAAGTAATCCCCAAACCAAGTGTCCTTTATCAAAATGGATCTTTCCTAAACTCTTAGCATCCAGGTCAGAAGGCACCATTATCCCTGTTTACCACTTGAGAAAACTGAGGCTTAAAGAAAGGAAATGACAGGCCAAAGGTTGCATGGTAATAAGGCCTGGTGGGAACCCAGGGCTTCTGAACGCTGCCTCAGGGATCTTTTACTGTATCGAACATCATGTGCAATCTCTTCTAAAATTAAGAAATCAGTACTCCTGAAAACCAGCAGTGATCACCACTTAAAACTACAGCTTCCGCCTAAAAATCCAATCTCCTGAAAGTTAATTTACATTTTTAAAAAAGCCCTTGTGATCAACCTGCTTTCTTGCTTTTTTGTCATTTGCTTCTTTCTGCAATTCTTGTAGATTTCAAAGTATTTAGATGTCGTGTGCCCCTCTCTAGCAGTGTGTTTGCGATGATTAACTACTGGGGCTTCTGTATCAGAGAGAGACCTGCCATGAGTCGTGCTGGGGATTCGATTCCTGGTTGTCCTGGGGTTGAGTCTCTGCTAGATGAAAATGAACCAGAAAATCCAAAGTCCCTGAGGGACCCACTGCAGGAACATGAAATTATTGGAAATTATGAAAATGGCATTGGAGGAGAATGAGGCCCCCGAGTACTCAGACTGTCTGTTGCTGTGTGCTGAGTGGACCAGGACTCGCTCTGTGGCAAGCAGGGATGTAGTTTCTCTTAGTATCTTCCTGCTGCTGCTGCTGCTACTGCTGGGGTCTCCCTGAGCTTGGATTGTGGCCACAGATGAATTCTCCCCTGAGCTGGCTATCACTGCTCCTAGAGCCCACACTCTCACTGCAGCCAGGGGCAGGTTGCTCGTATGTGGGCAAACTTCCATACATGGTATGGGGAGCAGACATGACTTCATGCTTTGCTGCAGACGAGAGGAACTGCCAAGGCTCAGGCGCCCCGTCCCCCAAAGTGTTCCTCAGCTTGGAATCCTTTTCTCTGGCTGTAGGGGAACCAGACCACAGGGGAAGCTTTTGCTCTGTGGGCACCCCTTTACCATGTAGATTCTCAAAGCCTGTCCTGCAGAACTCTGGACTCCCCAAAGAGCATCTCAAAGGTGCACCGTAAGCCTTTGGAAGACAGCTTACATTAAATAGCTGTTTTACAACACTGATAATGGGACAAACCTGAAAGGTAAATTAGGGTCAGCATTTACAGAGGTGTAGTCATTTATTATTTTGAATAAACAAACAGCTGCATATATTTTATTTTGGGGGTGGAGTGGGGCCTGATTTTATAATTTTAAGGAAATGGTCAGGGACATTTTCCATTACTGTTTTGTGTTCTCTGGTCTTTCAAAAATTTAACCACTGATGGAGGATATTGCCAATTTGAGGTATTTTAAATTGCACTCTGTTTGCTTATTATTATTATTTATCAAAAAGCATGAAAGAAAAAGACATATTTGTTTTCATCCAGATGGAAGGTGTCTGTTGATGTGGATTACACATAAAACATAAAAGCTACATAAAATCTTGGTAGAATAGGTCAGGTACAGCATTTTTCTAAACTGGGGAATCATACTGGATTGATTTACACACATATTTGAGCACTGCCTTGGGCATCAGTGCTGAAATTGTGCAAAAAAAAAAAAAAGACAAAGAAAATAAGGCAGTATTTTCTGATAGCATGACGAATCAGAAGCAAGAAAAGGAGAAAACAAGGAGGGAGAGACAGAAGAAAGGCAATTAGTAATCACCGGACTACCAAGCCCAAACCCAGCTTTGGTTAAAGAAAAGAGGTGACCTCGTGGCTGAGGCAAAGTTTAGCACATTTAGTACATCTCAGTGGAGGCAAACTCTATAGATATGTCAACAATGAAAACAATTCTATTACTTTTAAAAATAGCCTTTTATTTTTATAACTTATTGCTTTGCTTTGCTTTTTCTTCCTAGGGAAGATCTTTTCGTTTCCATAAAACACAAGTCAGATTTAACCTGGTGGAGCAAAGATTTGTTCAGCACACTTGCATTGCTTAATTTTCCTGACAACATGTGCAGTTATGTTACAAACTTGCACATTCTTGGGAAGGGATATGAGACACCGGCAAACCAAAATGCCCAGGGGGGCAGCTATATATTACAGTGCTAATCTTTTCCTCTCTCTCTCTCTCTCTCTCTCTCTCTCTCTCTCTCTCTTTCTCTCTGCATTTGCCTTACTGTTTCTGTGCACCGTCATCACACATGGCTACTGTCTTCTGACCTGTAAGAGCCACAGTTGGAAGTTTTGTAACATTTCTCCTTTTAAATCTCTCAGGAGTACTGTGTGGCTCCATATAAACTGGGTTTGGGCTCTGATTTTAAAAAAGACAAACCGACAACAATGATAAACAAGTCCTTTATCGAAAGCTGGAACATTTCCAGAAGTATCTTTCAACTTAACTAGGCAAGGAGCAGGGGGGCAGTGCACCTGCGACACTTGGTTTCTGCAGTACATTTTGGCACGCAAGGACATACTGCTGGATGTTGCTGGGTGTTAGACATCAAGAAGCAATCAGGGGCAGGAAGGAACTCCACGCTGTGCAAGGAGCAAGGGGGCCACCCCAAATGAAATAACTAGGATGTTCCAATCTGGAGGAAATGTGTGAAATTTTAAATCTCTCTTTGTTCCTGAAAAGGCACCTGACCAATGGGTGCCGGTTTGCTCTGAATCCCGAGTTCCAGTTTGCAGCTTTGAGGAGGAGGGCAGAAACCTCTGGGGCAGACAGCTCCAAAGCAGGGTGTCACCCTCTTAACCAACTTTCTCTCCGACCGGGAGTGTTATCTTCACGTCGCCTCCTCTTCTCAGCGCGCCTCCCCATTCTCACCTACAACCGCTACGTCGCCTTTAAGAGTCAGGGGACGCCCCTCTCTTTCCCCTCCCAGGCCCCCACCCTTCACACCTTGGGTGGGAAAAGAGAGTGGGGGCGGGGTGGCCGGCAACGCGGGAGGGGCGGGATCTTGGTGAGCGCTCCAATGGCCTCTGAGGATGACCGCCGTGGACTCCGGCAGCCAATGAGCGGGAGGCTAGGGGGCGTGGCGAGGCGCTGTTGCAAAGCATCCAACGTGGGCCGGCAGGCGGCCGCCGGGCGCGCAGCCGAGGGGTGTGTGAGGGCAAGCGGCCGGAGGCGGGGCCTGGGAGATCTAGCCGGGCTGGGCCGCGGGGAGGCTGGAGGCGAGCGGCTGATTGTTCATCCGCGAGGTCTGCGCGACTCTCGCTGCGCCGGGGAGCGGTGCGAAGCCCGAAACAGAGCGCGCGCGCGCGCGCTTCGCTCGCGCTGCTGGGACAGCAAGGCGCACGGGGTCCTCCGAACGCAGGGTTAGCCGCCCGGTCCAGCACGGGTTCTACAGCTGCGTGCCGGGAGCCACGAAGAAGATGCCCGCCGGCGCCGAGCTCCGGCTGCGAGGCTGAGCGCCTTCCTTCTAGCAGCGGGGGCAGCGGCACTTGGCCGTGCGCGGGGGCTCCGGAGCCGGCCCAGAGCGCGCCAGGAGGACGAGTAGCGGCGGCCGAGCACCCCTTGCCCGGACCTGTGGGGTCTGCGGAGAGCGCACGCGGGTCGGCCCGGATGGGCGCGGGGTTCGCGACCCCCGCCGGGCGCTGCGGAACGGCCCGGGCACTGGGGGCCCTCTGAGCGCCGACGCCGCGTCCGCGGAGAGAACTTGTGCGGCCGGCCATGCCCCGACGCGGAGCCTACTACTGAGGGGAGCCCCCACCGGGGCCGTGCGCGCCTGCACCCGCTCGGGACCTCGTAGTCCCCGCGCCCGGAGTTCGCAACGCGCTTCAGACAAGATGGCGCGGCCGGTCCGGGGAGCGCTCGGGGCCCCGCGTCGCTCGCCTTGCCTTCTTCTCCTGTGTCTGCTGCTGCTGCTGCGGCTGGAACCTGCGACCGCAGCGGCCGGCCCGCGCGAGCCCTGCGCGGCTGCCTGCACTTGCGCCGGGGACTCGCTGGACTGCGGCGGGCGCGGGCTGGCGGCGCTTCCCGGGGACCTGCCCGCCTGGACGCGGAGCCTGTGAGTGTGTCACCCTGTCCGCCCTCCCTGCGCCCCGGGACGCTGTCACTTGGGGACACTGGGCGGCAGGGGGTGCAGGTCGGGTTGTGTGTGTGGAAGATTTGGCATGGAGGTGTGGGGGAGCGAAGAGTGCGCCTCGGGGAGTCCGGCGGCGGACGGGCGTGGGTCGTGAAGGTTTGCAGATGAATGAGTGTGCCTCGTGGGCGGTCCCGGGGGTACACAGTTGAGGGTCTAGGTGGTGTGGGGTGCGCGAGCGCGCCAGGTGAGGGTGTGGAGGTGCGCGGGCGCGCGTCCCCAGGGTGGTCCAGGGCCAGCGAGGGAGAAGCTGGGAGGCGCGAGTTCGCGGTATGGCCCGGGTGTGAGGGAGTGAGCGTGGGGTCTCGGGTCCGTTTCTTGTTTGCCCTCCTGTGTCAGCCATCTCTGGTGTCTTGAGCTCCTTGGTCTTGTGGACCAAGTGGACAATGAATGAAGGTTGCGGCTCCCGTCTGGGCAGCCCCTTTCTGATCCAGGGCGGTCTTAGTGGCCGGCCTCGGATCCGGCTGGAGCAGGAGGCAGCCTTCCTCAGTGGAGGGCTCTGTGGATTCTCAGAGGTCCCTGAGCGCTGGGAGTGGGTCGTTTTCCGCCTTCTTGGCATTTTTAGGGAACTGTGTTCCAGACCCTTCTTGTCTGTCCTCAGGGCTCCGTTGGGCTTGGTGATCCCGGGGCGGGGGTGCCCCCCAGCCCCCCCGAGAGTCTCTCCTCCATAAATGGTGCAAGTTAGTTTTGGAGCGAGTGCCATGGGTCTGGCGGATTAGAGCAGTTGGCTTGACCTGAGGTAGGGTCTTTCCTGTGCTGTCAGGACTTAGGCCTATCAGGATTTAGTGGGGGGTGGGGTGCTTCTTGCTGGAGATTGGGTCCGAGAAAAAGACCGTAGACTTCTGTGAACGTGGTAGGATGGGAGGGCTGCCCTCTGCTTCTTGAAGATCCAGTTATCAGCAGTTCCAGAAAAGGCCTCGCTGGCATAGTCTTGCTTTTCGGTTGAGTGACTGGACCTCTTTCCTGGACTATAGAAGAGGTACAGCAGTCACCTCAGGCGTGACATTCATTTGTTTTAAAAAGAGAAAACCGGTGACACGTTTTAACCAACACCTGTGGCTTGAGAACACAGGCTGCAGCCGCGAGGGCGAGAAAAGTTCGTTCCTTTTACGTTGCAGCGCCTGTGTCTCTCACTAGTCTCTAACTTGGTCCACGTGACGGCCTGCCTCAGGAGCGAGAGCTGCAGAGTTCTGTTGCTGCCCAGGGCGGGTTACTGACAGTTAGGTTTGTCTTTGGTATCTGCTACTTCGGCGCCGGAAACTCAGTGAAAGTTTGGTGGCCACAGGTGGGTTTTCGCGCAGGCAGTGGCTGTAGGAGGGCTACGAGATGAAACTTAGCGGTTATTGGATTGCAGGCAGCCTGGGGTGTTGAAGTTTTTCCTTTACGTAATTAAGCTTAATTTTTCTTTTCCCCACTACATAGAATCACGTGGACAGAATCAGAATAAACTCTTAAGCGTTCACCTGTTCAGCCGGTGCCCTATGTCTGTGGCGTTGTAGGGAAGGCGCTTAGTTCCAAAGTGGTAACTTCCTGGAGAGGACGGGGTGTCTTTTTATTTGCACTTTTCTGTGGTCATAAGTCCTACTTTGTGTTGCCAGTCTTTGGCGCAGAACACACTGGTTGTATTTTAGGGTTCCTGGAAGTACCTTTTCACATGGCTTCAAATAATTTAAAATTGCCGTGTTTTCTGTTTTACACGTTTGATCATTGGTAAATATCTAGCCAGGAATTTTGAGCTTCAGGAGACTTGATGATATTCATTAGGTGTTAACTTTAGATTTTAAGGTGTGAGCAGTGTGATTTCTGGACAGTACGTGACAACACTTCACATATGAAATGGTTGTCCTTTGAAATATATTTGTGAGGGCGTTTTATTTTTGAACAAGGAAAATCTAGCAATTTTTTCCCCCTGGTCTTCAGGTTTACTGAATTTAAACCATCAGTGTTGTCCTGAAATGTCCCTAAGGGTGTATCTGACTTACATTTCTGGCTATGATAGAGCAAGATTTGAGGGGAAAAAGTCTTGGTGTATAATTTAAGAAAATAACTTGTACTTTCACCAAGTTGTTTCTAGGAAATGTTTTGAGCTAGTTTATAAGCCCATGAACTAGATTTACTGCAGCTAGTTCAAACAATTTCAATCTGTGGGTTTGAGATAGCAGGGGACCTGTGACTTTATGAATTTTTTTTTAAGCTTTTGTTAATGGTGCATCTAATTTTGGAGTTGTTCTTAGGCCTGGCATAAGGAAAGTAAAACATTTTAATAGTGAATGTAAATGCAGTGTAAAAAGATGAAAAGGGATGGCGCTGATAGAGGGGGAAATAGGTTGATTCCTGGGGCCTAGGAGGGCTTATTCAGCACAGTAACTTATAGTTGTAATGGTCCAGCACAGCTGAGTCTCCCATCACCATTACGTAGGTGAGATTCGCATGGTCCAACCAACACGTTCATAAATAGCACCATGCACTGCCAAGCCTTATTCCAACTTCCCAGAACCTTAGAAGAAGTTGCACTTCCTAGAATTCAGACGTTTGCTTTCTTTGAAATTATTTTCAAGAGCCTGGCTTCAGAATCTGGAAGAATTACTAAATTCAGTCACCTTAGATGCTCACCTGGGATAAATTTGAGTCACAAAATATTACCAGCTGAAACGTTGTCAGATGGCCTGTTGGGTCGTGATGGGGCGGGCAGGCAGGCAGCCCCTTAGGGAGAAACCCTGATTCTTGTTCTCACTGGAGGGGCTTTCAAAAGCCAGGCCTTTCACAAGGGGACCCCAGATGGGGAGGTATCCCAAGCCACATGAAGGTGAGTTACTGATTTGGGTCTCTGTAGGATGTGTCTGTAGCTGAAATCTGCCCTTGCTGATGTTGGCGTGTAAGTGGTGCTTAGGGTTCCATTACAGAATAAACACAGACCTCTTTGCCATTGTCCTGGTGAGGCCAAGAAGGCCTTTGTCTTGCAGATTTTACAGCTGTGCTCCTAGGCCCAGGTGTGCAGGGTGCTGTGAATTAAGGGTTGGGAAAACACTTCCCATCCTGTTGATGCAAATTAGATTTCAAGTGCAGGTGACCAAATTGTTCCAGAACCTAAACTAAAGTTCCTTATTTTTATTTTTTAAATGAAGTACACAGATTGTTGTCTGGAACAGCCTTCTGCCCAGATTTTTTTTGTCTGCATCACTTCAGAAGAGCCCAGCAGTCCTTGAACATCTTCAGATTTGTGGGCCCTGCCAGAGGTTTTTTTCCAACTAGGGAGTGGGGGGCGGAATCTGCATTGAGTCCCATGCTCAGGGGGGAGCCTGAGCTGAATCCTTTGCAACAGGTGTTAGAAGGCTGGCGTGACTTCCCTCTCAAGGCTGGTGGAAAACGTGTCTGTTGCTGGTTCTGTGTCTTTAAAGTAGAGGATTGTGGCAAGTAGCAGTGATTGCCCTGAGAGAGAGGCTCGCTGTGGAAGTCCTGCTGCTATGCAGTTAGGCCCATAACATTTCAGTTTTGAGACCTGTGCAATTAGGAAGTGTCCAGAGAACGCCATTGTGGACCCTGGACTGCCACACAGTGTCTCTGTTGCCTTTAGGACTTGTCAAAGCCATTGCTGCCTCCTTTTCCAGAGGATCCTTTCAAAAAGAAGTGTGTTCATCTCTTGTAATTACATGTGGTTACTGCATTTCCCAAACTTGAGGCTTTTAATGTGCTACCGGGTCCTTGGGAATACCTTAAAAAGGATGTAGAAAGTGTAGTGGAGTGTGTGCCAGCAGGCTTCTCGTGGCTGTCCCTGTGTGTGTCCCCGCTCTCCAGCCCCCTCCCTCCAGGGTTAATTCCTCCGCTTGGGTTCCTGGGCAGCTTCTCTGAGCTCACGGGGAAGGCCTCTGGCTGACCTTTCTCTCCCTCAGACACTGCTCACAATGGAAGGGCCTCTCCCCTATTCTGCAGAGGTGTCTCCTTGGTGCCAAGTCTTTTCAGCATCCTCTCTTTCAGGGTGGACAGGAATGCGGGAGAGAGCACTAGGGTTTTGTGTGCCTTAACAATGCACCTGGCCCAGTGTCTTGCACCTGCTAAAGCCCTGAAGGTCTGTTCTGTGGGAAGTCTGCATGGAGATTGTGGAAAATAGCCTATGGCAGGAGAGAGAAATCAAGAAAAGGAATTCACTGACTTGAAAGTTGCTGTAAGCAATAAAGGATGTTGGTTATACTAGGGTCTTTTTTTTTTCTTCTTATGTATTTGAAACATTAAAGAGATTCCTATGACTTACCCCATAGTTGAAAGAACAGTAAGTTTCAAGGCCATACCTAACTTTCAGCTTCTTTTGAATGAGCTTGGTGACATTTAGTCACTGGGGACCTTCCCTCTCCGCAGTGACTGCAATTTGCAACCCTGGGGGTCTCTGGGCTGTGTTAATATTCAGAGCTGTTTACAGTGGATGCGGCTTCCAAGGCCCAAGGCATTGTCTTGAGACAGAATCTAGGAGAGAAGGAAAATTCCCAGGCAGAGGAGAGCAAATCCCTGAAAGTCTCAGATGCTCCCTGGCCTGTGGGAAACTTAGGCACTGTTGGTGTTGGTTTTTTTATGTAAGCATGGCATTTGTGCCATGAGGTCCACCCCATTGCCTCATGGCTTCAGTGCCTAGATATTACGAATGTGATCATCTTCTGCTTTTGTTTCAAGTTAACTGACAGGAATCAATAAGAAACTCAGATTTATTGTTGTCTGCTTTGCAAAAAAGAGCACTTTGAAGACCAGAAGTTAAAATTTTTATGATAGTCTATCCTCTGGAACCTGCGTAATGTTTTATGCCCAAAGAATTTTATATAGCTGCCGAGTATAGCTGTCCAGACTGGCCACTTTCTCGGCCATTTATGTGGCCATTTATGTGGCTGAGAAGTTTTCTGCTGCAGAACTTGACACACGGCCATTGTCGTCATCAAGCAAAACGAATTGGTCAGTAAAGAGTGCAGGAAAAAAGGAACGTGGCAGTTTGTCATAAGTCTCTTTGATAGTTGCTGCTTTTTGTCCCTTTTGGTGAACTGTATCTGCCTTGTATGTTTCTAGTCTATCATTTAATACTCTGGTTTTATCCAAGTACTTTACTCAGAGTGCACACTCTACCTGCTTACAAAAGTCATTTTTTAAAGAACAGCTCTTTCTCCAACTTCTTGAGTTTTGTATTTTTTGTTCTGTGCAAATTATTCTTTTACTCCTCTCAATGGGCATTTTCTCTGGGTTATGACTTGAGAGGCAGTGGAGGTGCCCTTGTCACTGGTGGTCACATGCGGCCCACATGCTTCTCCAGGGAGCCGTGAGGAAGAAGTTTAAAGTTATTTTTAGGGTCCTCTCCAAATATATGTGTGGTTTTGGGAAGACCTTTTTCTTTTTTCTTTTAAAAACATTTATTGTTTTATTTGAAAAGCAGAGTTAGAGAGGAGATCATGCCATCCACTGGTTCACTACCCAGTAGTTGCAACAGATGGGGCTTAGCCAGACTGAAGCCAGGATCCTAGAACTGTGTGGGTCTTCAACATGGATGGCAGTGGCCCAAGCAGTTGGGCCATCTTCTGCTTGCTTTCCCAGGTACATTAGCAGGGATCTGGATCAGAAATGGAGCAGCCAGGACTCGAACCAGCACTCATACAGGGTGTTGGCATCACAGGTGGTTGCTTAACCCACTGTGCCACAGCACTGGCCCCTTGCCTTTCTCGATGAAAAGAGGATTCCGTTCTAGCTTAACATTGCCACGAGGACAGAGTTAGGTGACGTAAGTGCTCAGCCTAGTTCCTCAATGTGGGCCCATCAACTTGATTGTGAATAACATTTTGAAGATTAAGTCCTCAGTAGCTCAAAATTTTGTATCTTCTCATGGCCACTCTCCTGGGCAGTGGTCAGCTTCCTAATAGAAAGGAGTGTGATGTGCAGAGCTCACAACCCAAGCAACCTTCTCTCAAAAGGATTTTGGTGATAAATATAAAGTGCACCAAGTGAAATTTTACGTTCCCTTGGAAGTTGCAGATGGAACGGTCTGGAAGCTGTGACCGGTTGCAGCAAATTATACAATTAGCAAACATGATTGAGGTAGTTGCTAAAACTCTTCCAGTTGTACAAATACTTGTGCCTATTTAACGTTATTCTTTTGGGAAGTGGGATGTGGGAAGGAGGCAGGGAAGTGAGAGACCCTTAAACTAATCATTTTATCCTATTATTTCCCAGGGTTTCATTGGAACGGAGCCCTACAGTCAATAGCTTGGAAAAATGCAGGTGTGCTCTTCAAGGTGCGGTCAGGTTACAAACTTTAGAGATGGCTGCATCCTGACCTTGCTCATTTATGTTTGGAAAGACTAGGGGGTGGGGGACGGATACCACTGTCGGGTTGTATGCAGAGAACCCTTTTCATTTGTTGGGGTCTGTTTAGATCCGACGGTAACTTTGCAGGGGACACAGGGCAGCGAACACCAGGTCGTTCGAGGAATCTGGCAAGGATGCCACCTCAAAAGCCGTTTACCGTTTGCTGTTGCTCTTTGTGCACCTGTGTCTGAATCCCTTCCCCAGTGAATGGCCTTGAGTCACAGCCTTGCCCACATGAAGGGCTACGATTGTTTGCGTCTTTATTACTATTTAATCTAGCATAACCGGTAAGGCCCATTGTGCGAACAACCAATCCCTTCATCTCTGAAGGTCCTAATACAGTTTGGTTTCCTTATGAACCAGGATGCGGGTTCCAATCACTGCTTGTTCAGTTTGTTTTGGCAAAAAGGCAGTGTTTAGAGGGTTTCCAAAAAATGTGGCTTGTCCTTTAAGTGCTTTTGCCTTGATTCTACTTTAAACTTTCACAGTATGTGGGTCGCTAATCTTTTATGATCTGTAACTCTTTTTCTTTATCCAGGTCTCATAGGAGAAAGAAAATGAATGAAATAAGTGAGGATCTTTCCCACAAGCAGAATTTTTTTGCTGGGCACTGACACAAAGTGGAGATACTGAGATTTCCCTCCTCTTGTAGCTGGTTTTAAGAAAACGCCAAAATGTCACAACTCTGTCTTCTAAAACTCCTTTATGCAGTGTTTAGCAAGTTCCCTTCCCACCTTCGCTTCCTGTCCTTTGCTCTTTCCACCAATTTATAATTTGCTGTTCAAATCACTTAGTGCTTATCTTGGCCGGAATGTACAGTTGCACTGATAAATCGTTTCTCCTGGATTACCTACTCGGTGATAGCCTGTTAGACATGATGAGAAGGATTGAGCACTTTGGAACTGGGGGATAGATAATCTTGCTCTGGTTCCAAATCTTGCAGTTCCAGTGCTCTGTATGGAAGCATTCGTATCTTAAGTATTAGCACTTTGGGCTGGATAAGAAGAAGCTGACTTGCTGGCTTTGCTTTTTGGGAACCAGCTTGTGACTAGGCAAGTAGGCTGCTGCAGATCCAGCTTTTTCTTAGGAGATGACCTGAAACATAAAAAAAAAAAAAAAAAAAAAAAACCTGAATTAAGGAGACATTTGACATGCAGCCAGGTACTTGAAATGAACTGACTCAGTTCTGCTGGTTTAGGATGTTTTTGCTTTCCTGTTTTTCTCTTTATTATGGAGATGGACAGACCCAACCCTGTGGAGTGCATACTGTAGTGATCTCTTTGTACCTGTCTCACAGCTCCAGCAATCTTGAGGTCTTGGCCTGTCTTGCTTGATCTTTGCCCCAAGAGCAGGTCATACTGTTTCATCTGCATATGGATAAGGTGCTCTCTCTCTCTCTCTCTTTTTTAAAATTAACCACTTTATTGATATCTAATTCACTTACTGTCCTATTAATTATAGGATGGTTTTAAGAAATGTAAATTTAAACAGCATTTGAAAACATTTTTTTTTTAAAGGGAATTTTGGTAAGCTGTATATTTACAGAATGTTTATTGGACGCACACTGTGTGCCGTCTAGTTTATATGTTCTCAAAATTTCAGGGTTTCATTGTTCCTTTTTTGTGAGAGGTGCTTAGGAAATTCTTTTGTCCCAGAGTCCTTTGTCAGAATGTGCATGATTGTCCTCTCTTCGTGTAGCTCTTAATTGGGAGGTTTCTACCAAGCTATTAATTGCTGATTAGAACCCATCAGTGAACAAACGTAGTTATGAATAGATCATTTTAAAATAATGCTTCGGGTCTTGCTGAATAGAGGGATAATTAGCCATTGGTTATAGTTAAGTCAGGAGTCTGAACTGCGTTAACCACTGTTTACTTTGCGAGGCCTGACCTTCCAGCTGTGGCTACTTGTGGCTGCCTTAAATAGGGTTAGAGGCACCCTGTGAACAAATCTTCAAAAAGAAAAGAACTACGTTGTTGAGTAGGGGGCTCTTTAAAAAAAAAAAAAAAAGATTTATTTGAAAGAGAGAGGGACAGGCAGGGAGAGAAAGCTTCCATCCGTCTGTACATTCCCCAAATGGCCACATTGGTCAGGGTTAGGCCATGCAGTAGCCAGGAGCCTAGAACTCCATCTGGTTCTCCCATATAGGCCAGAGGCCCAGTTAATTGGGCCGCCTTCTGCTTTTCCAGGGGTATTAGCAGGAAGCTGGATCGGAAGTGGGGCAGCCAGGACTTACCCTCACTCCCCGAATGCCAGTGTCTCGGGCAGCTGCTTAACCCACTGCACCCCAACACTGGCCCTTGGGGGCTCTTTTGGAGAGATTTCATGCAGGCTGCAGCTTAATGTGGAATCTGAGGGGGAGTTACTCCAGGCCTCCCAGTCCCGTTCAGTTCATCATAGCTTGTTCTATCGGTGAGAATCTAATTCCTGGTAGGTGATGGAGTGTTCGTGGTTTAAAAAGCTGTCCAGCACGGTCAGTTGAAATTCATGGATCTATTAAGCTTCATTAAATCTGTGTACTATTTCCTTACATACCATCACCAGCAGGTTCTCTTTAGAAAAGCAGAAGCAGTCTCCAGAGGGTTTAAGAAAAATTGATGAGGGCAAAAACTTACAGCCGAGAGATTCTGAGTGTGCGTTTAAGGATGGGTTTGTGGATTTGGAGAACTTGGTTCTTCTCATTTTATTTCAGCAGTGCAGCACCTTGATCTGCTATCATGCATCTTCTTTTCTTTTTTACAATTTAATAAAAAGATTTTTATGTTTGTGATTTCTTCCTTCCACCTGGGCTGGTGTGAGTTTCTGGCACACAAACTCCCGGCGCTTGCAAAACTTCATAAACAGCCAGAAGAGCTCACTGCTTCCAGGAAGTGGGTTGTTGATGCAACCAAGTGATGGATGCAGAAGCTGCAGCTTGAGTGGAATGGACGGTGTTTTCTGCTCCAGAGAAGAGATCCGGAAAGCAGGACTGTGTGTGGCTCCCAGGTCTGCTTCACCCACACTCCTCTGTCTGCTCATTTTTTTGTGTCCATGTGGAATTCTCAGCCGTGGTGGTTTGGCCTCCTTGATGGCTTTGTGCCTTGTACAACAGAAGAATCAAACTGTCCTGTGTAGATTTTTGGATTCTTTGATAAGTCCATTTGAAACAATATTTAATTATTGAATTATATCCAATTCATAACTTCCTAAAATAAAGACTATCTGGTGTCACTTAGCGGGGAGGGGTGTTTAGGGAACTTTTTTGTATTTGGAATCTGTTGGTGCTCAGTGCATCCTGTGGCTACAGAGGAGCTCACATTCCTCAAGTTTCTTAAAGGGGTACTTGCCCAAAGAAGGAACAAACTATTCACCTAAAAGGAAGAAATTAATTTTCTTAAAACCACCAAGGTGGGCCGGCAGCATGGCTCATTTGGTTAATCCTCCGCCTGTGGCGCCGGCATCCCATATGGGTGCCAGGTTCTAGTCCTGGTTGCTCCTCTTCCAGTCCAGCTCTCTGCTGTGGCCCGGGAAGGCAGTGGAGGATGGCCCAAGTGCTTGGGCCCTACACCCGCAAGGGAGACCCGGAGGAAGCGGCTGGCTCCTGGCTTCGGATCGGTGCAGCTCTGGCTGTGGCAACCATTTTGGGGGTGAACCAATGGAAGGAAGACCTTTGTCTCTGTCTCTCTCTCACTGTCTAACTTGATCTGTCAGAAAAAATAAATTAAAAAAATAAAAAGCCACCAAGGCAAGAATGCGGTGGAATGAGAAACAGCACCCGGTTGGGCCTCAGAGCCTGTGATGCTCTGTCCCCACTACCTCACTGCCTGACAGTGGGAGATGCTGGCCGCCTCTTTCCCTATCTCCAAGGGGGATGTGGGTGTGGCTTCTCAGACACCTCCTTTTCCGGTTTCTGAGTCTATCCTAATTGAAGCAGGAAGCACACAAACTCACTGTGCATTGTACAGTGAGAATCAGCAGACTGGGGACTGGTGTGGCACAGTGGGGTTAAGCCTCTGCCCACGACGCCAGCATCCCATAAATGGCTACTCCACTTCCCATCTGGCCCCCAGCTAATGCACCTGGGAAAGGAGGGGAAGATGGCCCCAGAGCTTGGACTCCTGGCACTCACATTGGAGACCTGGAGGGAGTTCTAGGCTCCTGTTTGTGGCTTGGCCCAGCCCTGGCTGTTGAGGTCATACAGGGACTGAACCAAGGGATGGAAGAGCTCTCTGTCTCTATCTCAGTAACTCTTCCTTTCAAATAAATAAAATCTTAAAAAAAAAAAAAAAAAAAGTTGATTTCTGGCAAGGCTACCTTGTTACAGCTCTCTTGGCATGGTCAGTGTTTCTGTGCTGTGTGTTCACTGGATGCGCTGGGCAGCAAAGGGAGACGACTGTCCCCGGGGGCCTCATCCAGGGGTCCTTTTCTGGGCCGTTAGGTGTCATTGAGTTCTCCACAGAGAAGGTTATGTGCTGAGCATTCCTAGTGTAAAATCCACAGAGCAATGGCATATGAGTCAGAAATTCAGCTTGGGAAAATTCCGTACTGTGGAACTTTGCTTCATCTGCAACAGTTACGACAAACACTGTATGAAATCACCTTCAGGATGTACACACAAGGTATGTGTATAAAACCTGTATTTTGTGATCAGGCTTGGATCCCCTCTCCAAGGTACCTCATGTTGTCTGTGTAGGTATTCCAGGATCTGAAGAAAAATCTGAAGTCTGAAACATTGGATCCCAGCCTTCCCCTCCTTTCCCTCTCTGGTCCAAAGAACACTGTAGAAGAAAACAGCAGAAACTGAAAACTTGGTGTCTTTGATTTAACTCTGTAAGAACGTAGGGTTATAAAAATATGAAATACATTAAAAGTGAAGTTTTCTAAAGGCTACTGCCTTTTCTTTATTCTTTATTTATTTATTTAAAAGGCACAGTGACAGAAAGCAATGTTCTGCCTGCTGATTTACTCCCCAGATGACCACAGTAGCCAGGGCTAGGCCAGGCTGAAACTGGGAGCCTGGAGCTGCATTTAGGCATATGGGTCTCCCATGTGGGTGGGTTGGACCATCTGTTGCTTTCCCAGGTGCAGCAGGCAGCTGGGTCAGAAGCAGAGCAGCTGGGACTTCAACTGGTGCTTCAGTATCTGATGCTGGCGTTGCAGGGGTGGCATAACCCGCTGCTCTAACTCCAGCCTCCGGGGAGTCATTTCTTAGGACAGTGGCAGGCAGCATCTCTCTTCCTCCCCCCTTCCTCCCTCTCTCCCTCTCTCTTCCTCCCTCCCTTCTTCCCTCCCTGCCTCTCTCTCCCCCCCTCCCTCGGTAAAGTTCATACCACATTTACCCATATACCAAGGTTTTCATGGGTTTCTTCTTGGTCTACTTCCTGGGGCCGGTGCAGTGCTGGCATCCTCTATGGGTGCTGGTTTGAGACACGGTACTCCTCTTCTGATCCAGTTCTCTGCTGTGGCCTGGGAAAGCAGTAGAAGATGGCCCAAGTCATTGGGCTCCTGCACCCATGTGGGAAGACCTGGAGGAAGCTCCTGGCTCTTGGCTTTGGATTGGCACAGCTCTGACCATTACGGCTAACTGGGGAGAGAGCCATTGGATGGAAGACCTCTTTTCTCTCTCTGCCTCTCCTTCTCTCTATGTAACTATCAAATAAGTAAATAACACCTAAACTTGTGTGTGTGTGGAGGGTGGGGGAGGGTAAACATTCTCTCTTTAAGACCTGAACATAATCTTTTCCCATTGTGCTTTCTGAGATCGACGGGCCTACTATGTCATTGTCAGATATTCCCTCGGTAATTCACGTGTTCTGGATTTATTATTCGTATCTAGTCTTCTTCCAGAGAATTCTGAGCCTATTTGACTTGGTAACTTTACACACATTCCTCCCGTCTGTTCTTTGTTTTTCCCCCTCCTTTTCGACTTGGAAGTAACCAGTGTCGTTCAGCTTCACGTACCCAAGCATTCCTTGCTGGCTTCTCGTTTGTTGGCGGACTTGCTTGGGGGCTTGGTCCATCCTTTGAGGGCACGAAGGATCCCACAGATGAGAACCCACAGTGGGGTGCTGAGGTTTGCCAAGGCTCCTGTGGCAATTCATAGTTGACCTGTGTGCAGGGCTGAGCGCAAGTGTGTTTAGAATTTAGATGAACAACAACAAGGCCATTTCCTCTGTGCTGGGGATCTGCTTGACCCCCACTGGAAGCGCATGGGTACAGGGGTGAATCCGGTCCTCTGAGTGTGGACTCCTGCGGCGTGAGCCGTGGAAGCCTGGGGTTTGTCTGATTTCGTGTCAGAACTTGGGAAGGGAATACTTGACCTGCGACAGAAACCGCGGATGGGCCTCCTTCCTTTCCCGTCCCCCCTGTTTTCTACTCTGCTTGAGAACCACTTCAAAGAATCAGACGTGTCGCTGCCAGACGCCGTGCAGTTATTGTTAAAAGAACTTGGGAATATAATTGAAAACAAACGCTGCTGAGCCAGGCCCATCCAGGCGAGTTCTTACTTTGAGGGAGAAGGGAATTCCAAGTTTTTCCTCTATTTGGAGCTGATGTCTCAGAACACTTGTTCTGTGAGATGAATCATCTGCGAATTCTACATCTGGGAGTTATATATTGGGAAATGGCATTCTTTGCAAATGCAGAAGAAACACAAAAGCTTAAAGTTACAGTGTAGTTGGAAAATTCTAGTCAGAGTTTACAAAAATTAGCAATGAGATGAAATTGGCAGAGTGATTGGACATGAGATTATGGTACCTAAAATAGACATGTCCATTTATGGAAAGCAATAGCGTAGCCACACTTCTCTATTGGGGCCTCTGCTCTTTGTTTTGAGACAGATGACATTTTACAAAATTAACCTATTTTCACTTTACTTGAAAAGCAGAAAATCAGAGAGCTTCTGTCGCTCAGTTTGTTCCACGAATGCCCACAACAGCTGGGTTAGGACCAGGCTGAACCAGGTGCCTGGAACCCAATCCAGTCTCCCATGTGGATGGTAGGAACTCAGATACCTGAGTTAATCACTGTTACCTCCCAGGGTGTGCATTAGTAGGGAGCTGGTTCAGAAGTGGAGCCGGAACTTGAACTAGGATGCAAGTGTCCCAGGTGGTATCTTAACCACGGAGCCAAACATTTGCTTCGACAGATGGTGACATTTTGAAGAACGTCATCGACATCGACTGATCAGAATCAGGAGTTACGGCACCTGTGAGCTAAGAGTCTGTATTTATGTAAGCATTTATCTTGAGCTCTTTGAGAAAGTGCAGGCCGTGCGCACCAGTGGGAAGCCTGGAGCCTTGCATTGTTTGGGGGGGCCATTAGGAGACCACATTGTATCCTCCTCCTCTGTGGACTCCGGCTGGGAGTCTGATTGGGGAGAGGCGTGGGGAGGACGAAGTGGCATGGTGTTAGGTGGCACAGGGAGCAGAGCGGCAGCCCGGCTGCCTGGGTGGCCTTGGGCGTTCTCCTGGCTTCCCTCCGCCTCACTTTCCTCCTACAGAAAATGAGTGTGATTGTAGTGCCTATGTCACTAAGCTCGTTCTGAGGACAAAAATGAAATAACACAACAGCATGAGGAGGGCTGCCTATTGTACTTACAGCAGTACCAGTGTGCAGAATTACAGCAGGAAACGTGCATGTCAACTGATTTAATCATCGTTAATCCTATGAAATATGTTAAACTTTTTTTTTTTTAATTCTAGTGTTCTTATTTGGGGTGTAGAGAGGAAGGAGGAGAACAGGTGACCTTTTTAAATTTTTTTTCTCCAAGAGGAAGTGCTGTCGTTCTAATAATGGCTGGCTCACCTGAAGGAGAAGTCTTGAGTCTTAAGCCTTTTTTCTTTGATTCAGTTTATTTGAAAGAGAACGAGAGTGAGCGAGAGAGATGGCTTCCATCTACTGGTCACCTTCCCATATGCACAGAACAGCCTGAACTCTGGGCCAGGCTGAAGCTGGGAGCTGGGAACTAAAGTTGGGTCTCCTGTGTCGGTGGCAGGGACACCTGCTGCCTCCCAGGACATGCATTAGCAGGAAGCTGGCATCTCGAGTGGAGTGGAGATTCGAACCCAGGCCCTATAGTATGGGATGTAGACTTCCTAAGCTGCAGTGTCAGAATTGCTATCCCTAAAACTGCCTGTCTGTACCTCCGTGTTAAGCGCGAGGCCCAGAGTGGTAGAATGATGGAGGAGGTAGCAGTTGCCAGTTAGAACCCAGATCTGCCTTCACATGGTTGTGTTTAGAAAGGATATAAGACTAAGGCTGCCTGCCTTCTGGCCTTCCCCTCAGCCTGTGAATTCCTTGAGACCAGTGATTGGCCCAGAGCAACTGGTTCTTCAACCCTTTGGTGGCATAAAGCACCCAGCGGGGGTCTGGCCATAGGGCCGGCATTCTGTAAACGGTGGCTTTGACACGGTTTTGGAGACCATGGGAGGCTTCTGTGTCAAAATCCATTTTTGGTTTGCCTCTTTGTTGAAGGGGGTGGTAGCTTGCGCATATGTCTTGCCATCTGTTGTTTATTGTTTCTGTTAGGTTGTGGTTTGTGTTCCTGTTCCATGTTTCTTTGGTTTCTGGAGCAACTGCGAATATTATATGCTTGGGGATCAAAAAAAAGTAAACTATTTATAAACAGCAAAGTATCCTTGGGTTTGGAAAGTGTTTTTCTCAAATGCGTGTGTATTTGGTGGCTTTATTATAATCTCACTGATGCATCGTTAGACAATTTGCAGATTGAGATACGTCTGAAAGATGGGCGAGTCGTCGTCCGGCTTTGTGTAACCAGCTCACAAACAGCCTTGGTGATAAGGCCCTGGTGTTAACGCTGACCCCAGTGGTGTATTTTTAACTCAAGAACATATAAACAGTTTAGCCTGCCGATGGAGTTTACACTCTGCCTGAAATCCTTGGCATGCCTTGGATTGGGTGGTGCTGGGAGATGCATGTGGTCCTGGGGGACTTCTGTGGCCATCAGTGACCCACTGCCCCTGCCCCTGCCCCTGCCCCTTCATTACTTGGAAAAAGGGATTCAACCAGGAGAGGGAGGAAGAAAGGTGGAATTTATCAGTGATTTCATGTTTCTCTTGTGTTGCTTAGACCTTAGGAGGAACACAGAGCTTTGCACTCATATCTGTCCCCAGCCCCCAGGGTCTTGGCAGAGTGACAGATTGGAACAGGAAAATCCCACCGCTTAAAGCTCTGGCTGTCCCCAGAGCTCTGGCTATCTCACCCCCCCACCCCCCCACCCCCGCCCCGCAACCCCTCCAGCTTCATCCTGACCCCACCTACCCTGGCCACCACGTGGGGCTTTTCCAAGTTGTGTCCCACGCCCCTCACATGCTGTTGCCTCTCCCAGGAGAAAGGTTTTCCTGCTTTGCCTCGCAAACCCCTGTGCATGCAGGCATCTTCAGTGTCCCCTCCCCTGGAAACCAAGGCTGACGTCCCCTTTAGTTCAGCTTCTCATCCTGTGGATTCTGCAGTAGTTACGCTAAAGTTTCGTGTGATTGTTTAATTAAGAAGTGACTTCCCCGTTTGTCTGTAAGCTCCCTAAAAGCAGGGACCAACCTTGCTTCTGATCCACCCTTGTATTCCCAGAATCTAGTACGAATTCTGGGGAGTCACTCTGCTGTGTAGAGATACTGATGGAGATGCGGGTATTGGCGTTGGTTCTGTGTAGTCCTATGGAAATAGCTTTCCCAGACCAGCAGAGCGATGTGGACCTCCCAGAGTGCCGATGTCTGTGCATTGCCTAAGTTTGTATCTTGTCTGTTTGGTAGTTTCTTGAGTTTCCCTACCAGAATACCAATGTTGAAAAATTGACAGAAGTGGGTGCAAAGACAAGACAAATAAAACTGGAGAAGAGAAGATGGCAGAGAGGCTGTTTACCTGCCACGTTAAGAGCTGGCAGTCTTTGTAGTCCCTACAAATTTTGGGAAGGTGGCTTTAAAATCCCACATGCAAGTGTTGTCCCTGGAATTCCTTTACAGCTGTAGCACCGCATGCAGCCTTCTCCTGCAGGGGTCCCTGGGCATGGCTTCCCTACTGGGCCTGGGTGACTGTCCTTGGCAGGTGGGCCTGGCGTGACCAGGCTCCTGCGTGTTGCACTCGGTGAGGCCTCCCCAGCTGTTCACGTGGTCTCTCATCTGCTCCTTGGCTGGAGCCCTGTGGTGGAGCCTGCCTGTGTTTTCAGAGCTGACACTGTGAGGAGGGCGTGTTGCTTCGCACACAGACCCAGGCTGTCTAGACACTCTTCTTCCCCTTGTGGTCATTCTGCTCAGTTTATGCTGAGCCGTCGCCAGGCAGCTGGTTTTGGTTGCTTGGCTTCTTGGTTGCTTTGCTAAGACCCCTCCTTTGAGAAAAAGTTTGACCAGGCCAGAGTGATTTTTCTCCCTTTTTGCAGCTGGCAAGGGAAAAGGCTGCTTTCCTTGACCAGGGCGACTGGTAAGGGCACGAAGGGTAGGTTCCCGAGCCCGAGGAACAGCATAGATTGTTAGAAGTGTCGTGGCAGGTGATTTAACCCCAGGCCCTTTTCACATGGACCACAGGAGTGAGGCCTCAGCCTCTACCCCTCATACAAGGTCTCCCTCTGGCAGAGGGGTCATTGCTAACCGGCCTCAGGGTGGTCTATTCCGCGCAGCCTCCCAGAGAGAAGGCAAGGACAGACTGTTCTGGCTGGTGAGCAGCCTCGGGACGTTTGAATTTCGATGGGTTACTGAGATCTTGGGATGTGGCTCTGTGGGGAAGCTGATTGTACCTGGTGAGCTGGGGTAGCGGGTAGGGTTACTGTATAGTGGGACGATTGTGCCATTGACCTGTTAGCCTGGTGACCATGTCTTTAAATATATGTAATTTTCAGGCCGGTGTTGTGGAATTGTAGGTTAAACCTCCACCTGTGGGTGCCCATATGGCTGTTACATTTCCGATCCAGCTCTCTGCTATGGCCTGAGAAAGCAGTAGAAAATGGCCCAAGTGTTTGGGCCCTTGCCGCTCATGTGGGAGACCTAGAAGAAGCTCTTGGCTTTGCATCGGCCCAGCTCTGGCCATTGTGGCCATTTAGGGGAGTGAACCAGCAGATGGAAGATCTCTCTGTCTCTCTCTCTCTGTAACTCTACCTCTCACATAAATGTAATTTTCTGATAACCAATGTTAGGATATTCGTGAAAAGAGTAGAAACTACAAAAGAAGAGAGTAATTTGTTACCATCCAGTAATCTGATCACTTTGGTATGTAGAGCCCCAGACATGTCAGATATTGGATATGTATTTTGACTTCTATTAAAGACTCAGTTATATTTTCTCTGATTTTAAGTTTTTTTTTTTTTAATGTGGCTGAAGTCATAATTAAACTTTACCTGATTGAACATTGAGTTTTTACTTAAACTTTGATAGATTCCTGATGTTTATACATCTGTTCCTTCCTTAGGATGAATTACTAAGTATAGATTGCTCCAGCTGTGCAAATTCTTAAAACTTTTGGTGTTACTGCCCCTGAGAGACAGAGGCTTCCAGTTTGTGAACTTGAGCTTGTTTTTCCCCCACACTCCATCAAGTACTAGGTGCTGTTGTTGACGTAACGCTTGTCACTGATTCAGTACATGAGAATTGCCTTGCCTTGGTGACTCTGTCATTCGTTGGATGGTAAGGCTGAAGACTTTACATAGATCACACCCACACAGTCCTTTTTTGGAGGTTTGCTTCCTTTTTTTGACATTCAGCATGATGGGTTAGTTTGGTATGAATTAGCTCTGGGCCCTTGGCTGTGGACTTCGGGCCGGGAGCACAGGGACAGGTGTCGAGGACTAGAGACGGTCGCTTCCACGAGAGCGCAGGTGTAAGTGCCCGAAGCTCTGCGCTCCCCATGGGCACGTCACAAGTTTTGGCTCTGAAGCAGGGTGTGTTAGTCTGTCCCCTGTGCTGACGGCGCGTGCCCCAGGGAATGCTGCAGTGGCTTTGTGGGTCTCGGGCTGCCTCAGCCTCTGCAGAGCCAGGCTGCCCGGGGCCCTGGCCGCCCTCTCTGTGGCCACAGCGCCTGGTACCTACAGCTGGTAGGAATCAGAGCAGATTAGCGTGGCTGAGAACCCTTCAGGAACAGCTTCCAGCAAATGGAAATTATTTTAAAACAAATTGATGTGGTTTCTCTGTCAAACCTTCTTGGAGCATAAACAAGGTTGGACTGTAGGCTACTTCCCCCCTACAAACGAGCCCGTGTTTAGAATGTGGCTTTCAGCAAAGTAAACACGGCCTCCAAAGCGAGTTGTGTGCGTCTGATTGGAAAAGTGAAAGCTAGCGCGCGGAGGCAGCGTGCTCACAGACGCCCTGGTCCTGTGGAGGACACCCCTTCCCTGCTCGCTCCCTCCTTGCTGTCAAGGTGGCGGAGGTAAGGAGTGCTTTGGTGTTGAAAGGATGAATGGGAACGCAGTGCCAGGTCAGCTCTCTGCGGTGAGATCACCGCTTATATGTTGCCCCTGTGCCACGTGGGAATATCACAGCCGTCTTGTGCAATACTTAACTGTGTGTGCGTGTGTGTGCGTGCGTGTTCACACATACCTGTGGGCTGCGCATCTTTGAATTCTCTGCCAGTTTTCAAGGTGGTCCCCCACCCCGCCCCCGGGGACCCCGTCAGCTTTATTAAATGGGCCCCAGCCGCCCTTGAAGGTGGAACAATGCTTTTAATGTTCAGATTATACATTAATGAAGCACCGGGCCAAGGGGCACTTGCCAAAAAGGCTGCCGAATGAGAAAGCCACCAGTGTCGGAGTGAACTTTGCACTCTCGAAGTGTGAATGATGTTGGGTGCACGCGGTTTATTGCACACGGGGAGCAACTGGAATCTCTTTGATGTTGGGTAGCGTCCTGGCCCCGTGAGACTTTGGGCTTCCCGGTTAACCACATCTTGGCTGGCAAGGACAGAGTTGTGGTGTGGTCCCGCAGGGACCGAGAGGACCCTGCCCTGGGTGGTCAAGGACCAGCTTACCTGTGTGGGGGTGGGGGAGGCGGCGGCTAAACAGATCCGTTGTCCGTCATCGTCGGCCAATTTTAATGTACCGCTAAAACTTATGGTGAAACCCCCTCCCCCACCCTACTTTTTGTCCAGAGGGACTTTTCCAGAAATAGCATGCCGTTTTTCTAAAATCTGCCCCCCGTCACAGAAGGGGCTTAGATCTTAATCAGACTGCTTTTTGCCCTCCCCATTGTGGAGCTGTTTCCCCTTGCCTTCCGGCTTGTTCTTGGTTTTTGAATGGCCGGCCATCGGGAGCCCTGCTTTCCATAGCCTTATGAAATAGTTACTGAGAAAAGAAGAAAGGAAATGCTGGTTTGGAATTCCCAGAATTTGTTTTCTGCAGGAGGATAAGCTGCAGCTGAGGCTTCCTACATCTGTTGGGTTTATGGCCAGAGCTTGGTCGTGTCGAACAGTTGGGGAAGTGGAGAGGAGCTCATTGGTGGGCTGGGATGGATTTTTAGGGCGCTTTTGTGGCTTGACCATCTTAACTGGATATTTTGTTCCTATTCCATTTATCTTCTAGCACTTAGAGGAAAAGGTTGTTACTGCATTTTTGTGGTGCAGAAGTAGCCAGGCGGCATTTTCGGTCTGGAATTTTGAGGGCCTGCTAAGGCTTCAGGACTTTTGTGTTGTTATTAAGTGAGAGCTTTCTTGAGATGTAATACAAATACCACAAAACTCATCCTTTTGAGTTTTGGGATTCTAGGTTTTTAATACACCGACAGTTGTACAGTCATCACCACCAGTTCTAGAACATTTTTAGCACCTCCAAAACAGAATCCGGTGCCCACTAGCAGTCCCCACCCCCAATCCTTCCTGCCTTCCTCACTCACGGCAGCACCTGCTTGCTGTCTCGATGGGTTTGCCGAGTCTGGACATCTCACTACATGTAAACCAGGCAGTATGTGGCCTTTGTGTCTGGCTGCTTGGAGCATAATGTGCTCAGTGTTCTTCCACACTGTTGCTTGTATCAGGTCCTCCATTGCTTTCTGCGCTTGAATCATGTTCTGTCGTTTAGAAATACACTGTGTTTTGTCTGTTCGTTAGTTGTTGAACACTTGAGTCATCTCCACTTTTTTGTCTGTGCTGTGAATGTGTCCAGGTTTTTGTGTGGATGTATTTCTCTAAGAGTGAAATTGCTGGATCACCTATAACTGTGTTTGGGTTTTTTTAGGAATTGCTAGACTGTTGTCTGTAGATGCTGTGTGCATCATTTTGTACTTCTGCCAGTGCAGGGTGGTCCCCATCTCTCCACAGTGTCACCAGTACTTGTTACTGTCTTGTCTTTTTTTGCTTTTAGCTGTCCCATTGCATGTGAAGTGGCATCCCATTGTGGTTTTGGTTGGTGGTTCCCTACGGGGACTGGTCAGCTTTTCCCATGCTGATTGACCATTTGTGTATCTTCTCTGGAGGAATGCCTGTTGGGATCATTGGCCCATGTTTTTGGTGGGTCACTTGTCATCCTCTTGCTCTGTTGTGAGCAGGGCGTGTTTTAAAAAGAGACGGTCAGGAGAGCTTGAAATGGTGTGGTGTATTCCTGAAGCTGGGTTGCCGTTCATCAGATGAGAAGAGTTCAATTTCTCAGATTTTTTTTTTTTTTTAAAGACTTTTGAAAATCTTCAGGCGAAATCACAAGGGGCAGTACTTGGCTTGGTAGTAAGCTGTCTCCACCCTCTCCACCCCCAACTCACCTGTAATCCCCAGGGAAGGGCCAACTGGCAGAAGAGAGCAGTGCTCATTCTTGAGTGAGTCCAGGGTCTTGACTGTTCAGGGGTGTGCATCCCACAGTGTTTGCCAAAGGAGAATGGGAGAATTTGCTTGAGCAGATGCAATTTTCGCAGGGTCTCACTGTTTTCTCCTGAATCCTCTGCTCCAGGACAAGTCGGCCTTTGCCAACTGAGCCTTGCAGCCATAAATTAGACAGAAATGCAGTGCTGAGGCTGTGCAAACGCAGGCAGGGTAATTTCTCTGGACAGGTTTACAATAGGGAGGTGTGAAGTGCTTGGTGGAAACCGGAAGCTGGGGGAAGGGAGGACATTGAACTTGGGCCACTGCAGGGTGGTAGGCTGACACAGCTGCTTGAAAACTATGGTTTCGTTGGCTTTTTAATGGGAAAGGAAGCAGAAGCTCACCTCTAGATGAGAGATGACAATTACAGGGTTGCCCTCTCAGTCCTCCAACCAGCCAGCAGGCACTTTTTGACTCCTCTCTAATCCTGGAGTCAGAGTTGTGGTGTTAGGACCTGGGAACATGCATTTTAAACACACTTGAGGATCCTGCTTGGGCGATATAAAGTGTGAGAACTGCCACCTTAGGCTGAGGGGAGGCCTCAGCCACAAGTCCTTGCACCCCCTGCCTCCTCCATTCTTCTGCGTACACTTGAGGTCAGGGGCCGTCTGAGCTCTGGCCCACAAGGGGCTGGTTAGCTCATTGTGCGACCAGGTCAGTTGTCACCTTTGCCTATGCTCTCCCTGCTGTGCCTCATTTCTCTGCTCTTTCTCAGAGGGTGCTGTCCCAGAACACCTGGGTGCGAGGGTGGCCTTGTTGCGCTAGGATAGCCTTCGGAACACACCCCTGCTTCCTTGCACAACATTTGTCTTTGCCTCCTGATGCAGATCCTTGAGGGCAGAGGCTGCCTTACTGACTTGTGTGGTCCTGAAGGCAAGCACCATTCCTGGTATGTAGCAGGTGCTTAGGGACCATTTGTGTCTGTCGATTCATTTCCAGACCAGCTGTGGTGCCCCTTGACTTCTGTGCCCTGCTGTGTTATGCAAGGCATTGTCTTCTCCTGTCCCTGAAACACCTGCCTGCACACACCTGTCAAGACAGCCACATGTTGGCCATCCTGCAGTTCTGTTCTTCTGGGTTCGTTGTTATTTCTGCTCCCCTGGGGTTAACTGGTCACTTTCAGGACAACCCGCACCACTGAAATTAGTTGTGTATTAAAAACAAAGGCAAAAGCCAGAGTTATTTCCATTTATACCAAGCCCCAAGGTTGTAGTTTCCAGAAAGCCCTTTTTTTAAAAAAATTTTTTAAGAAAAAGATTTATTTATTTGAAAGGCAAATTACAGGGAGAGAGGGAAGGAGAGGGGGAGGGAGGGGAGAGAAAGAGAGAGAGAGATCTTCTGTCTGCAATGCTGGGCCAGGCTGAAACCATGAGCTTCATCTAGGTCTCCCCTGTGGTGGCAGAGGCCCAAGGACTTGAACCATCCTCTGCTGCTTTCCCAGGCGCATTAAAGCAGGGAACTGGATCAGAAGTGGAGCAGCCAGAAGTCAAACCAGTGCCCATGTGGGATGCCAGTGTTGCGGGTGGTGGCTTAACCCACTGTGCCACAGCGTTTCAAGGTGGCATACAAAAGGTGTGGCGATGATGGCTGTGATAGGATCTTCCTTGAGGTGTGTGGCAGTTAAATTGTGACCTCTCTGGCAGAGGTATGTGCATGTTCAGGTAGCCATGCAGCTCTGGTGGATTCATAACCCTGCGCTGAGTATCCTGCATTGGTAGTAAGTCCTGGCTTTGCAGCCAGCTCATGACCCCGAGGTCTGCTTTCTTTCAACTGACACAGCAACCTTACAGACTGTGTGTCGTAGCCCTCCTCTCCTCCAACAGGTCGCAGGTGCTGGAGGAGGCTTTTTGGCCTTAGCCCATCCCCAACATGCATGCTTGTTGTAATGTCGCCTGAAAAAAATGAGAGGCGGTGGAGGGGCTGGCGCTGTGGCGTGCCCTGTGTTTTTGCCTTTCTGGAATTAAGCTACTGTTCCATCTGGGAAGCTGAAGAAGAGCAGGAGTTTGGGTTGCCCTGGAAGCCGGAGGTCACGAGAGCCTGCTTGTGGTGTATGTGGCCGCACAAGCGCTACCTGCTCTTCATGGCGACAGAAGCCATCAGTTAAATAAACCAGCTGTGAAGTCAGAGCAAGAACAGGAGTGTTTGCACAAACAGCCTTTAAATTTTCTGATCCTTGATGAAAGTTAGTTGGTTTGTGAATTATTAACTTGTGTGTACAGGAGGAAATACTGGGCGCTTTAAGTGCCATGTGTATTTTTATGTAAGAAAAAAATAAAACTGACCACACCCTCAGCTGCTACCATTTTGGGCTGAGCCCTGGCCTGCCTGCACTCCACAGGCATATTTAGAACAGAAGCAGGAATGTTGGCCCCTTGGAGACCCCGCGTGCATCATGTGCTGTAACCCATCACTTGCTAGGAAGGGAATGGAAGTGCTTGGCAGCCTGCTGGGATTTGTAAGCGTGGCGATGCTTATCAGTCTGCGATGGGTATCCACAGTGCTGGGGAGGGACGCCTGTCTCGTTGGGAAGAATTGTGTGCATGGAATCAGAGGGTAGGGTTGGTGGAGCTGGCGTGAGAAGTGTGTCTGCTGTCACTTGCCCGGCAACTTTGCGAGACAGCTTTGAGATAGGTTCTTTAATTCATCCCAGGAGAGAGCCGTCTTTATCTGGCACTTCTGTTTCCCCTGCAGTGTGTGGGAGAAGCCAGCAGTGCCAACCGAGGGAGCTGCAGGGTAACGTCCAGGTGACAGAGGGGATTTGGGGACTTGGAGTGCTGGGAACAGACTTGAAATCCATTTGCGAACCTGATTTCCATGATACACAGCTGTTGTCAGAGGTCCCCGGGGGCTTCTTCAAGTTGATAATAATGGACTAATGATTTCTTCTGACCTGGGAAGGGGAGTTGGGATTCAATGTTTATTTCAAGGGAGAAGGGGAGACTGAGGAAGGAAGGGGGTGAAGGAGGAAGAGCGTAGGAGAACTGGGAACAGGGCTGTTTGGACCTTCCTTCCAGCCTCACATACTTTTGGGTGTTGGTTGCTGGATTAATCCTGCAGTGTAAGTCACCCTTAGAAATACCTGGGCGTGATTCTGCAAGGGCTCAGCTTTGCTCATTTCCAGTGTAGAAAAGGCACATGTCATGGGAAAGGAGGCAGGCAGGCGCTTGGTCTCCCTCCCCCACCTCCGTATTGTCCTCAGGTGCAATGCCATTTGATACCGGTAGTTCTGAAATACATTGGATGCATTATTCTCAAGCTGCCGGGATTATTGCTGACATAGACCGTGAGTCCCGCAGCCAGCCTCCTGTATGGAATTGGAAAAAAAAGAAATTCAAGCTGTAAACGAATCTCTGTTTTGGGGCTTTGTAGTGGCAAATTACGTGAATGAGTGAATTGAAAAGGTGCCTGCCTGGTTTGTACCAACGTGAATACTCAAGCCTTAGATAAATATTGACACCAGCAGTATGACAGGCCTACCATTTGTCTCATGCCCCTAGGAATAAAAGATCTTTTCTCAGGTGCTCGTGACCTTATAAACCACCCTGACGAGTTTGTGCAGGTGCTTTCTGCACTCGGTCCCTGGGTTGGAGAGTGGGTGGTTCTCTTTGTGCTTGTGCAAGCTTAAGCCTAACTGAATCTCAGCTTGCTTTGGCTGGTTGGTCACAGTTGAGTTTGTGCAAGTGAATGGAGTTGCCAGCATGGTTTTGCGGAGTCATGCTTGGTGGCCGTGTGGACCGGTCTTGGACTTGGCACATCTTTTCTTTACTTTGACCGTATTTCAGCACCGAGCATGGGGGAATGAGGAGAAAGGAAAGCCAGCTTGGGGAGACATAATTGGAGTACACATTGAGTCTGATAGCAGCTGACAGCCTTTTTGAGTGAATTGCCTGCATCCAGGCCATCCCGTCTATTTGATCTCCTATATCTCAGAGCATAGGACAGAAACTACCTCTTGCTGGAGAGGGCTGGTGATGACAGTTTGTTATGTATTTATTTATTTTTAAATACTTATTTGAGCGGTAGAATTACAAACAGAGAGGGAAGAGACAGAGAAAGACCTTTTTTTTTTTTTTAATTTTATTTATTTAGACAGAGTTAGAGAGACAGAGAGAAAGGTCTTCCTTCCATTGGTTCACCCCCCAAATGGCCACCACAGCCGGCATGCTGCGCCGATCTGAAGCCAGGAGCCAGGTGCTTCCTCCTGGTCTCCCATGCGGGTGCAGGGCCCAAGCACTTAGGCCATCCTCCACTGCCTTCCCGGGCCACAGCAGAGAGCTGGACTGGAAGAGGAGCAACCGGGACAGAATCTGGCGCCCCAACAGGACTAGAACCCGGGGTGCCGGCGCCATAGGCGGAGGATTAGCCTAGTGAGCTGCAGCGCCGGTCCAGAGAAAGATCTTAAATTCACTGGTTCACTCCCTGAATGGCTGCAGTGGCCTGACCTGGGCCGATCCAAAGCTGGGAGCCAGGAGCTTTTTCTGGGTCTCCTACATGGGTGCAGGGCCCAAGGACTTGGACCATCTTCTGCTTTCCCAGGCCATAGCAGAGAGCTGGATCAGAAGAGGAGCAGCTGGAACTAGAACCGGAGCCCACATGGGATGCCGGTGCCACAAGCAGAGGCTCAGCCGACTACGCCATGGGGCCAACCTCTGTTTATTTATTGTTACAAAATTAATGAAATTTGCAAGACAAAGACAGAAATCTCACATTTCTTCTTTTACTCTCCAGTAGCCAGGGCTGGGCTAGGGCAAAGCCAGGAGCAGGGAGCTCATTCCACATCTTCTCCAGGGTGCATATTATCAGGAAGCTAGATGAGGACTTGAACCCAGGCCATCCCACTT
The DNA here is from genome assembly GCF_051225735.1 of Oryctolagus cuniculus. NCBI lineage: Eukaryota > Metazoa > Chordata > Mammalia > Lagomorpha > Leporidae > Oryctolagus > Oryctolagus cuniculus. Next base: position 84,436,713 of record NC_142876.1, read on the forward strand.
TATTTTTGGGTTTAAAAAATAGACTTAATTGAGAGAGAGAGACTGACAGAGTTCTTCCTTCCTCTTGTTCACTCCCCAGATGTCTACAACAGCCAGGGCTTGGCTGGACTGGAACTGGGAACTCAGTCCAGGTCTCCCATATGGGTGGCAGGGACCCAACTACTTGGACTTTCATCACCTGCTGCCTCTCAGGGTGTGCGTTAGCAGGAAGCTGGGATCAGGAGAGGAGCTGGAACTCCAACTCAGGTACTCCTGTAAGGAGTGTGGACACACACACACACACACACACACCCGGTCAGCTTGACGGCTAGAGCAGCTACCTGCTTTGATGCCAGTTTTGCTAGTGTGAAGTATGCAGAAGCAAGGCACACACACACATACACACACGCCCCGCCCCGCCCCGCCCCGGTAGTGTGCTTTTGTTGGAGGGAAGTCATGGAGCCACTTTACATGGGACAAGCTGAACAGAGACTCTGAAACTTGGGTTAGCTTACGTCACCTTGAAAACGGAGTGACTGGGCATCTTTGTTCGTTACATAGCAAGTGCTGGGCAGAGAGGTCCGGGCTATTCATAGGCAGCTGCCTGCCCGGGCTGACCTCGTGGATGTCTGGGTTTGGTGTGACAATTGGCTTTGATTTCCTGCTCCGATGTGAAGATGTCCTGTGAATTGAATGATTCTTAGGTCTCCTTGGTGCTTAGAGGGGATATGGAGACTCTAACACACACAGGTGTTTCTTAGGTTTCTGCCTAAGGCTGGGGTGTCAAAAGGAGACATTTAGGATTCATATTGGGGAGGGCTTTTCATCTCCTTCAAAAAGATAGACTGACCCTGTGGATACTGGGTTCAAGTAGCTTAGCCAGTGGCATTTATTGCCAGGATCCATTCTTTACGACATGTCCCTTGAGAGTAAATGACTTGGAGCTGCAAACTGGGAGATGGGGATGTGGGAAGGGATGTACTGAGCCTGGCTGTCATTTTCACAGCTCGTTCTCGATTCAAGGATGGGAGTCATGTATTTCGTCTGATTGTTGGTGTAATTTCAGTGATAAAGAAGTTAGTTCCATGTTCTGATAGCAGAAAGCAGCATGTAGAATAATGCATGAAATATTCTGAGGTTGCTGAACCTTGATTTTGCATCTGTCAGCCATTTCAGCAGCCAGAAGCAGAGGAATCCAAACGGCCCCCACTCCTCAGAGGCAGAGAAAGTGGTGCAGTTGACGGTCTCTTAAGTTTAGAGTGTTTCGTGGCGTCTTAGAATTGTCGAAAGAAAAATGTTGCCTTTTTGGCCTCAGTGAAGCATTTCATCACACATAAAATGGACAGAGTGAGATTGCGAGTCGATAAGCTAGCTAATAAAGTCAACAGCTTAACATTAGGCCAGACGGCTGGCCTTTCAAAACTGTATCTTCAGAAAACTTAGCTAGAGGTACTCGCGTGCCTCCTTGCAGCGCAGCCGATGTGTTCTCGAGAAGCTATGGCTGGGTTTGGTCTTGTCGTTTGTCTGATTTTACGTCAGGGATCTGCTCTTGCTGTTGGAGAGCGATTTTCATCATTTGAAGTGCTGAGGAAAGCGGATGAACCTGGAAAATGGTATGAAGGAATCCCATGCTTAACCCTTGTGCAATGGAGCTTCATGGTGAATGTATGTGTTAGTGCTCTCTACAGATTTCAGGTGCTTGGGCTTTGCCGGGGCTCAAAAAGATGTCGCATAGGAGCGACTGAGCAGCGGGTGTGATTTTAGTTGACAAATCAAGGATGCGTGTGAGTTCCATTGGAAGTTAATAGGGCCCTGCAGAGCCTGCCCTTGGAACTTGGGGGCTTTCCTGGTGGGCAGGAAGGTGGCCACACCCACTCATGTCATTTTTTTCCTTAAGATTTTTGTGTGCCTGGTAGGGAAAGAAAGGCTGATACCGCTAAGGTAAGCTGTTGTTTGTACAGATGTATTTGTTTAAAGCAATCCACTTTCATTTCCTTCTTCCTCCCTTTTAGGGGGCACAGATAGGCCACTCATTAATATCTTGCTGCATTGTGACCCAGAAGGTATTTACCTAAAAGTGCTCTTCTGAATACTTTCTTTAAAAGCAACAATGAAATTCCCTTGTTCGTCAAGTCTAGAAGTGAGTCACCACCCAGGTTTCTGTGTGTTTCTTGTTTCTTTGCTTGTTTGTCTTGCTTTGTTTTAAATCTTCCAGCATTCGTTTCTGGAATACGAGGTTTTTGTAGTAATGCTTTTGTTGGTTGGGTTATGTCCGAGTGACTTGTCAGAATGGAGGATGAATGTGGCACAAAATACCTCAATGCTCTCCCGGTTGCAGCAGATGCCTGGACGAGAGTTTAGAAGGGTGCATCGTGATGCCGCCGGAGGGAGGGGTTCTTGTTTGTTTTGCTGTTGTGGTCTCTGTCTCTTGTGCTCCAGAGGAAGTCACACAGTTTGGAATGTTTTATTCCTGAAGGAGCGAGACTCACAGGTAGAGAATTTCCTTATCCCTTTGTCCCAGTGAAATCCTAGCTTGTACCTTCTTCCAGAAACGCAGGCTTGGAATTTGGCTGCCCGGTTCTTGTTACCAAGGGTCCTTTTTATGCGACCGTGTTACCGTAGTTACCTTCCTCCTTGAAAGCATCCTCCTGGGGTTCTCTGGGTGTGACACACACTGTGCATGGTTGCTTCTGGTGCCTTGGAGAAGGAATTGGGTCACAGTGACACTTGGAGATGGTAGTTATGCTGGGGTTGACACCATTAAAAGTTCTGTTGCATGACACGTGGTCCGAGAAGCGTCATGAAGGTTTGGGTGGTTTGCATCTTTTCCTTCACACCCTCAAAGGTAATAAATCTTTTTATTTTTTAAAATATTTTAAAAATTTATTTGGAAGAGTTACTGAGAGAGGTAGAGACAGAGAGAGGTCTTCCATTCGCTGGTTCACAAGTGGTCAACGGCCAGAGCTGAGCTGATCTGAAGCCAGGAGCTTCTTCTGGCTCTCCCACATGGGTCCAGGGGACAGGGACATGGGCCATCTTCCACAGTTTCCCAGGCACATTAGCAGACCTCTGTAATGAGTCTTAAAGTTGTAGCACCTTGGGGCTGGTGCTGTGGCCTAGTGGGTAAAGCCGCCGCCTGCAGTGGCAGCATTCCACATGGGTGCTGATTGGAGTCCCGCTTTCTCCACTTCAGATCCAGCTCTCTGCAATGGCCTGGGAAGGCAGTGGAAGGTGGCCCAAGTCCCTGGGCCCCTGCACCCACGTGGGAGACCCAGAAGAAGCTGATGGGTGCAGCTGTGGCCATCTAGGGAGTGAACCAGTGGATGGAAGACCTCTTTCTGCCTCTCTCTAACTCTGCCTTTTAAGTAAATAAATAAATCGTAAAACAAACAAACAAACAAAACAAACCCAACCTGCAGCACCCTTCCTTTTGCTTTGGTGGTTCCCTAGGAAGCACATATCCTGAAAGTGGATGCTTGCAGGGGCAGAGGAGTCAGGAAAGGGGTCATCTGTGGCCAGAGGGGCGTGGGTGGGCTCGACAGAGTCCTTGGCAAGCCTAGTATTCCGTGTGTCCTTTTTCTCAGCCTCACCCATCTCTGGCTGCCTGTGCCTTTTCCTTGACTTGTTTTCCCTGCTCCAGAAGCAGAAGTCTCCGTTTCCTGCCCCAGGAGAGTGTGCTGTGCATTTGAGGAGGATCCTCCTCTGTGCTCTACCTGGGAGAGAGCCTCTCGCCTCTGAGCGGTGGCCGGTGGGGAGCGCTGTGCGTGCCCTCAGATCTGGGTGGGTGAGCCGCTGTGCACTTTGTGTCTTCGGCTGTGGCTGGGAGGCTGTTCCCCTCTGTTCCACGGAATGGCCTGACTCTCCTGGCCAGGTTAAGCTGTGTTACTTGGTGAGACCCAGAAACCTCAGTTGGGGAGGCCTTGTAGAGCCTTCCGCTGTCTGATAGGGTGTATTTTGATGGCCTTTTCCAAGCTGATAAGCCAGAGCAGCGGCAGTCTGGAGTTACCAGACCTCTCCCCTCTCTGTCCCCAAGTCTTGGCAACACCGTTCTCTATGCCCTCCTCCCTCTGGGGTGCATCCTGCTGACATTGCCTTTGTGCTAAGCAGCTCTCCCCTGCTCAGAGTCCTTTTGCTTGTCAAGGATCTGCCAGCTGCAGGGCCTGTCCCCAGTACCAGTCTCCTCTGAGCCCTGATGGCTATGGTTGGGGGGAAGCAGCCACAATAATAAAACAGCTTCGTACCTCACTACTTTTGTCTCTCTCTGGCCAAACTAAGATGCTGGAAGGAAGAACCGATGGTAGCATCTCCTGTGGGAAGGAGGTGATGTGGGAAGTCAGTACTGAGTGCTGCCAATGGTGGTGAGAGAACGTCTTGACCCTCTTGACTGTTTAGGGCAGAACTTGAGTGGCCGGGGCTGTGCTGTTCCTATGGAAATCAGCTTTACTGGCCCTGTGGATCAGCCTTCGTGAGGGGGCTGGCGTGGGGATTTGCAGCGGGTTACAGAAACCTTGATGTCACTGCCTGGTAGGTTGTGGGCCTGGCAGCATGGGACCGACTTCTCTTGACTTCCCTGCAACCATTCCTGTCCTGCCCCTTGCCTTTCTGGGAGGTCCTGATGTGTTAGTCTCCCTGTTTGTTTGCTTTACTTTGTACCCTCCGCACCTTACTGTGCTGGTCTGACCTCATTGCCCAGGATTCTACCTCGGAAAATGTCCTCTTCAAGGCTTAGCTGAGGTCTTGCATTTGCTGATAAACCCTTATTTATTTATTTATTTATTTAAATTGCAGCTGACTTTCCTGTTCTGGCTGCCATCTGGCTTCAGTGTTATCCATACCGGAGGTGACAAAGCCAGGTGCTCATGGGGGCCAGGCAGATACTACCCATGAGTAAAAAGGGCCTGGGTGAGACAATAAGGAGTGGTGAGGTTTGTGGCCAGTGGCATGCTTGTAAATGCATATAGCTGATTGTTGCCGTCGAGAGTGCTGGCCCAGGGATTTTTGTCCAGAAAAGCTGAAGCTTTTGATCAGTGAAACTTTAGGTTTCTGCAAACCCTGTTCAATCAGAAAGAAACAAGTGAGGAAGTTCCCCAGCCAGCTTGGCCTTGGCCCAGGAGCCACCCCCCGGCCTACCACTGCAGGTTGCTTGCTATGCGAGAGCTTTTGGTTGGAGTCACTTAGTAGGAGTGTGGTTTGTCTCCTTCAGGTCGCAGACGAGGTCTTGGCCTGATTGATAGCAGAATTTATCACAGCACAGTGCGCCTTACACTTGAGGACTGCTTGTAGACTTTGTCATTTGTTGGGTGCTGGGGGAAAGGACATAGCTCTGACAGGCTGAGCTGTGTGAACTGTGAAGGCGGAGAGGTACTCACAAGCCTTACAGGGTTAGAGAGGCAGGCGTGGATGACATCTGGCAGGTAGTTTAAAGCATTCGAATTCAGCAGTTTGGAGGCCTGTGCTGACCAGTAGAGCTGATTTTTAAAATGGATTCTTCTGTGGCTGCTGTGTCTGGTCTCTCTCGAGTCACCTGTCATAAGCCTCTTGCATTTGCATAGCCATTCTCAACCACTGAAATAATTGTCTCATAACTGACTGTGAAATATAGCTGACAAGTGGAGATCCGAGTGAGTTTTCATTGGATTGTTCACAGAATGCATTTCTTTGCCAAGCCTGCGTTAAGGCACTGCGTAGCTTACTGGAGTCCGGGGTGGGGGTGGGGGACAGTACGTAGAGACCCTTCTCTGCATCGGGAATGCCTGGGGGAGGATGCCAGACGGATGTTTCCAGTTCAGGATGCGCTTTTATCATTTTTCATGTAAGCCTCTAATGTTGCTTATCAGGCTGTTCAGTTGCCGGTTTTGGTTAACGAGGGGGAAAGCATTGCACTTGAAAACAAGCTAAGGACATCTGATACTCCAGGATTAAGAAAAAAATCTCTTCTTCTCGTAAAACCTTACATCGCGGGGCTCGGGAACATCATGTGCTGATTTCATTGTGACTTGATGCGTACTCCGTGCGATTGCTCAGAAGGCAAAAATGCTGCAGAAGCCACCCCGCAAGCTTAGGGGATTAAGGAACCATGAAGGGTCGTATGTTCTTCCTCAGCCGCACCCCTGGTCGTCGTGGAAGGACCAGTCACCTTTTCCCCGTTAGTCCTAGGCAGGTGGTCTGCTTCTTAATGGGCAGCAAACAGTCTAAGTTCTGGGGTTGAGACGGAGATGGACAGCTGGAGCCCATGCACCCAGGGAAGCCGGAGTTTCAAGGCCAGTCCGGGGCACCCAGCCCCCTGCCCAGAGGCTGGGTTGGGGGCTGCCTTCTGTGTCCCTGTCCAGGAGTCCTGTTCAGTGTCTCACCCATCTCAGAGCTGAAAATGTGCCACACGGGGAGCTGGCCGGGAGCCCAGCCAGCTGACTCATGGGCCATGGGCTAGCCTGGAAGCCAGATTGGATGGGAAGATGGGAAATAGGCTAGCCTGGAAACCCAACTGATTCTGAAACAGTCCTCTAGAGACTCCCTCACAGACTCAGGACCGGCTCGTTCCACTTTGAATGATCATCCTGTTAACATTGAGAGCCCGAGGAATGCGCCCCAGTCTCTGTGCAGCGAGAGGCTATGCCTGAAGTCGCCGGCCACGGGAGCCGGCGCTTGCTTTGGGGATGACAAAGTGGGGTTAGTTCTCACCACGGCTTACTCAGAGGTTGGCGCGGGTTCTTACCCCTCTGCTCCCCAGGAGTAAATGAGTTATCGTTCACTGGCTTTGAGGAGGGAGCCTTTGCCAAGTCTGTAATATGTGGCTCTGGTTGTAATCCAGGAAGGTGCTGGTCAGATTATGTGAATACCCAGTAAGCCCGCAGAATTACGCTCAGTGCTAACTCAGTCGTCCTGGTCTTTCAAGGCCCTTTCCCTCGTTGAGATGATGCCTGAGAACGTTGTGTACTGGAGGGACTTAGGTTCATATCCGTGTCTGTGCCCCATGACCTGTTTGAACAGAACTATAGAAATTTTGGGGAACTCAGAGCCTGAGTTCTGTCCATTTCCCGTGAATAGTGATTATTTCGTGATTTAGGAATAACTATTATGATTTAGATACAGCATGGTTTACCTTGTCTCAGTTTCAATACAGGTAGCCCCTTGGCTAGTAGCTACCAGTTGGGTTAGCGACTGATTTCTCAGCTGTGGAAATACTTGAGGCTGTTCAGATAATGTGGGGTCAGCCTAGGGGGGCTCGTTGGGAACCACGCAGACTGTCGTTTTGGGCACCCTTAAGCAGTTTGTTTTTCCAACAGGCCTGAATAAAACCCGAGCTATTCCCTGCAGAGGTGCCTCTTGTGTGTTCTGCAAACGGTGGGCCGCACCGTCATCTTTCAGCAGATTAGCAGAGAGACTGTCTATGGCCAGGCTCAATTGTTCCGTGCTCTGCGCTCCCTTTGTGCACGAACAGGGGAAATTTGTGTTATGACAATGGCTGACAAAATGTTTAATGAAAGCTGCAATTGGCAGTAACTAAATTCCCCGGGGTCTCTTTCCTCTCCTCTCCGCTACTGAAAGGTGCAGAAATGCTTTTGACAGCATCTGTCCTCTGACAGATGAATTGTTTTGACAGGAGAATCTGAAACCTTCACCAAAGGACGCATTGAGATGTCAGGCCTGGTAAGGGGCGATGGTGTTGGTAGAAATAAGCGAAATGCTTTAGATTTGTGTGCATGTCAGCTGCCACCTGGAAGAACAGCCTCATGAAAGTGTCCCCCGGTTAACCCTTTGATGGCTCTTGGGAACTGAGCTGGGAGCTCATGCCCCTTTCTGCCAAGCTCTTGGGCCCAATAAGGATTTGCTTAATCATTGAGAAATGAATAGTCAGTAAGCGTAGTGATGAAAGAGTTTTAGAGAAAAAGTTGTTTCAATTTTATTTTAAAAGTTCAGAAAAAAAAAAAAAAAAACCACCAGTGTTCACAGCAGCATCGTCCACAGTAGCCAAAGGTTGAAGCAGTGTGAAAGTATAGCAGCAGGCCGGCGCCGCGGCTCACTAGGCTAATCCTCCGCCTTGCGGCGCCGGCACACCGGCTTCTAGTCCCAGTCAGGGCGCCGGATTCTGTCCCGGTTGCCCCTCTTCCAGGCCAGCTCTCTGCTGTGGCCAGGGAGTGCAGTGGAGGATGGCCCAAGTACTTGGGCCCTGCACCCACATGGGAGACCAGGAGAAGCACCTGGCTCCTGGCTTCGGATCAGCGCGGTGCGCCGGCCGCAGCGCGCCAGCCACAGTGGCCATTGGAGGGTGAACCAACGGCAAAGGAAGACCTTTCTCTCTGTCTCTCTCTCTCACTGTCCACTCTGCCTGTCAAAAAAAAAAAAAAAAAAAAGTATAGCAGCAGACCACTGGGTACATCCCATGAGGTGCGTAGATGCATTGGAGTACCATCAGCCTTCACCTATGTACAGCACAGGCACCAACACAGGTGATACGCATGGAGAGAAGCCAGCCACAGAAAGACAGATGCGCTGTGTTTCTTGCTCTGGAGGTACCTGGAGTAGGGAAATGTACAGTGACAGAAATGGGCAGAGCAAGGTAAGAACTTAGCGTTGAAAGGTGCAGCAGTTTCCCTTTGGGATTTGGAGAAAGTTCTTGACAGGGATGCCAGTTACGAGCACACTACAAGGACAGTGTGCCTGTCCCTGATGCTGCTGAACGGTGCACTTAAAAATGGCAAAGATGGTATGTTTTGTGTGTGCATGTATATGTTTTTAAACATTTATTTATTTGAAGGGCAGAGCTACAGAGAGGGAGAGAGAGACAAAGAGAGACATCTTGACTTTCCAAATGTCTGCAACAGCAAGGACTGAGTCAGGTTGAAGCCAGGAGTCTGGAATTCCTTCCAGATCTCCCACATGGGTGGCAGGAGCCCAGGCGCCTGGACTGTCTTCCACCGCCTTCTTAGGCTCGTTAACAGGGAAGTAGATTGGAAGTAGAGCAGCTGGGCCTTGAACTAGCTCTCTGATAGGGGTGCTGGTGTTAGAAATGGTGGGTTAACCCCTGTGCCATAATGCTGGCCCCATAGCAAATGGATTTTACTTGTGCTGGGAGCTTTCTAGCTGAAATGGGTCTGTGAGAATTTTGTTTCATGCTGTGTTTGTCAGGGAGAATGCAGTTAAGTATTTCCCTCATTTCCTGCGAGAGCAGCTGAGGCCCAGCGTCCTGTTTCGGGTTTCAGGACCACTCACTGGTGAGACTTAGCTTCCAGGGCAGCCCCGTGTCCAGAGGCAGCAACTCTGGGAAGGGGTGTGAGCCACAGTGCTGTGTCCTCTCGGAATCACCCAGAGTGCCCTGAGCTGAGAGTTAGCCTGTGCAGGCAGTGCCCTGACCCTTGCACGTGCACCTGTGTTCATCGTTGTGGTCCTTGCTCCTGCTGGGGCTGCAGTGTTAAGTCCCAGTGAAACTTGGCTTCTTGATTACACCAGCCTGGGGGACACGCCTCTCTCAGGAAGCCCTGCCTAGATAGCAGAATTTGTACTTTCTGAAATTTAATTAATCATTGTCTGCTCTTTAAAGGAAAGACAAACCGAAGGATGTTGTGACTTGAAATGGTTTTTTTCTAAGTTGCTGAGAATTGTGTACTCTTGCTGGGTGGGAACCAGCGGGGGTGACTCCCTTTCAGATGGTTCAACACTGAGCCAGCAGCTAATTGCACAAGACCCAGAGAGCCCCAGAGTCACCTCTGGCTGCAGTTGTCAGCCAGAGCCAAGCCACTCACCCTGAACCCAACAGCCTCAGGAGTCAGTGACGTAGAAGGGTGAAAACAGGCACTTTTTAGGCCAAATATAGCCTCCTAGGTGTTTTCCTGGGCCCCTCCAAGGTTACTTTTGACTTCATTTGTTTATTTTTAAGGAATTAGATTTCATGTGAAAATTGAGATGTTGAGCTTTTCTGGAAGACAGAGAAGAGTGGTCTCCCCTGGCCCTTGCTGGAGACCATGTGCCAGTGCGGCCTTAGGTGGGCGGGCAGGCAGGCAGGAGCTTATTTTGCAAGGATGTGGTCCCTGGTGGTGTTGCTTGCTTGCCCTTCTCGGCACTTGGCTTTATGGTTTCTCCATTTCTCAAACCCTCTCCCAATACCCTTGATGATTTAAAGGTGCTGATTAAAGGGTGCGTGTCTGGCCTAGCAAGCACTCTGGTGAAGACACCCGCATCCCCTATCAGGGTACCAGGGTTTGAGTCCCGTTTGCAACTTCCTGTTCGTGCAGACCCCAGGAGGCAGCAGGTGGGTCAGGTAACTGAATCCCTGCCACGCATGTAGGAAACCTGGATTTATTTCTTGAATCCTGGCTTGGGCATTTGATGAGTGAACCAGAGGATGGCGTGGAGGTTTTGTCTGTCTGCCTCTCAAGTAAATTTTAAAACTAAATTTAAAAATGTTGCCAGCATTCTGGAGCAGCAGGTTAAGCTACCACTTGTGTCGTTGTCATCCCATGTCAGAGCTCTGGTTTGTGTCCTGGCTGCTCCACTTCCATTCCAGTTGTGTGCTGGTGTGCCTAAGAAGGCAGTATATGGTGGCTCAAGTGTTTGGGCCCCTGCCACTTACATGGGAGACCCGGATGGAGTTCCAGGCTCCTGGCTTTGGCCTGGCTCAGCCCTGGCCACTGAGGCCATTTGCGGAGTCAACCAGTGGATGGGGCAATTTCTCTCTGTCTCTCCCTCTGTTACTCTGCCTTTTTCTTTTCTTTCTTTCTTTTTTTTTTTTCTCCTTTCTTTTCCCTTTTAAGATTTATTTACTTGAAAGGGAGTTAGAGAGAGGGAGAAACAGAGAAACAAAGAATGAGCGATCCACGACTGACCAGGCTGAAGCCAGGAGCCTGGCAGGGACCCAAGCTCTTGTTCATCTTCTACTTTCCCATGCATATTAGCAGGGAGCTGTATGGGAAGCAGAGCACCTGGGACTTGCACTCATATGGGATTCTGGTGTCATACACAGCAGCTTAACCCACTGTACCACAATGCTGACCCCCACTCTGCCTTACAGATAAATAAAATAAATCTTAAATTAAAAAGTGGTAGTTACTGTAAACTGACAGTATTTTTATGCCCAGAAATAATGTTTCCACACTTCTCCCCCTTTCAAAATGATAGTCTGCTTAAAATAGAAGAAAATTTGTCCGTCTTAGTCGTCTTCTGACGTGGGGGGACTTGTCTCAGTTTGTGAATTTTTTTCCCCAGGTGTCACTGGTTGACGTCTGTGTACTCATTAATAAATACCCCGAGGCACAGACAAGCTCATACTTGACTTCAGTATGCGGTTTAAAAAATTACCCCCTTCAATCTTTATGGTAACATAATCTCCCGACAAATTGCTTTTAATTCAGGCTGTGCCATGAACGCAGATGAACCATTAGTTTCAAGTGTGCTTTGACTTTTATTTAGATGAATGTCTCTGAGCTCACAGCGGAATGGCGATCAGTTGTAGATTAGTATTGATTGAAATGTTGCCGGAGTAAGTTTAAGAGATAGCGCCCACTTCTGTGACACTTGGGAGGCAGCCTTGGGCTCCTGGTTAGTTACAGTGGCCGTAGGCAGTGATGTGCATGGCATTGGTCACTGAGATGGAAATTGCTCAGCTCCTGGGCACAGAAAGGGCTTCAGCGGTGGGGAGCAGGGTTGCCATGCGAAACCAGAAGTCAGGGCCCGTCCAGATCACACCTCTGTGACTTCTGTTTCAGAAAGGGTAAGCTGGCCTGGGTTGAGGTTGTGCTGGGAGTTAGTCAGTGGACCAAGTTCGTCCCGGCTTGCTGTTTGTCTGCCTCTCGGGATCCAGTGGGTGGTGGGGCTAGAGATGCGGTTGTGACAGTGGAGACAGCTCCCATCTCTGGTCATGGGAGGCTTACCTGGCCTGTGATTGGCACCAGTGGAGCGTTCCCTCAGCTGTCTCCTTTCTCCTGTGTGACTGTCACCCCCAGCATGCAGTCCTTGAAGGTTGCAATACTGTGTCGGCAAATGACCTGGACTCAGAATCTGTGCTCATTTTCTGAACAGTCCCTGGAACTTAGACTGTACATCTGAGCGGTTTCTAGGCTTGTGTAGACTAAGGTTTCTCAGTCTTTGGGTACCAGTGTCAACATTCAGAGCTGGTGGAGGGAGGGGGAAGTGCTACCTGTGCACTCTTGGATGTTTGCCTCTCGGGATCCAGTGGGTGGTGGGGCTAGAGATGTGGTTGTGACAGCATCTTTGGCTGTTTTGTGATAGCATCCTTGGCTTTTGCCCACCAAGTGCCAGTAAACCTGTCACCCCCCCCCCCAAAAAAAAAAAAACAAAACAAAAAAAACAAAAAGTATCTCCGGCTATTGCTAAAGGTCCCTTGAGGTGCAGAAATCATCCCTTGCAAGAACTGCTGTAGACAACACAAGGTCAACCTCCCCTCCCCTTTGCTTTTTTCATTTACTGCTGTGTGATGTGGGTGCTTTAGTGAGACGCTGATTTTAAAAAATGCCACTAAGCATAGCTTTGGACTCCTGTGGTGCAAAGCCTGTGTTCCAAGGCACGGCTTAGAATTACTTTAAAAATTGCTATGTCGTGAAGTAGTGTTGATTGAAATCATTTGGGTTTATCCAGCCTCGGGTGATGTGGCCTTTGACAGTGCTGCTTCCAGGGCCTTGTGGATGCCAACTGGGAGGGTGTATCTGTAAGTCTCAGTGTCAGTGGCTCTGTAACAGAGTGCATGAGACTGAGCATTCAGGAGGGAGAGGGCTTGGGTTTTTGGGGTCGCATAGGATAGGAGAAAATATCCTGAATCTTGAGTTTGATGCCAAATATTGATGCCTTCTTTTTTTTTCTTTCCATTTACCAGAAACCTGAGTTACAACAAGCTCTCTGAGATCGACCCTGCTGTTTTTGAGGACTTGCCGAACCTGCAGGAAGTGTGAGTACTCCCCGGCAGGTGCAGGATAAAGGGACCTCTTGGGGGGATACGCAGGCACTGCAGCATCACTACTCTCTCCATGAGCAGCCTCACTTCAGGGGAGACACGTTTGTACCTGGGCTGGCAGTGACAAATGGTGCTACAGTACTTCCCTGCCCCCCCGACCTTCCCCCATCCCCCGTTATCCACAGTTCTGGGGTCCAAGCAATTGTGGTCTGAAAATATTATATGGAAAATTCTAGAAATAAACAACTCTGAAGTTTAAAAAAATTTTTTTTTGACAGGCAGAGTTAGAGACAGAGAGAAAGGTCTTCCTTTTTATGTTGGTTCACCCCCCAAGTGGCCGCTACAGCCGGCATGCTGCACCGATACGAAGCCAGGAGCCAGGCTCCTCCTCCCGGTCTACAACGCGGGTGCAGGGCCCAAGCACTTGGGCCATCCTCCACTGCACTCCCGGGCCACAGCAGAGAGCTGGACTGGAAGAGGAGCAACCGGGACAGAATCTGGTGCCCCAGCTGGTACTAGAACCCGGGGTGCTGGCGCCGCAGGCAGAGGATTGGCTAGTGAGCCACGGTGCCGGCCTGAAGTTTTAAATTGTGCGCTCTCCTGAGTAGCATGATTCAGTCTTGTGCTCACTCTGTTGTGACTCATTCCTTTGTCCAGTGTGCCCTGCCCGTTGGTCCCTTAGCAGCCTTCTTGGTTACCAGATCTGCTGTTGCAGTGTTGCAGTCCTTGTGTTTTCATAACCCTGTTGCACCTAGTAATGGCCTCAGCACACAAGAGTGGTGATCCTCACAATTCTGTAATAGTATTTGTTGTTGTTCTCTTTTGGTAGTGGTGCTAATACTTAGTATACCTCGTCTATAATTTAAACTTTATTATAGGTATGTATAGGAACAACCATAGCACATCTAGCTTGTTCACAGTCTCAGGCATCCACTGGGGGTCTTGGAACTGTATCCCCCACAGGTAAGGGGAACCCCTGTACTTGGAAGTGCTGCTTTGCTGAGATCCTCTGTTCACCCTAGGCAGTCTCTGGAGAGTGTGCTGACATCTAGGAAGCACAGGGTTCCTGGAAATCATGGGTGCCCAGTGGGTGTATGGCAGAGCTTTCTCCCTTGTAGGAGGCTTTGTGGACTGTTGGGGTAATGCGTGGGACGGGCACTTTGTCCAGGTTCCCAGGGACTGGAGCAGCCTGCGTGGTGGTGGCTATGAGGCCAGCGTGCCCCTGCTGTTTGCCAGGAAACAGAGCCATAGAAGAGTGGGTCACAGAGGCTCGCCTTTTCCCATCCACCACCAAACAACCAGGCAGGTGTTCGTGCCTTTATCAACTGCAGGCTTCAGTTTGTTTCCTCGTCTTTTTCATGCAAAGAATTTTGAATGATCAGGAGTTGGAACTCCATAGGAACTTTACAGAAGCTTTCATTTAAGTCATGCCTCTGTACTGTAGAACAATTGGGAACTGCCAGTGTTATCACCCATCCATAACCATTGTGCACACTTAGTGAAAAATAGATCGCTGTGGGTAATGTGTTCATGCATGTCTCTTACATTTTTTTCTTTTATTTGAGAGGCAGAGTGAGCACCCTCTTAACTTTCACTCTCTGGATGCTTGCAACAGCAAGTGCTGGGCTGGGGTGAAAGCAGGGATCTGGGGATACAGTTCAGGTCTCCCCTGCCAGTAGTAGGAACCCAGTTCCTTGAGCTGTTATTGCTGCCTCCTGGGGTCTTCGTTTAGCAGGAAATTGAAGTCAGGAGCCAGAGCTGGGTATAAACTCTGGTACTCTGATGTTGGATGAAGGTATCTTAACTGGCTTCCTAATCCTTAGGCCAAATACTTGATGCAAATTAAAGTTTTTTGGATATGGTGTTTTAATTTTACGTAAGTTACTGTACAGAGGTCCATAAATTGTCATCCAGTGCTTCTATTATTAGTCATTTTCATTAGACATTCGTAGGTAAAGGTTCTTACATGTTTTTATTAAAAGTAACTGATCAAAGCCCTTGCTTGCTACTCCTTTTTTTCCCTAAGATTTATTTATTTATTTGAAAGTCAGAGTTACAAATAGAGTTCTGAGGTGCTGGGCTTAGAGCGTCAACATAGGAACTTTGGGGGGACATATAGTGACCCAGAATGATACACTTGGCCATCAGGAGCTGCTTAGGCTAATAACCCAGCGCTTTTCCCCCAATCTAAGCTATCTTTAATGCCTGTGGTTTAGAACATACTTAAATTCTGTTTGCTAAGTCTCAAGGCTTAGTGGTTTCTTTGAGAATTGGATACAATTAAAATTGGGGTGTTGCCTCTAGCATCTTTCAGGCTTTCATTTAACACTTGAGCGCCTGCTCGGTACCACACACTGCTCCAGGGCTGAGGTCCAGGAAGGAGGGAGACACAGACCGAGCTGGGACCAGGGAGAGGCAAGAGATGCACCCACCTGAGGTACAGAAATGACAGGGGGCCAGAAACTCAGTCAAGAGAAAGGGTTTATTGGTGCAGGATTTAAAATATCAGCTATCTCTGTCTCTCTGTCTCTGTCTCTTTCTCTCTCTCTTCCCCCAGTGAATAAAATATCAAAAAGTTTAAATCAAGATGGAATCAGTATTTCTGATTCTTTACCTTTTGCCTTGGATTCCAGAATGGCGTGACAGGGCTGTTGCTGCTTGAGTTTTGATTTCAGTTGCTGATACTTCCCTGCCCTCCTTCCCTGCCCTCCTTCCCTTCCATTCTTTCCTTGGATTTTGGAGGAGTAATCGTGGAGATGGGCTGGGCGGGAAGGTGATGCCTGAGCACATGTCGATGACATGAGCAGAGAAGACTGTGCGTGTACAAGGGCATCAAGGAAGGATCAGCATGAGGGCCCCTGCCTGCGTTGTGCCTGAGGGGAGGGGTGCGCAGCAGGGCCTGGATCCTCTAGGGCCCTGGGCCACGGTAGGTATTGGTTTCAGCTGTCATCGGAGGCGTGGCAGGTCCTCGGGTGTGCGTCCTCCGGGTTCTCTCTGGCTCTCTGATTCCACTTCCTTGCCCAGATAGGCTTCCAGCTTTTCATTTGTTTTGGCTCCCTTGACCTCTGGCCTTCGGTCCCCTTCCTCTCAGGCCTTCTTCGAGTGCGTGCCCCACCCAGATGCACATGTGAAGACCTCTGACTGCTCTCTGCCCTTCACAGGGGATGCTGGTTATGAGTCTTGCTTAACAACAGTCACAGTCATCCCACAGCTCTGTGTTAATAAACCTCTGGGGAATATGATCTCATCCCAGCCTCACACCAGTGCTGTGACAGAAGAGGTTTTCTTTGCAAGGATTTTCTCCACAGAGGAGGAAGCAGCGGCTCAGACAGGTTCAAGAAACTTGCAATTTGAAGTGGTTGGTGACGTCGAGTGTTGGGCTCAAATCTGCGGGATTCCAGAGCCTAAGCACTGAGCCCTGGGGCTGCACTGCATTAAGCTCCCTGGTCCCTCATCTTACTCCTGACATGCAGGTGAAGATGGAGAAAGACAGGAAGTGATCACCTAACTCCTGGCTTTACAGTGTGTGCGCATCTTCCCTCTGTAGAGAGTATTCACTCTTAATCCCCCAGACACCTCATCCAAACCCACACTGTCTTTAAGCCTGGCCTCCCCTCTCCCCTCCCAACTTGGGTTCTCTCCCTCACCTGAACTTCTGTTGCATTTACAAGGGGACTTCAAAAAGTTTGTGCAAAATGGAATTAGTGAAGATGAGTTCATCTAGGTGCAAAAAATTTCTGAAGGCAATGTATGAGGGATCTTTAAAATTTACTGGAAAAAAACTTGTGCTAAGAAAAAGCCATGCATGGATTTCATATTTTTTATTTCTTTTTTTTAAAGATTTATTTATTTATTTGAAAGAGTGGTGGGGGGAGAGGTCTTCCATCCGATGGTTCACTCCCCAATTGGTCACAACAGCTGGAGCTGTGCCGATCCGAAGGCAGGAGCTTCTTTCAGGTCTCCCATGTGGGTGCAGGGGCCCAAGGACTTGGGCCATCTTCTGCTTTCCCAGGCCATAGCAGAGGGCTGGATTGGAAGTGGAGCAGCCAGGTCTCGAACTGGTGCCCATAGGGATGCTGGCGCTTCAGGCCAGGGCATTAACCTGCTGCACCACAGTGCTGGCCCCTCATATTTTTTATTTCTTTGCACCAAAATAAGCTTGTCTCTTAATTCCATTTTTCCACAATTTGGTTTCCTCTCATATAGGCAGGATGATGTTCCCAGCTCTAGCATGTGCTATGTGTGTTAATGCTCCCCTTCCTCCTACCAGAACACTTGGGGAGCTTGATCCTAAGTTGGCCATAGTGCTAGGCACTCGACTCCTTAGTTGCCCTTCCACCCTTCCCAGCAGCCGGAGCAACATGGGGTTTAGCTGCAATTGCACAGCTAGTGCTTGGCCTGCCCCTCCCCCCCTGCCCCCCCACCCCGCGCCCAGTAACTCCTGCGAACTCTCGTCTGTGGCCCCTTGCTAACTCCCTGACTGTGGGAGTTTGTGAAGACAGAGATCCCATCTTAGCCATACCCTCTGGGTTTAAGTGGGGACAACGCTCAGTCTGGTAGCAAACAGACCTGGAGTTGTGTTCTGGTTCTGCTCTTGCCCTGCTCTGTGACTCTGGACAGGGGACATAGCACCTGCTTATTCCCTGTCCCCTGTCTGTGCTAATAGATGTGCTAACACATAGTCAGTATTAGTGTAGTCACTCATCAAAGAGAGGGTGTCCAGGGCCTTGCACATGGGAAAGACTCAATGGATGGTATTTCCTGTCTGTTCTGCTACCTTTGGAGCCGCACTGTCCCCCAAGCTGGGTGCACTGTTTGGGAGCAAATCCTTGCGGCTTGACAGGTTGACCCTCTGACCCCTCCCTCCCCCGCCCTGGGGGCTGGATGAGCTGAATTCACTGGTGGCCAGAGCAGCAAAACTTCTCCCTGATGAAGATCTGGGCTTCTTCCTGAGGCCCTCTGGTACTGCTGGGAGAAAGAAGGGAGCTGTTAGGAGCTGAGGGGTGAGGACACTGGAAAGGATTGTGGAAGAAACAAATCAAATTGCCAGGGACGCATCATTGCTCCAAAGTGAACTGGCCCGGAGTGTCTGCCGGCCGCTGCCCGTCCTCCCAAGCCCCATGCAGAGCCTCCCCAGCCGCAGGCTGGCAGGCTGCAGGCCGTGGTTTCGCAGCGGTTTCGTTTCAGAGGCCCCAGAACCACAGAACATCGTCGGCCGTTTGGAGACGGACGGCCAGCCCTTGGCAGGCCCCTGGAGGACGTGGGGACACTTGTGCAGCTGCTTCCAAGCCACGGGTCTGAGGAAAGCCCACCAGGGAGTGCCCGCGGCCAGGGTCCTGCAGGGCGGGGCGCCTCTATAATAAGCGGGGCTATTTATACGGCCCACTGTCCAGGCTGCGCTCGGATCCCGTTACGGCTGCCTGGGCGCGTGTGCTTGCGGGGGGTGGGAGGGTGAGGAACGTGTGCCTGCCAGCACCACTGGCCCAGAGAGTTCCCAAGGCAGTGGGGGAAGCCTTGGGTGCACTCTGCGCTGGCTGGCCGTGGCCGCCCTGCTCCGACTCTGGCTGCTGCCCCCCAGGCTGTGCTGCTGGGCTGTTTAAGGGAAGGGTGACATAGGCGGCGTGTTTTGAGGCACTGTTGCTTGGCTGTGAGTTGCCACCACCTGTTGAGCATTTTCTACTTCTCTGGCCGTATCCTAAGTGCTTAGGAGTAACTGTTTCAACCCTGGGACACTGGTACCTGTGCTGTTTACATGAGATTTTCAGGAAAAGGAAACTGAGCGTGCAGCTAGGGAAGGGACGTGCCGAGATGGTTCAGTGGGGACGGAGTGGAGGTCGGGTTGGTGTACAGGTCTGACTGACACATCCCAGCTCTGTAACCTAAGCAGTCCCTGCTGTGCAGCTCTCTGACTGTGCCTCAGTTCCGTGGAAGGTGGGCATGTGATGGGGTACCTTCTTCAGAGGCTGGGCGTTACCATTCATTCAGATGATGCACGTGGAGAATTCAGGGCAGAACTCGGCATATAGTGCCTGTGCAACCTTATTGTTCATAATTGTTAAGGTAACCATCCCCATGTCCTTTATACCAACATACCTTTACATGGCCGTCTGGTATACACAGTATATGAGAAACTCTTGCCAAAATGTTTATTTAGTCGGCACTGTGCTCAAGTACTTAACACTATTGATTAATTGGCCCTGACTCTGAAGCCCACGTGCCTATCTGTTACTGTGAGCTTTTTCTGTTTGGAAACACACACACACACACACACACACACACACACACACACAGAAAGTCGTGTTTGAGAGCCAGAGAAAGAGTGAGAACACGAGAGTGCTTCTATCCATAGGCCAGGGCTGGGCTGGCACTGGAGTCCAGAGCTGGGGGCTCAATCCATGTCTCCTGTGCGGGTGGCAGAAACCCAGTTATTTGAGCTGTCACGATTGTTTCCCCAGGTTCTGCGTTCATCCTAAGCTGGAGTCACTGGCTGGAGGCCAAGATGCAGACGCTGGGATGTAGGGTACAGGCATCTTAACTGCCCGGCCAAACACCTGTTTCCACGTTTTCCCTTTAAGGGAGCTGAATTATAACCCCCTGCCCAAATTTGTTCATTGCAGCTCTGTATTTGGAAGCAGCCACTGAGTCTACCAACAGCAGGTTGGCCAAATAAATTAATGAGTAAAAAGGTTTGATCACACGGTGGACTGTGTGGCCAGTTAAAAGAATTATGGTGCTCTCCGGGATGTATTACCAAGAGGAAAAGAGCAGTACGTAACAGACTGTATACTACACAAGCATTTATTAGGAAAAAAAGACGTGTGTACGTCTCTTGTAGCCGGCGGCAGCAGCTCCCAGCTGGAGGTGATCCAGAGGACTGACAAGCAAGAAAGCTCTGTTTTTCCACCGAGTACTCCTCGTGTTCTTGTTTGAAATGGTTTGAGAATTTCACTGTGGATTTGTTTCAGTTCTTCAGTAAACAGGTTAAGAGAAAGTGCCGAAACCCCAAATTATTCCTGGTGCTGGCTTTACATTGTTTGTGGAAGCTAAATTTGGTTAAGATAGTAGTTCTATACTGTGAAATGTCCTTTTAAAACATTCACATCTTGCAAAATGTAGCCGGATTTTTAAGCAAGCCAAGTGAGTGGAGGCTTTGGAGGAAAGCTGAGGGATCAGGAAGTCCGCGCTGACCTTGTGGATTGCCTGGAAAAGGTCCAGCCTCCAGGTTCTGCCCTGCGGTCAGGCAGTCTACGCAGCCCGCTGACCTGAGGTAGACCTCCTCCTGCTCCGGGGCTGGGCGGTGATTCATGGTCTGATGCATCGGAGGCACTTCTTGGTCCTGAATCATCAGAAAAAGGTTCGGTGATAAAGGCCAGGCATTTAGACCGATGTTTAGGGCCTTGGGGGACTTTGGGAGGGGGATGGAGGAAGGGCGAGGGGCGCCCAGTGCGAGGTACCCAGCAGCTTTCATCAGACACAACCTCTATTCTGAGGTTTCCTTCTGCGTGGAGACTCCGCTGAGCTTCCCGAGTGCTTCCCCCCTCACATCTCTCTGGCTGTGCTATTTTTGACCGGTCTCTATTTCAGTCTGGCAAGAAGCGCTTCCCTTCTCAGAGCGAGTTTGGCCTCTGTTGCCTTCTGAAGATTGTGCTCTCGTTTCAACAGGGGATGGAGAGAACAAAGAGGAAGCCAGTGGAGGTGGAGCTGGCAGACGAGCTAGCGTTAGAACCAGCAGTTCTTTTTCGAGCAGGAATGATCTAGAAGCGAGCTTGCTGCATAATTCCTGCCCTTTGGGCTCCCACTGTCCTCTTCATAAAGCAGGCAGCCCTGTTGAGATGAGAGCCAGCTATTTCTCCCCGCGCCTGTGGCCCACAAGATGTCCATCGGGACACACAGTGCCTCGTTAATCTTCAGCCCTGGTGCACTGGCCCTCCAGCAGGTCTGTCCAGGTCTGAAATGGTAGTGTTGCGCCGCCTTCCCTTGTTCATTTCTGTGACAGTGGGTGGGGCAGTTTGTCCTGTGTGCAGTGAGGGCTGACCGGAGCCCATGCTCATCAGCCACAGTTCCCGTTGCAGAAAATGTCCATCCTCCTCGTTCCAGCTTGAAAAGCAAGTCAGATTACACGCAGGCGGAAAAACAACTGACGTTACCTAAGGGCTTAAGAGCTTTCCGGCTTGTCCTGTGTTTGCTGGTCCTGCCACTTACTGCTGCTCTCAGATTGGCAGTTGTGCTTTGTTCTCTATATGTTTTTTCAAAGACTTATTTGAAAGGCAGAGTGACAGAGCGCAAGAGAGAGACAGAAGGGGTTTGAGAGGAAGAGGGAGAGATCTCTTATATCCACTGGTTCACTTCCGAAATGCTTGCAAAAACGGGTGGGGCCAGGCCAAACCTAAGAGCCAGGAACTCTAACAGGGTCTCCCATGTTGGTGGCTCGGACCCCAGCACTTGGGCCATGATCTTCTGTCTCCCAGGCACATTGGCAGGATGCTGGATTGAAAGTGTGGAGTAAGCCGGCGCCGTGGCTCAATAGGCTAATCCTCCACCTTGTGGCGCCGACACACCGGGTTCTAGTCCTGCTCAGGGTGCCGGATTCTGTCCTAGTTGCTCCTCTTCCAGGCCAGCTCTCTGCTGTGCCCCAGGAAGGCAGTGGAGGATGGCCCAAGTGCTTGGGCCCTGCACCTGCATGGGAGACCAGGAGAAGCACCTGGCTCCTGGCTTCGGATCAGCGTGATGCGGCGGCCATTGGAGGTTGAACCAACGGCAAAAAAAAAAGGAAGACCTTTCTCTCTGTCTCTGTCTCTGTCTGTCTCTCTCTCTCTCACTGTCCACTCTACCTGTCCAAAAAAAAAAAAAAAGGTGTGGAGTACCTGACACTCAATCCAGCACTTCAGTATGGGATATGCGTGTCCCAAGTGGCTTAACCTGCTGTAACATGACTCCCGCCCTTGTTTTTCTCTTGACTGCCCCCCGCCCCAGTTGTGTGACCGTAGATTTGTTACTTAAACTGACTTAGTGTCATGTAGGGAATAGTAATTGTACCTACTACCTCCTTCAGGGTTGTAGTGATGAAATTAAATAATGTATGTGGGGTTTTTGTTTTTTTTTGTTGTTGTTGTTTAGTTTTTGCTGTGGTTGTTCAGAAATAGAGGAGAATAATGGATTAAGAACGAAGACTTTAAAGCTAGATCCTCTAGGTCCCTGGAATTGTGCCTGGGACCTACTTCCAGGAGCCTAAAGACAAGTTACCACACCAGAAAAACTCTTTAGTGTTGCACCTTGCATGTAGTAGACCCTCAAAAAGCTTTCTCCTGCTGTTGTTACCGCTACTGTCCTCTGTATTTGAGAATAAATCTCAAATCGAGGTATCTTAGCAGGCTGACGAATGGGCAGCCGCTCCCTGACCCTCGTGTTTTCTACTCAGATAAACCCGAGGGCCTTTTCTACTAATTAGCTGCCTTGATAGGTACTATGGAAATTTATTAGTCGAGATTACGACTGGTGCAGTTTTAAGTATCCCCTAGCTGGGAAACAGATCACAGCGGGGCTGGATGAGATAAAAGGTGAAGCAGAAACAATCTGATTTAGGGGCCAGTCAGATAAGAGACTGTTAAAGTAATTAATTGTCTATTTCAACACACAAACAAGGGCCCTTTAAGTGGAGAAAGGATTTGCCACATGATACAGATCTGCTTTCTCTCTGCCAGATGCTCCAGCCATGCCGCTGTTGAAACAGGCAGTCTGTGTCCCACGGCCCAGTAATTGCCAAGCTCCATCCCTAACTGGCTTTGGCATTGAAGACAGCAAATGGGATAATTCGAGGCCTTTTCTCATTTTTTTTTCTTTTCCTATTCAGTTCTATAAGAGATGGCGGACAACCAGATTATTCTGTTTAAGCAAATGCTCGCTGGGTGCTTGTCTGAATACAGCTGCCATTTCAGTGGA
Source organism: Oryctolagus cuniculus (assembly GCF_051225735.1). NCBI lineage: Eukaryota > Metazoa > Chordata > Mammalia > Lagomorpha > Leporidae > Oryctolagus > Oryctolagus cuniculus. The sequence goes on from NC_142876.1 coordinate 84,459,532, forward strand.
TTTTGTCTTCAGCCGGTAACAAGCTGCTCTATGAGATGTAATAACTCCCTTAAAAATGGAGAACAAGAGGACGCAGTTCTACGCCCTCGACTCTCCCTCAGAAATACGGTTTCTTTCCAGCGTGTCACCCGGCAGCAGGCCTGAGCACTGGGCCCTGGCTTCCTGGAGGCTTTTTGGGCTCACTTGGCAAGTCTGAGTTTGGATATTCTTTCCAGATTTGGAAGAACATGTCCATGTAAGGAGGCCAGCTTGCCGAGCCTCCGGGGGCAGACCAGGCGAGCTGTGCTGCTCCTTCTTTTGAGAGATACTGACGATGGGAAGGCAGATTTAGAATATGCAGGCAGGAAGGGAGCTTGGAGAGGAAGTCTCTCTGCTTAGCGTTTTTAGAATGTGTGCAAAACGAGTATATATGTATGTTTTCAGGGTTCCTCCCCGCCCCCATCCCGGGCTTCATCAAAGTCCAGAGAAATTGGAAATCTCAGCTGGATGCGAGTCCAGTTTCCTTCTTATGTCACAGATGAGGCATTGAAATAATAGGCCCCGTGTGTCCCAAGCCCTGGGGCTGTGGTTCTGCACATGCTGGTCTTTGGCACAGGCAGAACACCAGGCCTCGGATGTGTAGGCAACAACCAGGAGGGGGCGCTCTGCGCTCCCCAAGGCCTTTCCAGACTCGTGCCAGCCTGGCACACTCGTGTTGATGGTCTCGGGGTGCTTTCGTCCCGAGCCTACATCTTGGCCTGTTCCCTGTGTGTGTGTGTGTGAGCTCTGAGTTGTGAGCTCCATGCGAGATAGGAGACTTTTCACCGTGAGTGGGAATCTTGGTTAGCTCTTGCCTTCCTGTGCCTCCTCTCTCCCTTTGAGCACTCAATTTTGTTAAAGTCTGTGTGTGTGTGTGTGTGTGTGTGTGTGAGAGAGAGATTAGAAGATGTTCTTAGTACGGCTAGCTCAGTAGTGTTTTCTGATTTTCCTCATAGGTGTATGATTTGAAACTACTAATTTAAATGCTTGAAGTGGTTAATTCCTCCTTGTCGTTCCAGGTACCTCAACAATAATGAGTTGACTGCCATACCATCCCTGGGAGCTGCTTCGTCACATGTCGTCTCTCTGTTTCTGTAAGTGGTGCCCTGGGGGGGGACCCTGGGCTGTGTGGTGTTGCCGTGCTGGCCTCTGGTGGCAGGAGAACCTCGCTGGTGACAGACAGCTGTCCATCATGAAGTTCCTGTGATCATGACCAATGCCTTGCTTGCTGTTGCGGGGTTTGCAGAACTAAAAAGTTCCAAGTGTTGCCTCCTCTCTGATTTGGTGGGAAAACTGATCCTGTTGAAAGCCTAGAGGTTCGGGGCTCTGTGTTCCTTGCTCCCAGCGGTTCAGCTGCAACTTGGGTGACTAAATGAGAGTTAAAGGAAGCTCTGTGAATTAAAAGTTGGAAAGCCTATGTTGGCAAGTTTGGGAATGTTACTCTGTATACTTTTATGGCTTTAAAAAGAAAAAAACTGTGACAACTCATTCCTTATTTTTATGTTGATTTCAGAGGTCTGGGGGCGGCACTCATTTTTTTTTTTTAAGCCATTAAAGTAAACTGAGTCACATTTTTCATATGGGAGGTTGTCAAGCTTGAAAGAGCCTGTGCCAGAGAATTAAGCACCTGGCCAGACCCCTGTTTCTTCAGCAGCCAGGTGGAGGTGTCGGCATGTTTTAAACTCACCCAGAGGTCTTTGCAGATACACCAGCCGTGAGTCCAACAGTTTCTCAAGCAGATTTTATTGGCAGCTTCCCCAACAGAGCGCCTCCCTCTTCACACTGAATTTCCTGTTTCCACTCCAGCGCTGCATAGATTTACTGTATTTTGATTTTGCTGGTTTTGTAAGTCATTTGCTCACCTGAATGTATCTTTTCTCAACAGCAGGCTCAGCTGAGCAGAGGGCTTTGGCAGGAAGGTGCCATTACTAAGATCGCAGGTGTAGCCTGCGGGGCTCAGGTTTTTACTGGCCACGGGCCTTGTGTTGAGAAGGTGCTATGTCCTTATGAAACACGGCCCGAGCTTAACCCTCTTCAAGGCGTGCTGGAGCTGCAGGAAAGCCACAGGGTCAGAAATGGGGCTCGGCATGTGTGTCCTGGGCTGACTTAATCTCTCAGATCTTCATTTTCCTCATTTATCAGATATGTCCTTGGTCCATTTTATGTGTGGGAAGAGTGAGACTGAGGGGGAGGGGAGCATATACGAAGGTCCTGGCCTTGCACCTCATATGTAGGTGTTTGATCAGTGGTGACGAGTGCTTCTGCCTGGGTGTCTGTGGGCTTTTGTTCCTTTGATCGATAGGCAGAGGTCTAGCCTTCTTTTTACACCCAGTTAGTCTCTGTGCGTGGCATCCAGGAGGTGTTTAATTGCTGGCTAAATTAAATGAGTTGCCCTTACGTGAGGCTAATTAGGGGTGGGGTAATCCCTCGTGTGTTCATAACGCAAAGCACTTGAAGACGCTTGTAACTCCTTGTTGCCTGAAACACAGCTCATGGAGTAGCTGTGTCGTTTCTGCTCTGACTATGTCACAAGTGCAACATCCCAGCCTTCACCAGGGGTCCTGGCCAGTGGCCCAGTGGGGGAAGTTTGAGAAGTGCTGGTTTACATCCTCTTGTGCCTCCACTGGTGAGGGAGCCAGGACCAGACAAGAAACCGAGGCTCCGTGAGGGTCTTGCGAGGGGTGGAACGAAGAGAGGTAGAAGTACAAGTGGACAGAAATGCCCGCGTGTCCCTCCTTCACCCACCCACGTGCAGGGGACTCTGAACCAGCCTTTGGCAGAGACAAGTGGGGCTCCTGGCTTGTCCCGTGGGCCTGTGGCACCTTGACTTGCACCTTGCTCTGCTGTCTAAAAATACATTTCTGTTCCTTGGCTTCAGTGCCAGGAACAGTGGGGCTGTTTGGCCTTGTTCCTGCTATTCCATTAGACAGCATTGAAATATGTAAAGCAAGAGACAGAGAGAGAAAGCCTCCCTCCCTGTTTTGAATCGGTTTGGAAAATGTAGGTTAGCATTGGCAGCCACCTCTTTCGCCTGAGGCTGGTCTCCCTCTGACTTGGTCAGTGATTTCTCTGAAAGCACAGTGAAAGGTCTTTATCCTCGTTTGCTCTGAGCTGCGCCTGTTCCTCTGTCCTAGACCAGATGCCGGGGTTTCGTGCCTCAAAAGGGAGTTGAGCAGTGGGATGTCTGGGAGCGGGATTATAGATGACTTTTTATCTTCCTTCATACCTTCTGGTATTTTCCAAGAGGGCATGCAAAGGACAGAGAAGTAATTCCAGTGTAGGAAGCAGCGGAGCATCACCTGACAGCCGTCCCATCCGGACCCGCAAAGGCAGAGGACCTAGCATCTCCACCCACGTGGAGGTTCCAGGCCTTCAGGCTTTGCTCTCGTGTCTTGCTTTTCAGAACTGCAGAACTCAAAGGTGTCCAGTGCTCTGCCAGTAGTCGGCACCCTTGGTGGCCACACAGTTGTGGCCTAGGGGTCTTCCCAAGGTGACGTGGAAACCCCAGCACGGTGCCTGGGAATGTGGCAGTTAACAGTCGAGAGTCTGTGTCCTTAGTCCCCGAGCTCCTGCTCCCCTTCTGTTGGAAGCAGAGGATTGTCACAGGAACACGAATGTGAGAAGCGGTCAGTGCAGTTGTAACCCAAGAGAACTTGCTGTTTCCTCATTTGTCAGAGGAGATGGTGAAAGACGCTCACAGCATTCACAACCGGAAGCGGAGAGGAGAGGCAGTAAATGCCCCCAAAGACCCAGTGACCCGAAACCACTGTCACTCTCTCTGCACAGAAGCAGCGTTGGTGCCGTTGCGCTCAGACACCTGTAATTGTGGACTTTGCCTCAGGGGTTCATTGCTTCTCTGCCGGGCACTCGCTCACACAAGAGCTCTGTGATGTCTCAGACCCGCGTTCCCGGCTGTGCCGGCTGTCACAGTTGGGAGGACCTCGTGGGAAAGGGTTTTATTTTGCACCTGGCTTCCAAAGAGAGTTCTAGAATTTTGGGAACTGCAGTCAACCAGAATGTCAATTGGTTAATACTTTCTAATTAAGGGAATGTAGTTCAGCTGAAGTATTTGTCCAAGAACAGGTTTATTTGCATCGCACTCTGAGGATAATACCAGAGCCATTTATCCTTAATAACAGAAAGCGTAAAACTCAGGGAAAGCTTTTAATAGGATTGGGTTGGAGTGAGGGAGCTAATTCCGTAAAGTAGTTCTCAGAAAAAGAAACAGACTTTTTTGTTAAATGAGGGCAGACTCTGCCAGTCGATTTTTTTTACGTTTGAGTTTTTTGTTTTTGTTTTTTTCAGAAGTTCGAAGTCCAGGAAACTCAAGTTACGATTCCCACGGCAACAGTAATTTTGTCTGATGCCCAAGTGATGTTTCTGTTGAAGAAAAATTTCCGCTTTGCCTGTGGTGACTGTGCTTGTATCGTTGAGAAGATGGGTTGTAGTGGAAACGGTTGAATGTTTTCAGCCTAGGAGTAAGAGAGCTTGCTGTGCAGGTGGCTTTTTCTCCCTCTCCCCACACAGGCTGTAGTCCAGCCTGGCTGGCCCACCTACCTCCTTCGGCATTTGCTGGTCCGGTTGAAGCTTCCTGCCATGGCCAACGCTTAGTCGCTGGCTGTCCCCTCACCGCTGTCCATGATCACGTGGGAGATCGGAGCACAAATTAGCTGCACGGTTACTTGTGACTTTGTAATGCTGCTATTAAAATTCCTTAGGTTTATGTTGTATTTGCAAGCACATGCAAATACCTTTTACTCCTAATCTTGAAAAATGTTTTTAAAATAATTTTAGAGATAACAGACAGTCACCATTTTGAAGTGTGTCGTTCAGCCCTTGTCAGTGCATTCTCCGTGTGCAATGCTCAGTGCTAATTGTGGGATATTTTTGTTGCCCCCAAACAAGCTCCATACCCCTTACAGTCACTTCCCGTACTGCTTCCCTGAAAGCTAGCTTTGCTTGGTAAAGTATTTTTCTCTCTCCTTGACAAATGCATCTAGAGGACTAGAATATGAATGATTTCAATAAAAATACCAGCAGTGGCTTTAACCGTCTCCGTTTTGCTGCCCCCTTTAGTTGCCAAAAAATGATTAAATAAAAGCAATGGGACCGTTAACATTTCTTCATGTATTATAACTTCGAGAAGATAAAACTTGGAAGGAAAGCACTTCGGCTTCCTGTCTGTGACCCCACCAGGGGGGAGGCGGGGGTGGAGGGGGCCTGGGTGGAGGCTGCGGGGCCTCGGTGCGCTGCTGGTGAAGGGAAATCAATGGGAGTACTTAACGCGCATGCTACCTTGCAGACCGCTGGGAAAGACAGGCGACATCAATCTTCTTTACAGCCTCATTAATGCAAAGATCAATTCACATTAAAGCGTAATTAAAGAGCAGCCTTAGAGGGGAGGCTGTCGTGATCTGCTGCCAGGCAGGGCCAAGGAGGATAATGAGAGCCCTCAGAGGGCCCAGCCTGCAAGGAAGGGGAGAGGGACCCAGGATTCCACTCTGGAGGAGCAAGCTCAGCTTTGGGCTCTGGGCGAGGGCCATTGGTGAGCTGGCCTGAAGCACAGGTGAAAAAAGAAAGGTAATAATCAGCGGGCTCCTAAAGCCCCGTGTGTGTGAGTGTGGCTGTGCGGTGTATTCTGCCTTTGAGGAGCTGGGTTGAGGCCTCTGGGCTTTCTCTTCACTTACCTGCCCTTGAACTTACTCTGTGTTGCATCACCTGAAAGCAGGTCATCATGTGCAGATAGAATAATAAAGAATTCGTATGAAAATCTTTTGATAATACTTTAGAAGTTTGATGTAATTGGTTATCTTTACAAAGTTGAGTGATAAGGGCAGGCAGGCATTTGGCACATGGTTAGGAAGCGACTCAGAACACCCGCCTCCCATATCAGAGTGCGTGGGTTCGAGTGCTGGCTCCACTCCTGATTGCAGCTTTTTGCTAATGTGTGCCCTGGTAAGCAGCAGGGGACTGTCTCAAATAGATGGGTTCATGCCACTCACCTGGAAGACCTGGATTGAATTTGCAGCTATTGTCTTCTGTCTTGACTAGCTTCTACTGCTGTGGGCATTTGGGGAGTGAACAAGCAGATGAGAGATCTCTGTCCATCCATGTCTCTCTACCTTACAAATAAATTAAATACATTTTTTTAAGTTGAGTGGTAGTCTCCAGTGTGGGGCCCTTTCTGTGTTTATTTGTAGGAAAACCGGTACAGGTAGCTGTTATTCTCAGGGGCAAGGATCCTGCTTCCTTTCTCTGGAGGCCTGTGTTGCCTGGCATCTCCCTCCCATCATGAGAGCCAGGGCCTCATCAGGTGTGTTGTTAGAAAATAGGGAAGGCCGGCGCCGCGGCTCACTAGGCTAATCCTCCGCCTTGCGGCGCCAGCACACCGGCTTCTAGTCCCGGTCGGGGCGCCGGATTCTGTCCCGGTTGCCCCTCTTCCAGGCAAGCTCTCTGCTGTGGCCCGGGAGTGCAGTGGAGGATGGCCCAAGTCCTTGGGCCCTGCACCCCATGGGAGACCAGGAGAAGCACCTGGCTCCTGCCTTCGGGTCAGCGCGGTGCGCCAGCCGCGGCGGCCATTGGAGGGTGAACCAACAGCAAAGGAAGACCTTTCTCTCTGTCTCTCTCTCTCACTGTCCACTCTGCCTGTCAAAAAAATAAAAAAAAATAAAATAAAAAAGAAAATGGGACTGTGCTGTGGGATAGCAAGTAGAGGTGCCACCTGCAGTGCCAGCATCCTGTATGGTGCCTGTTCAAGTCCCGGGTGCTCTACTTCCATTCCATCTCCCTGCTAACTCACCTGGGAAAACAGCAGAGGATGGCCCAGGTACTTGGGCCCCTGCACTCACATGGGAGACCGAGAGGAGCTTCTGCTTCCTGGATTTGGACCAGCCCAGTTCTGGATATTGCAGCCATTTGGGGAGTGAACCAGTGGATGGAAGATCTCGATATCTTTGCCTCTTGTTCGCTCGCTCGCTCTTGCTCGCTCTCTGTAACGCTGCCTTTCAAATAAATCTTAAAGAAAAAAGGAAGTGGAGTTGATGGTGACTGCAGCCACCTTAGGAAGAAACTGGGCAAAGCTGTATTTTCAAGGTCAAGTTCAGGTGCCTGTTCCTTGTTCCTTAAGCAACCTCTTGAGTTCCCAGATGCTAAAAGGAAAAAACAAGCTCTAGTGAAAAATGGTGCAACAGGCAAATCCATTTAAAATGGGGCCATGGTTCCCCCTTTGGGTCTTTGAAGATTGGTTCACTTTTACTTAAGGTGAGCAGATTCTGTGGCTGGAACCTCTTGCCCATTCCCTTGGGTGATGGTCCTACCCTTAGTAGTAGATCATGGCTTCTCAGGTTTGAGCGTGGTCAGCATTTCCTGGACAGCTTGCCCAGACAGCTGGCCATGTGGCTGTTTCTGACTCCATGGTCTGGAGTGGAAGCAGAGTTGCTCTGCTCACCAGTTCCCTGGTGCTGCTGCTGGTCTGGGAGCCTGTCTTTCAGAGCTGAATGGGGGTGGAGGGAGAACCCAAGGCTCCTATGTCGAGTCCTCAGTGAAGTGCTTGGGCTTTGGTGGACAATGAGGAGTTATTTAGACAAAATCTCTGTTTAACTGGCACAACAGGCAAATGATTGAGACACCAAGGCTCAAAAGCCCTTTTAAGGTAAGCACTTCTTTTTTTTTAGGCTTTTTTTTTTTTTTTTTAAATTTATTTGAGAGATAGAGTTACACAAGTGAGAGGGAGAGACCGAGAGAAAGGTCTTCCATCCACTGGTTCACTATCAAATGGCCACAACAGCCAGAGCCGAGCTGATCTGAAGCCAAGAGCCAGGATCTTCTTCCTGGTCCTTCACGTGGCTACAGGGGTCCAAGGACTTGAGCCAGCTTCCACTGCTTTCCCAGGCCATAGCAGAGAGCTAGATCAGAAGAGGAGCAGCTGGGACTAGAACGGGGGCCCATATGGAATGCCTGTGCCCCAGCCCCTCTTTTTTTTTTTTTTTTTTTAACCTTTATTTATTTATTTGAAAGAGTTAGAGAGGAAGACAGATCCATCTTCTTTTGCTGCTGGTTCACTCCCCAGATGGATGTGGACAGGACCAGGCTGAAACTAGGAGCCAGGAGCTTCCTCCAGGTCTCTCATGTGCATGCAAGGGCCCAAGGACTTGGGGCCATTTTCTTTTTTTCTTTTCTTTTTTTTTTTTTTTTTTTTTAATTTTTGACAGGCAGAGTTAGAGACCTGTTGGTTCACCCCCAAAATGGCCGCTACGGCCAGTGCGCTGTGCTGATCGGAGCCAGGAGCCAGGCGCCTCCTCCTGGTCTCCTATGCGGGTGCAGGGCCCAAGCACTTGGGCCATCTTCAACTACCTTCCTGGGCCACAGCAGAGAGCTGGACTGGAAGAGGAGCAACCGGGACAGAATCCGGCGCCCCAACCGGGACTAGAACCCGGGGTGCCAGTGCCACAGGCGGAGGATTAGCCAAGTGAGCTGCGGTGCCAGCCGGGCCATTTTCAAATCAGTGTTTTTCCCAGGTCATTAATAGCTAGCTGGATCAGAAGTGGGACAGCTGGGTGTCCATATAGATGTCCATATGGGATGCCAACTTCGAAAATGGTTGGTTAATCTGCTATGCCACAATGCTGGTCCCAAGGTAACCCCTTCTGGGGAAAGTTCTAGGGGCAGTGGACACTGTGGGCAGAAGACACCTGGCTGCGGCTCAGGGTTGGAGACCTAGGGCTGTTTTCCATTCTTGGTGTATAACTTGTTGTGTGTTGGTGTCTCCAGCAGGCCTGTAGCTACAGAGGCGAGAGACCTGTTGTTATCTCAGTTTGTGGGCCTTGGCGGCTCTCCTGACAGCCCTGCGTCAAGTTGCAGGTGTCAGCGTTAGCACCACTCACCTTGCTGCTGTCAGTTGCTGGGGCCAGATTAATCTTTGTCCTTGCCTGGCTTGAACGGCGCCACTTGGTTCCAAGTGGAAGTTGAAAGGTGGATATTTCCCCTGCTTGCCCAGCTGCCTCGTGGCTTCTTCCCAGCCTCACACTGTTCCGGAGCCAGTGGGTTGCTGTCAGCCCATCTCCCTGGCCTTCTTCCATTGTGACGCTGTGGTCAACAGTGGGCCAAAGGGGAAAAGGAAAGCAGAGGAACCCCAAGCCGGTTTGTCTGCAGGGTCGTGAACCCTGGTGCAAATGGATAGCCTGGGGCCTTAGGGTCATGCCCCAAAGACCTCGTGGTCTTGCTGCTGGGAAAGGTGGCCAGCGGCCACTGTCATGCAAGAGCTGGGGACTGACAGGGGGTGCCTCCCTCCTGTCCAGGCTCGGGTGTGTGACGGAGAAGGCTCCCAGACAGAGCAGGCGGCTAAGGAGCCCTGTACTGCCGGTCTCCTCCCTTCCCTCTTAGAAGATGGGTGTGAGCTGGAACACTGAGCGTATTTAGCCAGCACTTGCAGGCGTACTGATAGGATGTGGCTGGGTCCATTTTTAGGCCAGTCTCTCCCACCCCAACCCCTTTGGGCGATGGGCTGTCTGCAGTAGCCAAGCCAGCTTCCGTCAGGGAGCAGAGCAGGACCCGCGCTGGTGAGAGCTGCAGCCTCGTCATGTGCTGGTTGCCACCCATGAGCCTCACGTTAGAAAACCAAGGGCCCAGTTCACAAGAAAGCGGCGCTGTCCCAGACACTTCTGAGGGCTTCTGCAGTGCCGTCTGCCGCTTGCCCCTGAGTCCATGTGAGTCTCTGTCTGGGAGGGGAGCCGCGGCGGCTGCCTCTGTGAGCCTGCCAGATCACACAGTTGTGACTTGTCCTTTTCCTCTCTGTCCTGTTCATCCCCCTCTCCTCACCCTCCATTTCTTTGGGAATGGGGGTGGTGAGCCAGCCTGAGGAGAGGTACATCTGCAAGTTATTTGCTGACACAGTGAGGGGAACAGATTGGCTGCAGGGTAGGGAGAGCCTTTGGAATAGGAAGTTAGTCTTGAAAGTCACCGCCCTGTTAGGGAACTCCGTGGCTCAAGTTCTGTTCTGGAAACTTGTCTTTTGTTGGGGGTGTGCTCTCTCCCTCCCTTCTTTCCTCTCTTTGTCTCCCCCGGCCCCCTTTTCATGATGTCCACGGAACGTTTCTATAGTGTGCAGGATCCAGGGGGATACAGGCTGCTCTGGAGGCTGGGAAGTCATGGATGGCCTCGGAGGGGGAAGTGCCTCCTCTTCCAGCACTGGGTGCCGAAAACTCGTCAGGGCTGCATGAAGTGGAGCGAGGAAGCAGAGCAGCTCCGTGGTTGCACAATCCCCATGTGAAAGGGGCTGGCTCTTGTCCATATCAACAGTTTTGTTCCAACTGGGACCATTTCCTCCTCCCCCTCCCCCTCCTCACTTCCTGCAGGTGGCTCCTGTAATCCAGTTACCACTGGGGAGACCTCAAGTGTATGTGCACCTAATCCGAAAATGGCTGGCTTGACTTTGACCTGCGAGGTGACCTTGCAGAAGAGGTGGGGCCTATTGTGTCTGCTCACACCTGGGAGCCATTTTCAGCTTTTACAGCCCAAGTGGAAGAAATGTGTTTGCATTTAAGCTGGACCTTCCTTTCATAAAGCTGTCGTTCTTGGGTGGGATGTGGAATACTAGATGAACCCTGCTTTCTCAAAGGCAAGGATGTTAAGCGATAGGATGATTGAGTCATGCAAAGTTGCCTAATTTTTTTTGGTATGAAAATTGTCAGATGTTGGCGGGGTCGCCTGAGTATGGTTCCAGCTCTTGAGATGAACCTGTAGTGACCGTCAGCCTACGTGGTCTGGCATGCTTTGGCTTCATGTGTCACGTGTGCCGTTCTCTGAGATACCCTAGGCACAGAGAGGGTGCAAGTAACTTGCATGAGGTCACAGAGCTAGGAAGAGACAAAGCTGGCTCCCTTGCTCATGATTCTCCATTTCTGGGGCTTGTGCTCACTGTGCACCTGACAGTGTGCCTTCTAGAAGCCCTGAGGGCCTTGTCCTGTCTGGGCTGGCATATCCAATCATGTAAGGCCTGGAAAACCTGGCCCCAAGACCCTGATGTTGCCCTGGGACGTGGGCTGAGAGGGCCTCCCACAGGCCGGGCAGCGTGTCTCCCTGAGTCTCCTCCTTGCACCAAAGGCCTGTTTGTGGGCTTAGTTGAACCTCCTTGGGGTAGCCCCTGGTATGAGTTTCAAATCTGATACAAAGCAACAGGATGTCCTCTTCATGCCCTGAAGGTTAGGCTGGCGGGTCCACCCCACCCCTCAGTCACACGGGCAGGTTGGTTATTCAGAGCTGGTATTGACCATCTGTCAGGGCGCAGGGAAGAGAAACCATGTTGTGGTCAGGTCTCGGCAGAGCCGCAGCTTGTTGCTGGACTGTGCCAGCGGATTCTCGCCGAGTGGAGAGCTATGCTCGAGGCCAGCGCTTCAAGGTGAATTCCCAGGTAGTCTCCTCACTTCCTGGAAGCCTTTCAGACCCACGCAGTGAGGTGAATGTGCCAATTTGTGGTCTTTGTCTTCTCAGCTTCTACCAGCAAGGAGATGAAAACGCGCGATCTGCAGGCCACGCCCCCGTGGCGCTCTGGGATTATGCCCCTGGTCGTCTCCTGGTGGAGTCTCTTCAAGGCTCAGAAGCACCCTGTCACTGGGGAGGCTGCCAGGAAGGCAGTGTGTAAATCCCATGGCTCCTTCCCGGCCTCGTAGTAGGAAAGAGGCAGGGACAAACCGATCTCTTCCCTGCCCCGGTTCTCACTTCCTGTGGCCTCTGAGAGCACAGAGCAGGTCTGCATGGTGGGGGCGGTGATGGCTGTGAGAAGGGCACACCCTGATGTGGGCCAGAGAGCTGCCTTCAGCACCCTGGCTGGGCCACCTACGTGGGCTCTCTGAGCCACAGGCCTTGTAGTCCTGAGCTGATCCTTGCTGATGCCAGGCTGTTAGAGATAACGGAACGATGCAGTTTACCATCCAGAGTATGGTAGCTAGTGTGTGCCAAGCATTAGCCTTTTCCACTGTTCCGATGAATCCTGAGCACCTTCGGGGTTGTGGCCAAGGCCAGCCTGGCTTTTGCTGCGGTGTTCTTAGGGGTTTTGGTTTCTTCCGAGCTGAGCCAGGAAGCCTAGAACCAAAGACTAGAGAGAGTCTGCTTATAGTGCCTAGAAACCCATGTTAACTTGCACAGACCCGTATGGCTCCCCTTGGGAGCCAGCTGAAGTGTCTAGAAAATCCGTATGTATATCTCCCTAATCTTCCCAGTGTGTTTGTTTGCTTTATTGGCACTCCGAGTGTAGCAGTGCACCCGATTTCCCTCCTCTGTCCACGTTGCCTGTTCCTCTACTCTTGGTAGTTGCTGCAGAAACAAGCAGGCTGTTGGAGTAGTATAGTGGCTCTCATCCCTGGCTGAGAGTGACCTGAGGAGCTGATAGAAATCTGGATGCCCAGGCCACATGACTGGTCAGCTGAGTCCAGAGCTATGGTTGGGTGCAAGCATGAGAGTAGGTTGTGTGTGTGTGTGTGTGTGTGTGTGTAAGCTCAGCAGGTCCTTCCAGTGTGCAGCAGTGTGCGGTTCCTATGAGCCGCCAGCTAGGCAATTAGAAACAAAATGTGTCACACCTATCATGTAAAACGGGCAGGATTCTCCCACTCTCCTTACTTTGTTTTCCTTTCTCTCTGCAGGAGGATGGGAAATAAACGCTATGACTAGCCTTCAGTTCGGCACTTAAGAGTCTAGGGGTCCTTATCCATGGTTTCAGCTACCTCTTTCACCATTGATATAATTAGGAGATGGGCAGTTTGCTGCTTAACGTGACCAGGAAATTGCTTTTGCAGTGTACACAGGAGGGTGTTGGTCTGATTAGGCCTGATCACCTCATCTGGTGGTCCTGGAATTTGAGGATTGGTCCCGTTATCTGGATCATTTCTCCCCCAAAAGCCAGCCCACCCTTCTCTCATTAGCAGTCCACCTGTGAATCAGGCAAGTCTCATCCTAAGGGTGAAAAACCCTCTTATACTTAAGCTGTAGGCACACATTCTCTCCAGCTCTTTAAACACCTTTTTCCTGATAAGTTTCTGGAGTTGCTGCTGAAGTGAAGGTTGCTGTCCTGTGATGCTGCAGAACCCCAGGGCTCAGACTGAGCTGGGGCACAGGTTTTGTGAGGGCTGTATTAGGAACTGGATGCCTAGGAAGGTTGCAAAGAGTGAACTAGAACTAGCATTTTGGAAACGAGAAGACATTCTCCCTTGGACTTTTGGGAATGTGGCTTTTCCTCTGGTCATTTGAATTGCATTTTCTAAGTGGAAAAACATTGGTTATCAATGCACGAAGCACAGTTTCCCTGCCTTGTAATTGCGGTTTGGTTCTTGGAGTCAGAATGAGGGGTGGTCTGTGGAGCGAGCCAGCATGGACGCCATGGGCACGGCCTTTGCAGGGCCCTTCCACTGGGCCTTGCTGACAGCCCTGATAAACCCTTTCACCACCTGGCTTTCCGCCTGGGCCAGGTTGGCCCCTGCCTCCCTTGGCCTTCTCTAGTGTGTGTTAACAGGAGCCCTGACTGGATGATTCTCAGGCAGTTGCATGGTTCCCGGTAAGAGTCCATCGCCTGTCTTCACCCTGTTCCCTGGAAAGGAGCTCCAGTTCCTGAGATTGAATATGTTGTCCAGGGGGCGGGCCGTGGGCCCAGTGGTTAAGGTGCGTGCCTCAACGTGAGTCCCCGCTGTGCTCCTGGGGTTTGCTTCCTGCTAATGTGTACCGAGGGAGGCAGCAGCTGAGGGTCCGAGTAGTTGGGTCTCTGCCACCTACATGGTCCATCCGGACAGATTTCCTGGCTGCCAGCTTTGACTCAGTCCAACCTGCTGTTGCTGGCATGTGGGACTGAACCAGCAGATGGGAGATCTCTGTCTGTCTCTCCGCCTTTCAAATAAATAAATAAGAAAACATTGCCCAAGGAAATGGGTTCCAAATCCTAAAGTGTGTCTGTGCGTTCTGTCGTGTCAGTGACCTGGACAGAAAAAGGTTCATCCTGTCACTGCCTCAGTGTCCTGTTAACCTCCGTAAAGAGATACCCACAAGGGCTCAGGAAACCAGCACCTGTTGACAAGCCTGGCGGCCCCTCACAGGGGTGCTCCATAGTGTTCCCATGGAGAACATTGGTCCTCTCTTGGCTTGTGTCCATCTGGATGCGGGGGTGTCTAGAGTGAGCTTTCTGTCTCCACTCACCGTTCTGTAGTCGGGTGCGGACGTCCTGCCCTGTGGCCTGCAGAACACGGGCGGGAGGCCGGGTGCCCGGGAACAGGGAGGAAAGGTCCCGTCCCGGTGCGCAGTGGCGTCCTCACCTCTTCAGCAGGAGTCCTGCTCAGAGAGCACCGGCGTGGGACCACCTGGCTTCCAGTGCTGACTTGGGCGTTCACAAATCTCTCCTCTCTGCAATCAGGGGGCAAGGTTTCCCAACAGGCGCACTCAACCAGGCTGTGAGAACACAGCCAACTGCCTCCCTCCTGAGGCCTGAGCCAAAGCCAGGGGTCTGTGCTTCTGGGAATAAACTTGGCTCTAGTTGAGAATGGGTGTCCCGGGTAACCCACTAAGCACCCCGGGTTCTGGGTAGAGACGTGCGTGTCTGTGACTTCGGTGCAGGGGACCAACTGAGCCATATGCTCTGTGTAGGGGTTAGTGTCCTAGCCAGCCCCCTGGTGCCCGGCCCAACCTGAGACAGTGCGTCTCTAAGGGACGTCCTCATGGCCTCAGCCCCCAGGCATCCAGATGTGGTCCTTCTTTTCCTTGCCTCAGTTCCCTCCCCAGAGGGCCGCATCTGGCCTCATCACTCCCCGACGCCATGCCTGCCTTCCGGTAAGGTGCCTGGCTGTGGCCACTGTTCCTAAGATGATTCCGTCACAGCTCTGACACATTTCCATTCTCTTTTTCCTTGGGCGGTGGGGAGGGGGCTTTGAAGAGTGTGAGTGGTGGGCCAGGTGCTAGACCACATCCTTGTGCCTTCTGGCAGGCAGGAGTCACCCCTCCCCCATCTCTCACTGCAGGTGCCCGGCTTATACTTTGAATTCTTTCTCTCTCCCTGGTTTCGCCTTGGGCAGGCTGTCCTGGTATGGGTTCATCCTTGAGCTGACACCAGAGCCCTCGGGTGTTGTATGCCCTCTGCTGCCCTGAGACCTCTCCTGGGGGAGGGAGAGGGGCAGCATGGACTTGCCCCATTAAGTGAGCTGCCGGCACTTCTGTGGGATTGCAGCAGGTGGCTGGGGAAGCAGGAGTTGGGTGGTGTGAGTGCAGCAAATGCGGATTCAAGCGGAGGGAAAGGTGCCTCTGTGGGAGCACTCACCAGCACCCCTCCTTTGCCGACCTGCCTCATGGAACACCCACCCTGGAGGCCAGTATCCAAGCAGTGATGCTTTGGGAAGCTGAGACCTGCTCCCTGCATCTGCCCCCTTACGCTGTTGTCCAGCCAGACCCTCCTCTTGGGTCAGGGAATGCTGGGAGAGGCCACAGGGCCGATGATAAACAATTTCAGGCAAGGGCCACACTAGCTGCCCTGGGCTTAATTAGCAACACTTTTGTCTCTAGGAGTCCAAACCCCGATACTTTGGTAAATGGTGGGGAGCAGTTAAACACTTGGTGCATATTCCTAGGTTTCAGAAGTGCTGCAGGGCTCTGCAGTGCCGGTGCGTGGCTTTGAGAATTCAGTCATTCTGAGTACGTCTGCTCTTGGATGGAACAGCAGGAAGCCACGTAAAATAGCAGGCACCCGTGCGGTGGCACCGTGAACACCACTGGACTTCCCGTTGGCTTCCAGGACTGTCATGGTGTTTTGTTGGTCGAACTTTTTCCATGGGGATCATTGTTGATTCACATGCAGTTATAAAAAAAAAAAAAATGGCACAGACCCCTTCATACTCTTACCCTAGTTTTCAACTTGGTAACACTTTGGAAAACTTTCCTAAGCAGGATAGTGATACTGTCAAGACACAGGAGTATTTCCATCAGCACAGGGATATGTCAGGTTGCCCTTTGACAGCCACGCCCATTTCCTTCCTGTCCCCATACACTCCAGTGACCACCGATCGCTTCCCCGTGTGTGTAATTCTTCCGTTCAAAGAGTGTTAAATAGCTGGAATCACTCAGTACCTATCACCTTCTGGGACTGGCTCTTTTCACTCGCCGTAATTCTCTGGAGGTTCATCCGATTGCTGGTTGTTTGTTTTTATTGCAGGGTCGTATACCGTGGTGTGGGTGGACCATGCTTTATTTAACTGGTCACCCATAGAAGGACAGCTGGAGTGTTTGTAGTTTGGGGTCGTTACAAATAAAGCCACGGTTTCTTGGCAAACATACATTTTCATTTCTCCAGAGTAAATGCCCAGGAATGCAACTGATGGGTTGTATGTTACTTGTGTGTTTAGATTTGGAAGAAGCTGCCGGACTCTCCTGGAACAACCATGTCATTTGCCATTGCTGCCAGCGACAGGCCAAAACTATAGTGTTTCGCATTCTGGTCCACTGTGGTGTTGATGTTTTTTGTTTTATCTCCTGACAAGTGTTCAGTGAGATCTCACGGTTTTAATTGGTCTGTCTCTGGGGGCCAACGATGTCGATCATCTTTCCTTGTGTTTGCAAGTTGCTTTTTTTGTTGTTGTTGTTTTTTGTTAAATGTCTGTATATTTTGCCTGTTTGGTGTTTTTCACGTGCTGTTTGAGTTTTATGAGTTCCTGCTATGTCCTAGAAGCTGGTTCTTGGTTGGATAGGTGATGTGGAAGTCCTGCCTGCCAGCCCGTAGGCCTAACAGGGTCTTTCACAGAACAGTCATTTTAAATTTGGGGATAAATTCCAATGCATTGCTTTTTCCTTTTGTCAGTTGTTTTGTTAGGCTCAGATCTGAGAACTTTGCCTCGTTCTGGCTCTGAAAGGTTTTTCTCCCTAGAAGTTCCGCAGTTGGATCTTTTGTATTTAAGTGCATGATGACATGTTTTTAAAAGCCCAAGCACAGAAGAAAATCAGAAGTTCTGTTTCCAGGAAAGAAACAGAGCAAGTGTTGGCTCTCGAAGGGACCTGGAACACACGAGATGAGGGATGGGTGGCTCTGGGCCACGGAGCAGTGGTGCTGGCGGCGGTGCCACTTTGATGTTGTACAAGGTCTTATCGTCTTCAAGCTGGCTAAGGAGGACTGCATTAAAGGGCTGACTCCTTAATCCCACCCGTACACATCCTTAACCTTCCAAAAGTGCAGTCAGATCATATGCTGACAGCTTGGGAAATTGCATGGTAAGAGATATCCTAAATCATATGATCTGGATTTCAAAAGTCTTCCAGATGGGGCAGGAAGCAGGCCTGGTTTTATTTTTAAAGCCACATCGGTGGTATCACTCCCCAGAGGCGGAAGGATCTTGTCTTGGAGGCAGCAGCCAAGTGCTGAAGTAGCTTCCTCCTCTGCCTGGAGCCGTGGAGTCCTTGGGAAGCTGGCACGGGAACCGTGGGGATGTGCCAGTGAGGGAGGTTCAGGGGCATCTCGGCACCCACCAGCCCCTCTCTGTCCTCTTGGTCACAGGCTTTTTTAAATTATTAACAGACAGAGAGGTTCCAAATGCTGGCTGGCTCCTCAAATGTCTGCAAAGACCCAGGAAGGGATGGATTGAAGATGGGAGCTGGAACTCGATCCAGGCTTTCCAGATGGGTGGTAGGGACCCAACTACTTGAACCATCAATGCTGCCTCCCAGAGTCTGTCCTGGACTGTGAAGAGCTGGAGCCGGGGCTCAAACCTGAGCACTCTCTTACGGGATGCTGGCCTTATTTATTTTATTTTATTTTTTAAGATTTTATGTATTTGAGAGGTAGAGTGACAGAGAGAGGGAGAGTCAGAGAGAAAGATCTTTCATCCGCTGGTTCATTTCCCAGATGGCTCCAACAGCCAGAGCTGGGCCAGTCCGAAGTCAGGAGCTCCTTCCGGTTCTCCCACGCAGGCACAAGAACTCAAGCACTTAGGCCCTCTTCTGCTCCTTTCCTAGGCCAGCAGACGAGAGCTGGATCGGAAGTGGAGCAACCGGTGCTTGAACCAGCGCCCATATGGGATGCTGGTGCTGCAGGCGGAGGCTTAGCCCAGATGCCACAGCACTGGCCCTTGGGACACTGGCTTCTTAACTGCCGTGCCTCCCCCTGTGTTGTTCTAGCTTCCTGTGCCTCCCTCACTCTAGAGAGCAACATAGCCTGGCGTCCCATCCATGTGGAGAGCAACGGGCAAGCAAATGTCTTCCATTCACTCGAGAGGCCCAGGTTCTGTGCTGTCTTCTTACTGCCCGAGGACATAAGAGCCACTGCCGTCCACCTGTTTTGGGATGGAGAAGGTCCCTTAAATATAAATAGGGGCCATCTGGCTGGGCCCTGCAGCAGCTCTGTGAGAGCATGCTGCAGGCTGAGGGTCTGGGAGGCCTGTGTGAGTGGCGGTGTGTGGGCCCCTGGTGGGAGGCAGGGGGCTTGGAGAGGGCCGGGAGCTGCCTCTGTGCTAATCACCAGGTGCGCCCATCACAGGAGACACCACCCCCTGGTGAATGCTGAGAAGAGGTGGGAGGCGCAGAGTGCTCCCTGCCCCTGGTCCTCTGCCTGCTTCTGGCATGAGGCACTTCACATCTCAAGTAGGGATGTGGACCATGGATTCCTATTCTGGGCTCCAGTCCCAGCTGCGCTGCTTCCTGCCATGACCTTCAGCCATCTTCGTCAAGTCTCAGCATCGCCATCTGTGAAATGGGATGGTAACCATGCTGGCCTCCGGGGCTGTGGTGAGGATTTAGTGTGGTTGGGTGTGAGAGGAGCTTCGCCCCAGCCCGGCTGCTGGTTAGCACTAGTGGAGTGTTGGGTTTGTGTCCATGGCTGCCGCAGCGAGGGCTACTGCCAAAGGAAGTGCCCTGTGCCTGCTTTGTGGCTCAGCAGCCAGAGGATGCCCCCAGGAGGCTGCCCTGCCCTCTGTGCGGTGACACTGCCACCAGCTGTTGGCAGCTGCAGAGCCCTTGCGGCACTGTTCCAGGCTTCTGGAAGGTGTCACCAGGTGGCACACACAGGCTTCCTAGCCGAGTGGGTGGCGGAACCTTTACTATTAACGTTTTCCTTTAGTGTGAACATTTTTTACTATCGATGAGTCAGTGCAGACACATAATTTCTAGCTAACAGTTACTTGACCTGTGGGTAGTGGTGGGAACCTGGCGACATCACACAGTGCCATACGGAATAGCTTGACTGCCCTTCCTCTGCTTCATCCCGCCTCTTCCCCACCCCCTGATCTCTTCACCTTCTCCTTAGTTTGTCCTGGCTCAGAACATCACGTATTTGGAATCTGACAGTAAGTGTCTTAGCTATGGGCTTCTGTCACTTAAGAAGTTGCGTGTCATGCGTTTTCCTTAGAACATTTTATTGTTGTTGTTGTTACTGTTTTTCACTTGCGCATCTTAGAATGAAACGCAGTAATGTTCTGATCACATGGATTGGATCCTGATGAGCTGTCATTCATGGGTTGGGTCACTGTAAATTTCCCCAGGATGGCGGGGACTGGCTCTGGAGAATCCTTTGATTTTTTCCATTTCTGAGCTGGGGCTTCTGTCCCAGTCCGGAGAAGCTGATAGGTGGGAGAACCCAGTGGCGTCTGCTGCAGGAGGGTCTCTGCGGCCATGTGCTGTCATGGAGATGGAATGGCAACTCTCTACTTTGCAAAGAGTTAACGGAAACTGTTGAAGACCCCAAGGGGAGAGCGACCTTAACGGAAGTGCACGGGTTGGGAGGTTGGTTGACACAGCCCAGTCCTGCCTCCGGAGGGCTGACCCCGCCTAGTGGAGGCTGTTTATCCCGCCACTGGGCTGCTCTTGTTTTTTATCCAATCTCCACCTGAATAAACAGATCCAGAGCGTCATCTGCAGCCAGGCTGAGAATCTGCCAGAATTCCCCAGGGAACTGGTGATTCACCAGCAGCGGGGGGAAAAAGAGAGGGAGTCAGCGAGAGAGAGGGAGAGACCTGCTTATTCTGATTCTCATTTCCTGTCCAGCAAATAACCCAGGCTGGGCCATTTCTTGAGAGACACTGGTTTCTTCGAGCAAGTTAACAATTTATGCAATAGAACAGATGGTTTTGATTTCCATTTTTAAGAAGATGGATGTATAGCAGGCTAATGAGAGGGCGATGCTTTCGACTGTCATTCTGAGAAGGGAAACTTCCTTAGGTTGGCGAAGGAACACTCTTCTGCACTCCTTTGTTCTTAAAAAAAAAAGTCTTGTCTTCCTCCATGTGGGCGTTGGACCTGGTATTGGTACATCTGCCTTCTGCTTTGCCAGTCTGGGACTAAGAATTACTCATCCTGCTTTTGCTGCTGTTGTTGTTTGGTGTCGTTAGGCCCTCACTTTTGGTTCAACTAATTCTGTTTGTCGCTTGGAGAAGTTTAGATTGGCTTGGCCATGTTCTTCGGCCCCAGGCTGTAATCCTATGCTGTTTAGGAGGAAATCTGCAGGAAAGGGGACCACTCAGGGCATCTGAGCACGTGGTGGAATGAAGCCGCATGCAACAGGGCACTTGGATCAAATGGTTTCTCACGTTCGTTTCCGTCCTGGAGATTCAGTTTAAAAGAAAAGTGATGGGCCTGCCTTGTGGCATACAAAGCCTCTGCCTGCAGCACCGGCACCCCATATGGGCGCCAGTTCTGTTCCTAGCTTCTCCTCTTCTGATCCAGTTCTCTGCTGTAGCCTGGGGAAGCAGTGGAAGTTGGTCCAAGTGCTTGGGCCCCTGCACCCACGTGGGAGACCAGGAAGAGGCTCCTGGCTTCGGATTGGCCCAACTCCGGTCGTTGCAGCCATTTAGGGAGTGAAGCAGCGGATGTAAGACCTTTCTCTCTGTTTCTCCCTCTGTCTATAACTCAAGTAAATAAATGAAATATTAAAAAAGAAAAAAGAAAAGTGACAGTGTCTTCTCAGACCAAACATTGGCTCACACCATGACCTGAGCAGCAGTACCATGTCTGCAGCTTGCACACCTGCCAGAGAAGCACGCAGCTAGTCACCAGAGGGCCCAGGTGGGAGACACCTGCATGTTCACAGTGGTGACTAACGCCGTAGCCTGAACGGGAAATAAGTCACTGTCCATTGACAGTGGGCTTCCAGAAAATTAACTGCTGTAAATCCTTCTTCAGTAGAAATATTGTGCAGTGGGGGAAAAGAGTGAATTGCTGCTAATGCAGCAGGCTTCATATGTCTCAGAAATGTAATGTTGAGGGAAAGTAGCGGGACAGAGGGGAGTACTCTGGTATACGGAGAAGCTTAGTACGAAGAGCACAGAAATGGGGGCTTTTAGTTGTGGGTGATGGAGGAGAGGAATAGTCAGGAACGCAACATGAGGGAGGCTTCTGGGGTGCTGTGGGTTCACAGGCACAGGCATCATGTAAAACACTTCGAGTCATACACTTCCCATGTATGCATTCACAAGCAATGCGACTGTTGGAGCATGCCTATAGGGCTCATTGGGTGCTATTATCTCAGTTGTTTGCAGTAATGCAACACACCCTTCTGCTCTGTGGTGAGTTTGACATTGAGTAGTGTCAGGGTCTCATGTTTTGTCCCGTTGTATGACTGACGTGCAGAATATGTTAAGCTGCACTGAGCACGCATGCAGGCCTTCAGCAGCAGCGATCGGGTCTTTGAGTGCTTGCCATGAGTGGGCAGTGTGTGGGCTGCTACTGTGTGGAGTCTTAGTGAGGCTGCAAAGCCCAGACTGTGATGGGCAAAGTGCTGTGGGTACTCTGAGGCAGTGGTATGTGGAGTTTGATTAACTATGTCTGCAGGATCACTGTGGGGAATTGGAGTATGGCTGGGACGTTACAGTGTTTTCCCATCCAAGGCTAGATGGTATGAAGCTAGTTTTTAAACCAGAAGTTCAGGTGAGACAAAGAGCTATAATCTGGATTTTGCTGGTTTGTTAGGAAAGACATATCAAAAGTTAAATCTTGAAATAAAATTGTGGATAAGCAGTTGTTTGTGGTGAGAGGCACACTCAAGAACTTCAGCAGGGGCCAAGCTGAAGGATCTGTCTGGGTCAGTGTTAGGACTGGTGATTTGGACAGCTTCAGTGTATTTTGGACTGATAGGCAGAATCAAAAGGAGGAAGTCTTTGTGGTGTGGACCTCTGTTTTCTTTAAGGTAACGCCTTTCTCCCGTCTGTCTCTGCTGGCACTGCTAAGGAGCCTGGATCATCTTTTCAGGAACCTAATATTGGCGTAGCTTTATGTTCCATTCCACTTTCTGAAAAAAAAAATGGAGAGACACTGGGCAGAAAAGGCTGTGATTGGTGATCTGATGTGGGCACCAGAGGGAAAATGGTGTAGCAGAAAGTGCTTCAAGCGGTTACACCAGATAGAGAAAGAGTTGATTTACACAGTTTCAGAATTGCGTTAGAGCTATAGTTAGTATCTGGTCCCTGCTGGAAGCCCAAACTGGTTGCCATGGTGTTGACCAGGTCAGCAAATTACAGCCAGTGGGCTAAAGGCTGGACCAGTACCTGTTTTTGTAAATAAAGTTTTATTGGAATACAGCCACTTTCATTGGTTTTCAGGGGTGGGGAATATCCAGCCCATGGTCCATATAAGGCCCATGAAACCATTTGGTCCAGCTCTACCAAGGCTACCACAGGCAGAACTCAAAATGCAGTAAATCTATAGCAGGCTATGTTTTAAGTTGATAATTTTGTATGGCCTTCGCATGGTGTTACAGATATCCACGTGGCCCTTGGCAGAAAAGAGGTTCCCTACCCCTGGTTTTGATAGTATCCGTGACCACTTCTATACTACAACAGTGGAGTTGAGTAGTTGTGACAGAGACTGTAGGGCCCACAGAGTCTAAAGCAGTCACCATCTGGCCCATTATAAAATGTGTGTGCTGACTCCTGGTGTGCACAATAGGTACATAATTTCAGGAACCAGAAATTATGCACTTGACCCCCTCGGCCCTGCGGCCTTTGATCTGCTTACTCTTTCCTTCCTGGCTGTTATCTGTGACATGGGGTCTTTCCCACCACTAACGGGAATACCTTGTAAACCAGGCTTTTACAGAACCATGGTGGAACAATCACTTCTGATAAAAAGTTTTAAGTGTTGGTTTCAAATGCCTCCGTCTGTTTCACTAATTTAACATCAGCTCTGAAAGTGTAGCCAGGTGGAGAGAGCTTATCTTGCCCACTCTCTGCCTTTGAAGACTGATTTTATTTTTGAAGCCTTTAACAGGTGTGGTTTAATAGACTAAAGCTGTATTAAGTTCTTCTCACCCCAGAGGGCAGCCCGAGCGGTAAACTGACACTGGACAGAGGC
This sequence comes from Oryctolagus cuniculus, assembly GCF_051225735.1. Taxonomy (NCBI): domain Eukaryota; kingdom Metazoa; phylum Chordata; class Mammalia; order Lagomorpha; family Leporidae; genus Oryctolagus; species Oryctolagus cuniculus. The sequence continues at coordinate 84,482,836 of NC_142876.1, forward strand.
GAATGCCATGTGACCAGGCAGGCACACACTTCCCCGTCTCCGGCCCCTGTACTGCGGAATCGCTCATTTTGTTGGAATGCACAGAGTGCCTGGAGCGCTCCTTTGGTGAGGCCAGTGAGGTTACCCCTGTCCCTTCACCTTGCACCATCCTCACCCTTTTTGTGTGTGTGTGTGTGAATTTCAGTGAATGCCTTTGTAGCACTCCCCTTGCTGTTGGTACATACACTTGTTCCTCCATCAGTGTAGGTCTGCAAAGACGCCATCTCCAGGGAGCAGTTATGTTCTCGGTGCCCAGAATTTCCAAAGTGGTTAGAGCCACGGTTGCGTCTGCCTTACTGGCCAAAATTTGGTTGCACAAAACCTCATGCGTGTTTGCTACTCCTGTAGGACCCCTTTCGGCTGGTATATAAGCCAGGCCACGTGGTTGATGAGTGTCCACATGGTCCAGTTTGAGCTAACCTGGGGATAGGCAGCTAACGTCCAGATGGAGCCAGGCCCGGCTGAGGGTTTATGGGTGATATCAGGGGTAGTACCCTTAAAATTCTGCTGGCAGTCTCTGGGGGATGGGAGCATGGAGTCCAGCTGCCCTGGGCTTGCCTCTGGCCTCCTCTTGCTTCCCACTTCTGTGACCCCCAGGCAAGTTGCTGGGCTTTGATGTCTCCATGAAGTTGAACTTAATCAATAGCTATCTCATTCGACTGATGTGTGATTTCAGTGATGGGTTACCCTGAGACTGCTTTGTGCTCCGTGGTGTTAGGTGATTGGTCAGCTCTTGTTAAAAAATACCTGGAGCAGGGCTGGCGCTGTGGCATAGTGGGTAAAGCTGCTGCCTGCAGTGCCAGCATTCCATATGGGCACTGGTTTGAGTCCCAGCTGCTCTGCTTCCAATCCAGCTCTATGCTGTGACCCGGAAAAGCAGCAGAGGATGACCCAAGTGCTTGGGCCCTTGCACCCTGGTGGGAAACCCGGAAGAAGCTCCTGGCTTCCGATAGGACCAGTTTTGGCCATTGTGGCCATCTAGGGAGTGAACCAGTGGATGGAAGACCTCTTTCTGTCTTGCTCTGCCTGTCTGTAACTCTGCCTTTCAAATAAATAATAAATCTTTGCAAAAAAAAAAAAAGTACTTGGAGCAGGATGCGGAGGTTATGAAAACTAGCATGGATCTTCTTGGGAACTGGGCGGTTAGTTGCATTAAAGGAATGACGTGATGGACATGTGTACTTGTGGGTGGCGGAGTAGGGCGGAGCTAAGTGAGGTTCAAAGGCAGTTTTCACAGCCGTCACTCTCAGGTAGGAGGTGGGAGGGCTTCCCTGTGGGGATTCGAATATAAGGGGTTTCAGAAAGTTCAGGGAAAATGGAATTAGAAGATCCTGTGATTTCTTCATGAACTGTGTGAAGCCCCTTTGTGCTGACTGTTTGCTCTTCCCTTGATGCCTCGGGAGCCCCGTAGCAGATGTCTTAGCCGGCTGATGACCTCAGGGCTGGGGAGGTGGTGGGTGGGGGTGGAATTGAGTCCCTGTATCTGAGGAAGTGAGGAGGGGAAGTCAGCCCCCTGTCAAGGGATCCGTGGGATCTGCAGTCTGCAGTCACCTTTTTTTTTTTTTTGCGTCCTGAAGAAGGTGCAGTCTCAGATTTGCTTTCATTGTGGCTTGCGGACACAGCCTGGTCTTGCCAGTGGCTAGATTTGCCCATCCCCAGCTGGCTGTCCCATGTGGGAAGCTAAGAGAGCTCTGAGTCACCCTTTGTTCTGAAGAGGGGAGCCAGGCCTGTTTGTGTGCTGGCAGAGGTTTAGATGCGAACCAGTCGTTCCTTCGTTTTGTTCATTCGGTCTTTTCCCAGAGCATCTCTTATGTGACTGATGGAAACAAGAACTTGTGTTAAGCAACTGCTACACATCAGGTCCCATCAAGACCCTGAGGCACAGGAACCTCACCGCCGAGTTCACACTTGGGGCTCCTGCAGGATGGGCGCTTGCAAGAGCGGTAGCCGGGATTTGAATTCAGCCAGGCTGACGCTCACTGCACATTATCCCACAGTGCTATGCCGTTCTCCAGACCCGGGAGGGCACCCCGGCCTTGGTCGGGCTGGCAAGGTTCTCAGGCCCCTGGATGGCAGTGTGGGTTTTGCTTGGGTGGGAAGGGAGGGGCAGGGTTCTGTGAAAGCACAGAGCTTTGAAGTCGACTTTCCTGAGCACAGGGGCTTCAGGGATAGTTTGCTCGGTGTCCCGGGCCACAGGCTAGAGCAAAAGGTGGCGTGTGTGTCCCGCAGCTGGGGATGACAGTGTTGAAGTCTCTGGAGCCTCAGTGGTCTCTCAGGATACTTGGAAAACTTTGGTCCCATTGCTCTGGGTTCTTCCGGTTGAATGCATCTACTCCTGTGGTTTTCTGCTGCTTAAATTCTGAAGAGTCTCATGTCTGTTTCCAGCCTTAGCCTTCTTGCTTTGTCTGCGCTCACCCTTTGTAATGTATTTCTCAAGTATTTATTTGGCTCTTACTGTGTGCCTTACATTGTGCCCAGTGGCCAGCAACATGGTAGAGAATAAAGCAGAACAACATCTGTGTCTTTGTGGACCCACATCCCGGTGGGAGCAGTGTTAAACCAGAAACAAGCAAATACTGAGTTTATTAGGTGATAGGGCTGTTAAGGGAAATAAAGCAGGCAAGGAGGTGAAAGGGGTGTGTGTGTGTGTGTGTGTGTGTGTATATACATGTGCCTGTACATGAATGGGCGGTGGTTTCAGAAAGGGTGGCCAGGGAGGCCTAATTGAGGACACGAGACGAATGAATCCCTGGGGGGCCGGGGAGCCTGCTTCCCAAGCACTGGGAACAGCAAGCACACAGGTGACCTTAAGTGCTGACGTGTCTGAGGGCCAGTGTGGGGCTGGGTGTCCAAGTGGAGAAGTGGGAAGTAGAGTGGGTATGTGCTAGATCCCCAGGGCCTTGGAGGACATGGGCAAGACTTCATATTTATTTATTTATTTGAAAGGCAGAGTTACACAGAGAAGGAGAGGCAGAGAAAGAGATAGGTCTTCTATTCGCTGGTTCACTCTCCAATTGTCCGCAATGGGTCGGAGCTGCGCCGATCTGAAGCCAGGAGCCAGGAGCTTCTTGCAGGTCTCCCACGGGGGTGCAGGGGCCCAAGGACTTGGGCCACCTTGTACTGCTTTCCCAGGCCATAGCAGAGAGCTGGATTGGAAGTAGAGCAGCCGGGACTCGAACCAGCGCCCATATGGGAAGCTGGCATGGCAGGCAGCAGTTTTGCCTGCTATGCCACAGCACTATCCCCAGTTTGCCTGTGTTTTAATTGAGTTGTTTATTTTCTGTTGTTGAACTATAAGGGTTCTTTTTTTGTTCTCCAGATTTATTTTATTTATTTGAAAGGCAGAGTTAGAAAGTGAGAGAGATCTTCTGTCCACTTGTCCACTCCCTAAATGACTTTGGTGGCTGGCACTGGTCCAGATGGAAACCAGGATCCTGGAACTCTGTCCCAGTCTCCCAGGTGGATGGCAAGGGCCCAAGTGCTTGAATTGTCTTCCTCTGCTGTCCCAGGTGCATTAACAAGAAGCTGTCCTGGAAGTGGAGCATGCAGGACTCAAACCGTTGCTCATATGGGATACTGGCATTGCACACCGTGGTTTAATCTGCTTTGCCAAAATATCTACCCTGTGAGGGTTTTTTTTTTTATATATAGTAGAAGCCTTCAAAAAGTGGATGAAAAGGGCATATTGTGAAAAATCTTTGCATAGGTTTCATTTTATTTTTTGCATCAAAACAGAGCTCTTTAATTGTTTTTTTTTCCATGAGCTTTCTAAGGTCCCTTCATACACTCTTACACCTGTGGATGCTGAACTCTGCAGATGCTCCGTCCCTTACTTAAAATGGCAGAGTATCTGCTTGGAACCTATCCATGTCCTCCTGTATACTGTGTATCATCTCTAGATCACTTAGAGTACCCGCTGTGTGAAGAGTTGTTACACTGTGTTGTTTAGGGAGAACTGACAAGAGAAAAACAGATGCAGCATTTCCCCAGATAGCTGTAGTTGGTTGGATCCGAAGCTTCCGGGGAGCCCATGGATTCAGAGGACTGCCCTTGTGCTAGATGTCAGTCCCTCGTCAGGGAGATGTTTATACACATCTCTTAGACTCTGAGTGCCAGGCTGACTCATTGTTAACAGCGTCTCTCTGACTGCTGGGTCAGGGTTCGACTTCTAAGTGGCTAAGGACCAAAGTTGTAGCCAGTAGCCTAATAATCTAATTAGCTAATGACCTACTTAGCTTTTGTTTCTGAATCAGGGAATTTAGGGTCACTGTGTGATGGCCCCCAGGTGTGATGTCCACCTCCTGTGCCCACCCCTTCTCCTTATTCTCTTGTGCTTGTCTCTGTGTTGCTAGGACCTGTAACTTTGCCTGGTGAGCAGTTCCCAGTTGCTTAGCTTGCTCTGGGAAGCACCTGCTGGCCTGGCCCCAACTGCCCCACCAGCTCCCCCTGCCTCAGCGTCCTCCTTTAGACATGTGCCCCACTGTTAGCAGCAGCGCTGCACCCCCACCCCACCCCTGCTCCTTGACCTCCTGCCGCCCCTCTCCCATGCACCCGGGTTTCCCATCTCCATGGCGGCCTCCTGTGCTGAGCCAGGAACGTTTTCCAGTGTGTGAATGAGACTGGGCTTCCTCACGGGGCCCTTATCCAGACCTGGGGCCCAGAATGTGTTTGATCCCATGAATACATCCTCTGACAAGAAAGAAGGAAAAAAAAGTGCAAGACGAAAGACGGGAGCAGAGAGGCAGGGCTGAGGGCGGTGTCGCAGGCTCGCAGCTGTCCGGAGGCCTCGCCTCTGCACAGCCCTCTTTGTGCAACTTGGGGCTGCGCCCCGCCCCCTCTGTTTGCAGAGGTCTCCCTCTTGTCCTGGCTCCCTGGTACTGTATTCAGAGTTCCCGGATAAGGCCCAGCTCTGTGGCCTTTATTTCTTTTTCCTTCCATGCTTTACATAATAAAGGGTCTCTTTTCTTTTCTGTCCCCTTTCTTCAGAAAACTGAAGGGACCATCTTTCTTAAATAACTTAATAAAGAGCTGGAGGGAAGTAGCTGGTTGGGGCGGGCGTGAAGGGAGAGTCCTTTGATTCCAAGAAGTTTCTCTGTGCTCAGAGCTGTGCCCTTGTAAATGGACTTCTGAGTTCAGGGCCTGGGAGACTTGTGTAAAACAACAAAGCGGTGGATGAGAAGTCCCAGAGCTTCTGGGAAAGAGGTGCTTGTCTCTGCCTCTTGGAACTGATTCGGTCAAGTGTTTGTTTAAAGGGGATGTCACTTGCTAAGCGACGCCTGGCTTGCTTGTGTTGTGTTCAGGAATGCTTTGATTGGCACGAGACCTAACCCTGTTTACTCAGAACTGGCCCCGAGGGAGTGCCTGGAACCTGGAGGCCCAGGGGTACCCCCCACCCCACCCCCAGCTTGGTCTTCATTGCCTGATACTGGAGTTAGGGCTGGGGAGCTGTGAATCTAGCAGGTGGAGCCTAACCCACGAGAGGGCATTTCCTCCCTGCTTTGATGAGCAGTTTTCCTCTTTCTCTTAGTTCATAACGGGCGAGTGGGTGGTCTGGTTGTGGGTTTTGACAGGGGATTGAAAGGGCAAACAAGACGTGGTGGAAAATGCCTTTCTTGGCAAGTGTTCCACACTGAACACCCACTGTAGTGTCTGCCGGTTGCTCCAGGTTGTGTGGGCCACCTGTCTGAAGCGAAGGGCTGTGGCCCCATTTCACAGATGAGAAAACCTAGGCAGAAAGCTGGCAAGGGTAGAGTCAGGAACAGATAGCTCTTTTTGTCCCCTTTGAGATTGTCGGGGTTTTGTCATTGTCATCTTTTTTTTTTTTCCTTTTAAATTCTGTGTGTCTATCTCTCTGCCTGGCATGTAGTAGGTGTTGGTAAAATGTGAGACATGTAATGAAGTGATAAGTTGTATTAAACTCAGCTCCGATGCCTTACAAGTTACGGGCTTGGACTGGGTTCTGAAGATTATACACAGAAGTTGGCCTGGAGCTGGCTGGGTGGCACCAGGCACTTCTTGCTTGGTCAACAGATCGGTGGGTTCTGGTCATGTTGTTCTGATCTGTGTGGTCTTCGATTTATCACTCAGTGTTCCTGCCCTTGGCGAGAGCAGCTCAGGCATAGAACCTTGACAGACAAACTTGGCCCCGACAGAAAGATCGAGTGTTCTGCCTAGTACCCAGCCAGGGGGATGAGAGGTGGGGAATCTTCGCTTTAAAAGAATGTCACTGCATTTCTAATTTTATGAAAGAGTAAAGCAGCTGGGGAAAAAGTGTGCAAAGGCAGCGGGATGGGACACATAACATTTACTTTGCAAAAAGAAATGCTGGAGTCATCCCCCTTTGTGTGTTCCAGGCAACACAACAGGATTCGCAACGTGGAGGGGAGTCAGCTGAAGGCATACCTTTCCTTGGAGCTGTTAGATCTGAGTTCCAACAACATCACGGAAGTCCGCAGCGCCTGCTTTCCGCCCGGCCTGCGCATCAAGGAGCTGTAAGTGCCTCCGGTTGCTGTCCACTCTGGCGCTCTGCTTCCACACTGGCTGTGGCTTCCCTGGGCAAGGGGTGGGTGTCTGTTCTCAGCCTTGGTTCGGCTGAGTTGGTGAGGATGGTGCGTGCTGCCTCTGTCTTTGCATGGCAGGGCAAACAGCAGGCACCCAGGTCTGTTGTCCTGTGCTGAACTCTTCAGAGAGTGTTTCCAAATCTGGTGGTGTTCTGATGTTTCCAGCTCTGAAGCTGAGGTTGGGAGAGGGGTATCCGCCTGTGTAGGGGGCTCACTGCTCAGAGAAGAGCTTGGAGAACTCAAATGCAGGCCTGTCTGGACCACGGGCCCTGTTCTCTGCCCTATTCCCAGGGTGGCCTCCCAGGAAAGCTTCAAAAGAAGGTTTTCTGGGGTGACAGGGGAGGGAGACCTAGGGCCCATCTTTCTGGTGGCATGCACTTCAAAACAACTCGGTGGGCTTACTTGGAGAGGGCAGTTAATCTATGCATTCTAGTACTTGTTGGTGGGAAAAGGTTGCTTTGGGGAAGAAACTGAAAACTCAGGTTGCAGAGGCGTTTCCCCGTCACACGAGCATCTGCGTGCCCATGTTGTTCTTGCTCCTGAGGACGGAGTCAGTTGGGTTAGGGGTCACTGCAGCCCACCTTTGCAGGGGGGAGGAGGAGGAGGCTTCACACACGAGCTTCCCAAGTCTCTCCCCAGCGGAGGGAGAGGAGTGATGGCTTCCTCAGGCCACATCAAGGCGCCAGGATGGGGAACAGGGGGCCTTGGCCTTTGTGGAACCCCAGTGGGGGCTTTCAGGAGGTGTGCAGCTGCAGCCTGACGCTCCCCTGCTCGGGACAAAGAAGCTGTCAGCTGCTGAACTGAACCGCAGTGACCTTTTCTCCCTGCACGAGAGCACGAGGGACTTTCTATTTTGGCAGCCGCTGGCCGGTGCGTCTCCATCACACAGGCTATCCCTCGCTAATCTGGAGTGTGAAGAACAAACCGTGCAGCTCTGCGCGCGCCCTGTGCTGGGTGGCTGCTGTGAGACACGCAGAGGGGCCTTCTTCCCTTCCCCCTCTCTGCAAGAAAACTCCCTCTGCTCTTTGTCCCTTTCACTCGGTCCGAAAACCTCATCTGTCCGGGGAAGGCCAAAGGAGCGATGCTGGCGACGGCCGCTCCCGGGATGGCCGCTGTATTGTTTCTCCCCTTTTTGTCTCCTTGCTTGATGTAGTCTGCCTGCTTTGAGCTGCAGCGGCCTGAGCTGGAGGCTGGAGTGGGTCTTGAGAAGCAGGGTCTGCCTTGCCTGCCTCGTCAGAGGAGATGCCAGGGGCATGTGCCTGACTCAGGAGCGTTGCTGGCTTTCTGAGGGACTCTGCCCGGGTCCCTTTAACTAGGGTGTGTGTTTGAGGCACGTTAGGATTATTTGGATGAATTGGCTTAAACGTACCTCCTGTATACATCACACAAAGCAGACGTGCGGCAAGACTACATGCCGTTTGTCCAGATGCTTTAGTCGACTCTGTCCTTGCTTCTAGTGGCCTTTCTGCTTGCCCCGACTTTTCCCATCAGCCTTGGGTGGTGGAAGGAACCCTGCAGATGGCTCCTGGGGCAGCCACCAGGCGGCAGGGCTAGCGTGTGAGGAGGTTGGAGGTGGACATCCTTGACTCTCCCATGCTCCTGGGCGAGCCACGAGGAGAGTACGGTCTGGTCTTAAAGGAGACTTGCTGTGAGGCCTGCATCGGACAGCTGAGACGCCTGCCTTTCTCTGGGTCCCCACCTGGAAGCCTCCCAAGGACAGAGGTGTCCGTGGGAACCTCTCCCTCTGGGCCAGGTCCGGGGGTCCAGTGGAATGAGGAAGGCCTCCTCCCAACCACTACATTTTCTCCTCTGAATCGTTCCAGCAACCTGGCGAGCAACCGCATTGGCACCCTGGAGTCAGGAGCATTTGATGGTCTGTCACGGTCACTGCTGACTCTTCGCCTGAGCAAAAACAGGATCACGCAGCTTCCTGTAAAAGCATTCAAGTTACCCAGGCTGACACAACTGTGAGTACAGAGACCTGCAGTTTAATTAAGGTTAGCTGAGCTTTATGGGGGCCGCTTTTCCCCAGAGGACCTCCTACTAAATGCGACCCCTTCCTCACTCTCCCTTGGTAAGGTTCTGCGTAAACTATCACTAATGGCCCTGTGGCAACACCTAATAAAAGCAAATTAGGAGCCGGGCCTGGTGCTGGAGGCCGCCTCGGATTGCCGAGACGGATCCGCCGAGTGTATGTGCGCTTGCTCTCCTGGCCACTTCCCAGCGAGTGTGCAGCGTGGACTCCAGCTATAAGATGCCGCCACCTGTGTGCAGGCTTCCTGGGTTGACTTGTCATTTACCTTAGAGGTTTCCATGTGGTTTCTAGTGGAAAATACTGTTGCTCTTTGGTACCCAGTGGTTGTGTATTTCCTGAGTCAAGGCATCTGCTGGGGTTTCTGTCACTAGGACGCCCACCTCCTGAGGCTCACCCACATGCTTGCTGCAGACCAAGCATGGAGGGGGAGATGGAGTACAAGTGCATGTACGTTGGCTGCTCCCGGAAATCCTCCTTCCTCAGTGGCGTTAGGTGGCAGCGTTGGTACCCGTGTAGTGGGCAGAGACCCACTGGACTCATGTGTGTCCTGGATTCCCAGGGACTCCTTCACTGAGATTCCTCTGCCAGCTCAGAAAGCCAGCAGGACCCACCTAGGAATGATGGCAGGAGGGGCGTATGCCTGTGGGATGCCATGACCTTGTTGGCTTTCTCTCTCTAGGGACCTCAATCGGAACCGGATTCGGCTAATCGAGGGCCTCACCTTCCAAGGGCTCGACAGCCTGGAGGTGCTGAAACTTCAGCGAAACAATATCAGCAAGCTGACCGATGGGGCGTTCTGGGGGCTGTCGAGGATGCACGTGCTGTAAGTGGGGGCTGGAGCTCTGGCCTGGCTGTGGAGCCGGGGGCACAGGCCTGCTGTGTGTATAGGAGTGTGCACACATGCTTGTAGGCCAGGCACAGGGCAGAGCACCAGACCGACTCTGCTGCCTTTGTGGATCCCTAGGGCTTCAGCTGGGCCCAGCCTCCTGCCTGCTGGGCCCTCGGCTGGTTCCAGCTCACGTCTTCTGGGTCCAAGCCAAATCATCAGGGTTTTTTTTTTTTTTTTGGCTAGTAGATGAGGAAGATCTCTGGGAGTGAGTTCTAGTGGATTAGGTGGGGTCAGTTGGGAGAGATGGACGGGGGAGCTGGTTGTCTGAGCCCACCCTCTGCCCTCTCTCCCTTGGTGCACATGGAGCTGCAGAGTGGACTGTTGTGTCCACGCCTGCATCCACAGGAAAGGCCTTCTCTTGACATCTTGGGCTTCACATTCTCGATGTGCAGGTGGCCAGAAGTGCCATAGCTCGTCCTCGGAGATGGATTTCCATCTTGAGAGCTAGTCAGGTCACCCGGTGCAGATGTGCAGCTCGTGGAGGGGGAGCCTTCAGCAGCCAGATGTGTAGACAGTGGAATGGGCCTGCCTGCCTGCTGCCTGCATAATGGGAAACAATCACAGGCGAGATTACTGACCTTCTCTTTTAAAACCCTTAGGAGCTGCATACCCTCACAGTTAAACAAAATCAGATGGTGGTGGGAAGAGTGGTCGCTGCCCACCTCACCGCCTCTGCCCCCGAACCTCAATGTTCCCAAGAAGCAGTCCGCCTCCTAAGGCTTTTCTTCCTGCTCTCTCTGTTTTCAGTGTTGCTGGTGGCCAGTTCTAAGTTAATGCACATGTCACTGTCTTTACTTGCCCTTCTGAGATTTTCTGCTTTAGGGTCAGTGGTTTAACTGGTTCATGCCAGCCCATACCTCCCTCAGTAGGACAGCTGTATCACGACTTTTACTTCCTTTATAGGTTGTCTTTGTAAATGAGATCAAAGCTAGAGGAGGCCTAGTCCTGGGCACCTCGCCGTTGTGTCTGTCCACCTGCCCCTCCCATACACACCATAGGGCGGGGACGTTTGCCCGCTGCTGGGCCTCACTCTCTTCCTGCTCCACCTTGAAGTGGCTAGACCTGTGCTTTCATGTATTCAAAATGCTTTTACTTGATGTCCTTAAAGCTGTCATTTTGCACTGTGAATCCAGGATAGGTGGGCTCAGATTTGAAAAGAATTCTCACAGGGCCAGTGTTGTGGCACAGTGGATAAAGCTGCTGTATGGCGATGCCAGCATCCCATGTGGATGCCAGTTCAAGTCCTAGCTGCTCCACTTCCAATCCAGCTTCCTGCTGATGACCTGAGCAAAGCAGATGAGGATGGTCCAAGTGCTTGGGCTCCGGCTACCCTCCTAGAAGACCAGGAGGAGGCTCCTGGCTCTTGGCTTTGGCCTGGCCTGTCACTGGCCATTGCGACCATCTGGGGACTGAACCTGTGGATGGAAGATCTCTTTCTCTCTGCCTTTCCTTTTCTCTCTCAAACTCTGACTTTCAAATAAATCCTTAAAAATTAAATTTAAATTAAAAATTAAAATTCTCAGAAGAAAGAGTTGGCACCGTGATTGAGGTTTTATGTTGAACAAATGCGTACAAATTAGGGGTGATGAGCTGCCTTAGAGGTCATTTTATAAATTAATACTGTCTTCCTAAGCAGTGGCAGAAAATGAGGTGGAAGAAAGCAAGATCTGAAAGCTGAGAATCCTTGTAATACCAAACACAGAGTGAAATATCAGTTAGTGCCTCTTTGGGGACAGAAATCTGCTTGGCTAAGGTGTGCTGTGTCAGTGAGCAGGGTGACAGCACACAGATGCCCCTGGACTTACAATGGGGTTGTATTGTGGCACACCCATCGTGAAGCTGAAAATCCTGTGAATCAGAAATGCATTCTGGGGTGTGCGTTTGGTTAAGCTGTTAGAAAGCTCCTTGAGATGCCCACACCATATATCTAAGTACCTGGGTTCCAGTCCTGGCTCTGCTTCTCATCCCAGCATTCCTGCTAGTGTCTACCACGGGAGGCAGTAGGTAATGGCTCAGGTAATTGCGTCCCTGCCACTCACATGAGAGCCCCAGATGGAGTTCTACACTCTTGACTTGGACTTGGCCCAACCGTAGATGTTAGAAGTATTTGGGTAGTGAACTAGTGTTTGGGAGATCCCTCTTTGTTTCCTTTTCCCTCTGCCCTTCAAATAAATAAAATTAAAAAACAAACAAACAAGCAAAAAAAACAAAACATGCATTCAGTCCGTGTCACCTGCTGGCTATTCCGGCTCAGCACGGGGTGGTGTGAAGCGTCATTTTCCCTTTATGGCCAGAGTCTGACTGGGAGTGTGTTCTCTGCTGCAGCCCAGCTCCAGGAGATACAGGATCTTACTGTATATTACGAGCCAGGTGAAAGCTCCAAGTTCAACATGAAGGTTACAGTTTCTGTTGAATGTATCTCTTTTGCATCATCAAAAGGTTGAAATGGCGTCATTTAAGTCATCCTTAGTTGGAGACTGTTTTTACTGACATAATAAACTTGAGAGCCAAGTCTTAGCACTATGCTAATATTCTCACGTGTGTCCTATGGTTTGTTCCCATAATGCACCTGTGAAGTCCATACTTGTGGATGTCACCAACTCACAGATATTCAGGTCTGTTCAGCCATTAAAGTGGCCAAATTAATATTGAGACCCAGGTAGCTGGCCCCAGAGCTAGAGCCGGGTCTCCTGTCATAATAGGGCCGAGATCTGGCTCTGTCAGCCACACCTGGATCTCAGTCAGTTCTGGTCCCTCGTGACTTGCTGAGCTGTGGAGTCTGAGGCAAGCCCCCTAGCTTTTCCCAGCTGTGGTTGAGTCATCTGTAAGAACGGGATGGCATCATGAGCTACCTCCTAGTCTACTCTTTTCTCCTCTTTTCATGGGCTTTGCGCTTGTTTGAAACTCCTGTCTGGTTCACTGTTACAGATTAAAAAAAAAAAGTCACTTCTAAGAAGCTTCCTCTTGCCTGCTGAACTGCGTTTTTCCTGGCATTTGCCAGCATCTCTTTTGGTTTACCTGTCTTCTCGAAGCTCCTGTGCACGAACACACACACACACACACGCCCGTGCCCACGCACATGCACACACACACAGTGGACTTTGCAATTTGCTCATGCATTGTTACACCATATCGTCCAGTACAGAGTAGCTGCTCATTGGCTATCTGTGCAGTGAATGAGTGAGTGAGTGAGCGCCCCTCTTCATCCTGTGTGTATGTGGCTGTCGTTGCAGGCACCTGGAGTACAACAGCCTGGTGGAGGTGAACAGCGGCTCGCTCTACGGCCTCACCGCCCTGCACCAGCTCCACCTCAGCAACAACTCCATCTCTCGGATTCACCGGGATGGCTGGAGCTTCTGCCAGAAGCTGCATGAGCTGTGAGTGTCTCCAGTCTCAGCCCGTGACAGTGACTAGAGACAGGGCCTGTAGGTGGATTCTGCAGAGCCCAGAACGCTCTAGCCTGGCCCGTTCCACAGCACCGTGTCTCAGGAGGAGTTAGCACTCTGCCTCTGTCTGCCCTCAGCTGAGCAGAGGCTGCAGGGGTAGCTTTGTAGGGTTTCTAGAAAGTTCCTTGGGGAAGGCAAGGTGTTCTCAAGTGCGGGTGTTCTGAGTGTGACTGCACGTCCCTGGCAACACCAAGAAGCACGCACTTCAGTGGAAGGGGCTGTTTGGCCTTAAATACAGAAATCAGTGTCGAGTAGGACAGTGAAACCGTGATGGCGACACGGACCGTGGAACACTGTACATGCCCTTCCAATTTCCGCCTTTCTTCCCTTAGACCAGGTGCCAAGGCACTTGGCTCCTTCTCTTTCCCTGTGTTGCAGTCCAAGAACCTGGTCGCCAGCACTGTGTGCTTATATTTCACTCGGAGCTGAACAGTCCCTTCATTCCTTTTGGAGCTTCCCAGATGGGGCTCCTGGGTTGGGCTGGGGAACTGTTAAGCCCTGTGTCCTGAGATCAGTAGCGGAAAGCTGGGGTGAGGCTGTGGCCATCCCTTCACGCTGCAGTGTAGTTACTGACCATGAAAGCGGTAGTGTCAGGACTCGGTGAACATACAGATGTCCTCCGTTTCTATCCCTTGGCTAGAAGGTGGGGTTTTGGAGGAAAAAGGCAGGTCTACACTGGATGTAGTTCAATATATTGTAGTTTAACCCAGTCGTTTATTTTTCGGTATCATTGGGGTGGGGTTACTCCTCGTTTTCCATCATTTTCTAGGCTTGGCTGTGGGGAAAGATCACACACTGCCGGGAACAACTGTGGAGTGCCAAGCCTCTGCCTTGTGTCTGTCTGTCTGTCTGTCTGTCTGTCTCTCTCTCTCTCTCTCTCTCTCGGCCTCAACGGGCACACGCAACTGGGTGTTTCAGCTTCATGCTGATTGTCGCAGCTGGTGTTGTTTTCTTCTTTACCCCCCTCCCCCTCCCCCTCCCCCTCCCCCTCCCTCTCCCTGTCTCACACACACACACACAGAGTCTACACTGACTTGGAGTTTATACTTCATCTTTCAGTGAATCCATCATTATCTAATGCAAAAAGCAGGTGTCCTGCCCCTTTGCTTGTGTTCACTTTGCTTGGATGTGTGTGTGTGTGTATGTGTGTGCGCGCACATGCGTTCCTATGTGTTAACTTTGGATTTAGCTTCCTGACACTAGGCCTGAAGCCCTGCCCTGTGCATCTCATGTTACTGGATGGCTCCCGACAAGCTCTTTGCTCGGGCTGTGACCCCGCCAGGAACCTTTAGAGACTGCTGGTTTTCTGTTGGCTGGGGCGGAAAGGTGTGGGGAAGCGAGAGAGGCCTTTCAAGTGCCCCAAGCCTGAGCCAGGCTAACAGCTAGGGCGGGAGCAGTCCTGTGTGACACGCCAGAGGGTGTGCGAGCCGTGGGGAGAGGCGTACTCCCTTTGGGGCGGGCCTTTGGGTTCCCTATTCCCCTCTGATCCCCTTTGGTGCCCTCTAGAAGGGGCAGGAAGTGTCATGGACGTGTGCCTTGGCCAGTGCTAGCATCTTGTCCCATATCCATATCCATGTAACCTCAGAGGCAGATTTGGGATTTGCTTTTTAGTGTGTGTTTCCTGCCATCCTTTTAAGCTTAATTCTTTAATTGCAGGTGGGGATATGATTTTGGTTTCCTGCCAGGTCTTTGTGATTGACAGACACCATGACTTATTTCTCCAGGAGGCAAAGAATGTTGCTTCCTGCCACCTTTAAAAACTCATTAATCTTCTCTGAATTCACTTTCCTTCTTCCTGTCCCAGTCTAGATTTCCCGTATTTCACCAGTACGAGCAACCACTCAGGGCTGTGTCAGAGGTGCAGGAGCACTGGGAGGAGGGCTTGATGCTGACATGCGTCAAGTGTAAGATTATAGGGCGTGTTTCCTGTGTGCTTACAGAGACCCAGGGGGTGAAGGCAAGCAGGGCTGGCCGTGAGCCCCCAGTGCTGCTCCTGTGACCTAGCTAAGCTGAGGCTCTCTTAGGGCTGTCCAAAGGCAGGGGCTAGCTAGTGGTGCCCTCTGCTGGCCGACAGAGGGAGTCTGTCGGGGGCTCCCTTGCTTACCTTCAGAACCTGAGGGGGTCCTGCCTAGAGTCATTGGCCTCTGCCTGGAGAGGTGTTTCTTCCATGATTCGAATCAAGAGCAGCGTGGACACCAGCGTGAAGGGGTTGGAGCGTTGAGTGTTCTCGTGCTGTATGGTCTTGTGTGGTCCTCACAGCTCAAGGTATACCCAGGTCTGTGTGACTACTCCAGGAGTCAGGCTCAGTGGACGTTGGGTTCTGGTGGGGGTCTGGCTGCATGGCCACTAGAACTCTCTGGATCCCTCTGTGTGTGTGTGTGTGTGTGTGTGTGTGCGCGCACGCGCGTGCGTGTGCACATGAGTGCCTCTGTATGTCCTTCTCTCTGAGACCCGGCCAGGTGTTATATATTCAGGAGAGGGGAGGGCAGGGGTGGGCAGCCCTGTGTGACCTCACGGTGACCCCGCTCCGCCCTCCCGTTGCTCAGGATTCTGTCCTTCAACAACCTCACGCGGCTGGACGAGGAGAGCCTGGCCGAGCTGAGCAGCCTGAGCGTCCTGCGCCTCAGCCACAATGCCATCAGCCACATCGCCGAGGGCGCCTTCAAGGGACTCAAGAACCTGCGCGTCTTGTACGTCTCTCGCTCTGGGGTTGACGGAACGGAGGGGCCCCCGAGTGAGAGAGCACAGCAGAGCAGAGCCCATCGTCACTGCCTTCAAGTCAGGGTTGAATCCGCTGCTGGCTGGTTCCACGTGCCAAGCCGCACACTCTGATAGAATCCCCTGAGAAGGAACGGGTCGAGCCGCAGACCCTCCCTCCATCCCTGGGGTGGGGCTCACAGAGGCTGACAACTGCCAACCGTTGCGGTTGCGAGCCGTCATCCCCGCGTGGTGCAAGCAGGCTGCTGGCACTCTGCTTTTGGGGAAGAGCTTCCCACGGTGAGCTCCTGCGGCCACCTCCAACACAGCAGCCATGGGGCTCGAGCCTTCCAGTTGGGACTTCCATTGTTAAGTTTGGAATTTTTTTTCTAAGCCAAGGGAATGCTGGGGGTCGTTTTTTGATCCCAGCGTTAGGATTTGTCCAGCACCCACTGCACCCAGGAGGTCTCAGGGAATCCCATGTCTTTGCTTGCGCGTCACTAGGGGATGGGTTCCCGGAGAGGAAGCGACAGTGCCATTTCCCTCTGTGTTCTCAGTGGGATAGCTAGAAGTTGCTGTGGAAGGCTTTTCTGAGACTTTCCTAAGACTTTCTAGTTGCTGGTTTCACAGAAGTCCCGAGTAAGTCTGAGCATAAAGCCTCCTCAAAGGGGGGGGGCATGTGGTTTTCAGCATTCAGTGGTCATGGCTTCGGGGGCCTCCCTCCCGGGCACCCTCCGCTGCAGAGATGGGCCTGCCCCAGTGTGAGGAGGAGGAAGGCCTTTGCACCTGCACCTGGCAGAGCCAGCTTTCATGTCGAGCCATTGCTGGGGAGTGTGAAAGAGCCGGGAAGCCAAGCTGTTGACGCCGAGGTCAGCCTGTGAGGCCTGAATAACAAGGCCGGGAACATTCAGACCGAGCTGGCCAGAAAGAGAAAAACCTTGGCAGCCGGGGCTAGCAGCAGAGACAGGGACACAAAGCCCCAGCCCCAGGTTCCTTGTTTTTTTCTTTTTTTTTTTTTTCTTCCCCCAGCATGAAGATAATAGGGAGGAACCCATTGAAAGAAGTCCCTTCCAGCAGCCAACACTCAGTGCTTTGAGCTTCCTGCTGTAAAATAAAGGTCACAAGCAAGCATTTCACTGAGCAGCGCTCCCTCCCTGCTGGCAGCGTTGACTCCTGAAGGGGCTCTCTGCAGCCAAGAGCAGCATCCCTTCCTGCTCCCGGCCTGGGCCTGCAAGGGCTCGGGAGAGGAGAGTTGAGGAAGCAAGGGCCCTGTGGAAAGTTGGGGAGGACGGACCGTGTGCAGGAGGGAGGCCTGCTCGCCAGGTGCGATGTGTCTCGCCTGGGCGCTGTGACCTGCCCTTGGAGGCTGGGGGAGGAGGCTGACTCATCGGCCTTGGGATTTGCACTGCCGAAGGAGCCTGGGCCGAGGAGTTGGCCTCATCTCTCCGATCCTGGCGAGTGGGTCACAAGTCTGACTCAGCACCCAGATGTCCTCCCTGGCTCGGAGTCAGTGCTGTGTGGGCCTCGTGAGTTGGGCCCTGGGCTCCAGACCTGCTGGCCAGCACAGGAGGGGACTGAGTGGGGGCCCGGGCGGGGTCCCGGGGCCTCTTCATGGTCCCTTTCCTTCGTGAGCCTTCCACAGTTTGTTGGTGAAGTCCAGAAAACTGGGGCTCTAGTTGATGTGTGAGCAGGGGGAACCTTAAGGAACCTCTTGGGCTGGTTGTCTGTGCCAGAGCCCAGCTGTCCACTCCAGGGGCGGAACACACATGGGCTTTTCCATGGGCCGCCTGCCCTGCTCCCCTTCCCGGGAGCCGGACCTCGCCAGCTGGGAAGCCATAGGCAAGGTAGGGCTGGGCTGGGCAGGCTTTGTGTTTGAGGCGTGGGCTGCCTTGGCTGGGAGGCTGTGTAGCCAGGCCGCGCCGTGAGGGGTGCAGAGCCGGGCTGCCTTGCCAGGGCCGTGTTCCTCCAACCCAAGCCTGGTGCCAGAGCCTCGGGGTGCACACGGCTGCATTTAGCTTCCTAGGGGCAGCACGTGTGTAAGCCACCCCTGTTCCTCTCCCTTACCTGGGGCACTCGGCCGCCTGGTCTGAAAAACCTTCATTGTCTTCTCTCCAGGGATCTGGACCACAATGAGATTGCGGGCACGATCGAGGACACCAGCGGCGCCTTCATGGGGCTGGACCACCTCAGCAAGCTGTGAGTATGGCAAGGGCGCCCGTGTGTGAGGCTAGTGCACGCAGCCACGTATGTCCTTACACACGCAGTCACGCACAGGCCTATGGGACGGCGCCTCAGGGATGCCCCATGCACTTCGGGTGTAGGGTGGGCCGAGTTTGGGGGAAGTTGGAGGCGCCTGCAGAGTTGCTTGGCTGCCTTGCTACCCTGGAGCTGAGGTCTTGGCCACATGGTGGCTTGTCAGATTTTCTGGGGTTTGGTTCTGAACTGAAGTGAAGACAGCTCAAGTTTTCTTTGTCCTTTGCACGAAAGAGCCTCAGCCTCTCAGTTTCTAGAAGTGTATCACCTGGTGCCTTTTGATGCTCCTGGCAATAGTGTTTGTAGTCAGTTGCAATCTCAAATGGAGCATGCATTTCCTAGTGTAACAGACTGTTTAGGAATCCTCCGGGCTGAGTCTTTTTTGGTCCCACCGGTAGAAGCCAGCCATTCTGCTGTGAGGCCCTGTGCAGTGTGTGGGGGTGTCTGAGGGGCTCCCCGGGGCCGGCTCTGTGGGAAGAAGGGCAGAGATCCTGAGACGGCACGGTTGGTAGGTGGCAGAGTCAGGAGTTGCCTGTCCGGCTGCATGGGCCCCCATGCTTTCTCCCTCGGCCCACCCTGTTTCTCCCTGCATCTCAGCAGCACTTGCCGCGAGTTGCCTCCCAAAGGGCCTACAGGAGTAGGTTTGGGGTGACTTCTGCTGTTTACTGGCAACAGGCGGCATGGAGGCCCCGAGAGACGAGACCTCACCACTCACCTCGCAGCTCTTGTGCAGTGACAGGGAGCTGAGCCGAGTAAATATTTTGAGAGCCCTGGTGAAGCTGGAGGCCTTAGGGAAGGCTCTGGTGGGGGAGTGTCTTTCTGTGTGTAGGTGCCGTTGATGGGTTTGGAAACGTGTGCCTTCTCACACCTCTCCTGCCCAGAGGGTAGTGATGCGTGGTCAGCTCGCTTGGCTCTCCGAAAATCCTGCTGCCTCTCCAGCTTCCTGTGCTGATGGCTTGTCAGAAGTACAAACCAGTTTGTCATCTCTCACTCCTAAAGCAGTGCTGTCTTCCCCCAGCCTCCTGGTTCCTTGTACCCAGGCACAGCGAGTTTGGGAAGAGCTAGAAGCAGGGGCTGGCACTGTGGTGTAGTAAGGCTGCCGCCTGCAGTGCCAGCATCCCATGTGGGAGCCGGTTTGAGTCCCAGCTGCTCCACCTCCTATCCAGCTCTCTGCTGTGTCTTGGAAAAATAGTAGAAGGTACCCCAAGTGCTTGGGTCCCTGCACCTGTGTGGGAGACCTGGAGGAAGCTCCTAGCTTTGGATTGACCCAGCTCCAGCCATTGTGGCTATAAGAGGAGTGAGCCAGCAGATGGAAGCCCCCCCACCCCCACCTCTGTGTAACTCTGCATTTCAAATAAATAAATAAATCTTAAAAAAAAGTTAGAAGCAGCCAGGTGGAGTGGGTACATACCTGCTGCTAACAAGCGAAGCCCACAGGCTGCACATGTGATCTCCAGGCTAAAAGCACCTGACGAGCTATTCCACTGCTTTGTGGGGTCTGTACCCTAGTAGGCCCTCAAGCTACTACCTGAGTGCTGCGGCCTTCAGGAGGCTCTTGCTTGCCACAAGAGGAAAGCTTGCAGGCTGCGGGGCCCTGGGACTGCTGTCAGGCTGGCTCCTACTCAAGTCTTTGTTCCCTGGTGCTCCTGTTTCTGTTACCTAGACAAGGTCCGGCGGCTGTGTGTGTGCCCCAGCGAGTCAGCCCAGCCCCAGTTCTCCTCTCCCATGCTGTGCTGTTTGATGTGGGCTTCACCCAAGCCATGGGCCCCACACTGACCTCTTCCAGGGTCCCACACCTCCCCACGCAGCCCCTCGGATCACCGTCTTGCTGCTACAGGCTCTGTACACTCTTCTAAATAGAGATGAATCCCCTGGGGGAAACGGGGGCGCTAGCAGAAGTTCTTTACTATGATTATGTATGTGAAGTTATTGATAACACCATGCTTATGCTGCAAAATTTTTAAAAAAGAACCCTTTTCTTCTTAGATAAGAAAAAGAAAACGATGCAATGCCCATGGTTTGACCCCAAATCATCCAGCTGGGTTGGGGAATGGGCTGTAGGGAGAGGTAGCTGTATCTGCCTGCTGGCTGCAGTAGTTGAAGACCTCTGTGCTTGGCATATTGTAGGTCCTGAGCAAACACTCGTGGGAGGAGAAAGAGGGGGAAGGAGGAGGCGGGTCATGGCTCTGATCCCTTCCCCCTGCAGTCTCCTCACCACGTTGCCAGGAAAGCTCTATTTGTGCCCGTGGCCGGGACAAGCAGCTGCCTCACTGCGTTGCCTCGTGTGGCCCGGGTCAAGTCTGCTGAGATCCATTTGGTGTGGGCGATGAATAAATTAATTTTTAAATCCAGATTCTTCTGCAGAGAGAAATGCTAAGCAGAAGCTGGTATCATGAACAAAAAGGAATAGAGTTTATTTGGCAATGAGGGAATAAACATGCCCCACGCTGAGAGGCACACAACGGGAGTGGGCCCAAGAATTTCCCGTCAACTAGAGAAAAGAAAAAGACAAACCAGAAAGAATACCAGCAACTGGGAAATCTCCCTGAGCTCCACGGTGCAAGAGTGCACACCAAAGCGATGTGTCCGGGAGTGTTCCATGGTGGAGAGTGAGAATTCAGGAGTGGTGGTACTTAGGTCAATGGCGGGAAGAGCAAAAACAGGAGTGGGACTTCTCAGCAGGTTCCATGCAGAACGGGGGCTCTCTCCCTATTCCACCTGCTCTTATGAGGGGTGGTACCCCAGTTGTATATACAAATGGGGTGGGGTCTTCACATGTCCCCTGGTCCTGGGAGATACAGGGACATCCTGGGAGGGTGGGCAATCAAGTTGATAGTTAAAAGATAGCATCATTTTGCATGCAAACCACAGTTCCAGGTCGCCTGAGCTTTACCTAGTTAGCCCGTGTCGCTCTGAGCCGCACAGGGTGTTCCCACAGTGAAGGGCTGTTCTCCGCTTGCCACGTCATATGGAATGACCCATCCTGATTGTGGAGACCACAGCCCCGTGCTTTGAGTCCCCTTGGTCCAGCAAGAGCTACAGGCTTGATCATCAGGAATCTGCCTTCCAAAAGGAGAGGTGAAGCTCAAGCCTTCACCGAGTTATTCCAGGACCGGGGGTCCCTTCTCCATGCAAGAGGCCAGATGGAACTGTTGTCCTGGAGAGGACAAAGCGAGCACCAGGGCCGCACAACCTGGCATGGGCGTTGTCCAGACACCGCCATTGCGGGTAGTCCTTCCACCGGGAGCCTCCTGGCAGGGCAAGAATGTTCCAGGACTGAAGTGTGCTCTCTTCTTACTCGTTTGCCTGGGATTGTTAGGTTCACACAGGGGCACACAGGCAGCATGTGAGGAGAGAAGGGGGGTTTCTGGGTCTCACACTGGGGGCAGAGAGGACAGGTAACAGGTGCCTGGCACGTGGCAGGGCTGCCCTGCTGTGGCGTTGCTGAGGAGGGTAGGGGTGGAGTTAGCTCAGGACCTTCGAGGAGTGCCTGGCGCAGGATGCAGACTGGGAAAAGGAGGCCAGGTCTCATTTCTTGCCTGACCAGGTGCTGTGCCCAGTGGTGAGCAGGTGAGGGCTGGGCGCAGGTGTATGTGTCTTGGCCACTCCCGAGAACATGAGCACAGGAACCACTTTGCCCTCCTGTGCCTGCCACAGCTGCTTTGGCGGATACTGAACTCCCTCTTTGGGAGGCCAGGCTGGCCAGGAGATGCATGAGAGGAAAGTTTGAGCAGTGACTTCCTCAGGTCCAAGTCAGCGCTGGGGAGGTCAGGCCCCTGGCCTTTCCCCAAGAGCCCTGGCTGTGGGACGGAAGAGCATCTTGCTGGCCCAGCGTCACAGCCCGGCTTCCCCCACACAGCAGCCTGCTCTAAGACCTGTCGCAGCTAGCTGGAGCTCCAGCCCCCGGCCCCCAGCTCTCTACTGGGAGCAGGCCTGGGCTGTGGTAATCCGCCCCCCACCCCGCCCCACCCCGGGATGATTAGCCTCTGCATAATTGAGTTTGAGAACGTGTTTTATTGCGATTGTCACCATTAGAAATAACAGCTTGCCCTCACTGTAAAAGAGGTCATCGTGACTAATACTTAATGGATGAAATAAAGCACAGCTTTTTCCTGGATCTGGTTTACGGGACATTTCACTGAACAGCTCGGTGCGTTTTTACGGGGACCTGGAGCGCACAGTGGCCAGCCCGCGGGGATGTGAGTAAGTGTGGAAGTTGGCAGGGCTCGCAGAAGCGCCTGGGGTTCCGTGCCCCACGAGCTGGTGCTCGCCGGCCAGTCCTGTGCTGCAGGAGCCGGAGGAAGCACGGTCCCCGGGCTTTCCCGTGTCTGGTTGGGCTGTTAGACAGTCGAAGGTTCGGGTCGAGCGAGGTTCAAGAGCGTCTTTCAGGATTAGATGGTTTTCACATCCAGGGAGACAGTCGGAGAGAAGGCAAAGGCCGAGGAGTCTTTGACCTGTTTGCCTTTCACCCCACGGAGGCAGGAAACAGTGCCGCTTTGTCTGAAGGCTGAATGACAGTGGCTGCTGGGGGTTACTTCTATGGAGGCCCCTGGGCAAGGAATGTGCTTCTAATGGAGGAGGCCCAGGGAGCCTCCAGGGGTGTGGGTGCCCCGGAGGTTGGCCTGCAGGCGAGGGGTGCCCTTGGGAGCAGGTGAAGCAGGCCTTCCCGTGTGCTGTGTTTGCTCCCCCCGGGGGCTGTGCTGGCCTGAGCCAGCCTCCTGCAGGCAGCCTCCTGTGCAGACCTGGCCAGCACCCTGCCCGCCCCCTGCCCTCCGGAGCCCCTGGGCTGAGCCATGCGAGGCCAACCTGTGTTCTTTGGTTTTCTCTGGGGCTTGTTTCCTTTGCTTTCCTCCCCTCCGTTTAGAGAGGGGCTGGTGTTGGTCCGCACCTGTGGGTCTCAGCCTTGGTGCAGGCCGAAGGCAGAGCTGGGCTCCAGTTCAGAGCCTCCCCCTGATCCCCGGGCTCTTGGATGAGAAATCTGCCCAGCCGGTGAGGGTCTAAACCCTCGCTTGCTCTGGAGGTTCTCCGTCACGTCACGGTTCCCAGTCTCAGCAGGCCCCACGGTCACTCGGTCACTCCCGGGGATGTTAAAGAAGCGCCCACGTGGCTGGTGGTCACTTGGGTTGTCTGTGGTGGTTGGCTGCACCACAGGGAGGAGGGAGTGTCTCCGTAGGTTCTCTCCAGAGCCTGACAGCGGGGAGGGGAGTTGGATTCTTTGCTTTGCCAGGACCCATCACAGTCTAGGAGCTCCCCAACCTAGCGAAGGCTTCGCTGTGCAGTAGGCAGCCTCACAGAAGAAGGACGCATTTGGTCCTAATGAAATGCGGGGAGCACACGCAGGCTGCCGGGCAACATTTTTTTTTTTATAAAAAGGCATCATGTTTCACATATACAGGTTTTTTTTTTTTTTTTTTTAAGATTTATTTATTTGAAAGGCAAAGTTACAGAGAGGCAGAGATAGGAGAGAGAGGGAGGGAGGGAGGGGTCTTCCATCTGTTGGTTCACTCCCCAGATGGCTGCAACAGCTGGAGCTGTGCCAATCCAGAGCCAGGAGCTTCTTCCAGGTCTCCCACATGGGTGCAGGGGCTCAAGGACTTGAGCCATCTTCTACTGCTTTCCTAGGCCATAGCAGAGAGCTCGATCAGAAGAGGAGCAGCCGGGACTCGAACCGGTGCCCACATGGCCTTAACCACTATGCCACAGTATATACAGTTTTAAGAACGCAGTGATACTGGGGCCGGCGCCGCGGCTCACTAGGCTAATCCTCTGCCTTGCGGCGCCAGCACACCGGGTTCTAGTCCCGGTCGGGGCGCCAGATTCTGTCCCGGTTGCCCCTCTTCCAGGCCAGCTCTCTGCTGTGGCCAGGGAGTGCAGTGGAGGATGGCCCAAGTCCTTGGGCCCTGTACCCCATGGGAGACCAGGAGAAGTACCTGGCTCCTGCCATCGGATCAGTGCGGTGCACCGGCCGCGGTGGCCATTGGAGGGTGAACCAATGGCAAAGGAAGACTTTTCTCCCTGTCTCTCTCTGTCTACTCTGCTTGTCAAAAAAAAAAAAAAAAAAAAAAAAAAAGTGATACTTTATACCTGCTCCTCCCTCTCTCCCTCCCTGCCTCCTTTTCTTACTTTTCTTTCACTTTTCTTTATAATCACACACCTGCCCCTCCACTAAGTAAAGAATTCATCAAGTAGTAAGTAGAAAAGCCACTGTTCTTCAGGAGCATAGACAAGGGCCATAAATAATAATCAAGTCTCAACCTGTCAGTTTCACTCATGTATGTTACATATTGTTTTTGTACCCTGTATATTAGTTACCACGAATCGGAAAATAGGCGGTATGAGGAGACTTGGAACAGTTACCGTCAAGGCTGGATTGGGATTTCCGGGAAGCCAGAGCCGCTTCTCGGGGGTGCAGGCATCACTTGGCCCTGGGGCTGACCTGTGGGGCAGGCCCTGAGGGTCATTCTCGTGGGCAGAGGCGTGGCTTGCTGTAGCTACGTCCTGGCTGCCCGGCCCATGTAGGGTGCAGAGAGCTGTGGAGCCTCGGAACCCGTCTCCCGGCGTTCTTGCTGCTTTGGGGACCCTTTATCCCAGAATGCACCTCTCATAGCAGGCAGCAATTTTTGGTTCCTTGCTTTTCATGGCCTGTCTCCACCGTGTCCTGTCACTGAAGACCCCCACGTCTGCTGTGAAGCCCGGCCCCCCTGCCCCCTCTGCCCCCTCTGGGGGTCCCTGCAGAGACATGCTGCCAGCCTGCCCATGCAGTCCCAGCCTGTCGTGCTCATAAACTTGAAAGTATTTCCTTTCTGAGAGGGGAGGCCTGAGTCCGTCAGTCCCATGGGCTCAGCACAGGTCAGCCGCCACCTGCCTCTCATAGGACGGACGTGCCAGCCAGCGCCGCGCTAATTGCATGTTCTCTTTCTCCCAACCCTCCCTCATCCTCCACCCCCATGCCGCCTGCGTCTGGCTGTTTGGAAACTGCAGGACTCTGTTTGGAAACAAGATCAAGTCCGTGGCCAAGAGAGCGTTCTCAGGGCTGGAAGCCCTGGAGCACCTGTGAGTATCTCGCCAGACCTTGCCTGACCCACAGGCCTGCCAGACCTCGGCTGCGGGGAAGTCTGCTCGCAATTTAATTGCATCTTTGTAAACTGAGAAACAGGCTATCTGGAAACGCCAGCTGCTTCCTTCTCATTAGAAGTCAGCTTCGACTTTGGCCTTTATCTTGCCTATGCCAGGAACAGCTATGGAACATATGGCCGGTTGGTGTGCTCCCAATTAACGCAATTGGCACGGGCATAAATACCTTCCTCCCCCAAGCTGCCTGTTTCACCGTCGCACCTGGCTGCTGCAAGAGCCCTCCACCCCCCACCATCAAGGCCACTTCCGGGGCGGACACTCTGCCCAAAGCAGGCCCAGTTTCTCCACAGAGGCAGCTTTGCATTCTCAGACCCATTCAGGCGCCACCTGAGCTTTGCTACCAGAGGGGCTTCCTCTGAGACCCTGGGAAGAGGGGACGGAGCCAGCCCCGAGACATCCGTGTTGATACCATCTGGGCCTGCGGTACATGATTCTCAGATTGTTTCCTTTTGAAATAGAGTTTGACTTTTATGCTGCCAGGAGACGCATTGCTCTTGACTTGCTGAGTAAGCCTCAACCTAGCTGTTTTATTTTAAATGTGTTTTTTATTTTTAATCAATGCCTAGCAATGGTCCGTATCTGTAGGGTTATGCTGTGCCATGTTGGCATGCACATGTGTGATAGGATCAGGGTGACTGGCGTGTTTATCACATCAGGCACTGATTATTTCTTTGTGTTGGGAGGGGACATTCAGCCCGTCCTCTCTACCTGCTGTGCTACAGCCCGTTAGGAACCCCTCCTCCCATCCCACCGCACCCCCTCGCCCCACCCCCGAGACATTCTCAGTGCTTGTCAATATGTGGGCAGTGACAGCTGTATCCTGGAGAGGGGACGAGGGGTCTGGCTAGGGCCGTCCTGAAAACCCATGAATGTCTTTGTTCAAACACGTGGCTCGCTTGAAGGGTGCCCCAGGTTCCTGAGCGGAAGTCGTGCTGTGTTTCAGGAACCTGGGAGAGAATGCCATCAGATCTGTGCAGCTCGATGCCTTTGCAAAGATGAAGAATCTTAAGGAACTGTAAGTACCTGGGCTCTCGTGGCTCCGATGCACACAGATGCGGACACTCAGTGCAAGAAACACCTGGTTAAGTGCATGATGAGTACTTGCGGTGACAGCTGTGACCGTTTATTAAGTGGATGCAGGTTCAGCTGTCCTGAGAGAAACACACAGAAAACCCCTGTGGGGCAGTCACTGGATGAAGGGCAGTGAATTCATCCTTAAAGTGCCACACAACAGATACTGACTTCACGGGCCTGGAATCTTGGTGGGGCCGGCTCGGGTGTGTGTCTGGAGCAGAAAGCAGGCATCAGTAATACACAAGCAAGTGGTGTGGCTGTGGGCCATTACTTTCGTATTAACAAAAGCAGGCGGTGGGCCTGCAGGCTGTAATTTGCTAACCACTGTTGTAGATAATGTGAAATAAATTCTCTCTATAAAGTGGATAATCACCCCTTCAATTATGTCGGGAACAGGCTGTCCTGAGTTGCACTGAAGTGAAAAACCTGTGTCGAGAAGGGCTCTTAAGAGGGCTGGGTGGGCTGGTGGCAGGGCTGAGGGGGTGACTGGAGGCCCAGAGTCCCCGTAGCAGTGCAGGGGTGTTGTGAGGCCATCATCGACCTCCCCCCGGCTGGAAGACCTTACCTGTGACCCAGGAACTGGACCCCTCCAGAAGTTTACTGGGACAGGAGCTGGGCCCGGTGGATCACCGGGTCTGGGTCTGCAGCCAATGAGTCATAGCCATGAAATCACTACGCTAACAGTGTGACTTTGGGAGTGGACAGAAGGACACCTGCCCTGGAGTGGCCACCTTCATGCCACGATCTCACCCCATTCCCGAGGCCAATCATGGTGGACCGTGGATCTGGGCAGGGAGGGTGGGAATGGGGCGACGTGGCATGGTGTCTGCGGTCAGGGATCAGGCAGCAAGTGACATTCCTGCAGGTGGGAGGAGAGGTGGCCGGCACTTGACTCGTGCTGTGGGCTTTGCCGAGCAGATGCTGTGCCAGCAAGGTCGGGGTTTGCCGCAGGTGGTGGCAGCTGGTTCTGGACGCCTCCAGGCTCCACACAGAGCTGCTGCATTCCAGAACCTCAGTGGTTCTGCTGTCGTCTGCCGCCTGGGTAAGAAGCTGTCTGCAGAAAGGATGTCGTAGCTCTCCTCATAGGGAAGGGGTGGTGGTAACTCCAAACTGAGCTGGGAGGCTGGGGGCCGGGATGGGTATGTGAGGAAGGAAGGGCAGTTGCTGGACCGCAGGCGGCCAGCAGGGATCCCCTGTGCACTGTCCCTTCGCGACTTCTCCCCCAGGAACATTCCGATGCAATGTCAGGAGTGCCAGAGGCCTGAATTGAAAAGGAGGGGGGAGATGAGGTTTTGGGTCTTGCAGAAAAGGTTGGGAAGATCTGGACCCATCTAGAAGTTTGCTGTCCCCCCCCCTACTCCCTCCATCCCCCTCATCCCCCCCCCCCCCAAAAAAAAAAAAACCTTCTGCCTGGTTCTGGAGGCTCAACCTTGGTCTCCTGGCTGGGTTTCCCAGCAGTCGGTGCGTGCACCTGATTGTGGCTGGCCCTGGGCCCAGTCCTCTGATGGGAGGAATGGTTAATTCCACACGGTCCTTCTTTCCCCTGCCCGATGAAAGCAGGTTGTCCTGTACACTTAGTCATCCTCTGGGTCTATTTCCATCAGCGATGATTGGAAACACACTGCGTCGGAATCATGCAAAGGCCTGTAGTGAGCCAGCCATGTCTGGGACAGCGGGAGGGCGAGCTGTGGAAGCCAAGGCTCTGGGCAGCTGGGGAGGCCAGGGGGCTTGTGGGTGCAAGCCTGCGGACCCTGGCGTACAGTCGAGTGGGCCTGGTCTCTCGGACTTTGCTGTGTGTGCCTGTGGCAGCGGTGGAGGGACCATGACCTCACTACCGGCTGGCTCCTCACTTAGCCTGCAGGAAGACCTTCTCTCCTTTGCTCTGGGGTCTGGTCTCTTACTTCTCCACCAGGGGGCTTCGTTGTGGAGGAGGTAGCAGATACTTGAAGAGTGAGGCCCGGCTGGTCCACATAAGGTCGGGGGTGAGGCCTCTCACCTTCTCCATTTATACGTCCATCGAGGATCAGCATCCTCTCGTATTCCCCAGTCTGTTCCCATGGCTCAAGTTCACTATGTCCCTGTCCTCGCTGAGTGCGTGAGGTCTCCCAGCAGTGGCCGGCCTCTCCCTCTAGGCTTGCACGTGCAGCGTCCGGGCTGTCATGCCGATTTAAGGTCTGCCATGGGCTGGCATCCCGGTTCCAAAGGCTTTGCGATGTTCCATTTGCGTCTTGGCAGAAGTACTTTGCAGAATTACTGTAGTAAGTTACGAAGCCCAGCTCCTGTGGAAGCGAGGAGTCGGAGGGTAGAGTAGACTTGACTCAGTGTCCTCAGCCTTGGGCGCTCTGGCTCGGAGTTCTTTCTCCCTTGCTGTTCACCGGTTGTCGAGTTTATGCCGCTGGGTGAGAAGGACACAGGGACAGGAAACGCAAAGCCAAAGCAGAGCTGCTTTGCTGACGTCTGAGGACGGCAGTGGGTGGAAAGGTGACTGCTGCCGTCCTGCTGGCCATGGGCCGTTTCTGTAGTTGCTCAGTGTCCTCGTGCCCCCTTGTTGTCACCGAACGCTGATGCCAGGGGAGCCTATGCGTTTGCCATCTCAGTCTTGGCCCTATCGCGGGCCGGCCGTCGTCTGCTTGCAGCACAGAACCGGGCAGCGAGACTCCAGGCTGGACTTATCTTCAAGTGACTCCTTAGGAAGGAATGTCCGCCGAGATGGCCGTTCCGATTTCTGTTCAAAAAGCTGACTCTCAGTTGCTGAGAAATGAGAAAGAAAATATTGTCTGTTTTGGTTGGAGCCTCACAAAACCAAAGTTGTGCGTTCTCATGCTCCCTGGGCAGTGGCAGTTAACTAACAAGCACTGCTTCTGGAGCGCGGCTGCTTTCTGGGGCCTCCGGAACAGGGCTGGCGTGGGGATAAGTACACGGACGGGAGGGAGGCACGTAGCAAGGCCGACCCAGGGACGAAGAAGACCGCGGCATCGCCAAATCAAAAAAGCAGTGAGAGGGGCCGGCACTGCAGCACAGAGGGTTAAAGCCCCAGTCTGCAGCGCCTGCATCCCATATGGGTGCCATCTGCTCCTCTTCCCAACCAGCTCTCTGCTATGGCCTGGGAAAGCAGTAGAAGATGGTCTAGGTCCTTGGGCCCCTGCACCCGGGTAGGGGACCCAGAAGAAGAACCTAGCTCCTGGCTTCGCATCAGTGCAGTTCCAGCCATTGTGGCCAATTGGGGAGTGAACCAGTGGGTGGATGGAAGACCTCTCTCTCTCTCTCTCTCTATCACTCTCTATCACTCTCTGTGTAACTCTGACTTTCAAATAAATAAATCTTAAAAAAAAAAAAAAAAAAAAAAAAGAGAGAGAGGACTCCTCAGAGGTTGTTGTAAGTGGAGTTTGGAAGCTCCAAGCTGCATATCAGGAAAATGGGAAAAACCAGAAGAGGGGGCAGCACTAGCTGTGTTGGACGAATCAGAGGCTGGGAACAGGCCCAGAGGAGCACTGTCCACTCCCCGAACATGAGCGAACCCCAGCTTCTTGGTGCATGGACGGACAGCATCAGCGGTGGCAGGGAGCCTGTGCTGTGTGCAGTCTTGGCCTCCACTCCTGCCCACGCCGTCAGGAGCTGCGTCTTCACGTAGATCATAGGCATTGTTCTGTGTCGCTGGAGAGGAACTGTGAGACCGTGTCATTTCCCGTTCCAGCTTGCTGGGGGTGTTGACTTGGAAAACTGATGGGAGGCGGCCAGTCATGGCGTCTGTGGAAGGGAGCGTCCCTTCTCTGTGGTCACCCTGTAAGTGTCCGTCCTTGTCTCTCTTTTTTTTTCTTTCAGCCACATCAGCAGCGAGAGCTTCCTGTGTGACTGCCAGCTGAAGTGGCTGCCCCCATGGCTCGTGAGCAGGACGCTGCAGGCGCTGGTCACCGCCACCTGTGCCCACCCAGAGTCCCTGAAGGGCCAGAGCATCTTCTCGGTGCCACCCGAGAGCTTCGTGTGTGGTGAGAGTCTCTGGGATCCCTCCTTCCCCCCTTGTGAAGGCAAGGAGGCCGTGAGGAAGTCCTCATTGTGGGAGTGATTCCTGTGATGAGGGCAAACCCCGGCCCACGGCTGCAGATCAGCTGCTGGATGCAATTTATTTCCCACTGAAACCACACGCCGTGTTTACCGTACAGCGCCTCATTATGTGGTCGTTGGAGTACAAGCATTTAATCAGAAGGCAGCAGGAGTCGGTTCGCTTACAAATCAGAATAATCAGTTGCAGGAAGATGGTTCTGTTGTTTCAAAAGGCCTCTGGTGCCCGGGTTTAGCTGGGAGTTTACTCAGCGTACTAGGCTGGGGTTTTAATGTGTGTTTCTTTCCAACCCCAAGCATGAAAGGTTAAATACAGGAAGAACAAGTCTCAGGAGAACAGTTGCCGTAGTAAAAATAATTCCTTGATGTTGACTTGTACTCTTGCTGTGTCTCCAGACCACTAAAATCTGCACTTGTAGCTTTAAAGTTCCCTTTTCTCCTTCTGAGTTTTGGAATGTGGCTCTCGCCATGTATTTGAGCAGAGTGGTGGGGATCCAAGTTTGGTTGCAAAAGAGCACAGAAAATGCTGAACAGCTGCAAATACACGCACAGGCACACGCACGCCCGCCGAGACAGCGGCGAGGCAGCAGGGGAGCTCAGAGGAGCAATGGTGTTGAGGTCCTCCCGGTATCAGGGCAGGAGCAAGGGTGGGGTCCCCGGGCCCGACTGCAACTCCTGTGGGTCTTTGCCTGTTTGCCCTGAGCCTTAGGAACCCTGCTGTGATGATCCCCACCCCTCCCCCCACTTCAGGGTAAGGGGCCCTCTGTGGGCCATTTTTCCCTCCTCCTGTTTGGCCACTGCGATAGCCAGTGTGTCTGCCGGGAGCCAGGGATGAGCACACTCCTTCCACACACCCGCCCGTCACCCCCGCCAGCACCGCGTCTGAGGGCCGGCTTCCCGACCCTGCCTGCCAAGCTGTGCCAAGCTGTGATGAGCAGCTCCTGGTATCTAGGCACGTGTGTGGGCCACGGATCGTCAGTCCTCTCTTCATCAAGTCTCGGACCGTTAAGCTGTGTCTAGGGGCCAGTGTTGGACACCGCAGGTTAAGCTGCTGCTTGCAAATCCCGGCATCCCGGGTGGGAGCCCCACTTCAAACCTCAGCTGCTCCATTTCCAGGCCAGCTTCCTGTTGTTGGGCCTGGGAAAGCAGCGGAAGATGACCTGAGGACCAGGGCCCCTGCCACTCATGTAGGGCACCCAGATAGAGTTGCTGGCTTTGGCCTGGCCTGGACCAGGTTGTTAGAGCCATTTGGGAAGCGGATCAGCAGGCGAACGATCACTCCCTCTGTTTCTGTTTCTCTACCTTTCTGATAATCGATCTTTAAAAGATTTGTAAGTGCTCAGCTCCCTGAACCTCAGCTTGGTGCCGCTTCTCCCTCCTTCCAGGTGCAGGGCCACCATTGCCTGTGGCTGAGCCAGGGGTACGTGTGACTCACCACCCTCAGTCTGCAGCCTGCAGGAGCTGCTTCCTGTCTCATCCTCTCTCCTGTGTGGCAGCTCAGGCTTCTCCTAATGCAGCCATTAGGTGTTGATGGGACTCATGTTAGCCCTTGGCAGGAGATGAGAGTTACAAGCTCTGTGGGAGTCTCTCACTCTTTTATTTCTTACTTTTTTTTAGATTCATGTATTTATTTGAAAGGCACAGTTAGAGAGAAGCAGAGCCAGAGAGATTCAAGCTGCTGATTCACTCCCCAGATGGCTGCAGCTGGGCCCATCCAAAGCCAGCAGCCAGGATCTTCTTCCGGGCCTCCCACATAGGTTCAGGGGCCCAAGGACTTGGACCATCTTCCATTGCTTTCCCAGGCACATTAGCAGGGAGCTGGATTGGAAGTGGAGCAGCCAGGACTTGAACTGGCATCAATATGGAATGTATCGACGTAATTCGCTGAGCTTGAATGTCAGCCCCCTATTCCTTCTTAGTAATGGTGAATGTGATGTGGATATGCACTTCATGTGTGTATTGATCAAATGGTAGACATTAGGTTGTGTTGTATTATTGGCTTTTGGGAATCATATTGCCATGAACATTCACTAACAGATTTTTGGAAAAAAACAGCTATTTGAATCATTTGCCAGTGCTCATTTGTCTTTTTATTATTTGGTTTTAGGAGTTCTTTTTATGTTCTGTGTGTCAAACCCTCATCATGCATAGGATTTGGCAGTATTTCCTCCCATTCTGTTGAAATTTTACATTTGGTGGAGCCCAGTTTCTCTTTTTTTATGATTTGTGCTTTTGGTGTCTTACCTAAGAAACTGCTGCATGACACAAGGTCACAAAGATCAGTATTTTCTTCTAAGAGTTTTATAATTTTAACTCTGAAAATAGCCCTTCAGTTTTGTTCTTTTTAAGATTGTTTTTGACTATTTGAGTTCTTTGCCATTTCCCTATAAATTTTTGGATCAGCTTTTCAATTTTTGGGGATTTTGTTAGAGAATGGATTGATTGAATGTGTTGATTAACTTGGAGAATATCATCATAATGGTGTTTTCCCAATCCATGAACATAGGATGTCTTTCTACTTTTTTAGCTTTTTAAGAATTTTTTACCATCAAGCTTTTTAATGTACAAACCTCATACTTATTTTGTTAAATGTATTCATGTTTGTTTTGGTATTACTGTAGATGGAATTCTTGATTT
The DNA here is from genome assembly GCF_051225735.1 of Oryctolagus cuniculus. Taxonomy (NCBI): domain Eukaryota; kingdom Metazoa; phylum Chordata; class Mammalia; order Lagomorpha; family Leporidae; genus Oryctolagus; species Oryctolagus cuniculus. The sequence continues at coordinate 84,515,659 of NC_142876.1, forward strand.
CATTCATGGATTTTCATTACTAGTGCATAGAAATACAATTTAGTTTTGGATATTGCAGGCTAGGCTGACATAATTTATTAGTTCTATGATCGTCATGTCACTTGAAAAAAAAAAAAAGACATTTTCCTTTCCTATCTGGATGGGCTTTGTTTCTCTTTCTCGCCTAATTGCCACAGCTGGACGCTCCAGTACAATGTTGAGGAACAGCGGTGTGGTCAGATAACCTTGGCTTTTCCCCCCTAATCTTTGGAGGAAAGTATTCATTCTTTCACCATGAAGTATGATGACAGATGTGGCTTTTTGTAGATAACCCTTTGTAAAAAATTTTTTCTGAAATGCAGAGTGATTGAGAGATCTTCAGTCCACTGGCTTACACCCCAAATGGCCATAATGGCCAGGATTGGGACAGATCAAAGCCAGGAGCCTGGAACTCCATCTAGGTTTTAGACATGGATGGCAGGGGCCCAAGTGCTTACACCATCATCTGCTGCCTTCCCAAGCTCATTAGCAGGGAGCTGGATTGAAATAGAGCAACTGGGACTTGAAGTGGCGCGCACAGGGGATACTGGCATTGCGGGAGGTGAACTGATGCTGTGCCACAGGGCTGGCCTCTGAATGATCATTATGAAGCTGTAGAAGTTCCCATCCTAAGTGTAATTTATTGTGTTTTTTTTTTTTTCTTTTTAATCATGAAAAGATGTTGGATTTTTTTTTTCTTTTTTTTCCTGCAAGGAAGCAATGATGTTTGACTAACATTGTATATTCCATTGTTGGTTTTTTGTTTTTTTGTTTTTTTTTTTTGTTTGTTTGTTTGTTTTTTAAGATTTACTTATTTGAAAGGCAGAGTTACAGAGAGGCAGAGGCAGGGAGAGAGAGACCTGACATCCAAATGGCCACAGCAGCTAGAGCTGGGACAGTCAAAAGCCCGGAGCTTCTTCCGGGTCTCCTACGTGGTTGCAGGGGCCCAAAGATTTGGGCCATCCTCTGCTTTCCCAGGCCATAGAACTGGATTGCAAGTGGAGTAGCCTGGACTTGAACTGGCAATCACATGGGATTCTGGCACTGCAGGCAGTGGCTCTATCCCCTATGCCAGTGCACTGGCCCCCCATTGATTTTTGATGTTAAACCAACCTTGCTTTCCTGAGATCAACCTAACTTGATCATGGAGTGTAACACCTTTTATGTGTTGTAGGATTCAAGTTGTTAGTGTTTTTCGTGAAAAATCTTATGATTTTTCTTGAAGATTTTGACTTTTATACTCAAACGATGCTGTTCTGTGGCGGCATATGTATAATTTGGGGAAGGGGTCTTGTTTTATTATTACTGTTCACATAGAATGAGGATCCTTTTTTTTTGTGGTTGGGGGGAAGGTTTGGTGTTAATCCTTTATTTGGTAAAATTCACCACAGTAGTCACTTGCATCTAGGCTTTTCCCTGTGGGAAGTTTTAAAATTAGTAATTCAGTCTCCTGTTAATGTCTATTTAGAATTTCTTTTTCTTCTTGGGTCAGCATTAATGGGTTCTAGGAATTGTGTTTCTTATCCAGGGCAGCTAATCTATTGACCTCCTGTTGTTCAGAGTGGTCCCCATACTCCTTTCATTGCTGTGAGCTTGGTAGTAGGCGTGTCCTGATTCCAGTCATGTGAGCATTCTCCCCTGTTGCTAAGTGTAACTAAAGGATTTTCAATTCGGTTTATTTCTCAAAGGATGAAGTTTTGTGTCCATAGATTCTCCATTTTTCTCTTTGCTTTATTTCTGCTTGCTTTGGGTACAGCCTGCTCTTTTTCTAATTAAAAAAAAAAAAAAAGATCTATTTATTTGAAAGGCAGAGAGTGAGATCAGTCTTCCATCTGCTAGTTCATTCCCCAAAAGGCCCCAACAGCCAGGCTGAAGGTAGAAGCCAGAAGCCTAGCATTCCTGGCTTGAGCCACGTTCAGCTGCCCTTCCGGGCACATTAGCAGGGAGCTGGATCAGAAGCAGAGCAGCTGGGACTTGAACTGGTGCCCATATGGGATGCTCATGTCTCAAGCAAAAGCTTAACCTGCTGTGTCACGGGCTGGGCCCTTTTAATTTTTTAAGGTAAATGGCACTGTTAATTTCAGGTATGTTCTAATCTAGGCATTTACAGCTAAACATTTAAAAACATTGTTTTAGCTGCATCTTGGGAGTTTGGGTATGGTATGTTTTGGTTTCCATTTAGATCAGACTGTTAGCTAATTTCCTGTGTGATTTCTTTGCTTTATTAGAAGTGCACTGTTCAAGTTCCACAAAATAATTTCCCAGTATTCTTTCTGCTGTTGATTTTTAGCTTTGTTCCACTGTCATCGAGGAAGATACTTTGTGTGATTTCCATCTTTTAAAATTTATTGATTCTTATTTTGTGAGCGAAAATGTGGTCTGCAATGGGGAATATTCCATGTGCACTTCAAAAGCGTGTTTATTCTGCTGTTGTTAGGTGGAGTGTTCCATTGGTATCTGTCCAGTATGTTTGGTTTATGCTGTTGTGCAAGTCTTCCCTGCCTTGTTGATCTCCTGCCTAGTTTTTCTATCCATTATTGAATAGTATTGCACTCTATAGATTGGGAAACTGGAGAATGCAACACAGCAATCTGTCACATTTTGATATTTTCTACTATTCTCTTAGGTGTGTTTGTAATTTTTATGTTTGCCTCATGGCTTGAACCCTTCCTGTTATAAAGTGTTACTCTTTCTCTTTAGTAAAAAGTTTCCTTTGAAGTCTGTTTTGTCTGATAGTAGAGAAATCTTTTAGCTGTTTTGTTGACTGTTTCCTAGTTGTGTCTTTGAATATAAAATGTGTCTCTTGTAGACAGCATGTGGCTGGACCATGGCACTTTATCCATTACAACAAGTCTAGCCTTTGGACTAGTGTTTCATTTTTAACATAACTGATAAAGAATTTCCCACTAGACATTTCTTTATGGTTTATCTTGCTTCTGTGTTACTGCTTTTGTATCCAATGGATATTTTCTGGTTTACCATTTGAATTCCATGTTGTGTCTTTTATGTTTCTATGTATTTGAAAGGTAGCCTTAAGGTCTTCCAACCAGTGGTTCACTCCCCAAATGGGTGCAGCAGTCAGGGCGAGGTAAGGACAAAGCCAGGAACCTGGAACTGCATGTGGGTCTCCCACGTGGATGGCAGGGGCCCACGAACTTGGGTTCCTCTCCTGCTGCCTTTCCAGGCACTTTAGCAGGGAGCTAGATGGGAAGTGGAGCAGCCAGGACTTGACCTGGTGCTCATATGGGATGCCAGCATTTGCGGGCATGTGCTCAACGCATCACAGCACAACACCAGCCCCTTTAGTTTTTAACAGTTATGGGGGTTAAGATAAACATCATAGAAAAGTGTATTTTAAATTAATGATGTTAACTCATTTCCATCACTTGTGTTATTGTCGTTCATGCTGCATTTTTAGATAAGCACATAACACAGGTTCATAATTATTGCTTTATGTAGCTTTTACCAATTTGAAAGGTGGAGTTAGAGAAAGCAGCGTTCAATCCGCTGGTTCCTTTCCCAAATCCCCATCCTCTGACCACGCCTCTTCCTGCCTCTGAGCATGGCAGTTGATGGCAACAAGTCACCCGGTCACGGTGTGAGGAGCTCCTCTGTAGCAGAGGTGCTCCCCCGGCCATCGTTGGGGTTCTTCGTCTTTGGTGTTGACGGCTGACTGTGGTGTGTCTGCGTGTGGGTCTCGGGTGTGTGGATGCGTAGTTTTCCTCTGCTTTGGAAGGTCCGAGGCCTCTCTTCTTCCCACTCTTGGTTGTCCATTATGTGTGCCTCGCTAGGCGTGGCACCGTCCCGTAGCTCTGTTTTCTCAGACTGGATAACGTCCGCCGCCAGGTCCCCCGTCTGCTGACTGTGGTGTCGGCTCAGTTCCGCGCTGGCATCTCTCCACTGGATCTTTCATTTCAGTTACTGTGCTTTTGAATCCCACGGTTTCCATTTGGATTCCTTTTTTATCATTTCTTTCTCTTCATTGATACTCAGTGCTCTCATACTTTCATTCCTGCAGTTCTGTAAACATATTTATTTATAATAGCTGACTTAAAGCCTTTGTGTAATAAGTCCAAGATCTGGGCCTAATTGGGAACGGTTTGTGTTGCCTGCTTTTTTTCTTGGTTCGTTGGGTGTTGCATAATTTGTTGTTGAAGAATGGGCATTAAAAATAATGAGGTGGGGCCAGCGCTGTGGCTCACTAGGCTAATTCTCCGCCTTGTGACGCTGGCATACTGGGTTCTAGTCCCGGTCGAGGTGCCAGATTCTGTCCCGGTTGCCCCTCTTCCAGGCCAGCTCTCTGCTGTGGCCAGGGAGTGCAGTGGAGGATGGCCCAAGTCTTGGGCTCTGCACCCCATGGGAGACCAGGAGAAGCACCTGGCTCCTGCCTTCGGATCAGCATGATGCGCCAGCCGCGGCGGCCATTGGAGGGTGAACCAACGGCAAAAGGAAGACCTTTCTCTCTGTCTCTCTCTCTCTCACTGTCTACTCTGCCTGTCAAAAAAAAAAAAAAAAAAAAAACAAAAAACCAAAAACAAAAACGAGGCAGCTCTGGAAATGAGAGTCCCCATGTGCTAGAGGGTTGTCACTGCTGTTTAATGTTAGTTTATTTAGTGACCTTTCTGGGACACACGTGAGCCTACTCTATACAGCCCCAGTGAGTCCTGGCCGGCCTGCTTAGTGGTTAAGCACTGGACAGAGTCCTTAAGGCACTTCAACCACACAGCCTCCCACCCGTTGCCCAGGGTCAGGGGGTGGGGCTGCCAGCACTTCCTGTTGGTGCAGACCCCCAACCAAGCTCGGGCGCAGGTGAGCCGTGAGGACGCTGGGTCCTCCTGGGCGCGTGCACAGCCCTGCACACGCGTGCGGCCTTCTCGATCCCCAGGAATGTGCTGATGCTTTCAGGCCTCCGTCAGCATTCATCCCCTCGCTGTGCTCTCTGGCTTTCTTGGTCAGCCGCTTGTTGGCCCCAGCCGGTCCTGTCTGACAGCTGTGCCGTCGGACAGCGGCTGCAGGTTACAGTCTCACGGAGGTAGGGCTTCCTTCGCTGAGCAAACCACATCAGGCCAGACAGACAAGGAAGCCAGGTTGCTGCCTTACTGGTCCCAGAGTCACAGTCCTCTGGGGAGGGGGCTCCAAGCCCATCCTGTGCCCCTGTGACTGTCCGACTGCTGCTCCGAAGGCCGCTGTGGAGCTGGGAGGAGAGAAATGGGGCGTGGGAGGAGTTAAAGCGCCCCAAGACTCAGGTTTCCTACTGAGATGGAGCCCTCTTGAATCCATGCTCCAGGAACTGTAAGCCTTTAGCTTTCCAGGATTGTGAAAAGCAGAGTGGATTGTGAGCACTTTTCAAGTATTCCAGTGTGTTAATGGAGGGCAGACTCGTGGATGCCTTCAGTCTGACACTGGCTGTGCACGATACCCCATCGTTGAGGAAGGTCCGGGAGTCGTGACTGGTGCTTCCTGATTCCAAGGGCGTTTTGTTGAGAGTAACCAGATAAAACCAGTTGTAGTCAGGCTGGGGACATTGTTGGGTTCCTTGAAAATTGAGTAGTGGTGGGATAGTTTCTAGCCAGTAGTGGGTAATCACAGAGGTGAGCCCTGGTGAGACTTGGAACTGTGCATGGTAGAGTGGGTGGTGCACAGGCACTGTGCTGCCCCCTGTGTGACACACTTCCTTGCTGGCGTGCAGCACCTGCTCCCTGTGAGGTAGCAAGTCTGCGGGGGACTGACGGGGGACCTTTGTCTCCCCAGATGATTTCCCAAAGCCGCAGATCATCACCCAGCCAGAGACGACCATGGCCGTGGTGGGCAAAGACATCCGGTTCACGTGCTCGGCAGCCAGCAGCAGCAGCTCCCCCATGACCTTCGCCTGGAAGAAGGACAACGAGGTCCTGGCCAATGCGGACATGGAGAACTTCGCCCACGTGCGCGCGCAGGACGGGGAAGTGATGGAGTACACCACCATCCTGCACCTGCGCCACGTCACTTTCGGGCACGAGGGCCGCTACCAGTGTGTCATCACCAACCACTTCGGCTCCACCTACTCCCACAAGGCCAGGCTCACTGTGAATGGTACGGCTTCTGTCCAGTGCACAATTCTGCAAACCGTATTCCTGAGTGCTCCTGGTTCCCTGTGCCCTAGCAGGGAAACACAGTTACAGAGCTACACTGGTCCCAGGGCTTGACCCAGAGCAGGTGCTGCAGACCCAAGGCTTATTCTTGTTTGCTTGGGTGACTTCTGAAAGTTCTTTTTGATTCAATTTGAAGGGCAGAGAAAGGGAAAAACAGAGATGTTCGACCTGCTGCAGGCTCACCCAGCAATTGTCCAGAACAGCTGAGCCTGCACCAGGTAGAAGCCAGGAGCCTGGAACTCTGGGTGGCAGGGACCCAAGTGCTTCAGCTGTCACCTGCTGCCTCCCAGGGTGCTCACTAGCAGGAAGCTGGATCGAAAATGGAGAAGCCGGGACTCAGATCAGACTCTGATTTGGGATGCTGGCATCTGAAGTGACAACTGAACTACTGTGACAGAGGCTTTCCCACATAACAGAAAAACGATTTTAAAGTTAACTGAAATTGGGACGGTAAACCTTGTGTTTTCATCCCTGCGTATCCTCCACTACGCCCAGCGTCTGGGCTCTAGGTTCTGGGTGTGCCCTGGACCTGGGTAGGTGGCACTGCTGTGGGGCCAGAGGAAAGCAGGGGGTCGGGACATGGTCCTTCCGCTCAGGGACAGCCTCAGAGCCCATGAAGGCAGCTTTCTCCAGGACTGTGCTAGGTGTGGCCCTGGGGTGGGGGTGAGGAGATGGCATGAGCAGTGGCCTGCTTCGGCACCTGCACCCCAAGGAGTTGTCTACTGGGCGTCCCACGTGCAGCGTGGCTAGGCCAGCAGGCAGCAGGAAAACCTGTTGCTTGCTGCCCCTTCAGCCAGGCCATCTGGGCCTGGGGGGGGGGGGGCAGGGAGTGGGGTCTCACTGTTGCTCCAGGACCTGAGTATGGAGTTGCTGCGGGGGCAGTCTGGCCAGGAGCTGCAGGGATGTGTGGCTGGGGGCTTTGGGGACTGGCACCGGCTTCTTTACGGAGCAGGAGGCGTCCTGTGCATCCCAGGGAGGGCCCCGCAGGCCTGCCCCGCACAGCGCCAGCCCACCCTGGCAGTGGGCGAGTGCAGGCAGGCAGGCATCAGCCCCAGCACTTGTAGAGGACGCCACAGAGTGAGGCAACTGGCTGAGGTGGGGGGGTGGTTTCTCAAATTCTGGTCTCTGTGGCGCTTCTGGGCGGACCCGATGTGTGAGGGGAGGCTCCTGGGAGGGTTTGGCCAGGCTGGGGAGAAGCTGGGCAGCCAGGGGACATGCCTGGCTGCACTGAGAGGCGGCAGTGGGGGCCCGGGCCGACGCTGGTGCCAGTGGTGCCAGGCGCAGTAGTGAGTAGGGGTTCTGAGTGCCTCACATCCGGCTGCGCCCCAGCCTCGCCCTCATCCCCCGTGTTTGTTCTCCAGTGTTGCCGTCATTCACCAAGATGCCCTACGACATCGCCATCCGCACGGGCACCATGGCCCGCCTCGAGTGCGCCGCCACCGGCCACCCCAACCCGCAGATCGCCTGGCAGAAGGACGGGGGCACTGACTTCCCGGCGGCCCGCGAGCGGCGCATGCACGTCATGCCGGACGACGACGTGTTCTTCATCACGGACGTGAAGATCGACGACATGGGCGTTTACAGCTGCACTGCCCAGAACCTGGCCGGCTCCATCTCTGCCAACGCCACCCTCACTGTGCTAGGTTGGGCGCTGATAACAGGCGCTGGGGGGAGGGGTTCGCAGGTGTCAGACACTTAGGCTGCGTGGTGGAGCCTGGGGTGCCTGAGTGCACTGGCTGCCTCTGAAACTCTGGGGCTTGCTAAGGGTTTTCTTGATCATGGGGTTCAGTTTCTTTTCAAACAAGATTGGCAGCCAGTGAATTAGTCTTCACAGGGCGCCGGCATGGGGCAATCTGGTGCTGACTGCCTGCTGAACGGGGTGGGGCGGGGCAGCTGAGAGGCCGCAGTGGCCCAGCACGGGCTGCCCGCCGTCGGGGCTTGTGTGGCCCGAGTTCATCCCCTCTCGGTGATGGGGCCCGCAGAGTGGCCATGTCCGGGTTGTCCTCGGTGCAGAGTACAAGGCGGGACTGCAGCATGTGAGGCTCACACGGTAACAGAGCGTCTCTGCCTTACCCACAGAGACTCCGTCCCTGGCAGTGCCCTTGGAAGACCGTGTGGTGTCTGTGGGAGAAACGGTGGCCTTCCAGTGCAAAGCCACTGGCAGCCCCCCGCCCCGCATCACCTGGCTGAAGGGGGACCGGCCGCTGAGCCTCACTGAGCGGCACCACTTCACCCCCGGCAACCAGCTGCTGGTCGTGCAGAACGTGGTGGCAGAGGACGCGGGCCGCTACACCTGCGAGATGTCCAACGCCCTGGGCACGGAGCGTGCGCACAGCCAGCTGAGCATCCTGCCCACGCCGGGCTGCAGGAAGGACGGGACCACCGTGGGCATCTTCACCATCGCCGTGGTGTGCAGCATTGTGCTGACGTCGCTGGTCTGGGTGTGCATCATCTACCAGACCAGGAAGAGGAGCGAGGAGTACAGCGTCACCAACACAGGTCCGCGGGCAGCAGCGGAAGCAGTGACGTTGTTACGACGCAGGACTTGGCAAGGGGACTGGGTCCATGGGGCTTTTCAACAGTTTGACCCTCTGGGGAACTCCAGAATCGGGGACAGGGTGGCATCCGGGAAGCTGAGGCTTCAGGCCCGCTGTCGCGATGCTGCCTTTCCGGAACTTAGCACCGAGAATGGGGCGCGGTGAGCTCTGCAGCGCTGGGGCCTTGCTGGCTCAGTGGCGTCCCGTGCCCTGCTTCTGTGGGCTCCATCTCCCTTCCCGTCCCTGCGCGTGACCTCTGTGGCTGATGTATCCATCATGCTGTTTACGCCAGGGTGTGTCCACACGGCCTCGATGGCCTTGCCTGGGAGGATCCGCTTCTGGCCCTGACAGTGAATACATGCGCGTGTCTTGTCACTGCGCCCCAGTGTCTCACTGTCCTGTTCCCTTGCAGATGAAACCATCGTGCCACCCGACGTCCCAAGCTACCTCTCTTCTCAGGGGACCCTTTCTGACCGGCAGGAAACTGTGGTCAGAACTGAGGGTGGCCACCAGGCCAACGGACACATTGAGAGCAATGGTGAGGTTTCAGTGCGCAGGCGCGGGCGTCCCACCCCTTCCCTGGGCTAGGGCTTGGCTTTAGCTGGAGCAAATTGGGCCAATGTCTGGGGGTGGGGCTTCCTGACTAAGGCTCCATGTGTTCTGGGCCTCCTCTACACCGGTTCTGTGAGGCTCTACAGTCCTGTCTCTGATGAAAGTATTATACTGGGCTTTGTGATTCTGTCAGGAGAAAGGAGGGCCTGACCCACCGACTGCCCTGGAAGCCGCCACACTGTCTGTGCAGGAAAGGAGTCCAGAAGGTTCCCTCCACAGTGCAAGGGGGCAGCTGTGTTTACCCAGAGAGGGGTTAGTGGGCAGGGGGCTATGCACAGATGTAGACATGCAGTCCCTCCTCTGTGTATGCACAGGGAGCCCAGACACCAGCCCCGTGGATCCTGGGAACGGAGAGGGGGAGGGGTATACCCAGGCCTGCTCGGGCCTCAGCCGGGGAGCTCCTCTGCTGGGGCAAAAGGCTCCTCCTCCTCCTCCTCAGAAGGGCTTGTCTGATGTGGCCGTGGGAAGGGAGGGTCAGAAACATGGCCCTTGTTGACCCCCCTGGTGGGAACGGCAGTCCGCCCTTCTGAAGAACATGGGTGAGAGAGACGGTGCTGGGAGTGTGGCCCGTTCCTTGGACCGTGTGGCAATCTCTTGCAGGTGTCTGTCCCCGAGATACGGGCCTATTTCCAGAGACTGACGTTCACGGCATTGCATGCAGGCAGCCCAGGCTGTGCGCTGGGTCTAGTAAAGAGCCATGGAAAGCACTGGAGAAAGCAGACGGGACTCCTGGCCTGCCTAAGATGGGTATGCAGTGTTTATGTCAGGAAACGTACTTGCTTTCTGCATTCAGGATTTGGGTTTACCTCACTCTCTGAAAGATGCTTCAGAGGTCTCTGACTGCCTCTGAGTGTGGCATTCAGTATATAAGCAGGAAGGTCAGGCCTGGCTCACTGTTGTTCCAGAATGGTGTGTCTCTTTAAATCTTCCGTCCACTAAGCCAGATCCCAGTTCCTGAGCGTTGCAGAATTCTAAGCAACCGGGGCCCAAATGCAATGTGCAGTTTGAGTACCTTTCCAGCAAGCTATTTTGTGACTGAATTTCTGTAATTTTTCAGATGATGCTTAACTGGGCACAGCACCTAATTGAAATCAAAAGTTTTCCCTGCCATCCAAGAGTAGGGTCACCCCATGTGTACAAAGTAGAGAGAATCTGGAGCACTTAGGCATAAATGTCTCCTCCTTTAGCTGAGAACATCCTTTGGGAGAGCTGGGTGCACAGCTGGCCACAGAGGACTGCCGTGTGCCTGTGCTGGCGTCGAGCAGTGTCTCTGGGCGTGGGCCTGGGGCTGGGTGTCGATGGCGCTCTCTGGCTCTTTCAGAACACAGCGGCGCGGTCGTGTGCACGGACTGCAGCTCTGCGGCGGACACTCCCTCCAGGGAAAAGGCCTTGCAGCCCCAGCCTGTGGCCAGAGACAGCACCCAGCCAGGGACCCTGAGCGGCCGAGAGCATTCGCCACAGCATTTGGGCAGTGCAACCACGGACGGGTCCCTGTACCCCAGCAACCACGACAGAATGGCGGCTCCCGGGGGGAAAGGTAACTTCCTGCCATGTTCTGGGGAGCCTGTGGCACGGCCGGTGGAGGGGGCTGGCCGGCCTGCGGGCTCTGACCTGCCCTCTCTTTCCGCCTAGAGGATTCTTCTCGGACGTTAGCGCGGTTGTATGAAGCGGACTCGGCCGACGTGCAGCCGTCGTGTGCGCTGAGCGCAGGCCGTGTGCAGCACGCAGAAGCCGCCCCAGCCTTTGCCCAGCACTTGCTTGGCTCCCACGGGCACGTCCCGCAGGCGTGCGACTCTGGTCCCGAGTCCGGGACGCGGAGGGGGCCGCTGCTGTTGGCGCCGAGAAGCTAGGCGCTTCTACCTCAGCTGTTGTGGCAAGGGCTCCAGGCACGCGGGAGCAGAGGCCGGGAGCAGCTCGGGTTCGAGCGGCGCTGATGTGTACATAGCGGGAACGTCCGTGTACAGCGTCTGTCGCTCAAGGACAGAAATGCAAGAGGCTATTTGTGTACAAAAGGCAGGAAAAGTATTTGATACCATTGTACATAAGAGTTTTCAGAGATTTCATATATATTATATATCTTTTACAGAGGCTATTTTAATCTTTAGTGCATGGTTAACAGAAAAAAAATTATACAGTTTTGACACTATTATTTTTCCTATCAGGTTGCTGTTTAACTTTGGAGGGGGTGGGGACATGTTCTGGTGCCTTAACGCGTGGCTGGGATTAGGAGAGGCTAAAACGACGTTTGTTCCGGGAGTCTGGGGTGGGTGGGGAAGGAAGGAAGTCCTTGCATTTGTATTGCACTTGGCAGGACGGGCTCGAGGCTGCCTGGCAGTCAGATGCCCTTGGCAGACAGGTGCTCCGGCTTTCAGGTTGTGAGTTGGTCTGGATGCCCGGGAGCAGCTGGTGAGAACAGGCCCGCACTGCCTGTCGGCCTTCCCGGAAGCCTCCTCTATGCCAAATGCAGATGCGCTCCTCGTGGTGCCACGTGACGGCTCCTAGAGGCCGTTAGTGACGGCTGCTGGCGTCGGCTCCTGTGGATTTTAGGTCTGGGATGCTTTCAGAGCTTCCCGTGATGCTTTAGTTCTGCCAACAGAATTACTGACAGTGGACTTGGGGGATGAAAAAAGATACAGTTCTTTGTCTTCAGGGCTAGCTTCTATCTACTGAGGGTCCAGAGCAGGCCTGTCCCCGCCGTTCAGACTAGGGGAGATCCAGCCCTGGACCTCGGTTCTGGGTGTATTTGCACTTTTGAGCTCCATAGCTAACCGTCTTGTGAGTGCCCGTGTGTCATTCAGTCAAAACTGCATTGAAACAAGGTCCTCCAAATCTCAGCAAGCAAGTGCCTGTGGCCGCGATGCTCGAGCGAGGCACTGACAGCATGGTTACTATGTGCATCTCGCTGTCTGTCAGCTGTCACCACTGCTCCGAAAGGTAAGCACATGTAGGGTTCAGTCTCTACAGCTCCATGGCTGATGTTACTTCCACACAATCTGTGAATTTGCTGCTTCTGAGAGGCAATGTGAAAGAGGAAGTATTACTTTTATGTACAAAGTTATTTATTTATAGAAATTTTGGTACAATGTACATTGAAAAACATGTAAAATATTGAAGTGTCTAACAAATGGCATTGAAGTGTCTTTAATAAAGGTTCATTTATAAATATTAAGCATCTGGCCGTAGTCATTTGTCTAGATGCCAGTATTCCTGAGTTCCAGTCATTCTGCCTTTAATTATTTTTTCCCCAAAAAGGAAGGAGAAACTCCAGGCAGAGCAGCGTCCACGTGGCCCGGAGTCCTGGTCTTCCCCCTGCAGGAGGGCCCCCAGGACCGGGCTCCCCTTATGCCGCCATGGCAGCTGCTCGCGTCCCTTCCCACCCCACTCGGCACCCGGGTGCTTTTCTAGCTGAGCTCTGAGTCTAATTCCCAACAGCAGCCTGGTTGCCCAGCGAGAACGCCCACTGCGCACCTGCGCTTCTACTCTGCAGCCCAGCTGTGACCTCCCACAATGGGAGTGTGTGTGGGGGGGGACACCCACAGACCACGTGGGCCCGAGGCTGCTTCCTTTTCCCCAACTAGCCTTTTTGTGAAAATTATAACCATCTTGCCTTCTGCTGACTTCAGCATGAGGTGCAAGAAGAGAAAGAGCAAATGAGAGCTCAGAAGGGCTGGGCCTCAGCATCGGCAAGCTTATTTATTAGGGGTCCTGAGGAAACCATTCAAGGCGGCACAGGGGCCTTGAGCACTGGGCGGGGTGCTCAGGTGGCCAGGCCAGCGGCTGCTCACTAGGAGGGGCTCCGGCCTGGGGCTCCTCGTCACAGGAGTGGTGTGGGGCGGCTCTGCTTCAGGGACTTTGCCTGCCAACTCCCCCCAGCAGGCTGCGGGTCTGGTCGTAAGCCCCCAGGAAGATGAAGCCGCCCAGACTGATGGCTGTCATGCGAGGCAGGACACCTGCAAATAACCTGGGAAGAGAGGAGAGTTCAGAACACGGGTGTGTATTAAAAGGATCATCTCTAAACCCGCAGCTTGTGCAACTTACACACCGTGCTAGTCAGGCCCCGCGCAGCACTGACAATGTGTTTTTCCTTTTAGGAGGGCACTAAATCACATTCCCAAGGAGGCTTGTTGACGTTTGAGCCCAGCTGTTTGCTGGCTAACATGGCTACAGACCAACTGAAGACGGACTCTGTCCAAAACAATAGTTGCCTTGAAGCGTTCAGCCCCTCTTCCCGTTAGAGATGATGCAACCGTCTTCATTAAAAAGGAGTCAGAGGGCTGAAGCCCAGGAAAGGCGGGCGCGCCACGCCTCAAGGTCTCAGGTGGCCCCTGCGAGGAGAGGGGGAGGACTGTGGCCGCCGCATCTCGTCCTCAGGCCCACGCCAAGGCATCCGATCTCGGCATGGCTGCTCTCTTTCCCGGCCTATTTCAGGGCATGACAGCAGAGCGGGCTGCAGCGGGGAAGGTGCCCCTTGCCCAGTGTCGGCTTAGGAACAGAGCAGTGCAGAGGAGGGGGACGAGGTCGCCGGGAGGGGACACGTGCAGACGCTTGTTCCAAGCCACTCCCTGGGCCACTGCTGAGACGAGAGTACCAGTGATGCCCCCTGGTCACAGTCTGGCACGGTGGAAAACTAGAGGGGCAGATGAGGCAGCTGACAAGAACAAGGCAGGCCAGAGTCACCAACAGGCTTACAAACAGATCCCTCGGCCGTACGCACTACGCCTGCGTGGCAGAAACTGGGGGGCTGTGTCCCAAATGTGAGGGGCAGCTTGCTCCACGAAGGAGAAAGTGGGCTTTCAGTCATGAAGTGGAAACGACGCGTAGAGTGCAGAGCCAGGGCAGGCGTTCGGCCTAGCGGTTGCGATGCCGGGTGGGATGCCCACATCCTGCATCTCAGTTTCCTGCTGCCAGCTTCCTGCTAATGCAGACCCTGGGAGACAGCGGTGGAGGCGCAGGGCCCTGGATCGCTGCCAGCCCCATGGAAGCCCTGGATTGCGTTCCCGGCCGCACATGCCTTTCCCTGGCTTGGCTTAGTCCAGCCCAGGCAGCTGTGGGCGTTTGGAGGGTGAACCGGCAGATGGGAGTGCTCACTTGCTCTCCCGCTCTCTCTGCACTTCCAATAAATAAGTATTTTTAAAATTAAGTCTCTTTTTCTTATTTAAAAATAACTAAAAAATCACATAGAAGATGATAATATACTTTTAATAAGAACCGAGTTGCTCAGCTTAGCATCCTGCAGACTGGATGGCGTGGGTGCTGAAGGCACAAAGTGAGAAATCACTGGAGGCCACTGTGTCGTCTGGGCCTGAAAACCCGATGCAATTTCCCGGCCCCCAGCCGACAAAGGGAAGGGGACAAGGCAGGCTGCGGGAGCTGAGCTACGGAAGGGCACACTGGCCACAAAACTCCCCTGTCTGTCGTACTCTGTCTAAAAGCCAGCATGGTGTTGGCTGCTCTAGGGCAGGAACAGGTGGGGGCAGTTTCCGGTTTCCCTGATGGACAGCCGAATCCACTGCCAGCATTACAGCCCCAGTGTGCACAGTGAGCTCCCCAGTCAGCTCAGAGGCAGAGACAGAATTCCGAGTAGGGCAGGGCTGTGTTCCTGTGACCTCGGCTCCAGTGAGCACAGCCAAGCACTGAGTGTAGGGCCGGCAGCAGGGAAGAGCGCGTGGCTCCAATGGCTACTGCATAGAGGCACAGTAAAGAAAACAGCCAGCCAGCTGACTGACAGGGCAGCAGGGAGAAGCCAGCCAGGACACACAGCGTTCCCACGGCTTTCAGCCCCTGGAGGGCATGCGCGCGTGGCACTTGTATTGAGAAAAGTGCCCTGGAGCATGCATTTCTGGCTGCAACATGAACTTAGCTGCGCGCACCCACACAGACAAAGGCAGGCACCCCTGGGCATTGCTCCGTGGGGCAGCGCCATCCTGTCACAGGTGGGGGAAGGTATCGGCTGGGACACTCGAAGAGGCAGGGGGAGGCCAGACTGGCTCGGGCCTAGCAGCCCAACAGAGGAGGCAGCTGAGACTCCGTGAGGGCTAGGCCCCCGGGGGAGCAGGGCTTCCCTCTGTGTTTCATTACTGTCTTGTAGTCAGACTACGTTACCTTGTATCACATTACTAAGGAGACAAAATAAAACTCATCTGCTTCCAAGCGGCAACCTTGGCTGCCTGGAGTCCTCAGCCAAGGACTGCACTGTGCGTGTCAAGTACGGCCCGAGTGAGATGTGAGGCACAACCTGCAGATTCCCTGCTCAGGCTGACGGCGCGGGCCAGGCGGAGAGGCCTCTGCGCAGTGCTACAAGTCAGGTGCGCACCACCGCGGAGACGGCAGACTGACTGAATCACGGGCTCAAGGCAGTTCCTTCCGCATGGGCTTTGGAGGGCCTTGGTTTTGCCAGCGATCGTGCCGCCCCACAGAGACACACCGAGATGCTGCCCAACCCTGCAGGGCTAGGGCCAACGGCAGGGCTTTGACCGACAGCTGCCACCCGATCCATCAGGAATGACGTTGGAAAGACCACAGAACCTAGCAGTTGGACGCAACGATCTAAAAAGCTACCACTGGCAAGGTCTGCATACGTGGCCCAAGCACCACATGAAACACGCCCGAGCCTCCGACCTGCTGCTCAGTAAGGATCTTCCTGGCATCGTCCCCACCTCCGCTCAGGGTGGAACGGGAAGCAGCACGAGCTGCCTCACAGCATGCCTCCAGTCTCCCAGCATGCCCCGCCCCCGCCCTGCCCCATGCCACCGGCCAGCTCTTCCGTTCCGGCCTCAGAACTGGGCCGGCCTACAGGCAAACAGCAGCAGCCATCGGAGGGGACTCAACGAAGCCACGTGACCGGAGCTGCTCTCCCCCTGCCTCCAGGAGAATGCTGACAGGAGGCCGGAGCTGCTCCTCTGCCCGAACTGTGAGCGGGGCCTCACCCGCACGCTTCGTGCTCCCAGAGCACCTCACGGCTGAATTCCAGCTGCCAAGTGCCCGCAAGAACCACAAGAAGGGATCCGTCCGCCTGGCAGCAGGAGGCGGCAGCAGCCTGCTGGGGCCTGCAGGCCGGGCACAGGCCCCTGCCCTGCGCCTCGGGAAGCGGCTGCTGTGCTCACACACACAGCCCTTTGGGTCAGTGCTTCCCAAGAGAAAATTGCAATTCCACCAAACCCTAAAAACCAGCCCAACACCGAGACGGCTTTGCAGGCTGAGTTCCGCGAACAATGGTGAAGTACCACCCTAGAGAGCATTTTAAGACAGGAAGCTGCAGGTCTGCGGCAGGCAGGCACTACTACAGATCACAGCAGCTCCCCAGCCAGCGCCCCATGCTAAGGTATGCTCGAAGTAATTCGTTACTAATAAAGCTGTCAAACCACAAGGCTCTCCTCCACCAGTGCTACCCTCCCTCACTTGCATTCCTGTGCTGCACACCCGGAAGCCCGTGTACCGGTGCTGCAGCCCAGACTCAGAGCCGTCCACGTGCCTGTCCTCCAACAGCAGGATGCACAGGCTGACCACGGCTGCGTCACTGTGACTGGGCCCCACCCTCCCATATGCAGCGGCAAACAGCATCACGGACGACACACAGACGACATGCGGACAGTCACCCAAACACGAGCACAGGAAAGCAGAGGGTTCCCGCAGTGTCAGGCCACGGCGGAAGAGCCAGCGACAAAGAGGTCAGGCCAGAGAGCATTTCTACTTGTCCTTACCCTGCCAAGCCCTGGGACCGCCAGACCCCGTGCAAGGCAGACAGCACATTCCCCCTGGCAGTGCTGGAGCCGGCCTGCAGGAGAAGACGGCGAAGGAGAAATGGTTATTTTCTGGAACCGCCCCCGTGAGCGCCGGCGCTCAGATGCCCAGCTCGCCAGCACCCTCGCCTAGGACTCAGACTTCGCATGCTTGGGTCTTGCTTGCCTTTAGACATGGTCACCTTCAGACATGCAGCGAGCAGGGACCTGGCCGTGGCACACGGGCAGCTGCTTGTCAGAACTCGCCCACATGTGCACTTGAAAGCAGGCAAGCGGCTAGAAGCGGGAGGGAATGACCTGAGCGTGACGGCAGCCGTCAGGATAGGCGGTGCCATCGCCAGGCCTGCCTCAGTAGCTGATACACTGCACGGAGAGAGCCTTGCTCGATGCCAGACAGGGCCAGATTCTTACGTTCGGTCCTGTCACCCCGCCCTGGAATTCTGCCCCGACTTTTTCTCCTCTTTTTGGTCTGGGCCACATGTATATATGGCATTCCCGGAACTCTCAGTCTAGCCTTTTCTTTTAATTATTTTTCTTTTAAATCGTAACTATTTTCTTTTAAATCATGTATATATGTGCACATATACACACATAAAATATTGTTTTAATATACTTTAACTATCTTCTAAATCATTTATATATATGTAAATATGTAATATAGTCTGATAATGGTTTAACTCAACCAGGAAGGCCAAGCATGACCCAAGTTCAGAGACAATAACTTCCTTGCTCTGTGGCTTAAGGCTCATCACACTGTGATCCTTAGAGCTCTCGCCTGTAACACCAGAGTATGTGGACATAGTATTGCCAGGCAGAGGCCTCCCTGCTCTGTGTACGTGCAGATGGGAAAATGAGTTGGCAATGGTAAAATGCTGCAGATACAGGGCCTGGGGATGACCATGGGTACTGTTCTGTCAACGTCAGTTTCATGAGTGGTTCCGGAGGACACACAGGTGCTATACAGGTAGGAGCCACAGCACGGCTATCCCCTTTATGAACCTGCAAGTCCTAATGCAAACAGACGTAACTGTCGTGCCCACATTCCACGGTTTTCCCCCTTACCTTTGCCAACATAATTCTTGTCTTTGCCACGTCCAGGGGGGTGGTGACTGCGGCTGCACATCCACCTGTGTATGGGAGACCCGACGCTCAAGTGAGACACTGTTTACCGCATGGCGATCTGGTGTTCATTTCCTAATTCCTCCTAACTGCCCAAATCCCTCCTCTCTGACGCCGTCTGTCTACCTGACCCCGGATCTGATCCCCTGCACGCACACTCCTTGTCCACGTGCTGCGTTTCTGTGGCAGTGAAGGAGAGCTGCATACATAAGAGGTGCTGCATAACGCTCCGCCCTCCTAGGGAGCAAAGCGAGGCCCTGCCGTCTACCTTGCTCCTCTAGGGACTAGCAAGACCTCAGTGGGTGTGCACAGGACGAACCATGCACAGCCAAATGCGCACTCAGCGGAGCGGCCCGCTGCCCCCAGGGCCCTCAGCCTTTCCAGGGGCCACTGCTCTTTCACTCCAGGATGCTCGCACCCTCTCTGCTCTGCGTCAGCAAAATGGACGGCGTTACGAGAGGCGTGGCTATCAATGCTGGGACCCTGCAAGTTACAAGAGGCAAGCTATCTGTATTCCACAGGCTCCTGCGCATGTGCCAGCTCAAGCTACACCACTTTAAGCTCTCTTCTGTGCCTATTCCACAAGCCTTCTCCTGTACAGCTTCTTCCCTACCTTCTTTCTCACGTTCTCTTTATCTAAATACCGTCATGGCCAACTGTCCTTTTACAAAGGGTCGATATCTATGGAAAGAAGAATTGAAAGATCTTTTCTGTTAACACAGACCACAGTTGATGGTGTCGCTATTTTACTTAAAACAGAACAAAGATTCCTTTTCAACCCCGAGGCTATGCGGGCTTCCATGAGGGCAGGGGAAAGCAGCAGCCGTATGGGGGCTTAGCAGAGCACGCGTGTGCTCAGGAGGCCCCGAGAGCACACAGTTCTCTGTCGGTGGCCGTGGACAGACAAGGGATCTGCCGGGTGTCTTTCGCAATCTGCTGCTGTGTCAAGGCTGTTGACTGACCCTCCCCTGTACTGTAACGTGCACTGGGACACTGCCTTTCTCCAAGGGGCACCTCACTCACACTTTCTTTTATGGTCCATGTTTCGTTTCCTGTGAATGTCTCTTGGTGCTAAGCAGCGTGAATCAACATGGATATTAGAACCACCTTGTTTCAGCCAACTTTGGATTGTAAATTTGTGAAATGCTTTGTTCCAAATTCAAAGCTTGCCTGAAAACTCAGACTTGTTAAAGTTATTTTAAAATTTCATGGACCTGGTCCTGAAATCCTACTCTTAAAAAAAAAAAAAAAAAAAAAATTGACAGGCAGAGTAGACAGAGGGAGAGACAGAGAGAAAGGTCTTCCTTTTGCCTTTGGTTCACCCTCCAATGGCCGCTGCGGCCGGCACATCGCACTGATCCGATGGCATGAGCCAGGTGCCTCTCCTGATTTCCCATGTGGGTGCAGGGCCCAAGCACTTGGGCCATCCTCCACTGCACTCCCGGGCCATAACAGAGAGCTGGCCTGGAAGAGGGGCAACCGGGACAGAATTCGGTGCCCTGACCGGGACTAGAAGCCGGTGTGCTGGCGTCACAGGCGGAGGATTAGCCTATTGAGCCGCGGCGCCGGCCACCTACTCTTAATTTTTTAAAACCAAATACTCTACCCTCGAAGAGTAAATATTCTTCTAATTATAGAATAGGGTCCAGGAAAGCATCACATCCATCTTTAAAAATCCTAAGTAAGGAAGAAAAGAAAAAGCAACCAACTACTACTGGCTCAGGCTTCTCACTCTGCAATCACATATTTGGTTTTGTTTCCCCTACCGGAGAAGGTCCAAGGTGGTCTGGCGAGAAAGAAGGCACGAAGCCCAGAGCTCAGATCCCCCGCTCTTTGGCTGGCTGTCCTTAGGTAAAATGCTCATTCTCTAGTCATCAGACAGGTTCTGCTCACTCTTGCAACCTGCCCTGTGAGAGCCACCTGCTCGTGTACAAGCTGAAGCTCACAGAGGCAAAGCAGCTTCACACGGAACTGGGACTTGATCTCAAGTCTGGAATCTGAGCTTCGGCCATTGCTTTCCTAGGGACCTAAGTTTTCTCATCTGTGAAATGAAAATCGGCCTTGACACAGGATTAAGTGAGTCTATGTGAAGTGTCCAGAATTCGGCCGGACTCCCAGCACTGTTCACAGGAATCAGTTCTGTTCTCGACAGGGAGACATAATGACTGCTTTTCCTTCGTATCTCTAACCTAGGACACCCATTAGGCATTCAAAACGGCTTACTGAGGACCCTGGACAAGTGTCTGCAGTTTTTCCGGACTGAACATGTCAACGTCTACAAGGGAGGGGCCGGGGAAGGCGGGAGCTGCTGTCTGCAGGTGCTTCCTTCAGAACGGGCAGGCCAGGAATGTGCCAGGCACTTTCAGGGCGCATTTCCTCCCCTTGACCTCGTATTCACGTTTCCCATCTTCCAGTCAACGTGGGCCCAGGGCCACAGAGCTAGAATGGAGCCCAGTCCTGTGTATTTGGACTCTGAAAGTTAGCACTTTCCACTATATAATGATTTTGATACAGGTTAAAAAAGACAAGTTGAGATTTATCCAATTGTTAAGACAGGCTCTCCTACTTGAAAATGTTCATAAACTACTCCATACATCTAATACATTTGAAAACTGCATAGCACACTTATCTTGGCCATTAGCACAGGTTTGCCTCTGCTGTGGGTGTCTGCCAATATTCTCGTACAAATTCAGGTTTCACAAAAGCAACAGCAAGAAAAGTTCAAGACAGAAACACTTAGGCTTAACTAGGCCCTAAGTTTACTAACCATGACAGAAATGGCATTTTATGTAAGTTATTAATAAATCAATTTGAGTATCTTCAAACACAAAACTGTCTCTAACTCACAGACCTGAGAATGTTTTCCATACGACTACGAGAAGGGGCGAGTGTCTGGGCAGTGTGCTGACCCACGCGCGCCGTGAGACGCGCACATCCCCTCGTGAGCACCAGCTGCAGTCCCACTGCTCCCCTGCAGATCAGCTCCCTCCTACTACGCCTGGGGAAGCAGCTGAGATGGCCTGAGTGCTGGGGCGCCTGCCACCCATGTGGGAGATCCGGATAGAGGTCCAGGCTCCTGGCTTCAGCCTGGCCCAGCCCCACAAAACCTCTCTCTCTGTCTCTCCCTCTCTACCTCTGCCTTTCATCTTTTTCAATTAAAAATAAACGGCTACAAGAGGGGCTTGTGAAGATGAGGTACTAGAGTAACTCGTCAAAATGGGGGGGCAGCGGGGCCCTGGACTGCACTCACAATGTGGTTATTTTCCACATTTGCCCTAAGGGAACTATAAGCTACTGGTCATAAATACAAGGAACTTGCTAACATGGGAGACAGGAAATGACATGGTACAGCAACTACGGGTGGCTTCGGGTGGCAATCACAAGGGACACACAATCTCCTGTGGTCTCCACCGGAGTTCACTTTCAACTGAACGCCAGGCCAGCTGCTTGCTTCCCAGGGCCAGAGTCAGGGCAAAGCACATTTTTATGACCAAACTACATCTCACGCGTCATTGGGGAACAAATGCAGATTTTTTTGCCCTTGTTCCAGGGCACCTTCCTGCACCAGCTCTGGAGGGGCAGGGGGAAGCCCGCAGCCGCACCGTGGGCACGTGCTGCCACCCCTGTTCCTCTGGACTCCAGAGTCCCGAGCAGTGCCAGACGAACAGGAGTGCCTCGGCACGCCTCTCACAGGCAGGCTGCACACAAGTGCCCAGAAGCTGCAGGACTCCTGGCGGGACCGCCGGGCCGCCCAGAGCATTCTAAAGACCATGCCGGCCTTTCTCATTTGCCACGCAAATGCTCCTTCACCCTGTTTTAGAATTTCAAGTCCTGCCCCCAACTCCAGGCTGAGACTACTCTCCTCTTGCCCCTCTTTCTTACAGAACGTAACAAGACATTTATTATGAGAAATTGTTAAAAAAAAAAAAAACACCTCAGATCACCACACTAGCAGCTGTCATAATTATGCATAGTGCATCAGGGTTTTATATTTAGAAGTTCACCTGATGTGAGGAGGTTGGCAAAGTCCTTCATTTTCCTGGTTTAACCCCTGACCAGAAGCCAAGACAATTTCTGAGCATGACAAGCCATCAACACCTCTGATCTCGAGAGACATTTTTGGGTATTTGTGCCAAGTCATTTATGAAACAAGCACAGGCAAGGGAGTGGGCTGAGATAGCAAGGCTCCTGCGTGATGCTCTGGCCAACGTACACTTGGCAATGAGAAACCCAACTTCTGACTTAGGGGCAAGACTTCTCAGTGCCTCTGCGCTGAGCGGAGGGCAGCAGGTGAGTGTGGACGGGGGCTGTGCGTGACACAAGCTGCGGTCATTCTGCTGTGCTGTGTCTCACACAGTGCTGTAAGCAACTCTCACAGAACACCACTTTTCACAATCTGGACTATTTCCAAATGATGTTTATCCTTCAGGAATGTTTTAAAACAGGACCCTTGCTCTGCTAGATCAACATGTACCAAATTACAAAGCAAGAAGGGGCATAAACAGCAATGTGTATGTCACTTACTAAGTATGTGTACATCTACTCACAGCCTATTTTTTGCTCACTTTGTGCAAATGCTTTCATTTACTCGGACCTCAGCTGACAAAGTAAGATGACCACAGGAGAGAAACGTTGGCACCCACAGGCTATCAGAGGAGAGCGCTCTGCAGAGTAACTTCATTCGTCTGCTCCTCTCTCAGAGCGGAGGGAAGATGAGCTAGTGAATTGCTCCAACAGTTTTCATTTCTGGGTGTGGGTGGTTCTCAGTGAGACAGCCGTCATGCCACACGTGTCCAGTTTTAGAGATTACACAGCACTAACACAGCAACGGCTGTTCCCACATCACAGGTAAGGACACCGTGGCTCAAAAGGTCCAGTCCCCTTCCTCCGCTGGTGGGGGGGGGGGGCAGCAGAGACAAGCCAGCCTGTCAGCTCAGCCTGTGCTCACAAGTGGGGCTTCCACACCTCACTTCCCTTCCCCACCCCCCAGTGTCCTCAGGCGTCCCCAGAGCCCAGGCTGTGTCGCTGAAAAGGTTCCTACTAGAATGCACCTGCCTGACACAAAGCTTCCTCCTTTCTCTCCTGACAAATCTAAGCACTTACGCCTACAACAGACTATGTGAGGAATGGGACCAGAGAATATATACCTCTTCTTTGGGCACATGGAAATTTTCAGAAACTGTTAACTTTAAGAAGTGGCCTTTATCCACAATGGCTAAATTTCCAAATGCTCATTTTGTCCCCAGGGTCCACGAGAAAGTCAACAAAAAAGTCCACTGCTCTTAAGGACTAGGGGATAAGGACTCCTGACCTCGGAAAATCAATCGCGACCACCTATGCCTTGGACACAATTTATTCCATGTCTACGTGTCGTGTGGGAACAATTATCGATCGTGAGCAGTCTAGGTAGTTTGATATCCAGAGGCAAGATCTTTACATTTCATTAGCAATTCTTAAAGTCAGAGAAGTGTACTTACTTGAAGGATCCTATAAAATGTGCTTTTCTTTTTTCCCACTCTTCCCCCCCCCCCAAAAAAAAAATTCCAACAAGCATTAAACGAATTGGAAAAGAACTGTTTTCTATTTAAGTTTATATCCTAAAGCTACCCTTCCGTCAATCGGGGCTTCCCTTGTAAGTTAACAGTTGAAAATTACCTAGAAAGTTTCTACTTTGTGTCCACTGTAATTCTAATTGACCACTAATTGTAATAACAAACCCTATTTGTCCCTTAGGCTTTTAAAGGGTATCACTTTCTGAATTCCTTAACCAATCTGAGTTCTCATTAAAACCTCACTGGGAAATTCCTGTGACTCAGTGATGGGTAACACAACAGTGCCTATTGTCACTCTGTTCTTGCTGTCATGTCTCCAACATGCCCAGATGTTCAGACCGCCCTGTCTTCTACCCAGGGCAGCTGAGCCTTCAGTAAGCCGTGGAGCAGCCTGTGCTCTCCTGACACCGGTTAATCAGCGTCGCTGTCAAACACGTCACAGGAGCTGTGAATCATTGCCTTCTGCAGAAAGCACTTAAACCCCGCAGCACTGCTCAAGGCAGACAGCTGCACCGGCAGCCCCGCACCCACTCCGCCAGCCTCTTCCCACAGAGGCCCTCATCAGTCATCTTGAAGATAATCCAAGGGTTTGAGTGAAGGCTTTAATAAAGATAAAAAGAAAAAGAAAAATTTGTCAAAAACAAATTGGCTGTCTTTCAGCCTGACACCTTTTGAGCGGCTTTTTTTCCACAACACCCCTCTGAAACAGCTAGCGAAGCTCTCTTCATCTAAACAATCTGGAATTTCTAAAGAATGTTGTTTTTGTATCGTTATTATTTTCACATTTTTCTCCCCGCTCTTCAGTCTTTCCCAGTATAATATAATCCTCTGCACCTGCAAAAGCTCCACAGACTGCTGACTGCCAAGAATCCACCACATGATCCTGCCTCCAGGACCAGAGAGCCTGTGTTTAAGGAGAAAGAAAAATACAAGTTATTAAATATTTGCATTTATCAGAACCTCCTGCGGGTTAGCTCTGGGGATGGGAACTTAAGTGAGAAGCTATTTTGGTGGCATTCTTTACCGATGACTTAAGTCATTTTCCCAAGGACTTAACTACATTCTAAAATAAGTCAAAGGAACAAGGGTGACAGCCCCATCTGAATGCTCAAAGCAACCAATTTTTAGGAAATATTTTGACACATTTGTGTATATAATATACATGGACAGATAAAAATAAAGATAATACATCTCTAGGACAACAAAACATTTAAACACAGAAACACCTCCATTCACAAATTAGCCCCGAATAGTACCCGCCAAAATAGTATATGCCAACTTCCTCTGCTCCTTTCACAATCCTAATCCACAGCACCTGTGTTTGAAGGATGCTAATTCCGTTACCTACACATCATTTAAGATGTGTCAAGCCAGTTTTGTACCATTCACTTAACAGGCTGAAGATTGTACAAACACCCATGTCGAGTTTCACACTAGACAAAATAATGGCAGAGGCACAATGCCTTGCTCACCAAGAGTTTATGAGGTAGTAGAAGACAAGACAAAGTTACAGAAAATGGTGAGGAACGCAAGCCAGGCACTCCAATCTCCGATCATTTATAAATTTTAACCATTCTAATAAGTGTACAGTAGTACTTCACTATGTTTTACTTTGTATTTTCCTAATGACTAATGATGTTGAGCTTCTTTTCATGGACTTACATGCCACCAACCTTTTTTGGTATCCAAATGGCTTGCACATTTTTTCGTGTGTTATCTGTTACCTAAATTACTAAATTTTGAGATTCCATTATATATCCCGGATAGAAGTCACTTGCAAATATAGTCTCCTATTTTTATTTTTTTGATTCTCTGAAGAATTCAAAGGATCCAAGATTTTAATACTGACAAGGTCCAAATTATCCTTTCATGGATCTTACTTTTGTTGTCACTTCTAAGAGATCTTTGCATAAACTAAAGTTACAAAGATTATTTTCCTTTATTTTCTTCTAGAAATTTTCTATTTTTAGGTTTCACATTTATATGTAACCACTCATTTTGAGTTGATTTTTTTAAGTGCTACAAGTTATGGATTGAACCTTTGGACACTGGGATATCCAAGTGCTGTGCCAACCAGTAAAGACAATTACTTGCTCCAATTACTTGCTTCTCAAAAGTCACCTGTCCCTATGGGTGTGGAGCTATTTCCAGTCCCTTCTGTTCTAATCTGTACATCTATTTTGATGCTAATTCCATACCTTCTTGACCACTATAGCTTTATAATAAATCTTATCATCAGGTAACATTAATTTTACCAAATTTGTTCTTCAAAGCTGTTCTGACGACTCTAGATTTTCATATCAATTTTTAAGAGCAAGATGAACTTTCTCAAAATAATCTGAGATTTTGATTGAAACTACATAAAACTTATCAGTAATGTGGGGGCACATAGAGACATTAATAAAATAAAAACGAATTCTTTGACTCATAATTTCATCGTTCCATTTACTTAGGCTGCCTTTAACATCTCTGAGTACTGATCTGTAGTTTTCAGAGTACAGGTGTTCCCCTGGTTTTGTCATACGTATCCCTAAGTATTTCACGTTTGAGAGGACTGTAAATGAGGCTGGGGCCTTTTTAGGCATACTTACAATTTTTCATCAAAGGCAAAACAACAGAGACACAGAGATATTCCATCTCCTAACTCACTCCCAATTGCCTGTAGCAACCAGGACTGTGCCAGACTAAAGCCAGGACTCTGGAACCCATCCTGGTCTTCTACATGGGTGGCAGGGACTCAAGTACTTGAGCCATCATCTGCTGTCTCTCAGGATGTGTTAGCATGAAGCTGGATCAGAAGTGGAGCAGCTGAGACTCAAAGCAGCACTCCAGTATGGGATGCAGGTGTCTTACGTGGTACTGAACTTGCTGCACCACAACGCTGGTTCCTACTATCTGTTTTCTGTATTTCAATCTCTGGTTGTTCTTTGTGAAGTAGGCAGAAATTGACTGCCAACACAACTGATTTCTGAATAATGAGCTTGTATCATGCAACCCTGCTACGCTCAACTGCTACAGTCAGTAACTCCAGTAGCATTTCTGTAGGGTCATCAAATTTTCTACACAGATGACCCTATCTGGGAATACAGACAGTGTTTTCCTTTCTGATTAGAATTCCTTTTCTTGCCTATCTGTACTGGGGCAGACCTTTAGCTTATCACTGCAGGCACAAGGATGGCCACAAATATTACCGAAAAGAACAATTGAATATACTAACACCTAGACTAGTCTCATGACCTACTGAGAGGGACATTTTTAGGGATGACCAAATGCACCACAAATGAGAGGAGACCAGCAAACCTGGTACTACTGTTCTACCCTTGGTAGACCCCAGAAGATGGAGGGGTAGCTACAGAGCTGGAGAAGGCACCACAGAAACAAATCAAGACGTAGACGGCCCTAGTTAACTTCTCTGTCAACTTTACCAACTTTGCTTAAGCCAGACACCTAACAATGTAAATTATCTAACAAGTGAGATGCACAGCAGTGTGTGGTGTCTGAGGACTCCCGCACTTCCTAAGTTTACTCTATTAAGAGTTCAGCTATCAAATAGATTTTTATAACCTTGCTTGTGAAAGAAGATAAGCTTTAAAAAGTTTTATTATAAATCAGTTTCTAAAGATAGTGTTGTCATTAAGCACAGTACTTGGTGTGTTTCTGTAAATGCTCTCAATGTTTGCAAATAAATCTGTACACTTTGTAAAAAGCATTATTTTTTCTAGTCTGTTAAGCATTGCAGCCAGAGTAAGAAACATGACAGAATAAAATCTATTTCCTTTCAACATGGCATAATATATACTGTTATCAAGTTAATGCCATCTTTAATGCCATTACTTACTTCACCATCTTATTAGAAAAGGAAAGTCAAAGTTATACAAGACTTTTGTAGATGAGTTAAAGTCAATCTACTGATACCTTCAAAAGATCCAAAGAGTACAATGACTCTAGACAGACAGAAAATAGTGGTAGTCATGCTGCATTTATAATACAGAACAAATCACAAAATGTGCACTAGATATCACGCAGGAGGAAGAAATCTACAATGCTGTGAAATTCACAAATTCAGTACCTGCTTCCTGAGAACCTATGAGCCATCAGGCATTTTAGAGTCAAGGAGAACAAGAGTCCCTCGGTCTAACACCTGGGGAAGGTTCAGTGGCGGAAAGAGGGGAGTTATAAAACAGAAAGGAGATGATACAGAAAGCTTCATAGAGGTGCCTGTTGTCTGGACAGAAAACAATTTGGTTGCCAAGGGAGAAAAACATAATCAAAATAGACTCAGATGACTGAAGACACTGTTTAAAAATAGCCTCTCTGCAGATAAGCCTAACTTTCCACTATCACCTGCACAGATTGGTCTGAGAACATAGAAAGAAATCAATCTGTAATTAAAACGGATGCTAATAGTATCTTCAAACAAACAATCTCTGAAAAACCAAAACATTTAAAGTCAAGTCACAACCCTCAGTGGCAAACCCGCAGCTTGATAGAAATGATGACTTAGACAGCAATGCTGCACACACCGATACAGAGCCCAGCACGTTCCAGGCACAAATACCTCACATCCATGTACTCAAGGAATTCTCCCCGTACTCTTCCATGGTATGCACACTATTCACCATTTTGTCCTCTAACAGAGAACTAAGTGAGGCTCAGAGACACTTTAGAAAACTTGCTAAAGCTTAAACAGCTGGTTATGAGCAGAACAGTGACAAAATGCAGAACAGGACAGCACGTATCTCAGAACTGTCATGGACATTAGCACATAATCCAGCTGCTTTTCAGATGAAAAACCCCTCCCTAGCCCCAGGAGCTGTGTCAAGGTGGGATGACGACAAGACCCACCCCTCCAGGTTGCAAGTGGCGTGGCTAACATATTAATGCATGGGTAGTGCTCAGCCCAGGCCCTGGCACACACGCACAATTGATGCCCATATAGTAAGGATACCACCAAATAAATCAAGGTGTTACAAGGAAGCCAACAGGTGCTGTGCCACTGAGCAGGGAAGGTCCTGTTTTAAAGAGGAGTGGACTGGCTCTGTCCAAAATGACATCTGATGTAAGATCTGAGGGTAATTAAGAGCTGCAAGTGGGAAACACCTGGAGAAAGAGCTAGAATGTCTGCTCCATGCAGGCAGGGACTCCTGTCAGACCTCTCCCTCACCATGGCCCCTGAACCTGGAAGAACCCTGGCACACAGTCCACAATTACAATATGTGCAATGTCTATATCCCCGAAACATCATGCTTTATACCTTACAATTACTATCAGTCAATTTAAGTAAATAACCTAATGGCCACATGCACACACACAGGAATGATGCACACACGGAATGAAGAAAGGGTATTTTTGGCAGCGATGGAGGGAGGTTGTGTTCCAGGTACCAAAACACAGTAAGATGGAGGGAACAAGTTCTGGGATGGGCACGTGGATCAGCGGTTAAGATGCTGCCTCTCTTCTGCATACCTTACTAAAGTGCCTGGCCTGGAGTCCCAACTCTGTTCCCAATTCAAGCTCCCTGCTAAGGCACACCCTGGGAGGTGGCAGGTGACAGCCTAGGTATTTCAGTTCCTGTCACCCACATAGGAGACCTGGAAAGAGTTCCAGGCTCCCAGCTATAGCCAGGCTCAGCCCTGACTATCGCAACCATTTGGGCAATGAACCAGTAGATGGAGCACGTGAATGCTTGTGCATGCTCGCTTGCAGCCCCCCCCCCCCCCAACCACACAAATACAATTTTTAAACTGTATTTAAAAAGACAAAAGTCTTGGCCGGCGTCGCGGCTTACTAGGCTAATCCTCCACCTATGGCGCCGACATCCCGGGTTCTAGTCCCAGTCGGGGCGCCGGATTCTGTCCCGGTCGCTCCTCTTCCTGTCCAGCTCTCTGCTGTGGCCCAGGAAGGCAGTGGAGGATGGCGCAAGAGCTTGGGCCCTGCACCCGCATGGGAGACCAGGAGAAGCACCTGGCTCCTGGCTTCGGATCAGTGTGGAGCACCGGATGCAGTGGCCATTCGGGGGCAAATCAACGGAAAAGACGACTTTTCTCTCTCTCTCTCTCACTGTCCACTATGCCTGTCAAAAAAAAAAAAAAAAAAGACAAAAGTCTCTATCTGGCTTTGCCTGTGCTACCTCTCCATTTAAAAAAACAAAACAAAACAAAACAAAACAAAAAAAAACAACCAAACAAATGCCTGGAGCTATGTTCTGAACTAGTCAGCCTGAGACATCTCAAGCGAGGAGGCAGCTGGCACGCAGAGCAACGGTTAGCACGGAGCTCAAAGACGCTGGCCAGTATACAGAGGGCATCCAAAGCCAGAGACAAGATCAAACAAACAGCTATGGGTCTCTGTGAGGTGATAAAAACCACCGACTGTATCACATTTCTTTTCTTGTTGAGCTGCTAACCTGTCCCAAAGTAAATATAAGTCTGAAAAGAAAACTATCATCTCTGGGGTTCCAGATGGGATAATCAATCCTTTCTACTTCCTTTCTCTTTATGGGGTCTTATCTTTTTCACCTAAAAAACTATGCACTATAAAAAAAGGAAAACATCAGACACGAGGTTAGTGGAGTGACAGCATCTGAGGAGCCAGGGGGCCAGCCCTACACCACCTTGAGTATCTTCCTCAAGGAGAGACACACTGCACATACGTTAGCTGTGGGTTGTGCGCCTGACAGACCGTAAGCCGCTCAAAGGCACTGACCATGTCCCACTCATCCTTGTCCTCCTGCAAGTGTGAAGGTCTAGCTCAGAGTCGCCAGGCAATAAACGAACACTGACAGCACGTGCTGTGTATCTGAGAGTAGAAGAGGCCCATGCCTTCAAACACGCCAAGTGTGGCTCCAAGAAGTTCTCAACACAACAGAGCAAGTGATTAAGTATCAATCAACACTACTGACAAACGTTAGGTATGGCAAACCTTCAAGGCCTAGATTAGAAGACTCCAAGCAAGAGATCAAAAGCTGAACTTGGCTTTGAAAGACACAGTGGATTTGGACTCCTAGAAGCACATTTCTAAGGAAGGCACAGCATATTCAGAGGCAGTGAAGAAGAAACTCTCCATGGAGAGGAAAGATCGAGCAGGGAAAAGAAAGAAGAAAGTCTAGAGGAGGGAGCTGCAAACACTAGGCGCGGGCACACACCTCGGAATGTCAACCTTCACGTCTCAAGAGTCTCAGAAAGCTGTACGTTTCTGAGAAATATTAAGTGTGATTTCAAAGTTACTTCTACGAGCAATCCCACAAATTCAACATGTAGGATGCAAGAGAAGGTTCAGAAGCTGTTAGCATATGGGCCAGGCACGAGGTAATAACAATCTGAAAAAGGGTGGCTATGGGTCCTGAAAAGTCAAGCTCAGCCAAACTCCCTGAGTGACACGATCTGGCAACAGAGAAAGAACACAGGACACTTTAATCTAGGTTTGGGACCAGGTGCTTAGAAGAACAGCAGAATGATTAGCAGAAATGGGTAGGCAGCAGGAAGAGATTTTAAAAGAAAGGTGACAAGTTTGATTTTCGCAGAGTTAACTTTAAGGTGCCAGTGGACACCCCTACCTCTAGATCCTTACACTTCCTGCAGTGCAGGCACTCCCCACATAAGGTGCAAGTTCCGGCTGAGAAAAATTTTACCAGACAAGCGGAACAGAAAAATCCGTCCATACAATATAATCTCTCACTACGGCTCTTCAAAAGTTTAAATGGATAGAATAATAGCCACAAAAATAAAAGGGACAAAATCTTAGTCTACTTCTACAAAAGCACCATGACTCACATTCACGTGTCAAAAAGACATTCTTATATGAAAAGATGCTAAAGTCAATTTATTCATAAAGCAACTACAAATTAAACCCACAGTGAGACACTAGTAGGCAACAACTATTTTAACAACTGATTTTTAAAAATGTAATAATATCAGATAATAACATGGATACAGAATAAATAGAACTCTCATACACCATTGGTAGGAGAGTAAAATATTACAGCCACTTTTGAAAATACTCTGGCCATTGCCTGTAAAATCAACCATACTTTCTTCACGAACCAGCAACGTCACTGCTAGGCACTTACCCAGGAGAAATAAAAACATATGCCCACACAAACACTGCAGGTGAATATTCATAGCAGCCTTATTTTATAACCATCAGAAATCAGAAACAACTCAACTAAGTGGAAAGTGGTGAACTGATAAGCCAATTGTAGTAACTGTACACCCACATCCTTGTGGAATATTACACAGCGGTAAAAAGGAACAATCACATTAAGTGAAAGAAGTAAGGCACAGACTGTTACAGGACAGACTCTGTATTATATGATATTCTGGGAAACAGGAAAAGTATTGGGAACAGTGGTTGCCAGGGACAGAATTCTAGGAGGTAATAGTTATTCTCTATAA
Source organism: Oryctolagus cuniculus (assembly GCF_051225735.1). NCBI lineage: Eukaryota > Metazoa > Chordata > Mammalia > Lagomorpha > Leporidae > Oryctolagus > Oryctolagus cuniculus. The sequence goes on from NC_142876.1 coordinate 84,547,760, forward strand.
TGGTCATGGTACAGTAACAAACATTCATTAAAACCCATAAAAACATGTAGTGATTTTTACTGTATGAAAATTACTCCTCAAGAAAATAAATTTCAAATAAAAACCTTATAGCATCCTCACATTTGCTCAAAGAAAAAATTTAAGGCAAAATATTATTATCTGTGATTACTCTGAAACATTCTAGATGTCTCTTAAGCAGCCATAATCGTACAGTGTTCTTAATATTGAAAGAGAAACATGCTTCTCCTTTCTGTGCGCCTCAAAACCCTGCTTTGCAGAGTTGGGGCACAGGACGCTCGAATGTGCAGACTGTGTGTGAATGCTGCTTATTGAGACCTTAATAAAGTGAGTCTTGTTTGCTGGACAGCTGTTGGCTTCATTGTTCTTTTGTCACACACTAAAAAGGAGAGTTGTTATGCTAATGGAATGTGACCTTCTCATTGGATAGCTGTGACATCATGCTCTGAAACACCGCTTGAGAAATACTTTCACCATGCAGCACAGAGGAAATGACAAAAATAAAAACAAATAAAACAGTGGCGAAAGACCCAAAACACTGGATAAATAAAATATACTAAAAAACCTTATCAGCTATCCATTTTCACTTTACCAGGGCTTTCAAATTCTCTAAACACTGTACACAGTGAGAAACATACTCTGTGCTGTGACCCCCTACTGACACTCATGCCGGCAAGGACCTACAAAATTCACACCACGACCTACAATTTTCAGTATCACTGCAACAAGAAGATAAAAACCTAATGCAATGTTTCTGCATGTATGAAACAGGTTTTAAATTTTTATTTATGTTTAAACAGATGTGCGACCTTCCCCAAAGCTGACTCACAGCTCACCACAGTCTTCCTTCTCGCGAGGGCCCTAGTCTGGGCCGAGCACCAGAGGCGGAAGGGCAGTCACGGAGCCTGGGCCTTCCCACCCGTCCACACTCAGGGCCTCACTGCCGTTCTTTTTCCACTTACCGTACTATTCTTTTACCTAGACACACACACACACACACACACACACACACACACACACGGGAGCAAAATAAAATTAAATCCAACAAATGCATTAGCTTTTTTGTCATTCCCACAAACTACCTGAAAGAAGCTACTTATGAACAAGTGAGGGTTATTTTGGTTCATGGCCTTGTAAGCTGTCAGTCCAAGACCAGGCAGGTCCCAGTGGCTAGCCTCTCGTGAGTTCACGGGATGACAACAGGCAGACCATGTAGGAGGGATCCTACCAGGAGCCACAAAGAACAGAGAGCACCGGGGCCCAACTCGGGTTTTCATAACGAGTTCTCCAGGGAGAACCACCTTTTGAGGGAGGGTACACTCCCAATGATCAAAGGGCCTCCCAGTAGCCCACCTCCTAAACACCATAGTCAGTCTCCGTGCTCCTGTTACCATTCATGGAAGACTCTGGGGTGTGTCAGCCACATGACTTAGGAGTTAAATCTTGTACAGACCACAACAAAGTGCCAATACAGAAGAAAGCAAAGTTTCTTCTTCATATCTGTGGATTTCAATTAATAACATGCTTTGCTTATTTCCTGGTGCTACAGACACTGAACAAGTTAAAAAGACAAACTGACATATAAGTCGCACACACGAATATTTTCAACTATTAGTAACTTTGCATTTTTACACTTCTAGTCAACATTAGATTCCACTTTTCCACACTAAAACTGCTGGGTTTTGCGGTCAAGTTAAGTTGTATATGAAGATTGAAAAACTTACTTTTAAGGACTCCCACAAGGGAAACTGGACCAGAGAGAAAGGAATCTGAAGAGAGAAAAAAAAATTAAATACATTAGACAACAAAGATCAGAGTTTGCCTGATCTTTTACAGGAAACTAAAACAGCTGTTTAGAAACGCTGCATTTCATGTTAACTTTATGTGAGAAACAAAGCTACCACTAAATGAGCTTACAGGTACAGTAGACACGAGGTATAGAAAGGAACGGCCAACTTCAGCTTTTAGAACTTTCTGAGCCCAAGGGTCATAAAATGATGTTATGAAGCCCTTTTAAAATGAAATGAGAAGCCGGCGCCGTGGCTCAATAGGCTAATCCTCCACCTTGCGGCGCCGGCACACCGGGTTCTAGTCCCGGTTGGGGCGCCGGATTCTGTCCCGGTTGCCCCTCTTCCAGGCCAGCTCTCTGCTATGGCCAGGGAGTGCAGTGGAGGATGGCCCAGGTGCTTGGGCCCTGCACCCCATGGGAGACCAGGAAAAGCACCTGGATCCTGGCTCCTGCCATCGGATCAGCGCGGTGCGCCGGCTGCAGCGGCGGCCATTGGAGGGTGAACCAACGGCAAAGGAAGACCTTTCCCTCTCTGTCTCTCTCTCTCACTGTCCACTCTGCCTGTCAAAAATAAAAAAATAAAAAAAAATAAAAAAAAATAAAAAAAAAATGAAATGAGAGGCCGGTGCCGTAGCTCACTAGTGGAGGATGGCCCAAGTGCTTGGGCCCTGCACCCCATGGGAGACCAGGAGAAGCACCTGGCTCCTGCCTTTGGATCAGCGTGGTGAGCCGGCCGCAGCGCACCAGCCGTGACGGCCATTGGAGGGTGAACCAACGGCAAAAAGAAGACCTTTCTCTCTGTCTCTCTCACTGTCCACTCTGCCTGTCAAAAAAAAAAAAAAAAAAAAGAAATGAGAAGAACAGTATAGACAGCATCCGGCTGTTGAACTAATATTTCTCATCCTAAAGAAAAAGGACTTTGTAAAGATTGGGTGTTTATTGCTTAAGGGCCAGGGTTGCCTACTCCTCAGCAGGCAAAGTGTCAGGAGAGGGGAGGAGGATAGGGAGGTGGGGAGAAAGAGCTGAGAGAGGGAAAGGAGGAGAGAGAGGAGAGGAGAAGAAGGAGAAGAAAGCAGGGGCCAAGAGAGGACAGGAAGGGGAAAAAACAAAGTGAAGAGAGGAGGGGGAGAGAGAAGAGGGAGACAGGTGGGCGAAGAGGTCCAGGAGGGATAGAGAGAAGTCACGGCGAAAGTAAGGGTGGGTGGAGGCCCAGAGAAGGGAGCACCCACAAGCCTAAGATGAGACCAAAAGACTCCAGAAGCAGAGCAGCCTGTCTGGGATCTGAAAGCTCCCCCTGCAGGAAGCAACAGCAGGTACAGGCAGCGTGTAGAGCTCTGTGCAGACCCATGCCGGAGCGGCTAACGCCTGAACTCATTCCCGAGTGCAGTTACAGTGAAGGTGCATGGGAGCTAATGAATAGGAGTGCTTGGAATAATCGCCACATATGCAAGCAGCCTCAGTGTGTCCAGAGAGTTCTCAAACAGCTAGGGCCAAGTCTGACAAGCCCTGTACGTGGGCCAGGCATTCTGCTCACTAATCAGCACCTCCTAGATTCTTACTTCAGCTGAATCCTCTCAACCTCTCTGTATGGGCTATTTATTAGCACCCTTATTTCACAGGCGAGGAGACCGAGGTTCAGAGAAGCCCTCATCCCCACTCTACATGAAGCACATCTAAACACATTTAACGGCACATAAACTCGTCTACAGTACACGCTACTTGCTGCTGACTAAATCGTCTGAAATTCTAAAAGAGAAACCCAACCTGTATTTACAAAGTAAAAACCCATCAACTCTAGTGGACCTAATGCCCTAGCTTATCGAACATACGGTCAGAGCCCAGTGTGGCGTGTGTGCCTGCACGTGTGCATGTGGGTGTGTGTTCACACGATGTCAGAGGAATTAAAGGGTGTTAACCTTCACATGAATTAAGGGCATTAAGTTATTTCTGAAATATTTATATGGTAATCAGAAACTGAGAGTCTGCCAAAGCAAATGACATCCCTGAGTTTGACAGCAGTCAGAGAAGGAAAATCCATCTTCCTCTCAGGAGGGGAATGGTAGTGAGGGAAAAACCCCTGTCAATTGCTGTGATTAATCTGACAAATGGGACTCTCAGAGAAGTGTGTCACTGTCATACACAGACACCACACCCTGAATTTCACCACGAGAGCAGTCACATGTAGTTGAGTGTTTTTCTCACCAAAACACAAAAGCATCTGACAGCCCATTCTGAAACTACAGTGGTGTCTCTCCAATTAAATTAGTTACCAAAACCACAAAAATTGACTCGGTAACAGGTTTCTGAAAGTTTTCTTAATTTTTAAAAAACTTATATGTAAAAAAAAAAAAAAGCATGCAAGAAGACTAACAAGTAGAAGGGTTATGTATTATTTTTATTATTTTATTTGTTCTCTCCCTTCTCAAATGTGACTATGTCACATTTACAAGATGTAAAAAGCTTTAAAATTTAGTACTACAATTTTTGTTGGTGCTATTCCTTTCTTATTGCAATACCTATAAAACTGTACTGGATGTTATCTGCACTTATTTGGTGCTTAGAATTATTAGATTTTGAATTCTATAGATGAACATTCTTCTCATTTTCCTCTATTAAAAGTTATTCATTAGATTGTTCCTTCAGTTTAAAGAAGTAATTTGAAAATCACACATTTGGAGTGGCCAAACTATCCCACTGGGTATTTATTTGAAAAAGTGAACCGACAATAAAGCTCAAGTTTATTACCTACAACAAGATTAGCTGACAGTCCGAGGTAATTAAATGTGGAGTAAATGCTTAAATAATTAGATAAATGTCTGTCTTGTGGTAGTGAAATACCCCTCCTAAGATAAACTCCTGATGTGTGAAAAACTGCTAATTATTCTCCCAGTCACCCGCATCATCCTGCACAGGACGGGGAGCCAAGAAGGGCAATGTGCTCCCCACGTGTGCAAGGCATCCTACCGGCAAAGGCAGCTCCACAGCTAACACACAGTCTTCCTCCAGCCTCCATGCAACCTGGGCCTGCCAGGGAGCCAGCCCCCTCCCACGTCTGGTCTGGAGCTACACAACAGTGAGGTTTCCTCAAAACGTGCAACTTTACACCCCAAGCAGATGTAAGCTGTTATTCTAAAATGTTTTATAGTTGAAGAAAATGAATAGCTACACTCAGAGGACTTATATTCCAAAACACAACATACCCACTTTATTGCACCAAAAGTTAGAAAATGGCTCACTGTTGTGACCTGTTTAAGGCCTCCATTTAAGCTGTTTTGTTTGAATAAGGTTGTTAAGACCCCGGGCACTAATAAGTGAGCAGCAGTAAACCCAGCTAAGAGGCAGAGGTGGGGGGAAACCTGCTAAAATTCAACACAGATTCCACTTAGTAATAAAAACTCTGATAATTCAATGTGGCCGAGACAGACAAAACGAACCTGGGTGTGGCAGACAGGGGAAGGAGGTAGGGAGGTGCTGGGCATCACTAGCGACATGAACAATGCACAGAACCGCATTATGACCCTGTTTTGCCCATCATGAAGTACTGCACAAGAATGATCCTCAAAGTCGGTCAATGCTTCTAAACCCGTGCACTTACAATACACGTCTGTAACTGCCCGGTCCTTTACCAAATACTGAGTGACATGTAAAAACGTAACTGAGGGGGAGATGAAGGTATGAATTCTCAGTTATCAGTCAGTTCTAAAACTCTGTTTTTAAATGGAATGATCGCATTGGGTACCAACACATTCTTTTAATTATTTTAAGTAAATAAAGAAGACTTGATTTCAAGCTGCAATGAACAACACTATGAGTTTTCTAGAAAGTCTAAGGAACAAGAAAAAGTATTTTAAAAGCTGTGAAAGCTATCACATCTGGCAGAAATAACCAAGAACTCTCCAGCAATAAAGTTTCAAACCTCTACTCATCAAAAGGCACTGTTAAGAAACCCCGATGGCATATTTCACATCCATTCTAAAATTCATATGGAATTTCAAGGAACCCTTGATACCCAAAACAATCTTGTAAAAAAAGAATAAACTGGAGGTCTCATATTTGCTGATTCCAAAAGCTAACAGAAAATTCCAATGAGCAAAAAAGTATTGGAGTGGCATCAACAGATATACCTATCAGAGAGCCCAGACGAACAACCTTATATAGAATGCCAAACAATTTTCAACAAGACTTCCAAGACCATCCCATGGAGAAATGGTGTTCAAATAACTGGGTATCAACATGCAAAACAATGAAGCTGGAGCTTTACTTCACATCCTATACAGAAATAAAGTCCGATCGAAGAAACGACCTAAAGACCTGACCTAAAATCGTAAAACTCTTAGAAGAAAATAAAGGGGAAAAATCTTAGTGGCTTTCAATTTGGCAATGACTGTGACACCAAAAATATACACAACAAAAGCAAAAATATACAGAGCTTCATCAAAATTATAAACTTATGTACATCAATGAACACAAGCAACAGATTATAAAAAAAACCTACAAATCACTTATCTGATAATGGGTTAATACTCAGAATGTATATAGAACTCAGCAACAATAAAACATCCTGAATTTTAAAAAGGCAAAGGATTTGAATAGACACATCTCCAGAGGAGCTATGAAAATAGCTGAGAAACAGGAAAAGATGCTCCACATCACTAATCATTGTAAAAATGCAAATCAAAACCACAATGAGACATCACCTTTCACCATTAGGATGATCACCATGCAAAAAAATCAGAAAATAACAAGTACTGGGAAGTATATAAAGAACCTATAACCCTCGTCCACTGTTGGTGGAAAAATAGCACAGTCAGTTGGAAAAAAGCATGGCTGTTTCTCAAAAAATTAAATACAAATTTACTATATTATCCAGTATTTCCACCTCTAAGATATACACAAAACAAAACTGGAACAAAATATTTGCAAAACATGTTATCTCACAAAAAAAGTTGAACTCACAATATACAGAGAACTTTTGAAACTCAATAATTTAAAAAACCAGTAACTCAGTTTTTAAAATGTGTAACATGCTTGAACAAGTACTTCATAAACGAAAATATAGAAATCACCAATATAAGTACTTGAAAAGATATTTCAACATCATTTGTCACCATGAAATGGTAAATAAAATCCAGTGAAAAAACAATTTGTTAGTTCCTAAAAATGTTAACTAAATGACTGAGCAATTCCACTCCTAGGTATACAGGCAAAATAACTGAAAACAGACTCCAACAGCTACTTACACATCAATTTCATTATAGCAAGTCACAAAACCCTAATAACTCAAGGCTATCAACAGAAAACATGCTATACAATCCGAAAGTCCAAAATCTGAAATGATCCAAAATCCACAACCTTTTGAACACTGACATGATGCCACAAGTAGAAAATTCCACACCTGACTCCACCAAACAGGGAGCAGTGAAAACACAGGTGCGCTAGAAATGCTGCATAAAATTACCTTCAGGCTGTGTGCATAAGGTATACGTGAAACATAAATGAATTCTGTGTTTAGACTTGGGTTTCATCCCCAAGATGTGTCATTCTTTATATGCAAATAGTCCCAATTCTGAAATCTAAAACATTTCTGGTCCCAAGCATTTCATATTAAGTATATTCAACCTATACATACATTTGATGGAATATGATTCAGCTATAGAAAGAATGAAGCTCTGATACATGCTATCATATGGATGAACCCTAAAAACATCACACCAGGTAAAATAAGACAAACTCAAAGGGACGAATATAAGTGAGCACTTACATGAAACACCTGGATTAGACCAATTCATAACAGCAGCAACTTGGTTAGAGGTTACAAGGACTGGAGGGGGAACAGAGTGAGGAGCTACTGCTTCACAAATACAGAGACTCTGTTTAGGTGATGAAAAGGTTTTGAAAATACGTAACAGTGATGGGTGCAAAATCTACAAATGGAATTTACAATACTAAATTATACTTGTTAAATTGTTAAAATTGGGCTGGCGCTCTGGCACAGTAGGTTAACGCCCTGGCCTGAAGCACCAGCATCCCATATGGGCGCCAGTTCAAGACCTGGCTGTTCCACTTCCAATCCAGCTCTCTGCTATGGTCTGGGAAAGCAGTAGAAGATGGCCCAAGTCCTTGGGCCCCTGCACCCATGTGGGATATCCGGAAGAAGCACCTGGCTTCGGATCAGCGCAGCTCTGGGCACTGTGGCCAATTGGGGAGTGAACCATCGGATAGAAGATCAATCTGTCTCTCTCTCTGCCTCTACTCTCTCTGTGTAACTCTTTCAACTAAATAAATACATCTTTAAAAAAATTGGTAAAATGGCAAATGCTGTATTTATCTTACAACAATTTAAAAGGTATTAAAAAAAAAAAAAGCTACACTTGAGGTGCTATTATCCACTAAAATGGCTGAAACAAAAAACACTGACAGGGCCAGCACTGTGTTGCAGTGGGTAAAGTCACCACCTACAGTGCCGGCATCCCATATGGGTGCAGTTTGAATCCTGGCTGTTCCACTTCCAATCCAGCTCTCTGCTATTCCCTAGGAAAGCAGTAGAAGAGGGCCCAACACTTAGGCCCCTGCACCCAAATGGGAGACCTGTAGGAAGCTCCTGGCTCCTGGCTTCAGATCAATGCAGCTTAAGCCTTTGTGGCCATCTAGGGAGTGATTCAGCAGATGGAAGACCTCTCTCTCTGCCTCTGCCTTTCAAATAAACAAATAAATTAAAAATATATATATAGATCTCAGCATTTCATCTCTCTGCTAAAACCTTCAAACGGTACCCCATTTGTGTTCTAACAAAGCTTTCAGCTGGCTAGGCCTTGCTGGCTTTAGGTTCTCCCTGCATTCAGATACCTGCTCATGCCTCTGACCCTGTGCCTTATTCTCCACCAGTCCTGCAACAGCCATACCAGTCATCTCTCCGTTCTCTGAACTCATCCACTGCATTCCAGCTACAGGGCCGTTGCCAGCGCCAGTCCCTCTGCTTAGAATAGCCTTGCCATTGGTTTATTTTTTTTTCCCCCAAAGGAACCTTTTATTTAACGAGTACAAATTTCCTAAGTATAGCTTTAGGAATATAGTGATTCTTCCCAGCCTATCTACTCCCCCAGCCCACCTCCTCCTCCTCCTTCCATTCCCTGTCCCATTCTCCATTAAGATTCATTTTCAATTAACTTTATACATAGAAAACCAACTTTATAATAAGTAAAGATTTCAACAATTCTCACACACACAAACACAAAACCTGTTTGAGAACAAGTGTTACAGTTAATTCTCATAACACAACTCATTGAGGACAGAGGTCCTGCATGGGAAATGCACAGTGACTCCTGTTGTTAATTTAACAATTAACTCTCTGATGTATGTCTGTGATCACCCGAGGCTCTTTACGCAAGCTGCCAAGGCTATGGAAGCCTTTTGAATCCACAATCTCTATCATTTTTTAGACAAGGCCATAAGCAGAGTGGAAGTTTTCTCTTCCCTTCAGAGGAAAGTACATCCTTCTTTAATGGCCACTTCTTTCCAATGTGGTCTCACTCACAGAGATCTCTGTCTCTCTCTCATTCTCTCTGCCTCTCTGTAATTCCGCCTTTCAACTAAATAAATATACCTTAAAAAAAAAGAAAACACTGAAAAACACCAGTGAGGAAAGCAGCAATCACCACTTGTACTTTGTTGGTGAGAACTAAAAACGGAACACTCACTTTCTTTTAAGATTTATTTATTTATTTACTTGAAAGTCAGAGTTACACAGAGAGGGAAGGAGAGGCACAGAGAGAGAGAGAGAGAGAGAGAGAGAGAGAGAGAGGTCGGTCTTCCACCTGCTGGTCTACTCCCCAATCAGCTGCAAAAGCCGGAGCTGTGCCGATCCGAAGCCAGGAGCCAGGAGCTTCTTCCGGGTCTCCCAAGTGGGTGCAGGGGCCCAAGGACCTGGGCCATCCTCCACTGCCTTCCCAGGCCACAGCAGAGAGCTGGATGGGAAGCGGAGCAGCCGGGATTCAAACTGGCGCCCACATGGGATGCCGGCACTGCAAGTGGCGGCTTTACCCAGTATGCCACAGAGCCGGTCCCAAACACTCATTTTCAAAATAGTGCATGTTGAGATTTTATTTGAACCAGAAATTTTACTTCCAGGAATTTATCTAAGCTATGACAATGCAGGTTCACAAAAAGATCTGCACATGAGCATAATGACAACTGTACCCATAACAGCTAATGTCCATTAAAAGGGGAAGGATATCCAAACAGTGCTATATTCATACCAAGGGGTGTTATTAATGGAAAGCATTACTGATGCAGACTCCAACACTGATGATCCCAGACAAATTATGTCAAGCACAAGAAATCAGACACAAAAAGCATTCATACCACATGACTCTATGTATACAGTAATTTTTTGAAAGGCAAAAATAACCTGAGTGGGCAGAAGAGGATAGGGAATGAGAGAACAGTGTAGGGATTTGGAAACATTCAATATCACAACAGGTTTTGGAGTACCTGGATTCGATTCCTAGTGTCTAACTTCAGCTTCTTGCCAATGAAGGTTCTGGGAGGCAGGTAATGGCTCAAGTAATTGGGTGCCTGCTACCAACATGGGAGACCAGCAGATGGGGGCACTCTCTCTCTCATATGAAATAATCAAAAAAATTTAAAGTGTGCATATATGATTTGTGTTTTCATTGCATATAATACATGCTATGGAAATATACTTGTGACCCAGGTGAGGAGTGGGTGGAGGTACACATGAAATAAAAGTGGCAGAATATTAGTGACTGCTGCAGCTTGGTGACAGATACTTCAGGGATCACTATACGATCTTGTTTATTTTATGCATGTTTGAAATTTTCCATAAAAAGTAAGCAGACGAGTAAAACATTATTAAGGTACACACAAGTGTAGCTAAAGCTAACTGCTATTAACAGCTTGGGATCTGCCTTTTCATTTATCTTCACACAAATTTGCTTTGAGGGTTTTGGTTTTTATTTTATTTGATATCAGAATATAAATAGCTCCAATTTTTAATTTTTGTCCTAAACAATGTCTTAGACATAATCCATGCTGATTTATATAGGTCTGTCATTCTTTTTGACCAAAGTACAATATTTCATGATACTTAACTACAGTGATGGCCTGTTTCCAATTTTTTCCCTCATGAAACATTATTCTGTTAATCATTTCTAATGCAGGGCATTTTAGATACATAATTTATGATTTCTGAACATACCTAAAAAATAACATGGTGAGCTAAGGCCTAACAGTAACGCCTCCTTAGCACAAGTAGCCCTAGAAAATGCCCAATGTTGACATTCACGTTTATGAAGACACAAATCAATCTTTTAGGTATCAACTTTAACTTAACAAATCAGTCACAATGAAAAAAATCACAAAATCACACTGGTTTTTATACTTCAAGCAAACACAGCATTCAATATTAACTGACCCCTAGCTAATGTTCCACACTTGCTGTAAGACTTAATCCTACATGCAGGATTCTGTACGCAGTATAATCATGGTGTCAAGAATGACCAACATGTTTGTCATTTAGCAGAATGTAAACATGATGTTATAAGCTATACCTACCTAAAAACAAAGCAAAACAAAAAAACTTTTTAAAAGAAAGCTCCTTTTGTTAGGTGGGATTCTGAAGAAAAAAAACTAAAAACACTGGGAAAAGGTTTTTTAAAAATATACTAATAAACACTTATGAGTATATACATACACCCACATACACACTGATTCCTTTGGTCATCCTTTTATTCTTCATAAACTTCCTGGAATGAAATGTGGATCACCTTACAATTTTTCAATAAGCACTAAGCAATTAGGATAGTCCTTGCTAATAAAACCTGAGAATGGCTTATGTATACGCAGCACATGAGGAAGCTCATTTTTGGCTCCTCACACAGTCCTTTCCAGCAGGTGCAGCAGGGTTGATTTACGTTCTTATCTAAGAGGACAGCCAGAGTAACGGAGGAGGGGACAGAGATTCCGAAATTTCCCAAGTACAACCCCTGTCACGATGTAAAAACTCTAGACAATCAGGACCCACACATTATCTCAGGGAATGTGTGCACAGCTTTAACCCCTTACAAAACACATTCAAGTTGTCTTGAGATTTGCTTCCTGCAGTTGAGAATGTTATTAGCATGTACAGTTCCACTGTCTTTCCTGTCTACAATTCCTTCCTTCCCTGCCAGAGAGAGATTTTAGTATGTCTTTATTCCGAAGCAACAAAGAGGGGAGAGAGAAATGAGGAACCAACCCATCAATAAATTCCACCGAAGTAAATGATCTTATATGCTAAGCTACCAAATGTCCTTGCTAACAAAGGCAAAGGTTCATTTGTCCAGGTTTCTCAATCAGTTTTCCTGGGTATAAAGATGTGAGACATACAAATCCTCATCTAATATTGACATCATTTGTATAGATACATCCAGTGTGCAATTACAAAAATTACAATTTGTAAAGAGTCAAGAAGGATAAAAATAGGCCTGTTGGGTGGTTAGGCTCTGGGGGTAGCTCCCAACCAGTCTGCCTGCCTTCCTTCTTCAACACCAATCTCAACATCCCCAAAACACTCTGGTGCTATTCAAGCACCTTGGAAAGCAGTCCCATGGATGTCAACTGATGGGAAGGCTAAGTAGGAGTAAAGCCCTGACCAGCTCACAGAGTGGTGTAGTCAGGAAAAGAGGAAGAGCCGGCGAAAAGAAGTAGCAAAGACAGCAGGTTTGACACGAGGAGGCAGGTGGAGGTGTGTGGTCTCCTCCTCACCACATCCAGCAACTTGCGTAACAGAACACATAATAAATATTTAGTACATGAATGCATGGAGGAAAGGGACAGGAAGATGAGAAGGGAGGCGGTGAGGCTAGTTGGCAGAGCTGAGACAGAAGCCAAGTCTTACGGCTCATAGTCCTAGGTACGCTCTTTCTCTTCATCAAATACTGATTTATAAACATCTGTTACAGCAGAATATTAAGAAAACTGAGTATCAATTATATAAAAAGGGGGTATAATACAAAAATAGAACTCATTCACTGTAGCTATCTGTTAAGCCAACAAACCACATAAATATGCAGATTTACAATCCCAGAAAATACCAGCTTAGGAAAAACACTCCTAACTGCTCCTGTAATCAACTCAATTTCTGACAACAGATTTAAAGTTCAAGCGTTGAGCTTTATAAAAAAAATCTGCTTTGTATACTGAGAGAGAAACCATGTTTCCAGAAGAGTAACACTGTAGAGGTTAGGGCACAGACAAGTGAGTAACAAACTGCCACAAGACACCACCATCAATGTTCTGTTGTCCCTTGAGCTGTGATGTGTGTTGGGACCTATTACATACAATCAGAACACTCTACCACAAGTCATCAGTGTGTGACCTAATTACAATATACTTCATTCCTATCAGCCAACTAAAAGATGACTCAGGAGAGCCAGGAGATAGACTTGAGGGTCGGATACACGTTTTAAAGGAGGTAGGAAAAATGACTATTAATTACTAGAAGGAGAAAGAAGAAACTAAGTCAGATCTTACCAGCTTTGTTACATTGACAAACCACCTTCAAATAGAAGGAAACACATCAAACTTGTGCTTCCCAGTTACAAAGCATGACAGCTACAGATCAGCGATGGCTGCACTCAAGGCTTCAGCTTTTGCTCCAGGATCCCAAGATTCATTCAGGAAAAACAGACACCCTCCTCCCCTTTTTTTGAGATTTTAAAATACTTACTAAAATCAAGGCCTCCAGCCAGAGCAGCATGAAAGAGGAAGGAACCCAAAAAAGCCTCATAGCATTCGGGTTTTTAAGTACAATCTTGGGGACCAAACTGTCAATCAACAAGGTGGAGATGAACTCAACAAAAGACCTGATTTACAATTCGTCATCCTGTCTGGCCTGCTGATGGTGGATAGGTAACCTGTTTTCACAATAACCTATGATCTTAGGAAGAGCTCCTTTGCTATTCTCATGGAAACTTTAGAGAAGGAAGGAGGGTGGCCTGTTTGTTCTTGCTAAAGATAACATTTTGGGGGAAGGAAGCAAATATTTTACACTCCAAATTCCACTGGGATCTCCTGACTACCTAATAACCCATCTGGCTCCTCACATTCCCACCTTCTGAAGATGGAAACCCTAACATCTGTTAGGGGGAACTGGACGATGATCACTCTGGCTGCTTCATACTGAAAAGGGGCGAGACAGACCTATTTGTAACACATCATTCTCAAGAGAAAAGGTAGATGCAAGAGGGTCAACACAAACTTGTGACACTCTTTCAAGGTCCCATTCAGGACTGGCACACTGCACTTCCACTCAGATTCCATCAGCCAAAACCAGTCAGGACACCAAACCCACTTTAAGACAAGGAGGCACTAGATATCATATAAAAGAGGCAAGGAATGGAGCCATTGCTGTGGCACAGTAGGTTAATCTTCCACCTGTGGGCACCAGCATCCCATATGGGTACTGGTTCTAGTCCTGGCTGCTCCTCTTCCAGTCCAGCTCTCTGCTATGGCCTGGAAAAGCATTAGAAGATGGCCCAAGAATTTGGGCCCCTGCACCCACGTGAGACACCTGAAGGAAGCTCCTGGCTCCTGATTTTTAATCAATGCAGCTCCGGCCATTGCGGCCACTTGGGGAGTGAACCAGCAGATAGAAGACCCTTCTTTCTTGCTGTCTGTAACTCTACTTCTCAAATAACTTAAAGGGGGGAGGGGAGGGGCAAGGAAGTCTAATCAATTCTGTCACAGGGAAAGAAGCCAAGAGCTGAGAATAACAATATAATCTACGCCCTCTCCCCATGCCTACTGCTTTTCTCTCTATTTTGTAAGTCTAAGTAATAAGAGAGAAAACCCAAAAAGACTCCAGGCAAATGATAATAAACTCACCTCTGTTTACTTCCACTGCCATTTCCAATCTCCCTGTTTCAACAGACCATTGGCCTGGAGCCTGCAGACGGCTAATGGAGGTGAAGGCTTGTGTCTTCTCAGAGGAGGGAAGCAAAGTGTGGGTTTCATTTTCTAGGATTTGAGTGAGGGCTGGAGACCAGCTCTTGGATCCCTGGCTGTTAATGATTCAAGGGAAAGCCTGGCCCAGGGTAATCTGTTGACCCTCGGGTAGGGAACAGAGGAGCAGCATAATTCTACCTTCTTGAATCACTAGAAGCCAAGTCCAGACCTGGGTCCTCATGAACTGACAAAGAAAACACGACAGCATGTGAGCAGGCTGAGCGTTCACAAAGCCAGGACAAAGGGAGTCAGCCCCAAATCAGACAGAGCTGCTTGAAGATGGAGGTCAATCTGGGTCACAATCGAAGTCAGAGATTCAACCACAGCAGCAAAAAGCTCTCTCATAACTAAAAATCACGATTTCATAAATAAACCATACAGTAGGTTCACTGAAATGAACAGTGGATCATGGCAAAGATTCAAATTTGTGGTATGGAAGATCAAACAGCTAAAAGCAGCACGACAGTAATAATGGCATGTGAGATGCACAAAGGTCCCAGCAGAAGAAGCCCCACAGACAGAGGAGAAACAAGTATAACCCAAGTAACAGCACGATTTCCTTGAGCCAAGGACAGACCTCAGTCTGCACACTAACGGGGCTCATTGCATTCTACACACAGACCTAGGCACCTACTAAACTGCTGAACTGTTTAAGAAAAAAAACTTACAAGCTTGCAGGTCAAGAAAACGTATTACTTACAGAGGCACCAGATTTCAAACCGCACCACTGGGAGTTATAGGAACGGTGCAGTCAGACTACTATGAGAGGAATGACAATCTCCAATCACTACACCCAACACCTCTCAGGGAAAAAAGATGTATACGGAAACTTAGAAAACCTACCACCCACAAACCATATACAGGAAATTATCTGAGAAGGAACTGATAAAAGCACAAATCAATTACAACAGAGATCTGTGGGCAAAATTATGAGAGAACAGTAGTAAGAAATAAATCTTGTCTATGCACGTACTTCCTTTCCCAACTTTAAAATCAATTAAGAATAATGACGGCCAGCACATTGGCTCACTTGGCTAATCCTCCACCTTCAGTGCCGGCACCTCAGGTTCTAGTCTTGGTTGGGGTGCTGGTTCTGTCCCGGTTGCTCCTCTTCCAGTCCAGCTCTCTGCTGTGGCCCAGGAAGGCAGTGGAGGATGGCCCAAGTGCTTGGGCCCTGCACCTGCATGGGAGACCAGGAGGAAGCACCTGGCTCCTTGCTCCAGATTGGTGCAGCACACCGGCCGCAGCAGCCATTTCGGGGGTGAACCAATGGAAGGAAGACCTTTGTCTCTGTCTCTCTCTCTCACTGTCTAACTCTGCCTGTCAAAAAAAAAAAAAAAAAAAGTAATAATAATAATGGCAAACCCTCAGTGCTATCTATACACCTGGCATGTTTGACATACTTTATGTACTTTACAAATTATAATATGACAAATTCAAATAAAACTTTAAAAAATTAACCTGCATATATACTGCACTGTAACAAAAGCTGGCCAACAGAAGATAATATAGTACATCACCTGGTCATAGGGTAATCTGCTTTTAAAACTATGTTCTAAGGAAATGTTGCTACTCTCTTAAAACATATTAAATGGTGCCACTGAGACAGTAAGTGGTAAGTTAAGGATACAAGCTTAAATGTAAATGATTATAAAAGAATACCTTATAATGAGAAACAGGGCTTTACTGCTAACTAAATCACTTTCAAAACACAATTTTTGTTGATTAAAGCATATATAGTACTCCTGGGGGCCAGCACTGTGGTACAGTGCTGGCATCTCATCTGGGCACCAGTTCAAGTCTTGGCTGGTCCAAATCTGATCCAGCTCCCTGCAAATGTGCCTTGGAAAGCAGCAGAGGATGGCCTGATCCCTTTGAGCCTTGCATCCATGTGGGAGACCTTCAGAATGGCCCAGCTTAGGCCATTACAGCCATTTGGGGAGTGAATCAGTGGATGGAAGATCTCTCTCTGTGTCTCTCCTTCTCTCTCTACGTAACTCGGCCTTTCAAATAAATAAATCTTTTTTAAAATAATGTATAATGCCTCTATAATGATGCTTTTTCTATTTCTTGAATACTGAGGGCGTTTATAAGGCAAAGTCACGTAACAGGGGTTTGAGCAGCCACGGATGAATGAAGTACTGTTAAACAGGAACCAAAAGGGTCAGAGGGCAAATCTTTTCACTCCCCAGCAGTAAAGGAAACAGGGTAACAACTGCCATCTGAAAACATGTGACCTGGGTGGGCAATCTATAAACCACAGCCTGGGGGCCAGCATGGTGGTGTAGCGGGTAAGGCTGCCGCCTGCAGTGCCGGTATCCCATGTGGATGCCTGTTCAAGTCCCGGCTGCTCCACTTCCGATCTAGCTCTCTGCTATGGCCTGGGAAAGCAGTGGAAAATGGCCCTGATCCTTGGGCTCCGGCACCCGCATGGGAGACCTGGAAGAAGTTCCTGGCTCCTGACTTCGTACCAGCACAGCTCTGACTATCACGGCCAACTGAGGAGTAAACCAGCAGATGTAAGACCCCCCCCACCCCCCGCTGCCTCTCCTCCTCTCTCTGTAAAACTCTGACTTTCAAGTAAATAAAAAAATCTTTAAAAAAATAAATACATAAACCACAGCCAGTCTCCCACCTATGTGAGTGATACATCAGCACCAAGTGCCCTAAGTTTAAGACTGTGAATGAGCCACATAGAAGCAGCTTTCTATATTACATAAAATTACAGAGAGAAAATGGTTAAATCAAAAGAGAAAGTAAGACTTCTGTTATGAAATAACCTGTTCTTTGAATTTGCATTTTAATAGGACTTTTCATGCAATTACAGCAAGACTGCAACATCATCACAATTCTACGAAAAATCGACATACTTAAAACAACACACATTCCATTTCAGCTTTCAAATCAGGCCCACTTCCACCAATCCTATGACTCCAACTGCCATTTATCTATGATTCCTTCTCTCAGGATCCAGAAAAGCAATCCAAAGTGATGTGAAAACCAGAAACCAGAAACAAATGGCAGAGAAAACAGCAACATACTGGAAAGCTGTAAAAAATTCAGACACTTCAAGTATTTAAAAACCAATTTGCTGAAAAAAATTTAATGGCCTTTTAAGAAAATGCAACTTCAAAGTGAAAAAGAACAGCATTTGTTTGTCATTTACCGACTTCCTACAAGAGCCAAAGCCTTATGGGAAGCCAAGACACTGTTGTAAAAAATGACCTCAATGAAAGATCCCAGTGGAAAGAAGGGGCCACCAAAGAAGGAGGTACCTTTCTCTGAAGGAAGAGGAAAACTTCCACTTTGATTACGGCCTTGTTTAAGAAATGATGGAGTTTGTGAACTCAAGAAGCTTCCATAGCCTTGGCAGTTCATGACAAGAGCCTCGGGTGATCACTGATGTCATCAATAAGAGTGTCAATTGTTAAATCAACAACAGGAGTCACTGTGAACTTGCTCCCCATGTAGGACCTCTGTCCTTAATGTGTTGTACTGTCGGAATTAACGGTAAAACTAGTCTTCAAACAGTACTTTATACTTTGTATGTCTCTGTGGATGCAAACTGTTGAAATCTTTACTTACTATAAAGTTGACCTTCTGTAAATAAAGATAATTAAAAATAAATCTTAATGAAGAATGGGATGGAAGAGGGAGTAAGAGGTGGGATGGTTGTGGAGGGCGAGTATGGGAGAAAAGAAGAGCTATAATCCAAAAGTTGTACTTACGAAATGTATATTTATTGAATAAAAGCCTTCTATTAAAAAAAAAAAAAGAGCCAAAGCCTTACGGTGGATGTGAAGGTGAATTGGTAGGTTCACAACACTTCAAGTCTACGAGCACTGATGCAGAAAAGGCAGTGAAGATAGTTACCGCGACAAGTACGTCCTCAAGGTAAAAACACTGAGCAACAGTACCTCAGGCACCTTCACTGCTATGTGCAATACAGGATCAGTGGGTGTTCAGGAAGGACACCTAGGCAGGGCAGACCCCTACCACAGGACACCATCAGACGTTCTGAGGATCACTCAGACAGAGCAGGAGCCAGAAAGGGACACAAGCAGAGGGGTGCTTTAGGAAAAGTTACTCCTAGGGGTACCGCCACAGTCTGCAGGTGCACGAGAGAAGGGGACAGAAGCAGCTGCTACAGGCATTTCAGAGGAACAGGTAGTGGGATTTTGGCAATAAATGTACAGGCTGAAAGAGAAGTCAAAAATGAGCACAGCAGCATACTCGATCCACCACCGGAAGGACCATGGGTTTGACAATTGCACATCCTATTAAACAGGACCTGTGACCTGGACAGCCTTGTCTCCTAACCCACAAAGTAAAATTATTACACACCAAGACCTTGCAACATTAACATTTTGCCATTCTAAGGATACAAGGCCTGACATTCTGTTGGCTGTGCACATTCTAGTACAAGGTACTAGATGTGCTACTGAAATAATGGATATTCCACATATCTGTGGAATCACAGAAACTTCAGAAAACAATTTTATGTGGCATGCTGGTGATTATTTTTAGTTTAACTGCTTTCTGTGTGTAGTATGATTATTGGAAAGAGCAAAGGCTATGATGCCAAGCACACCCTTATCAGAAACCAGATCTGCCAAATGGCCCTGGACAAGTTACTACCTGTGCTGGAAATCTCAGTATTTAATCTATAAACAAGAGGTACTAAATGGGAAAATTCAAAACAATGAAGAGCTAGGCACCATATTTGGCTGGTACTGTCTCTATAGATGGTTCTACAGACTACACTGAGGTTTTTATTTTCCAATTTTCCTTCACTGCTGCTATGATGTTTTATTAAAAATTATAAAATGGAGGTCTGCCATTGTGGCTGAGTAGGTTAAGCTACCACACACAACACCATAATCCATGAGCACTGGTTCAAATCTTATGTGCTCCAATTCCAATCCAACTCTCTGATAATGTGCCTGGGAAAGCAGCAGAACATGGTCCAAGTTCTTGGGCCCCTACCACTCATGTGGCAGACTAGGAGCTCCTGGCTTTGGCTTGGCCCGGTCCTGGCTGTTGCAGCCACTGGGGGAGAGAACCAGTAGATGGAAGACCTCTATTCCTCTCTGTCTTTCCTCCTCTCTGTCACTTTTCTTTTCTTTTCTAAGAATTATTTTTATTGACTTAAAAGACAGAGTTACAGAGAGGCAGAGCCAGAGAGAGTGAGAGGTCCTCCATTCCACTGATTCACTCCCCAAACGACTGCAACAGCCAGAGCTGAGCCAATCTGAAGCCAGGAGCCAGGAGCCAGGAGCCTCCTCTGGATCTCCCACGCAGGTGCAGGGGCCCAAAGACTTGGGCCATCCTCCACTGCTTCCCAGGCCATAGCAGAGAGCCAGATCAGAAGAGGAGCAGTCGGGACTAGAACCAGTTACCATATGGGATGCCAGTGCTGCAGGCAGGGGCTTTAACTCAGTATGCCACAACGCCGGCCCCTATAACACTATCTTTCAAATAAATATTTTTTTAAAGTGGGGGGAGGGGGTATTTCACTTGCATAATCTGTAGCATTTACAGATTTCTGTTATATTGGACATTTCACTAAACATTATAAGATTCACAAAGGGGCTGGCACTGTGGTACAGTGGGTTAAACTACTACATCTGATGCCAGCATCCCACATGGGTACCAGTTTGAGTTCCAATTGCTCCACTTGCCATCCAGCTCCCTGCTAATGTGCCTAGAGAAGCAGCAGAAAATGGCTCAAGTCATTGGGTCCTTAGACCCATGTAAGAGACCCAGATGAAGCTCCTGACTCCTGGCTTTGACCAGCTGTTGCAGCCATTTGGAGAGCAAATCAAAAGATGAAAGATATCTACCTCCCTCTCTTGCTATAACTCTGCCATACAAATAAATAATATAAATCCAAAAAAAAAAAAAATCACAAAGATGCTGGCTAACCCGAACACATTATTTATTTATTTATTTATTTTATTATTGTTGACAGGCAGAGTGGACAGTGAGAGAGAGAGAGACAGAGAGAAAGGTCTTCCTTTTGCCCTTGGTTCACCCTCCAATGGCCGCCGCGGCCGGTGCAATGCGGACGGCGCATCGTGCTGATCCGAAGCCAGGAGCCAGGTACTTATCCTGGTCTCCCATGGGGTGCAGGGCCCAAGCACTTGGGCCATCCTCCACTGCACTCCCTGGCCACAGCAGAGAGCTGGCCTGGAAGAGGGGCAACCGGGACAGAATCCGGCGCCCCGACCGGGATTAGAACCCGGTGTGCCGGCACCGCAGGCAGCGGATTAGCCTAGTGAGCCGTGGTGCCGGCTACACTTTTTTATTTTTTAAAGATTTATTTTATTTATTTGAAAGGCAGAGTTATTTAGAGAGGGTGAGACAGCGAGAGAGAGAATCTTCCATCTACTGGTTCATTCCCCAAATGGCAGCAACGTCCAGGGCTGGCCCAGGTGAAAACCAGGAGCCAGCAGCTTCTTTCCAGTTTCCCATGTGGGCGCAAAGGCCCAAGCACCCGGGCCGTCCTCTGCTGCTTTCCCAGGCTCATCAGCAGGAAGCTGGATCGGAAGCAGAGCAGCCAGGACTGGAACCAGCACCGATATGAGATGCCGGTGCAGCAGGCAGCAGCTTAACCTACGATGTCACAACACCGGCTCCCCTAGCATATATTTTTTTAATCCATCTGAAATTTCTTTCTCTGACCCAGACAGTTCTTTGGCTCCTGATCCCTTGTTCAACTATCCACTCAGTAGCTACACTTACCTTTCTCGCAGGAAGCTCAAAGAAACTAAGTTTCTTCCACACTCTGTCTCAGGTCTAACACCCCAGCTGCAAAGCCTGTGTTCCTACTGTGTTCCCAAAGCTGGAACAGCTCTGCAGGGATGTTCCACACACAGCCTCCCTGTCCTTGTCAACTAGTTAACTACCTTTCACAGCCGGCAGTCCTGCCTTCAGGAGAACCAGATTTGGTGGCCTGCTCAGATATTCTCGTAACATCCGTTTCACCCACCACGCTGTGAGTAAGGCAAGAGCGATGGGCAGGGTCCTTACTTAGCTTGTTAACTGATGTTTCTCCCATACACAGCATCTTCTATATACGTAAAACTAAGTGCAGGTCTGTAAACGAATCCATGAATTATCAACCTATCCAGCCATCCAGCCACCCACCAACCATGAAACCTCATTTATCTGACCAACAGGACAGCTCTGCATCACCTCACCTTTCCTGAGAATTTTTATCTTTTATCCTAGTGATCTTTTTTGAGTTGAAAACACGCCTTTAGGCTCCCACAAACGGTGACTGTATAAATACTCTGGAAGAAATGCTTGTACTCAAACTGGAAACATCAAGATAAGGCAGTGGGTTGAGGCAATACTACAGCATATAGAAAACGATAAAACTGAGATGAAAGGGAAAGTGGGAAGCAAATTAGTAAAATGAGTAGTGATACACAGTGAAGAAAGCACTCAAGTCGGACCAGCATTTTCATAAATTTCTCATAAATGGACATTAACGTTTAGGATATCTGGTCTTGTGGACACGACCTTGTACACTAAGGTTTGGGGTCAACTCGGCACAGAAAAGATCGAAGCAACAGGCAGACCTGTGAGGCTTCCAAGGGCCCTGCCTTTAAGATGTTCTCAAGTTGCTGCCTGAAAGGAACACGGAAGAGTGACCTACAGCGGCCTGTCTGCCCGCCTGTGGGCTTTATCTCATTTTAGGCGTATCCTTAATAAACACTCAGACACGTTTGTTGTAATGCAGCAAGTTCCCATGTGTGAAGTGTACCAGCACATGCCCTGGCACAGTGGGTGTGACAGATTTAAATGCAGGGTTTGCTACCTCAAAACCACACACATGCCTTTCTTGGGAAAGCTAACAAATCAGACAAATGCTTTCTGTCTTTCCACGCAAGCAGTTCTCACCACACCTCACTGAAGAGCACACGACTCTGATCCCTTTAGAACCTCCCAGTGGAGTCCAGTTTTACACGGGTTAGGATACATAGATCTGTAGATAAGTTACAAGGCCATAGCGCACCACTCCATTGTTGCAGGACTTTCTGACCAACATTAACACAACTAAAAAGAGGAAAAAAACGGACAAAGTTTGAGTGAGCGGTCAGGAATCAGGGGTCTGTGGATGTTATTAACGAGCCCAATGAATGTGAGGCCTTAATAATGATCTGCCCTTTGCTATTTCTGCCACCTGTTGTTTTTCTTTTAAGATTTTATTTATTTATTTATTTGAAAGGCAAAATTACAGAGGGGGAGAGAGAGGCAGAGAGAAAGGTCTTCCATCCTCTAGTACAATACTCAAATGGCACAATGACTGGGGCTGGGCCAGGCTGAACTCAAGAGCCAGGAGCTTCTTCTGGGTCTCCAATGTGGTTGCAGGGGCCCAAGGACTTGGGCCATCTTCCACTGCTTTCCCAGGTACATCAGCAGGGAAGTGGATCAGAAGTGGAACAGCCCAGAGTTGAACCAGAGCTCATGGGATGCCAGCACTACAGAAGCTTAACTCACTAGGCAATAGCACCAGTCCCCTGCCACCTATTCTGATAAAGAGTAGTCAATGCCAGTGCATCCTAGAGCAAGAAAGGGAAAAAGGAGAAATTTCCACACAAAATGTCTATGAATGTATGGGTAAAAGCATAGAAGCCACTGAGCAAAACCAAAGACTGGGGCCGGCACTGTGGCATACTAGGTTAAGCCTCCACCCGCATTGCCAGTCAGTTCATGTCTTGGCTGCTCCTCTTCAGATCCAGCTCTCTGCTAATGGCCTGGGAAGCCAGTGGAGGATGGCCCTACACCCACGTGGGAGACCCGGAGGAAGCTCCTGGCTCCTGGCTTTGGGTAGCCCGGATACAGCTATTGTGGCCATTTGGGGAGTGGACCAGCAGGTAGAGGACCTCTTTCTCTGTCTCTCCCTTTCTCTGTGACTCTGCCTCTCAAGTAAATAAATGAATCTTTAAAGAGAGAGAGAAACTAGGGAATGATCGCCTCGATGTAGCTAAATTACTTACACAGCTAAACCAGAGTCATGAAACCCCCATATCAGTCACTTACCGAGACAATGGTTCCATCTTTGGGAATCCTGTGTTCCAACACAGATGGAGCATCCCTAATCCTAAATCTGAAATGTTCCGAAATACCAAGCTTTTAAAGTGTTACTTGGTGCTCATAAAGTGTTAGATTTTGGAGCATTTTGGATTTCCAATTTTCAGCTTAGAGATACTAAACCAGTATAATATATGCAAATAAATCAAGACATGACACATTCCAAAATCTGAAACACTTTTGGATCCAAGCATTGTACATAGGGAATACTCAACCTGTATTTGATTTCAAAGACTTAGTAAGCATTTCGATCATTCCCTGTGCCCACACCATTTTCTAAACAGTTCTAATCACACCAAGTACGAATGACGCAAACTGAGAACAGCTTTCTTTGTAAGCAGTCAACAGACTTTGAGTCTTTGAGGGTTCAAAGTCGTTAAGGATGTGATTTTCAAATTTCCATGCAAAAAGAACCTGGAGACATGTGACCATTTTTCCATACCATTCAAAAAAGGTGAAACATTTTTCATACAGTTATAATCAACTACATAGGATATACAAGAAGTCCCCCACTTTAAGAATTCACTTGAGCTCAGCCTTTGACCTCACTGCACCCAGAAATCAAGATTTGTTACAGGCAGCTCCACTGGAGACAGTCAGGAAAATGTGGCCAGGGGTCTCAGTCTTGCTGTATTTGATCCAACTGCCACAGTCTGATCTGGAAACACAGCTTCAAAAAGTACCTCCAGGGTTTCCATCAGCTTGAGAAGGACAGAGATCGTCCTTCAGTGAATTATCTAAGACATCTACCCAATAAATAACCGGGAAAGCTCTCTGTACATTAAAAAAATTAACTTCAAAAAATTTCTGAAATAAACATATGAGTTGAAAAGAAGTTGCTGAGGCCAGTGCTGTAGCACAGCAGGTAAAGCTTCCACATGCAATGCCAGCATCTCTTACAGGCACTAGTTGGTGTCCCAGCTTCTCCATCTCTGGTAAGGGCCTCTGGAAAGTGGCAGAAGATGGTGCAAGTGCTTGGGCCCCTGTCACCCATGCGGGAGACCTGGATGCACCTCCTGGATCCTGACTTCAACCTGGCTCAGTCCTGGCCATTGCAGCCACATGGGAAGTGAGTCAGCAAATGGATAGATTTCTCTTTCTCTTTGTCTCCCTTTATATGTAACTTTGACTTTTAAATAAATACATCTTTTAAAAAAATTACTTGAAAAGAAGTTGTTAAAAGGGTCAACTGATCAGGAGACAGAATAATTGTTTTTATTAAGTAACAATATTTTAGGAATATTGGGATATGCTAGGGTCTCTAGGTCTTGGTGTACTGTTCTATTACACAGAGTTGTGTTTCCTCAGTTATACAAAATAGTATTTCTCACACTGGATGCTACAGTTTGAAGATAAGCCAAAATAGAATTTTTGCTAAAGATATGTGAAACAAAAAGTTTCTAACAAAATTAATGCATGCATGTCTTTTCTGAGAGCATAAATTGTTTCAACCACTTTGGACAAGAGTTCGGTAAGTTCTAGTAAACTAAATGCATATCTTAACCTATGACACAGGAATTCTGTCCTCATGTAAAAACCCAAGAGAAAGAAGGCCCTAAACTAAAAACAAAACAAAAAACTACATACAAGAATATTCATAACAGTTTTATTCACAATTACCACAAACTTCCAACAACTCAGATTTCCCTTAACAGGACAACCAATAAATATATTGTGGTATAATCACATAATGAAATACTATAAACAATTAAAACTGCTACACATACAACATGCCTGAATCTCAGAATGAAAGAATAAATACTGTTTAATTCTATTTATTGGAAGACCAGACAGATAAATGAACCTATGGTATTGAAAGACAAAATACTAATTAAATCTCAGGGAGAGGGGCTGTGAACATGAAATGGGAAGGGACCCAAGAGAGCCTCCTGGGTGATGAAGAAATTCTGTATCTTGATGAGCACTGTGTTTCCAGGGACACATAGATATGTGCAAATGCATGGAGCCGTACACTTAAGGCCAGTGCCCTATAGAATACACAACTGTCAGGAAAAAAAAATCAGTCAGGATATTCCATAAAAGAAGAGAAAGAAAGGACAGTAGAATGGGAAATGACAGATCTGTCTGTATAAAAATGTAAAACTTACGTGTGGAACATGTAAGTCCTACAGAAATTAAAAGTGAACGAACACAACTAAGTACACATGTACATGTACATGATAAAAGAACTGACTTCCCAAGTATATACCTCACCATCTAAGTACATTGACATACACACAATAAGTATAGTTCAGACACAAAATTAACAAGGATGTCAACTGGCAAACCTGTGAGTGTAAAGAAATGCAACACTGTGGCCTGAATCCTGAGCAGTCACTCAGCCAAGTGGACCAAGTCAGTCTGTCCTGCAAACGGGCCTCAGATCACAGTCAGTCAGCAGTCCTCCTACTCTCCCATATGGAAATGCTCATTTCTCTTGTGACCAATAAGAAAAGGTTTTACCTACCTAGTGGGAGATGGCATTTTTCTGGGTGTGATTACAAGGCTGAGGTAGGATTTCTCTGTTCTTTCCAGTGAAAGCTGATCAAAATCTATTCATGCAGGGCCCCAAGTTGCAGATGGGCTTGAGTACTGAACCCTCAAACTCTGCACTCTGTGGGAACCCTTGCCCTGCCCCCAATCCTTGCAAGTACCTGGCAGAGCAACATGGAAATGACTGAATGAAAGGGCGAGACCTCCAGGTGGGCTATGGCGATACATCACTCTCAGCCTTTAACACTGTGTACGGCCTCAGTTGTTTCCTTCTCACCAGTTTTACAGCTTCCACCTCCGCCATAGTTGAAATCGTCCCACGTGTTCAGCATCTTCCTGGAGGTGCTGTGATCCTTTCTTCTTCCTCTCCTCCTCCTTCCCCACATCCTCTCCTCCTCCTCTTCCTCTTTTTTAAAGATTTTTTTATTTACTTGAAAGTCAGAGTTACAGAAAGAGAGATCTTTCATCTGTTGGTTCATTCTCCACATGGCCCTACCAGTCAGGGCTGGGCAATACCAAAACCAGGAGCCTGGAACTCCATCCAAGTCTTCCATGTGGGTGCAGGGGCCCTAGTATTTGGGCCATCTTCCACTTTTTGTCCCAGGCACAAGAGCAGGGAGCTAGGTCAGATATGGAGCAGACAGGACATGAACCAGTACCCACATGGGATGCCACTGTAACAACACCAGCCCCTCTATGACCCTTTCTAATTCAGCTCACTGGTATGCCTCACCTCTGTGATGAGCATGAGAAAAGAACAGTGACTTCACGTATTATCTGGCTAGTTATCCCTATGGTGCCATATATCCTAGGAGAAAGGTTATTTCAGAAAACACTGTGACATAAATAAAAGTGAAAAAAAAAAACAACATACCAGAACTCAGGGGATATAGCTCATCAGTGCTTAGAGGAGAAGGTATATATTTATGTATTCATATGAGAAAAAAGAAAGGCCTACGTAGCAAATAACTAAGCTTACAAGCTAAGAAGCTAGAAAGGGAACGAAAAAGTAAACCCAAAATGGTTGGAAAAATGAAAAACTTACAGGAAAAAATCCTTGAATATTAGCAAGCTGAATCTAGAAATATATATAAAATTATAAAAAATAAAAAAAATCATGAGTAAGATTTATGGAAGGGGAGGGGATGATGTTTGGTGAAGCAGTTAAGATATCTCTTGGGACACCATCAGAGTGTCTGGGTTAGGTTCTCTGCTTTGCATCTGCTTCCAGCTTCCTGCAACCCACATGGGAGACTCGATTGTGTTCCATGTTCTTGCCTTGGACATGGCCCAGTCCTGACTATTACAGGCATTTAGGGAGAGAACCAGTAGATGGGAAGATGTCTTCCTGCTTGTGTGTGTACCTGATTTTCAAATAAACAAAAATTTTAAAAAGTTATCATAGGATGGGGCTGGTACTGTGGCACAGCAGGTTAAAGCCCTGGCCTGCAGCACCGGTATCCCATATGGGCACTCGCTCAAGTCCTGGCTGTTCCACTTCCAATCCAGCTCCCTGCTAATGCACCTGGGAAAGCAGCAGACAATGGTCCAAGACCTTGGGCTCCTGTACCCACATGGGAGACCCAGATGAAGCTCCTGGCTTTGGATCAGCTCAGCCATTTGGGGAATGAACCAGCAGATGGACGATCTCTCTCTCTCTCTCTCTCTCTCTCTCTCTCTCTCTCTCTCTCTGTAACTCTTTCAAATAAATAACTAAATCTTTACAAAAACAAGTTATCCTAGGAATACAAAGTTGCTTCATCATTCTAAAGTCAATTTAATTTGCCAATCAAATAAAATCAAAATAGTTTTGATTTTAGAATGATGAAAAACCATATGACCACTGAAATAGAATAAAAGAAAAACCATATTACTAGTAAGCTAGTAATAGTAGAGACTTTTTCAACTGCATAAATGATATGTGTAAGAGTTCTACAACTGAGGCTGGCACTGTGGTGCAGTGGGAAAAGTCACCGCCTATGATGCTGACGCCCTATACAGACACTGGTACTTGTGGCAGCTGCTCTGCTTCTTATCCAGCTCCCTGCTAATGGCCTGGGAAAAGCAGCAGAGGATGCCCAAGTACTTGTGGGAGATTTGGATGGAGCTCCTGGCTTCAGCCTGGCACAGCCCTGGCTGTTGTGGCCGTCTGGGGAGTGAACCAGTGATCTCTTGATCTCTCTCTTTCTTTCTCCCCTTTCCTCTCTCCCTAACTCTTTCAAATAATAAATCTTAAAAAAAATGTTTTTAATCAGCTAACATAGTATTTAATGGCAAAAGATTGTGTGTCTTTCCCAAAACTGAGCAACAATATCCACTGGTTATCACTTCTCTTCAGCATTTTATTGGAAGTCCCAGTCAGTATAGTAAAGCAAGAAAAACATGTAACAAGAATGCATAACAGAATGCAAAAGCAGAAAATTAAAAGGCAAAATCAAGTTTTGACAAGGACACAGAGCAACCAGAACTCTCTCATACAGCTGACAGGAGTGTAATATGATACTATCACTTTGGAAAACAGTTTGGCAGTTTCTTTAAAAGTTACACCATAAGGCCTAGGAATTCCACTCCTGGTTATCTACCCCTCCTCCCGCAAAATTAAAAACAAATATCCAAAAAGTTACATAATAACCTTTTAATTCCACATTTCTAAGAACTTCTCAAAATTTTTTCTTATTTTGAGAGGCCAAAACACAAAGAGAGAGAAAGAGACAGATCTCCCTTCCACTGGATCACTCCCTGTATGTTAAGTAGGGGGCTGAACACAGGCAGGAGGAACACAACCACTTGGGCCATCAATACTGTGTTAGCAGGATGCTAGAGTCAGGAGCCAGAGCCAGGAATCGAACACAGGTCCCCAGACAGGGGATGCAGGCAATATTAACTGCATCTTTCTTTTTTTTTTTTAATTTATTTTATTTATATGAAAGGCAGAGATACAGAGAGAGGTAGAGAGGCAGAGAGAGAGAGGTCTTCCATCCACTGGTTCACTCGCAAATGGCCACAATGGCCGCAACAACTGGGGTTGGGCCAGGCTGAAGCCAGGAGCCAGGAGCTTCTTCTGGGACTCCCATGTAGGTGCAGGAGCCCAAGCACTTGGGCCTTCCTCGGCTGACCTCTCAGGCACATCAGCAGGAAGTTGGACTGGAAGCACAGCAGCCGGGATCTGTAGTAGTACCCACATGGGACGCCAGAGCTTTAATCCGCTGTGCCACAGCACCAGTCCCCTCCTAACTGCATCTTAGCAGCTAAGCCAAATGTCTGCCAAGAATTTCCTGAAGTCCCTGTGTATTTTTACCAGTGAATACTACTCAACAACAAAAAGCAATGAAATACAGACACAGGGAAAAAATGCTTGAAATCACAAAACATTATGCTGAATAAAGGAAAGCAGACACTAAAGAGGACATACTATATGATTTATTTGTTTCAAATTCTCTAGAGTACACAACCAAATCTAAAGGGCTAGACAGCTGGTTGGCTGGAGCTGGGACTAGATCTGGAGATCTAACAGTTCAGGGGCACAGAGAACATTTCCAGTGCTGATGAAAATGTCCTATATTGGGAACGGGCAAGCTGTAAGCTACAGGCTGGCTGCCTGCTGCAGTAAATAAAGTTCTACTGGAACACAGCCCTGCCAATGCACTTAGGTGTTGCTGCTGGATGCTTTTCCACTACAAAGGCAAAGCGGAGCAGTTGCAATGGGATTCTAGGGCCCACAAAATCTAAAATATTTACCATCTGATCCAGATGTTGACACCTGTTCCACACTTGTATCTCTATCTTAACTGAAGTGATGAGGCTACAAGGCTAGATAAGTATGTCAAAACAAACTAAACTGTTCACTATAAATGGCACAATTTCTTGCCTGTAAAATAACATCTCAATAAAACTGATTTAAAAGGAACAAGTGCTTTGAAGAGAAAAAATGATGGTGTAAATATAAAACATTTGCTCCAGAAGTTTTAGAAAACCAAACAAAAATGATGACATAAAAGAATCCGGAAGGAGCCACCCTGGCATGAAAACACCCTGAGCTGAAGGCAGCAGAGTTCCTGAAATCCTGAGCTGTCTGCAAGCACAGACTCCCAAAAGAACTCAATGGTCAGAACAGCCCAGGCCGAGAACAGTTCTAATGATCTCTTCCTGGAGCAGCCTACATCATACCCAACCAAACACGGGCACAAAACAGTGTCTCCCATTTACTCTCTAAGGGCTAATTACCATTCCAAAAGGTCTTTTGTTTCTCCACAGCCTTTCCCTCCCTCTCCATTCTAAGAAGTCACTTGTTCTCTGCAAAGATCCACATGCCCTTTTAAAGATGGTCAAATTCTAACCAAGTCACGTTCCTTTGTGAGCTGTTATATATTTGTACAAAACCATCTCCCTCTCATCAGTTTCCCTCTGTAAGTCTCCAAACCCAGAAGCTAAGTAACAAGAAAAGCAAAGGAAAGCAAAAGGAAAACACACACACACACACATACACACAGAAAATCTGGGCTTATAAATGAAATTTAATCCTTTTTATTACTGTAAAGTTGATAGGGAAAATGTAGTTGTAAGTTAGTCGAAGACTATTAAAGGCAAGAAACTCAATTTTTTTTAAAGACTGGAGTTATTTTTTACTTATTTGTTTAATTTGAAAGGCAAAGAAACAAATCTGCAATTCATTCACCAAATGCCTCCAACTACTCACACTGGGCTAGGCTGAAGTCAGGAGCTTTGAACTCAATCCTGGTCTCCCAGGTGTGCAGCAGGGACCAAAGTACTTAAGACATCCTCTGCAGCCTCTCAGGGTGTGCATCACAAGGAAGCTGGGCTCCGGAGCAGAGCTGAGCCTTGAGCCCAGGCACTCCAATATGGAATGTGGGTGCCCTGAGGGGCATCTCAACCACTAGGCCACACTCCTACTCCAATACATTCAATTTCAGTATGGCCTCTCCTAACTCAATTCCTCTCATCACCCTTCCCAGCGCCTCCAACTCCCTCCTCCACTACCTACTGCGGGAACAGACGCAGGAACACAGCCTGCTGCCTCATGCTGCTCCAGCACACACAGCGATAATGCACAATCTCCATTCATGCCTAAGCCTAATGCTCAAAGCAGCTATCTTACTACATCCTGACTTCAAAACTTCTGTTTTCAACAGGAACCTCTGTTAAGAAATGAGTTTTAAAACTGTATTTCATTGTTTTGAAATTATCATTTTGGTGCAATATAAGCCATAATAAACCCCACCCCCCAAAAAAGGCTTGGGAAGTTTGTTCCTGTTTAATCATAAAACTTGAATAGAAATGCACTATGAAAAACTTGCAGAAAATTACTTATCAATATGTGGTTTCTGATCATCAGCAGTACCTCATGTAAGGTACTGATGGAACAGACATAAGCCTTAGCCATTCTCCTTGTCCAAAAGTCAGATGAACACTGCAATTTATTCCTTGCCCTTGAGTCTCACACCCTATTGCCTTCATACCCCACCCCCCACACTGGCCACCTGAAAGACTAGTTCCAGGAATTCCCCTCCACCTGCTGTCTCCTCCTCCACCCCCATCCATAGCCATCCTAAAATGGCTTGGGGTCGGGCCTTCTGCCACGTGTTCCATCCGGTGTATGGCAGCAGTTGGTCACCCACCACTACCAATTTATTTTCTCTGAATAAATTCGGTCTGGCTGTAAATTTGTACACTGCCTCCTCTCTATTCTGCGCCTCTTTTCCTAACATTTGTGGTGGCCTGTGTGAGGAGGCACCAATCTGCAACTCTTTTCCTAACAGGTACGAAGAGTGAAAAACTCCAAACAGTAACTGCTGAATTATCTTGAACACTGAGTGCTGAGGTATAAACTGCCTCGGAAGTTAAAGTCATGGCGTATGTATAAAACTTCAAATTCTAAGTCAACATTCATTTGCCCAAGCTTATTTGTTATTAAAACCACATGTTGGCACTGAATCATTTTATGGTTCATTTGAGACAAACATGCAGAAAATTGTGGGAAACAAATAGAGCCCAAGAAGTCTGTTCAAGGCAAGATACTCAATCCCGACACAACCTCAGTTACGAGCCTAAGCCGAAAAGTCTATCTGTGGTTGAAAAGAGGTTTATTTTAATAAGTAAACGCTACTGCTGCTGTAATGAGATGAGACAGCACCAACCACTAACCGAGTTTAATTTTTATCCCAGAAATTGGAAAACACAGATCCTATTACTGTTCAATAAGAAAATACATGTCTAAAACTTTTTAAATGGTATCTTCAATTATTTAAATTTTGCAGGGTAAACAGTGTTCTAATTATCTGAATCCTACTGCAGGTATGAAACTAATGAAATAATTTCCACACAAAGGACTTCTTCCTTGAAAGACACTTTGTTATACCCTAAAGGCAAAAATCAGAATCATCTACTACCCCACCAATAACTACCTTCAAAGTTCATTTCAGATAACCTCACGATACTTGTAAAGCAAGTCTGTTATATGGTTTGAATGTAACCTCCAAAGTTAGGTGCCAGAAGCTTGGCTGGCAATGAAGTAGTGTCAGCAAGCGGGGTCTGATCGGCAGCGCTTCGCGCATGGAGGTATAGCTCTCACCGATGCTCAACGCCATCCTCTCAGGGGAGGGTCCCTGAGAAAGCTCAGCTTCCTCTTTGCTTTCTCGTGCACTCTCACCCTCTCTTGCCCCTCCACCTTCTACCGTGGATGATGCAGCAAGAAGGTTCTTGCAAGCTGCCAGGCCCTTGAACATCATAGCTCCAGAACGGAGAGAAACAATATTCCTGTTCAGCACAAACTGCCCCGTCTGTGGTATTCAAAACCGACCACGTCAAAGCTCCCCTGATAACCTGGGATTCCAAATAGCATAGCACAGTTAAAATACGACAAATAGCAATGAAATAGGCAGGGAGCTAAGGAACAAGCAAGCGTAATAAAATTCCGTAAGAAAAAAACCTTTTTTTTTTTTAATTTAATCCCAACGTTTCTACTATCCAAAAATAGCACTCTGCTTCATCTTTCCTTCCCTCTAATTACTCTACAAAAGTACTTCCAAAAGTAAATGGAAAAATGAAACTGAAACCTAAGTTTGTTTTGGTGCAAAAAATTCTAAAATCCATGAACTTTTTAAACATCCCTTAATAAAGATGATTTCAAAATTTTTAAAAATTTGTGATTTAAGTTTTATTTATGTGAAAGGTAGAGAGAAAGAGAAGAGATCTCACCTGCTGGTTCACTCTCCAAATGCCTGCAACAGCAGTGACTGGGCCAGGCTCAAGTCAGGAGCCAGGAAATCAATCTGGGTCTCCCACATGGGTGGCAGGCACCCAACCAACTGAGCCATCATCTGCTGCCTCCCTTTCTGGACCTGAGCAGGAAGCTAGAATCAGAAGCAGAGCCAAGACTCAAACCCAGGTACTCTAACATGGAATGCAAGCATCACCAGCAGCATCTTTTAATATCTGTCCAGATTTCAAAGTTTTTAATGCACAAGTGAGCTTATCTTTTAATTCTACTTATACATGAACTGTTTGTTTTTGGAAAGACAGAAAGACAAAGTTGCCATTTGCTGGCCTGGCTGGGCCCAAGTCATGGACTCATCTCAGACCGCCTACATGGGTGGCAGGAACCCACCGACTTGGCCCCATCACTTGCTGCCTCCAAGGGTGTGCAAGGCAGGAAGCTGGAATGAGGAGCTGGAGCCCAGTACCAAATCCAGGTACTCTAAATGGAATGTGGACAAACATCTGCCCCTTCCACAAACTTTCTGAAGTTCCTGTGTATCTACCCTGTCTCCCAGTCACGGGACACAGAAACCTTTGAAGGACCTCTATGATTTTTTAAGCAAGAAAAAGACACAAATCCCTATACTAAGTCAAGTCTCAACGTGGAAGGACTAACCAACAAACTAGCAGCATTTCACACAGTGCAGAGAGAGTGGGAGGCAGCTGTGAGTGTGGCACTGGACCTGAACCAAGAGGCACAGATGCTTAGAACACACTCAGAGGTAAGCACAGCATCTTAAGTGGAGAGAACGGTAGACACTCGGGGCATGCATCAAGATCACCTGGAGAGCGTGTCCAAGTGCAGATTCCGGGTCCTGTCCCCAGATTGACAATTTTGGCAGAGCCTGAGAATTTGTACTTAATCTCCAGTTCCTAGGTAATGCTGACACTCTTGGTCCAGGGACCACACCTGGAGAACCACTGGTACAAGCAGATGCGCAAAGCCTGTTTGGAGAATCCAAATAAGCTTCCTGGGCATAGAGTACAGGCTGGTGTTCATTTAAAGTAAGTTTCCTTCTCGCCCCACCCCGAAAATGTTGTCCTAACATTTTTTTTTGTTTGTTTAAGGTGGGCTACACTCACCTTAAGGATCATGGCTGCTGGGATACAAATGACCAATATTAACATATAAAAGAATTAAAGGCCCCAGAAACACAGGTAACAGAACTAAAAATAGAATAAAAGGAACATATCAAATGAAAACTTCTAAACAGCAATGGAACAATCAAGAAAGTACAGGAAAAAAATCTACAAATCTGATAAGAGGTTAATATCAAGAAAATAAGTAACTTTAAAAATGGGCAAAGGATCTGAACAACTTGTCACAGAAGATCACATATGACAGCAAGTATATGAAAACGTGTTCAACACCACTAATTATCATAAAAATGCAACTCAAAACCAAAATGAGGTGGTACCTCATACCTGTTAGGATAGCCATAATCACAAAGACAAAAGATAACTATAGGTAGCAAGGATTCAGATAAAAGGAAACCAGCACAATGCTGGCGGGAATGTGTGTGAATTAGTAG
This sequence comes from Oryctolagus cuniculus, assembly GCF_051225735.1. Taxonomy (NCBI): domain Eukaryota; kingdom Metazoa; phylum Chordata; class Mammalia; order Lagomorpha; family Leporidae; genus Oryctolagus; species Oryctolagus cuniculus. The sequence continues at coordinate 84,582,974 of NC_142876.1, forward strand.
AAAATGTAGAAATGGAGGTTCTTCAAAAATAGGATTACCATGTGATTCACCAAACCCACTTCTGGGTATATCTCCAAAAGAAATAAATGAACTCAACATATCAAGGCAATGCTTGCACTCCCATATTCACTATAGCATTATTCACAACAGCCAAGATATAAAATCAACCTAACAACACATAAACGGAAGACAGACCATGTGGTCTACATATACTAAGGAATAATATTCAGTCTCAGAAAAGAAAAGCATCCTATCCTTTGTGACAGCATGGATGAAACCAGAGGACATTACATTAAGTGAAGTAATACAGTCACAGAAATACAGAAACTATATAATATCACCTACATGGGGAATCAAGAAAGTCAAATTCACAGAAGCAAGCAGTAGAATGGTGTTTTGCATGTGGCTTGGGGTGGGAATAAGAGATGTTTGGACAGGTCATCAAAGAAGGAGGTACCTTTCTCTGAAGGGAGGACAGAACTTCCACTTTGACTATGACCTTGTCTAAATATGATCAGAGTCGGCGAACTCAAAAGGCCTCCATAGCCTTGGCAGCTCATGACAAGAGCCTAGGGTGATTACTGATGCCATAAACAAGAGTGTCAATTTGTTAAGTCAACAACAGGAGTCACTGTGCACTCACTCCTCATGTAGGATCTCTGTCCTTAATGTGCTGTACATTGTGATTTAATGCTATAACTAGTACTCAAACCGTATTTTACACTTTGTGTTTCTGTGTGGGTGCTTTACTTAATATATGCTAAATTGAAAGCTTTACTTAATATATGCTAAATTGATCTTCTGTATATAAAGATAATTGAAAATGAATCTTGATATGAATGGAAGGGGAGAGGAAGAGGGAGCGGGAGAGGGGAGGGTTGCAGGTGGCAGGGAGTTATGGGGGGGAAAAGCCATTGTAATCCATAAGCTGTGCTTTGGAAATTTATATTCATTAAATAAAAGTTAAAAAAAAAGAGATGTTTGCAAAGAGATGTTGGTCATGAATCTTTTTGGTTTTTATTTTATTTTATTTTTTTACTTGAGACAAACACAAAGAGAGCACTAATGGAATGGCTCACCTGCCAAACACCTGGAAGAGCCCCAGTTTGGAGCTGAAGCTAGAACTCAATGCAAGTCTACCATGTGGGTGTCAGGAATCCAGTTACTGGGGCCACCACTGTTGCTTCCAGGGTCTACATTAACTAGAAGTTAGAGTCAGGGACTCTTATGTGGGTCATGGGCACCTTAACCAATTTCTTAACCACTAGGCCAAATACTGGCCCTGGCCTTAAACTTGTTAACCCTTGTATTATAAGGCATTCTAAAACATGGTGACTGTAGTAATAACAATGAATCAAATTTTTGGCTATCACTGAGTACATTTTAAGTATTTTCATCACAGAAAATGGTTAAGTGTGTGAGGTGATGCATGCTAACTAGCTTAATTTAGCCATTCTACAACGGAGACATCTCAAAACATCATTCAGTGCCAATAAATATTTGCAATTTTGATTATTAAAATAATTATTTTCAACTTTAAAAAAAATTAGAGGGGCTGGCAAATTTTATTCTGGTTATTGTTTTAGTCCATTCAGTCTGCTATACTAAAACACCATAAACTGGGCGACTCATAAGCAACAGGCAAGATCAAGACACTGGCAGATTCGGTGTCTGGTTAGGCTCCCTGATTCACAGACAGCTGTCCTCTCACTGTGACCTCATACTGGAAGCAAATGAAGGTCTCTCCCAGGCCTCCTCCATGACCTATTCACCTCCTCAAATTGGTACCTCCTAACACTATCACTCTGGGGGTTAGGATTTTAACATATGAATTCTGAGGGGGATACAAATATTCAGACCTATCAACTATTTAAAATTTAACAATTTAGGGTGTGGGTGTTGTAACACAGTGGGTTGTGCCATTACTTGGGATGCCTGCTTCCTGTATCAGAGTACCATTAAGTCCTACCATGTCACACTTCCAGTGTAGCTTCTTGCTGATGCTCCTGAGAGCCAACAGACAGTAGTCAAAGAGCTTGGGACTCTGCTGCCCACAGGGGAGTGCAGGGCTCCTGGCTGTTGCCTGCCCCAGTCTTGGCTATTGTAGGCATTTGGGTAGAAAAATTGGTGAGTGGAATATCTTGCTGTATTTCTCTGCCTTTCAAGTAGCCCAAAAAGTTGTTCTTAAATAGGGCAATTCAGGGCATTTTTTTTTAACTTTTATTTAATGAATATAAATTTCCAAAGTACAATTTATGGATTACAATGGCTTCCCCCACATACCGTCCCTCCCACCCACTACCCTCCCCTTTCCCACTCCCTCTCCCCTTCCATTCACATCAGGATTCATTTGAAATTATCTTATTATACAGAAGATCAGCTTAGTATACATTAAGTAAGGATTTCAACAGTTTGCTCCCACACAGAAACATAAAGTGAAAAATAATAGATGATTTTTTTTAAATGTCATGTTTAATCCCAGTGAGAGTCAAGTTGGGAGTTGATAATTTCTTTTTTTTCTTTTTTCTTTTTTTTTTTAACAGAGGATCAGTTTAGTATACATTAAGTAAAGATTTCAACAGTTTGCACCCCCATAGAAACACAAAGTGAAATATATTGTTTGGGTACTCGTTATAGCATTAAATCTCAATACACAGCACATTAGGGACAGAGATCCTACATGAGGAGTAAGTGCACAGTGACTCCTGTTGTTGACTTTACCAATTGACACTCCTGTCTATGGCATCAGTAATCTCCCTATGCTCCAGTCATGAGTTTCCAAGGCTATGGAAGCCCTCTGAGTTCTCCGATTCTTATCTTGTTTAGACAAGGTCATAGTCAAAGTGGAGGTTCTCTCCTCCCTTCAGAGAAAGGTACCTCCTTCTTTGATGACCTGTTCTTTCCACTGGGATCTCACTCACAGAGATCTTTTGCCAGAGTGTCTTGGCTTTCCATGCCTGAAATACTCTCATGGGCTTTTCAGCCAGATCCGAATGCCTTTAGGGCTGATTCTGAGGCCAGAGTGCTATTTAGGACATCTGCCATTCTATGAGTCTGCTGAGTATCTCACTTCCCATGTTGAATCACTCTCCCCTTTATTTATTCCATCGGTTAGTGTTAGCAGGTACTAGACTTGTTTATGTGCTCCCTTTGACTCTTAGTCCTTTCATTATGATCAATTGTGAACTGAAATTGATCACTTGGAATAGTGAGATGGCATTGGTACATGCCACCTTGATGGGATTGAATTGGAATCCCCTGGTATGTTTTTAACTTTACCATTTGGGGCAAGTCAGCTTGAGCATGTCCCAAAGTATACATCTCTTCCCTCTCTTATTCCCACTCTTATGTTTAACAGGGATCCCATTTCAGTTAATTTTTAACACTTAAGAATAACTGTGTATTAATTACAGAATTAAACCAGTCATATTACGTAGAACAGACAAAAAAACTACTAAGAGGGATAATGTATTAAGTTGTTCATTAACAGTCAGGGCTATGCTGATCAAGTCACCGTTTCCCATAGTGTCCATTTCACTTCAGCAGGTTTCCTTTTTGGTGTTCCGTCAGTTGTCACCGATCAGGGAGAACATATGGTAATTGTCCCTTTGGGATTGGCTTATTTCACTCAGCATGATGTGTTCCAGATTCCTCCATTTTGTTGCAAATGACTGGATTTCGTTGTTTCTTACTGCGGTATAGTATTCTAAAGAGTACATATCCCATAATTTCTTTATCCAGTCTACCGTTGATGGGCATTTAGGTTGGTTCCAGGTCTTAGCTATTGTGAATTGAGCTGCAATAAACATTAGGCTGCAGACCGCTTTTTTGTTTGCCAATTTAAATTCCTTTGGGTAAATTCCAAGGAGTGGGATGGCTGGGTCGAACTGTAGGGTTATATTCAGGTTTCTGAGGAATCTCCAGACTGTCTTCCATAGTGGCTTGACCAGTTTGCATTCCCACCAACAGTGGGTTAGTGTCCCTTTTTCCCCACATCCTCGCCAGCATCTGTTGTTGGTAGATTTCTGAATGTGAGCCATTCTAACCGGGGTGAGGTGAAACCTCATTGCGGTTTTGATTTGCATTTCCCTGATTGCTAATGACCTTGAACATTTTTTCATGTGTCTGTTGGCCATTTGGATTTCCTCTTTTGAAAAATGTCTATTGAGGTCCTTGGCCCATCTCTTAAGTGGGTTGTTGGTTTTGTTTTTGTGGAGTTTCTTGATCTCTTTGTAGATTCTGGTTATTAACCCTTTATCTGTTGCATAGTTTGCAGATATTTTTTCCCATTCTGTCGGTTGTCTCTTCACTCTCCTGACTGTTTCTTTTGCAGTACAGAAACTTCTCAATTTGATGCAATCCCAATAGTTGATTTTGGCTTTGACTGCCTGTGCCTCCCGGGTCTTTTCCAGAAACTCTTTGCCTGTGCCAATATCTTGAAGGGTTTCTCCAATGTTCTCTAGTAACTTGATGGTGTCAGGTCATAGATTTAGGTCTTTAATCCATGTTGAGTGGATTTTTGTGTAAGGTGTAAGGTAGGGGTCTTGCTTGCTTCATGCTTCTGCACGTGGAAATCCAGTTTTCCCAGCACCATTTATTGAATAGACTGTCCTTGCTCCAGGAATTGGTTTTAGATCCTTGATCAAATATAAGTTGGCTGTAGATGTTTGGGTTGATTTCTGGTGTTTCAATTCTGTTCCATTGGTCTATCCATCTGTTTCTGTACCAGTACCATGCTGTTTTGATTACAACTGCCCTGTAGTATGTCCTGAAATCTGGTATTGTGATGCCTCCGGCTTTGTTTTTGTTGTACAAGATTGCTTTAGCTATTCGAGGTCTCTTGTGCCTCCATATAAATTTCAGCACCAATTTTTCCAGATCTGAGAAGAAGGTCTTCAGTATCTTGATTGGTATTGCGTTGAATTTATAAATTGCTTTTGGGAGAATGGACATTTTGATGATATTGATTCTTCCAATCCATGAGCATGGAAGATTTTTCCATTTCTTGGTATCCTCTTCTATTTCTTTCTTTAAGGTTTTGTAATTTTCATCGTAGAGATCTTTAACGTCCTTGGTTAAGTTTATTCCAAGGTATTTGATTGTTTTTGTAGCTATTGTGAATGGGATTGATCTTAGAAGTTTTTCCTCAGCAATGGCATTGTCTGTGTATACAAAGGCTGATGATTTTTGTGCATTGATTTTATACCCTGCTACTTTGCCAAAATCTTCTATGAGTTCCAATAGTCTCTTAGTAGAGTTCTTTGGGTCCCCTAAATAAAGAATCATGTCATCTGCAAAGAGGGATAGTTTGAGTTCTTCCTTCCCAATTTGTATCCCTTTAATTTCTTTTTCTTGCCTAATAGCTCTGGCTAGAACCTCCAGAACTATATTGAATAGCAGTGGTGAGAGTGGACATCCCTGGCTGGTACCAGATCTCAGTGGAAATGCTTCCAACTTTTCCCCATTCAATAGGATGTTGGCTGTGGGTTTTTCATAGATTGCTTTGATTATATTGAGGAATGTTCCTTCTATACCCAATTTGCTTAGAGTTTTCATCATGAACGGGTGTTGTATTTTATCAAATGCTTTCTCGGCATCTATTGAGATAATTATATGGTTTTTCTTCTGCAGTCTGTTAATGTGGTGTATCACATTGATTGTCTTGCGCACATTGAACCATCCCTGCATACCAGGGATAAATCCCACTTGGTCTGGGTGGATGATCTTTCTGATGTGTTGTTGCATTCTATTGGCAAGAATTTTATTGAGGATTTTTCCATCTATGTTCATCAGGGATATTGGTCTGTAATTCTCTTTCAGTGCTGCATCTTTTTCCGGCTTAGGCATTAAGGTGATGCTGGCTTCATAGAAAGAATTTGGGAGGATTCCCTCTTCTTCAATTGTTCTGAATAGTTTGAGAAGAATTGGAGTTAGTTCTTCTTTAAATGTCTGGTAGAATTCAGCAGTGAATCCATCTGGTCCTGGGCTTTTCTTTGTTGGGAGGGCCTTTATTACTGTTTCAATTTCTGTCTCAGTTATGGGTCTGTTTAGGTTTTCGATGTCTTCCTGGTTCAATTTAGGTAGGTTGCATGTGTCCAGGAATCTATCCATTTCTGATAGGTTTCCCATTCAGGGCATTTTAATACAAAGTTTAACACTTTCATTAAAAAATATCTTAAATTTGCTTTTCAAGATTCAAATAGTTTTTCCTACTTCAGACCTACTACAATGGCTATAACACAAACAAAAAATAACCAATGTCAGCAAGAAATTGAAACTCCTATACATTCCTGGTAGGACTACAAGATGATGTAGTACTATGAAAAACAGTTTGGTGAAAAAAGTTACTAGGGACTGGAGTGAGAGAAGAATTAACAGTTATTGCTTAATAGTCACAGAATTTGTATTTGGAGTGACAAAATTTGGAAACATAGTAATATTGACACAACACTGTAAGTAATGCTACTTAAAAGTGGTTAATATGACAAATTTTACATTGTTTATAATTTACCACCAAAAATAAAGTTAAATTTAGCTAATTAAATTGAAAGTTAGGCTCAACCATATTAAAAACCCACTGAAGAACAAACTGCTGTCATCACTTCTTTGTTATCGGTTTAGCTGAGTCCTTAAGTCATAAAGCCATGTTTTATTAGGCCTGTTTTGTCTATAGTATTTACATCTCACAAAGAAAACCTGCTCAGCAGAAACCAGACAATAGTTTTAATCAAAATCAGCCAAACAACTATGAAAAACAGCAACAGTCACAATAATTAGCTGACTAATAAAAGACCAGGAAGGTATAAAAAAAGAGATAAATCGGATCTGATGCAAAGAGAACTTATCTTTTTTTAAAAAAAAAAAAAAACAAAAACAGGCAGCGTTAGACAGTGAGAGAGAGAGAGAGAGAGACAGAGAAAGGTCTTCCTTTCGTTGGTTCACCCCCCAAAATGGCTGCTATGGCTGGCACGCCACGCCCATCAGAAACCAGGAGCCAGGTGCCTCCTCCCGGTCTCCCATGCAGGTGCAGGGCCCAAGGACCTGGGCCATCCTCCACTGCCTTCCTGGGCCACAGCAGAGAGAGACTGGAAGAGGAGCAACCGGGACAGAATCCAGCACCCCAACCGGGACTAGAACCCGGGGTGCCAGCGCCACAGGTGGAAGATCAGCCTAGTGAGCCGCGGCGCTGGCCGACAATGTATCTTAATTCATTCTCCCCCAATCAAATGAGAAATAAAATGACTACTCAAAGTACATGAAGGTTTTTGATAGCATACTACAAACCAGCAGGACACATCATATGCTTGGAGTTAGTTCTGCCACTATTTTTTGTTTCCTTAGCCATAATATGAATTTCCATATGCATATGATCTCTCTTGATTCCAGCAACTTGCAACTTTCTATGTTTTTTATATGTAAAAAAAGGAGAACAATTCCATTAAACCCAAATTATATGATAAAGCTCCTTACATACAGGAAACATGCAATAAATGTCACACAGTAACTTTGCTACTATTTTAACTTTAGCTTTACAAACATTACCCTAACACAAGTAAGCTAACTCTTGGTTTTCCCTCCTCCTCACTGTAAGCTCCTATATAGTGAAAGTGATTCTGTCTTCACTCAGTTCCACAGCCTCTGGCACACAGCGCATGTGCCAGAGTTAAGTTAAAGTTTAGAAGTGCAGCATAAACTGGGGTGGAGGGTCACTGAAATGTATGCATCTAAAAATCTTTACATATTGAACAAATAAACTTGACCTGCTAACTTCACACCTTTTAAAATCCTAACCAGGAATTTCAGTTTGCACATTGCTGATTAAATTATATGATCATGTTACTCTTGACCACTTAGGAAAAAAATATCCAGATCCACTTGAGGAACAAAAAAACATTCTCATCCATCTGTAAATCACAGCTCCATTGTGGTAGGTGTTTGGCAGAGTGGTCAAGACACCACTTGGAATACCCATATCTCATACTGGCATGCATGGGTTTAAGTTTGAGTTCTACTCCCAATTTTAATGTCCTGCTCAGGTACACCCTGGAAGGCAAACAGTAAAGACCTGAGTGGTTGGGAACCTGCTATCCACATGGGAGATTCACACTGAGTTCCTGGCTCCTGGGTTTGGCCAGGCCCAGTCCTGGCTGTTGCAGGCATTCAGGGAGTGAACCAGCCGATGAGTGATCTCTGCCTGTCCATCTGTCTCTTTGCCTTGCAAATAAAAAAATTAAAAAAAAAAATACACAGCCACACATTAATGGAAAGAAAAAAGAAAAAAACCCTCCATTCCTTCACTTTAGACACTGCTTCTCCAAACTCCTCACAAGCCTAAGAACACCAAACGAAGTCCAGAGAACCCAACAGAGGGGTATGAACTTGTGAATTATGATTTGTGAGGAGTGGGATGGACATCGTTTGAAAGTAGCTGTGATTTTTGGAGTGGCAGTATAAATTTTAGCTCCTAGAAAATCATTAGTTGCTTAATAAAGGATACCAGGGATTCCAATACTCAAGTAAACGGGTCCCTGCCATACACATAGGAGACCAGGATTGAGTTTCCAGCTCCTGGCTTCCTCCCAGCAGCACTGTTCACTACAGGCATTTGGGGAACGAACCAGGGGATGGAAAATCTCTATTTGCCTGCCTCTCAAATTTTTTTTTTCTAAATCCCAGAATTCCAACAAGTGATACTATGTTACAAAAACTAAATATGTACTTTTTGATGAAAGTATCTTTCAAGTTTTCTAGAATTATGGAGAAAAACTCCAATGAGTCTTTCTGACACTAAAAATCATGTCATAAATCATCTTCTTGAAACTAATACATCAATACCTAACAGCTCATTTGATAAACGGGATTTCTGAAAAGTATAGGAAAATGCAAAGTTGTACATCCACCAGCAAATCACACAAGATTTTCATCCACACAGTAGTCAATCAGTTCCACTTCTAGAGAGAGAGGAAACTGGATACAAAGATTCCACAAGTTTTTTTAAGATTTATTTATTTATTTGAAAGTCAGAGTCACACAGAGACAGGAGAGACAGAGGGAGAGAGGAGAGAGGAAGAGAAAGAAAGAGAGGAGAGAGGAGAGAGGTCTTCCATCACCTGATTCACTCCCCAGTTGGCATCAATGGCCAGAGCTGCACCAATCCAAAGCCAGGAGCTTCTTCCAGGTCTCCTACATGGGAGTAGGAGCCCAAGGATTTGGGCCATCTTCTATTGCTTTCCCAGTCCACAGCAGAGAGCTGGATCAGAAGTGGAGCAGCAGGGACTTGAACCAACGCCCATATGGGATGCCTGCACTGCAGGCGGCAGCTTTACCCGCTATGCCACAGCCCCAGCCCCCGACAAGCTTTTTAAAAGTTGAAAAGTTCAACTTTTTAAAAGTTGAATACATTCAACCTCAATGGTTCTTGAGAATTCAGTCAACAATGCGGCCAATAAGCCAGTTAGCAAGTGCAGCAGCCAGGCACCATCACAGAGAAAGACACCACCCAACAGTAGCAAACACACAGCAACACAAAACAGCTAGTAGCTCAGAAGTCATCCCTCGTCTTAGACTTTAATTCTCCTCTGCAAAAGCAGAAGGAAAATATGGAAACAGAGAGGTGAACAAGACCAAGAAGCAACTTTTTAATCTTAAATATTATGCCTGTGACACTGACGTCCCTTATGAGCACTGGTTCGAGTCCCTGCTGCTGCACTTCCTACCCAACTCACTGCTAATATGCCTGGGAAAGCAGCAGATGATCCAAGTACTTGGGTCTCTGTCATCCACATGGGACACCCAGATGGATGTCCTGGCTCTGGGCTTTGGCCTGGGTGAGCCCTAGCTGTTACAGCCCCTTGGGGAGTGAACGAGTGGATGGAAGATCTCTCTCTTCCACAATCATTCTGCCCTTCAAAGAACTAATTTTTTAAAAAGAAAGAAACGGTATGTTCTCAGATTTTTTTTCTTTTATCAGAGGTCACTACAGGGGAGCCAGCGTTGTGGCACAGCGGATTGAGCCATTTGCAATGCAGGCATTCCGTATCATGGAGCGCAGGTTCCAGTTCCAGTTACTCTGCTTCCTATCCAGCTCTATGCTCATGCACTTGGGAGGCATCAGAAGATGGCCCAAGTATCTGGGACCTGTCATCCATGCGATATCCAGATGGAGTTCTGGGCTCCTGGTTTCGGCCTGGAGCGGCCCTGGCTGTGAGGATATTTGGGGAATGAACCAGAGTATGGAAGATCAGTTTTTCTCATCCTCTGTGCTACTGCATGAATAAACAAACAAACAAATCTTAAAAAACAGCATCATTGTGGTAGGCAGAACTCCAAATGGCAAGGCTCCCCAGTGTAAGTGCCTTGCACAGTGCTTACTGCTTTACTGTGGAAAGCTCTGTGAGCAGGATTCAGAAAGTCCTGAATTAGGTTACGTTAAATTGCTGGCAAAAGTAAGGGATTTTGCAGATGTAATTAAGGCCCCCATCCACTGGCTGAGTTAACCAAACAGGAGGTTATCTTGGGTGGGCCCGACATCTTCTAAGGTGAGTCTTTAGAAGGACTGATCCCTTCCTAAAGAGAGCTCAAGTGTGAGGAATTCTGACTTAGCTTGAGAAGTAAATGGTCATACTGTGAAAGGACAGACAGAGAGGGCCGCGTGGCAAGGACCCAAAAGCTTAGCACAGTCCCCATTCGACAGCTAATGGGGAAACGGTAATGCTAGCTACACATCCACAAGGAAATTAATTCCACCAAGGGCCACGGGAGTGAGAAGAGGACACAACTTCACATGAGACTGCAGGGCCAGCCAATACTTTGCTGCCTTGTGAATCAATGAGCAGAGAACTTGGCTGCACCATAACCAGGATGCTGGCCTCCAGTTCTGTGAGATCAGAAAGCCACTAGGTTTGTAGGAATTCATTACACAGTCACAGAAATCTAACCCAGCACTACTAAGCACTATTAGGTGTTCCCACTTAAGGGACCGTGATGCTTTTTTGAAGTTACTCATTTTAATCAAGTGAAAATTGTGGGAAAGTCTAGTTAAAAGATCAGAAATCTAACAGTATTTTCTGACTCACTGCCTAAAGTTTACCTGGAAGGCATTCTGATGATTATCTGATTCTGCTCCAGCCACCTCATTTTCTGGCCAATACTGCTAGACTCGTGGCACTAAAGGCACAGAAGGAGGCCGATTCCTCCAGCTTCTCAATCCTTTCCTTAGCCATCTCTCAACGCAGCCTCTTTGTTAACATTTTAGCAGGTGGGCTGGACGCTAGACAACCAGAGAAGATGACTATCTCCTTTCTCTGCTACTGCATTAAATGCCCACAAAAGGAATACTGTATACTCCAAAAAACTGGGGTTTAAGTATTTGAGTATTAAGTATTTGAAAAGATTCAAAAGTAACACTAAAGATGTCCCCAATAACTACAGCACAATACCTACTTTATCATAATAACCTCTTCCATGTCTTTTTTTTTTTTTTAAGGTATTTATTTGAAATACAGAGTGACTCCATCAGCTGATTTCACTCCACTAAAGGCCACATGGTAGGGGATAGGGCAAGGCCAAAGCCAGGAGCCTGGAATTCCATCTGGGTCTCCCACATGGGTGGCATGAGCCCAAGCACTGGGGCCACCCCCTGCTGCTTTTCCCAAGCACGTTAGCACAGAGCTGGATCAGAAAGGGAGCATCCAGGACTAGAACCAGCACTCATAGGGGATGCCGGCATGGCAGACAGCTGAACTCAGAAGCACAGAGGCAGCCCTCTGAAACCAGTGGTTTTCAGCTAGGGGCAACTGTGTCCTCTAGGGAACATTTGCTTATCACTGCTCAGGAGGGCGCATGGAGGACAGGAATGCTGCTCAACACGGGTCTTGAAATCCCTGTAGGAGGCATCAGGTGTTCCTCTAGACCCCTGCTGACCCCTAGTATGGGGACACTGAGCAATGTCATTTGCTCCAAGCATGGTCTCAAACACATTCAGAAGGCTTTCCCATCTTCCAACTATTGTTGGCTTGGGCTTTAATTACTTTTCTTTGACTTAAGCTTAAACACAGAATAAAACTTTTTTCTCATCTTATTTTCAGCAAGTTACATCCAGTTCTAAGAGCACAAACCCATTTGCATGTATCCCAGTTAGAACCAATGTTTTATATACTGATCAAAGCTTGTCAACTTCCAGGGAGGGGTTGGTGGAATGGGCATGTCCAGGACACAGCTGAGAAGTACCGCTTACACTAAACCACTCACAGCAAACAAGTATCACGTGGCTGGGTGAAGTGAGCCAAGTGCCAAATGTGGGGAGCAGGGCCCGTCTCCCGCAACATGGCGGGGCGCCCAGGAGACAAATAAGTACTGAGACTATGGACAAATAAGTACTGAACCTACCGGGACTGGACTAGACTACTGAGATGATTGAGACTAACTCTATGCATCTGATCTCCCACCATATGGTGCTGCGAGGGAGTTAACAACTTCCACACAGCTGCCTCACCAATTCGACTAACAAGTGGCAGGAGCTGATCCTGCCCCTGATTGGAGGAGAGCAGCGTGCTCAGTGCGTGGGGAGAGAACGCCAGCAGAGTTGGGATTGGTGGAAGAGGACTATAAAAGAGGAGAGAGACAACATGCAGAAGGAACACCTGAGGAACCCCTGAGAGAGCCGGCCGGCAGGTTGCTGTGCTGGTGACCCGGAGAGCACAGCCAGCTGCTCTCCACACTGGGCAGCTGTGTAGCAATGTGGACCCAATATTGCCAGAAATTCTAATTTTTCACAAAAACTTGGGTATATAGAGTTGGATCTGAAACTCCTTACTTTTAATATGTTGCCTTGCAGTTTTTAAAAACTCTTATGGGTCCAACATCTTGGATCACCTTTTTGAAATTTGTATTCTAGAAACTGTAATAAGGGTAAATGAAGAACTATAAGCAGGCTGAATTCAAGGTACATTCAGAGTGTGCTCTGCACAAAAGGAGAGTACGGGAGAGGATGACGCTAAACTGGAAGGCCTCGAATGGAGCCGTCCAAGTTTTAGGAGGACTGCTGTTAATATCATCATCACCCCATCACAGTAGTAAGTCATGATGTATCACATCACGTCACATAATAAGTCATATTTCAGGTAATATCCTAAGCACACTATACAGATGTACAAATGTCATCTTGCCAAGAACTTTATGAGATAGGTTTTATTGTTATTCTCATTGTACAGATGAAGAAAATGAGACAGGAGCCTTTAAAAACTTGCCCCACAGGGCTAGAAGGAACTGGAAGTGAGATTGGAACACAGATAGCTACCTTCAGGATCCATCTCCTGACTACCACCTGTCACAATTCTCATGCTTCTCTGCAGGCATCCAGTTCCCTATCTCTCACCAGCTGCAACTGTAAATAAAATGTTTCACCAATCTAAGTGCTTAACAGCAAACCTTAAATAAGAACAGACTCAACTATGCTAAACTCCTCTATCTGAACACCTAATGCAAGAAGCACTTTTTTTGTTGTTGTTGTTTTTTTTTTTTTTTTTTTTGCTAAATGAAAATGTTACCTTCTTTTCTCTAGAAATTACACAGGCCTACCAGCAGTCAGCCCTTATCAGTTGATGTTCTGCTTTCTTTTGATGGGTGGGGCCTCTGCTTACACAAGAATACGGGCAAACAGGTGCAGACATCACTCTGGCATTTAAGAGAACGGCATCCAAGAATTGGCCATGTCCTCCAACCATAGTAGAAAAGGTGGCAAACAATTTTAAAGTTCTTCAGAGATTTATGGCATGAACATGTCCTACACATTGCAGTCTTAATTAGTAAAATTCCTTCAAACCTGGGCATTCAAAAATTCCTAGCAACTTAACAAGTAAAATTCTACTTCAAAGCAGCTAGTATGCAAATTAACTTCCCATTTCACTTCATTTTAAAATAAGATCCCTGGCTACAAAAAATTCAGGAAAACTGGCAGTTTTGAGATGAATTTAAAAAAAGAAAAGTCATTTTCACCTTTAAAGAGGGCTCTGTTATTTGTTGTTCTTCATGAACCATATCTTCCATTTCCGAAAGGAGTGCTCCGAGTAAAAGAATGAGTTCCTTCACCTTATTCTTGCAGGTCAGAAATTGGTCCAATATTATAAACATGTATAGATTTTAGAGATGCAAAGGAATTTAAAGTATTTTAGACATCATTGCTCCCAAATCTGCATAGAAAGCCAAACAAAATCTAACTTAAAAACCAACGTAATTTTAAGCTGTGTTGGGAAAAAAAAACTCTGCACATACACAGAAGCATAAATGCAGATTAACAAGTGCATTCAGCAAGATACTAAAACATAATACACATGTGTTAGTAATCATTTTGAAGCACTAAAAATATCAGTACTAATCCACCTCCTTTTAACATAAGCTGTACTCTGAAACAACCAAATTTCCTACTTTCTTTCCAGCATATGACGCTGTTCAAAAAAATTTTTAATGAACCAAAAAGGAAAAAACAATCTTTCACAGAATGTTGGACAAACATGCATAAACCACCATGGCATCTCAGGACAGTGTATGTGAATCTTCATTCAGCTTTGCATCTTAAGAACAAACAAAATGCAAGCATTAGCAACAAAACCAAAGGATTCTTCAAGAAGCAGCTTTTAGATTCTAAGTTCTGTTAAGAACTTAGCATGACTTCCTTCGGAAAGAATAAAATTCAAATCATATTACCTATGTCAATGTTACAGGAAGTATCCCAACTGCAGTCAATGGCCCACTAAGTAATGCTGGTAATGGCTGAATTCCAGTGTAACCAAAAAAAAAAAAAAAAACCACCCAACCAGCCCTATGCGTCTACCAAAGTTCACTGTAACGGGATTTGAGCTATAATTAAATTTGATTAGTTTGGTTCAAACCTCAAGTTCAAAAGAATTATCAGCATGAATGGATGAAAAGCCCTTTTACACGGGCATTTTGAAAATATGAAAAGGGCTGACACAGCAAGCATCAAAGACTTTGAAAGCAATTGACCCTTCCCAGAGCAAAGGAGAAACGCTAACAGCTGAAACTCAGATGCTGTGTGCAAAGAAAATAAAGTCCCAGATGGTTCAAAAGATTGGTGGTTTATTAAATATTAAACATTATTTTTAACTGGATTTTGCCCAGGGATAGCCAAATATGTCACCAATACAATGTGAAAAATAAATCCAATTCTATCCTTTACAAAACTGAAACAAACACTGCTCCTTTTTCTAAAACAATCAGCACAAGCACCTCAAGGAATGACATAAACCACCGTGACAGTCACACAAACACGATGTTTAATAAAAAACAAAAACAGTTAACACTTATAACTTTAAAATCCAAAACAATTTCCTTGAAGGAAAGCACACTGCACAGAATTTAACATGCCATTATTATTTGGAGACATGTAACTCCTACTCCATACACCCACACATCACATTATAGTTTTGTACCCCTCAAATCACATTATATTTTTGGTGCATTAAAAAGGAGATAAGTAAAGGCTGTGTTAGTAAAGAGGTACTATCAGAGGATTCTGTACTTACAAAAGCTTGTGGTATGCATTGTTTTAAACATAAAGTGAGCTGCACATATAAACATTTAAATATATATAGTAAAAGTATGTGTTTGTATATATGTATTTGTGTACAAATGTACATACACACACCAAACCAAGGGCTTGTTTTCAACAAAATAAAGTCAGTAGTTTATATACTGAGCTTTGAGACACCACTTTCAGTTGAGTTTCTATGTTCAAACCTTTCCCTTCTTACCATGTTCTACTCATGTACCCTGGGATGTGGGGGTGGGAAAGCCTTTTTCATGAGATGAAAACATTCTGTGCCAAACTAAGCAGGTGTGAGATATCTCCAAGATGAAAGCAATTCTCCAAATAACAACGTCATCCTGTAATACTTTCTTGACATGTACAATTTTGCTATTCCTCCCTTGGAGATTTAATACAAAGCACAGTGTTAGTAATCTTTCCTCACAGATGAGTAATCTGACTGGTACTCGTTTCTAGAAGTTTTTACCACTGGGGGAAAAGTCAACATTGATCTCACTTAAAATGGGTAAGAAATTCAGCAAGTGCAGATTGAGGCTGTTGTACCCCAATGGCTTTCTTTACAAGTATAATCATTCTTAATGCAATTCTTTTACCTTGAAATTTTCATTTCAAGTTGGTCTTAAAATAATTCACAGTCATCTCCTAAAAAGGAAGACCTCATTTAAAAATCATATTGCTTTTTCTATTAAAAATATCATGTTCAAGCTGACATTTTCTTCAAGAATTTCTCACATTTTAAAATTCACAACTTATGAGAAAAAGGTTTAACAGAAAAAAATTTCATCCATTCCTGTAATAATGTGTAGCATGTCACTTCCCCCTGCTTTAACTACCAAATGTTTATAGAATTTAACTTTTATTTTGAAACATAATTTGACTTCATATCATCCAGTCCAATGGTTTTCACACCTCAAAATGCATCAGAAATACCTTGAAGATGTAAAACAAAAATTCTAGATACTAAACCAGAGTTTCTCACCCAGATTGTCTGATGTAGGGCCCTAGAATTTGCATTCTAACATTACCAGGTAACGCAGAATCAATGACACAGCCAATATTCTCTTTCTCTTGATAATTAGAAAAGTTGGTGATGGAAAAGTACTCCACTATATCCTCAATAAAAACAAATACTTTCATATTTTAGAATTAAAGGAGAAACTGACACAAAGGAAATCCAAACCAGGCAAAACACAGACCTTAGGAATTATCTAGTCCAAGATTCAACAAACTCTTTCCACAAAGAGCCACATAATAAATAGTTGAGGCTTTGTGGGTCATACAGTCTCTGTCACAACTACTCAGCTCTGCCACTGTAGTGTGAAAGTAGAAAGACAAAAGAAAATCAAAGAGACTGGCCGTGTGCCAATAAAGATTTATTACAAAAACAGGCTTGATCTGGATTTGGTCTGCGGGTCGTAGTTTAGCAGATACTTTTAAAATGAGGAAATCAATGCCTAAGGTAGTTAAATAACTTCAAAAAGCACAAGATGGGGCAGCCGTTTGGTTTAGCAGGTGAGACAGCAGCATTCCACATTGGGGCACAAAGATTCAATTCCCGGCTCTGACTCTGACTTCAGCTTCCTGCTAACTTGAACTCTGGGAGGCAGTGGTGATGACTCAAGTAGCTGGGTCCCTGCTACACACGTGGAAAGCATGGATAGAATTCTGAGCCCCGGCAGGGACCTTTGCAAGCACGTGGGGGAGTGAAGCAGCAAATGGAAGCTCACTATGTGTGTTTGTGTCTCTCAAATAATGTTTCTTAAAGCACAGTAAGTGCTATAATTACTGTCAGAAAATTCAGTATCCTGATGTCTAAGGAAACAAATTACTGTTCAACATTTTGACCAAAAAAAGCCACAGTCTGCATTTTAAAACCTCATGTAGTTCAAAAATCAAAAGAAGAAATAATTGCACTAAAAAAAACAGTACCTCAGTTCCGAAAGGAATGTGAGACATTATTATTTGTAATATTACTTCTAGAGAGGAGCCTTGCACAGCTGAAGGATGCTGTCGGGGCTTTTGTCACATGGCTCCCTTGCAAGGCTTACATCCATTGAGCTTTCTGATCAGTGCAGAAAATAGGGGAGGGACCATTTCTCTGTTCTTACCCTCATGGCTTTTCAACTTTCTCATCCCATCTGCCATTCATTTGATGCCATTCCTTTCAAAAATTCTTCTCACTACTAAAATTTTCCCTCTTGAGTGCCAAAAGAGGTAGTAAATTAGGAAACTTCAGTTAAAAACAATGTTTTTGTGCAGTCTAAGTTTGATCTTTATTATAGCTCTCAAATAACTGGTAAAAAAGAAAGCTAATAAAAATGAAACAGGCATGTTTACCTTTACCACAAAAATATCTCAATGTATATAACAGTACACAGAGATACACATGTAAGCAATATATGTGTATGTATGCATGTTATATATATAAACATACACTTTATGCTTTCAGAATTAAGTTTTGATTTTAACACTGATATTTAAAGTCAATAAATGTTAGCAAATGATCAAGTGTTTAACAATTTTATAACCTACTTATTGTTAAAAATAAATAGGCATACATTCTAAGAAGAAAAAAAAATCCTAGCTTTAGTCTTCAAACACATACTCCAAGCTTTTTTCTGTAATAGCTGTAGTTAAAAGTGTGCATATCTAATTCAGGGTCAGAATGATGAGTCCTAAATCTGAGAGCAAGTTTTGAACACGTTTGATGTATCCTGAACCATGCATGAAAAAGCATCTGTTATTTACAGATCAAAGCAACCCAGGGTATCCTAAAACAACGAGAGTGAAAAATGCTCAAATCTAATTTCATCCCTGTCCACATGCTTCTTTGAACTAACAATTCAGAGAATTGGTCAGTACGTTGAACTAATTAGCATGCTTAATGCTTGCCAACTTTGATGGCTCCAATTCTTTACGAAATAGGATATAAAAGTTTGTAAAAAAAAAAAAAAAAAAAAGGCAAATTTGAGAAAATGCAAAGACCAGTCCAAGTTGACAAAATCACCTATACTGAGTAATGTCTCAAAAAGCCCCAAAACGTTCAGTGAAAGCTACTTAATACTCAGCTGTGAAACAGCTTGGAAATTATTTATTTAGGGGTTTTAATTTGCATGACATCAATTCAATATTTTTTAATCCAATGGTTGTTTGTAGGATTCATATATCAAACTTCATTTCAACATAAGGAACTGCAAAGTGTTTCTGATAAGAAGTTGACACTTTAATTACAATAAGGGAAATTAATTCAAGATCACTCTTTTAAGTGAAATCCCACGTGTGAGTTAAGAGCAAGGTGTATCCCTTTTACTATCGACATTCATCTGGGGGCTACATTTGCTGCAAAGATTTGTGGTAATCAGTGAAAAACTCATAATAAACACGCTGCTAAGTATTAAACAGTATTAGTATCTCCAAATTTTTAACAGATTTTCCTAACAGTTATTTGTGGTAATCAGTGAAAATCTCAGTTAATACATTACACTAAATATTGTTAGCCAGTTTTTTCTAATCTAGTTTCAGATGGATATTTTGGAAGTTACTCTATTAATGTTGATACTCATAAGATGATATGTTCCTATAACTTAAACGAGAACATTACAAAGTCTTCCAAAAAAAATTCCACATTGGCCTGCAATTTTCTTTTCTCCTAACCTGACCCAAGAGTTAGCATTTTAAAACAGAACAAAGAATTAACTCAAGCCCAACTCCAAAGGGTACATGTGATTACAGGGAGCAATCCCAACTTCAGAGTTTTAATAACAAAGTACGGATAAAAGATATTCTTTAAAGTCAAGTAAGCTCACTTTCTTCAGGATGTTTCCCAATATTGACAAATTAATTCCATTACACTCCCATGCCTTTTTGTTTTGTAAAAGGACTACCCAGAATTCAGCTCACTCACAGAGACCAATCACTCTGACTCCTCAATTCTCTACTTTCCAGCACTCTGATTATTCAACAACTAATGAACGGCAAGACAAATGCAAACCCATGCCCTGCCACACACATGTAACTGAAGGGACCTAAGGGCATGACTTCGGACCTCTTCTGTCCAATCTGCACACTGCTAACTACTACTATACTCCACATTCATTCTTTACGTGATTTCAGGTGAACAAAAATTTCTGGGTCTCCACCTCAGTAACAACACTGTTCTCACAATCACAGTAACCTTTCAAGCTAAAGGGTACAAAGCAATTTTCTATATTCTAAGTTTTGCATTACAAGCAACACACCAAGGAGTGGGTTTGGCATAAGGGTTAAGATGCCTGCATTCAACACAGGAGTGCCTAGGTTCAGTTCCCAGCTCTGGCCCCTGACTCCAGCTTCCTGCCAATGCAAACCCTGGGAAGCAGCTCAAACAATTGGGTTCCTGCCATCCACAAGGGAGACTTGGACTGAGTTCTGGTTCCTGGTGTTAACCCTGGCCCAGTCTCTGGCTGTTGAAGACATTTGGGGAGTGAACTTGCTTGCTCTCTTATCTCTCCGCCCCTCTGTCTCTGTATCTCTACCTGCCTCATAGATAAGACATAATTTAAAAAGCCTCATGACTGTAGAGTTCCTACTCTAGGAAGGTAGTGCTAGATAAAACCCAAACAATCTGGGTTCCAGGTTTGTCTTCAGTGCAAAGGAGGTAACATCTTATCAAGTCATTTTAGATTTTTTTGTATTTTACAGGTTATTAACAAGGTTATTAAATAAGCAAAAATTCTTCATGTTTGGCAAAAAAATACATAACACCTTCAAGTAGGTGAATGTCAATTATTCATACTACATGACAATATAACAGCAATAATAAACTAGCAGTCCAATCTACATAAGAAAATAATACTAACTATATTTTGGATTAAAGTTACATGAAGAACTGAACTTTTGATACACTCATGTATACATAATAACAGTACAACAATGCAAGAGAAACTAGATACTCTTGGAAAACTCCAAGTAAAAAGTGAAAGATACACATTTTCAGATGTTTTTAGTCAGTTCTTCCTATCAACTTAAAAAAGAACAACAGAGATGTTTTATGAAACAAAAAGATGGAAAACACTTTAGTTTTGTAAACAGCAATCCTGTTATTTAAAAAAGAGAAATGTTTCAGAAAATCAAAACATTATCTTTGGAGATTGTTACCTTCAAAAAACATGAATAAATCCCTTAGTAGGTAAAGCAAAACAAACACACTGTGTAGCACACAGTAGAGAACTAATCCATAAGTGTTTCAGATACACATCCACACAAATTTGGCCTACTAAACAAAGGTGCAAAATCTTTTCAATGTGGAATAGTCTTTTCAGCAAGTATCATGACAACAATTGGACATCCATATACAAAAACAAACTTCTACCTAAACCTCATCCCTTAAATAAAAAGCAACTCAAAGTGGAATATACATGCAAATGTAAAACATAAAACTATAAAACACATAGAAGAAAGCAGGAGAAATCTGTGATGACTTGTAGTTCTTAGAAATAAGATCCCAAGTACAATTCATTAAAAAAAAAAAAAAAAACACTCATTACTCTTTTCTGGCTAGAACCATGGAGAGTATGTTCCTGCTGTGCCAGAAACTCTTAAGAAAATGTAGAACTTCAGAGAAATAAAGATCACCTGAGAAAGAAATCTGCTCAAAAGATGCTTTGAAAAGCAAGGAGAAATTCATCTATGAAAATTCCAAGTAGTATCACAAGGAATACAGGCAAATGTACTGATCTGAGATTTGAATACTAGCATGGCAAGAAAAGCTGGCAATTTCTATGCAAAACTCAAACTGGTGCATGTCTTCAGGATCAGAGGTATCAGTGATGGTGAGTCCAAAAGTCTGAAGGGTGATTTAGCTTTTGGGACAGATCTTCAAAAGCAACTTTGCTAAGCTTAACAAGGCTTCAAATGGCAAACTGAGCACTGTGAAACCATATGCTGCAAAGGGGTACCCTTTGCAGTAAATGAACTAATGAACTTTGAGTAAATGAACTAATTTATTAGCATGGCCATGGCAAAATCAATGAGAAGCAAACTGCCATGACAGGGAAGACCCTAACTGCCCACATCTTGGTAAACTGGCATCATCTACATGGAGGATCTGATTCATGAGATCTAAACTGCTAGAAAACACTTCAAAGTTGCAAATAACTTCCCAAGGCCTTTCCAACCTTCTTCTCTGCAAGGCGAAAGGAAGAAAAAGGCCACCTATTTTGGAGAAAGTTGAGATGCTCCAAACAGGTAAGACCTAAGCAGAAGGCTCATTTGAAGGATGAACTAACATGTCTTCCACAGCACTTTAGTAATCTAGTCAATTAATTTAGTAAGTGTTTACAGTGATCTCAAGCTGAAAAAAAGTGTGAAGTACACTTTACCAAAATTTAAAACCTTCATTTTGATAACAATACTGTTCAGAGAATTAAATTAGAAGCTATGAGTTATCAGAAAATATCTTCAAAGAACATAAATGACAGGGATCAGCATCCAAAATACATTAAGAATAGCGCACACTAAGAAAAAAAAACTTCAAAATGAACATGGGCAAGCATTTGGTCTAGCAATTCAGACACCATAATGAATATCTGCATACCATATTAGAGAACCTGGGTTCAAGCGCCAGCTCTGCTCCCCATTCCAACTTGTTGCCAATGCACATATTGGGAGGCAGCAGGTAATGGCTAAAATGGTTGGTCCCTGTCACCCATGTGAGACCAGGTTTAGTTCCTTGCTTCTGGCTTTGGCCTGGCCCAGTCCTCACTGCTGCAGAGATTTGAGAAGCCAATCAGACAACAGGAGAGCCTGCCTCTCTGTCTCTCAACAAATTAGAGTCAAAAAAAGGAAATGACTTGTATAGACACTTGACCAAAAAAAGAAAGACATACACACACACATATAAATATGGGAAACAAGCATATGAAAAGATCTTCAACATCATTTACCACTATGGAAATGAAAATTAAAACCATTGTGGGACATCATTACATACCTATTAGAATGGCTATAAAAACCCTAACAATACCAAGTGCTGATAAGGATGCACACACTGATGATGGGAAAGTAAAACTGTGAAGCCACTACAGCAAATAGTTTTGAAGTTTCTTATAAGCTAAACACACACACAGAGCCCAGCAATTCCACTCCTGAATATGTATCCTGGAGAAATGCAAATCCATGTTCACACAAAAACCCATATATGATTTACAGCAGTTTTCTTCAAAATGAAGAAGTAAAAAGAATTTCAAAGTACCTCAATGGATGAATGGGTAAACAAACACCTTTTTTCGCATTCCACTATACATTCAAACAATGGAAGACGACCCAGCAGTCAAGAGGAGCCAACCATTGATACACACAATGATTATAATCGATCCCCAAACCTTTATAACTAATTTCCATCAGAAGGTTGTATATTACACGATGAAATTTAAACATTCTCAAAAATAAAATTAAAAAAAAAATCATACTCATGGAGAACAGATCAGTGGTTGCCAAGAAAAATGGGTGTGATGGCTACAAAGGGATGGCTCAAAGGAGTTTTTGGGGTGATGCAAATGTTCTCTATCCTAATTATATTGGTGATTAGACAAATCTATGCTCCCACATGTGTTAAAATGCATAGCCCTGTGCGGGGGGAGGGGAGGGAGAGGGAGCAAGCATTTGGCCTTAACAATGGTTACGGTGACCATATCCCATATCAGAGCACCTGTGTCCAACACCCAAAGTCCAGCTCCTAACTCCACCTTTCTGCTAATGTAGACCCTGGGAGGCAGTAGAAATGACTCAAGTAATTCAGTTCCTGCCACTCACTTAACAGACTTGAATTGAGTTCCCGGCTTCCAGCTTTGGAGGTCGAGGAAGAGGTACTGGGGGCCCATGGCATACATCCAGGGATTGAACCCACAGATGGTAGAATTTGTGCACAGGCTCTCTCTCATGCATGGGTTCTCATGTATGTATGGGTTCTTATATACGTACGCTCTCTCAAACAAGATTTTTAACAATTGAAATAACATTTCTAAACGCTGAAACAAACAAAACAAAACCCATAGCCCTGCACACCAGAAAGAAGTCAATAAAGTAAGACAATTTTTAAAATAAACATTAATGTGTTGTTCTTGCTGGAGATAACAGATAGAAATAGAAAGGAAAAAATAACGTATCACTTTGGGATTGGGGCAAGGATAGCACGAGGTAAAAATAAACACTGTGATAGGCCAACAAGGGGATCCTCAAAGACTAATGGGGAAATGTCATGAGAACACAGAAGTTGGGGTGGTGTTTAATGCAGAGGTAGGGACACTGCTTGTGACACTTGCAACCCATATGGGTGGGTCTAGATTTGAATCCCTGCTCCACTTCTGATTCTACCTTCCTACTGATACACCCTGAAGGCAGCAGGATGACTCAAGTGTTCGGGTCCTTGCCATCCATATGGAAGACCTGAATAGAGTTCCAGGTTCCTGGCTTTGGCCTGGGCCAACTCCAGCTGCTGGAGGCATGTGGGGAGTGAAGCCTTCTACATAAAGTAAAAATATTAAAATGAAGAAAAGAGAAGCATGGAGAGGCTCCCACCGGCCAAATTTTGGATAGTTTAAGCATCAAAAAGACTAATAATGGTAACACACAATGATTATTGAACAAAAAAGAATATGTGACAGTAATTTTCTGTGAATACATTAAAACCCACTGAATTATCACTTTACATGGGCGAACTGTATGGTATCTAATTACAGTGAAACTACAAAAACAAAAATATCCAAGTCTTAGGGATACTAAAACAGATTTAGAGGGTGGGAGAGAAAGTTCTTCTTTACACAAGAATGCCAGCTAATAAATTAAAAAAAAAAAATGACAGCATTAGGAAAATCACCATTTTGCAATCCCCAATATAATAAATCCTTCAGGCAATAAGCATCTACAGATGTGAATACTACTAGGTGAAAGATTACTAGAGAAAAGGTAGCTACATAAACTCAAACTATCACTCCATAGATTAACCAAGGAGAATTGAACTTTTAGTATACAGAAAACTAGAGAACATCAACTTAATCAAATAATTAACCTTAGCCCTTACCAAGTATGAGACATTGTATGCCTCCAGGTGTAACATAATACGAAATATCCAACAACATGGATATGGGATGGGATGTGGGAACGTTTTGAACGGATATGGAATCCATTTAAAAAAAAATAAAAAACCTAACCTGAAATGAATCCTAAAGAAACCTGACAACTCAGAATATAGGACTGTTTATAGAACAAGTGCCCTGGGCCCCAGAATAATGTTAATGTCATGGCAGGTAAAGGCTGGGAAACCTTAACAACCATACAAAACATATGATCCTTCACTTATTCTAAGTAAAGAAAAACACTACAAGCTTTTATTATTGGAAGAGTATAGAAAGCTGGCCCTATGTTAGGTAATATTAATATGTCAAAGTTAAAATTCTTGAGTATGAGTACTATCATAGTACTGAGAAGTATGACTTCATTCTTACAAAACAGATACTGAAAGTGTAATAAGTATCCGATGTCTCCTACCTACTTAAAATACTTCAAGGGAGAAAAGCAGAGAGAGGGAGATAAAGATGAAGCAAAAAGTTAATGGGTGAATGCTGGGAAATGTTTTAACTTTCCTATAAATTGTAATTTTTCAAAATAAAAAGTTGGAGACAGAGAAAACAAGAAAAAGAAGGTGGTATCATTCATTTTAAAACCTCCTCACTCACTGAGAAAAGGAAATGTGAACATTGTTATGAAAAGAGCAGAAAAATTCAAAGAATTCAAGTCCAACTCTGCATTCTATTTAAACAGTGTCACTGTATGTAGATCAAGTTACACCACTGAGTTTCAGTTTTCTAGTAGGTGTTAAACGGGCAAAAGTCTGTTGGCATGTACAACACAGATGAGCAATATAGACTGGGTAGGAGCATAACTAGATTTGTAGGGGGTCACACTTGCCAGTCACTCAGTTGCAATAACAATTCTTTGTAGGATTCCTGTGCAGATTAAGTGAAAAACATATGAAAAGTATCTAGTCCAGCACATAGCAGATGCTACGTAAATTCAATCTACTTCCTCCTTCAAACAGAGAAAAATTACAAGTTGAGATCTTAGCACTCATCAATAGGCTGATATGTCAGATTCTTCATACAGTGTTTGCACTCAATCAAAACTGGCCCAACAACAAATAGATGAGATAGGTTCTATGCACTACAACCCTTTTTTAAACTCATACTAAATAAGGATGATGAAAATACTTTGGTAAACAACTGGGTGAATCAACAGAAAATCATCAGCGATTCAACTTCCACATGATCTTTTTGAGTCAGTATGAGATGTATCTTGGTGTCCTCTCAACACAGATGATACTGCTATCTTCTATTAGGCAGACGCCATACTTCACTAGCCCTAGGAAGCATAATATATCCCACACTAAATTAACTTTAAAAAAAAAAAAAAAGACATTTATTTGAAAGGCAGATGTAGAGAGAGGCAGAGGCAGAGAGAGGGACAGAGGTCTTCCATCTGCTAGCTCACTCCTCAGATGGCCGCAACGGCCAGAGCTGAGCTGATCTGAAGCCAGGAGCCAGGAACTTTTTCTTGGTCTCACAAGTGGGTACAGGGGCCCAAGGAGCTAGCCCATCTTCCACTGCTTTCCCAGGCCATGGCAGAAAGCTAGATCAGAAGTGGAGCAGCCAGGACTCGAACCGGCACCCAAATGGGATGCCAGCACTACAGGCCGTGGCTTTACCCATTACGCCACAGCGCCAGCCCCACCAAAGTAACTTTAAGTTAGTCATCATCCCATTACCCAAAGCAGAAGTATGAAATAATCACAGATAAACAACTGGAAGGACTGTGGATCAAGGTATGGGTAAATTTTATTGGAAAACTTGGTAATCCACTCATAAGACTTACAGACTAACACAATCACTCATTTCCCAAACATAATCAGTATGCACATGAAACTGATGAGATCAAAATGCTCTTCTAAGAACAGTGACATTAACATAATTTCTTCCTTCTTAAAAAAAATCAGTGAAACAGATTTGAGATCAAAGCAGCATCATGAATGGTTATCATCAGGCATTTTAGGAAGAGATTTGTAAACTGTTGTTAGGCACTTCAGAAAGATAATTATCTGACCACCCTCCCAAAAAAATATCAGATTAAAAAAGTCTTCAAACAAATAAGCTATTTTCTTATGCTGCTTATGCTTTAAAGCATTTCTATTCAGTGAGAACACAGGCGGCCAAAGTACAAGCTCTATGGAGGCAGATCTGCAGTTGGAACTCAGGCAGGCTAGCTGCAGAGTCGTGGTCTGATCCATTATGATCTGCTCTGCAACCTTCAGGAAACAGCAAATCTAGCCCAAGAAGGCAACACAGAGAAGTCCAGACACAGTGAATGATCACACCAAGTTAGGAAAGGAATTCAGAAGAAAGACATGGGGTCATAAGCTAGAGTAAGGTTGGTCAACAGGCACTAAGTTACAATTGGACTGGAGAAATTACACTCTGGAATGCTACTGAACAGTAGGACGACTACAGGTAGCAATGATGTACCACATATTCCCAAAGAGTTAGAAGAAAGTGGTTCTACCACAAAGAAACAATGAAAGAAACAATGACTGCTTAAACAGATAGGTTTACTTTGATTTGAACATGACCCATTGAACACATGTACTGAAACATCACATAGTACCCCATAAACACGTACAATTTTTATGTGTCAACTTAAAAAAATAATCAAGTACAGCTGAGACAAAGTCTTTCAAGGAAGTGAGATCTGCAAGTTAAGTATATCAAGACAGCAAACTAAAGAACCAACAGCTCCACTGTATGAAGGTGAAGTTAGAAGATGTTCAAAGGCATGAGATAAGGAACAAAGACACAAATGAGTACAAGCTTCTAAAACAGTCAGGCACGTGAAGTAACTGGAATGCTAGAATGAGCAGGGTTAGGATCTACAATGGGATCTATATCACATCTCCATCCCCAGAACTCAATAGGACTGTATGCATCTCAAGTCAGCAAATGAAGGAACAGATGCTTAAATACATTAGCCAGAAGTATGGATGTCATCAGAAGAACTAAAAATAACACGAGTCAAAGAGGTTACCCGTGGAGAGCAGGTGCAGAATGGAGGAGGAACGCAAAAGACTGCTGCTTTTCATCCCAAGTGCTGCTATGTTATCTGATTTATTAGAAACACATATCACTTTGATCAAAAAAATCTTTAAGTTCCAAATTTGATGTCATTAATTTAGAAGATTATTTTAAACATAAGCTAAATATTTCATACAATGCCCAAATCCAGCATTTTCTTTCCCACTTATTTTCTAACAGTTCATGCTTTTGTAGAAGTTGGTAAAATGTATAGAGCTCACATATACCTTATCTCTGGTTTTCCTAATGTTAACAACCAGATCAGAGTACAATGATCAAAACCAGCTCCCAATATGGCTATAGTAATAGTAGCTAAATCACAGATCTTAAGTGAATTTTGCCCGTTTCCTCCCTAACATACATTTTCTGTTCCCAAAGCCAATCCAGGATGGCACACAGCACTGACTTGCCATGTCTCCTTAGTCTCTTCCTGTCCCTAACAGTTCTTTCATCTCAAGTTTTCATAACATGGCCAGTTTTTATACACTGGATCTCTATTTCAGTCTGATGTTTTCTCACGAGCACACTGAGATTTTGCGGTATTTCACAAGACTATCATATGATATTGTATGTTTCTCGGTACATCACACTGGAGGTATGTGATATCAGTGTATCTTATTATTGGTGACACTGACCTTGATAACTTGGATAAAGTAGTCTCTGCCAGTTTTTGCAAGTGCAAAATTACTATTTTTCCATTTGTAATTGATAAATAAATAGCTTGGGTAAAATAGTTTGAGACTTCAAAATTCTAAGTAACTGACAAAAAAGACTATATTCAAGGTATACAATGTGATGACTTCACATTGTGCACCTTGCATAATAACTATTACAATCAAAACATTCCTCACCACCCTAACTGAACCTCAGATACCTGGAACTCCACCATCTTATAACTTCAGATTCCCAATCCTCCCACCCTGGGGAATCTCCTTCTGTGAGTCTGACTTTTTTAGATGCCACATGTAAGTGAGATCATGTGTTATTTGTCTTTCTATTATGGCATTCATTTCTGATACATTAAATGTACTTGAAGTTCTTATTACTCAGAGGCACATAATGAAATATTTCTGGAAGAAGTAAGATAACATTTATATATGCTTCAAAATAATATGGAAATGTAGGAAGTAAGTCTGGCTACAGAAGTGCTGTGTTGGTCAAGTTCTGGTAACTGCTGAAGCTGAGTGATGGGACAAAAGAGATTCACTTTACTAATCTACTTCCATGTATCTTTCAAATTTTCCATGAAAAAGGTTTTATAAGCTAGAACCCTACTAAATAAATAAATTTCTGTACCAAAAGATAAAATGAACATTCTTTCATGCACCTTGGTTCAGAAAACATTTTTTATTATGCTTGGGTTTTCTAATTTGAGTCATTTTTAACAGTGCCAGGCAAGCAACTCAAAAGCTTCTGGCTTCATGAATATTGAATAAAGTTCCTGCCACCAATATTTAAAGCATGGGCATTGTGCGCCCTCTAGTGTGCTATTCCATAAAACAAGTTATGGACCAACAAGTTCTAACTAAAAATGGAGTATTTTCAAAAGGGAAAAAAATATCTTTCTCTCTCACCAATTTCTACTTCTCCAGTAGGTCAGTAAGTGATCCTCTACTTACAAGGCTATGTAAAAAACCCATTTTGATGCCAAAGATTATCAAGTGTTTCCCACCTCCCCGGGGTCTCTTTCCCCCTTCCTCCTCCACCCCTCCCCTTCCTCTTTGGCCTGGCCCCAGGGTGGTTGGGGGCTTTTGCCTTCCCACCCACCCCTACTGTTCTACCCAGGGCCTCCTGCCCTTCCCCTTCCCACCCACTCCTTTTCCCCTCAGTTGCACTGTGCCTGCAGTTTTGGCTTCACCTCCACCAAGTGACCAAAGACTTCACCACTCAAAGTCCAACTCCCAAGAACACTGCTCAACATGGACACTGGTGTGACTGAAGGTTGATCAAATCTCACCATTCGGTTACTTATGTAAAAGAAGTTGGCAGTATCATCGGAAAGAAAGGGGAATCTGTTATGAAGACACACGAGGTTGGGGCCGGCGCTGTGGCACAGAGGGTTAAAACCCCTGGCCTGAAACGTGGGCATCCCATATGGGCGCCAGTTTGTATCCCGGCTGCTCCACTTCTGATCCAGTTCTCTGCTATGGCCTAGGAAAGCAGTAGAAGATGGCCCAAGCCCTTGGGCCCCCGCACCCACGTGGGAGACCCCAAAGAACCTCCTGGCTTCGGATCGGCGCAGCTCCAGCTGTTGCAGCCATCTGGGGAGTGAACCAGCGGATGGAAGACCTCTCTCTCTGTAACTGTCTTTTAAATAAATAAAATACATCTTTAAAAGAAAAAAAAAAAAAAAAAACAAGAGGAAAGCGGTGCACTTATCAACATCTCAGAAGGGAATTATCCTGAGAGGGTTATCACTTTGGCTAGACCCACTAATGCTATCTTCAGAGTCTTTGCCGTGATCATTGACAAACTGGAAAAGGACATCAGCAGCTCTATGAGCAATAGCACAGCCGCCAGCAGACCTCCGTTTACCCTGAGGCTGGTGGTTCCTGCTAGTCAGTGTGGCTCTGCCATTGGAAAAACTGATTCAAGATCAAGGAAATATGAGAGTACAGAGGTTCAGGTGCAGGTGGCAGGGCATATGTTCCTCAACTCAATTGACTGGGCCATCACTATTGCTGGCATCCCACAGTCCATCATTGTGTCAAACAGATCTGCATGGTCATGTTGGGGACTCTCCCACAGGGAAAGACCCAGAGGAAGTTCCTAGCTTCGGATCAGCCCAGTTCCAGCCACTGAGGCCAATTGGGAAGTGAACCAGCTGATGGATGACCTCTCTCTCTGCCTCTCCTCTCTCTGAGTAACTC
This sequence comes from Oryctolagus cuniculus, assembly GCF_051225735.1. Classification (NCBI taxonomy): domain Eukaryota; kingdom Metazoa; phylum Chordata; class Mammalia; order Lagomorpha; family Leporidae; genus Oryctolagus; species Oryctolagus cuniculus. The sequence goes on from NC_142876.1 coordinate 84,613,564, forward strand.
TTTCAAATCAATAAATAAATCTTTTAAAAAAAAACAAGGGGGAGGAGGAGCTACTTGTAGAATGCACAAGAATATCAGGAAATAAAAGACAAGAAAACTGACCTCCTTGGAACCACAGAAATTTATTTGGCAGAAAAATCATTAACTTGCTTTGGAATTAAGTGAGAATTCCATAATTCTTGCCACAGGAACATGACTCTGGACATCTAAGCAATGACATCACATTCACTTTGAGAGTAAGTGGATGCTCTGCTCATTCAACAGCTTCCGTGTGCTCTGTGTCAGACATTCCTCTAGGTGTGAGGTCAACAGCAGGGGACAAATCAATCAGAACACACCTGCCCTCACCGTGGATCCATTCTGATAGAGAAGCGAGGCAGGTCATCAATTTATAAACAGGAATTGAACATAATTCCTGTTAACAGTGCACGCAACGGTAACAGGTGAGTGACTGGGGTTGGCTGGGTGGGTCTATTTTAGCTAGACGATCAGAGCGCCCTCAGCAAAGGATCATGACAAGAGTAAACCACGGGGTCACAGGTAACTTTGCACTTAGTAGCCACTGTTTTTCCGACATTTCTTTCCAGACTGATTCTTTCCAGGAGCTTCCATCTTCTAATTAACTTTCTAAATGTTATGCAGACTTCTTGTTGCTGTAAATTTATTTTTCCCAAACTCCTGGCACTAATGATGATACTAAAAGATGAACGATCAGGATGTGGACTACTCATTTTCTCCCTAGAAAACTTCATCTGCATATAAAATGCAAAGTATGCTGTTTACCATACTGGTTAAGATCACCAGCTCTGGTGTCCTGGGTTCTCTCCTTTGCTGGATAAGAGATCCTAGGCTAAACAAAATCCTACTTCGTTTTCCCATCTACAAAGAAGGGATAATGCTATGGGTTACTGGAAGGATTATCTGAAAAAGAAAAAAAACTTTATAAAAAACTTTGCCCAGTGCCTGAAATTTTCAATATAGGTATTCTGACATCATGATTTTAAAAATAGAAACTGTATAAAAATAAGTAATTTGAGGTAAACTGGTATTTCCAAAATACTAATTTCAAAAGAATACACTGTTGCTCAAAAGGACATAGGTCACAAAAAAGAGCAAGAACAGATTTGACAGTTTACAAAGTAGAATGAAATGTCCAAAAACCTGTGGTTGCAGACAGGTGGTCGTGGAGGTTAACAATGGACAGCCAAGTAAAGGCTAAAGCTGGAGCTGCAGGTGCAGTGTCCTCTGAAGGGACAGGCGCTTAGCTGGAAGAGCATCAAGAGACAAAATATGGCACCATCAAAGGCCGACTTAGCAAGAGCTGCCGCTAACTTTGCACTGAAAAGCTGTACACTCACCTTCCCAATCCCCATGCAGCTGGTACTGCCTCCCATCCTTCTTCATTCTGAGAACGAGGCCAAGGTGCCTAACACTACAGGAGCCATTTTGTCAACTGTGTCAATTAGCCAGTACATTCAGGTTAGCCAAACAGAGTAAGAGACTAGATCCTTCTTGCTCTCATTTAAACAATACACCAGTCAGAGAGTGACCATTTTCAGATTTATTTTTATAAAAGAAAAAAGGAAGCTTATTTGGTGAAACTACTATCATCATATTTTCTGTTATTTGCAGCCTAAATGCAATCCAAACTAACCTACAAATATTAAGGAAGAGGGTATTTCAGATGGGATGGAAAATGCAAAGGAACAACAAAAAGCTGCCTCAACACTATGGGTTATGACTGTAATGCTGAAAATGAAGAATTACAAGATAATTTCCACCTCCATCTAGTAGATTCCTTAGGTATTGCATTTACATCCCTGTAAACCACAGGCGTGGGCACTGGCACCCCTTCAGGACACATGGTCCATGTGCAATGAGGGACATATGTAGCACTTTCACGGCTTCACAGGACAATTGAAATCTGCCCAAGGAATGAGAGCAGGAAACAGCAGCTGGTTTCGTGTAAACAGAACATCAGAAAATGTGCACTGAAGGGCTAAAGTAATTCTTCTACATTGAAATAATTTCTCTGAGTTGTCCCTCCTAAAAATATTTGTTACTTTAAGAGATGATGAAAAACTGTAGGCTAAAATCTGTATCTGAAGAGAACTAATTTGAGGCTCTTAAAAATGAACTGAATGAATTATCAATTATCCTTCACAGAACATCTCTACAATAAAGTTATAATCTAAATGCAATTAAGTAAATCAATTTATAAACGTCTGATTAAAGGGGGGATTTCATTTTCATTTGTTTAATATTCCCATTAATAACAATGCCTCATTACACATTTACTGAAAGCCTGAAAATAAAACAATGGACAGATTCCAAGAGCAAACAAGGATTTTTTCCTTTTTCCCATGAAGCTAACATTATGGAATTTTAACAGATGTTCTATTTGGTCATAGTTAATAAAATGAATTATGTAGGATTAAAATAGGGCTCAATATGTTTGCATTGGATTTTAACTGAAAAACAACTTCACATTAAAAGTTTGGAAAGATTTCTCATCACTTTTTTCTCTTTTCTGTAGAAAAATGTTAATGATATAGAAAATAATCAGATAATTCTAACAGTTATTACTTTTCTAATGAAACCAGACCTGTAAAAACTTTTTTTCATGATTCAATAAGAAAAATTTTAGAAAATTTTGCACTCTTTGGTGTTCATCACCTACCTCATACAAAGATCGCAGTACCACCATATGTCAAACGGCCTAATCACTATCCTATGTACTTCCAAGCCCTTCTAGATATTCTTCACCATTTTCAAATGACTATGGTGTCTGACAGTAAGCCAACAAAAATCAATCCAAAGTAAAGGAATGAAGACTATCAAAACTGAGCCCCACTGTGTAGACGTTATTATGCTAGCACTTCCGCAAGCCACAAAGACATAAACATCGAATAAGCTTTTCTCAAGAGGAACTTTGTGTTATTTGGAAAGACATGCATGATCAAAAGACAAAGAGACAGATCCAAGAAATCAATTTTTATATAAACATACATACACTGATACAAAGAGAAAAGAATAAAATCAAATGGCACTTTTTTATTCTGCTTTTACTATCATGAATGAAGTAGAATACGGCTTTTAGAACAGTAAATAAGTAACAGAAGTTCTAGTTATAATTGCTTCATAAGGTTTTTCAATGGAAAACATCCAAGTGGTGTAATCTTAGTAAGAAAATCTTCCACCAAATGGGTAATCTTATTTGCAAAATAAATTCTAGTGAATTGTCAATTTGATCCACAAAAGAATCATAACATTTTACTAATCCACTTACATTGATAATTTTGATTAAGCAAACAATTAGGGTAGCTTTATGTTATTATACCAAAATGCTGTTTTTCCATCAGAAGTAGCCAGTGAGTATAAAATTAGTTGCACACTCTGACCCCAGAATCAGCCCTGAAGGCTTCCCGGTTTGGCTGAAAGCCCCATGAGAGTATTTCATGCATGGAAAGCCAAGACACTGTGCCAAAAAATGTTCTACATGAAGGATCTCTGTGAGTGAGATCCCAGTGGAAAGAAGTGGCCATCAAGAAGGATGTACTTTTCTCTAAAGGGAAAAAACTTCCACTTGGCTTATGGCCTTGTACAAAAACTGACAGAGTTTGTGGACTCCAAAGGCTTCCATAGCCTAGGCAGCTCAGGTCAAGAGCCTTGGGTGGTCACTGACGTCATACATAAGATTGTTAATTGTTAACAACAAGAGTCACTATATACTAACTCCCCACGCAGGACCCCTGTTCTCAATGAGTTGTACTAAGAGTTAACTGTAAAACCAATTCTCTAACAATTTGTATGTGTATGTATGTGTGTGTACAAACTGTTGAAATATTTACTTAGTATAGAGTTGGTCTTTTGTGTACAAAGTTAATTGAAAAGGAATCTTAATGGAGAATGGGACTGGCAAGGGAAGAGGGAGGAGGAGGAGGGGTAGGAGTGTGGGTGGGAGAATATTTAGAATATTCCTAAAATTGTACTTAGGAAATTATAAACAGGCAAAAATAAATAAAATCAGTTGCAGGTTGCAATTTGCTACAACTGTATAAATTCTTCTCTATAAACATGGGGACAAAACACTCTGCAAGTATAATGGAGGAGCTTAAAAAGTAAGAAGAGTAGTCTGACCTCTCACTCCAACACAGCAATCGGTAGTCCGTCATCAATTAGCAATCACACATTGAGTGCTGATAGATCAAGGTTGCAACCTTTTTTTTTTGACAGGCAGAGTGGACAGTGAGAGAGAGAGACAGAGAGAAAGGTCTTCCTTTGCCGTTGGTTCACCCTCCAATGGCCGCCGCGGCCGGCGCGCTGCGGCCGGCGCACTGCGCTGATCCGATGGCAGGAGCCAGGAGCCAGGTGCTTTTCCTGGTCTCCCATGGGGTGCAGGGCCCAAGCACCTGGGCCATCCTCCACTGCACTCCCGGGCCACAGCAGAGAGCTGGCCTGGAAGAGGGGCAACCGGGACAGAATCCGGCGCCCCAACCGGGACTAGAACCTGGTGTGCCGGCGCCGCAAGGCAGAGGATTAGCCTAGTGAGCCGCGGCGCCGGCCATCTGTTGAGGAATCTAACAACTCAAAGGTAGGTTTAATTTCTGAGTCTCCTAGCAGGCTGTACTGCTGTAAGACCTGCCTTTGAGAGCACTACAAAAACAGTCTCTGCAAAGTTCCTAGCACAGATGGGCAAACTTGAGCTGATAAAGACTGATTAACTTGCCAAAAGAAGTCAGCTGGTAATGAATGGGCAGAGTTGCATTTCACACTAAGATATCCTTCAGTGTCCAAGACTCTTTCAGTTACCAAGAATACTCAGAATCATGACATTTCTTGAGCACATATTCTGTGGGCGGCACTGCAAAAAGCACATGAATCCCTTATTTAATGCTCACAAGTTATAATGACTGAAATAGTTCACAGTAAGTAAACCAGTTCTTCGCCATGTATTAATATGCCCAGTGTTAAAATTAAAACTACCGTGACATTATTTTTCATCTATTAGATTGCTGGCACCACTGGTTAGACAAGGAAAAAAAAGAGAGCTCCCACACTGTTGGGTCAAGTGTCAACTGGTACTTGTATGAAGGGTAATTTCTTCTTATCTATCAAAATTACAAATGCCCACACCATTAACCAGGTAATTCTATTTCTTAGCACGTAGCCTACAAATACTCTCAACTATGTACAAAATGACATATGCACAGTATTATTCTTGCACTACCTTTAAAACACCCACACTGGGAAACTGGGTAAATACTCAATGACTCTTCGTACAGTACAGTCATTATACAATCATAAAAAAGAGGGTGATCTTTATGAAGAGATAAAAATTGATTCCCAAGATGTGTTAACCCAAAAAACAAGAAGAAACACAACACCCAGGACGGATTATCTCTGCAAAACACAAAGCAGACTTACATAACATAAGTCTGGGGGAAATGCACTGAATGGGCAGACCACAGAACAGAGACAGACTTTGAAGTGCATTTCTTGAGCCTTCAGCCTTAAAGGTTTCTAGGTCCCACTTAAAAATTCTCTTTGTCTGAAGATGGTAAGAGTACCCAACCAGATTCAGAAAGCCACTGCCTACTTTCGAGGGAACTTTTCAGAATGGTCAGTTTTCTACGTAAAGACTGGAGGTGTCAACGACCTTATAGAGCAGTTGAATGATGTGTATGGCCTGTTTGACAGCTTGCAGCAAAACTAGGGTGGAGGTGATAATCCTCAACTCTCTCCAATCCTCTCCAATTGGCTGCTCTCATACACCAGAAAGAAGCCAGGAGCTAGGGTTACTAAAAACTCCTGCCATGGGTCCGACTCCAACCAACTTCTTAGTTTCAGATTTGCCCAGCCAAGAGTGAGACATCAAAAATTACTCCTATCAACTCCAGTGGACAGTCATCAGACTCTTTTAGGGGCTTTTCCCGTTTGCTCCTCTCTGGTCCCCTGGCAAGGTCCCCCTGAGGGTGACAGACTCAACCTCTCCTCCTGACAAATACTACTTTTTGAGTGCTGTCTTCAAGTGCCCTCACCTGGTTCACTATGCATATATGAAAAGCCCAATTCGGCTTAGATAAATGATGTACACGTGTGTGCTTTGTGCCATTGCTCATGCTGTTACATCCATCTCTCTGACTAATTTCTAAAGGCCACTCCTTCAAGAATGAGGTAAAGAAACATTCTGATTAAAGGAACAAATGCCAACTGAGTAACACTCAAGCACTGCTGCTTCTAAAATCCCAGCTGCATCTTGTGTACACCCATCACTGCTGTACTTACTACACGGCACTGTAAAGAATCTACTTCCCTAGCTGCCTCCCCCACAATATGAACCCTTTGGGGCCTGAATGCCCTGCATAGTGCCCAACATGCAGCAGGCATTCGAAAAACGACTGTTGAGTAGAACATCAACAAAGGACATCTACTGAGCTTAACTTGTTCCTATTTCTTTTCAAACAAGTGGCTTTTTGCTATTTTTTTGCCCTCTATACAAGCCCTTCAAATTCACATCCAAGATTCTGAGGCTGTTTTCCCTAGACTTTCCAGGCCAATGGACCATCTGAAATCATCCTGGCTGTGACAGCAGCTATGATTTTGCTCTGCACTTGCATTTTTACTGCAGTAAATAAACAGTGTTTGACCACAACTAATTTGGCCAAGATCATGAGAAAAATGAATCCTGAAAGGGTGAGGTAAACAGTATAATCTGCTGACCTTGCTCAGACTCAGTCTAAAATTCACAGTAACTAACATCATTTAGGAGAACATTGGGGATAAGCAAGCAATCTCCACAGACATCAGATGCAGTAAAAAACATATGACAGCATTCACAAAATCTAAAGAACACAAATAATCTATTTTATAATGCATGGATTCAAATTCCAATCTCATTCTAATGGGCTACTGCTAGGGAAATAAAAACTATTTTAAAGAAAAAATTGCATCCAGAATAAACAGATAAGGTTCCCAGTGATTCTTACTAAGGTTTCCATGTATTTGCTTATTGAAACAATCAAATGAGCTCTTAGCAAAAAGATTTGATTCTGGTGTCACACTAACATAAGATTCCAAACTGTTTATAATGCAAAAATTTTGCCTAAAGCAGATATATCACTTCTTATTTTTCTCATTTTAGAAAGAAGCTATGTTTCATTCAGCAATAACGCTTCTCTCATTCTATCAGGGAATCTTTACAAAAGCAATACCTCAACTAAAATCGGTTCTGAAGGATCTTTTATGAATACGCATAATGCAGAAGACTCCAATTAAATTTTCAACAAAGCATTGCCATTTTGAGGAAACACAGTCATCTCAGTAAGGTCATGCTATATGCAAAGACCGCAGCCTAGAAATTAATTATCAGCATGACATATGTCAAAACAAATTTTTGAAAGACTGAACACAGTTGGAAGCATGTGTTTTATCTGTATGTATGCAACACCAGCATTCTCTGGCACGTAAATGGATTCACTTATTCAGTGCCTTTCAAAAAAATGAAAAAAAACTTTACTGCTCACCCTTTACCTGTACCCAGGTGAAGACTAAGTAACACAGATTTAGTGAGTCAGAAAATAAGGTAAGAATGAAGCTGTGGGGGTTGGCACTGGGGCACAGTGGGGTGGCACAGTGGGTTAACGCCCTGGCCTGAAGCGCCAGCATCCCATATGGACACCAGCTCGAGACCTGGCTGCTACACTTCTGATCCAGGTCTCTAAAATGGCCAGGGAAAGCAGTACAAGGTGGCCCAAGTCCTTGGGCCCCTGCACCCGCATTGGAGACCCTGAAGTTCCTGGCTCCTGGCTTCGGATCAGCACAGCTCCGGCCGTTGTGGCCAGCTGGGGAGTGAACCAGCAGATGGAAGACCTCTCTCTCTCTGCCTCTCCTCTCTCTGTGTAACCCTGACTTTCAAATAAATAAATGAATTAAAAAAAAAATAAAGAATGAAGCTATGGTGTGGGTGTTTTTAAAAGGCAGAAGTCATCCTCATACAAATAACTAATTTTCAAACATTCAGTTAGCCACCAAAACAAGTTCCTTAAAAACCAACATAATCTGTACTGTACTACAGGTTGTTACCTTGTGGAAATCAAAGTCTTAAATCACATGTAAAATGTTGGTTAAATAAAGAAGACTTCAATATAAAATGAAGGCTTCCAAAGAATTTCAACATTCTTCCAGTGTAGACAATATTTATTTCAATTAAAAGCATTTCTACAGGAGCTGGCTTTGTGGCAGGCATAGTGAGTCAACACTGGCTTCCCACATGATTACTGATTCAAGTTCCAGCTGCTCCACTTCCAATCCAGCTCTGTGCTAATGCACCTAGGAAAGCAGAAAAAAAAAAAAAAAAAAGCGCCAAGTCCTTGGGCCCCTGAATCCATGTGGAAAACCTGGAATGAGTTCCAGACTCCTGGCTTCCACTTGGTCCAGCCCCAACCATTTTAACTGTCTGGGGAGCAAACCAGCAGATGGAAAATCTCTTTTCTGTCTTTCCCTTTCTCTCTGTAACTCAGCCTTTGAAATACATAAATCTTCAGAAATCTTTTTGTGCAAATGAAATATATATATATTTTGTCCACAGAACTCTGAATAGGAAAGAGAGATGTAGAAGAAACACGCGCAGGTTCTCATTTGAATTTTAATAGGAAATTAAGTTCCATATCAAAAATTTCTCTTATTTCACACTTATCTAAAAAACATTTCTTGAATTTCAGACATTTGCAATGTGAGGCAAAGATTTAAAATACACTTCCTGCCCTAATTATTTATTTATGGAAAAGTTTTGCTTTTTCAACCAAAAAAGAAAAAAAAGAGAGAGACAGAGACAATTTCCCACACCGAGAACCCCAGAAGCTTAGAATCAGCAGCACAGAGGAGGCCAGCAATTAGCCCCACAACACACTGCCCAGCACGTCCTGACAGAACTGCTCAAGGCAGGAGCCAACTGCCCGATGCACACTGTGAAGGTTTTTGTTTCGTTCCTTACTAACTTTTCATTAATTCTCCATATCACAGTAATTACCTTGGTATCCTAATATTCCAGCCACAAGAGACTCAGCCACCAAGAATAACAAGTAGTCTGCAAGCTGGGTCACTCTAAACACTGGCACTGCGCAGCCAGTAAACCCATTCTTCCATTCCTTTAGATACAGGAAACAAGACAGCCTCAGCAGAATTTAAAACATTGACCGCAAATTCTTTCTCAGTTTTTAAACTAGTTTCTCCAAATGTATTTTTGACTGTTAAGAAGAATAAACCTACTGAATACAGTACATCATTTTTTTGTCTCTCAATAGTGGAAATTAAGCAACTTACCTCTCTTAAAACTGTGCTTTTGTAACCTCGATATAATCCTTGGATGCCCTGAAACAAACAAAAAGCCAAGAGTTCACAAAGTGAGAACAGGGGCCAGCGCTGTGGCGTAGCGGGTAAAGCCGCTGCCTAGCAGTGCAGGCATCCCATATGGGTGCCAGTTCAAGTCCCGGCTGCTCCACTTCCAATGCAGCTCTCTGCTATGGCGTGGGAAAACAGTGGAAGATGGCCCAAGTGCTTGGGCCCCTGCACCCACGTGGGAGACCTGGAAGAAGCTCCTGGCTCCTGGCTTCAGATCGGAGCACCTCTGGCCACTGCAGCCAATTAGGGAGTCAACCAGCAGATGGAAGACCTCTCTCTCTGTCTCTTCTCTTTCTGTGTAACTCTTTCAATAAATAAATAACTCTTATTAAAAAAAAAAAAAAGGGAAGAACAGCAAAGATTTCTGAATAACATTCTGAATAAAGAAGATTTATCTACACCGAAGTTCACTAAAATGTTCACAATTACTACAATATTTTAAGAGGTTAAAGGTTTTTGTTGTTTTTTGGTTGTTTGTTTTTTACAGGCAGAGAGGACAGTGAGAGAGAGAGACAGAGAGAAAGGTCTTTGTTTGCCGTTGGTTCATCCTCCAATGGCCGCTGCAGCCGGCGCGCTGCGGCCAGCGCACCGTGCTGATCCAATGGCAGGAGCCAGGTACTTATCCTGGTCTCCCATGGGGTGCAGGGCCCAAGTACTTGGGCCATCCTCCACTGCACTCCCAGGCCACAGCAGAGAGCTGGCCCGGAAGAGGGGCAACTGGGACAGAATCCGCTGCCGCGACCGGGACTAGAACCTGGGGTGCCGGCGATGCAAGGCGGAGGATTAGCCTAGTGAGCCGAGGTTAAAGTTTTAAAACCAGGGGCAGACACTGTGGCACAGCAGGTTAAGCAACTGTCTGTGATGCTGCCATCCCATATGGGTACTGTTTTGGGTCCCAGCTGCTCTACTTCCAATCCAGCTCCCTGATAATGCACCTGCGAAAGCAGCAGAAGGCCCAAGTATTTGAGCCCTGCAACCCATAAGACAGACCCAAACAGAGTTCCAGGCTTCTGGCTTCAGCATGGCCCAGCCTCAGCCATTGCAACCATTTGGGAAGGAACCAGTGGATGGAAGATGCCTTTATCTGTCTCTCCTTCCATCCAACTCTGCCTTTGAAATAAATAAAATAAATCTTAAAAACAGAAAAAACTAGAAGCCAGCCCATGGTACAGAGGCTCAGGTTAGCTCCCTTTAAAATGGAGAATCTCTAATGATAAAACTCACTACAGTGTTGTGGCACAGTGAGTAAAGCTGCTGCCTATAATGCCATCAACCAATAGGGGCACCACCGGTTTGTGTCCTGGCTGTTCCACTTCCGATCTAGGCCCCTGCTAATGGCCTGGGAAAAGCACAAGAAGGTGCCCAAAGCGTCTGGCCCCTTGCCACCCACATGGGAGACCTATATAGAGCACCTGGCTTTGGCCTTTCCCAGCCCTGGCCGTTGCGGCTACTTGGGGAATAAACCAACAGATAGAAGACCCCTCTCTCTTTCTCTCCACCTCTCTCTGTAACTCTTTCAAATAAATAAATAAATCCTTTTAAAAAAAAAACTTCACTACATATCAATTTAGTTTTTGTTGCTATTACTCAACATCTTGGAAAGAACATTTAAGATTCTTTAAATATATTTCCAAAAACATATAAAACAAATTTATATTTCATGGCTTTAAACATCAGAAATTCTTTAACATTCTCAACAGCATTAAATACTCCCAGATAGGCTCTGATTTACCTATTTAAACAATGACATACCTCAACAGGGACCCCACACTGGACTGATCTCATTTATATATCTATATCTGATGTCCCCTCACCTAGGTGTCAGATCATTAAGAATGACTTTTTTAAAATTTAGATTCATTTAAATGTCCATTTGATAGATTCCTACTTTTACAAAAAGGCTTCTGTAAAAAAAAAAAAAAAAATATATATATATATATATATATATATATATATATATATATATATATATATAAAGGAAAACAGTTAGGTACTACCTAGTCACATAGCCCAGGAGAATAATTTTTGATCTTAACACCAATGAGCAAATGAGGACTTAAATTCTGATATTAACATTATGATGCTGGCCAGTGTTACCAGTCCATTACTGCATTTCTCTTTGGGGCCCTCAAATTCTGTAGTGATGATTTAATATCATTATTCACATTACATATTTACAATTTGTTCAGTATCTGATTCTAAAAGGAAAATTACAATTCAGGACATACAAGCAGTAGTCACACTCAGTGTGTGTTGGTTTTGAAAGGTGAAAAAAATATTCAAAAACAAATAAGGAAAAAGCAAAGATAATCTTAGCAAAAATATTACTATCATTAGATATTAAATTTAGCTCTAAGGTTTTATTTAGGACTCCAGAGGTAAGAACACAAGGCTTGTAATAGTTACTTATAAAATCTTAATAAAGAAAAAGGGCTGAAAAACCAATCTTACCTCTTCACGTAAGATGTTGGAGAAAATCTTAAATGTTCTGGTAGAAGCAGATACCTGTGCCCTCTGTTTAACAACTTCAGAAGGAACTCGAATCAGACAGGCTACCTAAAACACATAAATTATTTTATAATTTAAAAAATAAATAATTAAAATAAATGTTGAAATATTTTCATAAAAATATAGTAAAAAATAGTGTAAAGATACTTCAAAATCCACAGAAAATAGAATGAATATATCATAAAATTCAGGAATATTTTTTGTAATACATTTGTTTTCCATTAACTTTTTTTTTTTTTTTTTTTTTTTACAGATAGATTTAGATAGAGAAAGACAGAGAGAAAGGTCTTCCTTCCGCTGGTTCACTCCCCAAATGGCCGCCACAGCCGGAGCTATGCCGATCTGAAGCCAAGAGCCAGGTGCTTCCTCCTGGTCTCCCACGCGGGTTCAGCTGCCCAATCACTTGGGCCATCCTCCACTGCCTTCCCCGGCCACAGCAGAGAGCTGAACTGGAAGAGGAGCAACCAGGACTAGAACCCGATGCCCATGTGGGATGCCAGCGCTGCAGGCAGAGGAGTAGCCAAGTGAGCCATGGCGCCGGCCCCTCCATTAACTTTTAGAAGACTGCTTTTTTTTTTTTTTTTTTTTTTTGGACAGGCAGAGTGGACAGTGAGAGAAAGAGAGAGAAAGGTCTTCCTTTACCGTTGGTTCACTCTCCAATGGCCGCTGGGGCAGCGCACTGCGGTCAGTGCACCGCACCGATCCAAAGGCAGGAGCCAGGTGCTTCTCCTGGTCTCCCATGGGGTGCAGGGCCCAAGCACTTGGGCCATCCTCCACTGCACTCCCGGGCCACAGCAGAGAGCTGGCCTGGAAGAGGGGCAACCGGGACAGAATCCGGCGCCCCAACCGGGACTAGAACCCGGTGTGCCGGCGCCGCTAGGTGGAGGATTAGCCTAGCGAGCCGCAGCGCCGGCCAAAATAGCCTTTTTAAAAAATTATTTATTTGATGGGGGCCGGCACTGTGGTTTAGCAGGAAAAGTCACTGCCTGTGACGTCAGCATCCCATATGGACACGGGTTTGAGTCCTGGCTGCTCTACTTCCGATCCAGCTCCCTGCTAATGTGCCTGGGAAAGCAGCAGAGGATGCCCCAAGTGCTTAGGCCCCTGCACCCACTTAGGAGACCCAGAAGAAGCTCCTGGCTGTGGATCAGCCCAGCTCCAACTGTTGAGGCCATTTGGGGAGTGAACCAGAGGATGGAAGATCTCTCTCTCTAACTCTGCCTTTCAAGTAAATAAATCTTTCTTAAAAAGTATGTATTTGTAAGGCAAAGTGATAGAAAGAAAGAGGGAAAGACAAAGAGATCTTCCATCTTCTGGGTTCCTAGAACAAATCCCCCATGAATACTGAGGGATTTCTACATAGACTTGGTGCAAGTTGTCAAAAGATTGGGTAGGGGGGTTGAATGGGTTAACTTAAAAACTGACACAGGCCATGTTGTGGCGAAGCAAGTAAGGCCATATTCTGTGATGCTGGCATCCTGTGTAGGTGCCAGTTCAAGCTCCAACTGCTCCTCTTCTGATCCAGCTCCCTTTTAATGGCCTGGGAAAAGCAGGAGATGACTCAAGTACTTGGGCCCCTGCACCAACCTGGAGGAAGCTCCTGGCTCCTGGCTTCAGTCTGGCCCAGCACAGGCTGTTGCAGCAATCTGGAGAGTGAATCAGTGGATAGAAGATCTCTGTTGGCCGGCGCTATGGCTCAATAGGCTAATCCTCCGCCTGCAGCGCCAGCACACTGGGTTCTAGTCCTGGTCAGGGCGCCAGTTTCTGTCCCAGTTGCCCCTCTTCCAGGCCAGCTCTCTGCTGTGGCCTGGGAGTGCAGTGGAGGATGGCCCAAGTGCTTGGGCCCTGCACCTGCTTGGGAGACCAGGAGAAGCACCTGGCTCCTGCCATCAGATCAGCGCGGTGCGCCGGCTGCAGCACACCGGCGGCCATTGGAGGGTGAACCAATGGCAAAAGGAAGACCTTTCTCTCTCTCTCACTGTCCACTCTGCCTGTCAAAAAAAATACATATATATCTGTGTGTGTGTGTCTTCCTCTAACTCTGACTTCCAAAATAAATAAATACATCTTTTTAAAAAAATCCTACACAAGACAAATACACAAAGGTATTTCAAAAAGTTTATAGAAAATGGAATTAAATGTTTACTTTGATGCAAAAAGCCTTTGAAACCCATGCATAGTTTTTTTATAACATGAACTTTTCATGAACTTTTTGAGAACCCTATATGTACCAATTTCAAAAACTTTTACTAAATTAAGTATCTTTTAATTTCATTTTCCATGAACCTTTTAAAGTTCTCCTTGTATGTGTTTCAGGCAAAGAAATCTGGACAATCTTTCTTCAGCAGCACATGTAATAAAATGAAAAAAAAAAAAACAAAACAAAACAGGAAAACAAACAAAACAAATAGACCACATGAGTCACAGATTCAAAGAGGTTTGTCCTTTTTAATCTGTATTCTCCTGATTCCTAATCAGAGATTACTCCTCAAGCTGGATATTACATATGGCTCTGTATTTCCAAATTTAAATGTTTCCACAGAAGGCAAGGGTTGGCAAACTCTTGATGTGTAAGACCAAACAGAAAATACTGCACACTTGGCAAACCACGTGGTCTCTGGCACACTGTTGAACTCTTCTGCTACAGCACAAAAGCAGTCACAAAAAATAACATATAATGAGTGATTTCCCTATGTGCCAATAAAACTTTATTTGCAAAAATATGCACTAGACTGCTAATCCTTGCTCTTGGTGAAAACATCAGCAAATCTCTCTTTGGTATTAGCCTAACCAAGAGCAGAGTAGGCACAGAACAGAACTAAATCTCAATACTGCAAGAAAAAGGGTCAAGGATGATATGTGATGTGATTTTTGATGTCAGAGTGAGTTAACACCGGCTTATCACCTCTAGAAACTAAAAAGTACCAATGCTCTATGATGATGCAGCCCCACCACAAACGCTGTTGTAACAAAGAATTCATTAGCTGGAGTTATTTTTCTCCTAAGACTTATGCAACAGTACAATTTGATTTCTATTTCTTCATTCATCAAGCATTTGGATCATAGAGATGTCTGCAATTTGAGCCACCCCCTCTCCCTTCAAATCTGCCTACGTCAGTTAACAAAAAAATGCTGATTGACCCACACACTACACAGACTCTCCAAGGCAAAAAGCAGTAAGATGATGGCCTAAGCTCCAAGAACCACCCCCCACACACAGAGAGATAAAACCAGCAACACAAAGCTCCCCTCTACCCCTTCCAAAAAAAAAAAAGATGTACAGACAAGATCATGGGAAACACGGCAGGAGGGAAATTTAGTCCAACCAGACTAAGGGAAACCTGCAGAGATTATTCCTTCACAGAGCCTCCCAACTGAGGCAGAATCTGCTGGCAAGAAAGATGGCAAAGGGCCTGGGAAAAGCAGGAGACCCATATTACCGAAGTGCCAAGTCCAAGAGCAAGGACAGCTGTAAAGGGAGGTGAGACTGGACAGACAGACAAGGTATGCCTCCATGCCATATATGGATTTTGAGCTTTATTTCACAATGGGAGCAAATGGACACACTTAAGCAGAAGAATGATAACCTGTGTTTAGAGAGATCAGTCCAGCTGCAGTGCATACGACAGCTAGGGGACAGAGGGAAGAGACAGGTAAGAAGCAAAGAGAGAAAAATAAACCAGATGGCTGGAGACCAGTTATGAGGTTTCCACATAGTTCTATAAAAGATGCCCAGGAGAGCCGGCGCCGTGGCTCAATAGGCTAATCCTCCACCTTGCGGCGCCGGCACACCGGGTTCTAGTCCCGGTTGGGGCGCCGGATTCTGTCCCGGTTGCCCCTCTTCCAGGCCAGCTCTCTGCTATGGCCAGGGAGTGCAGTGGAGGATGGCCCAGGTGCTTGGGCCCTGCACCCCATGGGAGACCAGGAAAAGCACCTGGATCCTGGCTCCTGCCATCGGATCAGCGCGGTGCGCCGGCTGCAGCGGCGGCCATTGGAGGGTGATCCAACGGCAAAGGAAGACCTTTCTCTCTCTGTCTCTCTCTCTCACTGTCCACTCTGCCTGTCAAAAAAAAAAAAAAAAAAAAAAGATGCCCAGGAAATAACAATGGCTCAAACAATAATGGTCAAGTTTGCACTTTCAATTTTCAGAAAAGGGAAAAAAATGCACCCCGGCTATTTTGGGTGATGGTTACACACTGGTCCCACTAAATGAGATTGGGGTCAGAGGAGGAACCGCAGGTTTAAAGGACGGATGGTAAGTTCAGACTGGGAAATGCTGAGTGGGAGAGGCCTTTGGGACCTGAAACTGGCTATGTGCTGACAAGAAATGAATGCACGGCTACAAAACTAGAGAAATGATAGGGAAAGAAATACAGATATGCAAGTCACCAGCATACCAAAGGACAGATGGCTCAAAGAGCCAAAAAGGATGATCAAACAGCCAAGACAGGAACCCTGATGAACATCAATTCTTGAAGAGGGGGCAGGAGAGGAGTCAGAGGCACAAAACAGGAAAGAGATACATCGCCAGAGTGAACACATGCCTCCTGTGCCGCCCAGTTTCCCAGGTAAGTAAAGGGAATCAGCCTCGGGTTTGGTTAATCAAACAATCCCATCTGGAAGCCTGATTCTAGAACTATATCGGCCAATACACAGGCTACTCACAAGAAGCTCATAACACTCTTGGGAAGATTTTAATACAAGTGAATCACACTGTATGTGTACAATACACATCAGATTCTGAACACTTGATATGAAAAAATAATGTACATTAATCATTTTATATTGATTACATTGGAATGTTAGAATATCATATGTATTTAATAAAATATATTAAAATTGATTTCCAACTGATTTCCACTTTTAAAAGTTTTATTTATGCATTTATGTATGTATGTAAGTAAACAAAAGGCAGAGTGGCAGAGCAAAAGGAAGAGACATAGATCTTCTATCTGCTAGTTCACTCCCCAAAGGCCTGCAACAGCCACAGATGAGCCAGGCAAAAGCCATGTGCAAGAAACTCAATGCAGGTCTCTCATGTGGGTGGCAGGAACCCAAGTACTTGGGCCATCACTGGCTGTCACCCAGCCACATTAACAAGAAGCTGGATGGGAAATGGAGCAGCCAGAACTCAAATCAGCACTCTGACGGGATGCAGGCATCCTACGCAGTAGTTGAAGCTCCTGCGCCACAACACCCAGCTGTTTTCTACCTTCGTTAAGGAGGCTACTGGAAAGTGTAAAATCGCACGTGTGTTTTCGTGAACAGGGCTGTTCTGGAGCTGCTGAGCTAGTTTACCACGCACTCACGGCAGTGGCATGCAGCAAGGAAAGCACCCAGGGTCCACTGTCCAGGCACAGTCCAGGAGCTAGCACCACAGACAGCATCCCCTACCACACTGCTCCTGGCTCTGGTTCTTGCTGTAGCCTCCCTTCCCATTCATGCCCCCAAGCCTTTCTCCAGCCTTTCTCATATCCTAGTAATCTCCAAACAGTGTTCTGAGGCATTCACAGAAATAATGGCTTTTTCAGACACAAGTACCTAGAACAGTGATTACAAATGGCATTTAATTATGTCAACAGATGACATTTAGTTGTATCACTTACCAAGTTGTTTGGTGATAAACAGTTCAACACTGAGTGCAGAGCCTCTACAAAGGGAAAGAGAGCCAAGGCCCCCTCTACCTTCCTGCCCGGCTGCCTCAGCACACTGGCCACTCAGCCCCAGGCAAGCTGCGGAGTTAAAGCTCCTGCTCCCTCACTCAGCCCCAGGTAAGCTCCTGTTCCCTCAGCAGCCCCTCGACCCAGAACTGGTCTCAAGGCAAGAAGAGCCTACCTTTTTTTTTTTCCTGGGTGCCCTCAGCGCATGTCCCCTTGGATAGGCTGGCCAAAACTCTATGACACAGCGACCCCTTAAGTTTTCTGAAAGGTAGAGTCAGGAGCCCTGGCTCACAGCTATCCATCTGAGGCCACCTTCCTTCACCTGGCACGCTCCCAGCCTCGGGCCCACACCCCACATCTATACTGGCGCTCTCACACAGGGCTCCACTCCAACCAGGAAGCAGCCAGGGCTGAGGGCTTGCAGACGTAGATGGAGCCCCAATCCTGGGTGTGAATGCTCATGCATTCTCCATCTTCTTGGGTCTAATTTGCTTTTTAATCTTTTTAAATTTTAATTCGCTTTTTTGAACTGACAAATTAAAATGCACATTTTTATTATTATCTGTGCAATTCTTCTTCCTTGACTTAGCCCAGTCTTTATGGGGTCCTTTCAGGTTCTATTTCAATAATTCTTCAGTTTCTACAATAACTTTCTCTTTTCTACCTCCAAAGATTGTTTCCTTTTTATAAATTTAGTTTACAATTTATAGTTTTATTTATTATCAAATGTAGTAATAGTTTTATTTGCTTTAATTTCCAAATAAACTATCTGAATGACATTTTGTAGTATTCACTTAAACTCTGCAGTGTTTTAAGCAGATTATTTTCACTCCTATTACACCACAAGCCCCAGCACTGCCGATCTCCCCACTGTGTATTTTTTTTGTATCATTTTATCTAGAAAGCAAATCAAACTATCCAGGAGGAAGGAAAACACCAAGAAATCATTGAGTTCCTCAGAAATTACTAACACTCCAGAATTTAGAAATAAATTCTAATATTAAAAAGATTGCCCATACATAAATAAAGATTAGAAAAAAAGTGGTATTTTTAAAAGCGGGATTACAGGTGATGTTTGTTCTGTTCACAAGTATTTTCTAAATTCTCTACAATTAACATAGAGAAAATAAAATGAAAGCGCTAATTTATAGTAGGCTTTTAGACACAAACCTACTTATTAGCCTTGTCAATTATTTTTAATTTAGTAACAATAAACAGAACAAAACACATTAAGCAGTTTACTAGTGACATCTATAATTAGGTATAAATCATGTTCCTTCTGATATGGATATAAGCTTTTAGAGATACACTAATATACCAGAAAAGAAAAGAAAGTCCAGTGAGCCTAACAAGACAGCTCCCAGCATCTAAAACCTATTAAAATAAAAAAAGAAAAGAGAAGAGTTTACTAACTCCATGTATTTTTCAATTCAAGAGGTCAAGAGTGAAATATGACCCCAATATTGTCAAGAAAATAGGAACTGTCCACTTTTGTGGTTTGGCATAAATATTTA
Source organism: Oryctolagus cuniculus (assembly GCF_051225735.1). Classification (NCBI taxonomy): domain Eukaryota; kingdom Metazoa; phylum Chordata; class Mammalia; order Lagomorpha; family Leporidae; genus Oryctolagus; species Oryctolagus cuniculus. The sequence goes on from NC_142876.1 coordinate 84,632,648, forward strand.
TGGAACTTCATGCTTCATAACCCTCTGTGTTCTTACATTATGTTCTTATTTCTTAAAAATACAGAAGCAGAAGAAAAACTTTGAAAAGGTTCTCAGATGAAAACCAATCTAACTAACCAACAGGGCACACAGCCCCCAGCACGGCTCCCTGACTTCTTGGGGCTGGCAATTTTGGCCTAAGAGAAAGGCTACAAAGGAATGCCTCTATTTCCTCCAGCAGCTCTGGAGCCTTCCATTTGGTTTTCTATTAACTCTGATCTTTCTTAGATTTGAATCTGAGATACAACAGAGTGTTTCACTGCACAAGAACAAAAACATGTTACAGTACTGTGGTTCTATGAAAGGAAATAAAGGTAATGTCATGGGGGCGCTTGGTAAATCCGTTCTGTGGACTACTTCTCCTTTATAAATCTGGGGCTCCGGATGAATCCATGACACCAGAATGGGGCATTTTCATTAAACTCAACTATCTTTTATAAGTTACAGATCTATGAAAAGACATCAAAGGCCTTCCATAAAGGAAATACATATCATTCTATCTTTTACCTACATGAAGGTGCAATGTTATTATCTTAACTATATCAAAAATACACTGAAATAGATCAAAATTCTGAAAACTAATGATGCTGCTATCAAAAGTTTTTTCTTTAATATAAATAAAATTTTTCTGATAAGGTTTTTAATTCATTGCAAAGGAGAGCTAAATGTCTCTATTCCCATGTATGAAATAAAATACCGAAATGCAAAACTACAAATTCTAAGACTGAAAGAGAAAAGAAATCACAGCAAACTTCAGTCTCATAATAGTGAAAATGACTCAAGTCAGAGAAAGAAATGGATGCTACTGGAATCTGGTCTTTCATGGCCACAGCCAACTTCTCTATACCACATCACCTCCAGGGTTTTGCAAACTCACTACTGTCCTCACTTGAAATGTTCTTCAAAGTCACTGAGTATCACCAAGGGTACTTTGTCCTTTCCTGAACATTTCACCAGAGTTCAACAAAAATAAAAACTACCTGATTTAAGACTTTTCTCAAAGAAACATCAACAGCTTAGAAACATTACTCTGGTATCAGAAGCTAATTATGTATAAATCAATCTGAGATCACAGAAGTCACCAATGGTGAGAGCTGCTTGAATCAAGGGTGAAACCCAAGTCTTCTGATTATCAACTCCACACTTCTTTTTCTCTAAAGCTAAGATCATATTTACACATATCTTATCAACTTACATGTTCAAGCTTTAGTATCATCTACTTCAAGTTTCAACAGGCAACTCTATAATAAACTGAAGGGAAATTTTAAAATATGCCACAGGACCAAGCAAAGTTTACTCATACTCAAAGCAGAAACTATTACGTTGTACTTTACAGCACAATGTCAATGTGGCAAATTAGTAAAAGGAAGATCTGGGAAATATCTTATGAGACTTTTAAGATTTTTGAAACACAGTTAAATTCCCCATATTTTATTCTACATTTAAAAAATTCTCCCTAAAAAGCCTATTTCCAAAATACTATAGCTAACATTCTCTATACCAATGAAAAAGTATTCAAAAAACAAAAACAAACAAACAAAAAAAAAACCTCTACAAATAAAGTTAATTTGTGTGTCAAGTATGCCATCTTTTGGTCATAACTGGAATCACAGCTGTTGGTAAACCAAAGAACTCGATAAATCCACTTAGATTGGGGCATAAATTCATCAAACCATCCTTCCTTATAAAAATACTTTTACAAATACGCAATAAGTATTTCAAGAAAAACAATTTAAAGCCTTACAGCTATCAGTCTTGCCCGACAAGACTTACGAAAGTAGTATCCTCGATAACATAGATGCCACCCAGAAAGTTAATAATCTTCTCTACAAAAAGATTTCACTTTTTAGGCCTTGTGACTGAAGTTGTTGCCAGAATTTTTTTAACTTTTTAAGAAGACTATGTATCTTTTTAAAATTTGTATTTATTGACTGATGTGAGAGGCAGGGAGACAGAGAGCTCTCATCCTCTGGCTTCCCTCCCCACAGGAGCCAGGAACACAATCCAGATCTCACAGGTGGGCGGCAGGAACTCAACCACCCGAGTCATCAGCACCCTCTCTCTCGGGGTCTGCACGAGGCTGGAGCTGCAGTCTGGGTCCAGAGACAGGGATCAAGCCAGTCATCCTGATACAGGACATGGGTACCTTAACCACTACGCCCAACGCTCACCCCTGTTCACAGAATTTTAAATAACCCACGAGAGTAAAGCACAAACAGCTCTTTCCCTTTCACACCTTTCTGTAGCAGAAATGAGCACGGACTTCACAGGAGAATCTGCTCCATGGATAAATTTATCAATTTCTACCAATATAAAACCCTGAAAATGGAGGCGATTGTAACAGTAAATGCTGTAGTTTCCCTTTGCTGCTATAACAGATTACCACATACTTAATGGCTTAAAACAATACAAATTTATTACCTATTATTCTGGAGCTGAGTATTCCAAAATGGGTCTCACTGAGTTAAAATCAAGGAATCAGCCAGGTGGCTTGCCTCATGCAAGCTGTAAGGAAGCCTCAATTTCCTAGAAACTGAAGTAACACCTTGATAGTAGGGACTCCATTTTAGAGCACCCGGGACTACATCTTGAGAAAGCACCCTCCACCGTCAGACTATGGTCTCAAACTAGCTATGGCCTAAAACTTAAGACAATAACAGTTTACTGCATTCCACCTGGCAGAACACTGAAACTCCACAGCATGATCGCTCAAGCTTAAAAGAGATAGGCTGAACCTGGATTAATGTTAGGATTGTAATTTGTCTCATCCCACATATTTAGGTCAATACCTGGACTAATGTCAAGACTGTAACTGGCATTGTTAATTTGTAATTGGTATTATCAAGAGTGCAATTAATATTAGTTTCGCATAGGCCTTGGGTCAGCTTAACACTAGTAACCATGCATTCCCCCTCTCTTGTGGTTTTTGCCTTTATAAACCATGATGCTTTGACCTTCGGTGGAGAGAGTTCTTTAGGGCATGAGGCTGCTCTCCACTGACAGCAATAAAAGTGTGGTGCTCAGCCACAACAAAACCACCTGCATGCCGTGGTTAATGATCTCTTCCTCCAACTTCAACCAGCAGCATAGCATCTCCAAACACCCTCCTCTCTGACCTACCTGCATCCCTCTAACATAAAGCCTCTTGTGACGACACTCGCATCACCCAGGCAACTCTTTACATAGCAACACCCTCAATCCTATCTGCCAGGACCTTGTGCCATGTAAGATATCACATTCATAGGTTTGTGGTATCAGAACACTGTGTGTTGGGGGGAGGGAGAGGAGAACAGGGATGGGGACACGGGCAGAATATTTTGCTTACCACAGTAACCAACAACAAATTTTAAAATCTGACCTTATCTTAATTAAAAAAAAAAAAAATCCTGAAGGATTTGAAACCTCAGTATTTCTGCTTCTTTATTTGAAATGCAGAGGAAAAGAGACAAAGAGAGAGAAAGTCAGAGATCTTCCATCTGCTCGTTCACCTCCTAAATGCCCACAAGAGGCTAAAGTCAGGAGCCCAGAAATCCACCCAGTACTCCTACATGGGTGGCAGGGACCCAAATACTTGAGTCATTACAGGCTGCCTCTCAGAGCATGCATTTGCAGAAAGCTGGACTGGAAGGTGAGTAGCTGGGACTGTAACCCAGGCACTCTGATACGGAATGCAAGAGTCCCAACCAGCAGAGACAACGCTATGGTGTAGTAGACTAAGCCTCTGCCTGCAGAGCCGGCATCCCATATGGGTGCCAGTTCGTGTATCGGCTGCTCCTCTTCTGATCCAGCTCTCAGCTATGGCCTGGGAAAGCAGCAGAAGATAGTCCAAGTGCTTGGCCCCTATACTCACGTAGGAGACCCAGAAGAAGCTCTTGGCTCTTGGCTTTGGATCGGTCCATTTGCAGCCATTTGGGGAGTGAACCTGCAGATGACAGACCTCTCTGTCTTTCCCTCCCTCTATCTGTAGCTTTGCCTTTCAGATAAATCAATCAAACTTTTTTTATTTTTTAAATTTATTTCACAGATAGAGTTAGACAGTGAGAGTGAGAGAGAGAGAGAGAGAGAGGTCTTCCTTCCATTGGTTGACCCCCAAAATGGCCACTACAGCCAGAGCTATGCCGATCCGAAGACAAGAGCCAGGTGCTTCCTCCTGGTCTCCCACACAGGTGCAGGTGCCCAAGCACTTGGGCCATCCTCCACTGCCTTCCTTGGCCACAGCAGAGAGCTGGACAGCTGGGACTAGAACCAGTGCCCATAGGGGATGCTGGCACCGCAGCCGGAGGATTCACCAAGTGAGCCACGGCGCCAGCCCCAAAACAATCTTTAAAAAAAAAAAAAAGAATCCCAAGCAGGAACCCAAACCACTTGCCCCATGCAACTTTTTTTTTTCCCCAGAAAGCTTTTATTTAATAAATATAAATTGCATAGGTACAGCTTTTGGATTATGGTACTTCTTACCACCATACCCACCCTCACACCCCCAAACCATCCCACCTCCTAGTCCCTCTCCCATCTCATTCTTTATTAAGATTCATTTTTAATTATCTTTATATACAAAAGATCAACTCTATACTAAGTAAAGATTTCAGCAGTTTGCACCCACACAGACTCACAAAGTATGAAGTACTGTTTGAAGACAGGTTTTACCATTAATTCTCAAAGTACAATTCATTAAGGACAGAGGTCCTACACAGTGACTCCTGCTGTTGATTTAACAACCGATACTCTTTTTCATGACATCAGTGATCACCCAAGGCTCTTGTCATGAGCTGCCAAGGCTATGGAAGCCTTTTGAGTCCACAAACTCCATCATTATTTAGACAGGACCATAAGCAAAGTGGAAGTTCTCTTCTCCCTTCAGAGAAAGGTACCTCCTTTTTTGATGGTCCCTTCTTTCCACTGAGATTTCACTCACAGAGATCTTTCGTGTAGGCCATTTTTGCCACAGTGTCTTGGCTTTCCAGGCCTGAAATGCTCTCATGGGCTTTTTAGCCAGATCCTAATGCCTTAAGGGCTGATTCTGAGGCCAGAGTGCTGTTTAGGGCGTTTGTCATTCTATGAGTCTGCTGTGTGGCCTGCTTCCCATGTTGTATCATTCTCTCCTTTTTAATTCTATCTATTGTTATTAGCAGCCACTTGGTCTTATTTATGTGATCTCTTTGACACTTCTTCCTATCTTTATGATCAATTATACACCTAAAATAATCACTTTAACTACTAAGACGGCATTAGTACCTGCCAACATAATGGGTTTTAGAGTCCCCTGGCAAGTTTTTACCTTTACCCTTAGGGGTAAGTACGTGGGGACATGTATTGAACTGTACATCTCCCTCTTATTCCCACTCTTATTTTTTACAGGGATCAATTTTCAATAGGATTTGAACACCTAAGAATAATTTTATGTTAAATGAAGAGTTCAACCAATGGTATTAAGTAGAAAAAGAAAACAGTAAAAACAATAAAATAATAACTATTCCTCGAAAGTCAGGACAAGGGCTGATCAAGTCATTGCTTCTGATAGTGTCAATTTCACTTTTACAGGTTTCATTTTAGGTGCTCAGTTAGCTGTCACCGATCAGAGACAACATATAACATTTGTCCCTTGAGGACTGGCTTATTTCACTCAGCATGATGTTTTCCAGATCTCTCCATTTTGTTGCAAATGACTGGATTTCATTGTTTTTTACTGCTGTATAGTATTCTATAGAGTACATGTCACATAATTTCTTTATCCAGTCTACTGTTGATGGGCATTTAGGTTGATTCCAGCTCTTAGCTATTGTGAATTGAGCTGCAATAAACATTAAGGTGCAGACGGCTTTTTGTTTGCCAATTTAATTTCCCTTGGGTAAACTCAGGAGCGGGATGGCTGGGTCGTATGGTAGGGTTATATTCAGGTTTCTGAGGAAGCTCCAGACTGACTTCCATAGTGGCTTTACCAGTTTGATTCCCACCAACAGTGGATTAGGTACCTTTTTCCCCATATCCTCCCCAGCATTTGTTGTTAGTTGATTTCTGCACAAAAGCCATTCTAACCAGGGTGAGGTGAAACGTCATTGTGGTTTCGACTTGCATTCCCTGACAGCTAGTGATCCTGAACATTTTTTCATGTGTCTATTGGCCATTAAGATTTCCTCTTTTGAAAAATGTCTGTTTAAGTCCTTGGTCCATCTCTTAACTGGATCATTTGTTTTGTTGTTGTGGAGTTTCTTGATCTCTTTGTAGATTCTGGTTATTAATCCTTTATCAGCTGCATAGTATGCAAATAATTTCTCCCATCCTGTCGGTTGCCTCTTCACTTTCCTGACTTTTGCCATAGAGAAACTTCTCAATGTGATGTAATCCCACTTGTTAATTTTGGCTTTGGCTGCCAGTGCCTCTGCAGTCTCTCACAAGAACTCTTCACTTGTGCGAATGTCTTGCACAGTTTCTCCAATGTTCTGTAATAATTCAATGGTATCAGGTCAAAGATTTAGGTCTTTGACTCATTTTGAATGGATTTTTGTGTAAGGTGTAAGGTAGCAGTCCTGCTTCATACTTCTGCATGTGGAAATCCAGTTTTCCCAGCACCACTTGTTGAAGACACTGTCCTTGCTCCAGGGATTGGTTTTAGCTCCTTGATCAAATATAAGTTGGTTGTCGATGTTTGAACTGATTTCTGGTGTTTCTATTCTGTTCCACTGATCTATCCATCTGTTTTTAACCCACTGCACCACAGCATCAACTTCATTATGCATCTGTTTTTGTACAAATATCAGGCTGTTTTGATTATAACTGCCCTGTAGCATCCCTCGAAATCTGGTATTGTGATGCCTCCAGCTTTGTTTTTGTTATATAAGATTGCTTTAGCTATTCAAAGTCTCCTGTGCTTTCATATGAATTTCAGCATCATTTTTTCCAGATCTGAGAAGAATGACTTTGGTATTTTGATTGGTTTCACACTGAATCTGTAAATTGCTCTTGGAAGAATGGACAGTTTGATGATATTGATTCTTCTAACCATGAACATGAAAGATTTTTCCATTTTTTTGTATCTTCTATTTCTTTCTTTAATCTTTTATAATTCTCATAGTAGAGATCTTTGACATCCTTGGTTAAGTTTATTTCAAGGTATTTGATTTTTTTTTTTTGTAGCTATTATAAACACAGTTGATGTTAGAAGTTCTTTCTCAGCTGTGGCACTGTCTGCATACAAAGGCTGTTGATTTTTGAGTATTAATTTTATATCCTGCTACTTTACTAAACTCTTCTACGACAACAGTAGTCACTGTGCACTTGCTCCCCAGGTAGGACCTCTGTCCCTATTAAATTGTAATATGAGAATCGACTGCCAATTCCCTCCTCAAACTGTACTCTATATGTTGTGCATGGGTGTGGAGGCAAACTGTTGAAGTCTATGATTAGCACAGACTCTGTATATAAAGTCATACTAAAAATGATCCATAATGAAGAAGGAAATGAGAGAGGGAATGGGAGGAGGGATGGTGGGGGGGGTGAGGTATGGGGGAAAGAACAACTATATTCCTAAGGATCTATCTATGTAAAAATGCATCCATTAAATAAATATTAAAAAATGAAGAAAAAAAACTTCTATGAGTTCCAATAGTCTCTTAGTGGAGTTCTTTGGATCCCCTATATAAAGAATCATGTCATCTGTAAAGAGGGATAGTTCAACTTCTTCCTTCCCAATTAGTATTCCCCCCCCTTTTTTTTTCTTGCCTAGCTAAAACTTCCAGTAATATACTGAATAGCAATGGTGAGAGTGAGCATCCCTGTCTGGTACCAGATCTCAGTGGGAACGCTTCCAACTATTCCCCATTCAATATGACGCTGGCCACGGGTTTGCCATAAATTGCCTTAATTGTGCTGAGAAATGTTCCTTCTATACCCAATTTGCTTAGAGTTTTCATCATGAAAGGGTTTTGTATTTTATCAAATGCTTTCTCTGCATCTACTGAGATAGTCATATGGTTTTTCTTCAGCAGTTAATGTGATGTATCACACTGATTGACTTGCAAATGTTGAACCATCCCTACATACCAGGGACAAATCTCACTTGGTTTGGGTGGATGATCTTTATGATGTATTGTTAGATTTGACTGGCTAGAATTTTGTTGAGGATTTTAACATCTATGTTCATCAGGGAAATTAATCTAATTTTCTTTTTCGGGTTTAGGAATTAAGGTAATGCTGGCTTAGAAATAATTTGGGAGGATTCCCTCTCTTTCAATTGTTTTTGAATAACTTAAGAAGAATTGGAGTTAGTTCTTCTTTAAATGTCTGGTGGAATTCAACAATGAAGCCATCCAGTCCTAGGCTTTTCTCTGTTGGGAGGGCCTTTATTAAAGATTCAATTTCCGTCTTGGTTATGGGTCTGTTTAGGTTTTCCATGTCTTCATGGCTTAATTTAGGTTGTATATGTCTAAGAATCTATCCATTTCTTCAAGGTTTCCTAGTTTGTTGGTATACAGCTTTTTATAGTAATTTCTGATGATTCTTTTTATTTCTGTGGTGTCTCTTGTTACATTTCCTTTTCATCTCTAATTTTACTGATTTGGGTCTTCTCTCTCCTTTTATTGGTTAGTTGGGCTTGGTGAGTCAATATTTTTTCAAAAAACCAGCTCTTCATTTTGCTGATCTTTTGTATTTTTTTTATTCAACTTTGTTGATTTCTAATTTTAATTATTTCTCCTATTAGTTTTGCATTTGGTCTGCTGTTGGTTTTCTAGATCCTTGAGATGCTTTGATAGTTCGTTTATTTGGTGTCTTTCTAATTTCTTGATGTAGGCACCTATTGCTATAAAGTTTCCTCTTAACACTGCTTTTGCTGTAACCCCCAAGATTTGATATGTTGTGCTGTCATCTTCATTTGCTTCCAGAAAGTTTTTGATTTTCCTTTTGATTTCTTCTATGACCCACTGTTCATTCAGGAGCATGTTGTTCAGTCTCCATGTGTTTGCATATGCTCTAGAGATTCCTGAGTTGCCTATTTCCAGCTTCATTCCAATGTGGTCCACGAAGATACATGGTATGATTTCAATTTTTTTTTTTTTTTAATTTGCTGAGGTTTGCTTTACGGCCTAACATGTGGTCAATCCTAGAGAAAGTTCCTTGTCCTAGTGAGAAGGTGTATTCTGCAACTGTAGGATGAAAAAGTTCTGTAGATACCTATTAGGTCCATTTAGTCTATAATGTTGATTAAATCTGCTGTTTCCTTGTTGATTTTGTCTGGTTTATTTGTCCATTGCTGAAAGTAGAGTATTGAAGGCCCCCAATACTATATTGTATTGGAGTCTAAGTCTCCCTTTAAATCCTTTAACATCTTTTAAATAGTCCAGTGCCCTATAATTAGGTACATATACATTTGTAATAGTTACATTTTCCTGTTGAATTGATCCCTTAATCATTATATAGTGCCCCTCTTTGTCTCTTTTAACAGTTCTTGTGTTAAAGTCTATTTTGTCTGATATTAAGATGGCTATGCCAGCTCTTTTTTGGTTTCTGTTGGCATGGTATATCTTTTTCCAACCTTTCACTTTCAGTCTGCATGCACCTTTGTTGGAAAGATGTGTTTCTTGTAAGCAGCAAATAGATGTGTGTTTTTTGTTTTTGTTTTTGTTTTTTTTACAGGCAGAGTGGACAGTGAGAGAGAGAGAGACAGAAAGGTCTTCCTTTTGCCGTTGGTTCACCCTCCAATGGCCGCTGTGGCCGGCGCACTGCGCTGATCCGATGGCAGGAGCCAGGTGCTTCTCCTGGTCTCCCATGGGGTGCAGGGCCCAAGCACTTGGGCCATCCTCCACTGCACTCCCGGGCCACAGCAGAGAGCTGGACTGGAAGAGGGGCAACCTGGACAGAATCCAGCGCCCCAACCAGGACTAGAACCTGGTGTGCCAGCGCCACAAGGCGGAGGATTAGCCTAGTGAGCCGCGGCGCCGGCTCGGGTTTTATTTTTTAATCCATTCAACCAGTCTGTCTTAACTGGGGAGTTGAGGCCATTTACATTCAAGGTGACTACTGATAAGTAATGACTTTGCCCTGTCATTTTTTCAAAAATATTCTTAATTTATACTTTGAACTGCCTTTAATCTTTTACTGAGAGATTTTCTTCCTTTACCTTCTTTTGTAGTGCTGACCATGTTTCTGTGTTTAACACATCCTTAAGCATCTTTTGTAGGGCTGGATGGGTGGTGACAAATTCTTTCAGTATCTGTTATGGAAGGTCTTTATTTCACCTTCATTCACAAATGAGAGCTTTGCAGGGTATAGTATTTTTCTCTTTTAAGACTTGGACTATATCTGGCCATTCTCTTCTAGCCTGTAGGACTTCTGATAAGTCCACTGTGAGTCTTAACTGGAGATCCTCTGAAAGTAATCTGGTACTTCTCTCATGCACATTTTAGAATCTTCTCTTAATGTTTCTCTCTGGTGAGTTTGATTACAATGTGTCATGGCAAGGATCTTTTCTGGTAATGTCTACTGCGAGTTTTGTGTGCTTTCTGTACTTGGAAGTCCCTTTCTCCAAACCTGGGAAATTTCCTGCTATTCTTGGGAAGTTTTCTGCTATTATTTCACTAAAAAGGCCTTCTAATCTTTTCTGTCTCTCCATACCTTCAGGAACTCCTAGAACCCGTATGTTGGGCTTTTTAATATATCCTGTAGATTCCTAACAGTGTTTACAGTTTTCTAATTTCTTCTTATCTTTGGTTTGACTGTATACTTTCCTGTGCTTTGTCTTCTAAGTCCAATATTCTTTCTTCTGCTTCACCAATTCTATTTTTAAGGCTCTCAACTATTTTTTATTTGTTGTATTGAATTATTCATTTCATTTTGATTCCTCTTTAAGATCTTGAGACTGTTCAGAGTCCCAGCCACACTATGAGTCCTCCCACACACCCTCAGTTTTTTTCATAGTCCCGGTACAGAAGCTTCACATAGTCACAAGCTCTTAGCCCTGTAAGTTCTTCCCACCAGAGTCAGGAGTCTCCACTGGGCTGGTTGCCGGGTGCAGACAGGAGCTGGCACAGCTGTAGGTATGGCCAAAATGTCACCCACTCTATCGGCTTGTTACAGGACACTGATGTAAAGTGATGAGGGAGAGAGAAATGTGTCCCATCCTTTGTTTTTTGTTGTTGTTGTTGTTTTTGTTTGTTTTTCTCCTCTAGTTTGGCTGGTGTACTTTCCTCCACAAAGCCAGGTTCCCTCTAGGCTCTTCCTGCTACTTTTTCACCAGTGGCTTGGGCCGCTGTGGTCTGGTCTCACCTTACTTTCTAGTTCTGGTACATAGGCTCTCAGCTGCTGGAGTCCCAAGCTGAGGGCGCCCATGCCCTCCACATAGGTCCACCGTGTCCCTCTAATTTCAGTAGAGTTTCCTATGCCATTTTCTCCTTAACTCTTTCCTGAAACTACACTATCTCCACTTTTTTTAAACTGTCTTCTCCTGGGCTAGAGCAGTAACCGCCCTCTCTACTCCACCATCTTGGAATCACTGATCGCAACTTCTTATACATCCTATCAAAAGTATAAGTCTGTACAGAAGTGTTGCAGGAAGAACACACAGAAGCATCTACTGATTCATTCTACAGGAGTATTTTATTGTCCACAAAAAAACCTTGAGCAAGTCACCAGACTCCTCTGAATTTAAATTTCTTCATCTTCTGAATTGGCATCCTTTGCAAAACCATGAAATTCTAAAAATGCACCACATACAATTTCAGTGACATGAGTGCCAACATATGTTAACCCTACATGTGTCAGACCCCAGGCTGAGCACCTTGTAAGTACTGTATCATTTCATCCCTGCAAGCATGGAGAGTTGGGTAGCATTAAACCTGTTGCTCATTATGCAGGAAACAGTAGCTCAGTAAGATCAACCAGGCAACCCACAGACACACAACACACACGTGGACCAGTTACAATGCTGGCCTGATCTGCATACCCAGACAGTCCACCAGTCACACCATGCTGCCTTCTGACAGAGGGACTCAAAATATTCTCTGCTTATTTAATAAACATATCTGACTTATCATTTATATACTCCTCAAAAACAGATCAAAATCACTTTGTGTTTCTGAGCACCTGTCAAAGTGTCAGATACACAGTAGGAACTCAAATACTGAAAATCACACCATCACAAACCAAATTTGTGACAGAAGCCCAGTCTTAAAGCAGTTATCAAAAAATAAAATGTCCCTGAGGAAGTTCAGGCTTGTCCACACGCAGCCAAGTCTAACATCCTTCAGTACTACAGTCCTTTAAAAGCCATTTTTAGTTTTTCCCTTCATAATGTAAATGTGAACGGCAATAACTAACCAAATTACTCTCCTGTGGCTTAAAATTGTTTCTTCAAGCTCATCCTATATGAAAATTTTATTATTTCTACGCAGCTGAATTGGTGTGCCATACACAGATGCTGCTCTTAAGTAAAAGGCCAACCCAGAGCTTCCCTTGGCTCTTGCCCACTAACTAAACAACATAATCAATGAGAAGCACTGTCCTAGGTCATGAACTGATACCATGTCAAGCAATGCTGCACACAATATCAGGAAAAAGGTAAAGGTTCACAGACAATAATCTGAGTTGTGTTGGAAAAGGAAGTCATCAAGAAATCACAGACCAAGTGACATCTCTGAGACATCTCTTCAGTATATCTATGCTTATATCTGAATGAGTAACCACAAGCAGTGGCATCATCACACCAGTTAACAGGGAGCCAGCGCAAGCCCTGAGCCCCTCTCTCCTTCAGCACCTGAGTTCAGCCTCAAAGGGCTAGGACAGCTGGGGCGACAGGTTGTGCTGACTAAACTTGGCTCAGCAGATTCTGTTAGAGAATCCAGGCAGGAACACACCACACAAAGACACAATAAACCAACAAAGGCATCCACAATGAGAAACGCTCTGCCGAACGTTGTTGGAAAGCCTTCTAAAGAACTTCCACTTTTCTGATCATTCTATCCTTTAACATCTCTTGAACAGAGCCCCAAACCCAGCATGGAGCTTGCTCCAGCCCCTGCCCCAGGAATCTCTCCTGGGGATTACTGTAAAAGTCTCTTCCCCTCCACAGAGCTGCCAGATGATATTCTTCTAATTACAAGTGTGATCAAAGCCCTTCAAAGTTAACAGCCAATCTCCTTACCATGGCAGGCAGGGCCCTCCAGCTCCTAGACCCTGCCCCATCTCATAGCGACCTTTAAGGACTCAAGATCTTTCCTAGTTCCCACTCCCCTAGCAAACCACCACACTGTAAAGCATGAGAAAATGAAACTGTACTGAACTGGGCCGGTGCTATGGTGCAGTAAGTTAAGCCTCCACCTGCAGTGCCAGCATCCCATATTGGCATCAGTTGCTGTCTTCTTCCGACCTAGCTCTTTACTGCTTTCCCAGGCTGTAGCAAAGATGGCCCAAGTGTTTGGACCCCTACACCCACATGGGAGACCCGGGAGAAGCTTCTGGCTCCCGGCTTTGGATTAGCCAGGATCTGGCAGCTATGGTCATTTGGGGAGTGATCCAGCAGATGGAAGACCTCTCTCTGTCTCTCCCTCTGTCTGTAACTCTGCCTCTCAAGTAAATAATTCTTAAAAAAAAAAAAAAAAAAAAAAAAAAAGGCCTGGAATTCTCCAGCAACTTACATATCCTTCTCTACCTCTAGACAAGAAACCTCTAGAAGCCAGTATCTTATCATTTTATCCTTTTAATTGAAGTATAGGTTAAGGATCCATATCCAAAAAGCATGACAACAGAAATGTTTGGAATTTTTCAATGTTTACAAGCCCTGGGGTACCTGCATATACATGATTAGTCTTGGCTCCCCTTCCCAGGACATAACACAAAATTCATGTGTTTCAAATACAAAGTATCTCAAAAAGTTCATGGAAAATGGAATTAAAAGATGTTTATTTGGTGCAAAAATACTTTGTAATCAATGCATACTTTTTTCATAAGAAACATTCTGAAGAGCCCGCATACATTTGTACACATAACCTGAAAGCAGTCTTACACAATATTTTCAAGAGTCAGCATTTTCAGAGACCTGACCCATAGGTTAGGTGTGGAATTTTCCACTTTGGTGTCATGCCAGTGCTCAATAAATTTTGGATTGAAACATCTCTGATTTTCGGATTACGGGAACTCAGTCTGAAAGAGAGGAAACTAAGATGAGCTGAACAAAAGCAGCCTATAACAAGGAGACGAAGATAGCCACAAGAGGACAGGATGTGAACAAAGAAGTTTTAAGGGTAGTAATACAAACAGGGTATTTTTTTATTTTGTTGGGATACATCTCTGTGTAATTCTTAACGTTTAGGGCTCCTAAAAAGGAAGTAAAAAGTCTGCCTATGCCATGTATCTAATCCCCTAAAGCAAAAAACAGGTTCCCAAACACACTGAAAAGTAGACAGGAAATAAATTTCTCTGAGCACTGGGCATATGCTCAGATGCATCGAAAAAGAAAAATTACCTCAGTGTGGCCAGGTATCTGACAGTTCTGTTTCAGCTTCTAATTACATGGAAATTTTCCTGGCAACATCTATACACATCTCCCTCCCCTCGGCTTGACACACAAGCAGCTTCTATCCACAGCATTCCTATGTGCGCCCTTCTAAGTAACTGCACCTCTGGGGTCTGGGGGCAGCAGTCTGATTTTCTTTTTCTTTAAAGATTTATTTGAAAGGCAGAGATATATAGAGAGAGGGAAGGAGGGAGAAGAAGAGGGGGGGGGAGAAGGGAGGGAGGGAGAGGAGAGAGAGAATGAATGAATGAATGAATATGAATCTTCCATCATGGTTCATTCCCCAGATGGCCGCAGGGACTGGACCAGGCTGAAGCCAGGAGCCTCTTCCAGGTCTCCCACATGGGTGTAGGGACCCAAGCACTTGGGCCACCCTCTGCTCCTTTCCCAGGCACATCAGCAGGGAGCTGGATCAGAAGTGGAGCAGGTGGGACTGGAACCAGTGCCCATATGGGATGCTGGCACTGCAGGTCAGAGTGAAACCTTCTATGTCACAGCACCGGCCCCAGCAGTCTCATTTTCTACCTGACCTACTCCCTGACTCAATTATGCAACTATACAAGGTTTTGGCAAAATATTATAAATGCAAATCAGATATAATCTTATTGATTTATGAGTATTTCAAACCCCATCATAATTAATTCAAACAATAAAATGCATTTCAAGAGCCGGCGCCGTGGCTCAATAGGCTAATCCTCCACCTTGCGGCGCCGGCACACCGGGTTCTAGTCCCGGTTGGGGCGCCGGATTCTGTCCCGGTTGCCCCTCTTCCAGGCCAGCTCTCTGCTATGGCCAGGGAGTGCAGTGGAGGATGGCCCAGGTGCTTGGGCCCTGCACCCCATGGGAGACCAGGAAAAGCACCTGGATCCTGGCTCCTGCCAGGATCAGCGCGGTGCGCCGGCTGCAGCGGCGGCCATTGGAGGGTGAACCGGCGGCAAAGGAAGACCTTTCTCTCTCTGTCTCTCTCTCTCACTGTCCACTCTGCCTATCAAAAAAAAAAAAAAAAAAAAAAAAAAAATGCATTTCAAAATTAGCAACCTTTGTTCCATGATCTCACTACAAGGTTCTTCTTTAAAAAGCCAGTAAAGATCACAAAGAACACTACTTATTCATTTTAAAAAGTGATATTAACAGTATAAGCAAAGAAGCTTAAAGACATTGTACCAACTAACATGTACACAGTTCTCTGGAGCTGACAAGCATGTCTCCCAGCATCAGTGCACCTAGTCCTCTCAATAAGCAATTCAATAAGACAGGCATCATAGTGATTAGGCCACCACTTGAGACACCCACATTCCACTTCTGAGGGCCTGGGTTCAAGTCCTGACTCCACTCTCAATTCTAACTTCTGGGGAAGCACCAGGTTATAACTCAAGTACGTGAGTCCTTGCCACCCACGTGGGAGACCCAGATGGAGTTCTGAGTCCCTGGCTTTGGCATGGCCCAGCCCTGGCTATTGTGTGTATCATCTAGGGAGTGGACCACACAATGTGAGGTCTCTTTCTCTTCTCTGTCACTCTCTGCCTTTCAAATAAACATTTTTAATTTAAAAATCGGCCTAACACATAAGCTGAAATCCAACAAGACTCTCAATGGAGGACAGCACAGAGGAGTTGCATTGGCCTTGACAGTTACTAGAGGAGCTAAGCCACAGCACAAGCTGCCTTCACCTGCCAGACCCCACAACAGCATATGCCTTAAAGAAAACCATAGCACACTGCAACAGTCACTCCAAGTTAAATAAAATGCAAACCTAGTACCCAAGTATACTGCCTCCCTCAAAAATAAGCAATTTATTAAATTAGGGCTTTGAGTAGGTCTAAAATACATACATAATTCTTCAGGAGAAAAGAGAAATGACACTTTTGATCTGTGTATGGCACTCCTAGTGTTCTGCAGCCACTAAAATACTTTTACATAGCAGACTAACGAGCCAATTCAGTACAAATATTTACAACCAGGGTGTAAATTAACATTTTTGATAATCCTAGACCAGCAGCATTTAAATACCCGTGAGTAGCAGCCTTAACAAGTGATCTTGTTTAAAATGCAAGGTCTCTAGTTCCATCTCTAGTAATCTTAATTTATTACCAACTGCACAGCAATTTATTCTGAGGGAGGTGCTCCAGGGGCCACACTTGCAGAAATACTAGTGGAAACTATCAGGAAAGCACTTACAAAACATGACCCAATTTATTTCTTGGCGCCCTCAAGCCCAGGTGAGAATGGCATTGAAAAGGACCATCTTGCTGGCATCTGTGCATAAAGACATCTACACATCACGCAGGCAAACACATGAAATTCACAGTGGCTACTTTTCACTGCAAAAAACTTCAATATTCTTTCACCTCTAAAAATAACAAAGTGAGCCAAAAGTAGAATGAGACACAAGAAAAGCCATATTTTAAAACCTTTTTTTTTAAAAAAAAGATCATTACCATTCTAATAATGAAGCATTTGTAATATTAGGGTAAACATGCCCCAACCTTTGATCTAATTACAGCTTATACTTCTCACAGGCCTTTTTCTGTGTATGATGAAAACTGAGCTGTAAAATAATTGAGGTAGGGATTTAGAGATTTGGTACAGCAAACTTCCTAATAAAAATGGCACTGACTGGACTCTTCTTGCAGTTGTTACATATTAAATCTTATTTGATCGATTTTACTGTATTTCAAGTTGCAAACATAAGGTAGAAGATTGTAATTATACTTATATTGATTCATCATTAAGTTTTAATCAAGCCACTGGCACAGGGGATGGTTATTATTTTAGCAGTGTTTTTTGTTTCTAAGTTTCATTTATAGTCTGTTTATTATGCACATATTCAATACCAACTAAATTTAATATTAGTATAAACAATATAATATTGTTTCTAAGTAGTCTGTTTACAACATAAAAAATTCTGTATCAAAGCAACTATGTTACACAACAATGACTACACTACACCAAGTCCTATTATCTCTAGATTTCCATTACTTACTGACCACTGACAACTACAAATATTCCCATTTTGTCTTTCCTCTACATTCAATTTACTTTCTCTTACTTTTGGCAACTACATTCACATGAATTCAAAACCAAAAGTTTACAGAGGGAGGGAGGGAGGGAGGGAGGGAGGGATAGAGAGAAATCTCCCATCCGCTGGCTAACTCTAAATGGCTGCAACAGCTGGTCCAAAGTCAGAAGCGAGGAGCTTCTTCCAAGTCTCCCACACATATGCAGGGGCCCAAGGACTTGGGACATGTTCTGCTGCTTTCCCGAGTGCATTACCAGGAAGCTGGATCAGAAGTGGAGCATCTGGGTCTCAAATGAGTGCCCATATGAGATTCTGGCATTGTAGGCAGTGGCCTTACCTGCTACGCCACAACAACAGTCTCTAGTCTATTACTTTTGAAGGTAGTTTTTTTCTTTTTCTTTTCTTCTTCTTTTTTTTTTTTTTTTTTTTTATAAGAATCCAGAGTTAAGTTGGGCTCTGCAAAACCATTTTAAATCAATGTCAAAAGGAAGTTTGGGGGCAGATAGTTGGCACAGTGGTTAAGACACCAGTTAAGATGCCCACATTCCACATCCGAGTGCCTAGGAGGCAGTAGGGACGATCAAGTAATTGAGTTCCTGCCACTCACATGGGAGACCTGGATTGCAACTCCAGCTCCCAGGACTGGTCTTGGTCCAGCCTTGGATTGAGTTTCCAGTTCCTCCAGCCCAGCCGAGTCTTGGCCACTGCAAGCATTTAAGGAATGAATGAGGAACATAGACTCTCTCAGTCTCCACCCCACTCAAACAAAATTAATTTTTTTTTTTTTTTTTACAAAAAATGTTAACATGTTTTATTTTAAAAGCTTCAGTGATTACAATGTCTCAGAAGTTAATTTCTTTTAACATTATATTCTCAGTGCTAGATCAAGACATTCATTTTACAGAAGCAGACATTTAGCCCAGCAACTAAGTTGCAGATGAAGATGCCTACACCCCACACTGGAATACCTGCATTCACGCCGAGCTCAGGCTGCTTACCGCAGCCTCCTGCCAAAGCAAACCCTGGGAGGCTTCAGCATTGGCTCCATTTATTGGTATAAGCCCTGGACTACACTTCTGGCTGCTGGCTTTGGACCTGGCCTAACCCCAGTCCAACCCCAGCCATTTTAAGCATTTTTAGAGTGAAATACACAAATGGAAGCCCTATCTATTTTTGTTTCTCCTGCTCTCAAATTTTTTTAAAGAAAGAAATCATAAAAAATTAATTATATAATATTGAGACATTCTAAAGTTACATGTTGATCTAGACATATAAATGCAAAAATACTAAAGTGGGCCAGAGGTCATCTTTTTTCCATGTCAAAAATCATAATCAACAACTCAAATTATCACAGGAAAAGGCAAACACGTGCTTTAATTTAGAACTCACAGTATTTCTTCCGTAATTCCCTTTTTTCCTTTATTTTCCTGATAAAATCTACTATGTATCCATCAACCAATGGGAAATATTAATCTGAACACATTTCCTTAAAAGAATTTTACAGAAATTAACGCTTCCCATTCTTGTGAGATCAATATTGTCATAATAACAAACATGTAAAAGGCATAAGAAGGCCGGCGCCGTGGCTCAATAGGCTAATCCTCTACCTTGCAGCGCCGGCACACCGGGTTCTAGTCCCGGTTGGGGCGCCGGATTCTGTCCCGGTTGCCCCTCTTCCAGGCCAGCTCTCTGCTGTGGCCAGGGAGTGCAGTGGAGGATGGCCCAGGTGCTTGGGCCCTGCACCCCATGGGAGACCAGGAAAAGCACCTGGATCCTGGCTCCTGCCATCGGATCAGTGCGGTGCGCCGGCTGCAGCGGCGGCCATTGGAGGGTGAACCAACGGCAAAGGAAGACCTTTCTCTCTCTGTCTCTCTCTCACTGTCCACTCTGCCTGTCAAAAAAAAAAGGGCATAAGAAAACTACAAACCAGTTCCCCTTATAAAGAAAGCAAAAGTCCTCCAAAAACAAACAAAAAAATACTAATAAACCAAATCTAGAACTGTAAATATATTTAAAAATTGTAGATCATGACACCACGACCAAATGAGATTTATCCCAGAAATGTAAACACTAGGGATAGAAGGCAACTTCCTTAACCCAATGTGGGCATCTATGAAAAACTCACAACCCGGGAATAAGACTGTGGCACAGTGGGTTAATGTACTGCTTCCAACATCAGCATCCCATAGAGGCACCAGATTCCAGTTTGAGTCCCAGCTGTTACACTTCTTTTTCTTTCTTTTTTTTTTTTTTTTTTTTTTTTAAGATTTATTTATTTATTTGAAAAGCAGAGTTAGGGAGATAGAGGTATCCTTTCTCCTGGTTCATTCCCCAAATGGCCGCAACAGCTGGAGCTGGGCCGATCCAAAGCCAGGAACCAGGAGCTTCATCCAGGTCTCCCATGTGGCTACAGGGGCCCAAGCTTCTGCTGCTTTCCCTAGTGCATTAGCAGGGAGCTGGATTGGAAGTGGAGCAGCCAGATCTTGAACCAGCACCCATACAGGATGCCGGCCTCTGGTGGAATTACTGTTAAATCACAACACTAGCACCTACTCCATTTCTGATCCAGCTCCCTACTAACACAATGTGTAAGGCAGAGGAAGATGACTCAGTACTTGGGACCTTGCTACCACGTGAGAGACCCAGATGGAGTTCTAGGTTCCTGGCTTCAGCCTGGCTCATCTCCTGCCACTGCAGCCATTTGGAGTGGGTCAGCAGAAAGAGGATCTCTCAATCTCTCTCTTTCCCTCTCCCCCACCCTCCCTTTTCTGTAACTCTACCTTTCAAATGAATAAATCTTTTAGAAACAAAACTAACACCATACTCATGGGTAAAAGATGAAATCCCTCTTACCTAAGATCAAGGAAAAGCAGGCTATTTGCTCTCATAGCTTCCATTCAACATTGTACCAAAGGATCTAGCCAGAGTAATCAGGCAAAAAAAAGAAAAAAAGAAACCTAAGGTATGTTGACTGCAAAGCAAGAAGGAAAACTATTTACAGATGATACAATTTTCTAAGTATAAAATAATATGGACTCAAATAAAATTTTTAGAAATAATGAGTTCAGAGGCCGGCACTGCGATGTAGCAGGTAAAGCTACCACCTGCAGTGCCAGCATCCCACATGGACACCAGTTTGAGTCCCGACTGCTCCACTTCTTCTAATTCAGCTCTCTGCTGTGGCCTGGGAAAGCGGTGGGAGATGGCCCAAGTCCTTGGGCCCCTGCACCCACGTGGGAGACCAGGAGTGTCCTGGCTCTTGTCTTCAGATCAGCACAGCTCCGGCCAGTGCAGCCAACTGGGGACTGAACCAGTGGATAGAAGATTGATCTCTCTCTCTCTCTCAGCTACTCTGCCTCTGCCTCTCTGTAACTCTGGCTTTCAATAAATAAATAAATCTTAAAAAGAAGAAAAAAGAAATGAGTTCAGCAAGGTTACAAGATATAGGATCATACATACATATATATAAATCAATTTATTTCTATACAGTAGCAGGGAACTGAAAATGGAATTAAGAAAAAATTCCATTTCCAATGGCATCAGAAGTACTTAAAAATAAATTTAACAAAGAAATACACACTACAAGTACTACAAAACGTCAAGAAAAATTGAAAATCTGAGTAAACAGAAATATGCAGCAAGTTCAAGGATTAGACAACTTACTATTAAGATGGGAACATTCCCCAGATTAATTTATATATTGAACACAAACACTATCAGCATTCCAGCTGCTGGGCTGCAAAAACAGACAAACTGATCCTAAAATTCACATGAAAATCAAAGGAACCCAGAATAGTCAAGCAATCTTGAACAAAAGAAGAAAACAAAAGAATTCACACTGATTTCAAAACTCTTTACAAAGGTACAGTAATCAAGATAGTGTAGTACTGGCCTAAGGACAGACATACAGATTGAATTTTTTTTTTTTTTGACAGGCAGTTAGACAGTCAGAGAGAGAAAAGTCTTCCTTCCGTTGGTTCACCCCAAATGGCTGCCACGGCCGGCATGCTACGCTGATCCGAAGCCAGGAGCCTGGTGCTTCCTCCTGGTTTCCCACGCAGGTGCACGGCCCAAGCACCTGGGCCATCCTCCATTGCCTTCCCGGGCCACAGCAGACAGCTGGACTGGAAGAAGAGCAACCCAAACTAGAACCTGGCGCCCCAACTGGGACTAGAACCCGGTATGCCGGCGCCGCAGGTGGAGGATTAGCCCAGTGAGCTGCCGCGGCGGTCAGATTGAAATTTGAGAGGAGAACTGAGAATTCAAGAAGGGACCCTCATGCTTAGGTCAGTGAGTTTTCAACAATAGCATGAAGGTCATTCAGTGGGGGAGGGCAGTCTTCTCAACAAAGGACACTGCAACAACTGCATATTCACAGACCAAAGAATCCAGTCAGACCACCATCTCATGCCACACATATCACATGAACAATGCATCCAAGACCTAAAAGCAAGATTTAAAACTGCAGAACTCCTACAAGGAAACTTAGGTATAAATCTTCATGACCTTGTAGCAGGCATGGTTTCTTAGGACACCAAAAGCAAAGGAACAAAGGATAAAATATAGATACTGGACGTAATCAAACTAAAAACCTGTGCTTCACAGCACACTATTAAGAAAGCAGAAACACAATGCACAGAATGAGAGAAATTTTTCACAAATAGGGGAGAGCACTGGTGCGGCAGGTTAAGCAACCACTTGCAATGTTGGCATCCTCTATCAGAGCACCAGTTCAATTCTCAGCTGTTAAGCCTCCCATCCAGCTGCCAATTAATGCACCTGAGAAGGCACGGAAAACAGTCCAGGTACATGGGCCCCTGGCATCCATGTGAGAGACCTAGACAGAGTGCCTGTCTCCTGGCTTAAGCCTGGGCCAGCACCAGCCACTGTAGCCATTTGAGGAGTGAACCAGCAAATGGAAGATTTTTCTCCCTCCCTTCCCCTGTCATTCTGCCTTTCAAATAAATCGTTTCTAAAAATCACAATTGATTCTGAATCACAGATTGATTCATTTCCAAGTTTTCTATGATAAACACATTCCACTGTTCTTTTAAACAGAAAAAGGAAATTATTTGAGTGACAGGTGTTTGGCACAGCAGTTAAGTTGCTGTTTCGCACACCCAACCTCAAATCAGGTTAGGGTTCCTGCTGCTGCTCCAGCTTCCTACTAATGCATCCTGGGAAGCAGCAAATAGTGGCTCAAGTACTTGGGTCCCTGCCAGTCACACGGGAGACATATATGGAAATCCAAGCTTCGGCCAGCGCCGCAGCTCAATAGGCTAATCCTCTGCCTTGCGGCGCCAGCACACCGGGTTCTAGTCCCGGTCGGGGCGCCGGATTCTGTCCCAATTGCCCCTCTTCCAGGCCAGCTCTCTTCTGTGGCCTGGGAAGGCAGGGGAGGATGGCCCAAGTCCTTGGGCCCTGCACCCCATGGGAGACCAGGAGAAGCACCTGGCTCCTGCCTTCAGATCAGCGCGGTGCGCCGGCCGCAGCACGCCAGCTGTGGCAGCCATTGGAGGGTGAACCAACGGCAAAAGGAAGACCTTTCTCTCTGTCTCTCTCTCTCACTGTCCACTCTGCCTGTCAAAAAAAAAAAAAAAGAAAAGAAAAGAAAAGAAATCCAAGCTTCTGGATTCAGCCTGGCCCAACCCTGGCTGTTGTGGGCTTTGGGAAGTAAACCACAGGATGGAATATATCTGTCTCTGCCTTTCAAATACAATGAAAATAAACTCTGTAAATGGTATCTGGTTGAAGACATACAAACTCTTCTTCATTGTGCTGTCCATTCCTGTCATGTACTCTTCTCATCACCAGGACAGGGGTTTAGTAACACTGCAAAAAGCTCAGTCTACATGATTTGATAGTAATACAGGTAAGGAATGCATAATTTCTGAATACACACAAAAAAATGTTTATAAAAGGTGTCCTTTAGTATCAGGCAGAAAAGGCAGGAAAACAAATTAACAAATGGAATGAGGCCAATTATTTGTACTACTCTTTATCCAAAATTCTTGGCATTAAAAGCATTTTAAATTTCTGATTTTTTTCAAGTTTTGAAATATCTGCATAGATTTTACTGATGGAGCATCCCAAATCCAGAAATTTAAAGACCAAAACATTCTGAAATCCAAAGTTTTTTTTTTTTTTTTTTTTTGACAGGCAGAGTGGACAGTGAGAGAGAGAGACAGAGAGAGAGAGAGAGAGGTCTTCCTTTTCCATTGGTTCACCCCAGTTTTTAAGCATCATGTTGGCACTCAACAAGTTTCAGATTTCAGAACACTTCAGACCAGATTAGGGATACTCAATCTTTGTACTCTTCCCTTTGACATTAGTTTCTGTGTTTGTCCATTTTAACTTTAATCCTGTATTCATTTTTAGATTAAAATATTACTTATCCAGTGATTTCTTCTTTGACACCCAAAGATTGAGATTTTTGAGAGACTCCAAGATGGCATGATATAAAATTAACACACAGAAATCAATAGCCTTTGTATACACCAACAAAGCCATGACTGAGAAAGCACTTCTAAGATCAATCTCATTCACAACAGCTACCAAGAAAACTGAATACTTTGGAATACATTTAACCAGGGAGGTGAAAGATCTCTATTATAAAATTATAAAACATTAAAGAAAGAAATACAAGAATACATAAAAAAATGGAAAAATTGTCCATGTTCATAGATTGCAAGAATATCATCAAAATATCCATACTACTGAAAGCAATTTACAAATTCAATGTGATCCCAATCAGAATACCAAGAACATTCTTCTCAGATCTAGAAAAAAATGCTAATAAAATTCATATAGAAATACAAGAGATCCCAAATAGCTACAAAAACCTTATACAACAAAAACAAAGCTGGAGGCGTCACAGTATGAGACTTCAAGATATATTACAGGGCAGTTATAAACAGAACAGCCTGGTAGTGGCACAGAAATGGACATGTAGGCCAACAGAACAGAATAGGAACTCCAGAAATCAATCCACGTATCAACCACCAACAAATCATTGACAACGGAGCTAAAATCCCTAGAGAGAGGCAGCCTCTTTAGCAAATGGTGCTGGGAAAATTCAATCTCCCTGTTTAGAAGTATGAAACAAGATCCCTATCTTACACCTTATACAAAAATCAACTCCAAATGGATCAAGGATCTGAACCTATATATGATACCATCAAATTATTAGAGCAGAACATTGGAGAGACTCTTAAGACATTGACATAGGCAAAGAGTTCTTGGAAAAGACCCCAGAAGCACAGGCAATCAAACCCAAAATAGACAAACAGATTATATCAAACTGAGAAGCTTCTTTTATTTATTTATTTATTTATTTATTTATTGACAGGCAGATTTAGACAGTAAGAGAGAGAGACAGAAACAGAGAGAAAGGTCTTCCTATCCGTTAGTTCACCCCTCAAATGGACGCTATGGCCGGTGCGCTGTGCCCATCCGAAGCCAAGAGCCAGGTGCTTCCTCCTGGTCTCCCATGCGGGTGCAGGGCCCAAGCACTTGGCATCCCCCACTGCCTTTCCGGGCCACAGCAGAGAGCTGGACTGGAAGAGGAACAACCGGGACAGAATCCAGCACCCCAACCGGGACTAGCACCCAGGGTGCCGGTGCTGCAGGCGGAGGATTAGCCAAGTGAGCCGCGGCGCCAGCCAAGAAGCTTCTATACTACGAAAGAAACACTTGGAAAAATGAAGAGGCAACAGACAGAATGGGAAAAAAATTTTGCCAACTATTAAACTGATAAAGGATTGATACTGAGAATCTACAAAGAGCTCAATAAATTCAACAACAATCCAATTAAGAATAAGCAAAGAACATGAACATTTTTCAAAAGAGGAAATTCAAATGGACAACAGACACATGAAAAAATGCTCAGGATCACTAGCTCTCAGGGAAAGGCGTATCAAAACCACAATGAGACTTTACTTCACCCCAGTTAGAACATCTCTCATACAGAAATCAATAAACAACAAATGGTGGCAAGGATGTGGGGGAAAAGGTACCCTAATACACCACTGGTGGGAATGCAAACTAGTAAAACCACTATGGACAACAGTATGGAGATACCTCAGAAAGATAAAAAGAAATCTACCATATGACCCAGTATTCCCACTCCTGGGAATTTACCCAAGGAAAATACAATCAGCCTATGAGCTATCTGTAACATATTTATTGTAGCTCAATTCACAGTAGACAAGTTATGGAAGCAATCCAGATGTCCATCTGCTGATAAAAGGATAAATAAATTATGGTATAGATACACTATGGAATACTACTCAGCTGTAAAAAATAATGAAATCCTGTCTTCTGCAACAAAATTGATGCAACTAGAAACTATTATATTTAGTGAAATAAATCAGTCCCAAAAAGACAAATAGCTTATGTTTTCACTGACTAGTGGCAACAGAGTACCAAAAATGTGATAGGAGTGAAAGTGACATTTTGAACTTCAATAATTGATTATAGCCCTGAACAGTGGTTTTTTTTTTCTTCTATTTATTGAAGTCTATTTACTGTACAGTTAACCTTACGAGTGCAAAGTAAACTGAAAGTAGATCACTGTAAAAATTGAGGATTAGGAGAGGAAGGAGAAGAAAGGATGAGAGTGAGGGCAGGAGGGAGGTTAGGGTGGGACATACCACCACCTTCCTAAATCAGTATACATGAAATTTGTATACCTTAAATAAAAAAACTGCAAAAAAAAAAAAAAAAATGACGGGGTAGAGCTTGTAGTCTAAACATGTGGCAGCAAAGACTGTTGATCTGTTTACCATTGTTTCTGATTTTATGTCATTGTAACTGGACACCAAATGATTTCTGTGACATTTTCTCCACTATGCTGACTGAAGCTTCCCTTGAGGACTTTAATACTATCCATTTTTATTGATGATCCAAGCATAGTTGAAAAATACGTAAATTCTTTTAAAAAAACTTTCTTTAAAAGATTTTATCTATTTGAGAGGTAGATTTACAGACAAAGAGAGGAGAGACAGAGATAAAGGTTTTCTATCCACTGGCTCACTCTCCAAATAACCGCAACAGCTGGCCAATCAGAAGCCAGATCAGGAGCTCCATCTGGGTCTCCCACGTAGGTTCAGGGGCCCATGTACTTGGGCCATATTCTACTGCTTTCCCAGGCCATAGCAGAGTTTTAGATCAGAAGAAGAGCAGCCAGGACCAGAACCATCACCATATGGGATACTGGCACTGTAGGTGGAGGCTTAGCCCACTATGCCCCAGCACCAGTCCCAATATGTGTGTTCTTTAATTACTGGGTGCAGGACTCTACATATACCCATTGGACCAATCTTGCCATTGTGGTGTTCAAATTTTCCATGACCTTAATAAGTTTATGCCTGTCAGATTTTTTTATTTTTATGTAATTGTTCTCATTTGAAAGGCAGACAGGCCGACAGTGATCTTCAGCCTCCTAGTTCATATGCCAAATGCCTGCAACAGCTGGGGCAGGCCCAGACTAAAGCTAAGAGTCAAGAATTCAAGTAAGGGCCGGCGCCGTGGCTCACTAGGCTAATCCTCCACCTTGCGGCGCCAGCACACCAGGTTCTAGTCCGGTCGGAGTGCCACATTCTGTCCCAGTTGCCCCTCTTCCAGGCCAGATCTCTGCTGTGGCCAGGGAATGCAGTGGAGGATGGCCCAAGTACTTGGGCCCTGCACCCCATTGGGAGACTAGGAGAAGCACCTGGCTCCTGCCATCAGATCAGCACGGTGCGCCGGCCGCGGCGGCCATTGGAGGGTGAACCAATGGCAAAGGAAGACCTTTCTCTTTCTCTCACTGTCCACTCTGCCTGTCAAAAAAAAAAAAAAAAATTTTTTTCAAGCAAGGTCTCCCATGTGGATGGCACGGACTCAACTATTTGAGACATCATCTGCTGCCTCCCAAAGTACACATAAGCAGGAAGCTGGATAAAAACAGGAGGAACCAGGATTCAAACCATGCACTCTAGTATGGGATGTGGGTGTCACAAGCAACAACTTAATCTCTCATCAAATGCTTGCCCCTGATTTTCTTTTTAATTAATTTAGTTGAGAGGTAGAGAGCTAAGAGAGGGAGAAGACGACAGACCAACAGAGAGAGAGAGACAGAGAGAGAACATGCAAGAGAGTGCACTCATCCACTGGCCATTCCCAAATACTGGCAACAGTGGAGGCTGGGCAGAGCCAAAGTCAGAGATCCAAAAACTCAAGTCTCCCATGTGGATACAGGAACACAGTTAACGTAAGCCATCCTTTCTGCCTCTCAGGATCTACATTAGCAGGAGGCTGGAGTCAGGAGCCACAGGCAAATATGAACACAGATAACGTGATACAGGATACAAGCATCTAAATCAGCATTTTAACTGTTGGGCCAAATGCTCACCTGAGCTTAATGCATTGAGAGAGAGAAAGAAAAGTATCTCCAGCCAAGATCACAGTTTTGTTCATCTCTCTTCATAATCCTGTCAGTTTACTTAGACTGTTACCTAGTGTGGGTTCAGGCTTGTTAAATCTCCCAGAAGAACTTTTCCTTGTATTATATTACACAACGATGCCTTAAGTCTCCTTGCCCAATATTAATGCTATTGCAGCAGCTCTGTTTCCTTTAGTATTTGTCTGTCAGCTAGGGTTTTATTCGAGTGAAAAGAACAGGCATATATTAGAGAGATTTGACCAACAATTATGGAAGCAACTGAGCAGTATACACACAGCTGCTGCTTCATCTAGCACTGGATCAGAAATCAGAGGACAGGTAATCAGGCAGGAAATATGGAAATGAACTGGGATGAGCACAGACTTAAACTCACATTTATTTTTAACCAATCTATGGGGGAACAAAAAAAAAAACTGCCAAATGAGCTAGTATCCTCCACTACAGAGCCCACACACCTGACCTAGAACTTAGAGAAGCTGAAAGATTCTGTGGAAGCTGGAGGTCAGAGGCTACTGTGCGACACAGGCAGAGATCTGCAGCAGGGTATTGGGCCATAGCAGTGCCTGTCCCTAAGCCACCCTCTGAACAGACACACTGCAGCTTCACTGCCACCTTACAGAGCACAAGCAAACTTTTCCTGTGGCTGGTCTAACCTGAAACTGCCCAAGAAAGGGAACTGTGGGAAAAGTAGTTCCAGTTCAAATTACATTGACAGTAGAAAACCAGCATAATTTGCATGAAATTTTTTTTTATTTTTATCAAGTGGTTTTAGAGGCAGAAACAGACAGAAAGATGTCCCATCCGCTGGTTCACTCCTCAAATGCCTGCAACCACTGGCTGGGGCCAGAGCTAAAAAGCCACAAACCTAATTCAGGGCTCCCACATGGGCAGCAGGAACCCAACCACATGAGCCATCGCTGCTGCCTCCTGGGGTCCTTATTAGCACGAAGTAGGATTCAGGAGCCTCAGTCAGGTACAGACCCAGGGACTCCAAGAAAGGACTCAGCATCTTAACCACTAAGCCGAACAGTCATCTCAACACACATACTTTCTTTCACCTCCTTAGTTTTATACTTTCTGTGTACTTACGATTGAGGTCTTTTGTAGGTACTGCACTGCCAGATTTTTCCTTCTTATCTAAAATTCTTTTAACTGTTATATCTATTGGGATTTACAATTTGATAATAAAAGGATTGCTTTAAACAAAATGAAATAAAGTAGTACCTATACCAAAACACACGCAGCTTTGCATTTCCGAAGTACGTATCACTTGTTACTCACCACTTCTCCAGCAGAGGCAGCCAGCATATGCTTTACAGGTGTCAGGTAGGATGATGACTCAGAGTGCACCAACCATTTCACATATTCATAGGTGATAAAAAAGGCAGCAGCTGAAATTCAAAACAAGCTGGTCTTTCACAAAGTTTAAATACACATTCAGAATGTTCAAAGTATTTTTCAAAAAGGCCTAACATTTATCAAACTATGAGATAACAGATAAAGCAGACAGTTAAACATATACCCTCTTTTCTCTAGCCTCACTCTTTCAGAATTTACGGAGCCCTGATATTCACCTGTCCCCGAACTTAGACAACTGCAGCATTGTGCTGCAGCAGATTAAGCCACTGCTCCAGATGCCTGCATCCCCTATCAAAGTGCCTGGTTCATGCCATGGACACTTCCAGTTTCTGACCAGCTCCCTGCTAATGCAACAGGGTGACAATGGATAATAGCCGAGGTAACTGAGAGTTCCTATCACTCATGTGGGAGACCTGGACGGAGTTTTTAGCTCCTGGCTTCAGCCTGGCCCAGCCCCAGCTGTTGCAGGACTTTGGGGAAACAACCAACAGATGGAAGATCTCTGTGTCTTTCCCTCTCCTTGTCACTCTGCCTTTCAAATAAATAAATCTTAAATCATGATTCCCACCCTGAGGGAGCCTAACAGATAACCCCTTGTCTCCTATGTGATAAGAACAAATTACTTAACATTTTTGCTCAACTTTCTAGAAAAGCATATGGATTTCCACAACCCAAAATATCATTACTTATGGTGACAAAACAGTTATACTGATAAACAGGTTAAAACTGCAAACAGATACCTCAACTTATATGTCTACACTAAAACGTTTTATTGCTGGTTACTCAAAATAACCACATTACTTTTTACCACATCAATACATCATTAAATCAAGAAAACAATCAACTATTTAAACAAGAAGCTACCGCTATCAATGTGAACTAATAGCTGCACACAGAGCTTTAAAACTTGTTACTATTAATCAAAAGATGTTTATCACTTGGATAAAGATAAGGCACAAAAGCTAAAGGACTGACAAATACATCTTTTACAGGACATTTGAACATGTCACAGTGAAGTCTGAAACACTCAGAAACATGGCATGATAACGAAGATCAGCTCTCCAAAGTCAAGGTTGTAAAGCCTCCCAAGTGCTAACAAATATACACCAGGACAAACGAGAAGGCCCAGCATCCCCATGGAAGTAATAACCATGCCCGGGTTCTTCAAACGGCTTTCCTGCTCAGTTCACTCCCTACATGTGGCGCTGTAAGCTCTGCCACTACACATTCCAGCACCCCTGCACATTACTCCAAGAAAAAAGGGAGAAAGACAGCACTGAAGTGGCTTCACGGCTAACTGCCTCCACTCAGTCTGACTTTACGACCACTTCTATCATATACAAATCCATTAGGAATGTAAGTTCCAACCACACTCCTCCATGGAGTGGTATCAAAGAAGGCTCCGCGAAACAGCAAATGAAGACAAAGTCAGGTTTCAGGAAAGGCTCTGTCTGAGTAAGGTAAAGCAAACAGGGCTGGGCAATCTGATAATGACAGTGTCTTCTAACTCTGAAAAAATAGAAGGAAGAAAGAAATCCACTATGCTTTCCCTACATTCCCTTCTAAAAAGGCAGTAAGGCTCCTACACATGGGTCTCCTCTGTTCCCTGTTGGTCTTTAATGGCCCCCATGCCGGCCCTCAGCCTGGCAGAATGGTATGTTCAAAAGTGTCTCTGGCTGCTGCTGAGTTCACTGGTGTCCTACACGTGGACCAGAATCTTAACAGCAAAACAAACAAGGCAAACACACAGAGATGTTCAATTTACCCAAAATTCACAGGAAAACAAGAAGGCCTCCCATTCTCTGACATGTTGTGGATAACAAGGAGAACACCACTCCTCCTCTCCCCATTCTCCCACTCCCCACACACAGATACACACCCAAATTGCAAACCACATGCTACACACAAACCCCTGCAAGAAGAATGTAAACAGTCCTTTGGTCTTAATGATAGCACCATAAACGTTATACATTCTAGGCAGTGTTACAACCACCACAATAACCCTTATATGCAATCTCTAGAGGAAAAGATTTTGTGGCCAGCGCTGTGGTGTAGCAGGTAGAGCCACTGCCTGCAGTGCCGGCATCCTATATGAGTGTCGGTTTGAGTCCCAGCTGCTCCGCTTCCAATCCAGCTCTCTGCTATGGCCTGGGAAAGCAGTAGAAGATGGCTCAAGTCCTTGGGCCCCTGCATCCGTGTGGGAGGCCTGGAAGAAGCTCCTGGCTTCAGATTGGCACAGCTCCAGCCGTTGCAGCCAACTGGGGAGTAAACCAGCAGATGGAGGACCTCTCTCTCTACCTCTCCTTCTCTGTGTAACTGTCTTTGAAATAAATAAATAAATCTTTAAAAAAAAAAAAAAAAAGAGGAAAAGATTTTTAGAACAGTGAGTCTAAGTGAGACACCACAAAACCAGTAACTCAAGAACAGGGACTTATTGGCATATTCCTCTGCAATTCCCTAGTTCAAAGGTTCTCAAACCTGTCTGCAAATCAGAATCACCCTGGGATTTTTTAAAACCTCTACCTGAGGCCCATGCCACGCCCCAGAATCATTAAATCACGATCTCTGGAAGAAACCACAGGCATCAGCATTTAAGCTCTTCAGTGATCAGGTGATTCCAATGGAGACAGATTTGGGGATCCATGCCCCCTCCCACACTTGGAGCTATGCTTGGCAGGCAGTGGATGCTCAGTAACTTGTGATTAGCAATGGTGAGAACCTCACACCAGTTTGCTGTTGTTAAACTACAGGACAAAGAGGAAACAGGAACAGATAAACAAAAGAAACAAAAGAATGGCAACAGTTCTTTTCTCTTTGCTTACAAACCTGTATGTGAACACAATGCTCACAGATTAGCACTTAAACACCAGGTTAAAACAAAGAATTTCTCTTGCAATAATTTGAGAAAAAAGAGAGCAAATCCCAGAATTCAAGATTTCCTAAAACAGTGATTTTGTGCTGAATGTGATCACATTTGTTTGTGGACTTAGTTTACTTTAGAGCACTGCTAGAGGCATCCATCAGTAAACAATCACAATGAGATGCCAGAAAACAAAGATGCCAAGAAACATTAAGTAAAACACCCTCTATACAGTAAGAGGGTCATGGTCACAGCACATGACTTCAGGACCAAAATAAAAGATACTGTAAGAACCGGGATGGGACCCCTGCTTCTGCCTGGCCTGGCGCTGGCTGTTGTGGCCGCCTGCAGAGCGAACCAGCAGATGGGAGCTCTCCCCCCACTTCCTCCCTCGTTAACTCTTTCAAAATAAATAAACCTTCAAAAAAAAAAAAAGATACTGTAAGAAGGATGCAGCAGCACCCCATTTGCAGCATGTGAGCACACTTAAGACAGGAAGTTTTTTTGTTTGGTTGGTTTTTTTTTTTTTTTTTTGACAGGCAGAGTGGACAGTGAGAGAGAGAGACAGAGAGAAAGGTCTTCCTTTGCCGTTGGTTCACCCTCCAGTGGCTGCTGCGGCCGGCGCGCTGCGGCTGGCGCACCACACTGATCCAATGGCAGGAGCCAGGTGCTTCTCCTGCATTCCCATGGGGTGCAGGGCCCAAGCACTTGGGCCATCCTCCACTGCACTCCCTGGCCACAGCAGAGAGCTGGCCTGGAAGAGGGGCAACCGGGACAGAATCCTGCGCCCCGACCGGGACTAGAACCCGGGGTGCCGGCAATGCAAGGTGGAGGATTAGCCTAGTGAGCCTCGGCACCGGCCAAGACAGGAAGATTTAATGCCTTTTAGGCGCACCTGCTCCACAAGACTCTCCAAGGCAGCAGTTATCAAATCTGGCTAGCCTCACAATGCAATCACCTTGGAAACTTTTGACACTCAGGCCGAACTTAGAACACTTAAATTTCTGGAGAGGAAACACATGCATGAGAACTTTTTAAAGCTTTTCAAATGATTCCAATTGCAGACAAGGTTGAGAATCACAGCTCCAAGAAATCATAATCAACGTCGTCGAAATTACACTTGATGGATTCTGACTGGGAGTTTCAATAACAAAAAAAAAAATTCTTTAAAATATTGCTCTTGGCTCTGAGTTCTTTCCTGAGATGCCCAAAGGATATCAGGTACACTTTCATCATACTTTGCTTCAATATTCAAAAATATCTAAGAAAGTGAACTATTAACTCTTTTATTATAAACATACTTGAGTGGAATCAACAGCACCAGTTGATTAAAAAAATAAAGGGTTAAAGAACAGAAAACAAATTTGAACAAGTCAGCAATGTGTAGCCTAGGAAACAGGCCTTCAGCATGAACTCAAATTTGAAAAATAAGCTATAACACACAAGGAATTTGATGTGGATTTAAGACCAATTGCTATTCTGAAAATAAATCCCTTTATTTTGACTTTATAGCAATGACAATATTAATGTAATTGTTACCATTAGGAAAGGATCCAATAGCAGCAGAAGGAACACCAGCATATATTCCACGAAAACCACCAGCCTTATTAAAGCCTTGGGGACTCTGCAGCCTGGTTTTAATGGTATCCAGAGGAAATAATATCAAGTCAACAGAAGCACCTGCTACCCCACCGGCCTTTAAAAAAAAGTGTGGGGGGGGGGGGGAGAAAAAGAAAAAAGGTTAGAATAAAACAAGGTTTTTGCCATTATAGAGCAGGGATAGAAATAAGGCTGTCTTTAAAGTACATATCTTGTATCTTTCTGTCCATGAACTTCTTGAGCATAAAGAACCTTCTATATAAATCTAGAGATTTTCCTAAGAAGATAATAAAAATTGCACTCTATTTTCAAATCAGAAATTTTATACTACAGTTTTTTGGGTTTGTTAGATTTTATTTATTTGAGAGACAGAGCCATAGACAGTGAGAGGGAAAGACATAGAGAAAGGTCTTCCATCAGCTAGTTCACTCCCCAAATGGCCAAAACAGCTGGAGTTGCGCTGATCCAAAGCCAGGAACCAGGAGCTTCTTCCAAGTCTCCCACGCAGGTTCAGGGGCCCAAGGACTTGGGCCATCTTCTACTACCTTCCCAGGCCAGTGAAGAGAGCTGAATCAGAAGGGAAGCAGCCAGGACTAGACCCTGCACAGCACCCATATGGGATGCCGGCACCAGAGGTGGAGGATTAACCTACTGAATCGCAGCACTGCCCCCACGGAAGTTCTTTCTAAATGATTATTTAGGGAATAAAGTGAATTTATTAAAAAAAAAAACAACTTTAAATTCATTTTTAAAATAGAAGCCTCAAAAAAGTAAAAACACACACACACACACACACACACAAAACCTGCAGCATACAAACACTCCTTCCCATCCTTGGTTCTAATAACAGATGACCACTTGTCTTGGTTTCCTGTTAAATCTTTTCAGTTACTTTAGACCATTACAAGCAAATACAAACTGTCGCTCCTAGGCTTCCTATCCGAGTCACGGCACCATTATCCCTCCTAGGCTTCACATCTGAGTCACGGCACCATTATGTCGCTCCCCCTCTTCGCGGAGGAACAACACAGGACCCTGCGCTGTTCTTTTGTCTGCTCGGCCCTTCCCAGGTTTGCTGCTGGTTCTTCCCGGGTTGGCTACCGTCCTTCCACCTCCGTGGAAGGGCGGTTCCCCCTGCCACTTTCCCCATTTCGGCGGGGGAGCGGCACACCGCCGGCCGGCTCTCTCGGGGGCTGCACAGGTGTTCCCTCAGATGTTCCTGGTGCATGTTGTCTCTCTCCTCCTTTATAGTCCTCTTCCACCAATCCCAACTCTGCTACCCACACGCCGAGCACGCTGCTCTCCTCCAATCAGGAGCAGCTCCTGCAGCTTGTCAAGTTGGTGAGAGGCAGCTGTGTAGAAGCTGTTTACTCCTCTCCCAGCGCCATATTGTGGGAGAGCAGATGCATAGAATAAGTCTTAATTTCAGTAACTTAGTCTAGTCCAAGTTGCTCCCCACAACAAACCATGCATTAAAAAAAAAAAACATGGTATACAATGGGCACTATTCTGCACTTTTTTTCATTTGCCAATTCTTTGCATATCAGAACAAATGCACTACTGCTTTTAATCAAGCAGTGAATTTATATAAAAAATTTCAACACCTGTGTTTTGAAACAGTTAATGATCATTATGAATCTAGATTTGTTACTTTAAGAGTGACTCACTGAAGGGTTCATGTAATATCCTAATTTTTGTGACCATCTGAAAATTCCCTGATAATTTTTAAATTAAATAGAGATGTAACTCCTTAAAAATATCCAAGTAAAATTAAAACCTGACTCAGGCCAGCGCCGCAGCTCAATATGTTAATCCTCTGCCTGTGGTGCCCGCACACCGGGTTCTAGTCCCGGTCAGGGTGCCAGATTCTGTCCCAGCTGCCCCTCTTCCAGTCCAGCTCTCTGCTGTGGCCCGGGAAGGCAGTGGAGGATGGCCCAAGTGCTTGGGCCCTGCACCCGCATGGGAGACCAGGAGAAGCACCTGGCTCCTGGCTTAGGATCAGCGTGGTGCACCGGCCCCAGCGGCCACTGGAGAGTGAATCAACGGTAAAGGAAGACCTTTCTCTCTGTCTCTCACTCTCACTCTCACTGTCCACTCTGTCAAAAAAAAAAAAAAAAAAAAAAAAAAAAAACACAACCTGACTCAAGGGGCCAGCACAGCGCTGTGAGGCAGTGGGTAAAGCCACCGCCTGCAGTGCTGGCATCCCATATGGGCACCAGTTCGAGTCACGGCAGCTCCACTTCTGATCCAGCTCTCTGCTATATCCTGGGAAAGCAGTGGAAGACGGGTCAAGTCCTTGGGGCCCTGCACCCACATGGGAGACCCAGAGGAAGCTCCTGGCTCCTGGCTTTGGGTCAGTGCAGCTCTGGCCACTGTGGCTATCTGGAGAGTGAACCAGGGGATGGAAGACCTCTTTGTGTCTATGCCTCTCTATAAGTCTGCTTTTCAAATAAATAAATAAATCTTTAAAAAAATAAAAATAAATTTAAAAATAAACCTGACTCAAACTATCTGGTATGTCATGCAGCATACTGCACTGGAGATGCTGCAATTTAAAAACTGATTAAAGGATTGGGTGTTCTAAGACAATGCTCACATTCCATATTGGAACGCCTATTGGAGTCCCGGCTGTTCCACTTCTGAGCCAGCTTCCTGTTCGTGTGCCTTGGAAGGCAGATGATGACCCAAGTGTTTGGAACCCTGCCACCCATGTGGTGATCCAGTTGGAGTTCCTGGCTCCTAGCTCCAGCCTAGCCCAATCCTAGTTGTTGTAGTCATTTGGGGAGTAAACCAGTGGAATTTAAATTTTCTCATTGTCTCTTTCCATCTCTGTCACTCTGCCTTTCAAATAAATAAATTCTTTTGCAAAAAGAAAAAAAATCCTGACTAAAAACTAAGTTTATGATGATTATATTCAAACACATGCAGAATAATGTAAAAAGAGTTTCATCTCAAAGACAAAAGACGTATCAAAAAAATATGAACAGGAAGACAATGAAAAAAAAGTGGACAGACAAGATCTAAAGGTGCTGTTTAACGATATATATCAAAACTGGGCTATACTAAGCAAATACACCTATCAAGAAGAAATCTCTCAACATGATTCCTACATAGTAACTTTTTAATTGAACTGTTAACTTTTCCTTTTTCCTTTTAACTTTTGAATTCTGAATCCTATGAATCTATTACCTATTTACAAAGTCAAACTATACATCTAACAAGACAGGTGTGGTGCAGTGGGTTAAGCCACTGCTTAGGAGGCACAAATCACATATTGGATGGCTAGTATGTGTCTGATCCAGCTTCCTGCTGATGCATCCTGGGAGACAGCAGATGAAGGCTCCTTCTACCCACAGGAAAGGCCCACATGGAGATCTGGGCTCTTGGCTGTATCTTGGCCCAGCCCTGCCTATTGCAGGCATTGGGGGAATAAACCAACATACGTAAGATCTCTCTTCCCACCCTCTTTGTTCTGCCTTTCAAATAGATGAAAATAAGCATTTTACAACACTATACATCCACAACATGGAAAAAGAAGAATCACAAGCAAGGTTCAAATAGATCGGCTGTTTGCACTCTCTGGGCTTACAGAATGCTCAGGTGGAACAAACCCTGGTACTTGTGCTCTGCTTGCCATTCACTATAAGATCACTCCAAGGATTAACTGGAAAAATGAAGTATTCTGATTAAACATTCAATAACGCCAATTTTAAAATTAACTGGCATAGACCATTCAAAATTAGTTTACATCAGAAAAGTACATTGCCATTAACCATGAATGCTATACTAAATGATCAGTGTAAAAAGCATGAAAGAATTTCAAAGATCACGAAGGTCTTTTCCGCAAATGGCCTAAAATGATGCGAGCAAAAGACCACAGTGAGACACCAGTAGAGAGCTTAAAGTAGCACTAAACAATAGAGACAACATGTGATTTCTTTCTGGACATAAAGGTGGCTTTTCCAAGTCAAAGGAAACATCCAAACAAATAATGTAGTAAAGTAAAAATAAATAAATAATCTTTTTGTCATTCCTCTCACTTACTTTTTAAAGGTTTTTATAGAATCCAGTAAGTAAATCAAGTATTTTGCCTGCCTCACAGCATGGACAGAATAAAGAGAATAAAATCCTGGTGAGAGTGTCTGACACAACTGGATTCCTTAAACACATGCTGCATTTCATTCTAATTTTCTCATTAATCTTAAAAGAAGATTCAGAGAAGCGCTTGCTATCTACTGCTAAATTTTAATCAATAAGTTAATTACTGCTTTAATCTATTTGCGTACTTTGCATGCATTGATTCTTTAACCTTTCACAATTCTTATCTTCTGAGAATAAGATTACTAATTCAATCTACTTATCTAGTAAAACATGAATCAAAAGTTACTAATTGCTTCTGTGAATTTCAAACTTCTGCAACTCAAATGTCATTTACATTCATTAGACTGAAGAAACAGACAGCTAACAAAAAAAAAACAGCTAACAAAAAAATCTGAATAATACCTATAAATTGGCCAAACGTATTTAAGATTTAAACAATACTTTAAAAAAATGCTGAAATTTTACATCAATAGTTTTGTACAAAATATACAAGCCAACATCAACTGAATCATATCACATCTTTTATTTTTAGCCTGAGAAATCTGTTATGATTGCTTATCAAATAACGTATCAGGCAAATGACACCAAGACTTATGGTAGTTTACACTGAAACTGTTTAGGTTAAGAACTAGACAAAATTTAAAAAGAATGTACCACAGATAACCCTGAGCAAGCCTCGTTACAGCATAACGATTTACTGCAAACTCAACACCATACAGTTACAATACACATCTCTACCTTAAGTTAAATGCAAAAAAGTGCTGACAGGCCACACAAACGAAGCATCTAACAGCTACTTTGAAATTACTCTGGGAATTCAAAAGTGTCAGTATTACACCCAAAAAAACCTTTTCAAAAGGAGGCTGGCAGAACAACATCAACCAAAATATTAATCAGTGCTGCTCAACTATAGGATGAAAACAATTTGTGCAACTTTTTATTTATTTGAGAGTAGGAAAGAGAGAGCACCCAGCTATTGGCTCACTGAAGTGGCTGCAAAGGTTGGGACTGATTAGGTGCAAAAGCCAGGAGCGTGGAACTTAATCCAGGTCTTCTGCATCAGCGGCAGGAACCCAGTTACTTAAGCTATCACCACTGCCTACCAGGGTCTGCACCGGCAAGAAGCTGCAGTTGGGAGGCAGAGCTGAGAATCAAACGTAGGCACTCCAGTGTGGTACACTGGCACCCTTAACTGCTAGCCTAACACCTGCCCCGCACCTGTGTAACTTAAGTAAAATCAGGGGCCAGTGCTGTGGCACAGCGGATAAAGCCGCCAGCTGTAGCATCAGCATCCCATATGGGCATCCGTTCAAGTCCCGGCTGCTCCACTCTGCGCCAGCTCTCTGCAATAGCCTGGGAAACAATCAAAAGATGGCCCAAGTTCTTGGGCCCCTGCACCTGTGTGAGAAACGCAAAAGAAACTGCTGGCTCTGGATCAGCCCAGCTCCGGCATTGAGGCCATTTGGGGACTGAACCAGTGGATGGAAGACTTCTCTCTCTGCCTCTGCCTCTCTGTAACTGTGCCTTTCAAATAAACAAATCTTAAAAAAAGAGGGGTGGTAAAATCTAGAGGCCACTGTCTAAAGGACAGCTAACAAGAACCAGCTGTTAGTTTAACATGGCTTCTTCATACCTAACATTCTGCTTTCTCTACAACAAGGTGGCCACCACCGATCTGAACCACCGCTCTCATTGCAAAACTGCTGCCTTTCCTTCCTGTGCTGTCTCCTTCCCCCATTCACCATTAATTCTCTTACAGAGCTCCCTACCGCTCTACACAAAAGGCAGAGACATCTTGGTAAAATATAAATTTCACCTTGTCAGTTTCCAGCCTAAATCTTCCATATGTTCCAATATTCCTAAGTATAGACAACATAATTCTAACCCAGGTTAGACAAATGACACTCTGGAAGTGTTGCACTCCATCTACTTCTCACCTGCAACCCCCACTACTTGTCCTTCACGACATACCTCCTTGCCACCTTCATGTCCCCCTTCCTCCATGCCAGCTCATCATTTCAAGGACATTGGAGATACACTTCCCTAATCTCTCATTCCAGATTTACATCCTCTTGTTTCCAAGTCCTCATCATAATTTTAATTTCATAGTTGAATGTATGATCACTTATTCGTTCAATGTCTGTCTGTCCTAGGAGGCTGAGATCTGTTATCTGCTTTGTTTACCAATGCTTTCCCAGCATCAGCACACAGGAGGCATTCAAGGGCTAAAATAAAGGCTTGACACATACATTTTTTTAAACGATTTTATTTATTTATTTGAAAGAGTTACACAGAGAGAGAAGGAGAGACAGAGAGAGAGGGAGGTCTTCCATCCGCTGGTTTATTCCCCAAATGGCCGCAATGGCCAGAGCTGGACCAATCCAAAGCAAGGAGCCAGGAGCTTCTTCCAGGTCTCCAGCACGGGTTCAGGGGCCAAAGACTAGAACCATCTTCTCCTGCTTTCGCAAGCCATCAGCAGGGAGCTGGATCTGAAGAGAGGCAGCTGGATCTCGAAACAGCGCCCATACGGGATGGTGGCACCGCAGATGGAGCCTTTACCTGCTATGCCGCAGCACCAGCCCCTTCATATAACATTTTAGAAAATACTGCAAAACCAACCTTTAAAAGGTACACTGAATTAAAAAAAAAAAAGACAAGACCAAGCAATTTCCAAAAGAAAAATATAAATATGCTTTTTCATATGGTCATAAAAATAATCTTCCCAGAGATGGCTTTCACTGCAGCAATTAAGATGCCACTTCGGACGAATGGAAATATCTGGGTTCACATTCTGGTTCTACTTCTGATTCCAATTTCCTGCTGATGCATATCCTGGAGGCAGCAGATGAAAGCTCAAGCCTTTGGGTTCCTGCAACCCACACATGGGAGATCAGGACTGAGTTCCAGGCTCCTGGTTGCAGCCTGCCCTAGTCCTGGCTATCGCAAGCTTTTGGGGGGCAAACTAGTACAGGGAGATCTCCATCTGTTTTTACCTTTTGTTTTATTTGAAAGGAAGAGTTACAGAGAGAAAGACAGAGACAGAGACAGAGACCTTCTATCTGTTGGTTCACTCCCCAAGTGACCGCATCAGTCAGAGCCTTGCCACACCAAAGCCAGCAGCCTGGAACTCCGTGCATGTCTCCATGGCTTGCATGGGCCCAAGTACTGGAGCGATCTTCTGCAGCTTTCCCAGGTACATTAGCAGGGAGCTGGATCAGAAGATGAGTAGCAGGATCCAACCTGGCACTAATATGGGATGCTGGCATTGAAGACAGCAGCTTAGCTCTTTATGTTACAACACAGGTTCCTCGGATAATTTTTTTAAAAAAACAAAAATATTTTCCCAACTAAATGAGAAAAGTTTAAAAATATGAATAGTTATGGTCACAATTAACAGAAACATTAATGTAACCTACTGGAGGACAATTTGACAAAATAAAACATTTTAACTATTAAATCCTTTAATTCATTTATTCATGGGTAAACACTTCTACAGAAATAACTGTACAGGTAAACAAGAATGCTTACTACAGCAATGTCTGTAATAAAAAACTGAACACAGTCTAAAAGTCCTCCCATAGAAGTCTAATTAAATAGGTTATATCCAAATAACTGATTGCTATACAACCTTTAAAAGAACAAGATCAACCCATACCTATTAGCACAAAAACACATATTCTTTATCAGAGGAATGATAAATATATGCTGAACAATCCCACTTTTTAAAAAAATCGAATTATTTGTACACTAATTAGAAACCTGGAAACATGCTCACTAAATTGCTACAAGTTGTTACTTCTGTGGAAAGCAACTC
Organism: Oryctolagus cuniculus; assembly: GCF_051225735.1. NCBI lineage: Eukaryota > Metazoa > Chordata > Mammalia > Lagomorpha > Leporidae > Oryctolagus > Oryctolagus cuniculus. The sequence continues at coordinate 84,674,383 of NC_142876.1, forward strand.
ATGATCAAAAGTTTTATTACCACATTGCCGGGTTTTTTTTTGGACAGGCAGAGTCAGATAGTGAGAATGAGAGAGAGAGAGGGGTCCTCCTTCCGCTGGTTCACTCCCCAAATGGCTGCTACGGCCGGCCGGCGCGCTGCACCGATCCGAAGCCAGGAGCCAGGCGCTTCCTCCTGGTCTCTCATGTGGGTGCAGGGCCCAAGGACTCGGGCCTTCCTCCACCGCCCTCCTGGGCCACAGCAGAGAGCCGGACTGGAAGAGGGGCAACCGGGACAGAATCTGGCGCCCCGACCAGGACCAGAACCCAGGGTGCCAGCGCCGCAGGCGGAGGATTAGCCCAGTGAGTCGCAGCACCAGCCCCTTGTTAGGTTTTTTATTGATCAACTTTTATAAAGATTATCATGGCAAACAAAAGTAAAGCCACTCAAAACTAACATTCCCCTCATGCAAAAATCACTAATAAACTGGCTGCATGTGACACTATGTCTTCAGAAAGTTCATGAAAAATGTGTATTGTGAAACAAGCTATGCATGAATTTCAACATTTGTCTGCACCAAAGTAAACTTAGCTGCTAATTTCATTTTTCCATGAACATTTCAAAGTTCCCTCACATACAAGGACAACAGGTAATCAGCAGAGGCTAATGAAGAACCTCAACCCACAGACTGTCTCCTCCCTACTTTTAGCGTACTCACTCCTACTGACCGACTAGTTTTCCAAACACATCCCCAAACTTATCATTTCTATGTTTCTGTTTGGGCTTTCTCCCTTGTCTTTTGACTACCGCACCAGCAGGGCACCTTCCCTGCCACAGCCCCCACCCCTGTTCCCCTGCTCCTGCTCCTCACCCACCACACACACACACACACACACACACACCTGATTGTATCCATTCTTAAGGCTGCTCACAAAACCTTTCACACTCCTCCAGGCAGAATTACATGCTACTTCCTTCACTTCCCATCCAATTTTAGTGATTGTTCACTTGGGTTCTAACCATCAGGTCGAACACTAAGAGCCTTCAAAGTAGAAACCAGGTCAGTCACTGTGTCTTCTAAGTCTCTAACCCAGCACTTCTGATGTCTTCTAAAAAAGGAACTCTAAGATGTGGAGATAATGCTTTGTAAAAAGATGACATATTCAAAAAAAAAAAAAAAAAAAAACTGCAGCATACTGCTGTGTGGTTGTCCCCATCCTGGTTTGCCACAAACAGTGCTACCTGCCTCTGCTACTCCTCACAGCATTCCCAGCTGCACGGACAGCTCTGGGGGGCTTTCAGGGTGACTTCTCTGCAAAGTCTGTGTATGACCACCTCCTAATGGAAGGGACTGCTGTGTAAGTTCAGTTTTGTCCAGTGAAACTATTCCCAAAAGTGGAATGATGGGACTAGAATGTGATTGGACTATTTTTATACTTCTCCAAAAACTCTTTCAGATTAAATATTGCCTTAGAATACAGAATTGGTATCAGACTGACCTGGCTTCGATCTCAACTGAATCTCCATAGGAAGGCTATTTAACTTCTCTAGGCCAGTATTTCTTCATCTGTGGAGCCAGGAAAATGCCTTCACCTAGACTCCAAGTCCAAAAAGGCAGGGATTCTCAGGGCTCACTTGGTCAATGCTCTGCCTGAGGTGCTGGCATCCCATATGGGCCCTGGGTTCTAGTCCCGGCTGCTCCTTCTCCAGTCCAGCTCTCTGCTGTGGCCCAGAAAGGCAGTGGAGGATGGTCCAAGTGCTTGGGCCCTGCACCCACATGGGAGACCAGGAAGGAGTACCTGGCTCCTGGCTTCGGATGGGTGCAGTGCTGGCTGTAGCAGCCATTTGGGGAGTGAACCAACGGAAGGAAGACCTTTCTCTCTGTCTCTCTCTCTCTAACTCTGCCTATCCAAAAAAAAAAAAAAAAAAAGGCAGGGATTCTATCTTTGAGGCATTCCATCCACAACCAAGGCCAACAAATACATTTGATTAAACAGGTAAAAGATATTTGATTTTTCATTAATGTTATTCAAATGTTATCTGTATAATACAATATTTTAATACTTAAAGCAACTTTCAACATATAGTATTAAAGTTTGTAAGTGGTAACAAAAACCTATCAACAAGTCATTTGCAGCAAAATTATCAAATACTAAAACATTCTAAGTACCACTCTCTCCAACTGAAAGAAACATGAAAAAGGAAAGGCAATGCCTCTCCCAGTACTGGAGCTCAACAAGAAACGCCTCTGTGAGCACAGGAGTTCTCAGCTGTGGGCCCAGATGATTACTGGTCTCCAAGGGTGTCGTGCACGTCCCACTGCGCAGAAAACTCAGATTCTACCTGTGTTTAGTGTTTTTCTCCTCACCACAAAAGCAAGCAAAAAAGGAGGACTTCCTCACTTAATAAAAATGTGAAAAAGAAGTCCCACAAAGCCAGCCTGAGAAAGTGCAGCATACTTTCCAATTTCCTAGAGATTTGGAAGCAATGTTTTCTTAGCAGATATTAACTTCCCTTTACTCCAAGTTGAAACTAGGAAGGCACTATCCAGAAAAGACTGGAGGGAAACATTAAAAAAAAAAAAAAAAAAAAAAAAAAAAACCTTCTTTAAAAGCATACCCAGTGCTTCATTCTTGTTAGCTTTTCTTGCTTCCTTTCCCTCCTAAGAACCCCCAACAGCCCAACCTATTCCTTTACCCCTCCAGGCTTCTTTGCCACAGGTTTTCAGCAGCAGGTAGTTAAGTCCAGTAAGACGCAAGTGAGTACTACACATGCGCGTGCACAAACGCAAACACACACACACACACACACACACAGGAAAAAGCACTTTGCATATTGGTCCAGTGGGTTCAGCTTCACATTCAACACCTGGCTATTCCACATCCAATCCAGCTCTCTCTGATAAGCCTGGGAAAGCAACAGGCCCAAGTACTTGTACCAAGGTGGGAGACCTGCATGGAGTTCTCAGCTCCTGGCTCCAGCTTGACTCAGCCACAGCTATATACGGGGAGTCAAACAGCAGATGGATATCGCTATGTTTCTCATTCTCTGTATCATTCTACCTTTAAAATAAATAAAAATAAATCTTAAGAAAGCAAAAAACTTCTCCCTGTGACATCACCACCCAGACTTTTCAAAGCCAATTCACTGAGTGGGGAAAACACAAATGGTCCTCATTTTGCATAGGACAACAGCACCAATTTCAATTGCCATGGTTTAGCTAAATAATACAAGTCTCCCAATAGCATATTAACTGTAATTTCATTAAGTACAAACTTGTTCTCAGTCTATAGATCACAACACAATTAAAGAAGCCACTGGGGGGGTCTGGCGCTATGGCACAGTGGGTTAAGCCACCGCCTCCAGCGCCAGCATCCCATATGGGCACTGGTTCAAGTTCCGGCTGCTCCACTTCTGATCTCGCTCTCCACTATGGCCTGGGAAAATAGAAGATGGCCCACGCCCTTGGGTCCCCTCACCCACATGGGAGTCCCGGAAGAAGCTCCTGGCTTCAGATCGGCACAGCACCGGCCGTTGCAGCCAACTGGGGAGTGAACCAGCGGATGGAAGACCTTCTCTCTCGCTCTGCTTCTCCTCCTCTCTCTGTGTAACTCCAATTTTAAAATAAGTAAACAAATCTTCAAAAAAAAAAAAAAAAGACACTGGTGTCAGCACTGTGGCATAGCAGGTAAAGCTGCCGTCTGCAGTGCTGGCATCCTATTTGAGCGTCGGTTCGAGTCCTGGCTGCTCCACTTCTGATCCAGCTCTCTGCTATGGCCTGGGATAGCAGTGGAAGATGACCAAGTCCTTGGGCCCCTGCATCCATGTTGGAAGATCCAGGGGAAGCTCCTGGCTCCTGGCTTCAGATCAGTGCAGCTCCAGCTGTTGCGGCCAACTGGGGAGTAATGAGCAGATGAAAGACCTCTCTCTGTCTTTCTCCTTCTCTATGTAACTCTTTCAAATATATAAGTAAATCTTAAAAAAAAAAAAAAAGCCACTGCCCATATGTTATTCAGTTCATCTACAAACAGCAAAGCATGTAGTTATACTACCTTCTCAATTTCCAGTAAAAGAACCACAGTAAATTTTACAAAAATGAATAACCATGAAAGAATGGGTCAATCAGGATAAAAGTGGAAAAAAGAAATGTAAAGTGCTAACACACTGAAAGCGAAGTTAAAATCAAACATGAGTGGTGTTCTACACGACACAGCTGTCAATTCAAATATAGATACTGCTGTCTTTCAAGAGAATCTAGATACACAACCAGAGGAACTAAGTCAAAAGTTCCAATATAAATGAAGAAGATGGCTGTGATACAGAAGAATAAAGATGTACCACAGGATGGTACGCTAGCAATTGCCTTTACATTAAAGGAAGTCTTGGGGCAGGTGTTTGGCCAGGTGACTAAGACACCAGTTGGGACATTCACATCCCAAATCAGAGGGCCCAGACTGGAGTTCTAGCTCCAGTTCCAATTTCAGCTTCCTGCTAATGAACACTCTGGGAGGCAACAAGTGATGTTTCAAGACCTTGGGCCCCTGCCACCCACATAGGCAACCTAGGTTAATTTCTTGGCTTCCAGCTGGCTCAGACAGGGCCACTATAGGCTTGTGGGGAATAAGACAGTGGATGCAAGTGTTCCCTCGCATGCTTGCTCTTGCTCTCTCTCTCTCTCTTGAATATATAAAAAGAACTCTAAGAGATAATTCACAACATTAAAAGTACAAAGGATAAAATATTGGAAGTTGATCCAAATTTAGAAAGTAGTATGACAAATTGCCACAGCAAAAAAGGAAAAAAAAAAAAAACACACTTGCTCTTTATTATAAATTACTTGACAAGAAGGCAAGTAACATCCCAACAAGTTGTGCTAAGATTTTCTATTTTTAAAAAAGAGATAAGTTCTGGCTGGTAACTCCCCAAATGGCTGACATGGCCAGGACTGGGCTAAGCCAAAGCCAGGAGCCTAGACTTTCATCTGGGTCTCCCACATGGACGGCAGGGATCCAAGTATTTGGACCATCTTTCACTGTTTTCTCAGGTGCATCAGCAAGTTGCTGCATCAAAAGCCTAGCAGCAGTACTCAGAGCAGTGCTCAGATTTGGGATGCCAGCACTGCAAGCCATGGCTTAAACCACTGCACCACAATGCTGGCCCCCCAAAAAATTTCTTCAGGTCATGAAACAATCTTAACTTTTCCCATCTATCATTAAAATCCGTTTGCACAGTTTCAGCTTATAGTCATTTTTATCCTCCTACACTACCATGCAAATCAAGGGCTGCCTGTACTTTAAGTAACATAAAACTCAAATTGCCAAAGTTCTTTCCCCTGTAGCCTGGAACTGGTTAAAAGGTAACTACAGAGAGGTTGGTTTTGGTTTCATATAAGTCAAAAGGCAGGGGAACAGACGAACTACAGAGTCAACAGAAAAGTTAAGAGTAACTTTTCTCACCAGAGTAAAAAGAGTTGAAAGAGTAGAGGCCGGCACCACGGCTCACTTGGCTAATCCTCCACCTGCGGTGCAGGCACACCAGGTTCTAGTCCTGGTCGGGGCGCCGGATTCGGTCCCAGTTGCTCCTCTTCCAGTCCAGCCCTCTGCTGTAGCCTGGGAAGGCAGTGGAGGAAGGCCCAAGTCCTTGGGCCCTGAGCACACATGGGAGACCAGGAGGAAGTACCTGGCTCCTGGCTTCGGATGGGCGCAGCGCCGGCCATAGCAGCCATTTGGGGGATGAACCAACGGAAGGAAGACCTTTCTCTCTATTTCCCTGTCTAACTCTGCCTGTCAAAAAAAAAAAAAAAAAAAAATCAGGCAGCAAAAAAAGAGAAGTAAATGAAAGGCATGTTTGTTTGTTTGTTTGTTTTTTAAATCTAAAGTAGAGGCCGGTGCTGTGGCTCACTAGGCTAATCCTCCGCCTGCAGGAGCCGGCACACGGGGTTCTAGTCCCGGTCAGGGCACCAGATTCTGTCCCGGTTGCCCCTCTTCCAGTCCAGCTCTCTGCTGTGGCCCGGGAGTGTAGTGGAGGATGGCCCAAGTGCTAGGGCCCTGCACCCGCATGGGAGACCAGAAGCACCTGGCTCCTGGCTTCGGATCAGCGTGGTGCACCAGCCGCAGTGCGCTGGCTGCAGCGGCTACTGGGGGGTGAACCAACCACAAAGGAAGACCTTTCTCTCTGTCTCTCTCTCTCTCACTGTCCACTCTGTCAAAAATAAAATAAAATAAAAAAAATCTAAAGGAGAAAAATGTAATCCTACCATCAAAAAAACTGTTATCTTGGGATATTTCAATGCAGCTTTTTTTTAACTCAATAGAGGAATATGTTTACACATCTTTAACTAGGTACAAACAAAAATACATCTGAGTCCACTTCAGAGAGTTCATGGGAAATGGAACTGAAAGTTTTTCTGATGCTAAAAAATTTAAAATCCATGAAGTTTTTTCATAATGCCCATTTCCATGAACTTTCTGAATACCTGCATACAATATTGTGGCTTTTTGAAATTTCATCTTAGAAGCATTTTCCTTATAATACACTCTCTTCACAAACAGTATTTTTAGTGGACCAGACTCGTCCAAGGAAGCATTCTCCCTTCATTTGCCCTACCAGTCCCCTTCTAGTCCATGTGTAAGTGGCTTCCTTTTGTCTCCAAGTAGTTAAATGTTCTGAACATATTTAGGCTGCTAATACATAGGTCCAAACTGCTTTCTTAAAAAGCACACACTGATCAATATGCTTTTTTTTTTTTTTAATTTTTCTGACAAGCCACGCTGTGGCTTACATGAGAACATTTCAAGGGCTCTCCCCTTTCTCAACACTACACCCCTTCCATCAACCTCGTGATCAAAGCTTTAGAAAGGGAGCATTTCTCTGACAGCTACAGGCCAAGTTCTATACTGAATTTATCACGTTATCTCATTTAATCCTGACTCTGAGTTTGTAGCCTTCAGTAGTCATCAAGGCTTGCCCTTCATCCATTCATGCAACATGCAGTCTGAGTGCCTGTACTGCGGCAGGTATTGGTAACGTGGTAGTAAGCAAAGCAGAGCTTCACAAGACTATTCAGCCTGTCTCAAAGCTACTCTCAGACTTAAAAAGTAGCAACTCGGGGCGGCACTGTGGCTTAACGGGTAAAGCTGCCACCTACAGTGCTGGCATCCCATATGGGTGCCAGTTCAAGTCCTGGCTGCCCCACTTTCCAACTAGCTCTCTGCTATGGCCTGGGAAAGCAGTAGAAGATGGCCCACGTCCTTGCCCCCTGTACTTGTGTGGCAGGCCCGGAAGAAGCTCCCGGCTTCGGATCGGCGCAGCTCCAGCGGTTGCAGCCAACTGGGCTATCACCCAGCGGAGAGAAGACCTCTCTCTCTGCTTCTCCTTCTCTCTCCGTGGAACACTTTCAAACAAATAAATAAATCTCAAAAAAAAAAAAAAAAGTAGCCACTCCATTTCTGAACTACTTTGATAAAGTTTTTAATGACTTCTATTATTATATTTCAAATACAATCCAGTCTTATCCACGCCCCACAAACCCACCTTCAGCAGGTTGTCACTACCTGATATCAACCTTATCAAAGAACCCTTACCCATTGAGGCTTAGCTACCACTCAGACATCCAAGCTCTCTCTACCTGAGGATTTATCAAACACTGCTCCCCTTGAGTGAACTTTCCCATCTGCTTATCACAGTGTTTCACATCTTTTCATCCTTTAGGTCTTAGCCTACTTGTCACTCCTCAGAACCTTTCTTGTGCATGTCATCTAAAATACTAGTAGCTTCTCCAGCACTGCTCTCTATAACAACTTCAGTTCATTTCTTTCATAGCACTTAGAGGTGCTGCAACTGTCTGTTTTATTGGTGGGCCTTTCTCCCTCTACTCAAGGTGTGGTTTGGTTCGCTTACCACTGCATCTCCACCACAGGGGCCAGGAGGCAAAAGAAATGGCAGATAACCTGTGGGCTGAATGAATAAAATGGTTTTCCTTTAGCTGGTATAAGCACTACCTTATAACTTCAACCCACTGATACCAATTTTATCCTCTCTCTCTCTCTCTCTCTCTATATATATATACATACACACATATATATATCCTGGGGTACTTTGTAAAACCATTCTTTTCTTTATTACTCTAACACTCACCTGGTTTCACTACTGTTGCTGAGTTTGAAAACAGTATCAGCAAACAATTAAGAGCACCTGGTTGGAATCTAAGCCCTAACACATAGGTATATAAAATGGGTCTCCAGCAGGCACTGATTATGGCGCATCAGGTTTAGTTGTGGGGGATGCCTGCAGCCCATAACAGAATGGCTGTTTGAATCTTACTACTCCCTATTTCTGAGCCAGCTTCCTGTTCATGTGGAAGGCAGCAACTGATGGTCCAAGTGTTTGAGTGCCTACCACTCATGCAGGAGATGAAGATGAATTTCCTGGCTCCTGACTTCAGCCTGGCTCAGCATGGCTGTTAGGGGCATTTGGGGAATGAGCCAGCAAATGGAAGACATCATTATTCCATCTCTGTCACTCTTCCTTCAAACAAATAAGCAAATTATTTTAAAAAGGCGGGGGGAGGGGCCGGCGCTGTAGCGCAGTGGGTTAACACCCTGGCCTGAAGCACCAGCATCCCATATGGGCACCGGTTCTAGTCCCAGCTGCTCCTCTTCCGATCCAGCTCTCTGCTATGGCCTGGGAAAGCAGTGGAAGATGGTCCAAGTCCTTGGGCCCCTGCACCCACATGGGAGACCAGGAGGAGGCACTTGGCTCCTGGCTTTGGATCAGCACAGCTCCGGCCATCTGGGAAGTGAACCAGTGGATGGTAGACCTCTCTCTCTGTCTCTACCTCTGTAACTCTGCCTTTCAAATAAAAAAAAAAAGGTGGGGGGAGAAGAGTCTCACTTGTATCACTTTGGACAAGTAGACTCTCTACTACAATTTGCTCATTTGGAAAACTAAAACAAGATTGCAATTGCTTGAGAATAGTTATTGCATATGCAAAGAGTCAACACCTGAATATTGACAAAACTGCCATCTCACCAGGCCCAAAAGAAACCTACCTGCAAGCTGTAATGTATTTCTTTATTTCTCAAGACCTAGTTTACAGAAGTTTGAGCACATCAATATTTAAAAGCCATCATCCACAAGTCTGGCCAAGACACCTCTTTCTTCCACATATGCCCATTATACCCTGAAGCTGGCCCACCTGTCATTTATCCCAACAGTCATTTGACGATTCCATGGCAACACCTGACCTCTCTGAGCAGGTCTATCTTGTTCACCATGTTATCTCCAACACCTGCAACTCCAAACAGTGGGAAATTGAATGAACAAATGCCTCTGGGCCTCCATTTGCCCAGTGAGATGCATTTTTAAAACTACCTGTCTGCCTTTGCCCACTACCCCACCGTGAAAATGTCATCAAGCAATCTCTTGTTCACTGCTGTATCTAATATCCCCTACTGTGCCTGCCATAATAGACACTTCGAAACATTCATTTGTGAAAGGATCTTTGTTTCAGTTTTTGAGGTTCAAAGTGTTGATTCACACAGCTTTCTAAGGAACTGGCTGGCTACCGACTGCAGAGCACAGCTACCTGTGCCTATCGATCTATTTCCAAACCTTTGGAATAAACAAATAAATTGTGCTTAATGAGTGAATGACTGTGTCATTTTCTAAGATAAAAAAGCAACACGGCTGGCCAGTGTTGTGGTATAGTGGTTTGAGCAGCAGCCTGCGAAGCTAGCATCCCATATGAGTGCCAGTTCAATTCCCGGCTGCTCCACTTGGATCGCCTGAGAAAGCAGCAGAAAGTGGCCCAGTTGCTTGGGCCCCTGCACCCACGTGGAGATCCAGATGAAGCTCCTGGCTCGGTCTGGCCCATCCCTGGCCATTGCAGCCATTTAAGGAATGAACCTGCTGAAGGAAGATGGATCTCTCTCCGTAATTCTGCCTTTCAAACAAAATAAATATAAAAAAAAAAAACCTCACAGCACGGTTACATTATATAATGGAAGCTCTTCTCTTTATGTAAGCGAACACGCGAAAGACAAAGACCCAAGCACCACCAGTTCTCCTCTCTCTTACATCCGAGCAGAACAGACGCGGCACTGGACCAAGCCCGGCGGCGGCCTGGGAACGCGGAGCCCAGGGTGACCCGAGGACAGTCCAGCGCGCAACACCGGAAGAAAAAGCCTGAGCAGAAACGCCCTCACGGACTCCAGCGGCGGATTTCGGCAGCCCAACGAGCCCACCCCACCGCCCTGCACTCACCACCAGTGACGCTGTGAACCCCGGCGGGTCCATCGCTCCGCAAAGCAGGTTAATGCTATAACTCGAGATTGAGCAGAGGCGAGTCACGGCCCCATGTTCTGCGCGCAGCCATGTTGGAGGCGGGGCTTGTCTTGGCTGACTTCCGGGATCCCGTGACGTAAGACCAAAACAACTGCACGTGTAGCTCTCGGGGCTCCGAGCCTGGAGGAGGGCGGGGTCTGGGGAGTTGTGATCCGGCCGAATCTCGCGCCTCATTTCTGCTCGCGTTTCCCGCCTTAGCCTCAGGATGCAGCTAGGACAAACTCTCGCGAGCAATTTAGACACTGCGTGAGGGCACGGTGATTCTAAATTGAAGAGGGCGGCTGTTTCAGGAGCTAAGACTTGGAGTTTCTTAGCATCCACATGGGTTATTTCTTGGTCTTGAATGTACACATTTTGCCTGCATTTCTGGTAAATGAACTCATTATCAAATGATTATATACAGACAGAAAAAGACCTCAAAAATGTCCTTGAGTTGCAGCTAGCTTTCTCCTCTTACCGGCAGTTATTACACTGATTATTCCTTGAACTTATTCACCTGCTCGTCTGGTTCTCTTTTATTCCTGTGTACACCTGGAAGCCCCCGTTAATTCAAGTTTCTCGGAATGAGCACGTCTTTACACTTAAACAAATAAACGCTTTCAGACCTTACATACGTTTTAAGGACCAGCTGTCTTTTAATCGTGGTGTTAGGTGATTGACAGGCATTTTCTTATGTAATTCTCACACTCTATAAGGTAATCATTATTTTCATTTTACAGGAGATTCCAATGCTCTGAGAACTAGCAAACCCAAAGCTTCAGCAAACATAGCAGAGCCAGGACTGAAGTTTTACCTGGTGCCTTCCTCACTGTTCCTCAAAACCCTCACAATAGCCTTGGCAGGCTCGTTGAGACCATTGTCGGAATCATTGCTCTTCTAGATGAGATATGGTCTACAAACAATAAGAATCGCTTTAGGATTGTATGGGATTCAAATTCTGAGTTATCAACTACTGGGTTTGGGCATCGTGTTCTAAGATTGAGTCCCTCCCCCTTCTGTAACTTCTTCATATGATATTCCTACAGGTTAAATGAGATAATGCATTCAAGTCCTTGGCCTGGTTCATGGCTTACAGAAAACATTTGCTAGGGGCCAGCGCTGTGGTGTAGCGGGTAAAGCCGCTGTTTGCAGTACTGACATCGCATATGGGCACCGGTTGGAGTCCCGGCGGCTCCTTTTCTGAGCCAGCTGCCTGCTAATATGCCTGGGAATGCAGTGGAGGATGGTTCCTGCACTCACGTGGGAGACCCAGATGAAGCTCCTAGCTCTTGGCTTCAGATCAACTCAGCTCTGGCCGTTGCGGCCATTTGGGGAGTGAACCAGCAGATGGAAGATCTCTGTCTCCATCTGCCTCTCCTCTGTAACTCTTTAAAAATAAACAAAATAAATCTTTAAAAAATATTCTGTAAAGATGATGGTAATACCCTTTCCCTGCTCAAGACATCTTCCCTCTTCAGCCCATGTGTGGGGAGCAACTGGGAGCAACTCGTACTAGACTGTTACTGGAATTAAGACTTATTCTATGCATCTGCTCTCCCACAATATGGCGCTGGGATAGGAGTAAACAGCTTCCACACAGCTGCCTCCAGTTCAACCAATAAACTGTAGGACCTGCTCCTGATTGGAGGAGAGCAGCGTACTCGGCATGTGGGTAGCAGAGTTGGGATTGGTGGAAGAGGACTATAAAGGAGGAGAGAGACAACATGCACCAGGAACATCTAAGAGGAACACCTGTGCAGCCCCCGAGAGAGCTGGCCGGCAGTGTGCCGCTCCCCCGCGGAAGTGGGGAAAGTGGCAGGGGGAACCGCCCTTCCACAGAGGTGGAGGGACGGTAGCCAACCCGGGAAGAACCAGCAGCAAACCCCGGGGAGGGCCGAGCAGACAAAAGAACAGCACAGGGTCCTGTGTTGCTCCTCCACGAAGACGGGGAGCGATACCCATGGGAGATGGCCCATGCTGTTTCTTAGTGTGGTGCACACCCTCAGCTGCAGTCTGCTGTCACCCTTACCACTGAAAGGACTACTCACAGAGGTGCATGCTCAAGCATCCTACTTTCCTGCTATGCCTGAAGAACATTTCTTAGCCCTTTCCCTCTCAAAGCAATTTAGTTGACTTCCTCTTGACTCTTAAGATGTCATATGATGTGGGCTAGTGCTGTGATATAGTGGGTAAAGCCTCCACCTGCGGCACCAGCATCCCACATGGCTGCTGGTTCTTGTCCCCGCTGCTCCCTTCTGATTTAGCTCTCTGCTGTGGCCTGGGAAAGCAGTGGAAGATGGCCCAAGTCCTTGGGACCCTGCACCGATGTGGGAGACCCAGAAAAAGCCAAAGAGGTTCCTGGCTCCTGTCTTCAGATCGGCCCAGCTCCAGTCATTGCAGCCCTTTTGGGACGTGAACCAGGGGATGGAAGATCTCTTTCTCTCTGTCTCTACCTCTGTCTGTATCTCTGCCTCTCAAGTAAGTAAATAAGTCTTTTTTAAAAAGTCACATGATTTGGTAAGGCCCTCCCAGACTAAGATAATTTACGTCTTCATCAATTCAGAGTCAACTGATTAGGGACCCTAATTACATCTGCAAAATCTCTTTGGCTGGATAATGCAACCTACTCACTGCAGTAATATTCCTCACACTCACTAGTCCTGCCCCCAGCTCAAGAGGAACAACTATGCAAAAGAAGTACAGTAGGGGTCAAGAATCCTGAGGGTCTTTAGAATTCTGCCTACCACATTTTTCCTGTAAATCCTCACTGGCTGTGCTCAATTCCAGCAGGGTTCTATCAGTAGACTTTGTCTGACCATCCTCTCACAGTCCTTTCATCTACCTACTGCCCACCCCCAAAGCTCAGGAGTTCCACCAGCACCCCATCTCCAAGGATCAAAACCTATCTTGTATGGGGGCCGGCGCTGTGGCGCAGCGGGTTAATGCCCTGGCCTCAAGTGCCGGCATCCCATATGGGTGCCGGTTCGAGACCCAGCTGTTCCACTTCCAATCCAGCTCTCTGCTGTGGTCTGGAAAAGCCGTAGAAGATGGCCCAAGTCCTTGGGCCCCTGCACCCGCGTGGGAGACCCGAAAGAAGCTCCTGGCTTCTGGCTTCAGGTCGGCACAGCTCTGGCTGTTGCGACCAATTGGGGAGTGAACCACCGGATGGAAGCGTGCCCTCACCCTCGCCCTTGCCCTTGCCCTCGCCCTCACCCTCGCCCTCTCCGTAACTCTGACTTTCAAATGACTAAATAAATAAGTCTTAAAAAAAAAAAAAACCTATCTTGTGTAGTTCTGCATAAGAAATCACCCCAAAACTTATCAGCTTAATGCAACAATGCAAATTGTTACCTCCCACACTGTGGGTCAAGAATCCAAGAATTGTTTAGCTGGGTGGCTCAGACTCACGGTTTCTCCTGAAATTCCTCTGTCATAAGACATAATTGGGACTGGGGAGGATACACTTCCAAGGGAGCTCTCTCCAAATTCTTGCTGCCTACTGGCAGATAGCTATAGTTCCTCACCACCTGGACCTTGCCACAGTACAGGCTGAGGGTCCTCATGACATGGCAGCTGGTTTTCGCCAGAGTGAGTGATCTAGAACAAGACAGAAACTACAATGTCTTTTATGATCTGGCCCTAGAAGTCACTCAAGTTGTCACACCTCCAATAGCCCATTTGTTACACGGGTCATCAATATTTAATATGAGATTGGACTACACAAGGTATGAACACTGCAAGAATCACTCAGTGGGCCAGAGTTGTGGCATACCAGGTAAAGCCACTGCTTACAACACCACCATCCCATATGGGTGCTGGTTCATGTCTTGGCTGCTCCACTTCAAACCAGTTCTCTGCCAATGTCCAGGGAAAAACAGCAGAAAGTGACCCAAGTGTTTGGGCCCCTGCTCCCCATGTGGGAAACCTGGATGGAACGCAAGACTTCTAGCGCAGGCCTGGCTTAGCGCTGGTCATTGCAGCCATCTGGGGAATGAACCAGTGGATAAAAGATCTCTTTCAGGGGCCAGCGCCATGGCTCACTTGGTTAATCCTCCAGCTGCAGCGCTGGCAATCCATATGAGCGCCAGGTTCTAGTCCTGGTTGCTCCTCTTCCAGTCCAGCTCTCTGCTGTGGCCTAGGAGGGCAGTGGAGGATGGTCCAGGTCCTTGGGCCCTGCACCCACATGGGAGACCAGGAAGAAGCACCTGGCTCCTGGCTTGGGATTGGTGCAGCACTAGCTATAGCAGCCATTTGGGGAGTGAACCAGCAGAAGGAAGACCTTTCTCTGTCTTTCTCTCACGGTATATAACTATACCTGCCAAATTAAAAAAATAAAAAGATCTCTTTCTGTCTCCACCTGTCTCACACTGAATTTCAAAATAAATCAATCAATAAAAGCAAAGAAACAATCACTGGGTGCTACCACATCACTGAAAACCACCATGAGTACAACAACACATTCATTAGGGTGCTTATATTTTAAAAAACTAACTGATATCAAGGATGAAGAGCTACTGTTACACTGATGTCAGCCATACAATATGGTATAACCACTATGAAATCCAGTGTTCCTCTTAAGTATTTAACAACAGAAATAAACATAGGTTCACACAACTATTTTTAAATTATTGCTCAAAGCAGCTTTATCCATAATAGGCAAAAAATGTAAACACCCTCAGTAACCATCAACTTGTGAGTGAATAACCATATTATGGTGACTCTTTTCAATGAAATATTACGCAGCAATTAAAAAGAAATGAGCTATGGATACATGTAACAATGTGGATCAGTCTCAAAACCTGCTAAGTGAAAAACAGATACAAAAGGCTACCTTCCTTGCAATCCATTCAAATGAGATTCGATGAAAGACAAAATTATGACAGTGCATCAGTGGTTTCCAGGGGCTGTGGTAGGGCCACAGATTGACTACCAAGGGGGCACAAAAAACTATTTTGCAATGATGGACATAATCGCAACTGTTGTTATGGTGAAGGGTGGAGGGTGCACGGGTGTATATGTTTACCAAAATTCATTAACTTGAATAATTAAAATGGATGTATTTGTTAATGTAAATTATATCCAAGAAAATTTTTTAGATATATGAGTATCTTGCAGCATGATGAGGATTGAATAATATGTGTATACATGAAGAGTATGTAGCCTAGTGCTTAGCATATAGAAAATATTAATCTTTTTCTGAATTTTTCTATTTATGTTATAGATTCTAAATGTTATGAGAGAATGATAAATTATTAAGGTGTATATCACTTTGCAGTACTACTATACCACCCTAAGTGAATGTAGATCTTATTTCTACTTGCTAACATCTTGCAAGTTTCAGAAAGAACCCCTTCCCTTTAGAGAAAACTTGACCCAGAATTCTGATTTTAATTTTGACTTCCTACATCCTTTGGTCTAAAATTATGGGAAAAACCCTTTCCTCTTTAATGTAATGATTGCCTTTAACTTTGTAAAGAGAAGCTATCTTGTCATTTTCTGGTAACCTGAAGGGGAATATAATTCATCAGGGCCTTTCAGAATCAAGATGAAAAGTATATTCCTTTTTTTTTTCTTTTTTTTTTTGTATAAAGTTAAAAGCTTTTCCAGGTATTTCATGAAGCCACTAGAAGTCCTTAAGGAAATACAGATATTAAAACATGACCTGGGGCCTCCTTTTCATGGCGTGCTAAGAGAAAGATTGATGACTACTTAGGCATGCTTTTTAGATGAACTTTGAATGCATCACCATTATCACCACACTACAGGCAGGATACGTCTTCAAATCTCTCATTCTACAGCATCATTATCACCACAGTGCAGACAGCATATGCCCTCAAATCTTTTCATTTTAAAAGGTACAAGCAATGTGGGAAACACTGATTTGCATTATACCTGTAACGTTATGATAATAACATTTCCTCTCAGTAAAATCTGTAACCCAAGTTTACTTTTAAACAAGCTCATAAATCTTCATCATATTTTAAAAAATTAGCAAGTGCTAAAAGGCACGTCACAAAAGACCCTGATTTAAACAAAAATCACGGACATAATCTTCAACAGGGCTGAGGTCTGAGCACCAATCTCTTACTGATCTTTATTGAAAATTAGTAATTCCTGTAATCTGAACTTTGTCCTCCAAAATTCCTATGTTGAAACTTAATCACAAAGTGATGTTATTAAGACGGGCCTTGAGAGTTGTCAAGATGGCAGAATAGAGAGGGAGTTACTGTTCTAGTCCAGGAGAAGATAGCTTAAAAAAAAAAAAGTGTGAGCAATCTCAGGGAAGAATTAGGGAGAAAATGGCAGAGGAAATTCGACGCAAATTAGAGGGACACTGTGGACGCACACAACTAAGGACCCCAGGAGGCGAGAGTCTCAGCGCCAGCTTTGGAGTGAGGTGAGACCAGACAGCAGCAGCCCAAGCCACTGGTGATAAAGCTGTGAGAAGAGCCTGGCGGGATTCTGGCATGGATCCCTGTTGGGGACAGTGTACCTGCCAACCTAGAGGGGGGAAAAGGGGGCACATTTCTCTCTCCCATGTCCTGTAACTAGCTGAGAGAGGGCAGACACCATTTTGGACAAATAGAACAGCTGCACCAGCTCATGTCCACGCAGCCAGCAATCAGCTAAGAGCAGATGCCCGAGTCTGGCTGGGAGAACTGACAAGGAGCCGAGAGCTCCTGACTGTGGAAGCCAGTGTGCTGGGACTGTGAAAACATTGTGGCTGCATGGGAGGGCACAGGGTGTGGCTGGAACTTTGGGCAGACTTAAAGTGAAACGATGGAAAAAGATATTCCATGCTAACAGAAACCGAAAAAGATCTTAATATCAGGCAAACTAGACAAAGAAGGTCACTCTTGTAATGACTAAGCGATTACTTCAACAGGAAGATGTGACTAATATAAATTGTCTATGCACCTAATTACAGGGCACCTGGCTATTTAAAAGAAACATTAATGGATCTAAAGGGAGACATAGACTCCAATACCATAGTAATGGGGGACTTCAATACTCCACTTTCAGCAATGGACAGACAGAACTTTTATCCTGCTGATGTAGAATACACATTCTTCTCACCAGTGCATGGACTTTCTCTAGGGTTGACCACATGCTAGGCCATAAACCAAGTCTCAGCAAGTTAAAAAAAAAAAAAAATCAAAATCATACTAGCATCTTCTCAGACCACAATGGAATGAAGCTGGAAATCAACAACTCAAGAATCTCTAGAACACACATAAGCATATGGAAACTGAACATCACTGAAGAAATCAAAAAAGAAATAAAAAAAAGTCTGGAAATGAATGAAGATGACAATACAACATATCAAAACTTATGGGACACAACAAAAACAGTGTTAAGAGGAAAGTTTATAGCAATCGGTCCCTACATCAAGATTTGGAAAGCACCAAATAAATGAGCTACCAATGCAAATAACAAACAACAAACCAAACTCAAAACTAGTAAAAAAAAAAAATTAAAATTAGAGAATAAACAGAAGTAAAACAAAAAAATACACAATATCAGCTAAATGAAAAGCTGTTTTTTGAAAAAATAAACAAAATTGACACACCATTGGCCCAATTAACAAAAAAAAAGTGAAAAGATGCAAATCAATAAAATTAGAGATGAAAAAGGAAATGTAACAACAGACACCACAGAAATAAAAAGAATCTTCAAGGGCTGTGGCATAGCAGGTAAAGCTGCCACCTGCAGTGCCGGCATTCCATATGGGCACTGGTTCGAGTCTCGAGTGCTCTACTTCCAATTCAGCTCTCTGCTATGGCCTGGGAAAGCAGTGGAAGATGGTCTATGCCCTTGAGTCCCTGCACCCACATGGGAGACTCAGAAGAAGCTCCTGGCTCCTGGCTTTATTGGTGCAGCTCCAGCCATTGCGGCTAATTGGGAAGTATGCCAGTGGATGGAAGACACCTCTCTCTCTCTCTCTCTCTCTCTCTCTCTCTCTGATTCTCCTCTCTCTGTGGTCCTCTTTCAAATAAATTAAATCTTTTTAAAAAATAAAAAGTAATAAAAGTAATAAATAAATAAATAAAAGTAATCTTCAGAAATTATTACCGAGAACTGTATGCCAACAAATTGGGAAACCCAGAAGAAATGGATAGATTCCTAGACACATACAACCTACATAAATTGAGCCATGAAGATAGAAAACCTAAACAGACCAATAACTGAGATAGAATCTGAATCAGTAAAAAGGACCCTCCTAGCAAAGAAAAGCCCAGGAAAGGATGGTTTCACTGATGAATTCTACCAGACATTTAAAAAAGAACTAACTCCAATTCTTCTCAAGTTATTCAAAACAATTGAAAGGGAGGGAATCCTCCCAAACTCCTTCTATGAAGCCAGCATCACCTTAATTCCTAAATCTGAAATAAGATACAACAGAGGGGCCAGTGCTGTGGCACAGTGGGTTAAAGCCCTGGCCTGAAGCACCAGCATCCGATATGGGTGGCGTTTCGAATCCTGGCTGCTCCTCTTCCGATCCAGCTCTCTGCTATGGCCTGGGAAAGCAGTAGAAGATGGCCCAAGTTCTTGGACCCCTGCACCCATGTGGGAGACCTGGAAGAAGCTCCTGGCTCCTGGCTTCAGATTGGCACAGTTGCAGCCATCTGGGGAATGAACCAGCAGATGGAAGACCTCTCTTTCTGTCTCTACCTCTCTCTGTAACTCTGTATTTCAAGTAAATAAAATAACTTAAAAAAATAAGATACAACAGAGAGAAAAAAAGAGAACTACAGACCAGTTTCCCTGAAGAACATAGATGCAAAAATCCCCAACAAAATACCAGCCAATGAATCCAACAACACATCAGAAAGATCATTCACCTAGACCAAGTGGAATTTATTCTTGGTATGCAGTAATGGTTGAACATTAACAAATCAATCAATATGATACATTGCATTAACAATATAAGAATAAAAACCATATGATTATCTCAATAGATGCAGAGAAAGCATCTGATAAAATAAAACACCCTTTCATGATGAAAACTTTAAGCAAATTGGATATAAAAGGAACATTCTTCAACATAATAAATTTAAGACAAATTCATGGCTAATGTCCTATTGAATGGGGAAAAGTTGGAAGCATTTCCACTGAGATTCAGTACCAGACAAGGATGCCCACTCTCACCATTGCTATCAATACAGTCCTAAATGTTTTAGCCAGAGCCATCAGGTAAGCAAAAAAAAAAAAAAAAAAAAAAAAGAAAAGAAAAAAAGAAAAAAAAAGAAAAAAAAATCAAGGGAATACAAATTGGGAAGAAGGAAGTCAAACTATCCCTATTAGCAGATAACATGATTCTACATAAGGGGATCCAAAAGACTCCACCAATTGGGTCTATGGAACTCATAGAGTTCGGTAAAGTGGCAAGATATAAAATCAACACACAAAAACCAATAGCCTTTGTATACACAGACAATGCCACAACTGAGAAAATATTTCTAAGATCAATTTCATTCACAACAGCTACAAAAAAAAATCAAATACCTTGGAATAAATTTAACCAAGGATGTCAAAGATCTCTATTATGAGAATTACAAAACATTAAAGAAAGAAATCAAAGAAGATACAAACAAATGGAAAAATCTTCCATGTTCATGGATTGGAAGAATCAATATCATCAAAATGTCCATACTACCAAAAGCAATTTATAGATTCAATGTGACACAAATCAAAAAACCAAGGACATTCTCAGATATAGAAAATATGACACTGAAATTCATATGGAAACACAGGAGACCCTGAATAGCTAAAGTAATCTTATACAACAAAAAGAAAGTCTGAGCCATCACAATATCAGATTTCAAGACATACTACAGGGCAGCTATAATCAAAACAACCTGGTACTGGTACAAAAACAGATGGATAGACCAAAGGAACAGAATAGAAATGCCAGAAATCAACCCACACATCTACAACCAACTTATCTTTGACAAAGGAACTAAAATTAATCCATGGAGCAACAACAGTGTCTTCAACAAAAGGTGCTGGGAAAACTGAATCTCCACATGCAGAAGTATAAAGCAAGACTCCAACCTTAAACCTTACATAAAAATACACTAAAAATGGATTAAAGACCTAAATCTATGGCCTGATACCATGAAATTATTAGAGAACATTGAGGAAACCCTGCAGGACATTGGCATTGGCAAAGAGTTCTTGGAAGACCCCAGAGGCACAGGCAATCAAAGCCAAAATTGACAAATGGGATTGCATCAAATTGAAAAGCTTCTGTTCTTTCTATTCTTTTTTTTTTTTTTTTTGACAGGCAGAGTGGACAGTGAGAGAGAGAGAGAGAGACAAAGGTCTTCCTTTACCGTTGGTTCACTCTCCAATGGCCACTGCGGCCAGCGCGCTGCGTCCGGCGCACCACGCTGATCCGAAGCCAGGAGCCAGGTGCTTCTCCTGGTCTCCTATGCAGGTGCAGGACCCAAGGACTTGGGCCATCCTCCACTGCACTCCCAGGCCACAGCAGAGAGCTGGATTGGAAGAGGGACAACCAGGATAGAATCTGGCACCCTGACTGGGACTAGAACCCGGGGTGCCGGCACCGCAGGTGGAGGATTAGCCTATTGAGTCACAGTGCTGGCCAGAAAAGCTTCTGTTCTACAAAGAAACACTCAGCAAAGTGATGAGGCAACCTAGAGAATGGGAGAAATTATTTGCAAACTATTTAAATGATAAAGGATTAATAAACAGAATATATAAAGTGATGAAAATGTGCTGGCGCTGTGGCATAGTGGATAAAACCACCACCTGCAATGCTGGCATCCCATATGGGTGCTGGTTCATGTCCTGGCTGCTCCACTTCCAGTCCAGCTCTCTGCTGTGGCCTGGGAAAGCAGGCCCAGTTAAAAAGGCTTTCATACAGAAATCAACAAACAACAAATGCTGGTGAGGATGTGGGGAAAAAGGTACCCTAATCCACTGTGGGTGGGAATGTAAACTGGTACAGCCACTGTGGAAGACAGTATGAAGATACCTCAGAAATCTGAATTTAGACCTAACATATGATCCAGCCATCCCATTCCTGGGAATTTACCCAAGGGAAATGAAAGTAGCATATAAAGAGCTATATGCACCCTCACATTTACTGCAGCTTAATTAACAATAGCTAAGACAGGGAATCAACTCAAATGTCCATCAACTAAAGGCTGGATAAAGAAATTATGGGGTATGTATATTGTGGAATACTACACAGCAGTAAAAAATAAATACTGTCATTTGCAACAAAATGAACGAGTCTGGACAATATCATACTTAGTGAAAAAAGTTCCAAAAGGACAAATACCATATGTTCTCCCTGATCTGTGATAACCAATAGAGCAGCTAAAAGGTAATCTATAGAAGTGAAATTAACACTTCGAGATGCAGTGACTTGACTGTTGAAGAATAGGGTTTTTGAACTCTTTACTTAGTATAGATTTAATCATAATGTATACAGTTAATTGAAAATTAACTTAGTAAAAAATAAGAATGAGAATAGGAGAGGGAAGAGTAGGAGGGTTGGGAGTGTGGGTGGGACAGCAGGTACAGTGGGAAGAATCACTATATTCCTAAAGTTATATTTATGAAATGCATGAAGTTTGTATTCCTTAAATAAAAGGTTTCTGAGGAAAAAAAGAGGGTCCTTGGGTCTGGCATTGTGGCACAGGGGGTTAAGCCACCAATTGTGATGCCAGTATCTCATATCAGAGTGAAAATTCAAGTCTCATCTGCTTTACTTCTGATTCAGCTCCTTGCTAATGCACCTGGGAAAGCAGCAGAAATGGCCCAAGTGCTTGGGCCCCTGGAGTTCCTGGTTCCTGGCTTTAGCCTGGCCCAACCTCAGCTACTGGTGCCATTTGTGGAGTGAACCAGCTGATGGAAGCTCATTCTCTCTCCCCTCTTCCTCTCTCTCTCCCCCACTTCCCTCTCACTCTGCCCTTCAAATAAATAAATAAGTAAATAAATCTTTAAAAAAGAAAAGAAAGGAGTCTTTAGGAGACAGCTGGTTCATGATGGCTTCTCCTTCACTAATGAGAATGAGGGCTTCATAAAAGAGACTTCACAAAATATTCAGCCTTGTGCCTTTTGCCTTCCACCACATAAGGACACAGCATTTAAGGCACCATCTTAGAAGCAGAAACTGAGTCCTCATCAGATACTGAATCTGCTGAAATCTTCATCTTGAACTTCCCAGCCTCTAGAACTGTAAGAAATAAAATTGTTATTAATTAAAAAAATTATTTTTTAGAAATTTATTTGATATACAGAAAGTTCCCATCCACTGGTTCCACTGGTTCACTCCCCAAAAGCCCACAAGAACTGGAGGCTGCGAACTCAACCCAGGTTTCTCATAAGGGCAGCAGGAACTCATAAACTTCATCATTCATCACTGCTTCCCAGGCTATGCATTGCAAGAAGCTGAAGGTGGGAGTTAGAGATAAGAACCATACCCACATACTCTGAGGTGGGACATAGACATCTTAACAACTAGGCTAAACAACCACTTCCAGTTCTCTTCCTTATAAATTACCCGGTTTGTGATATTTTGTTACATATTTTGCAGCACAAAAGGGCTAAGCTTTAGATAGTTTCTCACCAGATGTGGAGGTGAGGGGCCTAATTCTTCTCTTTCTGCTGCCTAGAGGCCATCCTCATGTGCTTTCCACATTGAGCCTTTTCTCATGGGAGTTTGCAACATGGCCCCTGGTTTCCAGAAGGAGCTAAAATAAAAGAGTGAGGGAGCATACCCAAAGTAGAAGCCATGGGGCTGGCGTTGTGGTACAGCTGGTTAACCTGCTGCCCATGGATACCAGTGTCCTATATCTTGGCTCTAGTTGGAGTCCCGGCTGCTCCACCTCCCATCCAGCTTCCTACTAATGTGCCTGGGAAAGTTGCAGACGATGATCCACATGCTTGGGCCCCTTCCATCCTTGTGGGAGACCTGGATGGAGTTTTAGCTCCTGAAATTGGCCCGGCACATCCCCAGACATTGTGGTTATTTAAGGAATGAACCAGCTGATGGAAGATTCTCATTCTCTCTCATTCTCATTCTCTCTCTCTCTCTCTCTTCTAACCTAGTCTATGAGATAACATCCCCTGTCTTTTGTCAGCCCATGCTCAGAGGGAGGGGATTACATGAGGCAAGAATACAAGGCAGCAGAAATCATAAGGGGGTAATTTTAGATGTGATAAACAATTTACAAATGCACAGGAAAAAATCTATATGATGACTGACTATCTCTAGAAATATTGAAAATAATCTGTTTTCTAATATCATTTCTGGTGAATAATTATGGCTACTACTGCAACTTTCATCACCGTATAAATCTTTTGTTGCTGACCTGTGTCTAGCTGAGCCATGCACATGATCTCATTTAATTCCTTAACCTGCTCCATGAGCAAGTTGAGCTATACCTGCCCAGACTTTCAAGGAACCAATCAACTGTCTCCCATAATTGGGTTTTATTCAATATTTGACCCAAGATGAAACTCTGGCTAGGTTTCCAAGACATATATAAAAATAGTCAGAATGAAATGTTGCTCCACTAATTCTCACATTCTCTGACAAAGATCTCTACCCCATTGGGTATGGAAATTATTCTAAGACCTTGTGCCCCATGCATTTACAATTCATCAGTCCCCAAGCAGATTATATTGAAATATGACACAGAAGTGCCCTTGCTATAATTGTTCCCCTCTACTGAAGTGGCAATGGATAATTATAGGTCACCCTTGTGACACTTACCTGGCACAGATGATGACAGCAGGTGATTTTTTCCCTTGCCTCTGACTATTGTTGTAATCAAGGGCAACTGAAGCTGTTTATTCTATGCAGTACATGAAATAATGAGAAAATATAAATGAAGTTCATGATTTTCACATCAATCATTTAAACAATAATGTCTACCATTAAACCACAGTCTTCCAGCTAAACCTAAATAATAATTCTTCAAATAATTAATATCCATAAATAGATTTTTCTTTATAAGCATCTTACTTTATCAACTTGATATTTAAAATTTTTTTAAAGATTTACATATTTATTTGAAACTCAGAGTTGGAGAGAGAGAGGGGGGAAAACAGAGAGATATCTTCCACCCACTAGTTCACTCCCCAGATGGCCACAATGGCCAGGGCTGGGACAGGCCAAAGCACTTGGGTCATGTTCCATTCCTTGCCCAGGCACATTAGCACAGAGCTGGATCAGAAGTAGAGCAGCTGGGACTCTAACCGGCTCCCATATGGGATGCTGGTAGCCTCAAGGGCAGCATCTTTATCCACTGTGCCACAATGCTGGGCCCAACTTGAGTGTTTCTCACAGTTCCTCCACCTTTGAAGTCTGCTTAGTGAAGAAGCCCGCCTCTTGTCTAACTTGTTATTTATCATTGTTCCCCAAACTATCACCTAATCTCTCAGAGAATCTACTCCCTTCTCCTTTCATTCTACAATGCATCTTGGTTCAAGCCTTCAAGAATGATGATGGAAACTGTCATTAAAAACTTCCTCTTGACTCCAAAGCCCCCTTCTCTGTTCACCTGGGTACCTCCACATGAATAAGAGAAATTGTAACCATTTGACATCAGGCCCTAGATGCATGACTGATCCATCAAACTTATGTACTTGCCCACTTAGTCTAAACTACCACCCTACGATTTAAATGTCAGAATTGTGTCTAAACTCTTGGCTTTTTAAAGGTAAACCAATGACTCTCAAAAGGAAGTCATCACCAGTTGGGAATACACTTTGGCAATTTCTTTTTTTTTTAAGATTTATTTATTTATTTAAAAGTCAGAGTTACAGAAAGGGAGAGAAGTCTTCCATTTGCTGGTTCACTCTCCATATGGCCACAAGAACCAGGCTGAAGCCATGAGCCAGGAACTTCCTCCTGGTCTCTCACATGGGTGGAAGGACCCAGGCATTTGGGTCATCCTCCACTGCTTTCCCAGGTGCATTAGCAGGGAGCTAGATTGGAAGTGGAACAACCGGGACTCAAACCAGCACCCATACGAGATGTGGACACTACAGACAGCAGCTTTACCCACTACACCAAAGCTCTGGCACTTGCTGAAGATTCCTTTTAATGACAAACTTTAATCAAACTCCATCCCACTGCTGGGAATGGCATTGTGGTGTAGCAAATAAAGCCACTGCCCTCAGCCTGGCCATATGCTGGCTATTACAGCCACCTGAGAAGTGAACTAGTAGATGGAATATTGTCTCTCTCTCTCTCTCTCTAACTCTGGTTTTCAAATAAATAGGCAAATCTTTTTTTAAAAAAATTCCATTGTACCACCGATGAAGGGGGAAAGGGAGGGAAGGAAAGAAGGAGAGAACAGTGAAAGGAAAAAACCCAATTAAGTAAGGGAAGAGGATGATCAAGTCTCTGCTCTGTGTTTCAAAGGCACTTTTTCTACAACTCAGATATCCTTGACAAACAGATAAATAAATTTGATGTACATGATGCTCATATATGTATATGATAGATTTCAAAGGTACTTCAAAAAGCTCATGGCAAGATGGAATGAAGTGATGTTTATTTTGTTGCAAGAAAATTTTGAAATCCATGCCTAATTTTTTTCATAATAAGCATTCTCCATGAACTTTTTGAAGACATGTCCTATTATTCAGTCTTCAAAAGGAATGAAATCCTGAAACATCCATTCATTCACGTGGATGAAATTTTTTTTTTTTTTTTTTGACAGGCAGAGTGGACAGTGAGAGAGAGAGACAGAGAGAAAGGTCTTCCTTTGCCATTGGTTCACCCTTCAATGGCCGCCGTGGCCGGCGCGCTGCAGCCGGCGCATCGCGCTGATCCGATGGCAGGAGCCAGGTACTTATCCTGGTCTCCCATAGGGTACAGGGCCCAAGTACTTGGGCCATCCTCCACTGCACTCCCGGGCCACAGCAGAGAGCTGGCCTGGAAGAGGGGCAACCGGGACAGAATCCGGCGCCCTGACCAGGACTAGAACCCTGTATGCCGGCGCTGCAAGGTGAAGGATTAGCCTAGTGAGCCGCGGCGCCGGCCAACGTGGATGAATCTTGAGGACATGCTAAGTGATGTATGCCAATCACTAAAAGACAAACACTATAGCATTCCACTCATTGTGAGCTGCGTAGAATGGTGAAATGTACAGGGGCAGAAAGTAGAGCAGTGGTCATCTAAAGAAAATGGGTATAGAGTTTCTGCTGGGGAAGAAATAGGTAGGATGTTACATAATAATGTGAATATCACTGCAATGCACTCTTAAAAATGATTATAATGAGATGTTTAGCCTCGTTGTGAAAATACTGGTTAAGACCCCAATGGCTTAATCTAGTGGTTACAACACTAGCATCCCACATCAGAGTATCCGAGTTTGATTCCCAGTCTGGCTCCTGATTCCAGCTTCCTGCTAGTGCAGACCCTGGGAGGTAGCAGGTGACAGCTTGGTTCTCGCCAACCACGTGGATCAAGTTCCTGGCTCCCAGAGGGCATTTGGGGAGTGAAAACACAAATGAGACTTCATACATAAATAAAAATGAGCCAAAAGTTTAATGGTTATAATGGTAATTTTTATGCAATCTATATTTGACCTCAATATAAGGTACATTTTTTTCTTCAACAGAGACAGAACACATTTAATGCATTTAAGGTGAAAGATGAAATGTTGTTCATTCTCACAAAAAAGCTGACATACGACATTCCTCCATCAACGAATAATCAGAACCTCACCATGACCCCTCCCATGCCACTGTGCTTCCAAAGGAAGTCAGATTTGCTAGAGGGAAGGAGAGAAGACGGTGGCTTTCTTGCTCTGGCGAAGAATCAAGAGCCTTGTTTCAAGTCCCAGGACTCCTGATAATGCATGGAGACATTTGCAAGAATGATGGGTATTAGTCCGGATTTCAATTCTACAGCTCCCTCATCAGTCGTGCCCCTCTCTAGCTCGCTTTGCCATTTTTCACCTTCCTTGTTGTAAACCTTCGAAGAGCTCGGGGCCACAGCGGGCTTGTTATTTATTATCTTGTGTCAAGCAGACAGCAGGCATCCATGCAAAAGGACACAACCTTTTGTTCTTCAGAGCTACCAGCAGCCTTCTAAATGAGGCTTAATGCTGCAGGCCCCACATTCATCTTCCTGATCTGTCCCCAGGTGAGCCCTTAGAGTTCAAAGAATCAGTTGGAAAAGGTGCATAAATATCATTGTTTGGGCCTTTCTCAGCATCGATGTGGCTGACACAGCAACATGACCACCACTGCCCTCCACAGTGAAAAGTGACCACCCACAGGGTACTGGGCACTGGGGTGCAGTCCCAGCCCCTCTGTTAATTTTCAATTTGGTTCCTTTTGCAGGTTTGATTTCTCAACATTTTACATTCTTCCCTTTACCCTACTTGACCGTACCTCTGACTGCTGCTTCCACTTCAGGGTTCTCCAGTCAGCTTTCCTTTTTTTTTTTTTTTTTTTAAGATTTATTTATTATTTGAAAGGCAGAGATACAGAGAGAGAAGGAGAGAGAGAGAGAGAGAGAGAGAGAGAGAGAGAGATCTTCCATCCACTGGTTTAGTCCCCAAATGGCTGCAACAGCCAGGGTTGGGCCAGGCTGAAGTGAGGAGCCAGGAACTTCCTCCAGGTCTTCCACATGGGTGCAGGGGCCCAGGTACTTGAGCCATCTTCTGCTGCTTTTCCCAGGCACATAAGCAGGGAGCTGGATAGGAAGTGGAACAGCTGGGACTTGAACTAGCATGTATAAGGGATGCCAGCGCTGCAGGAGGAGGCTTAACCTGCTTCACCACAGCGCTGGCCCTCATTTGCTATAACAATGCTTGAGCAACACTGAGCATTTTTGTGTCTCACACGAGGCAAGCTGACCTACCACAGGTCTTTTGCATATGCTCAGCCTCACTCCCATATTTCCCCTTCTTCACCTTCACTGAGAGGTTTCCATGGAGAGATTTTTCCTCTGCTTCACTTCACCCCAGGCTCACTAGCTTTCTCCTGTAGCACCATGCTTTCCATCCAGCACGTGTCACAGTTTGTAATTCTATGTTTGTGTGGTCGTTTGTTTACCATTTGTCTCCAACGCTAGATTATAAAAATGCATGAAGACATTGCATATTCAATGCCAAATACATTGCATGGGCTCAACTCGGGAAGTAAAGGAAAGAAGAGGAAGATGGATGGGAAAAGAGAAAGAAATGAAGATCACCACTGCACAGTTGTATCTTCAGCTGCATAGTGAAGCTGATGTGCATTGAGAATGTCCAGTGAGCATGCAAGCTTGCTAGAGACCTAAACTACACAGTGTGCATTGCTACTGACATCTTCAGGGTAACCCCCCCCCAGAAAACCATTGTCCCTATGTCTGAGACAGCTGGAAGAAAAAGTATCAATTTGTAATATGCAGCATCCATACAGCAATATCTTTGCTAATTTCCCCGACCCCCAGCTTCTCCCAAAATCCACTGCTACTAGCCTGCTGTGATTTCCTTTAAAAACAAAAAGGGGCTCTGTCAGAGGCATAAATGATTGCAGCCAGGGTAATGAGAAATCAGTTTTATTGTGACCAAGTTGGCAATAGATAGACCATTTCCAAAGAGCAAGAAATCATCTCTTTAAAAGTCATTGTGATGAGCAAAGAGACTACATGGTGCTTGCAGAAATAAAATGGGAAGTTAAAAGAAAAATCTAGGTTTTTTTTTTTTTTTTTTTTTCTGAGTGAAGTGTGAGAAAGAATGATTCAAGGCCGGCGCCGTGGCTCACTAGGCTAATCCTCCGCCTTCCGGCACCGGCACACCGGGTTCTAGTCCCGGTCGGGGTGCCAGATTCTGTCCCGGTTGCCCCTCTTCCAGGCCAGCTCTCTGCTGTGGCCCAGGAGTGCAGTGGAGGATGGCCCAAGTGCTTGGGCCCTTCACCCCATGGGAGATCAGGAGAAGTACCTGGCTCCTGCCTTCGGATCAGCGCGGTGCGCCGGCCGCAGCGCACCAGCCGCGGCGGCCATTGGAGGGTGAACCAACAGCAAAGGAAGACCTTTCTCTCTGTCTCTCTCTCTCTCACTGTCCACTCTGCCTGTAAAAAATTAAAAAATAAAAAAATAAAAAAAAGATTCAAAATTAGTTTCCAAAAAATGAAACTCATCGCTGAAACAAAGTCATTTTTCTACAGTGTTTTAACTATAAATTCTTCTCTACTCCCATGGATGAGTTATCCTCCATAAACAAGCAGATAATACTGTACTTGCACAAGAACTCACAGTTCACATACTCTGTGCTAGCACATAATGGATTTTTAATCCCTGGGCAAACCACCTCTGTCTTGCTGACAGTCTGTTCCAACAACTGATCAATAGCAATATTAGCTGATCTATTATGCCACCATTTTTTTCACCTGTGTTTTTCAACTTCCATAATAGTCCTTGAAAAAAGAATTCAAGGAGTAAGAAAATTGGGGTAGGTGTTTTCAGAAAGATTTAAACTTGTGGGGGTGGTGTTGTGCCATAGCAGGCTAAGCTGCAAACCTGCAACATTCAACATCCCATATCAGAGAGCTGGTTCCAGTCCTGGCTGCTCCAGTTCTGATCCAGCTCCCTGCTAATGTGCTGGGAAACCAGAGGAAGATGACCCAAGTGCTTGCACCCCTACCACCTACATGGGGCCCAGATAATGTTCAAAATTCCTGGCTTCAACCTGGCTCAGCCCCAGCTATTGTAGCCATCTGGGAAATGAACCAGCAGATGGAAGATCTTGCTCTGTCTCTCCCTCTTTCTCTATCACTCTGCCTTTCAAATAAATAAGTGAATCTTTTAAAAAAATTGAGAAATGTTATATATATGGTGTATATATATATTTCATATATATATTGCATATATGTATATGGTATCTATCTTCTTTCCCCAATAGTCTACAATTAACAGTGATAATAGTTTACAAACAGGAAAACAATTTTTAAAAAAGATTTATTTACTTGAAAGGCAATTTAAGAAGAGAATCTTCATTTGCTGGTTGACTCCCCAAATAGATGCAATGGCCAGGGATAGGCCAAACTGAAGCCAGGAGTCTGAAACTCCATATGGGTCTCCCATGTGGTTGGTTGGCAGGGGCCCAAGTACTTAACAACATCTTCTGCTGCTTTCCCAGGCACATTAACAGGGAGCTGGGTTGGAAGCGGAGCAGCCAGGATATAAACTTATGCTCAAATGGGACACGGGCATCATAGGTGGTAGTTTAATCAGCTGTGCCATGATGCTGGCCCCATTTTTTTAAATTTTGTTTTAAACTATGTATTTGTTTACATGAAAGTTATAATGTTTGTCATTTGCTTTATACAGGAATTTAAAGATGAAACCTATCATTTTATAAGCATTTTGATTCTTTTCTTTTTTAAATTTTTAGTTGAGAGGCAGAGGGATGGAGAGAGAGGGAGTTCTCATCCATTGGTTTACTTCCCAAATGCCACAACAGTCAGGGCCAGAACCAGGAGCTAGGAATTCAGTCCAGATCTGCCATGTGGGTGGTAGACACCCAAGTACTTGAGGCATCACCTGCTAACTACTAGAGTCTTATCAATAGGAAGCTGGAACTGGCAGCTAGAACAGGGTTATACGCCTTGGCTCTCTGATACGGGACACAGACATCTTGTTTTCTTAAGATTTATTTATTTGGAAGTCAGAATGTCAGAGAGAGAGAGAGAGAGAGAGAGAGAGAGAGAGAGAGAGAGAGATCTTCCATTGGCTGGTTCACTCCCCAGATGGCTGCAACAGCCAGACCTGGGCCAAGCTGAAGCCAAGAGCCAGGAACTCCACCCTAGTCTACATGGGTGGCAAGAGCCCAAACACTTGGGCCATCTTCTGCTGACTTCTTGTGAATTAGCAAGAAACTGGATCAGAGGCAGAGCTGTCAGAACTCAACCTGAGACTGTGATATAGGATGCTGGTGTTGCAAATGAAGGCTTAACCTACTGATCCATTAACACTGGACCCTGGATGTGGACATTTTTTTTTTCTGATTTATTTGAAATCCAGAGTTAGAGAGAGAGAGAGAGAGAGAGAGAGAGAGAAGGAAGGAGGGAGGGAGGGAGGGAGGGATGGAGGGAGGGAGGGATGGAGGGAGGGAGGGAGAAATCATCCATCTACTGGTTGACCACAATGGCCAGGGTTTGGCCAGGCCAAAGCCTGGAGTTTCATCCTATTCTTACATGTGGGTGCCAGGGACCCAAACACTTAGGCCATCTTCTGCTGCTTTTTCAAGGCCATCAGCGGGGAGCTGTATCAGAAGTGGAACACCCAGGACATGAACTGGTGTCCATATGGGATGCCTGTGTTGCAGGTGGCTTTACCCACTACTCCACAAGACCAGGCCCAGATGTGGGCATCTTAACCATAGTCTTAACTCTAGGCCAAATGCCCACCCCAGCATTGCGGTTCTTAGCCATCAAGATTCATGTAGGGGTCTGTGTTGTGGTGTGGTGGGTTGAATTGCTGCCTGCTGTGCCAGCACCCCACATGAGTACCAGCTCAAGTCACAGTACTCAGGCAAGGGAAGCTGCTCCCCTTCCTATCCTGCTCCATGCTAGTGCACCTAGGAAAGCAGTGAGGATGGCCAAAGTGCTTGGGCCCCTGCCACCCATTTGGGAGACCCAGATGGAGTTCCAGGGTCCTGGCCCAGCTCCAGCTGTTGTGAACATTTAGGGAGTGAGCCATTAGATACCTGGAACTAGGGTTGTGCTGATGCAAACATGTTAACTGCACTTGTTATGAAATGCCCTCTGTCTAATGTTGGATAGTAATTTATTTTTTTCTTCTGAAAATAATATTCAGCCTTCATAACAAGATTTGTTAATGAGAGAAACAGTGTGTACAACTTTGCAGTTTGTATCCGGCATGGCTCCACGGGATGCCAGTGACACCAACATCCATGGGAATGTTTTACATATTTTTCATTGCAAAAGCTCCACAGCGCGAGGGGACAATAACTATATTGCCATCTATGTGAGTAGTAATCTTTGGAGCTACACATGTGGCAGCCCCCAGGTTTACCTCATTCGGAAGTTTCTTAGTTCCAAAAGAGACCCTGCCTTGGAGCAGAGAAAGCAAAGATTTATGAATGTCATTGATGCACTCCCCATGTCTCCTTGGCTCACGTGAGCTCTGGTACACAGTCCTTGACATTTCATCAAGTGGTGTCTCTGGTCCCTCCTACCTAAGACCTCTCTCTTGTACCATGGGAAACTTGTAGCACCATCAGGAGATGTGGGTGTATCCATGTCCCCGCATTCCCTCTGATACACAGATTTTATGTATGCTTCAGATAGATTCTCAGGGCTTCCCCAGGAGAACTGGGACCAAGTTGCCTACAGCACTAAGCTGATATATTTTGCCTACTTTACTACCTTTCCCCTCTTTTCTGTCTCATTTTTCTACTTCTTTATTTGTGCTTCCAGAATCATCACCCCCAGAAAACTAGCTGTACCCAAATCATTTTCTCAGGGTTGACTATAGATGAAACCCAAATTAAGATAAATGTTTAAGGATAAATGATCTGGGAGAGTATGGTGGGCATACTCACTATGTTCCTAAATCTGTATATATGAAACACATGAAATTTGTATACCTTAAATAATTTTTTTAAAAGAGAAGTTTAAAAAGAATAAAAGGTATGAGTTGGATGCCACTTGAGTATTGCACCATTGCTAAATATTTGTGGGTGTCTTTTTTTTTTCTCCTTTTTTTTTTTTTTTTTTTTTTTGACAGGCAGAGTGGACAGTGAGAGAGAGAGACAGAGAGAAAGGTCTTCCTTTGCCGTTGGTTCACCCTCCAATGGCCGCCGCGGCCGGCGCGCTGCGGCCAGCCAGGTGCTTTTCCTGGTCTCCCATGGGGTGCAGGGCCCAAGGACTTGGGCCATCCTCCACTGCACTCCCTGGCCACAGCAGAGAGCTGGCCTGGAAGAGGGGCAACCGGGACAGAATCTGGTGCACCAACCGGGACTAAAACCTGGTGTGCCGGTGCCGCAAGGCGGAGGATTAGCCTAGTGAGCCGTGGTGCCGGCTGTGGGTGTTTTTTTTTTTTTTTTAACTATATTTTATTTGTTTATTTGAAAGGCAGAGAGAGAGAAAGAGAGAGAGAGAGCTTTCATCTACTGGTTCACTCCCCAAATGCTCACAATAGCTGGGAATGAGCCAGGCCAAAGCCAGGAAATAGGTGCTCCTAAGTGGCAGGAACCCAAACACCTGGGCCATACTAAGCTGCCTCCCAGGCACAGTAGCAGGAAGCTGGATGGGAAGCGGAGGTGGGACTTAATCCCAGGCATACGGAATATGGACATCCCAAGTGATGGCTTACCCTGTTGTACCACAATGCCCACCCCAGTATTTGTTGATTGAATGAATCACTCCTCCACAGGATCAAGGAGCCATCTCCACTGACCAGAAAGCTGGGAAGTAAGACAAAAATATAACAGAAAACCCAAATGGGCCCTATGTAGGTAAATAAGTATGCTTCATTCCAAATCAAATGAATACTGTTTTATACAGAACCAAGTATAAAATTAAGACCTTTGTATCTATACTGTGAAATGTCTCTGTATATCCTTCAAATTCTCTTCAGTCTCTTGATAAAATACCGCAAGAACCTTCCCCCCACCCACACACACACACTCCAATCCTACACTGAAAGCCTTGAGATAATCACCTTGGAACAACAGGTAAACCTAGGAGTGCACCTGCCTCTTTACCAGACAAAGATAGAAGACTCTGGGGACAGAAAATTTTAAATTCGTTTCTTTGTTCTTTAAAATCACCCCTTTATCTCTGAGTCTCTGCAATGCCATTTTCTTTCAGACTGGAGAACTACATGTTCAAGGAGTGTGAAATTAACACAGTGCCCACCCAACCTCAATAAGTAAACATGAAAACCTTTCTGTTGCACATCACCAGCTTCATTCAATTAGTGAAATGTTGAAACACTGTTGCACTGCACAGCCCAACCTTTTAATTTCTGTTAAAAAAAAAAGAATGACAGAAAAAAGTAAGCAAGTAACAAATAAGAAATCTTAAAGTTCTTCCTTTTCCACCAAAATCAACATACTTAGCCAAATAAGGAACCAAATCTCCCAGATTTACATTACCATCTTAGATTTACATGTCCTCTGTCAATCTCCTAATTCCTTAGATTTTCTCTTCACAGTCAATTAAGTGTTTAAAGTATTAGCCGACAGGCAAGGCAAGAAAAGTGGCTGAACACACTCAAGGCACGCCCACTTTGCAAGGCTGCACACACCTCCCACATTGCTAATCCATTATTGATACATTATACCTCCCAACAAAAGACTGTCAGCTACCACCCCAGCAATTAATCAGAGCTGGTACAAGTAGTTTGCTCCTTCAACTAATCTCTACTAAACTCTTACTATGCCCTAGTCACTATTCCGGCTCTAGGAATACAATGAGGAATAAGACATGCAGTACCTTGCTTTTCCTGGGGGCACTGGCATTCTAACAAATGCTTTAAAAAACACTAAACTGTGAAAACTCCACAGAAATGAAACTCCAGAAGTAGATGGTGTTGTTACTGTTGTCTGTATATACTACCAAATAGCCATTCTTGTTATTTGGTTTTTTTCAGGCTTTTAAAAAACAACCTTTTTTATTTATATAAAGGGAACAGTTTGAAGAGCATAATGATATTTCACAGCCTATCCTCCCTCTCTCCCTCATTCCCAACTTTCTTGTTATTTGTATGTGAGTTTCCTCATAAAGTCAGTAATTCTAGCATTACATTGTGTAGGTCAATTATCTTGTTACTAATAAAAATTCAGATATAGAGAAAAA
Source organism: Oryctolagus cuniculus (assembly GCF_051225735.1). NCBI lineage: Eukaryota > Metazoa > Chordata > Mammalia > Lagomorpha > Leporidae > Oryctolagus > Oryctolagus cuniculus. The sequence continues at coordinate 84,709,494 of NC_142876.1, forward strand.
AGTTAACGAACTGGGTAGACTATCCCCTTCCCCTCTTTCCTTCTTTCCCACAAGCTGTGTACCAGGTGCTAAATTAGGTACAGGGATTCTATTTGCCCATTTATTTAATAACTAAAATGAAATATCTGTGGCAATGGTACTTACAAAGACAAGAGGTTTACTTAGCTCATAATTTGGAGGCTGAAAGTCTAAGATCATGCAGCTTCTAGTGATGGTCCAATGGTGGGGCAGGTATAAGAGAAATTGAGGGGGCCAGCGCTGTGATGTAGTAAGTTAAGCCTCCTACTGTGGTGCCAGCATCCCATATGGGTGCTGGTTGGAGACTCGGCTCTACCACTTCCAGTCCAGCTCCCTGCTGATGGCCTGGGAAAGCAGTGGAAGATGGCCCCAGTGCTTGGCCCCTGTACCCACATGGGAGACCAGGAAGAAGCTCCTGGCTCCTGGCTTTGGATTGGTGCAGCTCCAGCCATTGTGTTCACCTGGGGAGAGAGCCAGCAGATGGAAGACCTCTCTGCCTCTCCTTCTCTCTGTAACTCTGCCTCTCAAATAAATAAATCTTAAAGAAACAAAAAAAGAACACTTAAAAAAAAAAAAGGAGCAATTGAGAGAGGGGAAAAGCCCATCTCAAGACTGGAAGACAGAAACAAGACAGCGGTCAGGATCGCTCTGGTGAAAACTCACTCAAGATCCTGGGAGAACTACCTTAGCTCTTTTGAAGGCAGTACCTGTGTGACCCAAGGAACTCCTCCTAGGTCCAGTATCTTGGAAGTCCAAAACTCCTCCCAACATTGCCTACCAGACACGATCCCCTGGGGCACACACTCAGGGCTATCCAAATCCTTGCAGGTGTACAAAAGTGATGGAGTTTCATTCTGTGCTACTGCAATGCTCCCAGTGTAATGAGGGAGGCAGAGAGAAGTGGGTGAAATTTATTACTTTAATGACCTGTACCACCATAAGTACCACCCTCAGTCAAATTTTTCTTTCTTTTCTAGACTGTAACAGACACCTGGAGCACAAAAAGCTAAAAATTATCCTGGTAATTATAGAGCATTTATTTTCTGTTACTTAAAATTTTTTAAATGTAAAGCCAACATTTTGTTTCCACATTTTACTAATCTACTGACACTCCAAGAAATATGGGTGAATTAAAATTACATGCAGTCCTCTGGCCTCAGAATCAGCCCTAAAGGCATTCGGATCTGGCTGAAAAGCCCATGAGAGTATTTCAGGCATGGAAAGCCAAGACACTCTGGCAAAAAGATCTCTGTGAGTGAGATCCCAGTGGAAAGAACAGGTCTTCAAAGAAGGAGGTACCTTTCTCTGAAGGGAGGAGAGAACCTCCACTTTGACTATGACCTTGTCTAAACAAGATAAGAGTCGAAGAACTCAGAGGGCTTCCATAGCCTTGGAAACTCATGACTGGAGCATAGGGAGATTACTGATGCCATAGACAGGAGTGTCAATTGGTAAAGTCAACAACAGGAGTCACTGTGCACTTACTCCTCATGTAGGATCTCTGTCCTTAATGTGCTGTACATTGAGATTTAATGCTATAACGAGTACTCAAACAATATATTTCACTTTGTGTTTCTATGGGGGTGCAAACTGTTGAAATCTTTACTTAATGCATACTAAACTGATCTTCTGTAAAAAAAAAATTATCAATTCCCAACTTGACTCTCACTGGGATTAAACATGACAATAGGTCTGATCTGATTTCATCATCATTTAAAAAAAATCATCTATTATTTTTCACTTTATGTTTCTGTGTGGGAGCAAACTGTTGAAATCCTTACTTAATGTATACTAAGCTGATCTTCTGTATATTAAGAGAATCGAAAATGAATCTTGATGTGAATGGAAGGGGAGAGGGAGTGGGAAAGGGGAGGGTTGTGGGTGGGAGGGACGGTATGGGGGGGAAGCCATTGTAATCCATAAGTCATACTTTGGAAATTTATATTCATTAAATAAAAGTTAAAAAAAAAAGAAAAAAAAATTACATGCAGTCAGCATTTTTTGCACTTTTTTTCTTTTAGAAATCAAGTATTTTCAAGATAATTTCTTAATTAAATTAGGTTAAGTTTAAATGTTAGCCAACAGTATGGAAATTATAATTTAGTTAATATATTAAACTTTTGTGAATTGTGTTATTATAATCATTTATAAGACTAAAATGCTTAAGAAGATAACCACCATGATGCTATTTAGTTAAATCCACTTGCCCTCTCTACTGATTCCTTCCAGACCTCTGCTCAGTTGACAATGCTCGACACGTGGGCCAGGACTTCCTCAGACTCACATGCTAATCTCATTTGGAAACACTCTCACAGATACACTTGCAATAATGCCTTTCCAAGTTTCAAGGCATTGTTGTTGTTGCTGTTTTAAACTGGGGGCTGACATTTGATGCAGCAGTTAAGATGCTACTTGAGATGCCTGCATCCCATTTTTTAAAATGAATTTATTTATTTGAAAGGCAGAGTTACAGAGAGGCAGAGGCAGAAAGAGAGAGAGAGGTCTTCCACCTGCTGGTTCACTCCCCAAGAGGCCTCAATGTCTGGAGCTGGGCCGATCCAAAGCCAGGAGCCAAGAACTTCTTCTAGGTCTCCCGTATGGGTGCAGGAGCCCAAGAACTTGGGCCATCTTCTATTGCTTTCCCAGGCCACAGCAGAGAGCTGGATTGGAAGTGGAGTAGCCGGGTCTTGAACCGGCACCCATATGAGATACTGGCACTGCAGGTGCTTCACCCACTACGCCACAGCACCAGCCTCCAAGGTGTTTCTTAATCCAGTCAAACTGACATTATACAATTAACCATCACAGGGCAGCATTGTGGGATAGTGAGTTAAGCTGCTGCCTGGGACACTGGCATCCCATGTGGGTGCCCATTCCAGTCCTGGCTATTCCACTCCGATAGAGCTCTCGGCTAATGCACCTGGGAAGGTAGAGGAGGATGGTCCAAGTCCTTGGGCCCCTGAACCCATGTGGGAGACCCAGATTAAGGTCCTGGCTCCTGGTTTCTCTCTGGCCCATCGCCTGGCCATTGTGACCATTTGAGGCATTGAACCAGCGATGCAATTCTGTGTGTGTGTGTGTGTGTGTGTGTGTCTGTAACTCTGCCTTCCAAATAAATAAATTACCACCACGGAGGTTCATGGGCAAGGGCATGGCTGTGTACTGGCTCAGTTCTGGTGAGAGCCCCGTGGTAGCTGGTGGATGATGGACAGCCATGGCAGAGCCTGAGTTGGAGTAATCCATGTTCTCAAGTGTGGAAGCAGAAAGAGGGAGAGAGCCAGAGTCAGATTCAGCATACATGTGAGAGCAAAGGTCATGGTTGGGTGATGGCTGTATACAAGGTCAGGGTCAGAGAGAAATGATGGGCAGTTTGAGGGCAGGGGTGGTGAGAAATTTCACTTAGGATATAAAACTAATGGTCAGTGTCAGGTTTTATATGAAGAAAAGAGGCAGGGTCATGCTCTGAGTCAGGATGAAGGTTAGGGTCATATAAGGCTTAGGGTCCCATTCAGGATTAGAATCAGTCTAAAGGCAATGACAGTGCATAGGGTACATCACGGTTAGTTCTGCATACAAGCCAGAATCAAAGTGGGTGTCAGAATCAAGTTCAAGATAAAGATGTGCATCAGAATGGGAATGAGAGTGAGTGAATGATTTGAGGTGACATTAAGGGTTCCATTCACTATCAGAGTCATGTGATGTCTCATATAAGAATAACATCTGGTTAAGAGCAAGCAGATGGAAGAGCTCTCTGTCTCTGTCCCCCTATCACTCTGCCTTTCAAAGAAATAAATAAAACTTAAAAAAAATATATGACTCAGATGATTTTTTACTTTCTGTCCTCTAGGTGTCACTTATGCCTACAGAAAAAGAAAGACTACCTCAAGATAATTGTGTATATTGAGTGTTAAAATTACAGGGAGAGTTTCTATTTGATCTTCTACTTAAAAAAAAGTTTTTACAATGCATTCACATAAAAATACAGTTTTATTTGATATAGTGACAAATTATATTTTAAAAGGATAATTAGTATAATTAAAATTTTAAAATATTGCCTAATTATGTGTCCTGTAGTCATCAATCTATTCAATGATAGAATTGGTCCCACTTTGAAACAACACCTAGTCTAGGACAAGGCCCTCTCTTTTTTCCTTTTTTCTTTTTTTTGACAGGCAGAGTGGACAGTGAGAGAGAGAGATAGAGAGAAAGGTCTTCCTTTGCCATTGGTTCACCCTCCAATGGCCACCGCGGCCGGCGCGCTGCGGCTGGCGCACCGCACTGATCCGATGGCAGGAGCCAGGTGTTTCTCCTGGTCTTCCATGGGGTGCAGGGCCCAAGTACTCAGGCCATCCTCCATTGCACTCCCTGGCCACAGCAGAGAGCTGGCCTGGAAGAGGGGCAACCGGGACAGAATCCAGTGCCCCACCGGGACTAGAACCCGGTGTGCCGGCGCTGCAGGTGGAGGATTAGCCTAGTGAGCTGCGGCGCCTTCTCTTAAAGCATCCAACAAAACATCAGATTCCATAGCAGGTACTTTCTCACACTCCTGCTGAGAAACACTGCGGATCCCAGCAGCATGAGCTCTCCCTCTGTGCCCATCTGCAGGTAATAAGCCCAAAGAGCCCATCTGCAGGTGTGTTCCCGTGGGTTCTTGATTCCAGGGCTCAGACAAGTCCACTGCATTCACTGGCACGGGGGCTGTGAAGCCAGCTTGGCCAGTGATGTGTTTCTTCCTTTTGCTTTTTCAAAACTTTTAAAAATCCAAGTTAAATTCCCATAAACAAATTGGTTGGATAGTTTTGTTTGTTTGTTTTGTTTTTTTGACAGGCAGTGTTAGACAGTGAGAGAGACAGACAGAAAGGTCTTCCTTCTGTTGATTCACCCCACAAATGGCTGCTACGGCCAGAACTACGCCGATCCAAAGCCAGGGGCCAGGTGCTTCCTCCTGGTCTCCCATGGGGTGCAGGGCCCAAGCACTTGGGCCATCCTCCACTGTCCTCTTGGGCCACAGCAGAGAGCTGGACTGGAAGAGGAGCTGGACAGAATCCAGTGCCCTGACTGGGACTAGAACCCAGGGTGCCGGCGCCGCAGGTGGAGGATTAGCCAAGTGAGTTACGGCACCGGCCTGGCTGGATAGTTTTAACTAGACAACTGTCCCCTTTAACTGTCCCCTTGTCTAGAGGAAAAATGAAAAAACTGATTACTTTAATGAAAGATGGTACTTAGGGGCCAGCGTTTGGTGCAGCTTAACAGTGCCTGGGGTTGAGCCCTGCTTCTTCTCCCAAGTCTAACCTCGTGCTAACGTACACTCTGGCAGGCATCAGGTGATGGCCCAAGTCATTAGATCCCTGCAACCCACATGGCAGACTTGGATTGGGTTCCAGCTCCTGGCTTCAGCCTGGCCCAGCCCAAGCTGTTGCAGGCATTTGAGGAGTGAACCAGTGGATGGAAGCTTTGACCCTTTCTGTCTTTCAAGTAAATAAATAAATTTAAAAATAAGATAGGAAGTAATGTGGATGTTGAGTGTACTAAGAATGAAAAAATACAGATCTATAAATAAGCACAATCATATTTTAATATGTATTAATTTATTTGAAAACCAGAGTTACTGGGTGGGGGAGGGGTGACAGAGAGAGAGATAAAGAATCTTCCATGTATTGGTTCACTCCTCAAATGGCTACAGTGGTTGGGGCTAGGCAAGACCGAAGCCAGGAACTCCATCTGGGTTCCACGTGGGTGCAGGGGCCCAAGTACTTGGGCCATCTCCTACTGCTTTTCCAGGTGCATTAGCAGGGAACTGGATCAGAAGTGTAGTAGCCAGGGGTTGGCACTGTGGCGTAGCAGGTAAAGCTCCTGCCTGCAGTGCTGGCATCCCATATGGGCGCTGGTTCAAGTCCCAGCTGCTCCTCTTCCAATCCAGCTTTCTGCTATGGCCTGGGAGGGCAGTAGAAGATGGCCCAAGCCCTAAGGTCCCTGCACCCACATGGGAGGCCATGAGGAAGCTCCTGGCTCCTGGCTTTGGATTGTCACAGCTTCAGACATTGCAGCCAACTGTGGAATGAACCAGCAGATGGAAGACCTCTCTCTCTGTCTCTCTGTCTCTCCTTCTCTCTCTGTGTAACTCTTTCAAATAAATAAATAAATCTTAGAAAAAAAAAAAAGTGGAGCAGCCAGGACTCCAACTGGCACTCTGACATGGGATAACAGTGTCACAGATGGTTTAACCCACTGTACCACAGTAGTATTGGCCCCCTCTTTATTTTTTTAAATATTTATTTATCTTTTTAAATAACACTAACCCCAACCCTAATCCTAGCCCTAGCCCTAGCACTAGCCCTAACCCTACGGCTAACCCTAACCCTAACCCAACCTTAACCATAACCCTAACTCTAACCCAAACCCTAACCCTAGACCTAGACCTAGCTCAAATCAAGTTCTTGCCCTAGCCCTAGCCCTAAAGAGAAAGAGAGAAGGAGAGGCAGAGAGAGAGAGAAAGAGATATTCCATCTGCTGGTTCACTCCCCAATTGGCTGCAACGGCTGAAGCTGCCCCCATCTGAAGCCAGGAGCCAGGAGCTTCCTCTGGGTCTTCCCACATGAGTGCAGGGTCCCAAGGACCTGAGCCATCCTCTATTGCGTTCCCAGGCCATAGCAGAGAGCCAGATCAGAAGTGGAGCACCTGGGTCTTGAACCAGTGCCCATATGGGATGCCAGCACTGCAGGCAGCGGCTTTGCCTGCTGTGCCACAGCACCAGCCCCGCCCCCTATTTATTTTTATCCAAAGAGTATTTTCCTTCTTGAAACATATACATTTTAAGTAAAAATATATTTTCCCTAATCAGATTAATGTGCCTAAACCTGTAGTCATCTAGAAGAAAAATACTTAGTGTGGCCAGGGATCTAGGATAGAAAACAGGCAGGACCTGCTTTCTTTTCAAACAAACAAACAAACAAAAGATTTATTTATTTATTTGAAAGACAGAGTGGGCCTGGCGCCACAGCTCACTAGGCTAATCCTCTGCCTGTGGCGCCAGCACATTGGGTTCTAGTCCCAGTCAGGGCGCCGGATTCTGTCCCGGTTGCTCCTCTTCCAGTCCAGCTCTCCGCTGTGGCCCGGGAAGGCAGTGTAGGATGGCCCAAGTGCTTGGACCCTGCACCCACATGGGAGACCAGGAGGAAGCACCTGGCTCCTGGCTTCGGATGGGCACAGTGCGTCGGCTGTAGCAGCCACTTGCGGGGTGAACCAACAGAAAAAGGAAGACCTTTCTCTCTCTCTCTCTCTCTCTCTCTCTCTCACTCTCACTCTCTAACTCTGCCTGTCTAAAAGAAAAAAGAAAGAAAGAGTAACAGAGAGAGAAGGAGAGACAGAGAAATCTTCCATCTGTTGGTTCACTCCCCAAATGGCTACAACCACCAAGGCAAGATTCAGAAGCATCACCCCAGTCTCCTACATGGGAGCAGGGGCCCAAGCACGTGGGCAATCTCTTGCTGCTTTCCTCAGGAACATTAGCAGAGCTGGCTTGCCAGTGGAGCAGCCAGGCCACCAACTGGCACCCACGTGGATGCTGGCATTGCAGGCAGCGGTTTTACCTGCTATGCTACAATGCTGGCCCCGAAATCTTTTTTTTTTTTTTTTTTTTTTTTTTACAGGCAGAGTGGATAGTGAGAGAGAGAGACAGAGAGAAAGGTCTTCCTTTGCCGTTGGTTCACCCTCCAATAGCTGCCGCGGCCGGTGCACCGCGCTGATCCGAAGGCAGGAGCCAGGTACTTATCCTGGTCTCCCATGGGGTGCAGGGCCCAAGTACTCGGGCCATCCTCCACTGCACTCCCTGGCCACAGCAGAGAGCTGGCCTGGAAGAGGGGCAACCAGGACAGAATCCGGCGCCCGGACTGGGACTAGAACCCGGTGTGCCGGCGCCGCAAGGCGGAGGATTAGCCTAGTGAGCCGCGGCGCCGGCCCCGAAATCATATTTTAAAAGCTGTAGCCAATAGCTATTTCTATGTTTGTATAGGCGTGCCTAAATTCATGCAAATGAATGTCTATTCTTCACTAAAGTTTGCTACGTAAATAATAAACCAAAGTAATAATTCATTATTTAAGTCTTTCATGTGAAAGTACTATGTTATGCCCGGATCATAAAAGGTTTTTTTGTCAACAAATTATTCTATTAATTCTCACTGCTTTTTGCTTGTTCTTCAACTATTCTTTTGTGATTCTGTTAGAGTGCTGACCTAATTTTATCTGTTCATGGTTTTAAAACACTGACAGCCTTCAATCCACATCTGAAATACAAGCCAGGACCAGACTCCCAGCAGGCGGCGACACTGAGCACGTCCGCTCCGACCAGGCTGCGCCACCCCTACAATCCGGCGCTCCCGCGGGCCTGCCCGGCGCAAGCGCACTTGCTTGGAGGAACAGGTGGCCGGAATGCTGCTCTTAGCTGGTGCCCGGTCCCTGCCACCCGCGCGGTTCTTCCTTTTGAGGAAAGAGGGGACATGCAACAGGTCTCCCCGGTAATCCCTGATCCTCGTCAAACCGCCGCAGCAGGCGCTCTTGGAGCTGCCGACGGCTGCCTAGCGCTTGGTCCTCCAAAACAGCCATTGGGCCACCGTGGCCCCTGGAGCAGTCTGGCCCCTGGAGCAGTCGGTGCGGGCTCAGTAGTCCCCGCGAAGGTCAGCGCGCGCAGCAGGGTCAAGGGCATTGCACTGTGCGTTGCCTAGCAACATGGCTCGCCAAGTTCTTGCTTGGGGGTGCAGGGGTGGGGCTCCTCTCTGCCAGGGAGCAGTAGGGAAGGGGCTCTTTATGCGGCAAGAATTAAACTGCAGAAGGACTTGGAACTTGCAATCTGCGAGGTGGGCAGAAACAGCTGCTGCAGTTCGCTGCCTTACCCCATGGGTGGAAAGGGGCACGAAGCAGGGTCAGGTCAGCGACACCCCCCCGCAAACACACAAGGCCCAGCTGTTCATGCCTTTTCAAAGGTCTGCCTATGCAGAATAAGAACATCGCACGTGAGTCCCAGAAATGGTTGTTCTTGTAGACATGAAAGCTAATGAGAGCTTTGGTGATTTTAATTTTAAATTCTATTTGTTCTCCCTTTTCATCTTGACCCCCATGATAGGGCAATGAAGCTTCTGTGTAGTCATCCTTTAGTGCTAGTCGCCAAGGTCTCTGTCACTGCACAGATAAGTGGGAATTCCCCAGATGGGCAAAACCCCTTTTTCCTCACTCTTAGAACTCCTCAAGGAAAAACGACCCTCCACCCTGGGAATAAATACACGACAAGCAAAGCTTATTTATAATGCAATGTGAAGGATATTTGTATAGAGTACATTGGGAGGTGTTGAAAGGGCCCTGGGGGTGTGCTTCCTGCCACAGGGGATAAACCACTGCTTAGGACACTTTCATCCCATATCAGAGTGCCTGCGAGTCCTGGCTTCACTTCTGACCCAGCTCTATGGTGCCGCACATCCTGGAAGGCAGCAGGTAATGCCTCAAGTACTTGGGGCCCTGCCTCCCACTTGGGAGACCTGGATGGAGTTCTGGGCCCCTGGCTTCAGCCAGGCCATGTAGGTATTTAGGGAGTAACCCTGCAGATTGAAGATTCTCATTCTGTCTGTCTCTGTCTCTCTCTCTCTCTCTTTCAAATAAAACTTTTTAAAAGGAGGGGACAGGGTCTTTGATTCTCGTCTTTGACCACCTCGACAGTGCTGCTGGCAGGTGGGGGCTTGCTTTGTGACACGTCTTTGGATCTACATCTGAAATCAGGCAACCATGTTGCTCTAATATTGCTGCTGCTTTGCCATCGCATTGTGGTTCTCTCACGAAGGATTTTCATGAAACTCCAGTTTCAAATGTTTGAGCACCATCGGTTGGCCATCCTGAGATGTAGTGATCACGTTAAATTGAATGAGGCACTTGCTTCTGACAGTTAATAGCAGCCTCTTTGAACTCCTCTAAGACTTTTCTTGTCTGCATGATTCTAAGGAGTATTTATGTAGATTAACACTGTTCATTTAGTATAGTGATCAGCAAAGGATTACCACATGGGGGACTGAGCTCCCTGCTCCTGGCTTCAGCCTAGCCAAGTCCTCATTGCTGCAGGCATTTGGGTAATGAGCAAGTGGATAGGAGTGAGCTCTGCCTCTCCCTCTCTCTCTCTCTCTCTCCCCCTCTCTCTCTTGCTCCCAAATAAATGGTATTATTTCTGGGATATATGCATACACACACAAATGTAAACAACAATTTAAACATTTACACTGTAGCTTTAAAATAGTTGTAGGTATACTAAATAAAACAGTACACTGTATATCACATTAGTTATATGCATGAACTATACTTATGAAAATAAACAAACAGAAAATCACATCCTTAACATATACTCTTACCTATCTATGCAATCCTTATACCCAGTATAATCAAGTATCCATGTCAGTTACTATCTTTAGTTAAATCATCCTTTTTTTCTTTATCTAGACAATAAAGACACCTACAAGACAGAAAATTAAAACCTGCCTGCATAATTTTTGTAAGCATTTACTTCCTATTAATTAAATACTTAGAGAAGACAAATACAAATATGCATTATTATCCAAAGACATGTAGATATTTTATTAATCCAATGACATAATTTTAAGAACAAAGAGTCCACTAAAATTAGGTCTGGTATATTTTTCTTTTTAGTAAGACTGTGCACTTGAAATGTGTTGTACTGTCCTTGCATTTATCTTGCTTCACTCTGGGAAGAAATAAGGAGGACATTTAAGGGAAGACTCTCAGACTGGAGTTGTGTACTCACACATTCTGTTCAGTACTGCTGCTGGGAAGGGGTGTTTGCCCTACTGATTAAGATGCTGGCTGGGACACCTGCATCCCACAGCAGAGTACCTGGGTTTGAGCCCTGGCTTTGCTTCCAATTCCAACTTCCTGCTAATAGAAACCCTGGAAAGCAGCAGTGATGGTTCAAACATTTGGGTCCCTGCGACCCATATGGGAGACCTGGATTAACTTCCTGGTCCCTGGCTTTAGCCTAGCCCAGGCCCAGGTGTTTTGGACATCTGGGGATTGAACCAGAGGATGGGAGCTCTCTGTCTCTCAAATTAAAAAAAAAAAAAATCCTACTAAGATTTACTCTAATTTGCTCTGTTGAACTAGTCCAAGGGGTGTCACAACAGACTGGGGGGGGGGGGGCTTAAACAGCAAGTGTTTATTTCTGACAGCTCTGGGGGCTGGGAGTTCTAGACAAAGGCAAATCCAGGGTGTGGTGGGGGCCCTGCGCCCTGCTTGTGAGAGATGACACCGCCCTTGAAGGAAGAGCGTGCCTTTGCGAGGGACATGTGTGGCTCAGTTTACTGCAGGAGGCCACGAGGAGATCCTACAGAGAGGGATGTCTGACACTGAGCTTGTTCATAGGGTACTGCGGATTCTTGCCATTACGGCTGCTTGGGCTTTTTCTCGTTTGTGCCTGCCAGTCAGAATGTGCCCTGGAGCTGAATGACACGTGCTCCCCTGCCCATCGCGGCTTACTCCAAAGCAGCAAGGAGGGGCTTCTTTGCCAGGAGTGTGAGACAGAGCTCCTAGGCACTCATGTGCAAGTTTTTCAACACTACTTCCATTTTCCCAAGCCAAGATGCATGTGAGATTTCTATCACTAAAAAAGCCAAAATCTCAGAAATCCACATTCATCTCAATTACATTTTATGCCTGTGAGCTGTAAGTTGGAATACGATAAGGGGAACCTGAACACACAAGCGAAAATGAACACGTATGTATAATTGTTCTCAACCAGAACTTGATGTGAGTTAAAGCAAGTATTACTGAGAATTGGATTCATGCGTTCAGACTAGCGGTAAAGAAGAAATCAGTTCTAAAGAAAATCCACATTATCGCTGGGAATTAACCCGTGTCTTATGTGAGGCCAATCAATGAGAACCACATAGTTGTGGTTCTATGTGAGAGAGATCATATCAACACAAATCAAAGCAGCACACTGGAAAATACACAGAAGTGTAAAAAGTTCCAAATTATACATAGCTCTCAAAAGAATATTCGTGGGGCCAGCACTGTGGCGCAACAGGTTATCACCCTGGCCTGAAGTGCCAGCATCCCATATGGGTGCCGATTTGAGACCTGGCTGCTCCTCTTCTGATCCAGCTCTCTGCTGTGGCCTGGGAAAGCAGAAGATGGCCCAAGTCCTTGGGCCCCTGCACCTGCTTGGAGACCCGGAAGAAGCTCCTGGCTCCTGGCTCCTGGCTTTGGATCGGCGCAGCTCCAGCCGTTACGGCCCATTAAGAAGTGAACCATCGGATAGAAGACCTCTCTCTTGATCTCTGCCTCTCCTCTCTCTGTGTAACTCTGACTTTCAAACAAATAAATAAATCTTTAAAAAGAATATTCATATTGCAAGTTATAAGAAATCTAAGTAAAACTGGCTTAAAAGAATGTAAGATTTCATGTTCAGAATCAGCCTGGTGATGGTTCTGTCATTGTTAGGGTCAGAATCTGTAGGGGGGTAAGAATCATGTGAAGGAACAAAGAAGGGGTCGCAGAGTGAAGGTAGGGGTTAAGGTCATGATGACAGCGAGGGGGTGCATGTTGGGGGGCAGGGTTCAAGGGGGATAAGCGTCAGGAAGAGTCTGGTACAGGGACACATATATCGTGAAGGGAGCAAGCTCTCCATTTCACATAGATCATTAAGGGGGAAGGTCAGATTGAGGATCAAGGTCAGGGCCTCCCCCATTGCAAGTTGAAGCAAGTGTTGGGCTTGGCCAGTCCAGCTGTAACCATGATTCTTCATGCCAGGGACCTCTCTGAGCCTGAGATGACTGAGGTGTAAAATCAGGGAGTGGATCCGATGCCCTTTTCAAATTCTATAGGAACTGTTCAGGCCCTGTTCTCTCCCGAGGACTCCACACCCAGTGATTCTCAGCTTTTAAATTTCACATTGCTGGAGGGGTTGCCTGGCCCTGGATAGAATACCGTGTGCCTAGGTGTGAGTTCCAGCTCTGTTCCCTCAGAGGCAGCTGTGATGCCTCAGGTGTCTGGGCCCCTGCCACTCACATGCGAGACCTGGCTCAAGTTCCCAACTCCCAGCTGCAACCCAGCTGAGCCCCAGCTGCTATGGGCATGTGTGTAGTGAATGAATGAATGGGAGCTGTGTGTGTGTGTATGTGTGTGTGTGCACACCTCTCAAATAAACACACGTGCATAAACAATAAGTTCACATTCCCAGTGGACAAAATTCATGGTAATGATCTCACATCTCCTAATTCAGAGCCTGCCTCTTCCCCTACTGGGAATCAATGCAACTCCTGCCTAATGCCAGGGGTCAAGGAGATTCTGTGGAACTTTAGTTTCCATCATTTGTACTGCAAGAATAAGGGGCAGGTGGTTTTTGCTTGGCATTTTTCCAAAAATAAAAATTGCAATATGAAATCTGTGTCTTCAATAATTCTCCATCCCTCACTCCCTAGGAGATCCCAAGGAGCTTCCTCGGGCTGTCATTTTCAGGTCTCTTCTCACCTCCCCTTTGGGAAGCTCTGCTCTCAAATCATTTAAAGATATTGATTATCTGCTCTGCCACGGACGCTGTTCTCTTGCTTTTTGTCCTGGTTGACTGTGCGTGGTGTCAGTTTTCAGATAAGAAAGGAGAGTGCTGCTAAGGCTCTATTTATAATATGTCCTTGAAAGCTGAGGGCAACTTCTGTGAGTTAACAAAACTGGCAGGTAAGGAGAGGAGACACAAGGCAGGGGTCATCCCCGGTGAGAACCACAGGATGAAATGGACAAGTGTGAGCGCGCACAGGTGCACTCCTTAGCAGTCTCACACATGCAACATCCGCATCCAAATGAATGAAGAAGAAGGCAGCACAGAGATCCACGAAAGGAAGGGGCAATGTGTGAAACACGATGAAGACCCAATTCATATTTGGCAGGTGGAAACAAAGAGCAAAAGGATGGAAGGAGGAAGGGAAAGAGGAAGACAAGAATTCACAGGAACTGCAAGTTTAGTGAGAAAAACATGAAACTTGGAGTCAGGAGACCTTAATTTGAAGCCTGGCTCCAAATTTATTTGAAATCTGAGCTTGGACAAGTTTCCTGACCTTTCTGAATTTTGGTTTCTTCCTCTCTCAAGTGGGTGTAGTGTTTCCTTCCCAGCTAATCTCACAAGATTGCTGTAAAAATAAAATGAAATAATGGCTATGGAAGAACTTTGTAAACTGAAAATACCAGCCACACAGGAGGCACTCAGCATCACTGTCACAGCAGGCTTATTTTTAGAGTGCTATCTGCCAGCCCCTGTGACATGCTCTATATTACAGCATTTAACCTCGCAACCATCTTGCAGATACAAACTGTTTTTATTCCTTATCCGTCTGTACGGATCAGGAATGGTAATTTGTAAGAGGTCATATGACTGCTAAGTGATCAATTGGGATTTGAACCAGGCCTGCCTGGAGACAGCAACCAATTTTTTGAACCATTCTACTTCCTTTCAGGCTTTAACGTGGACCCAGTGCCCTTTAACATATGCCAGTAAAACAAGGCCTGCCTCCCACCGTTAAAAGGTATCATACTAAGTTCCTAGGGCTCCCTTTGTTGTGAGGGTGGCCCTGGCTATGCTTGGGACAGGTTCTTGTCTCAAGGAGAGACACAGGTAAAAATGAGCAGGAAAGCAAGATTAATTCAAAGTGAAAGCCACACTCAAGGAGTAAGTGTAGGCAACCTCAAGAGACAGACTTGGAATTAGTTGGGTTTGGGGCTGTCCTTTTAATTTATCTGGAGGTACAGGGAGAGGGCAGTATCTGGGGCAGGGACAGACAGCAATGAGGGCAGCCCATTTCTGTGCCCTTTCTTTTGTCCTGGGCGTTAGGTGCATGACGAGAAGCCCTATTAGATATTTAGATATTTCTAGCAGGTGCTGGTTCTTAGGCACCAAAACTCCAGCAGCTGTGGTTTGCCCACAGAGGTGGGGTTTTGGTGGTACACAGGAGGGCTGTGGTGCGTGTGTTGGAGATCCAGAGTTCTCCTTTGCTAGCCACCTCCCTGCCCACCTTACCTAGACAGAACACCATAGCCTGGGTCATTTACATAGCAGAAATGAATGTTCTCACAGTTCTGAAGGCCAGAAGTCCACGTTCAAGGTGCCAGCAGGGTTGGTTTCTGGTGAGGGCTCTCTTCCTGACTTAGAGTAGCTGCCTTCTCCCTGTCCATGCTTTCCTGCTGTCGATTTCTCTCCTTGGAAGGCCACTATTCCAATAGAGCTACGCACTGCACCCTTATGACTTCATTTAACTTTAATCACCTCCCTAAAGTCTCTGTCTTCAAATACAGACACACCTGTGCTAAGGTATTAGTATATGCATGTAAGGGGACAGAATTCAGTCCATAATAGACAAGGAATTGACAGATACTCCAGGGCGGGCACTTGGCCTAGTAGCTAAGATACCCACATCCCATATCAGAGGGCCTGGGTTCAAGTCCAGGCTCTATTTCTGATTCCAGCCTCCTGCTAATGAAGACTAGGGGAGGCAGTGGTGATGGTTCAAGTGGTTGGGTCCCTGCCATCCATGTGGGAGACCCAGATTGAGTTCCTGGCTCCTGACTCAGCCTGGCCCAGCCCCAGCTGTTGCAGATACTTGGAGAGTAAACCAGTAGAGGGCACATCTCAGTCTCTCTGCCTTTCAAATAAGTTAAAAATAAAATAAATTATAAATAAAGTTTGTATACTTTTTCTCCTGCAAGGAAGAATCTTTTAATTCCATCAGTTCAACAGTGGCCACTGCAGCAAAAATTTTCCATTCTGATCCTGCCCAGATAAACTACTCTCCCTCCTAAAATGCCAAATGGCTCTGCTGTGAAGGAATGAAGTGGGTTTTGTGCAAAAACATTTAAAATGCTCCTGCTGCCTCCATCCTGCTCAAGAGCATTCTGAAGAAGCGGAAAGATCTGTCCCTTCTTCCCCTCTTGCCAGGCATTCCTATTTATAATTTCTGGCTCTAGCAGGCCCCAAAGACTTGAGAGTTTAAAAATCACTTGCGTGGCTTTGCAGCTTGTCCCCCAACCGCCACCTCCTCTGCTTCTCCTAGGTCACTGGAAACTCTTATTCCTGGTTCCCATGGCACAGGGAGACATAGAGAAAGATTTGCAGCGAGCAGAAGTGCAGGTCCTTTTAAAAAAGCCTCAGAGGAAAATACCTTGCAGTTTTACCCTTGTAGTGTTTCTATTTAGGTCTGCGCATAACCTAGCCCTCCCTGTCCCTGAAAACTAGAGAAAAAAGTTTCATGTTGACTTCATCCTCGAATCCTACTTCACAGGGTTGCTGAAGGGTCTGAGGGCAAAGAGGAAAAGGCCAGAGGGGTTTGTTGCCTGGGTGCCAGAAGCCATTACCGGGTTTTGCAATTCATGTCTCTGCTCCTGGCGGCATATGATAAATTACCAGCATCAATCTATCTAACAGTATCAGACTTCAAAACTTGTGAGCCATATGTTCACGAAATTGCTTTGTGCAAATAGATACTCTAAATATGCACTGATCTGGTACATTCCATGAGTATTTATCAAAATGTTCTCTTGTCTCCCAACACGTATATTAATGCTAATAATACTGAATAATACCAAGTTGCAGTCAGGCATAAGCTCCCAAACTGGAGCGAGTTTGAAAATTTATGGAAGCTATTTGTAATTATAAAGAAGAAAAGAAATAGTCCCAAAACCAGAAGGGTTTTTTGAAGATAGACAGGTTTGTATGTTGGAGTTTTTATAACTGGATGATAGAAAAGAGTTAGTAGTTGAGCTTGATTTATTTCCAGTAAAAATTCTGGTTTGGATTCAACCATCTGGAACAAGAATAAACATTCTTTACATTGGGACTCTTGTCTGTGGCTCCACCAACTAAGTCATACCTCACATTTATTCTTATACCGCTAATTTCACATTTTCTGGAAAATAAATTTTTTTAATTTATTTGACAGATAGAGTTAGTGAGAGAGAGAGGGAGAGAGAGACAGAGAGAAAGGTCTTCCTTCCACTGGTTCACTCCCCAAATGGCTGTAACATCCGGAGCTGCGCTTCTCTGAAGCCAGGAGCCAGGTGCTTCCTCCTGTTCTCCCATGCAGGTGCAGGCCCCAAGCACTTGGGCCATCCTCCACAGCCCTCCCGGGCCACAGCAGAGAGCTGGACTGGAAGAAGAGCAGCCGGGACTAGAACCCGGCACCCATATGGGATGCTGGCCCGCAGGCGGAGGATTAACCTAGTGAGCCACGGCCCCAATAAATATGTTTTGAAAATACCTTTATTACAAAGACTTCCTCCCTGGTTATCATAGTCAACAACAGGAGTTCCAAGCTTCTGAAGACAAAGCAAGACTAATAATTGAGTTTTAAGCCAACATATAAGGACTTAGAAAGAAGAAATCTGGAGGAGACCGATGACATCAACAACACTAGTTGCTTAGACATTGTCAAGCTTATAGGTCATCATGGTTTTTTTCAGAGCTTTGGATTTGCTGGCTTTTATTCTAAAATATTTAAAACAACTTTAACTTATTTAATTTTGAAAAAAATTTAAATAGAGAAAAATACAATAAATATGTACACACCTTCCAACTACAATCAGCCAATGTTAACACTGTTGAACTGTTCTTCAAATCTTTTCTTTAAAATATATTACAGAGGCCGGCGCTGCAGTTCACTAGGCTAATCCTCCGCCTGCGGTGCTGGCACCCTGGGTTCTAGTCCCGGTTGGGGCGCAGGATTCTGTCCTGGTTGCTCCTCGTCTAGTCCAGCTCTCTGCTGTGGCCCGGGAAAGCAGTGGAAGATGGCCCAAGTGCTTGGGCCCTGCACCCGCATGGGAGACCAGGAGGAAGCACCTGGCTCCTGGCTTTGGATTGGCGCAGCGCTGGCCGTGGTGGCCATTTGGGGGGTGAACCAACGGAAGGAAGACCTTTCTCTGTCTCTCTCTCATTGTCTAACTCTGCGTGTCAAAAAAAATATATATGACAGAAATGGTAAAGGCAAAATCCACTCTCCATCCCTTGACAACCCCATTTTCCTGTGTACCTTTCCTAATTTGGAACATATTTTTTGGCCACAAATATATGAGGATCCTTCAAAGAGTTTGTGGAAAAAATCAACTGAAAGATAATCTTATTTTGGTGTAAAAATCTGAAATCCATGAATAATATGCATTTTCCATGAACATTTTTGAATACCTCCCACTTGTAGCAATCAAGAACATAGATGTAGCCGGCGCCGTGGCTCAATAGGCTAATCCTCCACCTTGCGGCGCCGGCACACCGGGTTCTAGTCCCGGTTGGGGCGCCGGATTCTGTCCCGGTTGCCCCTCTTCCAGGCCAGCTCTCTGCTATGGCCAGGGAGTGCAGTGGAGGATGGCCCAGGTGCTTGGGCCCTGCACCCCATGGGAGACCAGGAAAAGCACCTGGCTCCTGGCTCCTGCCAGGATCAGCGCGGTGCGCCGGCTGCAGCGGCGGCCATTGGAGGGTGAACCAACGGCAAAAGGAAGACCTTTCTCTCTCTGTCTCTCTCTCTCTCACTGTCCACTCTGCCTGTCAAAAAAAAAAAAAAAAAAAAAAAAAAAAAAAAAAAAAGAACATAGATGTTTCTTATGTATTTTTTAAAAGCATATTTAACTGCATCTTTTTTCAACTTAATGTTTTATTTTAGTGGATTGATTGAGGAGAGAGAGAGAGACAATGAAAAAGAGAGAGAGAGAGAGACTCCTATCTGCACTGTCTGCAATACACGAGGGGCTGAAGCCAGAAAGGTCTCCCACACGAGTGGCAGGTATCCAACTACCTGAGCTATCACCTGCTGCCTCTCAGGGTCTGCATTAGAAGGAAGCTGGAGTTTCAAGTTGGAGCTGGGAATTAACTCCAGGCATCCAAAGTGGTCTATCAGCGTCCTAAATTGTGTCTTAATTGCTAGACCAAAGCCCTGCCGCTTCTACTTAATGTTTATTCTGCATTATACTTTCTTGATTTCTTTCTTTATGAGTTACTTGATAATATTTTGAAAATACTTACTTTTTAAAAAAAAAAATTATATCTGGGGCCAGCATTGTGCTGTAACAAGTAAAGCAGCCATCTGCAACACTAGCATCCCATATTGGCACTGCTTCCTGTCCTGTCTTCTCCACTTCTCATCCAGCTCCCTGCTAATGGCCTGGGAAAAGAAGCAGAAGATGGCCCAAGTGTTTGGGCCCCTGTCATCCATGTGGGAAACTTAGATGAAGCTCCTGGTTCTTGGATTTGGCATGGCCCAGTCCTGGCCATTGGAGCCATCTGGGGAGTGAACCAGCAGGTGGAAGATATCTTCCTCTGTGTGTCTCCCTATCCGTAACTCTGAATTTCCAACAAATAAATGCATCTTTAAAAATACTAAAGCTAAAACAACTTATATCTCTTACTTTTCTTCCTTTAATTAGCAAAATAGGACATTTATAACGTTAACAAATCGAAGTAACCGAGAGACACCTGTTATCTCAAATCCACAGAATATTATCATAGAATACAGTCTCTTTGTGTCTCAGTCTAAGAACCCTGAAGACTAGAACTTGAGTTCACTATATCTGTTAGGAGAACCCCAGGAGGTTAGAGGTAGAGATGGGGTACAGGGAGGAAGCCAATACAAACGTATGATACTGAAAATGCCACTGGATAGGGACCACAGAGGTTTAACTCTATCAGGACATCGTGACAAGTACACACGATGCTGCCCAGAACTGTCTGTTTAAAAGAAGGAAGGGTTTGGGGCTGTGCTGTGGCATAGTGGGTAAAGCCTCCAGCTGCAATGCAGCATCCCTTATGGGTGCTGGTTCGAGTCCCAGCTGTTCTAACTTCACTTCAGCTCCCTGATTATGAGTCTAGGAAAGCAAAGCGATGAGGATGGCCCAAGTATGCACATGAGACACCTGGATAAAGCTGGCTTCAGTCTGTCCCAGTCCTGGCCTTTGTGGCCATTTGGGGAGTGAATCAGCAAACGGAAAATTTCTCTCTTTCTCTGTAACTCTGCCTTTCAAATTAAAAAAAATCTTTTAAAAAGAAGGAGGGGCTGGCATTCTGGCACAGCAGGTGAAGCCTCTGCCTGCAACAGCAGCGTCCCATATGGGTACTTTGCTCACATCCTGGCTGCTTCATTTCCATGCTGGTTCATGTCCTGGCTGCTCCACTTCCAATCCAGCTCCCTGATAACGCACCTGGGAAAGCAACGGAAGATGGCCCAAGTGCTTGGGCCGCTGCCAGCCACATGGGAAACCCAGATGAAGCTCCAGGTCCCTAGATTCAGCCCAGTCCAGCCCCACCCATTGCAGCCGTTTGGGGAGTGAACCAGTAGATGGAAGATTTCTCTCTGTGTCTCTCCCTCTCTCTCTGTGTAACTTTGCCTTTCAAATTAAAAAAAAAAAAAAAAACCTTAAAAAAAAAGTAGGAAGGGTGAACAACCATCTGCAAGCTCTTCTGTATGGACTGAAGAAGGCCCCTGACTATTAGCTTCCCCTTGCTTTGGCTTTACCATCCAGGGGCCTTGTGGGTATCAAGAAACGCTCAGAAGGAGAACAAGAAAGACAGCATACAATTCACTGGGCCTTGGTCACCTAGGGGAAGTCTGAGCCCAGAACCCTTAGGCCATCTGAACCCTAGCTTCCAGCTGGGGCCACAAAAAATGGACAATAGCTGGTGGCAGGATTCTGTCTTCCTTAGGAGTGCATCAAATTTGGCCATACCGAGTAAGCCTGCCCTGCCTGCTCCAATTCAACTAATAGTGGAGAAGGCGAGGTTTCCAATTCTTATGAGCTGTCTCAGAAAATTCCAGATAGCAGCTAATGAAGTCACTCATCTCTTACAGCACAAAACCCAACAAAATCAATTCTGTTTAGCCCACTTATTTTACTCCTTTCTTTCCCTTAAGTAAAATGAAAAAGTAACTGCCCAGCAATGTGAAGAACTCAACAACATCTTCATCGTTGGCCTGTGCTAGACTATGGTTAAAGGAACTCAACCGCATGCATTTCTAAAGTCCATCAATGTGCTGTAAGCTGCTGATCCCCTCCTTGTACCTAAAATGCCAGTTTATTGAGCACTGCTCTTCAAGGGGTGAGTCCCTACCCCGAGGAGCTGTCATATACCATACATGGTATCTCATTGTCACCCCTGGGCCATCATGGGACCAAAGGTGCAAGAAATGACAGTGTCCATAGCATAGACAAAGGGCAGCAGTGGGTACCATTGTGAGCTGGAGGGGAGACGAAGCTGGCAGGGAAGAGCGCAATAGCTCAAAGGGTGAGAGTGTGAAACCATGAAGTATCATGCACGAGCTGTTGATGATGAAAACTTCCAGAATCTTCACACTTTTTCTGGGAGTCTGTTGCAATTCTCCTTATGTGCAAAAGCCATTGATCCCAGTGGTCTTTGGAGTAGCTTCGTTGTTCCCAGCCTTCTTGCTACTTGTCATTATTGCTCAGATATCCCAAACCTATATGACAATCTGCTTGCACCTATCTCAGCCCTTCCAAAATTCTTCTGGGAGATATCACATCTACCAACTTCACCGTGGAAGCCCGTGCATTTGCCCTTCGCAGTGACCCCAGTTAACCACTCCCCTCAATCCAGAGGGCCATTCTCTGGATGAGACAGGCCAGGTTTGGGGTACCAAAGGGAAGTAGAGGATGCCGGATTACCAGAATGACTTCAGCTACAGTCTCACTTTTGCTTTGGCTATAAGAGGGAGACCTCATTCTTGGAATTACAAATTATGGTTAGAAAGAGACCCAAGAAAGCCATTCATCACTGGCAGGATAGGCTCACTTATCCAATAAAAGCAGAAACCCTTTCACACTTTGCTAGAGGGCAGGAGAGTTTTCGGCATCATCCCCCTCATCTTCCTCTTTCACAACTAAGGCACCCAAAAATGAAATCTCCATCAGATCCTACAAAATCCTGAGGAGTCCCTTGGGAGAAAGGAAACTCTTTGTACAGTGCCCGTTGATTCCCGCCCAGCACAAATTATATCGTTTATTTATTGGTTGAGTATAAGCTGGTGTTATACTTGGAAATCACGAGTCAAGTAAATACAAAATCCTGAAACCTTCTAAACTCTAACATCCTGTTGTGGGCTGGCCTTTTTTTCCTCAGTGATCTCAAACTTCAGGTAAGATCCTGTAACTGCTGAGGCTGGCTTGATTTTTGTTAATAAAGTTCAAATTCGTCTTTTATTAACTAGGTTCTACAGCTTCCCCTGAGCAGATGTCATAGCAGCATATTCTAGGAAACAAAGACTGTCACTTGTAATGGGTACCGCCAGTCTCTCACTTCCTCCATGCTCTTCCCCTCTGGCTGTCAAAGCATGCTTCCTTCCTAATTCCTCGTGCTTATGTAACACCCCAACATTCTTCTCAGGTTCTATGGAAGACACCAGAATATTTGCTCCAGTTTTTTTTTTTTTTTTTTTTTTTTTTTTTTTTTTTTTTGACAGGCAGAGTGGACAGTGAGAGAGAGAGACAGAGAGAAAGGTCTTCCTTTTGCCAGTGGTTCACCCTCCAATGGCCGCCACGGCTGGTGCACTGCAGCCGGCGCACCGCGCTGATCCGAAAGCAGGAGCCAGGTGCTTCTCCTGGTCTCCCATGCGGGTGCAGGGCCCAAGCACTTGGGCCATCCTCCACTGCCCTCCCGGGCCACAGCAGAGAGCTGGACTGGAAGAGGAACAACCAGGACTAGTACCCAGTGCCCCGACCAGGACTAGAACCCGGTGTGCTGGCGCCGCAGGTGGAGGATTAGCCTAGTAAGCCATGGCGCCGGCCTCCAGTTGTTTTCTTAAAGAACTCTGTACTGTATCTATGCATGGAAAGTTTTTTATAAAAATTACTTCAAGATATAACTTATTCTTGAATTACAAACTAAATACAACAAAAAATTCCTTTATAACTTTGGTACAGTAACTTTTTCTAGATTAAAAATATTATCCAGGGATGGGCATTTGGCCTAAGGGGTTAAGACAGCAATTAAGAAACCTACATCCCTAATCAGAGTGCCTGGCTTGATGGTTAGCTCTGGTTCCTAACTCCATGCCCTGTTAATTCAGATCCTGGCTGGCACCGCGGCTCAATAGGCTAATCCTCCACCTAGCGGCGCCGGCACACCGGGTTCTAGTCCCGGTCGGGGCGCCGGATTCTGTCCCGGTTGCCCCTCTTCCAGGCCAGCTCTCTGCTGTGGCCCAGGAAGGCAGTGGAGGACGGCCCAAGTGCTTGGGCCCTGCACCCCATGGGAGACCAGGAGAAGCATCTGGCTCCTGCCTTCGGATCAGCGTGGTGCACCGGCCGCAGCGCACCAGCCGTGGCGGCCATTGGAGGGTGAACCAACGGCAAAGGAAGACCTTTCTCTCTGTCTCTCTCTCTCTCACTATCCACTCTGCCTGTCCAAAAAAAAAAAAAAAAAAAAAATTCAGATCCTGAGTTGCAGCAGTAAAAGCCCAAGTAGTTGGATCTAAGTCACCTATGTGGAAGATCTAGATTGAGTTCCTGGCCCCTGACTGTGGACCAGCCCAACTCTGGCTGTTGGAGGCATCTGGGGAGTGAACCAGTGGATGAGAGTTTGCTCTCTCTCTCTCTCTCATATAATTTTTCACAAAATGAAATATAAATATTAGCTAGGTGTGTTTTTTCAAAGATTATACTTTGTAAAAAAAAAAAAGATTTATTTATTTGAAATGCAGAGTTACAGAGAGAGGTAGACTGAGGTCTTTCATCCACTGGTTAAATGTCTGCAAGCACTGGGACTGCGCCAAGCTGAAGCCAGGAGCCAGGAGCTTCTTCTGGGTCTCCCACATGGGTGCAGGGGCACAAGGACTTGTCCTGTCCTCTGCTGCTTCCCAGGTGCAAGAGCAGAGAGCTGGATCAGAAGTAGAGCCACAGGGACTCAAACTGTGCCCATATGGGGTGCCAGTGCTGCAGGCCAGGGCTTTAACTGGCTGTACCACAGCGCCAGCCCCACGATTCTACTTATTTAAACATTATGTTCAAGCAAAAGCATCCAGGACACTTATGTTTTTATAATTCTTAAAGGAAAAAAAATTTTTAATTTAACAATAGTTGTTGTTGTGCTGTGTGCTTTCTACAGGTTCTCTAACAAATCATTTTGTAGGTTAACCTACTTGGTCCTCAAAACACCTTTATTAGCCAGGTATTTTGTCTTCTGTTTCATAGACAAGGAAACTGATTATTGAAGTACTTCACTTACTTGCCCAGAGACTAAAGCATTGGAAGTGGGATTAGAATGGGTCTGTGTATATGATGGTCAACTTTATATGTCAATTTTGGGGTGATACATATATATGCTCAAGTTTTTTCTGAGTGTTTCTTTTTTATTTTTATTTATTTTTTTATGTGATAGATAGAGTTAGACAGTGAGAGAGAGAGGCAGAGAGAAAGGTCTTCCTTCCGTTGGTTCACCCCCTAAATGGCTGCTATGGCCGGTGTGCTGCGCTGATCCGAAGCCAGGACTTATCCTGGTCTCCCATGCGGGTGCAGGGCCCAAGGACTTGGGCCATCCTCCACTGCCCTCCCGGGCCACAACAGAGAGCTGGACTGGAAGAGGAGCAACCAGGACAGAATTCGGGGCCCGTATGGGATGCTGGCGCCACAGGAGGAGGATTAACCAAGTGAGCCATGGCACCGGCCATGAGTGTTTCGTTTTTTCAAAAGAGTTTGTTTCTCTTTATTTATTTGAAAGGCAAAGTGACAGGAAGAAGCACATACACAGATAGCTGGGGCTGGGTCAGGCCGAAGCCAGGAGCCAGGAACTCTATTCAAGTCTCCCACATAGGTGGCAGGAACTCAAGTACTTCAGATTGCCAACGTTTGGCCTTCCCATCTCCGTAAGCAGGTGAGCTAAGTCCTTATTGTCTTTATCTATGTGTCTGTACCTACATCCTGTCAGTTCTGTTCCTCTGGAGAATCCTGCCTGATCTCTGATGAATACAGCATGATTCTAGAAGTCAGAGGTAGAGCACCTGTACCTTCCATGTACCATCTCAGTATGAGAGATCTTGTAAAAGTACACAAGAAATGCATATTGTGAAAAAGCTATGCATGGACTTCAGTTTATCTTCTTGTACCAAAGTGAATTTATCTTTTAATTCTGTTGATGCATGAACTTTCTAAAGTTCCATTCTATATACATCCATATGTAATTCTACCCATTGTCTGGGTTAGCTGAAGTGTGGTGCTGGGTAGACCAAGCTGTACAAACTACACTGTTAAAGCCTGAAGTGGCACCCTGTGCATAGCAGTATTTTGTGACTTTTCACGAGACATTTTCATAAGTCTGACAATATCATCTCACTTTGGTCCTCGTTTGGAAATAATAATGAATATTAATAAGTGCTCAAGGCACGGTGTCTCCTTTCTTATGAGTCTTGTCTCATGAGTAAGTGAGCTTCTAGAAAGTTTGAATCCTAAAGGAAAGATTAGAAGGTGTGGGTTTTCTGTAAGCTTGGGTACAAATTTCCGAGCTACTGCTTTTCTCTGTAGAGAGATGGGGAAGACCTTGAATTTTCTAGAGAGAGTCCATTGTCAGCCAAGAACAATGTGTCACAGCAGAATTAAGTAAGTCCCGTTTTGTAGACTATTGAACAGAGGCATCCTATCTGCTGTCTGTGGTTATTAGTCCCAGCCAGCCCATCTGCTAACGGCTTCGTTAAGCTTTTGCGTTACTCTTATCAGGACCCCAAAGCACCAGGTATCCAAAACTGTCAGTATAGGGGCTGCAAATCAAAACAAAGTGAAACTCACTCCTCCACTTGAAAAAAAGATAAGTCTAGACTTTTAGAGAATTGGTCCTTATATAGATCAAATACTATCCTAAGGAGAAAAGGACTTTAAGTATGTTGTTGAAGAATCATAAAATTTCATATCAGCAAGGTAAGTAATTTAGAAGTAAGCAAGTAAAAGGACAGTCTAAGAAGCTTAAACATCTACCCCGAGACTTAGATAGAATTCCTGGCTAGCTATTGGCTTTGGCCCTGGCCAAACTCCAGCCTTTGCAGGCATTTGAGGAGTGAACCAGCAGATGGGAGCTCTGTCCGTCTGTCTGTCTGTCTCGCTTTCTGACTCTTAAATAAATAAATAATACTAGGCTCATGAGCCGAGATGGTGCGAACAGGGCAGAAGAGTGTCACCGATTGCAGTGGTCAGCTCTTGTCCATGTAGGTGAGACCTGTACCTCTTCTGCTAGGAATATATCATATTTTTTCTCTAGGGAAGCCCCCTTCTCCACATGGAAGCCCTGTTTTTCAGGCGGGGGCTGATCTACATCCCAGATGCAGGGCAAAGCATACAGGCCAGGGCTGGCAAGCCTGAATATTCCTCTGTTTCCCCTGACACTGGGCAGGTCATGAGTACATGATCCAAGCTGGGCCAATCACAGACAGGGCTGGGGCTTTTGTTTTTTTTTTGTTTTTTTTTTTTTTTGTTTTTGTTTTTTTTTTTTTTTTTGACAGGCAGAGTTAGACGGTGAGAGAGACAGAGAGAAAGGTCTTCCTTCCATTGGTTCACCCCCCAAATGGCTGCTGCGGCCAGTGTGCTGCGGCTGGCGCACCGCGCTGATCCGAAGGCAGGAGCCAGGTGCCTCTCCTGGTCTCCCATGTGGGTGCAGGGCCCAAGCACTTGGGCCATCCTCCACTGCACTCCCTGGCCACAGCAGAGAGCTGGCCTGGAAGAGGAGCAACCGGGACAGAATCCGGCGCCCCGACCAGGACTAGAACCCGGGGTGCTGGGGCCGCAGGCAGAGGATTAGCCTACTGAGCTGCGGCGCCGGCTGCTTGTTTTGTTTTTAAAAACTTAACAAAAGGCACTTCTTTCCAACTGCGGTGGTGCCGATATCCACTTCCATCACAATTTGGAGATAGCCTGGATAAGGCGGAAGTAGACAGAGGGAGTAGAACCAAAAGATGAAGAATTGTTGAAGACACTGTGATGATGAAGTCTTAACTTCCAGTCCCTGAGAATGTGGACTTATTCAGAGATAGGATTAATGTGGGTACAATTAGTTAACATGAGCTCATTAGGGGGGGTCCCTAGTTCATCCTGACTGGTGTCCTTATAAACGGGGGAAGTTTGCATACGAGACTTCCTTGCAGGAAGACCACCACAGAAACCTAAGGGGAGGGCAGGGGGTGCCGCCACATGATGCCCGAAGCTGGGAAATCAGGCAACACAGATCGCCCCTCACAGCTTCAAAAGGAACCAATCTTCCCAGTAGCTCTTTAGAAGAATTTTTTAAATGTATTTATTTGAGAGAGAGAATCCATTCACTTGCTCACTTCCCATATGCTTACAGCGGCAGGGGCTGGAACAGGTCCAGACTGGGAACTGAGAACTTAGTCTGGTTAGTAACAGGAACCATACTCCTGGAGCCATCACCACTGCCTCCCAGGGTCTGTCTTAGCAGGCAGCTGGAATCAGGAGCCAGGGCTGAGACTTGAACCCTAGTACTCCAATGTGGGACAGAGGCACCGTAGCTGCTAAGCTACAAATCCTCTCCCCTTGCCAATATCTTATCTTTGGACTTCTCAACTCTGGAACTGCGTGGGAGTTGCTTTGTGTTGCTGAGGCCCCAGCCTGTGGCACTCTGCCCTGCATCCCCAGAGCATCATTACAGAGCCCTGAGCTGCCTTGCCACCAAGGACTCCTCCTAGGATTTCCAGTTTCCTGAACCAATAGTCTCACATTTCACTTAATTTAACTGATTGATTTTCCAGCACTTGCTATCTAAGATTTCTTACCAATACTCTATCAACCTACAGACCTTCAGGGGTGCCAGGGTGTGGTGCTAAAGGAATGTCACCGAAGAAAGGCTGCAGCAGCTAGGGATTTTTAAAAAGATTTATTTATTTATTTTCTTGAGAGAGAGCGTTACAGACAGAGAGAGGTCTTCCCTCTGCCAGTTCACTCCCCAAATGGCCCCAATGTCTGGAGCTCGGCTGATCTGAACCCAGGAGCCAGGGGCTTCTTTCAGGTCTCCTGCATGAGTGCAGGGGCCAAAGCGCTTGGGCCATCTCCCAAGGCTTTCCCAGGCCATAAACATAGAGCTGGAATGGAAGAGGAGCAGCCAGAACACCAACTGGAGCCACAGGCAGATGTTTAACCTGCTATGCCACAGCACCGGCCAGGAGCTGGGGATCTTAACCAGAGGAAATGGCCACTTACAGAAAGAAGCAGAAGGAAGAATAATGCTGTCTTCACTTAAGCTGCATGAGGGCACGGACGCTTTCTGTGTGGCTCCCTTGCCTGGCACATATTTGCCACTGTATAAACATTTGATGAAAAATTAAAATCTCACAGTCTTTTGTTGCAAGCAATAGGATTAGACCTAGCCAAAGCCAGGAGCCAGGAACTCAGACCAGGCCTCCCACATGGGTGGTAGAATCCCAGCTACTTGAGGTTGTCTCCTAGGATCTGCATTAGCAGGAAGCTGGATTCAGGAGTCAGAGTTGGGTGTTTAACTCAGTTTCTCTGCTGTGGGGCGAGGTTTCTTAACTGGCATCCTAACTGCTAGGCCAAATATCCACTCCTGCGGTTATTTTTAGTGATGCAGAAAATACCACAGTTCACCTATGCCCCCTGCTGCAGTGTCCAGTAGGAATCTAATATCTGCATGCCAATAGGCGAAATCACAAGCGGAAGCATTTTTTCATCCAGCAAATATTTGAGTGCCTACCATGGATTAACATTGTTTCTAGAAGCTAGAAATATAGAAAAGGACAAGATAAACAAGTTCTTGTGGAGCTGAAGTTTTAGGGGCAAGACTGCCAATAAACGCAAAACAGCAACATATGAAACAAAACAGGATTAGGTGACCAAGAATGACTGGGGGCTGTCATAGGTGGAGTGAGACACGGGAGGCATCTCTGAGCAATCGTTTGAACTGATATTTAAGCAGCAGGATGGCGCCAACCTACAAAGAATCAAGAAACTGCATCCAGGAGCAGGCGTTTGGTGTAGTGGTTAAGGCACCATTTGGGACGCCCACACCCCGTATCAGAGGGCCTGGGTTTGCGTCCCAGCTCTGCTCGAGAGTCCAGATTTCTGCTAGTGCACAACCTTCTACCCGTGCAGGAGATCCATATCAAGTTCCTCCTCCCAGCTTCAGCCTGGCTTATTCCCAGTAGCCACAAGCATTTGGGGCATGAACTGGTAGATGGGAGAGCTCACTCGCTCGCTCTCTCTCTCTTTCAAATAAACAACATAATTTTTTTAAAAAATTGCATCCAAAGCAGAGGAAATAGGAAATGTGAAGGCCCTGCTAGGCAGTGAGTTTGGTCTTACTGCCGAGAAAGGACAGGACCAGGCTAGCTGACTGTGAGGCCTCAGTAAATTATTAGCGCCCTTCGTTCCTGCGTGTCAAATCTAAGTAAGCACAGATGACTCCCTAGTAACCACAAGATAGATTTTTAAGAGCAGACTCTGGCTGTATGCAGTTATGAAAATCTATGAAACCAAAAGAAAAACTCAAGAAAGGATCACTGTTTTTTTCAATTATTAATCACCTTATCAGAAAGAACTATGTGGCTACAGGTCAGCTTTTAGGAATTGCTATGCTAAATGGCTCTTTGAGGGCCCCAAATGACTTAATCAGCAGGAAGCTTACATGCACCAAACTCTGAGACCCCTGCCTCAGCCTCTGTTTTCACTTAAAGCATTAAATCATCAGCATCTCTAAATTAGATTCCAAACACATGCCTACTTTTGGATAAAAGGCAAAGTCCCATGCTTCCAGCAGACGTATTTTATGTTTGGCAGAAAGAAGAAAAAAGGGGGGTAATTGTAGGACCGACTGTAAGTGAAGGCTCTCAAAGGGTTTCCTAAAAATGTTTTAGAGAGGTGAGGCTGTCTTAAGCACCAAAAAAGAAGAGAGAAATTAATTTCAGAAAACATCTGCAAAAGTTTTTGTCTGGCCCAGAATCTCAGGAATGTCGCTGTCATGGATTCTTCTTAGTGTGGATGAAATCAAGGGAAGTGGGTAGGAGAGCTTTCTATCACCCTAAACAGCAGTCACTGCCTTGCCATTTAGGCGAAATATCACCAAACCAGTGGTTCCCTTAAGGTTCTTGTTATAGGCACAGCAAAATGCTGGCTGCACTTACGCTGGAGGAGCTACACATTTTTAACCCACGTTGAAAGAAAACAGAGATCATTCCGTTTATTACTCACTTTATGGAGAAGTTTAATAGATGAAATGCATTAGCTTAAAATCAAAGGAAGGAAAATTGAAGGTTTTCACCATCATCAGGGCAGCCGGCTGCAGGACAGATTGAATGGAATAATATTTGTTAAGCACTTAGAGGCATGTGGAGAGATTAAAGGGATAGGTCCCTAGAACTTTATTGCAGCTTTTGTATAGTATTTGATAAAGGGCCTTCACAACTCTTATTTCACGTGATCCTCCTCATAACCCTTATAGTTAGCATATGAGTGAGGATTCCTCCAAAATGTAAATGTAAATGAAAAAAGCATGTCTTAAACATGTGTAAGCATAAAAAGGAATTTATTGACTAATATAAAGTAAGTTGCATTCAGGACTGGCTATTTCCAGAGGTCAAACAACCTCTCTCTGCTTCTCTTCCATTCTCATTCTTCTCACTTCATTGTGTCTGGATTCCTGTTTTTTTTTTTTTAACATGTTAAAATCATGGGGCTAGTGTTGTGCATGTAATGGGTGAAGCAATCGCCTGCAATGCTGGGATTCCAAATGAATACCAGTTCAAGTCCCGGCTGCTCCACTTCCAGTCTAACTCCCTGCTAATGTGCTTGGGAAAGCAGCAGAAGATGGCCCAAGTGCTTGGGCCCCTGCCACCCAAATGGGAGACCTGGAGGAAATTCCTGGCTCCTGGCTTCAGATCAGCCCATCTCTGGCTGTTGTGGCCATCTGGGGAGTTAACCAGTGGGTAGAAGATCTCTCTTTCTCTCTGTGTCTGTCTGCCTTTCAAATAAATAAGTAAATCTTTCTAAAAATCCATGTTAGAATCATTTTCTGGTGTTGCTCATGACTTCCTAAAGCAATTCCAGATGGAGCAGATATCAGATGTAGAGGAGTCTAACTATCTCTACTTTGGCCATGGACTCTTCCTTTGAGTTGGTCTCCATGAGCAATGGAACAGTTTCTCATCATTGCCAGGTTTGAATCTGTGGCCACACCAGTAGCCAGGCAGTGGAAGTGATTGACAGTTCAGCCAAAAGTGCTTGGAATTAGGGTTGGAGGTACTAATACAGCAAAAGGAAGAGGAGTGTTAAGCCAACAAAAGCTACAAGTAGGCAGTTACCAAAACAAGGGGGCTTCAAAAAGTTCATGGAAATGTGTATTATGGAAAATTATGCATGGATTTCAAATTTTTAAATTTTGACTTTTCTATTATCAGGCCCATTTTGCAGTTGAAGAAACTCTAATGATGAATTTGATCAAGTTAAAAAATGTGTTAGGGGCACTTCGGCACAGCAGTTTAAGCCACTGCCTGCAACACCAGCATTGCACATGGGTGCCAGTTCAACTTTCGGCTGTTCCACTTCCCATCCAGCTCCCTGCTAATGCACCTAGAAAAGCAGTGGAAGATAGCTCTCTTGTGCCACCCACATGGGACACCTGGTTGGAGTTCCTGGCTTCCAGCTTTGGTCTGGCTCAGCCCTGGCCATTATGACCCCATAGAGAGGGAACTAGCAGATGGGAGATCTCTCTCTCTCTGTATCTCTCCCTCTCTTGCTTTCAAATAAATAAATCTTTTCTTAAAATACGTGCTAATGATTGCTTCAGATTTTTTTTAACAAAAGCCTTCTTTTTCATAAGGTAGATGAAGTTTCAAATGCACAGTAACACACTGAATTAAACTCATATCAAAGTAAAAATGTCTATTACAAGATCCTTCTCTGAGAGTCAGTCTTTTTAGGGGACAAGTAGAGTATACACCTATCTAAAGAAGGAAACAGACATTGCAGTTGGGAGAGTTATAAGTCCTTGTCATTCTCCTTCCAGATTGAAAACTTTTTGAAGGAAAAATCCGCAACTTCCCCTCTTTTATTCCCTGCAGGGCTTGGCAGATGACAGCACGCAGCAGAAAATGAGAGCCAAAGAAAGAGAAATAAATTAGCACCCTTGGCTTGTCCTCTTTCTCTGGTACATTGATGTGAGCTCAGCATATCACCTTCAATGCTACGTCTGTCTAATAGACAGGACTGACCTTCTCTATTGGCAGAAACCGAAGGTGTTTGACAAGGATTTGAGAGCAGAGCAAATAACCTGGAATCATGAATTCACAGACTATTTGAGCAGAGTTTTAAATATAGTATGTTTCAACTCCTCAAATTTTATATATCAGAGAATGGATACCAGAAAATGCATGCCACACCCCTAATTTTCTAGGGGGTATGGGCAGTGGGAGGGGTATGTAGGCATCTGTCCTTGGTCCTGAACCACCCTCCATACATGGTCACTTTTCCTAATGCTGAACACTTAGATTCCTGTCCAACCTCTCTGGGTGCTATGGATCTTGCTTTTCAAGAATGACTGGGGAGGGGTGGGTGCTGTGGAATAGCAGGTAAGGCTGCCAATGGCACTGGCATCCCATATGGGAGCTGGTTCAAGTCCCAGCTGCTCCACTTCCAATTCAATCCCCTGCTGGTGTGCCTGGGAAAGCAGCAGAGGATGTCCCAAGTCCTTGGGCTCATGTATGCATGTGGAAGACCCAGAAGAAGCTCCTGGCTCTTGGCCCAGCTCTGACTGTTACAGTCATTTGGGGAGTGAACCAACAAGTAGATCTCTCTCTCTCTCTCTCTCTCTCTCCCTCTCCCTCTCTCTCTAACTCTGACTTTCAAATAAATCTTTAAAAAGGAATGATGGGGAAAAACTAAGTCACATACTACTTCAGAGAAAACAGAACTGAGCCATGTATCATGATATATACATTATTCCAAGTACTTTTGATAGTTCTCTCACTTCTCTGATAATTATTCACCTTGTCTTTCCCAAGATTTGTGTATGACACCCAAAAAAGCAAGCTGATTTGCTCCAACTTCACAAATGGACTAGAGGTCCCAGTTTTCCTTAATCTTTCTCTGTTGTTCCCACCCCCACCCCCAACACACCTATCTCACTAGGATCTGAAAATGCCATTCCAAGAGTCTCAATACCAAGGCATCCTCATCCTGCTTAGAAGTCTTTGTACTATTTATGACTGCATGACAAAGCGCCCAAAACTAAGGGACTTAAAATGACAGATATGTATTATCTCACAGTTCCTGTGGGTGAGGAATCTGGAAGAGCTTAACTGTAAAGTTGGAAATCAGGGTTTCTCATGAGGTTGCAGCCAAGATGTCAGCCAGCACTGCTGTCAATTGAAGGCTTATCTGGCTGGAGCAGCAGAAGCTATTTCCAGTGTGGCTCATTCACAGGGTGGTAATTTGGTGCCGGTTGCGAGCAGAAAACCTGTTTCTCACTAAGTGAACCTCTCACCCAGCCACTTGAGCATCCTCCCTACATAGTAGTTGGTTTCCTGGAGATCGGGCAGTCCATGAGACTAAGGTACAAGAGGCAATGTCTTTCCTGATCTAGTGTCTACAGTCACATGTTGTCATTTCCATTGGTTCAACAAATCAACCTGATCCAAGGGTGTGCACACTGGAGGCACAGGTCACTGGGGTCCATCTGGTAGGTTGATGCCCATGGGCTCATCTACACATCCTTATCACAGCACTGGTACCCCCGTGTTAGACCTCTCACTTGTGCATCTTGCCGTAGCAGACCCAGTTACCACCGCTAGCACCACACTCCTTTCTAACAGAACCCTGATTTGGTTCAGGTATAATGAGGGAAGCACTTTGTCCAGGGGTCAGGAACTGTGGCCTAAGGCTTGTTTTTATCTAGCCCGTGAGCTAAGAATAGTTTTTACATTGCTAAAAACTTTAAATAATATTGAAAAGAAGGAGCAAGCTTTTGGATTAGCAGTAAAGACACTACATGGGTTTCCTGCACCCCCTATGGGAGTGCCTGGGTTCAGGTCCAAACCCTGTTCCTGAGTCTGGCTTCCTGGTAATGTACACACTGCAAGGGAGAGGTCATGGCTCAAGTGATTGGGTTCCTGCCACCCACATGGGAGACCTGCATACCTGCATTGAGATTCTGGCCCCTAGCTTCGTCCTGGCCTTGCCTCAGCTAATGCAGGCATTTGGGAAGTGAACCAGCAGATGACTGATATCCCCTCCCCTCCCCTTCCCTCCCCTCCCCTCCCCTCCCCTTCTCTTCTCTCTCTCTCTCTCATCACACATAAGTAAATAAATAAACTTTCTTTTTAAATTCAGAGACACATCATCACAGACCATGCACTTCACTAACAACTGAAAATATTTGCTACGTGGGCCTTTACAGATAATGTTGGCTGACTCTGGACCATGTCACGGATGGTAAGCTCATATTAAACTATCCCTGAAGGATTTAAGAATGGCCAAGTGTCCCAAATCAGACCTGTAGGATATAAGAGAAGGCACTGGGACACTTCTGGAAAGGATTTTTCTCACTCAGAAGAAAAGAGAATGCATGTATCCAAGGAAGCTGCTTAGGCCCTTCACCCCTCCTGTTTTGGGGTTTTCTGGTGAGAAGGGAGCTGCTGCAGCTGTTTTGTAACCCCAGGAGGAAAGGCAAAAATATTCTGAAAAAAATCACCCAGATATCTGACCTTTTGAGTTCTTCAATTAAAACCCACTCTAGGTTTCTAGTACATGAGAAAATTAAAGCTACTTGAAAGACATTTTTCTGATCATTTTGTAAACTGCAGTTGAAAAAATTTTCTAAATGAAATATATCTCTCCAGAAAGGGAATTTTAGAGGGCACAAGTCCTACATATCACAGAATTCCTTTTTTTTTTTTTTTTTTTTTTTTTTTTTTTTTTACAGTTTGGCCTGACATAGAAGAAAGTATTAATTGAGTTTATGCGGTTTCTCAAACCTAGCACTGTTGACATTTGGGACCAGACAATGCTTTTTAAATTTTTAAAATTTATTTATGATTGCTTATTTCAAAGGCAGAGAGAAAAAGAGGGACAGAAACTGACGGACAGATCTTCCATTCACTGGCTCGCTCTCCAGATGTTTATAACACTTGTGGGGTACAGGCGAAAACCGGGAGATGGGAACTCAATCGTGGTCTCTAACATGAATGGCCGGGACCCAGTACTGCCTTCTATGCTGCCTCCCAGAACAGACATTAGCAAGAAGGTGAAATCAGAAGCAAAGCCAGGACTCAAACCCAGGCACTCTGGTATGGAATATGGGCATCCCAAGCAGCATCTTAACCTCTGTGCCAAACCCTGCCCCTGGGTCAGAGAAATCTTTGTTGTGGGCTTGTCCTGTCCACCACAGGCTGTTTATTGGCATCCCTGGCTTCCACCCACTGGCACAGAGTGACTTACATCCCTTCTCCCAAGATGTGGCTAACAAAAACACTCCCAGACATTTCCAAATATCCCATAGAGGGATGAAATCACCCCTGATTAACAACCATTGGTGTACACGAATGATTATTAGGAAATCAACTTCCAGCCTAAGTCATTTATTATGCAAAACTCCAGGTTCAGCCCAAAGTTCAGTCTGACTTTGGTGGGGGCAGAGAGGTCCTGGGGACAATGGGTGGATTGAGAAGGGGAGCCCGGAATGCAAAGAGGAGGGAGATGGCTGATGCAGAATTCTCGGCTCACATCCAGATGGCTGGGCCCAGAAATCACCATGACCCTCTCCCTCTCTGGTCCTTTTGATGCATAGAAGTGATTAGAGCATAACGACAGGGGTTCATGGTCCATGTCTTAGACAACGTAATTCTGGGGA
Source organism: Oryctolagus cuniculus (assembly GCF_051225735.1). Classification (NCBI taxonomy): domain Eukaryota; kingdom Metazoa; phylum Chordata; class Mammalia; order Lagomorpha; family Leporidae; genus Oryctolagus; species Oryctolagus cuniculus. Next base: position 84,745,381 of record NC_142876.1, read on the forward strand.
CCACAGAGTCTCAGACGCCAGAGATGAAAAGAAAGAAAAGTGATCTTATTATGGCACCCAAAAAATCCAGAGATTTTGGGGAGAAAGGTTATGAAGAAGGACAGAGCCTAAGAGAGATTAGAAGATAGCACATGAAAGTGGTTGCAAAACCCAACCCCATAATGAGAAAAATGCAGCCACGTTGCCGAGCGGTTCCCCGCGACGCGCCTATCTCTTCTGAAATGACAACAGAAACATTTCCATCAAACTGCTTCCTGTCAAACGCTGGCCCCTGACAGACTGTGGCATATGGAATGTGGTCTGTCTTTGAAGTCATCGGGGTTTTCTCACTCAACTTCTCCAAATGGTGGCTGTAATTATGGCAGTAAATGCCTCTCAAATGACAGCTGTTTTTCTTTTTCACTCCTTCAAAGGATGATCATTTTAACAAGGCTGTTGAGGATGCCACGGAGACACAGGCACTGCAGGCCTTCTTGGGAGACCAGCTAGAGAATGCAGTTCAGCACTCAGACAAGGGGGCTTGTTTCCTACAAGGGAGGTGAAGGGTCAGAGGGCAAAGTTCTAATCCAGGCTGACCTCTTGCTAGCTCTAAAATCTTAGCGAGGCGGGGACCTCCTTCTCTCTCACTCTTAGTTTTCTCAGCTGTGGATTGACTTAACTTTTGTAGATTAAACAAGAATGCCTACCTGAGGGCCCAGTGTTGTGGTGCAGGGGATTAAGCCACCACTTACAACTCTGGCATCCGACATCCGAGCACAAGCTGAGTCCTGGCTGCTCCATCTCCAATTCAGCGGTTGTGGGCATTTGGGGATTGAACCAATGGATGGGAGTACTCACTCTCTAAAAAAGAAAAAAAAATGGAACCATGAAAAATATTTAATTACGTGATAAAATTCTTATGCTATAAGATTATTTTATATGGATAAGATTAAAGCAAGGTGGGGGGGGGGGTTGTCATTGGGGCTTAATGGATAGAGCTGCTGCCTGCACTGTAGGCATCCCATGCAGGCATTTGTTTCAGTCCCAGCTTCTCTGCTTCAGATGCAGCTCCCTGTTAATGTACCTGGGAAAGCACAGAAGATGGCCCCACTGCTTGGGTGTCTGCCACCCTGGCTCCTGGCTTCAAACTGACCCAGTCCCAGCTGTTGCAGTCATTTGAGGGAGTGAACCAGCAAGTAGAAGATCTGTGTGTATGTGTGTGTGTGTGTGTGTGTACACAGTATCTCTCTTTCAGATAAATAAATCAATCATAAAAAAGAATATCTACGTGAAAGGGCTTTGATGACTTCACCTCCATATGCCAGGAGTATTATTGTCATCACCTGCACAAACCATGTCTCTCCATGAAAGGTGGTGGCCAACTGTCTGCTTATGCCAGGCCCATGGGATGTGTTGGATTCACCAGTGGTCTTCAGAAACTGGGTTCATGGGATTCAGATCCTCATCTTTTGCTTAAAATTCTTCCCTGTGCCCTTGTGTCCTGCCCTTGACTCAGAAAATGGTCTGCCCTTTTCATGGCTGCAGCTCAAACTTTGCTGCCTTCCGTGTTGTTTCCAGACTCCAGCCGTCCCAGAGGACTTGCAGTTGGCTGCATGCCATGGTTCAAATGCCCCCTCCAAAACTCGTGTTGAAATCCAACTGCCACTGTCACCATGTTAACAGGTGAGACTCTTAAGAGGTGAATAGGCCATAAGGGCACTACTCTCATGAATGGATTCAGAGCTTTATTGCAAGAGTAGTTGGCTACTGTGGAGAGAGGATAAATTCAGCCTGGCTATTCTCTCTTCTGCACGTACTTCCTCACCTTGTGCTGCCTTTGACTGTGCTATGATGCAGCCAACAGGCTCTTCCAGACACCAGTGCCCTGTTACTGCACTCTGCACCTCCAAGAAGTATAAGCTCCACATTTCTGGTCTTTATAATGAGTGTTTTTGTCAGTTTAATGCTCCTACAAGGAAACACCTGAGGCAGGCTACTTATAAAGAAAAGAGGGTTCGTGAGCTCACAGTTTTGGAGACTCAAAGCCCTCTCTGGTGAGGGCTTCAGAGCAGGTGGCACCATGGCAAGAGTACATGGCAGAGGGGAAGATCACTACCAGGCAGGAAGCCAGAGAGCAATTCAGGGCTGAGGCTTGCTTTAGTAACAACTCACTTTCATGCGTTTACCTAAATTTGCTGGCTTCTAAACAGAAATATCTGAACATCACTGCATCTATACAATCACAGGCTCCAGACATTTCTCCACCTTGACCCCAGAATCATTAGGATCCCAAGAAACTTTCTAAGGGGGTTCCCACTATTTCTCTTGGTTTACCAGCTTGCCATTTCCACTGCACATTTCCAATGGCAGTCAAGGTCAGGGATAGTAGGAAAAGATTGATGGGAAATGAGAGAAGATTCTTTAGAATATTAGCAATTCTCAGTCAGGAAAATTTCAAGTAGCTAAAGCTGATAGCACCTGCTACAGCTCAAACCCACCTAGGCAGATGCCATAGGAAAGCAGTTTGGTCATCATTTCCTGTGTCATCTGAATTGCAGACAAAATTGACAGAGTTTAAAGAAATAGGCACAAGATTAGAGAAATCCTATTTTAGAAAAAAAGAATCTCATCTAACCGTATAGTAATTGGAATCACCCAATAATATCCAGACTAGATCAGCTTATCTGATATTTGGATAAGAAGCATTGGTGGCTGCGGAAGCCATGGGGAGCAATTAGGAGGGAAAAGAAAATTAAGAGCCCTTGAGGACATCTAGCTCTGTCAACATTGTCAGCTAAGTGTCCCCTTTAATTACTATTGATTTTCATAAGAGTGCTTAATCCAGTGTGTCAATTCAAGTTTTGTCCAGATAATTGTACACATAGAATCATTCATTTTGCAATATCAGAGAGGAGGAGAGGCCAGGTGTATTGGGAATAAATGCATCCCTTACACATATGTGTCTGATTCTTAAAACTGTTTTGCTTGAGCAGAATTATATTTTATTTTAATTGAATGGATCCATCATCCTGACAGTGTTTGGCTCCAAACATTAGCTTCTGAAACTGATTTTTATTCACTGGCCCCTTAGAGTGCTGGGAAAATGGCTGAGAAAATGGTGGGACAAAGCTGAGTTGACAAATCAAGTCAATAAACCAGTGCATTAATACAGTGCGTTATTAATGTCTTTAAATACAGCTCAGGAGTTGCTAAGCATTAAGAGAATCTGGGTTAAGATCTGTTTTTTTGTGTGTTTTTTTTTGGGGGGGGGGTGCTAAAGCCTCAGTTTTCCCAGTTGTTAAAACTGGGCTTCATGGATGCAAGTGTTTAAGTCTAGTTGCTGAGTCCAAGTCAGGGCCTGGCATTGTAGTGTAACAGGTAAGGCCAACACCATGCAATGTTGGCATCCCACATGGGCGCTGGTTTGTGTCCTGACTACTTCACTTCTGGTCCAGCTTCCTGCTAATGGCCTGGGAAAAGCAGCAGAAGATGATCCAAGTGTTTGGGCCCTGTATCCATATGGGAGAACTGCAAGAAGCTCCTGGCTCCTGTCTTCAGCCTGTCACAGCCCTGGCTATTGCAGCCATGTAGGAGTGAGCCAGCAGATAGAAGCTGGATCTCTCTCAAATAAATATATAAATCTTTTTTTAAAGAAAGAAATAAACAGGGGGGAGTGAGAAAGGAGAGAGAAAGAAAGAGAGGAAGAGAGAAAGACAGACAGAAAGCAAGCAAGCAAGAAGCCAAGTCTCACATTGGAGTACCTGAGTGAGATTCCCAGCTCCACTCATGACTCCAGCTTCCTGCTAAGGTAGACCCTGGGAAGAAGCAGGATGGATCAAGTAATGGGGCTTCTGTCACCCACATGAGAAACCTGGAGCAAGTTCTTGCCTCCCACCTACAGCCCTGGGCTCAGCCCTGGCCATTGTAGGTATTTTGAGCATGAACCAGTAGATAGATGTGTGCGCGCGCACGCGCGCGTGTGTGTGTGATTATCTACCTTTGCCTCTCAAATAAATTTTTTAAACAGGGCTTAATGAAAGAAACCTTTCCTGGCTGGCGCTGCAGCTCAATAGGCTAATCCTCCACCTGTGGCGCTGGCACACCAGGTTCTAGTCCCAGTTGGGGCTCTGGATTCTGTCCCGGTTGCCCCTCTTCCTGTCTAGCTCCCTGCTGTGGCCCAGGAGTGCAGTGGAGGATGGCCCAAGTCCCTGGGCCCTGCACCCGCATGGGAGACCAGGAGAAGCATCTGGCTCCTGCCTTCGGATCAGCACGGTGCGCTGGCTGCAGTGCGCCGGCCACAGCGGCCATTGGAGGGTGAACCAACAGCAAAGGAAGACCTTTCTCTCTGTCTCTCTCTCTCACTGTCCACTCTGCCTGTCAAAAAATAAATAAATAAAAAATAAAAATAAATTTTAAAAAAGAAAGAAAACTTTCCTTATTCTACCTTTCAGGATTGCCAGGAGACCCAAATGACGTAGGGTTTAAAGTACAACAAAAATTCAGGTCTCTCAGGATTCCTGGTTCATCAAAAGGTATTATTAACTTAAAAAAGCCAAAAGACTGAATAGCCTCTTCAAGTAAATGCCTAGGACTAGCATCTCCCAAGATTTACCAATCCTGGCTAATGAAAAAGCAATTAAACCCCAATTACCATGCGAGGGACGTTAGGTTGATGTGGTGGTGTTTTGCATGAATATTAATTATGGATTAGGAGATTACGTGACAAGGCTGTGGCAGGGCATGCTTTATGGGTTCATCAATACGGAGCCCACGCTAATGGACCTGCATAAAACACCCTCTGTGCAATCAGCCTGGCTTTCTCACCAGAGACCATAAACTCAAAATAATTTACATGGCACAAAATCTATTTTCTTCCAGCCTGTAGAACTAACGAGAAACACCAGGCTTGGAGGGAAAAAAATGAGAATTTAAAAGGTCAGGGATGCTTCTACCATCCTGTTCTTCATCAGGGTCAAAACTACTTTTAATTTGCCAGGCTCAGAATTCTGTAGAAGGCAAAAATAAATGAAAATGACTGTGGTCTGCATAGGGCCTTGATATAAGGCATAAGTACATGGTGCAGGGGCCAATGATGTGGTGTAGCAGGTAAGGCCGCCGCCTGCAGTGCCGGCATCCCATATGGGCTCGAGTTCAAGTCCCAGCTGCTCCACTTCCAATCCAGCTCTCTGCTGTTGCCTGGGAAAGCAGTAGAGGTTAGCCCAAGTTCTTGGGTCCCTGCACCCACATGGAAGACCCAGAAGAGGCTACCGGTTTCAGGTTTCAGATCAGCACTGCTCTGCTCATTGTGGCCATCTAGGGAGTGAACCAGCGGATGGGCCTCTTCCTCTCCCTCTCCATCTCCCTCTCCCTCTCCTTCTCCCTCTCCCTCTCCTTCTCCCTCTCTCCCTCTCTCCCTTTCTCCCTCTCTCCCTCTCTCCCTCTTTTCCTCTCTCCCTCTTTCCCTCTCTCCCCCTGCTTTTGCCTTTCAGTAACTCTGCCTTTCAAATAAATAAATATTTTTTTAAAAAATAAGTACATGGTGCAGCCTGTGGTTCAAAAGTTCACTCCCGGCTGGCGCCGCAGCTCACAAGGCTAATCCTCTGCCTGCGGTGCCGGCACACAGGGTTCTAGTCCCGGTTGGGGCTCTGGATTCTGTCCCAGTTGCCCCTCTTCCAGGCCAGCTCTCTGCTGTGGCCAGGGAGTGCAGTGGAGGATGGCCCAAGTGCTTGGGCCCTGCACCCCATGGGAGACCAGGAGAAGCACCTGGCTCCTGCCATCGGATCAGTGCGGTGCGCCGGCCGCAGTGCACCGGCCACGGCGGCCATTGGAGGGTGAGCCAATGGCAAAGGAAGACCTTTCTCTCTGTCTCTCTCTCTCACTGTCCACTCTGCCTGTCAAAAAAGAAAGGAAGGAAGGAAGGAAGGAAGGAAGGAAGGAAGGAAGGAAGGAAGGAAGGAAGGAAGGAAGGAAGGAAGGAAGGAAGGGAGAGAGTTCACTCCCGAAACCTTTGACACTTACCTGCTGCAGCAAGACTTGAACTGAATGGTGTCATGACACGCTCACGCACTGCAGCTTCACCCTGCCCAGCAGCTCCACAAGGAGGACGCCCAGCTTCTGTGCCCTCTCTGATGCCCCTGTGGGTGAGCGGCAGCTCTGCCCCGGCTGTGACGACATCCTGCAGTTCCTCTCGCCCCGCCCCCTGCCATACTGACCCACAGAACAGCACGAATAAGGGAGAAGGTCCCTCACACTGTGGAATCTGCTCCATTTCCCATTCAGTTCCCCACTAATGTGCCTGGGAAAGCAGCAGAGGATGGCCCAAGTACCTGAGCCCTTGTACCCATATAGGAGACGCGGATGGAGTTCCTGGCTTCTATTTGGCCAGCTCTGGCCATTGCAGCCACTTGGGGAGTGAATCAGCAGATGGAAGATTCTCTCTCTCTCTTTCTTTCTCTCTCTGAAACCCTACCTTTTAAAAAAACAAAAGATATATTTATTTTATTTGAAAGTCAGAGTTACACAGAGAGAGAAAGAGAGGCAGATAGAGAAAAAGAGAAGCACAGAGAGAGAGGTCTTCCATCCACTGGTTCACTCCCCAGCTGGCCACAATGGTCGGAGCTACACCGATCCGAAGCCAGGAGCCTGGAGCTTCTTCTGGGTCTCCCACATGGGTGCAGGGGCCCAAGGACTTGGGCCATCCTCTACTACCTTCCCAGGCAACATTAGAGAGTTGGATCAGAAATGGAGCAGCTGGGACTCCAACTGATGCCTATATTGGATGCTAGCACTGCAGGTGGCGGCTTTACCCGCTACACCACAGTGCTGGCCCCAATTTTGACTTTTAAATAAATCTTTTTTGTAAGAAAAAAAGATAATGAAGTACTAATACATGCTAAAACATAAATGAACTTTAATTTTATTCTCCTAAGTGAAAGAAGTCAAACAGAAAAACTACATATTATCTGATTCCATTTATATGAAATTTCCAGAATAAGCAAATCCATAAAGAAAGAGCATAGATTGGTGGCTGCTAAGGATTTGAGGAAGTCAGAGTGACAGCTAATGGAAGAGTCTTTAGAGTATGAATTGTCAGTTTTTTAAACTCATGTTTTCCAACACTATTGAGGTATAATTGACAAAAATTGCATATATTTAGGGTGTATTATGTGATGTTTTGAAGTGTGTATACATTGTGAAATGATTACCACAATCAAGGTAAGGCATATCTTTCTGGAGTGCAGAAATTGTTTTAGAATTACTGGTGATAATCCCACATCTCTCTGACACATTATGCTTTAAAGAATTCACTTTATGGCATGTGAATTCTTTTTCCCGAAGAAACCTTTTATTTCAGGAATACAAATTTCGTAAGTACAACTTTAGGAATATAGTGATTCTTCCCACCATACCCACCCTCTTACCCACACTCCCACCCCACCTTCTCCTCCTTCTCCCCTTCCCAGTCCCATTCTCCATTAAGATTCATTTTCAATTAACTTTGTACACAGAACAACTCTATACTAAGTAAATATTTCAACAATTTATATACACACACACAAGTTTTACAGTTAACTCTTAGAATACAACTCATTGAGGACAGACGTCCTGCATGGGAAGTTAGTGCACAGTGACTCCTGTTGTTAATTTAACAATTAACACTCATATGTATGACATCAGCAATCACCCAAAGCTCTTGACAGAGCCACTTAGACTATGGAAGCCTTTTAAATTCACAAAGACCATAAGCAAAATGGAAGTTCTCTCCTCCTTTCAGAGAAAAGTATATCCTTCTTTGATGGTCCCTTCTTTCTGCTGGGGTCTCACTCACACAGATTCTTCATGTAGAACTTCTCTCATGGGCTTTTCAGGATGCCTTAAGGGCTGATTCTGATGTCAGAGTGCTACTTAAAGCAACTGTCATTCTATGAGTCTGCTGTGTGGACTGCCTCCCATGTTGGACATTTCTCTCCTTTTTAATTTTATCTATTATTATTATTATCAGATGCTATTATTATTATCAGATCCAATTTATATGATCACTTTAATACTTAATCCTATCTATACGTTCACTTTAACACTTAATTTGATCACTTTAACACTTAAGATGGCATTTTTACCACCCAGCTTAATGGGCTTTGGGGTTCCATTGCAGTTTTTTAAACTGCATCCTTAGAAGTAAGTCTGTAGGGATGTATGCACAACTATACAGCTTCACAGTTACAAACTTCCTCCTCCCTCTCTTATTCCCACTCTTATTTTTTATTGAGATCCATCCTTAATTGACTTTATACATATATGATTAACTCTACGTTAAGTAAAGAGTTCAACAAATAGTATGAAGAAGAAAAAAAAACAAAAAACAAAACAAAACCTGTTTCTCAACAGGCAAGACAAGGGCAGCTCAAGTCATCCCTTCTTGAAGTGTCAATTTCACTTCTACGGGCTGCATTTTAGGTACTCTATTTGTTCTCACAGATCAGGGAGAACATATGGTATTTGTCCCTTTGGGACTGGCTTATTTCACTAAGTATGATGCTTTCCAGATTCATCCACTTGGTTGCAAATGACAAGATTTCATTTGTTTTTACCACTCTGTAGTATTCCATAGTGTACATATCCCACAATTTCTTTATCCTGTCTTCAGTTGATGGGCATTAGTTGAGTCCATGTCTTAGCTATTGGGATTTGAGCTGCAATAAACATGGGGCTGCAGATAACTCTTTTATTTCCTGATTTCATTTTCCTTGGGTAAATCCCCAGGAATGGGGAGTCTGGGTCATATTTTAGGTCTATATTCAGATTTCTGAGGTATCTCTATACTGTCTTCCATGGTGGCTTTATCAGTTTACCTTCCTACCAACAGTGGATTAGGGTACCTTTTTCCCCACACCCTCGCCAGAATTTGTTGTTTGTTGATTTCTGTATGAAAGCCATTCTAACGGGGTGAGGTGAAACCTCATTGTGGTTTTGATTTGCATTTCTCTGATGGCTAGTGATCCTGAGCATTTTCTCATGTGTCTGTTGGCCATTTGGATTTCCTCTTTCGAAAAATGTCTGTTTAAGTCCTTTGCCCATTTCTTAACTGGGTTGTCTGTTTTGTTGCTGTGGACATGTGAATTTTTAAAATTTTTTAAAAAGATCTATTTATTTAAAAGACAGAGTTAGAGGAGAGAGAGAGGGAGAGGAAGAGGGATAGGGAGAGGGAGAGGGAGAGAGAAAGAGAGAGAGAGAATCTCCCATACGATGGTTCACGCCAGATGGCCACAATGTCTGGAGCTAGGCCAGGCTGAAATCAGGTGACAGAAACTCCATCTGGGTCTCCCACATAGGTGGCAAAGGCCCAAGCATTTGGGCCATATTCTACTGCCTTTTCAGGTGTATTGGCAGGGAGTTGCATCAGAAATGGAGCAACTAGGACTTGAAACATTGCTCATATGAGATGCTGGCATTATAGGCGGTGACCCATGCTGCTGCATCACAATGGCTGCCCCTGCACATGAATTTTTAAGTTTTATTAGTTTATTTCAAAGGTAGAGCAGTTAAAGAGAAACAGAGAAGGACATAGACAATCATATGCCTGCAACAGATGGAGCTGTGTCAGGACAAAGCCAGGAGCCTATAATTTAATCAAAGTCTCCCACATGGGTGGAAGGGATCCAAGCAGTTAAGCCATAACTTGCTACCTCCCATGGTATGCACTAGGAGGAAACTGAATCAAAAACGGACAAAAAAAGAGTAGGAATAGGAAGGGGAGGAGGAAGACGGATGGAAGGTGGGTACAGTGGGAAGAACTACTATGTTTCTAAAGTTGTATTTATGAAATGCATGAATTTGTATTCCTTAAATAAAAGGTTTCTTTGGGGGAAAAAAAGAAGCAGACAAACCAGAGCTTGAACTCAGAGACTCCAATATGGGATGTGGCGTCCCAATTTGTATCTTAAATGCTGCAAAATACATCCACCACTGGTGTGTGTACTACATTTCAATGTTTTAAAGCTATTTTTAGCCGGCACCACAGCTCACTAGCTAATTCTCCGCCTGTGGTTCTGGCACCCCAGGTTCTAGTCCCATCTGGGGCATCGGATTCTGTTCCGGTTGCCCCTCTTCCAGTCCAGCTCTCTGCTGTGGCCCAGGAGTGCAGTGGAGGATGGCCCAAGTGCTTGGGCCCTGCACCTGCATGGGAGACCAGGAGGAAGCACCTGGCTCCTGGCTTTGGATCGGTGCAGTGCGCCGGCCTTGGCGGCCATTTGGGGGTGAACCAATGGAAGGAAGACCTTTCTTTCTGTCTCTTTCTCTCTTACTGTCTAACTCCGCCTGTAAAAAAAAAAAAAAAAAAAAGCTATTTGGAAAAATGAGGGAAAAGAATCACCAGCTCTCCAAATCCTCCAAGCAAAACCTGCCTTGGCCTCGCTGATAGATTCCACTACACTTTCCAAGGACTGCATGAAAGTTAGAAGCATCAAAAAGGCCTAACCCCAAATATGTCCCCACCTACTTGCTGATGCCTGAAATTCCATTGTGGAGTTGCATTCTTGTCTAAATATTTTAATACTTTGCTCTCATCCACCATATTCATGGGGCAAACTCTGAGACTAATCCTTTAAATAAAGCCAAGTGTTAACACCATACTTCCTTCCCTTGATGGGTGTCAGACTGTAATAGTTGATGGAAGGATTGCAAAAAGTGTTGTTCATTTGACTTGAAATCAGAGGCTTTTTATGTTCCTTTTCTATAGATGAACAGGAGTTTTCAGAGATATCAAAAATGCATATGGTGTGGACTTACACAAAAATTCCATGGAACTAATGAAAAAGATGTAGTTGTTTGATTATCCATTACTTACTTTGGAGGGAAACCTTCAGTACACCACCAACAAGGGACTAACTCACTAGGGAGAGGTCACTACTGGGAGAAATCATGGATTTTGGAGACAGAATGAATGCCTACACTTGAAATTCAGTGTTTTTTTAAAGTTATAAATGTTTTATTTATTTATTTATTTATTGACAGGCAGAGTGGACAGTGAGAGAGAGAGAGAGAAAGGTCTTCCTTTTCCATTGGTTCATCCCTCAATGGCTGCTGCAGCCGGCACACTGTGGCCAGCGCCGGGAGCCAGGTGCTTCTCCTGGTCTCCCATGCAGGTGCAGGGCCCAAGGACCTGAGTCATCTTCCTTTGCACTCCTGGGCCACAGCAGAGAGCTGGAATGGAAAAGGAGCAACCGGGACAGAATTCGGTACCCCGACCAGGACTAGAACCCAGTGTGCCGGTGCCGCAGGCGGAGGATTAGCCTATTGAGCCAAGTTGCCGGCCTGAAATTCAGTTTTATCACATGATGTTGAGAAAATTATACAAGCTTTAGGGACTAAGAAATATCAGCTTTCTGCATGATTTCCTTGCCTGTAAAGTGGCAATGATAATGATACCTACTTCAGAGTGTAATTAAGTAGTTGATACATGCAGAACTTGTAGAACTTTGCCTAGTGTATCTTGTCATTGCTGTAGCTACTTCAGAGGATGGCTAAGGAACACCCTTGCTCTCTGTTGCATCTGTCTTATGGAAGGCAGTGGGGAGCCTAGAAGCCTGAGGGTGAGGAGAACAAGTGACCTCCCCTCTCCCATCACATTCATTCCTCCCTCTTCCCCTGAAGCCTATATTAGGCAGGACCCTCAGTGAAGCAGAGGCAGGGGGCTTCTGGAATGCTACAGGATGTCCTGAGTCACTCAGAGCCTTTTCCAGAATATGTTCCCAAAAAGAAGTAGAAAGGGTGACTCCTGGGCCTCACTGTCCCTTCTACATGCTTTTCCTACAACGGTCCCCTATCTCATGAAAAACATAGTGAGAATTGCAAGGAATATTCTGAATGCTACCCTTACCTCCTTCTTTGTAAACAGAACATCAGATATTGGCACTATTGTTAGTACTTTTGGCCAGTATGGCAGAAGAGGACACTCTCAGAGGCAATGACAATTAAGACTCCCTGAGGTGGGTACACGGCCTAGTGGTTAAGACAATGGTTAATATGCCCGTGTCCAATATCCCACATCAGAGGATATGATTTGGATGCCCAGCTCTGGCTCCTGACTCTAGCTTCCTGCTAATGCATTATGCGCATCAGCCCTCATTGATAGACTCAAGTGATTAGGTTTATGCCACCCAATGTGGGAGATGCGGATTGGTTTCTGGCTCCCAGCTTCAGCCTGGCCCAGCACTGGCTGTCATGGGCATTTGGGAAATAAACCAGCAGATGGGGTCACTGCCTCTCTTTCTCCCTAATCAATCAATAAATATTTTTAAAAATTAACCTTCTATCCCTTGCCCTATCACCTTAGGCCATGCCCATTTCTCCACACTTACCACTCTTAGAAGTCATCTTGCTCATGTCCTTGTTGGAATGCAGAAGGATCTCTATTGTAGAATGAGGGTTCCAGGAGGCAGAGTCATTGTTTGGCTTTCGCCATATCCTAGGCATCTTATTCAACACCCGGCTCACTGCAGGCTGCAGGGAATATTACTGGAGTGAATGAATGGTGGCCCAGTGCTCAGCACACTGCCTGCCTTGTGGACAGGCCTCTACTGATGATCAGACCTTAGCTTCTGTTTGCCTTCTGTGAATATGCATCCAGGCTTTCCCCTTGAGCTTGTACTTAAGGGGTGAATTCCTGTACAATAAGGGGCAAATAGGAGGGCTTCCCCACCTCCCTGAGATCATCTATGTAGACCTGGAAGTCAGTCCTCTTCATTTCTTAGAAATTTGAATTTGGGACTCAGACTCTGGTTAACGAGCAACAGTGGGTACTTTAAAATACAGGACTTACTTATTTGAAAGGAAGTAAAACACACAGAGAGAGAGTGAGAGTGAGAGTGAAAGAGAGAGAGAGAGAGAGAGAGAGAGATGTCTGAGGCTAGGCCAAGTCAAACCCAGGAGCCTAGAAGTCCATCTGGGTCTCACACGTGGGTAGCAGGGCCCAAGCACTTGGGCATCTTCCAAGGCTTCTCCCAGGCACATTAGCGGGGAGCTGGATTGGAGGTAGAGCAGCCAAGACTAGAAATTGTACTCATTTGGGATGCTGGCATTGCAGGCAGTGGCTTAACCTGCTGCACTACAACACCAGCCCCAGACTGCTTAAAAGGGGAGGTTGGGCAGCCTGGTCTCAAGGATGATCAGTGTAGATGGAGCCTGCATGCAGCCAAAGAGGAGAATGAGACTAACCACACAGAGGAGGTGAGCAGCAAGAGTCAAGGCAGGACTGGGGGAAGGAGAGGGACAGAGGAACTGTGGGCCAGTGAACACACACAGTTTTGAACTTCCTGATTTTTTTTGGTTCTTCCCCTGGTCCCTCCAGACCCGGCTGTGCTTTCAGATTTGGTTATTTATTTCATTTCTTGTTAGATGGGTTGGGTTTCTGTTTCTTGCAAATAAATAATTCCTAACTAAAAAGCCCTAGCACATAGAAGACATCCTCCAAACCTTGGCTGACTTGAATGTATTTTTTATTCATTTATCTGTTCACTAACTCAACAAATATTTATGGACTCAGCCACTGAGTTAGAAGGTAGAGGCGCACAGGGAGGCAAAAGGTAGTCTCTGTGTCTGCTGTTGTGGAATCCTGGCAGAGGTGACAGCTATCAATCAAGCAGAGACCAGAGTGGCAGGCATATGGTGCCACAGTCAAGATACTGTGTGGGACTTCCAGGTCCCACAGTGGATGCTTGGGTTTGAGTCCAAGCTCAGCTCCTGGCTCCACCTTCCTGCTAATGTGCACCCTGGGAGGTAGCAGGGTGATAGTCCAAGTTGTTGGGTCCCTGCCCTCCCACATGGGAGACCTAGATTGTATTCCAAGCTACAGGCTTCAGCAGCGCCCAAACCCAACCATTATAGGTATTTGGGGAGTGAGCCTGCTGCTGGAATGGACTCCGCTGTGCTATTTTTAGGAGAAACTCTGCCAAAACAATGCAAGCTGCAAAGGGAAGCGGCATTTAGTCAGCTCTCTCAGCTGGAGCCACTGCACTGCGTGTCTCATTGGGCGTATTAGCAGGGCTGTGTCTTTTGCAGAGGCCTGGGGTCTCCCTGGGAAGCAGTGAAAGGCTGAAGTCCCTCATGCGGCTCTCCCAGGGTGCCAGGCTCCAGTACCAAGTTTTACCACAAGGCACTGCAGCAAGAAGATAATCAGCCAGTGACAAAGATCAGAGCCACAGAGGCCCAGCCTGGCTCCACCAATCCCACCACAGCTCACACTTAGTCAGGGATGGGGGTAAACCATACACTCCAGGGGACTCCCCTTTCCTCCCCGTGTAGCTTCCATCACTGACAGATAGGAACAGAAATCAGCCCCCCAGAGCTGCAAAAACAAAGATCAGTGCCACCCCTAGAGTTCCCTTGGGACTTGGGAAGCAGCAGCCTTGTCTGGGCACCACCTTTCCTCTCCTCAGAGGAAGACAAGGTCGCAGACCACGAGAGGGCCTGCCAGAGCCTTGGCAGCCCCCAATCCTCACCACCCACCCCCACAACCTGGAATTCCACCAGGAGGCTTGGCATGAGGGGCTCGGGATCATGCCCTCTGTGCGGCTATTTTTAGATTTTGCTCGGCTCACAGCTGAAAGCACAACATGAAGTGTAATATGAGCACGGATGGTTCTCCACCTGTGTTCCTCCAGCCCTGGTCTGTTGCTGCAATACAGAATTAGGGGCCATTTGATCAGAAGAAACCCCTAGATGACTGGGTCACACTCCACATAGGAGCCATCAATACTTGACGGCATGAGGCCCAATAACCTGCATTGTAAACAAGCACCTCGTTCATTTTTTTTTCCCAAAGTCCTTTTTTGTTTAATAAAAGACTTATTGGTTTACTTCACAGACACAGTGACACAGAGAGAGAGGGAATAGATGGGCTCTTCCATTTATTGGTTTACTCCCCAGATGGCCACAATAGCTTGGGCTGCTCTCCAGGCCTAAGCCAGAAGCCAGGAACTCCATCCGGGTCTCCCACATGGGTGGCAGGGGCCTAAGCACTTGGGCCATCTTCTGCTGCTTCCCCAAGCACATTAGCAGGGAGCTGTATGGAAAGTGGAGCACCAGGGACTTACATCAGAATGCATAAGGGATGCTGGTGTTGCAGGCAGCGACTTAACCTGCTATGTCACAAAGCCAGCTCCAGGCACCTCTGTTAATTTTGAAGTACACTGAAGCTTGAAAACCACTTCTCTCTACTCCACGTTCTCCTACCAGTGTTCCAGAACATATTGCAAATACATCGTTGGTCATGGTTCTCAACCTCATGGATATCAAGGTTGTGGGCCACATAATTCTTAGTGTTGGGGAGAGGAGATTTTCCTGCACTTACGAAGACATTGGGCACCATGCAACCAGACTCACGTCAGCAATAACTCCCTTCCAGTTGTGCAAGCCAAAAAAGGCTCCAAACATTGACAAATGTGGCCTGCAAACCCCTCCTCCCGCTGAGACTCACAGTTTCAAGTCAGCAATTCCCCCTGTAACCACCCATTAGAGTTTCTTGAGTGTCTTCTTTCTTAAGTTATGTATTCATTTAAGAGAGAGGTTGAGGACAAGAGGTGGAGAAGGAAAGAGAAACAAAGTTCTTCTAGCCCTTGGTTCCCTCCCTGAATGCCTACAATAGCCAGCATTGGGTTGAGGCCAAATGGGAACCCAATCCAGATCACCCATATGAATGGCAGGGACCCAAGGGCCTGAGCCTTCATTTGCTGCCTCCCAGGACACACATTGGCAAGAAGCTGAAATCAGGAGACACAACTGGGAATCGAACACAAGCTCTTCAATGTGGGATGAGGGTATCTCAACTGGCATTTTATTCTCTGAGTGAAATGCCCACCCTACCAGCAATCTTCTCTTTCTCTCTCTCTCTCTCTCTCTCTCTCTTTTTTTTTTTTTTTTTACAGGCAGAGTGAACAGTGAGAGAGAGAGACAGAGAGAAAGGTCTTCCTCTGGCATGGGTTCACCCTCCAATGGCTGCCGTGGCCAGCGCGTTGCAGACGGCACATCGCACTGATCCGAAGCTAGGAGCCAGGTGTTTCTCCTGGTCTTCCATGCGGGTGCAGGGCTCAAGGACTTGGGCCATCCTCCACTGCACTCCCGGGCCACAGCAGAGAGCTGGCTTGGAAGAGGGGCAACCGGGAAAGAATCCGGCGCCTCGACAGGGACTAGAACCCAGTGTGCCGGCGCCACAAGGCAGAGGATTAGCCTATTGAGCGCGGCGCCGGCCAGCAATCTTCTCTTATAACTTGGAATAGTGGGCTGCGATCCAAGCAAAATTTCTTATTTTTCTCTTTTTAAAAAAGTTTTCATTAACATGTCATACTTGTACATTTTAACCTAGGAAACTCTGATTTATCTAGGGTAAGAACCAAACACCCGTGCTTTTAAAGTTTCCCAGGTGGTCCTAATGTGATAGAGGTGAGAATGAGTGCTCTGGGTAGGCCCTTGGAGGCCAGGGTCCTTGTACTTGACTATGATTTTGCAGACTGTGCAATGTTTAGGCCACATGCATGGCAACCTCTGAGCCATCCAGTCCACAAGGACCAGGCACCCCAATAGGACACCATCAGCAGCTTCCTCTGAGGCTAGCAAATGGACAACTGCTGGCAACTCAACTGTACATTCTCTCCCGACACACCCCACCTACAACCTAGGTTCATCAAGTCACAGTTGGGAACAGACTCTTCTTGATGACGGGGCAAATAGATGATCTCTTTCCTACTGGAAGGTTCTATGTGATGTGATAGCTGCAAAAGCTGCAGTCATTTTCCCACCATCAAGGGAGTCATCAACTAATGCATGAAAAGGACACTGAGGGAGAGCAGCACCAAGGGAATGACAGAGCCACAGAGCTGGAACCTTTATCAAACTGAGCCTGAATTCAATTTTGTCACATGCCTGTTCACTTATATGACAAACTAAATCATTATTTTTGGAGTAAGCCAGCTCAAGCTGGGTTTGGAGCCCAGAGCATTCTGATATATCACTCTAAGCCAATATCCTCACGCAACTGCTCTGTATCATTGAGTCTTGCTACTCAAAGTGTGGTCTTCGAGCCAACAGCCTCAATATCACCAGAAACCTTGTTAAAAAATGCAGAATATGGGGTGGGCATTTAGACTAGCAATTAAGGTACCCATGTCCCACATCAGAATGCCTGGTTTTGATTCCTAATTCCAGCTCATGGTTCCAGCTTCCCGCTACCCAAGACCTTGGGAGACAACAGTAAAAACTCAAGCATCTGGGTTCCTGCCACCCACATGGGAAATCTGGATTGAGTTCCCCGCTCCTGGCTTTGGTCCTGCCCAGTCCCTGCCACTGTGGGCATCGAGAGAATGGACCAGAGGATAGACACTGTCTCTGTCTCTTAAAACTTAAAATTTAACATAGAGTCTTAGGCTTCTCTCCAGATATACTGAGGCAGAAGCTGCCTTGTAACAAGATATATTTTAGAAGCACTGGCTTCAATAGCTGATCTCCCAGGCTCAGAGCTAGGCAATAGGTAGACAGTGATGAGCAGCAGGAGGAATAGCTACAAGCCCTGATGCATACTTACTAACAGCTCACCTTCATTCATTCATTTATGCATTCATTCATTCAACATATACCTAGCACTACATTTATAAATTTAGCAAAATACTTAAACGTGAGCAAAGGATGAGAGGGAAGGGAAGTGTCTACTCTTAAGGATCACACTGTCTATTTGAAGAGACCAACATTATTTAGTCACATAAACAAAGGTTAAGCACTGGGGGCCAGCTCTGTGGCACAGCAGGTTAACGCCCTGGAAGCGCCGGCATCCCATATGGGCACCGGTTCTAGTCTTAGTTGCTCCACATCCGATCTAGCTCTCTGTTATGACCTGGGAAAACAGTAGAAGATGGTCCAAGCCCTTGGGCCCCTGCACCCACAAGGGAGACCTGGAAGAAGCTCCTGGCTCCTGGCTTCAGATCGGCGCAGTTCTGGCTGTTGCGGCCAATTGGGGAGTGAACCATCGGATGGAAGACCTCTCCCTCTGCCTTTCCTTCTCTCTCTGTGTAACTCTGACTTTCAAATAAATAAATAAATAAATCTTAAAAAAAAAAAAAAAGTTAAGCACCAGTGACATCAGTATTTCCCTGGAGAGGTACACGGGGTCTTGGGAGAGGTTTAAATCTGAGCAGGTGGTCAGGCATGACCACTTAAGAAGATGGAAATGCTGAGCAGGTGAACGGGGTGGTACCCAAGGAAGAAGGGTGGTGAGTGGCCCCTCCACGCAGAAGGCCAAGAATGAATTCAGTGAGCCACTAGGAAGGCAGGGAACCGAGCGTGCACAGCTGCGTGGGGAGGCTCATGATGAGCTTGGAGAGATGGCTTAGAGCCAGGCTGTGGGACACTTTGCACTCCACCTTAGGGAGTTTCATTCCTGAATCTCCAAACTAAAACAACAACATTTTTGTTATTATTATTATCTTGGAGACAGGCAGAGAAAGTTGTTATCTACTAGTTCACTCCTCAATAGTCTGCATTGGCTTGGGCTAGGCTGGGCTCAGATTTCTCACATTGGTAGCAGAAACCCAATTGTGGGGAGCAACTCGGACTAGACTAAGTTACTGGAATTAAGACTTATTCTATGCATCTGCTCTCCCACAATATGGCGCTGGGAGAGGAGTAAAAACAACTTTTACACAGCTGCCTCCAGTTCAACCAGTAACCTGCAGGAGCTGATCCCGCTCCTGATTGGAGGAGAGCAGCATACTCAGCGTGTGGGTAGCAGAGTTGGGATTGGTGGAAGAGGGCTATAAAGGAGGAGAGAGACAACATGCACCAGGAACATCTAAGGGGAACACCTGAGGAACATCTGAGCAGCCCCCCGAGAGAGCTGGCCGGCTGTGCTCCCCCGCGGAAGTGGGGAAAGTGGCAGGGGGAGCCACCCTTCCACGGAGGTGGAAGGACAGCAGCCAACCCGGGAAGAACCAGCAGCAAACCCGGGAAGGGCCGAGCAGACAAAAGAACAACGCAGGGTCCTGTGTCGTTCCTCCGTGAAGAAGGGGAGCGACACCCAATGACTCGAGCCATCACTGCTGCCTCCCATGGTTTGCATGTCCAGGAGGCCAGGGCCAGAAGGTAGAGCCAGGAATAGAAACCAGCTACAATGAAGCACGATGTAGGCATCTTCACCTAAGTCCTAAATGCTAGGTTCAACACACACCTGCCCCAAATGATGCATTTTAAATGCAATGCTTGCTGGCAGGGCATATCTTATCACCTGAGAGCAATATAACTTGAACTCATCCTCCAACACCTTCTACTCTTGTCTTCCTCCCTCTTGCCTCATAACTCAGCTGAGTAGACTAGCATCGCTTAGCAGGTTTACCCCTCCCTTGGTATTTTGGGCTGACAGGCAGAATGGAGCACTGTGGAGTCAAGTGGACTCGGAATTTGTCTTGGCTGTCAATGCCATGATAGCAGGAATTCCTTCCACGTGACATCATCATCACTCTGCACTCAGCACTCCACCACACATCTTGGCCCAAAGGAGGTGATAAATACGCTTTGGATGAATGGCCCAGTGAATTTCAGTGACACTTTCCTTGTCTGCCAAACAGGATAATCACAGTACCTGCTTCCCAGGGTTGTGTTAGTGATATGACCTTGGAGCACAGAACAGAGTACTACGCACACAACTACATGCTCCCCTACCCCACCCGACCCCCAACACACATACCTCCAAAAGAAAGATGGTATGAACAGCTGGTTCCCATCACTGCTATTGCGATCTAAAGCAGAGGGTCGGAGTTGGCAACTGGCCTAGCAATTAAGATGCCTGTGTCTCACATCAGAGTGGGTTCTATGCCCACCTCTGGCTCCAAGTTCTAGTTTCCTGCTAATACAGACCCTGGAAGGCATGATGGAAGTGGTGATGACTCAAGTAATTGGCTTTCTGCCATCCACATGGGAGACTTGGATTGAGTTCCCAACTTCTAGCTCTGGCCCTGGACCAACCCCAGCCATTGTGGGCAACCGGGGAGTGAACCAGAGGATACAAGCTCTCTCTGTGTGTGTTTCGGACTCTGTCTCTTCTCTGACTTTCAAATAAATAAAAAGTCAAAACAGGGACTCCATGGAATATTATCCAAATAACTCCTGAATAATCCAGATAATATGGTGAATGAATGGAAAGAGGCGTGTTCATTTCCAACTATCTCAGAGTTCCTAACACAGTCTCAATTTTATCCTGCAAATTATTGCTCTCACAAGTGCCATGTTATAAATATTTTTTAAAGTTCATATTTTTTAAAAGAAGATTTATTTGTCTGAAAGGTAAAATGACAGATGGAAAGAAACAAAAATAAGAGAGAGAGATCTTCCATCCACTTGTTTGCTACCCAAATGCTTGCAACAACTGTGGTTGGGCCAGGCTAAAGCCAGGAGCCAGGGGCTCCATCCTGGTCTTCCATGTGGTTGTAGGAACCCAACTATTTGAGCACCTGCAGCCTGCCATGCACATTAGCAGGAAGCTGAGTCAGAAGCAGAGGTGGGACTCAATCCCAAGCACACCACATATGTGATGTGGTGAGTTAAGTGGCAGTTTAACCTGCTGTGCCACGATACCTGTCCCTACACACAGATTTTCTTTTAAAGATTTATTTGTTTAATTTGAAAGTCAGAGTTACACAGAGAGGAGAGGCAGAGAGAGAGAGAGAGAGAGAGAGAGAGAGAGAGAAAGGTCTTCCATCTGATAGTTCATTCCCCAATAAACCCCAACAGCTGGAGCTGCGCTGATCCAAAGCCAGGAGTCAGGAGCTTCCTCTGGGTCTCTCATACAAGTGCAGGGAGCCAAGCACTTGGGCCATCTTCTGCTACTTTCCCAGGCCACAGCAGAGAGCAGGCTCAGAAGTGGAGTGGTCAGGACTTGAACCGGCGCCCATATGGGATGCCAGCATGCAGGCAGTGGCTTTACCTGCTATGCCACAGTGCTGGTCCCCACACAGGTTTTTAAATGGAAAGTTCTCAAAAGAAAACTACATGTTAAAAAAAAAAAAAAAGAGAGAGAGAGCTTTCTTTTCCTGTTAAAACAGGCAATGGGGAGGGGGGGCATCGCCATGGCGCACTAGGTTAATCCTCCGCCTGCGACACCGGCATCCCTTATGGGTGTCAGGTTCTAGTCCCGGTTGCTCCTCTTCCAGTCCAGCTCTCTGCTGTGGCCTGGGAAAGCAGTGGAGGATGGCCCAAGCGCAGGCCCCTGTAGCCGCATGGGAGATCTGGAAGAAGCTCTTGGCTCCTGGCTTCGGATAGGTGTAGCTCCAGCCGTTATGGCCATTTAGAGAGTGAACCAGTGGAAGAAAGACCTTTCTCTCTGTCTCTCCCTCTCACTGTCTGTAACTCTGTCAAATAAATAAATAAAATCTTAAAAAAAAAATAGGCAATGGGAAAGTAATATTTCAAGTCAAACTTCAGTCATAAAAAATCAGCTTTCTCTAGCCGGTGCCGCGGCAGCCATTGGAGGGTGAACCAACGGCAAAGGAAGACCTTTCTCTCTCTCTCTCTCACTGTCCACTCTGCCTGTCAAAAAAAAAAAAAAAAAAATCAGCTTTCTGTTTGTATCACAGTTATAATTGTGATAACTCCACTTTTTTTTTCAAAACAATTACAAAATAATTATTTTCAGATTCTCTCTTAAACAAGGATTTAACTTCCAAATTTTACTCAGAGTGGGAGAAATAAATGTGGGGGCTATTTTTGGGTAAGAGTGCTATTCAGTGAATTTCCTCAACTATCATGATAGAAGGAGGAAGGCAGAAAATCAAAATGAGATGGAACATTTCCTAATTTCTATTTCCATCTGTAGGTGTATATTTAGTTCTAAATGAGGATAGAACATCTCCCTAGATATTTAACTTTGAAAGAATAAAAATGTTGCCAAGTGCTGATGAGTATTTTAAAAAACACAAAAGTTATACACTGCACAATTGGAATAGAATGCTGATTTAGCAAATCTTTTTTTGAAAAGAAAAATAACTTTCTCTGCTTTGCAATGAATTTTTAAATCCACAATCATTTAGCATTTTTTAAATTTTCACTTTATTTGAAAAGATAAGGAAGACAGATCTTTCATCTGCTGGTTTACTCCCCAAAAGCACACAACAGCCAGGGTCTGGCCAGAGACAGGATTCAGGAACTTTGGTGCCACATGGGTGGCAGGGACACCAGTTCTTGAGCCATCATCTGCTGCCTCCCACAGTGAACATCAGCAGGAAGCTGGATCAGAAGTGGAACTGGGATGCAAACCAGGCTGATACGGAATGTACACATCCCAAACAGCCCTGGCCACCAGCAAAGCCTTTTCCTTTTTCTTTTTTTCGTTTGTTTGTTTGTTTTTTGACAGGCAGAGTGGACAGTGAGAGAGCGAGACAGAGAGAAAGGTCTTCCTTTGCCGTTGGTTCACCCTCCAATGGCCACCGCGGCCAGCGCGCTGCGGCCGGCGCACCGCGCTGATCCGATGGCAGGAGCCAGGTACTTCTGGTCTCCCATGGGGTGCAGGGCCCAAGCACTTGGGCCATCCTCCACTGCACTCCCGGGCCACAGCAGAGAGCTGGCCTGGAAGAGGGGCAACCGGGACAGAATCCGGCGCCCTGACCGGGACTAGAACCCGGTGTGCCGGTGCTGCAAGGTGGAGGATTACCCTAGTTAGCCGTGGCGCCGGCCTTCTTTTTCTTTTAAGATTTATTTATTTGAAAGGCAGAGTGAAAGAGAAAGGGAAGCCGGCACCGCGGCTCACTAGGCTAATGCTCTCTGCTGTGGCCCGGGAGTGCAGTGGAGGATGGCCCAAGTGCTTGGGCCCTGCACTCCATGGGAGACCAGGAGAAGTACCTAGCTCCTGCCATCGGATCAGCGCACCGGCCGCGCCGGCCATTGGAGGGTGAACCAACGGCAAAAGGAAGACCTTTCTCTCTGTCTTGCTCTCTCACTGTCCACTCTGCCTGTCAAAAAATACAAAAAAATAAAAAAATAAAAAGGGAGAGGGGGAGGGGGAGGGAGATCTTACATCTGCTGGTTCACTCCCTAAGTGGCCATAATAGGCAGATTTGAGTCAGGCCAGAGCCAAGAGGCAGAAACTCCATCCAGGTCTCCCCTGTGGGTGGCAGGGACTGAAGTACTTGAGCCATTACCTGTTGCATTACAAGTGTGCTTGCTGCTAGGGAGCTAGATCAGAAGCACAGGCCAGAATGGATCCCAGGCATGCTTATATGGTATGGGCATCCCAAGCAGAAGCTTAACCCTCTGTGCCACCTCACCTGTCCCAGCAAAAAAAAAAAAAAAAACCTGGTATAGCAAGTTAAGCCACCACTTGGGAAGCCCATATCCCATATGGGAGTGCCACTTTGGGTCCTAGCCACTCAGTTTCCAATGCAGCTTCCTGCTAATGCATCTTGGGTAACAGCAGATGATGGCTTAAGGGCTTAGGCCCCCCAACACATATGGGAGACCCAGAGAGAAAATCAGGCTCCTGGCTTCCACTCAATTCAGTCGTGGATGTCTCAGCATTTGGGGAGTAAACAAGCAAATGGTTGATCTCTGTCTGTCTGTCTGTCATCCTGCCTTTAAAATAGACAAAAAATATGTTTTAATTTACAAATAAAAAATAAGAAAAAAGGACATAGACCCTGTATCCTCCCAAGAGTTATATTATCATTTAGATCTCATAGCTGAAATCAATCACAAATGATGTTCTCATCAATCAGTAAATCTACAAATGAAATGAATACACAGGGCTCTTCAAAAACTGACATAGTGGGGCTGGCACTGTGGTGCAGTGGGTTAAAGCCCTGGCCTGAAGCGCCGGTCATTCCATATGGGTGCCAGTTCTAGTCCCGGCTGTTCCTCTTTCGATCCAGCTGTCTGCTATGACCTGGGATAACAGTAGAAGATGGGCCCCATGTCCTTGGGGCCCTGCACCCACGTGGAAGACCCAGAAGAAGATCCTGGCTCCTGGCTTCAGATCGGCTCAGCTCCGGCCATTGCAACCATCTGGGGAGTGAACCAGCGGATGGAAGACCTCTCTCTCTGACTCTACCTCTCTATGTAACTCTGTCTTTCAAATAAATAAAATAAATCTTAAAAAAAGAGAAAGAAACTGACATGGTGGGCCAGCATTGTGGCACAGCAGGTGCAAGGCTGACATACAATAGGAATGCCACTTTGAGTCCTGGCTGTCCTGTCGCTCCCCCTCTTCGTGGAGGAACGACACTGAACCCTGCGCTGTTCTTTCGTCTGCTCGGCCCTCCCCGGGTTTGCTGCTGGTTCTTCCCAGGTTGGCTACTATCCCTTCCACCTCCGTGGAAGGGCAGTTCCCCCTGGCCGCATTCCCCACTTCCGCAGGGGAGCGGCACACCGCTGGCCGGCTCTTCTCGGGGGCTGCACAGGTGTTCCCTCAGCTAGATGTTCCCCATAGATGTTCCCGATGCATGCCGTCTCTCTCCTCCTTTATAGTCCTCCTCCGCCAATCCCAACTCGGCTGCCCACACGCCGAGTACGCTGCTCTCCTCCAATCAGGAGCAAGTCCTACAGTTTATTAGTTGAACTGGAGGCAGCTGTGCGGAAGCTGTTTACTTCTCTCCCAGCGCCATATTGTGGGAGAGCAGATGCATAGAATATGTCCTAATTCGAGTAACTTAGTCTAGTCCGGATTGCTCCCCACACTGTCCCATTTCCTATCCAGCTTCATTGCTAATACAACCCCGAAAGCAGTGTAAGATGACCCAAGTGTTTCAGTCCCTGCCACTCACATGAAAGACCAGAATGGAGCTCCTGGCTCCTGCCTTCAGTAGGGCCCAGCCCCAGTTGTTGTAATCATTTGGAGAGTGAAACAGCAGGTGAAAGATCTTTTTTTTTTTCTCCTCCTTCTCTCTCTGTCACTCTGCCTTTCAAATAAAAATAAATAAATAAATCTTTTTAGAAAAGTTTAAAAAAGAAACTGATGTAGTGCCCTTTAAAATAAGTTTGAGTGGGGCCAGTGCTGTGGCACAGTGGGTTAATGCCCTGGCCTGGAGCGCCAGCATCCCATATGGGTGCTGGTTCGAGACCCAGCTGCTCCAGTTCCCATCCAGCTCTCTGCTATGGCCTAGGAAAGCAGTAGAAGATGGCCCAAACCCTTGGGTCCCTGCACCCACACGGGAGACCTGGAGGAAGCTCCTGGCTCCTGGCTTTGGATCGGCACAGCTCCAGCCGTTATGGCCAATTGGAGAGTGAGCCATCAGACAGAGGACCTCTCTCTTTCTCTGCCTCTCCTCTCTCCGTGTAGCTCTGACTTTCAAATAAATAAATAAATAAATCTTTAAAAAAATAAGTCTGGGCATACTGTGGGCCCACATTATTCAGAGTGATCTAAGATAATGAAGAGTTTGTCCCCCAAAACTAGAAAGCATTCATTCATACAAACCATGAGGACCACTGAGCCACCCATTCAGTCGCTGATGTGACCTGGCATCCTCAGCTTGTCCTCTCGGGTGAAGACATTTCTGGTTCTTCCCCTTCACTTTGGACTACCTCTTAGGGGAAACGTGGAAACCATAGATGTCCCCTGCCCCTTGCTAATAGTCTCTAGCCCCATGAATTCAGTTTTCTAAGGCACTGATGCTACAGTAATTCCTAAGGGAATTCTTTGGCCCTGCACCATCTCTCTGACTCACTCACTCCTCCTGCATGGCTGGAAAAACACCTTGGCCTGCATGCAAATCCTCCTTCTTGGACCCGCCCTTCCCCAGCTGTAGAGACCTGGGACTCTGCACCTATCCAGACCTTGTTAGTGTTGTCTAGAGTCATGTTCTCCACGTTTTCTGCTTCCTGAAACACTCTAAGCCTCCAGCAATGACTGCAGTGCCGTGTGCACGCCTATTGAGCAACATCTGGGGGCGCCTGTGAGAGGGCACAGTAATCAGTCCACTCTCTCAGCCACAGGTCAGCTCCTGAAGTCTCAGAGCTCTGCCGTCTGAAACCCACGTGCTCTGACCATTGCAGCAGACTGTCTTTGGCACTGGGTTGACATTACAGTGTGTGCTTCTTATTACTCACTGGCATCAAACTGCTCTCCACACACTCTGCATCCTGCTCCTCCCCTGCTCAGCATCCCTCCATTTTTTTTTTTTTTTTTTTTTGGCCAGGCAGAGTGGACAGTGAGAGAGAGAGAGACAGAGAGAAAGGTCTTCCTTTGCCATTGGTTCACCCTCCAATGGCCGCTGCGGCCGGCGCGCTGCGGCCGACACATCGCACTGATCTGAAGCCAGGAACCAGGAACTTCTCCTGGTCTCCCATGCGGGTGCAGGGCCCAAGCACTTGGGCCATCCTTCACTGCACTGCTGGGCCACAGCAGAGAGCTGAACTGGAAGAGGGGCAACCGGGATAGAATCCTGCACCCCGACCGGGACTAGAACCTGGGGTGCCAGCGCCGCAGGCAGAGGATTAGCCTATTGAGCCATGGTGCCGGCCATCCCTCCATTTTTAAAATTTGAGACAGAGATACAGAGACAGAGACACTGATGGAGGCAGAAATAAAGAGACAGATAAAATTCCCATTTGCTGGTTCACTCTCCAGATGCCTGCTACAGCCAGGGCTCGGATGGTCCAAAGCCAAGACCTAGAAACTTAGTCCAGGTTTGTCACATGGCTGGCAGAGACACAGTCACTTCAGCCATCACTTGTTGCCCCCTGGGGTCTACATTAGCAGGAACCTAGAGGTAGGATCTTGAGCTGTGATGTAAACACCTTAAATGGAATCAATCTCTCTCTCTCTCTCTCTCTTTTTTTTTTAAGATTTATTTTATTTATTTCAAAGGCAGAGTTACAGAGAAGGAGAAAGGGAGAGATAGAGACAAAGATCTTCCATCTGCTGGTCTACTCCCCCAAATGGCCACATTGGCCAGGGCTGGACCAGGCCAAAGCTAGGAGCTTCATCCAGGTCTCCTACATGAGTATAAGGGCCCAAGCACTTGGGCCATCTTCTGCCACTTTCCCAGGTGCATTAGCAGGGAGCTGGAGTAGAAGTGGAGCAGTGGGAACTCGAACCTGTGCCCATATGGGATGCTGGTATTGCAGACAGAGGCTTAACCCATTACGCCACAACACTGACCCCTTACAGCACAGTTTAACTGCTAGGTCCAATGTCCACTCTGATCTCTGCATCCTGACAGATACTGTGGGTTCTTCATGAAGCAGAATAATTTGTACACATTAGGCAAAGTCTAGGCCGCAGCTGGGGAGTGCCTGGGGAAGAACAGGGTACTGAGTGGTGAGACCCACAGGTCTAGAGTCTGATGTCACCATGACTGATTTTCACCAGCTTCATTCCAAAGAACAGGCCTCAAGCTTTGATGGCTTAGAAACGAAAATCTTGGGTGCCTTCTGCAAGGAGTGTGGGTTAGAAACCATACCCAGACTCAGGCTGAGGCTAAGCAGGCTCTAGCAACAACAGCCTGGCCCCCTCTCGCTCCTTACCCATGCCTGGTGTATTCACGCTCGCAGGATCTGCTCCAGCTCCCCACTCTGCTTGGTTCTCTGCCCCGAGACCGTGACACAAGCTAGCTTCTTTCCAACACTCAGGTCTCAGTTTAAACACGACCTCCACAGAGAGGCCTTGTCAGGGAAGAAGAGTAGCTCACTCTCTGTCTCACTGTTGTACTCTGTGTACCCAAGGCTGCCTGACATTGGAAATTAAGTGCATCTAGTTTTCTTATTGTTAGCATCAGCTTCATGGGTTAACAATGACTGTAGTCTCTGAGGGCCTGCACCTGGTTTAACACTCAACTCTTGCCATCTTGAAATTCTTTACAACCCTTTAAAACCTTGTGCTTATTTATTTGAGGCAGAGAGACAAAAAGAGAGAGCTCCCACCTGCTGGCTTACTCCCCAGTCTGCTGGGGTTCAGGCCATGGTACCCCACACCGTGGCATCTCAGAAAACTGAAAGGGAAGGGAGGTGACATTCACTCCCCTCCCACCCGTCTGCCCTCAAGCAGGCCATGAAAGACTCCTCTGAAGTTGATCTAACAGCCCTGCTCCAAGGTGCCCTCTGGTCCTCAGGGAGAAGGAATGTCCTTATCTCTGAAGACAGAAGGCAGGGAGGAATGTGCACAAACAGGACCTGCCAGGAGCTCACCACTCTGTCCACTCCTGCTCCCACACCACCAGCTGCCTCTCATCAGCCTGAGTCTGAAAGCCCACGCTTTCCCTGTTTCTTTGGATTTTCACGTCTGAAGGCTCCCGCGTCACATAAATGCATGGGAAGTTAAAATTGTGTGCTCTTCTCTTCCTAGGCTTTTATTGCAGGCACTCAGTCCCGAACATAGCAGAGAGTGAGAAAAGAAATCTCTTCTCACCCCACAACTTTCTTTAATGGCTAAATCATAGTCCGTTGCAGGAACATACCACAATTCTAAGTCCATTCGTCCACTGATGAACATTTAATCTGCTTCTACTTTTTGGCAGTGGCGAATAGAGCTGTGGCAAAGCTTGTGTACAGGTGTTTGACCACCTGTTCTGTTGCCCAGAGCCACAAATTCAACCCATGTAGGTGGGAGGACCCAGTCACCTGAGCCATCACCACTGCCTCCCAGGGTCTGCACGAGCAGGAAAGAGGAAACAGGAGCAGAAGGTGGATGTCCAACCCAGGCCCTCTAGTGTGGGAAGCAATCGTCCTACATGACATCTCAGTCACCAGCCTGCCCGCTTAACACAAGGCACCTGTGTGTTCATTTTGCACCGTCAATTGTGCAACTCTCCTGCTTACAGTTTCTTGCCTTGCTCTTCCCCATTAGAGTATAAGCCCCAGGAGGGCAGGGATCTTAACCCTCTGGATCAATGTTGTGTGGGCAGCACTTACGCACCACAGGGAATACTGCAGTTGCTCAGCTGACATTTGCTCTGTGCCACACAGAATGGTCATATGACCAATGTCACTGGGATGGGTATACTCAAGAGAAGCAGAAACAGGTGACCAGACACCTGTCCACACACGTTGTAGCAGCTCTACTCACCGTTGCCAACAAGTAGACCCAAACAGGGAAAGCGTGGGCTTTCAGACTCAGGCTGATGAGAGGCAGCTGGTGGTGTGGGAGCAGGAGTGGACAGAGCGGTGAGCTCCTGGCAGGTCCTGTTTGTGCACATTCCTCCCTGCCTTCTGTCTTCAGAGATAAGGACATTCCTTCTCCCTGAGGACCAGAGGGCACCTTGGAGCAGGGCTGTTAGATCAACTTCAGAGAAATCTTTGGTGGCCTGCTTGAGGGCAGACGGGTGGGAGGGGAGTGAGTGTCACCTCCCTTCCCTTTCAGTTTCCTGAGATGCCACGGTGGCCTGTTTTGGGGTACCATGGCCTGAACCCCAGCAGACCACCACTTGTGGATGAACTCTGAACACATTACAGTAAGTAAAAATAGGCAGACACATACACAACACACACACACACACACAATTGCATATGGAATGGTATTTATATAAAATGTTGAGAAGAATCTATGGAGACAGAAAGTGTACTGGCTGTTGCCAGAAGCTAAGGGTAGGAGTGTGGAGTCACTGCTTAGTGGGAATGGGTTTTACATATTCTGGGGGTGATAAACATGCTTGGGAATTGGATAGAGACACAGGTGGCATAAGGGAGTGAATGTACTGCAAGCCACTTTGATATGGTTAATGTTATGTGACTTTTGCTTCCATTTTTTCAAAAAGGAAACTGAAAAGTAAATATGTATTTAAGTAGGTACCTGGTGAGAGGGCCTTGTTCAGGAGTCTCTACTGAGACTCAGGGAAGCGTATTGTAACCCCAGCCTAGGGCTTCAGGGGCCTCTGTCCAAAGCTTTTTGGCCTGCTGCAGGGAGGTAAGAACGCATTCACACCCTTATTTGGAAAAACATTTCGGGTATGTGCTTTGACCAAGACGACACAGCACAGGGCGGAAGTTTGGCACAGTGGTTAAGATGCCATGTGGAACACCCACATTCCAAATCAGAGTGCCTGGGTTCCAGTTCTGGCTACAATTTTCTTTTTAAGATTTATTTATTTGAAAGGTGGAGCATCAAAGAGAGAGATCTACAGAGAGATCATCCATCTGTTGGTTCACTCCCTCAAATAAATGGCTGCAACCACCAGGCTGGACCAGAAGGAAGCCAGGAGGCGGGAATTCCATCCAGGTCTCCCATGCAGTGGCAGATGCCTGAGCACCTGGGATACCATCCTCTGCTTTCCCAGACACATTAGCAGGAAGCTGGATGGGAAGTGGAACTTCTGGAACTCAAACCAGTACTCCATTATGGGATGTAGAGACTTAACCTGCCGCTGTACATGCCGTCCTCCCGCCACCTCCACACACACACACACACACACACACACACACACACACACACACACTTCTGATTTCAGCTTCCTGCTAATGGGCCCCCTGGGAGGCAGCAGCGATGGCTCAAGTATTCGGGTCTTTGCCACCCATGTAGGAGACCTAGATTGAGTTCTGGGCTCTAGGCTTCAGCCAAGCTTAAATCTTGGCTGTTCAGGCATTTGGGGAGTGAACGGGCAGATGCTATGAGAGATCTCTGTCCATCTCTCTCTCTCTCTCTCTCCCCCTCACCCTCACCCTCACTCTCTCTCTCTCCTCCTTCCCCACCCCTCCCTCTCTCATTTTCTCTGAATTTCAAGTAAATAAATAAATAGAAATGTTTTTAAAAAAATGATTACATGGTGGGCCCAGGAGGGTAGGTGGGGAGCTGCATCATGGTGTACAGATTAAGCTACCTCTTGAGAACACAGGCATTCCTTATCAGAGTGACAGCTGGAGACTCAGCCACTCCACTTCTGATTCAGCTTCCTGCTAATTCTCCTAAAGAAGATAGGGGAAGGCGGCTCAAGTACTTCAGCCGCTGCCACCCATGTGGGAAACCCAGATGTAGTTTCTGGCTCCTGGCTTCAGCCTGGCCCAGCCAGGGCTATTGTGGCCATTTGGGAAGTAAATCAGCAGATATAAGATCTCAATCTCTCTTCCTCTCTTTCTCTGCCCCTCTACCACTCTGATTTTCAAATAAATAAATAAGCACATCTCTTAAAAATGACACAGAACGTCATTATCATAATGCCAGCCCTATCTTTTTTTTATTATTATTTGAAAGGCAGAGTTAGAGAGAGAGAGAGCTCTTTCATCCACAGGTTCACTCCCCTAAATGGCTGCAACAACAGGGGGCTGGGCCAGGCTGAAGCCAGGAGCCTGGAACCCCATCAAGGTCTCCCACATGGGTGGCAGAGGCCCAAGTACTAGGGCCATCATCTGTCATCTTCCCAAGCACATTTTCAAAGAGCTGGATTGGAACTGGAGCAGCCAGGACTTGAACCGGTACTCACATGGGATGCTGGCATTGCAGGTGGTGGTTTAACCCACTGCTCCTGCTCCACAACACCAACCCTCTTACTACTATTTATTCTATTTTTTTCTGCTATTTTAAAATAATTATCATGAAATGTTTGTAGGTATATTTCCAGTTGTAAAAAACATATACAGAAGGATTCTGTGTAACTTTTCCCAGTTTCCCCAATGGTAACATCTTTCAAAACTACAGTACAGTATGACAAGCAGGAAGTTGACAAGGATACAATGTATCTGTCTCCCTTGGATCTGGACTTCTGGATGTGTGTGCTACTTCTATATTGAAAAGGAACAACAGCTTCTCTTCGTGTTAGGCTGTAGACTAGTAAGAAATTCCTGAGAGATGGTGGCACCACCACATGGACCACAAGGAAATGGACCAAAGCACAAATTAAAGGAAATCATTCTCAACTCACGACAGGGGCTGCATAGCCTGGAATCTGTTAGTCCAATTGTGCCTCTGACTTTCACTTGACCCTTTCATCACAGGGATTCCTAGAAGGGCTGCCATACATTTAGTTGAATTCAACAGAATGAGGGAAGTGGTAGGGAGGTGTTTCCAAAAGTTTGTGGAAATAGAATTAAAAGATACACTTGTGCAGGTGCAAAAAACTTTGAAACCCATGCATAACTTCCTCTCTTTTTAAATGAAAGGTTTTGTCACCTTAAAAATATTTTTATTTATTTTCACTTTACTGGAAAGGCAGAAAAATATAGGTAATAGATGATAGATGGATTGATAGATGGATAGATAGATACATAGACAGACAGATGTCTTCCATCTGCTACAACAGCCAGGACTGGGCCAGGCCAAAACAGGAGCCTGGAAGACAATCCATATGGCTGGCAGGGACCCAAGGACGTGATCCATTGTCTGCTGCCTCCCAGGCCACATGTTAGTGGGAAGCTGGATCAGAAGCAGAGGACCAGGACTTGAACCAGGCACTCTGATATGGGATGGACAAATTCCAAGGGATGTCTTGGCCACTGTGCCAAATGCCTGCTCTCATAGTTTCTTCATAATATGAATTTTCTGTGAATTTTTTGAAGTTGTTGTACAATAAGACTTTGCTCTCTCAGAGGAGAAAATGGGAAATGTAAACCTGGCAGCATTGAGCAGTACCAGTGGAGAAATAAAAGGTGGGTACCTGTAATACTGTTTTTGCTTTCGAAGAACACTTGCGAGCTCAGCCTGCTATAAATGTAACTGGGAAATGAAAATACCTGCAGGGGAATAGACTTGAGAGAACATTCTCGAGTGTTTCCACAGGGGCCATCCTGTGCGTCACCTGACCTCAGTGGAAGGGTCTCACAAATACACCTTTCTCAGCTGCTTTGGCTGAAGAACCAGCCACCCCCTTTCTGCTTCTTGGCATCACGTCCCCTTCTTCACTAACAGTATGTAGACTTTCCTTTGTGGAGCCATTCTCCTGACACAGCTCTTTTGCAGGTGCCATCTCCATTGCCCCGCCCCACCCCCCAGCACTGCAACCCACAGGACAGGTTCTTGACTCTACACAGAACCTGTGGTTCCAAAAAACCCACACATCTTGGTCAGTCATTTGGCTCAGAGTTATGACACCACTCGGGACACCTGCATCCATCGCTGGAGGACCTGGGTGCGAGTCCCCACCTTGCTTCTGATTCAGCTTCCAGCTACTGTGCATTAGGGAAGGGAGCAGGTGGTGGCTCAAGTAACTTAGTCCCTGCCATCGATGTGGGAGATCTGGATGGGATTCTGGGCTGCCAGCTTTGGCCTGGCACAGATTTGGTTGTTGTGGGACGAGAACCAGTGGATGGAAGGTTGCTCACTCGTGCTCCCCCACCTCCCCCCCCATTCAAGCAAGTAAACAAAACTTAAAAAGAAAGGAGAGGGAGGGAGAGAGGCAAGAAGGAATAGAGTACACCTGATCACCCTCCCAGAGTATCTAGAACCACATCTCCCTAAAGCTCAGAACTTCTCAGTTACATGAGCTAATCAGCTAATGAATTAATCACCTTTCTGAGTGTACTTAAACGGATTTAATATTTTTTGCTCCTTTGCAACTGCATGAGAAGGATCAACAGCAACATCTCTGAGGTTAAGCTCAGGGCCATAAATCCTTAAGCTCCTTTAGTATTTGTCCTCGCATCACTCAGCAATGCCCTTATCCTCTCATCTGTCTGCATTACTGCCTGCAGTAATTTGCCTGACCCACAGCTTGGTGTCAAAGAAGTAACCCAAGTAGAGTAAATAAATGGCACGAGGAGTACATGAACGCTCCTGACCCTCTAACGTCCAGTCTTAAGTAGGTTATGCATGTGTAACGCTGCAGCCCACCATCTGCACTGCTTATTTAAGTTCTGTAATGAAATGGCCAGAGCCCTCATTGTTTATTTATGGGACTCAGGCAGCCTCCCTCCAAACCTTAATTCAATCTTCAGCCACTGTTTGGGAGGCAAGGATTTCTGGGGACGGCAGAAGAAATGTTTGCTGCTTCAGATGGTGCTATTAAAAGAAAATCATTCCCAAAGAAATTCTTCTCTCCTGATGGGGGCCGGGGTGGGGGTGGGGGGACTAAATCATAAATTATGGAAAAGGAAATGGCAAATGTGAGTTGCTTTCTCTTTATTGGGGTTGTTGTTTTCTCACAACTGTCAAGCAGAGTGTGCACCTATTTTGAAAAGCTTTTTACAGCTTTGAATTAAGCACAAATGGGGAAATAAGAGGCTGTATAATTAGAGAAGCCCATGGAAGTCTGTTTTACAAAGCCAAGGCAAGTTTCACCATTTCGCTTTTGTTCACAAATGGCACCAGCAAGCAGTGGGGCTCTGGGGTGGGGTGGGGTGGCACAGGTGAGACAGGAGAGGAAAATTGCAACAAGACACAGTTAAGACACAAGCTCACCCTCGGTCTGGCAGAGAATGCCAAGAGCCTTGCAAAAGCAAGCTGAGACGTCCAGTATTTCACTCCCCTGGGGCAGGGGAGGAGGGTAGGCGGCACAGGCAAGGCTTCCAATCTGTTTCAACTCAGTAAGCACAGCCTGTCAACCCACCAATGTGGACGTACAGTTTGATCTTAGAGAAATCACAGAAACGGTGACTCTATCTCACGCAATTTCAATGGACTCAGGTCTGTTGTTCAGGTTATTGGTGCGTGAGTGTTCTCAGCAGTGCCAGCAGAGGGAGCCCAAGATTAATGGGTGGGTTCCAAGGAACCCAGTTCCATTATCAGGGATCTGCCCATCTGGTTCATGACCGTGAACCTCTCTTTGTCCCAAGCCTCCTCTCTGTCCCCTTCTGTCCAGCTCCCTCTCTTTCCCTACGCTGACCGCCCAGCATTCTTGCCCAGCTCACTCCCAAGGCACAAGGCACACGTGAGCATATACCCTCCCACTCAGAACGGGCATTTGGAAATATTTTAATTGACGACTTCACACCTTGATTTTCCCTTGGCAGATCCCATAATCAGTGACAGGGAAGGAGGGACTCCTTGTGGGTAAAACACTGAAATCCACGAGAATAGGAGAATTTTGTCAGCCAAGTAAAAACGCTTATGATTGATTGTTAAATGAAAATAACAGATTGCAAATGTTTATACAGTAGGATCTCAAGTGTTTAAAAAATTTTATTAATTGAGAGATGAAGAAACAGAGAGAGACACCCAGAGGGAAAGAGAGAGAGTTCACTCCCGTCTACCGGTTCACTCCCCAAATACATGCCACAGTTAGCAGCTGGGGACTCAATCCAGGGTTCCCATACAGGTGGCAGGAGCCCCATGCCTAGAGCTATTATCATCTGCTTCCTCCCAGGGTGCGAGAGTTAGGAGCCAGAGCACCGCCCTGAACCCAGATCCTCCCATGTAGGATGCACATCTTAACCAGCACTTTAACAACCAGGCTACATTTCTGCTCCAGGATTTTTTTAAATCATAGAGAAATAAGAATAGACATATTTTCAAATCACGAGTGATTGCTCCAGAGTGTGATGTGTAAAAAGGGGTCTCAGACGTGAAGGATGATATTTTTTATTGCTTCCTTATGTGCATGAACTTCAAGTATTCTGGCATCAAAATAAACTAATCTTTTAATTAAATTTTCCACAAACTTTGGGAAATACCCATATATTTCTCTACTCCAAATATATATACTGAACATACTCAATATATGTAATGTAAATATTGGGGATATATAGCTTTGATCATTGTAGGGAAAAATGAAAGGCTATAAATGTATATATTTTATGGGATCACATGCAATATTTACTTTTCAAACTTTTCTGTATATTTTTTATTTGTTTGAAAAGCAGAGAACAGAGACAGATGAGAGAGAGCAAGCAAGCTTGCATCACTGGTTCACTCCCCAGTTGCGCACAACAATCAGAACTGTGCCAGGCTGAAGCCAGGAGCTTGAAATTCAATCCAGTTCTCCCAAATGAGTGGCAAGGACTCAAATACTTGTGCTATCACCTGTCACCTCCCAGTACACATTGGTAGGAGGCTGGAATGGGAAGCAGAACCAGTGTTACGGGATGACAAAGGTGATCTTAGTTGAAGAATATCCATGTGGATAGCGACCAAAGCAAGATTTTAAGTGAGAAACCTCTTGCCACAGCAGTCAGGAGGGGGGCTCCAAGGGAAGAACTGCTCTGGGAAGCCTGGCTATTTTTATGTACAAAAGTGGAAACTTAGATTTAATCAATCAGTGGAGAGGCAGAATAGCAGCTAATAACCAATCAGAGGGCTGGATTAACAACCAATCAGGCCGGCGCCGCTGTAGCTCAATAGGCTAATCCTCCGCCTAGCGGCGCCGGCACCCTGGGGTTCTAGTCCCATTCGGGGCACCCGATTCTGTCCCGGTTGCCCCTCTTCCAGTTCAGCTCTCTGCTGTGGCCCAGCAGTGCAGTGGAGGATGGCCCAAGTGCTTGGGCCCTGCACCCACATGGGAGACCTGGAGAAGCACCTGGCTCCTGGATTCGGATCAGTGTGGTGCGCCAGCCCCAGCGGCCATTGGGGGGTGAACCAACGGAAAAGGAAGACCTTTCTCTCTCTCTCTCTCTCTCTCTCTCTCTCTGTCCGCTCTGCCTGTCAAAAAATTAAAAAAAAAAAAATCAGAGGAGTGGGATTGGTAATCCTGTCTATCCTGCTATCAGGATAAAAAGCCCTCACTCTCCCAGAGAGGTGGGGGAGTGAGGGCTTTTTTTTTTTTTTTTAAAGAATTGTTTATTTATATTTATTGGAAAGGCAGAGAGACAAAGAGGAGACAGATCTTCCATCTGCTGGTTCTGTTACAGGTGAAGCATTGGCGAAGAGATTGTTATTACCCCGGTTGTCTCTCTCACATGGAAGAAGAGTTTCTAAGTGGGCAAGCAGAGAGATGGAAAAGCGAGAGTTATTAGAGTCAGAGACCTCCAGCCAGGTGGCATGGAGCGGGCTTCCAAGTGAGGAAAAACCTGAAGGGCCCCAAAGCACTGGGGATTTTTAGCACAATTTTGGGGAAAAAAAAAAAAAACTTGACAATCACATTGACATTCAGTTACAAGACAGAGACAAAACCCATCTAAAGACCTGATTTTGCAATCCTTTATCCTGTATGGCTTGCTCGGAGATAAAACAAAAGAGCCAACACAAGGGTGCGGCACCTAATGGGTGAGGGTTCTAATCCATTGAGGTTGGGCCTGAGAGGTGCATGCTTAGCTAGAGTCCAAGTTCTGGGTTGGTCTGCAATGACAGGGGCCCTCTTTCGATTGGTCATCAATAACATGATCGGGAGGGAATTTTGACAATGGTACAAGGGGCCTCCAGTCAATGTAGGGACTATGTGCAGGTGCCTGTTACTGTTTGCTTGGGGCGGGAGTTCCTGGGGGGAAAAGCCCTCAAGACAAGAATGACCATCAAGACATGATGTACAGAGCAGATAAAGGATCTCCTTAGTCACGTGATTAGGGAGCCTGTAGGGCCAGCTGCACCACTGCCTCAAGTCAGTGAGCCAGGCTGAATAAGAGGCTCATTTGCAATCACAACAGCAGGACAAATAAACTGGTCCCTAAGGAGGCAGGCTGCCCTGAAAGCACTGTGCAGGGGCACACTGGTGATGAGGTTTCAGCATATAAATGCTAAGGAGGCACATTCAAACCATAGGCCCAGTGGTAGGGAGCCGCACCCTCAGTTATACACACACGTAAGTGACCAGGGGCCACTTAACTATTACACAACTGATTATTTGAGAGGCAGAGTTACAGAGAGAGAGGGAGAGACAGAGAGAAAGGTCGTCCATCCGCTAGTTCACTCACCAAATGGCCGCAACAGACACAGCTGGCCACAGCAGGGAGATGGATAGGAAGAGGGGCAGCCAGGACTTGAACCAGAGCCCATATGGGATGGTGGCACTGCAGGCAGAGGCTTAACCCACTACACCACGGTGCTGGCCCCTACACTTTGACTTTCAAGACATTTCCCTTTCCCCAATTTTGAGCCATCTGAGAGTCATGATTTTTTTTTTTAATTTTTTTTTTAAATTTTTTTTTTTTTGACAGGCAGAGTGGACAGTGAGATAGACAGAGAGAAAGGTCTTCCTTTGCCGTTGGTTCACCCTCCAATGGCCGCCATGGCTGGCACACCGCACTGATCCGATGGCAGGAGCCAGGTGCTTCTCCTGGTCTCCCATGGGGTGCAGGGCCCAAGCACTTGGGCCATCCTCCACTGCACTCCCTGGCCATAGCAGAGAGCTGGCCTGGAAGAGGGGCAACCGGGACAGAATCCGGCGCCCCGACCGGGACTAGAACGCCGTGTGCCGGTGCCGCAAGGTGGAGGATTAACCTAGAGAGCCGCGGCGCCGGCAAGAGTCATGATTTTTGATATTTCTTTGCTCATAACTATTATCTGAGCTATATAAGAATTAATTTATATACTTTATCTCACTGATTTTTTTTCAAAGTATTTATTTATTGATTTTTATCTGAAAGAGAGACAAAGAGACAGAGACAGACCTAGATGCCGATTCACTCTCCTGATGCCTGCAATGGCTGGGGCTGGGCCAGACCGAGGCCAGGAGCCCAGCACTCAGTCTCCCACATGTGCAGCAGGAACCCAGCAAACTGATTCATCACCTTCTGCCCCCCAGGGTGCACGTTAGCAAGCTGATATGGAAGCAGAGCTGGGACATGAATACAGGCATTTTCATATGACATGCGGCTGTCCCAAGGCACTTCTTAGCGTCTGGGCCAAATGCCTTCAACTGAAATTCATTTTAAAATAGGTTTAGTGCTATTACTGTAAGTGCAAATCAGAATTATTTTCCATAATCAAAGACAGTCAATAAGACAAGTCAATACACACACACACACACACACACACACATATATAAGAGCACTTCAAAGAGTTCATAGATGGGGGGATGACACTGTGACGTAGCAGATAAAGCCCTGCCTGCAGTGCTGGCATCCCATTTGGGCTCCTGTTCAAGTCCTGGCTCCTCTACTTCCAATCCAGCTCTCTGCTATGGCCTGGGAAAGCAGTAGAAGATGGCCCAAGTCCTTGGGCCCCTGCACCCACGTGGGAAACCAGGAGGAAGCTCTGGCTGCTGGCTTCGCATTGGCTCAGCTCCAGCCATTGTGGCTATTTGGTGAATGAACCAGTAGATGGAGAACATTCTCTTTCTCCCTTCTTCCCTCAATCCCTCCCTCCCTCTCTGTAACTTTGCCTTTCAAACAAATAAATAAATCTTTTTTTGTTTGTTTGTTTGTTTTTTTTTGGACAGGCAGAGTTAGACAGCGAGAGAGAGAGACAGAGAGAAAGGTCTTCCTTCCATTGGTTAACCCCCCAAATTGTTGACACCCCCAGCACACAGCACCGATCCGAAGCCAGGAGCCAGGTGCTTCCTCCTGGTCTCCCATGCGGGTGCAGGGCCATCCTCCACTGCCTTCCCGGGACACAGCAGAGAGCTGGCCTGGAAGAGGAGCAACTGGGACAGAACTGGCACCCCAACCGGGACTAGAACCCGGGGTGCCGGCGCTGCAGGCAGAGGATTAGCCTAGTGAGCTGCGGCGCTGGCCAATAAATTTCTTTTTTAAAAATGTATTTATTTATTTGCAAGTCAGAGTTACACAGAGAGAGGAGAGGCAGAGAGAGAGAGAGAGAAACAGAGGTCTTCCATCGAATGGTTTACTCTCCAGATGGCCGCAATGGCTGGAGCTGCGCTGACCTCAAGCCAGGAGCCAGGAGTTTCCCCCTGGTCTCCCATGTGGGTGCAGGGGTCCAAGGACTTGGGTCATCTTCTACTGCTTTCCCAGGCCACAGCAGAAAGCTAGATCAGAAGTGAAGCAGCTGGGTCTCAAACCGCACCCATATGGGATGCCGGCACCCCAGGCCAGGGCGTCAACCCGCTGCGCCACAGTGCCGACCCCCAAATAAATAAATCTTTATATAAAAAAAAAGGTTCATAGATGGGCCAAGCAGACTAAACACTGCTTGTGACGTCAGCATGTCACAGTGAAGTGCCAGTTTGAGGCCCAGGTGCTCCATTTCTGATGCAGCTCCCTGCTAATGCACCTGGGACGGCAGCGGAAGAGCATCCAAGTACTTGGGCCCCTGCTACCTGGCCCCTGCTACCTGACTGGGAGACCTGGTTGGGGTTTCAATCTCTGGCCTGACCCAGCTGTGGCCGCTGTGGCTATGTGGGGAGTAAACCAGTGGATGGAAGATCTCTTTCTGTCTCTCTCTTTCAGTTTGTTATTCTGCTTTTCAAATAAATAATTTTTTTAGAAAAGAGGTCTATGGAAAAATGTTATGAAAAGATAAATTTATTTTGGTGCTCCAAGTTCTTTGAATCCATGCATAAAAGAAGTCTACAAAAAGTTAATGAAACCTCCATATCATAAAAACACTATGCATAGATTTAAAAGCTTTTTTTGCACCAAAGGAAAATTATCTTTTAATTCCATTTTCTTGCAGATTCCCCACCTGCGATGGCCAAGGAGGCTTTGCTTCCATGATCAGAACTTAGAGGGAATAGCTTTATATACAATGTAATGCATCCCACACATGATACTCAAGCAGGCTTTCAGAAACCTGGTACCACACGATGCAAAGCCAAGAGAAACACCCGAGCCAAACAGAACAGAGAAAGCAAGCAGCCAAGAAAGAATATATAAATCAAATGTCACCACTGAGAATCTCAAGCTTATAGGAGTATTTCTGGTATAACAAGTAATTATTTTGGAAGCATATACATCAACTGGAATGTGACAATAAAAGCCAGTTTTTAAAGATGAGAATGTATTTGTCTGTGAGGAGGCTGTGCAGTGAGACAGAAAGAACAGCAGTTCGGGAACCAAATAGACTTGGATTCATATCCAGCTGAGCAATTTACGACATGTGTGCCCCGAGTTTCTCCAAGCTTCCGTGTTCTCAGCTGCAGGCCGAGGTAGAGGATGAATAGTTTTCTATTAAGGAATGGTCGTTTGTACAACTTGGGCTACAGAGTAGTGCTCCCAAAGAGAAACCATCATGACTCTCATATAAAATAACACCTGGAAAACATTGTATGTGTCACAAATGAGAGAATGAGGGAATTGGTACAACCCGGTCAAAGGAGAAGCAAACAGCAGAGACCTGGGTAGGAGGGAACCCTGAAATGAACTCTGAGGTGGGACACAAAGCTGTCTTCTTTCACGGGCGGAGAGAGAAAGCAAGAGGCAGAATTTCTTTGCATGACTACAGGTAAGAAATGTCTGCAAAACTATTGGTTTTATCATTGATTTCTGAATTGTCCAGGTCCATCAGAAATCTATAATAAAACAGCTTTCGAGTTAATTTTTTTCTCAACAGACCCGTAAAACAGCCTAGTCAAAGACAAAACCATTTGTCTCTGGAGCACACGATGCCCAGCGACTTCGATGTTCCTCTTAAAAAATGCCAGCGATCCTTTATGTACTCCAGAGTCGCACATTTCTTCCTTATACTTGTGCTCAGACCAGATCGGCTGCAGTTATCACCACTTTTCAAAACAGCAGATGTATAATACAAAACATATCTAATAGAAAATAATTGTTCACATTTAAAATATCACCAGTGTGTATGATTTTGCAGTCATCATTTAGATGACAAAGATGGAATAGGTGAACTTTAAGGCTCCATCCAATTCTAAAGTTGTAGGATTCTGTCATCCTTCATAATATGATATTTACTTGGAGCTCATTAAAGCTAAGACTAAAAAGGGTTAGATGCAAACTGACATATAACATGAAACAAAGATAGCAAACATTTCTGAAATTAAAATGCAAGTTAAGAAAAATAAAAAATTGAGAATATTAAAAGAGTCTCAGTAAAATTTGAATGCCATCAAACCCAGGTTTCACCTTATTTTAAAAATACCGACGACAACTATCAAAGATGAAAAAGTGACAAAATCTCGAAATCAGTGTCTTGATCAATATAGAAATTTATAGCCAAACAATTTCTAACACTTTCCTCCAAGTGACGTATATAAGCCTTTTTAATGATTTTAACTCAGTCCATTGCAAGTTCTGAAGCAGGGTTTCAAAAACAAGATAACCCAGAATGCATTTTTCTAAAGAACTCAGGTAGCCAGAGGGTATCTGAAAGTTGATTTCTAAATTTCATGGTGACTCAAACTCAGATTTTGCAGGAAGCTCTGTAAGTCTCTTAACATGTTGCCCCTGACCCCAGATTCTCATGTTTGGTATGGGGCAGTTCTGAATGACAACCCAACTCAATAATTCTTTTAGCCATTTAAACTTCTCAAGCTTTTGAATAAATTTAGTGAACACAGCAAAGGAATTCAAATGACATTTCCTCCAATTCACAAAAACTTCAACTTTTATGTTCCATAATTAATGGCTTGCTCAACCAGGGGGAGCATTAGAAAATAGGAACAGTTATTATTTACCGTGGCCGTGTAATATCGTGTCAAAGGTTACCCCAGCAGGATATCTGTGTTTAAATGGAAAGAGATAACGAGACAAAGTCAAGCTAGTTATCCCTGTTCTGTTCTTCAGCTGGGGGGAAGTCCACTAAAATAGACTCGGGAAGAGCTGAGACTGCCAGCTCAGCATAATGGCAATTCTTATCATTCCCGCTCTTCTTTGCTTCCGGTTGTGGATGACGGACAGCGCATGTTAGAACGGGACAATTCCCATTAGTACCTGCAATGGGTGGTATTCTCCTGGCACTTCCTCACGATCTGGGGCAGTATGCATTTTTCTTAGCAGGGTGGGACCAGGGCGACAAAGCCTCCTCTGAAGCTTGACGCGTGAGCCTGAACCTTGTCAAAGTCCCAATTTCACCACCTCTTCTGTGTATCTCCTCTCATGACCTTGCATCCTCAGAGTCCTTTAACTTTTTTTTTTTTTTTTTTTGAAAAGTAGAGGGACAGAGATAGACAAAGAGCTCCCATCAGTCTGATTCACTCCTCAAATGCCCACAGCATCTAGGATTGGGCCGGGCCAAAGCCAAGAGCCTGGAACTCAAAACAGGTCTCTCTCACAGTTAGTAGGGGCCCAAGTCCTTGGGCCATTAGCTGCTGCCTTCCAGGGTGAGCGTTAGCAAGAAGTTGGAACTAGGAACAGAGCCAGGACTTGAATCCAGGCGCTCCAGTGTGGAAGCAGGCACTCCAAGCGGTGTCTTCACGCCATGCCAAACCCCTGTCCCTCCTCTGACATCTTTTCACTGTGATCCTAACAGCTGCCACCTCAACCCATCATCTGAATACTGACTGCAAAAGATACAGCTGTTGGAGAACCACTGTTTCCTTCCCCTGGATTTGCAGATGAAGTCTTGGGAGCTCTGAGAGCTTTAGGTGACATGATAATAGACAGTCACATGCACTTGGACCCACATCTGCTCAGCTCCAAGCTGATGCTTTTCTCTCTCACCCGTTGTCTTCAATAAATGTCTGTTCCTTTTTTTTTAAAAGGATTATGTATTTGGAAGGCAGAGTAACAGAGAGGCAGAGAGAGAGATTTTGCATCTGCTGGTTCACTGCTCAAATGGACACAATGGCCCAGACTGAGCCACACCAAATATAGGAGCCAGGAACTCCGTTCCTATCTCCCATGCGGATGGCAGGGACCCAAGTGCTTGGGCCATCCTCCGCTGCTTTCGCAGGAGCATCAGCAGGGAGTTGGATTGGAAGTGGAAAACAGTCAGGACTCAAAGTACTGCTCCAATATGGGATGCTAAAGTAGTTCAACCTGCTGTGCTACACCACCAGCCAGATTTCTGTTCTTTTCTGAAATCAATGTGTTGTGCTCACATTGTAAGAATATTCAAATTATACAGGATAATACAAAATTAAAAAGCACTCAGATTTCCACATTGCAGTCCTTAATACTTGGGTATATTGTTTTCAAGTTTATTTTAATGCATCATTCAAAACTGTAATCATGGGGCCAGCAACATGGCACAGTAGGCTACGCATCCCATATGAGCACCGGTGTGAGTCCCAGCTGTGCCGGTTCAAGTCTTGGTCGCTCTCCCGCTGATCCAGCTCCCTGATAATGGGCCTTGGCCCAAGTGCTTGGGCTCCTGCCACCCACGTGCTAGACCCAGATGGAGTTCTGGGCGCCTGGTTTTGGCTTGGCACAGTCCTGGCCATTGAGGCCATTTGCAAGTGTACCAGTGGATGGATGATCTCTTTCTCCTCCTGTCTCTATAACTCTGCCCTTGACATAAATAAATAAATAAATATGGAGGAAAAAAAACACAAAAAGCAATAATCTCTCACTGATTGCATTCTATGGGCTTGTTATTTCATTCAAGATCAAAACTATTTTCTCATTAAATATTTTAACAGCATGGTTGCTAATCATAAATAACTCTATATACTAATTTATTTAAATCATTTAAGTAACCTTTTAAAACCTCTCAGAATCTTTCATCTTTGATACTTATTCCATAAGTGGAATCACTGCATGAGCAAATGATCCTGGAGCAAAAGGAAAAGAGTAGGCATTTCCAAAACAGAGAAAATTATTACCTCACCCAGAAAAAGAATTTTACATGCAATAAAGATCATAATATGCCTGAATTCATTATAATACACATTTCTTATAGTTAAAAAGAAAAAAATTAGAGCAGGTTGTCATCCATACTGGAGCACAGGGGTTCAAGTCCCAGCTTGCTTCCAACTCCAGCTCCCTGCTAGAGCGCATCCTAGGAAGCAGCAGGCGGTGGCCTAGGCACCTGGGTCCCTGTACTGCCATGGGACACCTGAGT
Source organism: Oryctolagus cuniculus (assembly GCF_051225735.1). Taxonomy (NCBI): domain Eukaryota; kingdom Metazoa; phylum Chordata; class Mammalia; order Lagomorpha; family Leporidae; genus Oryctolagus; species Oryctolagus cuniculus. Next base: position 84,789,968 of record NC_142876.1, read on the forward strand.
GGACTTCGTGGCTCATAGCTTTGGCCTGGCCCAGCCCGGGCTGCTGTGGGTGTTTCAGCTGTGAATCAGCAGGTAGAAGACCTCTGTCTGTCTGTCTTTCAAATAACCAGAAAGAAGAAGAGGAGAAAGAGGAAGAAGAGAAGGAGGAGGAGGAGGAGGAGGAGAGCTTTTCATGTAAGCAGCCATTACACAATACCAAAATAACTAGATAAAAATAAAAAATGCTGGATAAAGATGAAAAATCATGTGAATGTGACAGTTTAGTAGACATCCTAAATCATCTCTACAATCGTGGGGACATCCTGGGAGAACGTGTATTAATCTTTAAAGCAAAAGGGGAAAAAAAGCAGTATAACAACACTACAGCCTACAAATGAAATACAATGGGAGGCATTCTGAGCATTTCTACACGAAGCATAAAAAGCACTGATCAACGTTATATATTACATCCATGATGCCCACTGACATTTTCCCACTCTCCTCCGTGCTGGTGGCATGCACCTGCTAATTCTCTCCTGGCCAGGATTTTTTAGGGGCCATAGTTTTCCACTTACATAAAGGTGTTTCTATCTGTAGCACATATCAGATAAAGGGTAGCTAATTATAGTATCAAAAATACGAAGGGGAAAGAATGGTGGCAAGAAGCCATGCAGCAGTTGAGTTGCAAGAAAAATAAACAAATATGATAGAATTCAAATTCGTGTTATAACCAGCAGAACTTCCAAACACAGAATGCACACTTCTCTGTAAGAATTGACTTACATACAACACTTGAAGCAAATGAGGTAAGGTCGGAAGTGAATTAGATTGTAACAAAAGAATACTTTTATTCAATGCCTCACAGAGACTCTTGAAGTCAAAACACTTATTACCTAAGTTTACCAGACCGGCTTCTGGGTCAGGGAAAATCTCACAACAATTACTCCTCTCTTGTAAGTTGTCCACATCTGGCTTATTTTCCTGGACTATTTTTTGTGGATTTTAACTTTGCTACATTTTTTAAAATTAATTATATTTATTTGAGAGAAAATCTCCCAGTTGCTGGATCATTTCCCCAGCCAGGGCTGGGCTGGGCAAAAGCTAGGAGTCAAGAACTCAACCCAGGTCTCCCACCTGAGTGACATGAACCCAGTAACCTGAGCCATCACCACTGCCTTCCAGAGCTGGGAATTGAAGCCCGGTACTTGTCAAACACCCACCCATTTGCCAGACTGATAGGACAACAGCAAACAAAACCCCTTCCCACCCTCCCTCCCATGATCCTTTACCGTTGTGTAGGAACAAGCTCAATGTTTTGTTGTGTGTGAGAGGGAGAGAAAAGACGCATAGAGGGAGAAGCATTCTGTCACCACACTGCAGGAACGATTAGGAAGGATGCTCTAGCCCACATCTTAAAGGCTGGATTTTAAAGAACTGGACTGACATGGCTATATTGCTCCGCTGTCTCAGACTGAATTATCACCAACAAGCAATGAATAAAATCACAGTTGATGTTGGCAAGGTTGTCTGCCTCGTCATCCAGAATTCAGCTCCAATGTCACTTCTTAGTAGAGTCGCTTCTCTAACTTCCAGGTATAATAAACACAGAATCTGAGTCAACGTCTAATTTCTCCTCTTATTTTACTCCTCTGCACAGTGTTTGTGGCTATTTGGCACAGTCTGCAAGTGTCTGTGTGCTTGCTTGCTTATTTTCCATTTGCCTACACCGTAGTACCAACACTGCGAGAGCACACTTCGCATTAGTCTTACAGCAGTTTTGCTGGTCACTTATTCAAGATGCATTCCATTGTGCCTGTCTTCCCAATTTTGTTTACAGAAGCAGGGAACCCCTCAAAGATAAGAGAAAAAAAAAACAATCACTACATTCCTTAACCCATCTGCTGGGTGGTCAGGAGATAGAACCAGGAACTGCTGGGGGCCGTTTTGCAGGAAGGCATCCTCAAGTGAGGCAGGAGTCCTCTGGAATGCAGCCCTGCCTTTTGCCATTCCCCTCTTCTGCCTGGAATGCAGTGTGTAGCAGGCTCGGGGCTACAGTGAGGCAGTAGAAGCACACACCATCCCTGATGGCCCCTTGGAGCCACTGTAAGATCGTTAGGTCACCTGTGTTAAGACTTCTAATTACATGGGGGAAAAAAAAAAAAACTCTCTTGCGGCGCCGGCACACCGGGTTCTAGTCCCGGTTGAGGCGCCGGATTCTGTCCCGGTTGCCCCTCTTCCAGGCCAGCTCTCTGCTATGGCCAGGGAGTGCAGTGGAGGATGGCCCAGGTGCTTGGGCCCTGCACCCCATGGGAGACCAGGAAAAGCACCTGGCTCCTGGCTCCTGCCAGGATCAGCGCGGTGCGCCGGCTGCAGCGGCGGCCATTGGAGGGTGAACCAACGGCAAAGGAAGACCTTTCTCTCTCTGTCTCTCTCTCTCACTGTCCACTCTGCCTGTCAAAAAAAAAAAAAAAAAAAAAAAAAACTCTTGCTTGGTTTAAGCCACTGCTTTTGGTGTTTCTGTCACTTCCCACCAAGAGCCATTCCCAGCTGAAATACTGCAGTTCCCTTGTGCTTGAATGGTGCCTGGCACATGGCTGATACTCGACATCTGAGAAACAGAGAGGAGGGGCATTTAAAGCCGTTCACAATCAGTTCTGACTACAAAATAATAGATACACACTGCGTTTGAAGATGGGAAGGAATCATATTTTTATTTTTGTAATTTTAAAGCTATTTATACTTATTTATTTGAGAGAGAGAGAGAGAATCTTCCATCCTCTAGTTCATTCCCCAAAAGCCTGAAATGTTTGAGGCTGCATCAGGCTGAAGCCAGGAGTCAGAAATTCAATTCAGGTCTCCCACAAGGGCAGCAGGGACCCCAAGTGCCATCATCTGCTGCTTCCCAGGTCAGTTAGCAGGAAGCTGGATCAGAAGCAGATCTCATGCACTCCTATGTAGGATGCAAGCATTCCATACAGTAGCTTAACTCATTGTTCTACAACTGCTGCTCACATTGTATCTTTCACCCAGAAAAAATTACAAGTGTATGTGCACGTGGTTGTGTGCTTCCTTGCTCATTTTCTGTTTGACAAACACAGCTGACTGGTAGACACCGGAGCCGAACAGAGTTTTTTTGTTTGTTTGTTTTTTAAATGATCATTCATGCATTCATTCACTCCTTCAATATTCACTGAACTTCTACTGTGTACCAGACACCTGGCTGGGGCCTGGGGATAGAGTAGCAAGCCTAAATGATCGGCATCCCTGCCCTCTGATGCCTCTCTTAGACTCACATGTTCATTAGGAGTGGGGGTGAGTTAGGAGAGGTAACCAGATAAGGCCTTGCTGAGGAATGAGCAGAGGAGAGCTTGGAGGAGCAGGGTGGGAATACCCATGGGAAGAGTGTTCTAGGCAGCAGGACAAGCACACTCAGGGCTGTGGGGGATCCTTTCAGGGTCCTGCCCACGCACCTCCAGCGTTACCATTTAGTGCCGGCCTAATGTCAAATAACCAGGACTCTTTTTGCCTGAGGGCTCTCTCTGGGCCCCAGACCCTGCTCTGCTCACACACACAGCTGGCTAGGACTGGAGGGAATTAGCACAGGCCAGGAACAGGTGAGAGCTGGTGTATAAATAGCTACACCAAGACTTATACGCTTATCCCTGCCAACCCCAGGAGAGCCTGTGATGTGTGTGGACTACTCTGGCCCCTGGGCTTTGCCAGGGGAGTGAACACTCATTGCCTGCAGTGGTAGCTGGCTTAGAACGCAGTGCAGCCCCTTTTCTGCCTCCTTTCCAATTTCCTAAACTTTCCAAATATCAACACTCAAGTCTTGGTCTCCAAGTCAGCTCTTGGTGGGAGACACAAGCTGACGTGGGGGTAGAGAAGGGACTGGCTACACTGGGGCTGAGGGAGAGAGATGCTGTTATAAGGGAAGTCTGAGACTGGCAAAAGGTCACAAGGTCCAAGGCTCTGCAGAGTGAGGGAGACTTCAGCTTTTATACCAAGTAAAATAACAAGCCTTTGGAGGGCTGGGCTGGAAGAGAAACAGATTCTGACTTATGTTTTTTTTTTTTTTGGGGGGGGTGGAGATTGTTTAAAAAACTTTCTATTTTAGTGTCTTATTCGATCTATAAACTAACATTGTTACTGAGTGCTTTACATTATTTATTTGAGAGACAGGACAGACAGACAGAGTGCCCATCTGCTGCCTTGCATCCCAAAAGCTTGCAGTATCTAGGGCTGGACCAGAACAAAGTTGGGAGCCAGGAACTCAGTCCAGGTTTCCCACGTGGGTGGCAGGGACCCAGCCATCTGAACAGTCACCTGCTGCTTCCCAGGCTGTGAACCAGCAGGAAGCTGCAATCGGGAGTGGAGCCAGGACTCAAACACAGGCACTCAGATATGGGACACGAGCATGCCAACTGTCATCCAACCACTTGGCCACTCTCTCCTGATGTAGTTTTTTTTTAAGTGTTGCTGTTATGTTGAGAACAGATTATAGAGGTAGTAATGCTGGAAGCAGGGAGACTTAAATGGAAACAATTGCACTATTGTAACTAAGGCAGAGAATGAGAATTTGGACCTGGGCTGTAGCTTTGTGATTGTCAAAGCTGGGGTGAAGAACACTGCCCAGACACAATGCCAAAATGATCTCCTTGTCCCTCTGCACTCCAGAGGACTTCATCCTCCAACAGAGCATCCTTCAGCACCAGGAAGTCAGCATTCACTAAATTTCACACCCTTGGGTTTGAGTACTTGCTGCAACGCACACTATCAATGTAGCTCTGCACAGCTGCCTGATTTACTGACCATCTATGGCCGCTGTAAAGATTAAATGATGGAGCAACTCATTAGCCTAGCAGTTAAGATTACACATTACGGCTGGCACCGCGGCTCACTAGGCTAATCCTCCGCCTTGTGGCGCCAGCACACCGGGTTCTAGTCCCGGTCGGGACGCCGGATTCTGTCCCAGTTGCCCCTCTTCCAGGCCAGCTCTCTGCTGTGGCCAGGGAGTGCAGTGGAGGATGGCCCAAGTACTTGGGCCCTGCACCCCATGGGAGACCAGGATAAGTACCTGGCTCCTGCCATCGGATCAGCGCGGTGCGCCGGCTGCGGTGGCCATTGGAAGGTGAACCAACAGCAAAAGAAGACCTTTCTCTCTGTCTCTCTCTCTCATTGTCCACTCTGGCTGTCAAAAAAAAAAAAAAAAAAAAAAAAAAGAGAGATTACACATTTCACATCAAAGTGTCTGGGTTTGACATCCACTTCCAGTTCCTGGCTCCAGCTTCCTGCCAGTGCAGACTCCAGGAGGCAGTGGGGTGGCTCAAGTGATTGGGCTCTTGCCACCTGTGGAGAAGATGTGGTTTTTGTTCCTGGTTCCTGGCTTCAGCCCTGACCCAGGCCCTACCACTGCATGCGTTTTGGTAAGTAAATGTGCAGTTGGAGGCGCTCTCTCGTGGATGCTCTTTATATGCTCTTTATTTCTCGCTGTCACTCTTTTGTCTTTCTCTCAAACAATAATAAAAAAGATTAAATTACATGAGAGAATGTTTCTAAATTACTGAACATAGTGCTTGGAGCAATAAATAAATGACAGCTCTCATGTTATCATTCTGATTACCACATTTCATCAACTATAAAATGTTTTTGTGATGAAATGCATCGCTATGTACCTACCTTCAGCGAAGAGTAAAAATGCTGCCAGTGAAACTATGACACAAGGCCTGAATGACAGTCCTGCATGACGTGGGAGTGAGGTACACCCACTTCTCGCTGCTGTGAAGGGTGTTTTTTGAGTCCAAGGAATCTGGCCATCTCTCCTGCCCTCCGTGCAGAGCTTGATGTGTGATGGGGAAGTTTCCAATGCATCTGAGGAAGAGCATGAACTCAAGTACAACTGGCAGCTTCATCTCTCGAAGGGCTAGGCCTCCTTAGGGTCCTTGACTAAAACACTGAGAGGAGTGGATGGTATTCCTCCTGTGACAGATATTTGTTTTCATAAAATCACTTGCACCTGACTACTGGGCTTCTGTATCCACAAAACTGTGGAGATAATACTTTTAATTTAGTGTTGAATCAGTGAGAACTCTTTTGTAAAGTTCTGTGTATCAAATGTTGAAAGAATTCTACCTCAATGTTTTTAACAATAGGCAAAACATCACACAAGCAGCAGCTATGAACAGAAACACCCACGTATACAGATTCACAGACAAGAACCAGTAGACCATGACCTAACAGCAATGCACGCAGTGGAAGGTGTTTGCCCTATAGATTAAGATACCCGCATTCCAGACCTGGATTTGGGTCCCAACTCTGCTCCAAACTCCCTGTTCCTGATGTTGCACTTCATAGTACATCATGGGGACAGGTCATGGAGTTGGGTCCCTCTGCACACATGGATACACAGACTGAGTTGCTGGCTCCTAGCTGCAGCCTAGGCCAGACCCACCTGTTAGAGCCATTTGATGAGAGAACCAGAGAATGGGAGCTTTCAGTATCTTTCTCTCTGCCTCTTAGACAACTATCTATTTTTTTTAACTTTTATTTAATGAATATAGATTTCCAAAGTACAGCTTATGGATCACATTGGCTTCCCCCCCTGCCCAATGACTTCCCTCCCACCTGAAACTTTCCCCTCTCCCGCTCTCTCTCTCTCCCCTTCCATTCTTATCAAGATTCATTTTCAATTTTCTTTATATACAGAAGATCAGTTTAGTATACATTAAGTAAAGATTTCAACAGTTTGCACCCACATAGAAACACAAAGTGAAATATACTGTTTGAGTACTCGTTATAGCATTAAATCACAATGTACAGCACATTAAGGACAGAGATCCTACATGAGGAGTAAGTGCACAGTGACTCCTGTTGTTGACTTTACAAATTGACACTCCTATTTATGGCATCAGTAATCTCCCTATGCTCCAGTCATGAGTTTCCAAGGCTATGGAAGCCTATTGAGTTCACTGACTCTTATCTTATTTAGAAAAGGTCATAGTCAAAGTGGAGGTTCTCTCCTCCCTTCAGAGAAAGGTACCTCCTTCTTTGAAGACCTGTTCTTTCCACTGGGATCTCACTCACAGAGATCTTTCATTTAGGTCCTTTTTTTTTTTTTTTCCAGAGTGTCTTGGCTTTCCATGCCTGAAATACTCTCATGGGCTTTTCAGCCAGATCCAAATGCCTTTAGGGCTGATCCTGAGGCCAGAGTGCTGTTTAGGACATCCGCCATTCTATGAGTCTGCTGTGTATCTCGCTTCCCATGTTGGATCGCTCTCTCCTTTTTTAATTCTATAGTTTAGTATTAGCAGGCACTATACTTGTTTATGTGTTCCCTTTGACTCTTAGTCCTTTCATTATGATCAATTGTGAACAGAAATTGATCACTTGGACTAGTGAGATGGCATTGGTACATGCCACCTTGATGGGATTGAATTGGATTCCCTGGTATGTTTCTAACTCTACCATTTGGGGCAAGTCAGCTTGAGCATGTCCCAAATTGTACATCTCTTCCCTCTCTTATTCCCACTCCTATATTTAACAGGGATCACATTTCAGTTAAATTTCAACACTTAAGAATAACTGTGTATTAATTACAGAATTAAACCAGTAGTATTAAGTAGAACAGACAAAAAAACTACTAAGAGGGATAATGTATTAAGTTGTTCATTAACAGTCAGGGCTATGCTGATCAAGTCACCGTTTCTCTTAGTGTCCATTTCACTTCAACAGGTGTCCTTTTTGGTGTTCAGTTAGTTGTCACCGATCAGGGAGAACATATGATATGTGTCCCTTTGGGACTGGCTTATTTCACTCAGCATGATGTGTTCCAGATTCCTCCATTTTGTTGCAAATGACCGGATTTCATTTTTTTTTTACTGCGGTATAGTATTCTAAAGAGTACATATCCCATAATTTTTGATGCGCATTTAGGTTGGTTCCAGGTCTTAGCTATTGTGAATTGAGCTGCAATAAACATTAGGGTGCAGACCGCTTTTTTGTTTGCCAATTTAAATTCCTTTGGGTAAATTCCAAGGAGTGGGATGGCTGGGTCGAACTGTAGGGTTATATTCAGGTTTCTGAGGAATCTCCAGACTGACTTCCATAGTGGCTTGACCAGTTTGCATTCCCACCAACAGTGGGTTAGTGTCCCTTTTTCCCCACATCCTCGCCAGCATCTGTTGTTGGTAGATTTCTGTATGTGAGCCATTCTCACCGGGATGAGGTGAAACCTCATTGTGGTTTTGATTTGCATTTCCCTGATTGCTAGTGATCTTGAACATTTTTTCATGTGCCTGTTGGCCATTTGGATTTCCTCTTTTGAAAAATGTCTATTGAGGTTCTTGGCCTATCTCTTAAGTGGGTTGTTTGTTTTGTTTTTGTGGAGTTTCTTGATCTCTTTGTAGATTCTGGTTATTAACCCTTTATCTGTTGTATAGTTTGCAAATATTTTTTCCCATTCTGTCGGTTGTCTCTTCACTCTCCTGACTGTTTCTTTTGCAGTACAGAAACTTCTCAATTTGATGCAATCCCAATAGTTGATTTTGGCTTTGACTGCCTGCACCTCCCGGGTCTTTTCCAGAAACTCTTTGCCTGTGCCAATATCTTGCAGGGTTTCTCCAATGTTCTCTAATAATTTGATGGTGTCGGGTTGTAGATTTAGGTCTTTAATCCATGTTGAGTGGATTTTTGTGTAAGGTGTAAGGTAGGGGTCTTGCTTCATGCTTCTGTACATGGAAATCCAATTTTCCCAGCACCATTTATTGAATAGACTGTTCTTGCTCCAGGAATTGGTTTTAGATCCTTGATCAAATATAAGTTGGCTGTAGATGTTTGGGTTGATTTCTGGTGTTTCTATTCTGTTCCATTGGTCTATCCATCTGTTTCTGTACCAGTACCATGCTGTTTTGATTACAACTGCCCTGTAGTATGTCCTGAAATCTGGTATTGTGATGCCTCCCGCTTTGTTTTTGTTGTACAAGGTTACTTTAGCTATTCGAGGTCTCTTGTGCCTCCATATGAATTTCAGCATCATTTGTTCTAGATCTGAGAAGAATGTCTTTGGTATATTGATTGGGATTGCATTGAATCTATAAATTGCTTTTGGGAGAATGGACATTTTGATGATGTTGATTCTTCCAATCCATGAGCATGGAAGATTTTTCCATTTTTTGGTATCCTCTTCTATTTCTTTCTTTAAGATTTTGTAATTCTCATTGTAGAGATCTTTAACATCCTTGGTTAATTTTATTCCAAGGTATTGGATTGTTTTTGTAGCTATTGTGAATGGGATTGATCTTAGCAGTTCTTTCTCAGCCGTGGCATTGCTTGTGTATACAAAGGTTGTTGATTTTTTTTTTCTTTTTTTTTTTTCTTTTTTTGACAGGCAGAGTGGACAGTGAGAGAGAGAGACAGAGAGAAAGGTCTTCCTTTGCCGTTGGTTCACCCTCCAATGGCCGCCGCGGCCGGCGCGCTGCGGCCGGCGCACCACGCTGATCCGATGGCAGGAGCCAGGAGCCAGGTGCTTTTCCTGGTCTCCCATGGGGTGCAGGGCCCAAGCACCTGGGCCATCCTCCACTGCACTCCCTGGCCACAGCAGAGGGCTGGCCTGGAAGAGGGGCAACCGGGACAGAATCCGGCGCCCCGACCGGGACTAGAACCCGGTGTGCCGGCGCCGCTAGGTGGAGGATTAGCCTAGTGAGCCGCGGCGCCGGCCCAAAGGTTGTTGATTTTTGTGCATTGATTTTATATCCTGCCACTTTGCCAAACTCCTCTATGAGTTCCAATAGTCTCTTAGTAGAGTTCTTTGGATCCCCTAAGTAAAGAATCATATCGTCTGCAAAGAGGGATAGTTTGACTTCTTCCTTCTCAATTTGTATTCCTTTAATTTCTTTTTCCTGTCTGACGGCTCTGGCTAAAACTTCCAGAACTATGTTAAATAGCAGTGGTGAGAGTGGGCATCCCTGTCTGGTGCCAGATCTCAGTGGAAATGCTTCCAACTTTTCCCCATTCAATAGGATGCTGGCTGTGGGTTTTTCATAAATTGCTTTGATTATATTGAGGAATGTTCCTTCTATACCCAATTTGCTTAGAGTTTCCATCATGAAAGGGTGTTGAATTTTATCGAATGCTCTCTCTGCATCTATTGAGATAATCATATGGTTTTTCTTCTGCAGTCTTCTGCAGATAATGTGGTGTATCATATTGATTGATTTGTGAATGTTGAACCATCCCTGCATACCAGGGATAAATCCCACTTGGTCATGGTGGATGATTTTTCTGATGTGTTGTTGTATTCTATTGGCGAGAATTTTATTGAGGATTTTTGCGTCTATGTTCATCAGGGATATTGGTCTGTAATTTTCTTTCAGTGCTGCATCTTTCTTTGGCTTAGGGATTAAGGTGATGCTGGCTTCATAGAAAGAATTTGGGAGGATTCCATCTTTTTTGATTGTTCTGAATAGTTTGAGAAGAAATGGAATTAGTTCTTCTTTAAATGTCTGGTAGAATTCAGCAGTGAATCCTCTGGTCCTGGGCTTTTCTTTGTTGGGAGGGCCTTTATTACTGTTTCAATTTCTGTTTCAGTTATGGGTCTATTTAGGTTTTCTATGTCTTCATGGTTTATTTAGGTAGATTGCATGTGTCCAGGAATCTATCCATTTCTGATGGATTTTCCTGTTTGCTGGCATACAAGTCCTTGTAGTAATTTCTGATGATTCTTTTTATTTCTGTGGTGTCTGTTGTTATGTTTCCTTTTTCATCTCTGATTTTATTGATTTGGGTCTTTTTTTAGTTAGTTGGGCCAATGGGGTGTCAATTTTGTTTATTTTTTTCAAAAAACCAGCTCTTAGCTTGTCTGATTTTTTTAATTTTTTTGATTCAATCCTGTTAATTTCTTCTCTGATTTTAATTATTTCTCTTCTCTTACTAGATTTGGGTCTGGTTTGTGGCAGTTTTTCTAGGTCCTTGAGATGCACTGAAAGCTCATTTATTTGGTACCTTTCCAATTTCTTGATATAGGCACCTATTGCTATAAACTTGCCTCTCAATACTGCTTTTGCCGTATCCCATAAGTTTTGATATGTTGTGTTGTTATCCTCATTTACTTCCAAAAAGTTTTTGATTTCTCTTTTGATTTCTTGAATGACCCAGTGTTCATTCAGGAGCATGTTGTTCAGTCTCCATGTGTTTGCATACTTTCCAGGGTTTCCTGAGTTGGTAATTTCCAACTTCATTCCGCTGTGGTCTGAGAAGCTGCATGGTATGATTCTAATTCTTTTAAATTTGCTGAGACTTGCTTTATGGCCTAGTATGTGATCAATCCTAGAGAAGGTTCCATGCGCTGCTGAGAAGAATGTAAAGTCTTTAGATGTAGGATTGAAAGTTCTGTAGATATCTGTTAGATCCATTTGGGCAATAGTGTCGATTAAATCTGCTGTTTCCTTGTTGATCTTCTGTCCGGATGATCTGTCTATTTCTGAGAGTGGAGTATTGAAGTCCCCCAGTACTATTGTATTGGAATCTAAGTTTCCCTTTAAGTCCCTTAACATATCTTTTAAATAGACTGGTGCCCTGTAATTAGGTGCATATACATTTATAATAGTTACATCTTCCTGTTGAATTGAACCCTTAATCATTATATAGTGCCCTCTTTGTCTCTCTTAACCGTTTTTGTATTAAAGTTTATTTTGTCTGATATTAATATGGCTACACCTGCTTTTGTTTTGTTTCTGATGGTATGGAATATCTTTTTCCAACCTCTCACTTTCAGTCTGCATGCATCTTTGTTAGAGAGATGTGTTTCTTGTAGGCAGCAAATAGTTGGGTTTTGTTCCTTAATCCATTCAGCCAGTCTGTACCTTTTAACTGAAGAGTTAAGTCCTTTAGCGTTTAATGTGACTATTGATACATAATGACTTTGCCCTGCCATTTTCCCGAAGATATTTTCTAGTATACACTTTGAGCTTCCTATGCTCTTTTAATGGTAAGTTTTCTTCCTTTACCTTCTTTCATATTGATGGCCGTGTTTCTGTGTTTCTGAGTGTAGCACATCTTTAAGTATCTTTTGCAGGGCCAGACGAGTGGTGGCAAACTCTTTCAATTTCTGTTTGCTATGAAAGGTCTTTATTTCACCTTCATTCACAAATGAGAGCTTAGCAGGATATAATATTCTGGGCTGGCAATTTTTCTCTCTTAGCACCTGTGCTATGTCTCGCCATTCCCTCCTAGCCTGTAGTGTTTCTGATGAGAAGTCTGCTGTGAGTCTAATTGGAGATCCTCTGAGAGTAATCTAACGTTTCTCTCTTGCACATTTTAGGATCTTTTATGTTTCACTGTGGTGAGTTTAATTACAACATGTCGTGGTGAGGATCTCTTTTGGTCATGTTTACTAGGGGTTCTATGAGCTTCCTGTACTAGGATGTCTCTGTCCTTCTCCAAACCTGGAAAGTTCTCTGCTAGTATCTCACTAAAAAGGCCTTCTAATCCTTTCTCTCTCTCCATGCCTTCAGGAACTCCTAGAACTCAAATGTTGGTTTTTTTAATAGTATCCTGTAGATTCCCAACAATATTTTTTAGATTTCTAATTTCCTCTTCTTTTCTTTGGTTTGACTGTATGTTTTCCTGTGCTCTGTCTTCTAAGTCCAATATTCTCTCTTCTGTTTCACTGACTCTGTTTTTTAGACTTTCTAATGTGTTTGTCATTTGATCTATTGAGCTCTTCATTTCATTTTGATTTCTCTTCACTAGCACACTTTCCTGTTCTACTAGTTTCTGCATTTCATTTTGATTCTTCCTTAAAATTTCATTTTCACGAGAGAGATTTTCAATCCTCCCCTTCCAGCGCCGATGTGTGGACTCGGAGCCGTGGGCGTCCCTGCTCTCCCCACTGGTCGTCTATGTCACATCCACTCCCAGATAACTATCTAAATAAACCTTTTAACAAAAAAGAAAAAAAAAAGAAATTCATTCACATATGTTCCAAAACTCACATACTAAAGTGTAACTTTTCCTCACCCATCACAAGGTTCATTGCTGAGGCCTCAATAAGAGAGATGAACACAAAGTAAATATACACATTCAGTGTGGTTTTTTTTGTGACAAGAGGGCCTAGAGAAAGGAAGATCCAAAGAAACAGGGAAAATCATGCATTTTCATGGAGAATCATACTCCAGTATGACTGGCTGACAAAAGGGTGTGATGTAATGGAGACAAATTGGGGGAAACTTAACAATGACTTGTTCAGCTTTGCCTCCCGATAGAGGGAGGTGTCTGGAAGAAGGGCTATGACCTATGGGAGGGCTAGGTCAACCAGACCTTATGAACCACTTCAAGGGAGAAAGGTAACTGAAGGTTATGGAGCTCCTGCCTCTGTCGTTTTCTCAAACGCCATGGTTCCCTGTTTTGGGACAGCTTATTCTGAACCTCATCACAGTAATATTTCTAAGAACTTCAAATTTTTTTATAATTCTTTTTTTAAACTTTTATTTAATAAATATAAATTTCCAAAGTACAGCTTATGGGTTACAATGGCTTCCCCCCCCCCCCAGCCCCGTAACTTCCCTTCCACCCGCAACCCTCCCATCTCCCTTGCTCTCTCCCATTCCATTCGCATCAAGATTCATTTTCAATTCTCTTTATATACAGAAGATCAATTTAGTACATATTAAGTAAAGATTTCAACAGTTTGCACCCACACAGAAACACAAAGTATAAAGTATTGTTTGAGTACTAGATATAGCATTAATTCACAATGTACAACACATTAAGGACAGAGATCCTACATGAGAAGTAAGTGCACAGTGACTCCTGTTGTTGACTTAACAAATTGGCACTCTTGTTTATGGCGTCAGTAATCACCCTAGGCTCTTGTCATGAGTTGCCAAGGCTATGGGAGCCTTTTGAGTTCACCGACTCCAGTCTTTTTTAGACAAGGTCATAGTCAAATTGGAAGTTCTCTCCTCCCTTTAGAGAAAGGTACCTCCTTCTTTGATGGCCCAAAGAACTTCAAAGTGAAAGCTTCCCATGATGGGAGAATACAGTTTAGTAAATGTATGCTATGAGATACACAGCATGGAGAAGGGATGAAATGTCCATCTCACAGATATAACAGGGAGAAAAAGAAGCCAGACAGCAGAATTCTACTCCATCCATAGGAAGTTCAAGAACAATCAGAACTCATGCATGTGATTACAAGTCAGCAGAGTTATTATTTTGGAGGGAAGTTTAATGACCATATTAGGTAAGGCTGGAGCATTTAGGGTGTTGGTAAAAGTCCGGTTTGGGAGCTATGTGCTGCCTACATGGGTGTGGGTGGATTGTGAAAATAAAAATTCCTAGAGCTGTACATTGAAGGCTTGTGCATTTTTTTGTAAGTATAATATATGTCAAAAATTTAAAATACTGAAGACCTTTTGTGGGTATATATGAGGGTACTTCAGAAAGTTTGTGAAAGTATGAAATTAGAAGCATGGCTTTAGGGAGCCGGTGGTTAGCTCAGCAGTAAGGACTCCTGCAGCCCCCATCAGAGTACCGGTGTTCAACTCCAGGCTCTGGTTCCTGACTCCAGTTTCCTGACAGTACAGACCCTGGGAGGAAGTGCTGATGGCTCAAGTAGTGAAGACCTGGATTACCGGTTCTTGGTTTCCACCCTGACTGTTATGGGCACTTGGGGAGTGAATCAGCAGATGGAAGATCTGTCTCTGTCAATCAAAAAAATTAAACAAAAAAAGTTAAAAATATGAGATTGTTCCTGTGCAAAAAAAAAAATCTAGAAATTGAAGTACAGCTTTTTCATAATACACATTTTCAATTATAAAAAACAATTTTACACCAAAATAAACTTAAATTTGATTCCATTTTTCCACATTTTTGAAGTTCCTTTGTATATAACACAGAAATATATATACACATACACACACATGCATACATGGGGTGTGCATGAGTATATGCAAATGCAAAACTTATCTTTATTAGGGTGGAAAAGTGACACTTGAATGAAGGATTTCTTGTCACATCATTTCATAAAATGTTATTGATGGCCAAACAAAACAATCAATATTCATTTCATTCTTTGCTTCTTATATGTCAGTGTTATCACAAGTAACAGGTTATCGAATAAGAAAAAAATCATTTGACTTTCCTTTTCTCTCAAGGTGATGTCCCACTAAACGTGCCCTTGCCCCCACGTGATGCACTGACACTTGCTCCTCCTTGAATGCGTCTTATCTAGTGGCAGTGTTCTTCAGAGAATGAGGACTTCCTGTGAGGAACACAACACAAGAAACAACTATTTCCACCCAGAAAAGTCTGGAAAGTATCCCCGAGAAGGGTGCAGAACTGTGGCTTGCAGCACACGAATTTTCGGCCCAGGAGGTCAAGGCTCAATCGTTAGAGGAGAGAGTGATGAGCAAGTGGCAAGCCCACGCTCCCATGGGATTCTGATTTCTCTATACACTGCTGAAGTTGTCTCTACGTATGGATGCTGCACTTTACCAAACTGCTGGTCACGTCCCTCCACTCCTGGAATGGGCCTGGAGGCGGAGGAGAGGGAAGGCTTCTCCCCAGGAACCCGCAGCCTTTCTTCCTGCACACCACAGAGTGTCTTCTTTCATCTGCTCTTGCATGCTTAACTGCAAGGTGCAGTATACATCCCTCCTTAGTGCAGATGTGACTTCCTGCACCAGCTGAATTCCACCGCTAGACGTCCAGCTACCCCAAGTGGATCAGAAGAATCACCCAGCCCAGCCTAGTCCATACTGTGCACCTGCAAGATCACGTGATACAATAAGAAAGCGGGTGATTTCAGTTTTGGTGAAGTTTGTTATTCGCTGATAGATAACTATAACAGGCACAATTGGGTGCAAATGATGAATAATTACAAAGAAATTAAAAGAAATACACTGAGTTTGTAGATAGAGGGAAAGACTGAGGAACTTAATAGTATCAAGAGGACTATGTTATAAGACTACCGAAATGCAATTTTTACCATAAACGTTTCTACGGCTCTGTTCTTGTTCCTCTCCGCTAAACAAATTCAGTGCTTTAGTAGTTTATTTCATTCTCATAGCCTTAAAAACTGTCCATATGATGGTGCTGGCATTGTGGCATAGCAGATAAAGCTACCGCCTGCAACGCTGGAATCCAATACGGGCACTGCTTTAAGTCCTGGCTGCTCTATTTGCAATCCAGCTCCCTGCTAATTGGCCCAGGAAAGCAGTGGAAGATGGTTCAAGTCCTTGGATACCTGTTCCCATGTGGGAGACCCAGAAGAATCTCATGGCTCATGGATTCAGCCTCACCCAACCCTGGTTGCTGTGGCCATTTGGGGAGTGAACCAATGGATGGTTCTCTGTCTCTCCTTCTTTCTCTGTAACTCTTTCACACAAATAAATAAATTTTTAAAAAATTATCTGTGTGCTGCTAGTTCCCAAATTACCTCTAGCCAAGACCTTCTCCTGAACTCTAGACTCACCTATGAAACTATTTACTCAATGTCTCCCCTGGACTTTCTAATAGATGCACTGGAATTAGTATGGTTCAAACTGTAATTCTGTTCCTCCACCCCACCTCTGACATATTCCATGTGCAATCTTCCATAACTCAGCAAATTTCAACTTCCATCTATCCAGCTGCTCTGGCTAAAACCTTGGATTCATCCTTGCATACTTTGTTTATCTCACTTTCTACTTCCTGTCCATCAGGAAATCCTGTTGGCTGCATCATCACAGTGTATTCAGAAGCCAATCACTTCTAACACTTCTACCAACACCACCCTGGGCCCACTATCATCATCTCTCAATTGGAGCAAGCCACTGCTCACAGCAACAGGAAGATGGATAGCCTTCCAGGTAAGGGCAGGCAACAAATGCATGATCTGTGGGGCACCATATGGGTGCTGGTTCGAGTCCCAGATGCTACACTTCTGATCCTGCTCTCTGCTATGGCTTGGAAAGCAGCAGAAGAAAGCCCAAGTGCTTGGGTCCCTGCACCCACATGGAAGATCCAGCAGAAGCTCCTGGTTCCTAGTTTTGGTCTGGTCCAGCCCTGGCTTTTACAGCCATTTGGGGAGTGAACCAGCAGATGGAAGCACTCTCTCTCTCTCTTTCTTTCTCTCTCTGTAACTCTGCCTTTCATATAAATGAAATAAATCTTAAAAAACAAACAAACAACAAAAAAAACAAAAAAACAAAAAAACAGGCCGGCGCCGCGGCTCACTAGGCTAATCCTCCACCTTGTGGCGCCGGCACACCAGGTTCTAGTCCCGGTCGGGGTGCCGGAGTCTGTCCCGGTTGCCCCTCTTCCAGGCCAGCTCTCTGCTATGGCCAGGGAGTGCAGTGGAGGGCACTTGCACCCCATGGGAGACCAGGAGAAGTACTTGGCTCCTGCCATCGGATCAGCGCAGTGCACTGGCCGCAGCGGCCATTGGATGGTGAACCAGCGGCAAAAGAAGACCTTTCTCTCTGTCTCTCTCTCTCACTGTCCACTCTGCCTGTCAAAAAAAATAAATAAAATAAAAAAATAAATAAATAAAATAAAATAAAAAACAAAAAAAAACATGAAGTAGGATGATATCACACAGCTATACCTGTCACCAATGTCTTCTAGCTTTCTGTGTTAAAGTTCTTTCAACAAGCATATTATGAGCACCTATTGCATGCCATTCACTTTTCCAGGCACTATGAACACTGAACTGAGAAAGGACTGTCAGGTACATTTCTTGGAGCTCATGAATAGACCCCCTTGTAGTCTAGAGTAGGTCACAACAAACCTGAACTCGGTAGTGACACTATTGGGTTTTTACTGTGTCTAGGTTTCAGTCAGAATTATTTTAGAGTTTTCCTTATTACTCTGTGCAGTCAAGTGATCTCCAACTGAATAAGAAAAAATATACTCATATACATATTGTGTATATGTGTTTGTATATACAGTTGTCTCTCCAAATCCATGGGTTCTATATCCACAGGATCAACCAACAATGGATTGAAAATGTTCAGGAAAAAAGCTGCATCTCTCCTGAAGAATGACAATTCCTTGTCATTATTCTTTAAACAATACAGTACAGCAACCGTTTACATAGTATTTACATCATGGTGATACTGTAAGTGATACAGAGATGATTTAAAGTAGATGAGATGATGCACACAAGTTGTATGCAATTACTACACCATTTGGTATGAGGGACTTCAGCATCTGCAGATTTTTGTTCCCATAGGGGTTCCTGGAACCTGAGGATACAGAGAGACAGTTAAATATGTGTGCATATGTGTGAGAGAGAATATGAGGAGGAAACAACATGTATATGTATATATAATTTTGAGTTTTCTCTGTCTATAAACATTTTCCTGACTTCTGGTACTATACAGTATATACATACTCACCTCTCAATGTTGGCGGGCCTTAAGGAAGATCCTAGCTTGGTCCACTGTCTTTTTTTTTTTTTTTTTTTTTTTTTTTTACCTATTACTCTGTTTTCACCCAGTCCCTTCACTTTTAAATTCACCTACTTAATTGTAGATTACTCTTGATAAGGAAGAAAAAAAAAGATACAGGCATTCCTTGGTACTATGCATCAACAGCTGAGGGGAAAAGGTTTAGATTTCACATGGTAGCAAAATCTTCAAGTGAACTTGGTGAACACAGAACAGACCCTGCAAAGCCTTTCTCCAAAGTCAAGTGCCATACAAAGGGTGTGGACTGGAGTGAAACTGGTTATCCTATCTTCATTTCCCACCAGAAGGATTTAAGGACTTTCATGTGCTCCACTGGCATATTTGTAGGACAGCCCAGTTGGGTGTCAGTGAAGTTACAGATACACAGTAAACCCAAGCCCTTGGCAATGGTTTTTAACTGAGGGAGAGAGAGGGGTTAACCTCTGAGGACATCTGGCAAAATCTGGAGATATTTCGGCTGGCATAGCTGGAGGGGAGATGCTATTGGCATCTAGTAGGTAGAGGCCAGGGATGCTGTTGAACATTCTACAGCAAAACCCTCCACACAACAGCCTGACCCCAGAGTCAACCATACGAGGTTGCAAAGTCTTAGACTAGGAGTAAGAACATTTTTTTCCTCCCCCTCATCCCCAGTGATGTCCCACAAGAAATCTCTCGTTCCTCCAGTGATCTAATTTGAATAGTATGACTCTCCTGGCTTAGACAGCCAACTATCATGGTGTGGGTCTCAGTTTCTGTAAAACTGCAAGATTGTCCCTAAAAAGCTTTCCTCCCACTACTTATGCCCATGAGTAATCGTCTGTCCTTGAACTGAGATGGTCCGCTGACTCATTTTATTACTTTCTATTTATCTAGTGAAGAGTCAGAGAGACTGAGAGAGAGGTCCATTGACTGGTTCACTCTCCAAATGTCCACAATGGCTCAGAATTGGCCAGCCTGGAGCTGGGAGCTGGGAACTCAACCCAGGTCTGGCAGGAATCCAATCACCCAGGCATCACTGCTTCCTGTCACAGTTTGTATTAGCAGAGCTGGAGCCAGGTATCAAACTCAGGAATCCCAATGTGAAGGTCAGGGTATCCTAATAGGCATCTTAACCACTAGGGAAAATGTCCGCCTCCTATGATTCATTTTAACCAGTAGGATGAAGCAAAAGTACCACTATGCCAGATACAGGATCAAGCCCCAGGAAGGCCTGGTAGTTTCTCTTTGGGGCTTTTGGGAGCCCTGAGTGCCGTACGGGAAGTTCAACTTCCTCTAGCGCGTCAGCCAGCTGTAGAGACCAAATGGAGAGGCCACAGACCGGAAGCAGCTCTGACATCGTGTGAGGAGGAAGGCCTGGTGTCCCAGCTAAGCTCAGCCTTCCAGATTTTCCTTCTGCTCCTGCCAAGGCATTAGGTCAATGAGCCCACTGAGGCTTGTGATAGCTGGAGCCTCAACAACCAGCCAAAGCTGCAGCAGCAGAACCAGCCAGCTAAACTCAAGACTGCAGAACGTTAAGGGGTAACCAAAAGGCTGCTATTAGAGCCACTGAGATTTCAGGTAGCTTTTAATGTAACAATAGAAAACTGAAACTGTCTTCTTATCTCTAGGATGAGATCACGGTCTTTCACTTTCTTTTTAGCCTCAGAATCCTTGATCTAAACAAAATCTTATCTGAAAGCACAACACGTGTCTATCTGTTGGGATGCAACTGACAGGAAACTCAAGTAAGGTGGCTCAGCCCACAGTGGCTTCTTCCTTAGGTGGCGGTTGCTGGAACTGGCTCAAAGGCTCCCTCAGGCAA
Organism: Oryctolagus cuniculus; assembly: GCF_051225735.1. NCBI lineage: Eukaryota > Metazoa > Chordata > Mammalia > Lagomorpha > Leporidae > Oryctolagus > Oryctolagus cuniculus. The sequence continues at coordinate 84,810,179 of NC_142876.1, forward strand.
GAGTCACTGTTCCTGTGTGTCCCGGCATTCCCATCATGCTGACCACCACGGGGCCACCAACCTGCTGCTGCAGTGGCGGACATGCGATCAGCGTCAAAGGGAGGAAGAAGAAAGGACGGGTGGGGAGCACCAGCCACACGCGTCTCTGTTAAATAAGGAAATCAAAGTTGTTCTACAGACACGAGTAATAGCTGGCTTCTTCTCGTGTTTCAGGGGCCAGGGAGCCTGAGAAATCAAGAAATAGGACTGCAGTGAATGACCCTGACCACGCCCCACAGCCTCTTAAGGCCATTGCCACTGCAGACAAAATTAGGATCTAGGAAGGAAGAAGAGAAGGATGGGTACTAAAAAAACAAGTAAACAGCTCCTGGAACAATACACAAAGCATGGCCAGAGAGCTCTCCAGGAGCTGATCTGATTGAATCAGGGAGGAAGGGCATGGATTTCTGTCAAGTCGGCTGTCCCTTCCTTCACTGTTCCTTTCTCTTTAAAAAAAAAAAATATATATATATATATATATATGTGTGTGTGTGTGTGTGTGTGTGTGTGTATTTCATTTTGACCAAAACTCAATTCTCATCTCCCAAGCAGGTAGCAGGAACTCAAGTACATGAGCCATTACCTGCTGTCTCCTCTCCCAGGATGTACATCAGCAGGAAGCTGGATCAGAAGTGCAAGAGGCAGGACTCAAACCAGGCACCTTGATATGGGATGCAGGCATCCCAAGTGACAGTTTAACCACTCTGCCAAATGCTTGGCCCCTCTGTGTCTCTTTTTACTACAATAAGTCCCTGGGGGTTTCCAAGAACACTCAGGACTTCAAAAAGTCAAGTTCAAAATAACCTGACTATACTCTGACATCTCTTCCTGCTTTGACATTCTGGAATCTGTATAGTCAAGTGATATAATTTCCTGCAGTATCCTCTTCCACACTTTTTCTTTTATTGGTGGGATGAACGTGTTAAATCTGATCCATCTCAAATTGTAAGCACCCTCTCCAGGATCGTGAAATTTCATTCAATACTTCATGTGTCAGGAGCCCTTCAGAAACCCCGATCAGTGACAGATTACAGAATATTTCCAGTATCGTTGTCCCAAAGATCAGGAACATCCTCCTGTTCCAATTCTCCCGGAAGTAGGCATCATCATTCCCCTTCAGCAGATGAGGGCATGGACAAAGGAGCTGAGGCCACACAGTGCCACCGGCCCAAATCATCTGAGCCCATGCCAAGTGCTCATTACATTCACCAAATTCCAATGTGTCTTCTAGCATCCAAGAATAACATGCTGACAAATCAAATGAGACTTTTGCACTAATGGAATGTATGTTCTCGATTGGGAAAGATAGAAAACAAGCCAATGGGTAAGTGAATAAAGCCACAATTGTTGATAGTATAATTGGTTAAGGAAACAATGAAACTGTGTGAAGTACTGCAGAGATGGAGTGGGCAGCTCCTTTTAGCTGGATGGTTAGGGAAGCTTGTGGAGGAAGGGGTGGTTTGAGATGAGAAAGCACCAGCCATGGGCAGTGGTGGGAGGAAGAGCTTCAGGTGGTCATGGAAGAACTGGTACCTCTGAGGAATCATAAGGAGACCTGTGTGGTTGGACTGCAGGGAGGGAAAGCGCATTGAGAGGGAAACAGAGAGGTGAGAAAACTCCAGCTGGGCGTTTGCCCGCCACTGTCTACTTCCCAAACCTCATCTCTGTGAACAACCTTTTTCAAGAGCTTGTTCTGGTTTCACTTTGATCTTCCTAGAAGGTTTGGGGCGGGGGGTGTTTGCGGCAATGCTTTAGTGGTTGGTTGGGACACAGGCATCCCCCATGAGAGGGGCTTGGATTTGGATCCAGTTCCAGCTTCCTGCTAACACACACCCTGGGAAGTGATGTCTCAGGTAATTGGGCTCCTGCCGCCCATGTGGAAGACTTGGTTTGAATTCCCAGGGCCTGGCTACAGCTTGGCTTATTCCAGTTGTCACAGGCATTTGAGGAATGCCTTTCAAGTAAATAAAATACATTTTCAAAAGAGAAAGAACTAGAAACGTCAGACCCAGTGTTGTTGATTCTGGAACCGAGTGGTTTATAAAAGAAGGCTGGGAGGACGAATGGCTAGAGATTCTATGGATGCTTCCTCCTAATGATCTTTCTTGCTCCCTTCTCATTTGGAAGCTGGCATTGGTCAGATAAATCACTGTGTCTGCAGCTAAGAACTGCTGAGTCAAGAAAAGATGGCACTTTACTATACGGGACACACATCCCAACTAAAATACAACTGTCCTGGGCTGAAGGGACTCAACACAGTGATATATATGCTCCGAAAAACAAAGGGAGAGCCCTCAGTTCTTAGTATCACAGCTGCAGGATTGATGGGATTTCTCCCAGATACCAACAAATGCAATTTATAACTGCAATATCATCCCAGGCTAACTGTAAACAAACTGATGAATGGTGCCTGCTAGGAATTAGCAGTTCTGCAGGATTATTGCCTGCACTGTCCACATAAGGTGCTGTGTTTTGCTTTGTTTCTATGATAGAGGCTGGGAGTAGAAGACTGGATGTGCTCCTTTTGGGCTGCAGCAGCAGAGCTAGTCTCAGTGGACAAGGTGACTCTGAGTGTGCAGGTGAGACCAGGAATCTTCCCAGGGTGTGCAGCAAAGCCCTAACACCACTGACTAAGCTTCCTGAGAAGGCTGCAAAATTAGGTAACCACGTGTGCCCCGTGATAGGAAGAGCTAAGATACTTTAAATGAAGTTCGAGATGACGGTACCATAACCTGTAACAAGCCAATGCCTGAAGGCTGATACTCTGCAGGCACCAAGCTGACACGTCTCACATGCCCTGTAATGGCTGTCACTATCCCCTTACCAAAAGGAAGGGTCACAAAAGTCACTCATGTGAAATTCCTTGACCAGAGTTACATTTACTTCCGAAGTTCTCAATGGGACAGTAGTGAGCCAGACAACAAAATGGCAATGATAATGATGACAAAGGTAATAGCTCCTGCCATCTACCGGAAGTGCAGTGTGTGCCGTGAGCTTCACATGCTTTTACCTCATTTATTCCTCACAACATCCTGGTTCAGAACAATGTTGTTATACTCCTCATTGTACAGAATATAAAATTAAGGATCTAAGCATTCAGTAGCATGCTCAAGGTCACTGAGACATTTAGAGGAAGACCATGAACTTGATTGTGGTCTTCTGAGTCCCAAAGTGTGAGAGTAACCACTAAGCATTCTCATGTCAAACAGCATTTATGCCAAGAAGATCAAATCTCTGCTTTCAAAGATCCTTTGAAAGCATAGTTAGATTCTTCAAAATCTACTACACTAGCTTCTCATTTAGGGGAGGTCTTTGGTTAAGTTTTCCTTTAGTTTCTTCAGAGTTCACAGGTTCACAGTAAGCAAACATATCAGACACAACCAGAAGCAACCTTAGGTATATTGTGACTGTTAGCCAGAAATCCACACCCAGTGCCACTCAGATCAGTCTGTACACTGGCTGCCTTCCAGGAAAAATGTCACACTGAGGAGTTCAAACTTCCCAACAGAACAAAGGTCATCACACACCAATCTCCCTCTTGGCCAGAAAGAAGGAGGTGGGAGAGAGAAAACTCTGACAGCACCCTAACCGGCACCCACGGGGTGGCAAGGGCAGGGTCAGAACACCCTCCTTTAGGTTTCTGAGATGCCTGACAAAATCCCTACAGAGATGCCACCTGATGTTGGGAGAATTCCTGACCAAAATCAGGGAGGCTCCTTTCCCACTATCAGCTTCTGATCAATTAGATAATTTTTAAAGATACTGAGCAATGAACAGGTTGAGAACTTGGAGAAATCAGTTTAAAAGGTTTTCAGCGGGGCCAGCACTATGTCGCAGGGGGTTAATGCCCTGGCCTGAAGCACTGGCATCCTATATGAGTGCCAGTTTGAGACCTGACCACTCCACTTTCAATCCAGCTCTCTGCTGTGGCCTGGGAAAGCATTAGAGGATGGCCCAAGTCCTTGGGCCCCTGCACCCACATGGGGAGATCTGGAGGAAGCTCCTGGCTCCTGGCTTCAGATGGACACAGCTCCAACCATTGAGGCCAACTGGGGAGTAAACCATCGATGGAGGCCCTCTCTGCCTCTCCTCTCTCTGTGTAACTCTGACTTTCAAATAAATAAATAAATCTTTTTTTAAAAACAAGGTTTGCAGCCACATTACTGTTGTTTCCACCCCAGATGACATAAAGTCACACAGTGGAACACAGCTCTGTGCACCAGCTTAGATCCTTTCCTCCCTTCCGATCATGTCCAACTCACAGGGGGTCACCCTTCCTCTTCCAGGGCACAGAGTCAGCGCCTGAGAGGAGAATGATCTCCCTGTGGGGGTGAACCTCCAAGAACGGGAAGTGGGAGGGGGCAGAGCAGCAGACACACCTCCCCACCTCTTCCTCTTCCTTGGACTTCCCAGTCACAGTTCCTCCTTGCAAAACAGGGCCATGTGCAAATCAAACACGCCTATGGAGGGCTCCACATGTCTCATCATAACCCACCTAAAAGGCAAAGCATCACGTCAACTTGACCTTTTTCTCTGCCTGGTTTCTATTTTTCCCTCACTGCCTGCCCAGGCTTTAATCTCTTAAACCACAGCTTCAGGGCACTGGACAGGGCTCTGTATGGTTGTTTGACCAAGTTGTTTATAGTGGGACACGAGCACAAGTGGTACATGCAAATTTAGGTCTTGCCTTTGCAAATGATTGAGTTTATGAGTCTGCCTGTCTCTCTCTCAATCTCCCCGCTCCTTTCCTTCCAACTCCCCAACCCACTGGCTAGGAAGTATCAACAATGGAAGCATCTTGGAGGCTACAAACCAATGACAATAATGGACTATTCAGCAATGAGTTTTTAAATGAAAAAAAAAAAGTCTATGTTTAAAAGGAAACTGTGGGCTAGTATTCGGCATAGTGATTAAGCTGTGGGTTGGCATGCCCGTATCCCATATCAGAGAGCCTACGTTTCAGTCCTGCCTCCACTTCTAATTCTAGCTTCCTGCTAATGTGCACTCTGGTAGGCAGCAGTGAAGGCTCAAGTAGTCGGGTCCCTGCTATTCATGTAGGAGACTTAGAATTGAGTTCCGGGCTGGCGCCGCGGCTCAATAGGCTAATCCTCCACCTTGCGAAGCCCGCACACCAGGTTCTACTCCCGGTTGGGGCGCTGGATTCTGTCCCAGTTGCCCCTCTTTCAGGCCAGCTCTCTGCTGTGGCCCGGGAGTGCAGTGGAAGATGGCCCAAGTGCTTGGGCCCTGCACCCTATGGGAGACCAGGAGAAGCACCTGGCTCCTGCCTTCGGATCAGCGCAGCGCACCGGCCGTGGTGGCCATTGGAGGGTGAACCAATGGCAAAGGAAGACCTTTCTCTCTGTCTCTCTCTCTCACTGTCTACTCTGCCTGTCAAAAAAAAAAAGAATTGAGTTCCAAGCTCCCAATTTTGGTGTGGCCCAGTCCCTGCAATTGTGGGTGTTTGGGTAGAGAACAAGTGGATGGGAGATCTCTGTCTTTCAAATAGAAACAAAATTTTTGAAAAATAAAATAAAATATTAGATGACCCAATCATTGCTTCTGCCTCTAATTCCAGAATAACTGAAGCCAAGAGCAGGAATGATCAGACATGGCCTGCATGGTACTTGTTAGCTAGCTTCTTGTGAGGATTCCTTTTTCTTTTTTAAATTAAATATACTAGAAGTCTCAGCTGAATTGGATGTGCCACTCTGACTGAGGTGGGCTGAGGCATCTGAAGATAAATTCTCCCATGGTCAAACACACATTTAAACTTGAACCCAGCTTTCCCCCTGCAGGGTGACCAACATCTATGTTTGAAATGATGGACAGATGATATCCAAACGCAGTATCTTTCCACCTCTTTGGAGTACGGAGCAGTTGGTTGAAAGGATGATCAAATACAGAGAAGGACAGCAAGGCCTCTGAAACTGTGAGGCTCCCATTCTCTCCCTGGTAATGGACAAGCTCGGGGCTGGCAATGCCATGGTCTCTCGAGTTCAGTACTTTGAACATGAAAGAAAGACTACTTCAAGGCAAAAGGCCAAGGTCTTGGCCTGCAGAGGCAGCATCACCAAGAGGTCCCTTGGCAAAATTTCTAAAGCTAAGAGCAGTATAACTAGAAATAGATGGTTATGAAGCTGGTGTGAGAAGAATAAAATCCAACATTTTTCCCTCTGATGCATCAATTTTACTTTTAAAGATTTGTCTTACAGAAGTCACTAAACAGTCAGTATAAATATAAAATGAAAATAATATAAATATTTTAAGAATTTCAGAGGCCAGCATTATGGGGTAGCCGGTAAAGCCATCACTTGCATCAAGGGCATCCCATACGAGCAACGGTTCATGTCCTGACTGCTCCACTTCTGATCGAGTTCTCTGTTAATGATCTGCAAAAAGCAGTGGAAAATGGTCCAAGTGTTTGATCCCCTGAACCCACTTGAGAAACCTGGAAGAAGTACCTGGCTCCTGGCTTCAGCCTGGCCCAGCCCCAGCCATTGTGGCCATTTGGGGAGTAAACCAGTGGATGGAAGATCTCTCTGTGTGTCTCTCCCTCTCCCTCTGTAACTCTGATGTTCAACTAAATCTTCTTTTTTTAAAGTCAAATTAGTATAAAAAATGATACTAGTGTCAAGATTATTCATGTTTATGTGATAATGCAAAAAATTCCATAAAGTAACCAAAATATCTACTATTAGTACATACAAATATAGTATTTTATATATTTTGATACATTTTTATATTATATACATTCATGTATACAAATATGGCATTATACAAATTCTGGTATATCTATATAACATAAAACTAGGCAATCATTCAAAACAATGAGAAACACTCATATTTCAAAAAGTTTGTGGGCAACAGAAATACAAGTTTATTGTAGTGCACAAATCCATGCACAGTTTTTTTTCATAATATACATCTTCATGAACTTTTCTGATGATCACTTTTCTTTCTTTCTTTCTTTTTTTTTTTTTTTTTTTTTTTGAGAGGCAAAAGACAAAGAAACATGCACTGAAACTCTGATCTGCTGGTTTACTCCTTAAATGCCCACAATGACCAGAGCTGGGTTGGGCCAAAGCCACGAACCAGGAGCTCAATTCAGGGCTCCCACATGGGCGGCAGGGACCCATCACAGCTGCCTCCTGAGGCTGCACTGGCAGGAGAGGCTAGAACAGGAAGTGGAGACAAGACTCCTACACAAGTACTCTGATGTGGGATGTGGGCATCTTAACCACCAGACTAAACATCTGTCCCCTCCTCGTATTTCTTGACATGAGAAAGCAGTCCATGACTTATTTAACTTTTGCAAAAACATGTTACTGGATGCCATAAGATGGGGTCTACATGCTTCAGCAGTAGTGCTCCAAGTGTGGTCCTTGAAACAGCAGCCTGGGCAACACTTGCAAACCTGCTAAATATGCAGATTTCTAGCCTTATCCCACACCTACCGAATCAGAAATTCTTGCAGGAGGGTAGGACAAGCAAGCTGTTTTCAAAAGCTGGAGTCACTGTGCACTTACTCCTCATGTAGGATCTCTGTCCTTAATGTGCTGTACATTGTGATTTAATGCTATAACGAGTACTCAAACAGTATTTTACACTTTGTGTTTCTGTGTGGGTGCAAACTGTTGAAAGCTTTACTTAATGTATGCTAAACTGATCTTCTGTATATAAAGAGAATTGAAAATGAATCTTGATGTGAATGGAAGGGGAGAGGGAGCGGGAAAGGGGAGGGTTGCGGGTGGGAGGGAAGTTATGGGGGGGAAGCCATTGTAATCCATAAGCTGTACTTTGGAAATGTATATTCATTAAATAAAAGTTCTTTAAAAAAAAAAAGCCCTCTAGGTGATTCTGATGCAAGCTGAAGACTGAGAATCACTGAGCACAAAAAGAAAGCCCCCATACAGACATGCAAGCAATAAATCAGAGCCCAATACCTGGAGTACGCACAGGTAGACCCATCAGTAGTTAAAACAAATGAACAAACAAAATCTCAGCCCAGATGGCTTCAGACAACCCATGAATTGCTTCACGCAAACTCGTGGAGGGGAGAGGCAGACACTCAGCCTAGCAGTTAGGATGCTGGTTAAACTCCTGATTCTAGCTCCCAATTGCAACTCCTTTTTTTTTTTTTTTCCACAGGCAGAGTTAGGCAGTGAGAGAGAGACAGAGAAAAAGATCTTCCTTCCATTGGTTCACTCCCCTAATGGCCTCCACAGCCGGCGCGCTGCACCAATCCGAAGCCAGGAGCCAAGTGCTTCCTCCCGGTCTCCCATGGGGGTGCAGGGACCCAAGCACTTGGGCCATCCTCCCTCCCGGGCCACAGCAGAGAGCTGGACTGGAAGAGGAGCAACTGGGACTAGTACCCAGTGCCCCAACCAGGACTAGAACCCAGGGTGCTGGCACTGCAGGCGGAGGATTAGCCAAGTGAGCCACGGCGCCGGCCCCAACTTCTTCCTAATGAAAGCCTGGGCGTGGGCATAAGGTGATGGCCCAAATACTTGAGTTTCTGCCACTTGAGGTAAAGACCAGGATTGAGTTCTTCGCTTCAGCCCTGGCAACAGCAGGCATTTGAGGAGTGAACAAGTGGGTGGGAGTTTCTCTCTCTTCCTTTCTTTCTCCTCCTCTCCTTGCTCTTCCTCTTCCTCTCAAATAAATAATTTTAAAAATTTTTCTTGAAAACTCTTGGAACAGGGCAGGTTCTGGTCCCCTGCTTAGCCCTCCACCTGCATTTGTTCTGCTTCATTCCTAGGTTTGATGCACTTCAGGCCGGCAGCCGGAAGGCTGCAGAAGCTCCAGGCATCGCAGTTATACCTCAGCCAGAGGCAAAAAGGGACTTTCCGTTCTGAAGTCACCTTAGGAACTGCTGAGACACCCTCCCCAGGAGCCCTCCTCTGCCCCAGCGGGCTTTTCCTGGGCCATCAGCCAGGGCGGACTGGGTCACATGCTTGTTCCTAAGCTAATTACTGGGGAGAGGAATAGGAAAACTACAGTTAGCTTCAATCAACCCAGAGTCACCTACAAACTGCAGACAGGATCTCTTTCCCTGAACAGTGCATGCTAAACAAAAGTGAGGTTCTGCCAGGAGGAGGATGGGAAAATGGCAACAAATTCTCTGCTGTATCTGATGTAGGCTGGTAACAGCTCCTCTGTATTTCCCGCAAAACCTAACTAAGCAGGACCAGCACTGTGGCATAGGGGGTAAAGCTGCTGTCTGCAATGTTGGCATCCCATATGGGCACCAGTTCCAGTCTCAGCTGCTTCCACTTCCAATCCACCTCTCTGCTATGGCCTGGGAAAGCAGTAGAAGATGGCCCAAGTCCTTGGGTTCCTGCACCCACGTAAGAGATCTGGAAGAATCTTCTGGCTCCTGGCTTCGGATCAGCACAGCTCCAGCCATTGTGGCCATCTGGGGAGTGAACCAGCAGATGGAAGACCTCTCTGTGTGTGTGTGTGTGTGCCTCTGCCTCTCTGTAACTCTGACCTTCAAATAAAATAAATCTCAAAAAAAAAAAAAAAAAGCCTAAGTATGCATCACTGATGTGAGTAATGTCCTAGGTGTGTTGAAAAATGGAGCCTGCTATTGTTTTTCTTTTTAGGATATTTCTGGTTTTGGAAATGGTTCTTGATTCTCAAGAGGAAGAATAATCTATGTTATTCAGGCATCTTCAACAACTGAGACTACCAAGTGCCCATCGGCTGTGGAGCAGCTGAGAATCTCACGCACGGCTGGGGGACTATCATTCTAAACACTTTGAAAAGCCGTTTGGTGCTGTCTACTGAAGCTTAACACACAGGGCCGGCGCTGTGACGTAGCAGGTAAGGCTGCCGCCTGCAGTGCCCTGCATCCCATATGGGCCCCAGTTAGAGTCCTGGCTGCTCCACTTCCTATCCAGCTCTCTGCTATGGTTCAAGAAAGCAGTGGAAGATGGCCCAAATACTTGGGCCCCTGCACCCACGTGGGAGACCTGGAGGAAGCGCCTAGCTCCTGGCTCCTGGCTTCGGATCGGCGCAGCTCCAGCCGTTGTGGCCATCTGGGGAGTGAACTGGCGGATGGAAAATCTCTATCTATCTATCTGTCAATCTATCACAGCCTCTCTGTAACTCTACCTTTCAAATAAATAAAATAAACCTTAAAATAAAGCTAAACATACAAGTGTCCCATAATTGAGCAATTCCACTCAGCAATTAGGAGAGACGTGTGCTTGGATATGCACAAGAATGTCTCTAGCAGCTCCCTTTCCAACAGCACCCAACTAGAAAAAACCTGAGGGTTTGTCAACAGAAGAAAGGGCACAAAAGTGGTACAAGTATGTAAAGGACTATTGCACAGCAATGAATTAGCTGCTGCTACATCCAACAGCATGATGCACCTTGCAGATATAAGGCACAAAGTAATGGATAGTCTATGCTTCCATTTAGAGGAAATTGAAAATAGATAAAATCAACCTATGATGACAGAAGTCAGAACAGTTCTTGCCTACGCTGAAAAGGAAATATTTCAAAGGTGTTTTCTTGTTTGTTTTGATTTTAGGTGTTTTGTTTGTTGGTTTGTTTTGGTGTTTTGTTTTGTTTTGGCAAGGAAAGAGAGAGAGAGAATGTGCAAGAGAGAGCAAGCACTTTCATTGGCTGGTTCACTCCCAGCTGCTGACAACAGACTGAACTGAGTCAGATGGAAGACAGGTGCCGGGCGCTCCATCTGGGTCTCTCATTTAGGTGGCAGGAACGGAGTTACCTGAGCCATCACCACTGCCTTCCAGGGAATACTTTAGCCAGAAGAAGCTGGAATAGGGTGCAAAGCCGGGACTCAAACACGGAAACTCCAACATTGGATGCTGGCATCCCAACCAGCAGCCTAAATGCTGTACCAAATGCCTGCCTGCCCTGGGTCATCTTGCCCTGTCAGACAAACTGCTTTATAATCAATAGAGTGTGGTGCTTGCAAAAGGCAAACAGAACAGTGGAGCAGAATGCCTCACAAATAGATCCAAGTATATATGAGAATTTAGTATGTGATAAAGGGAGCCCCTCGATTCACCAGGGTAAAGAAGATTTTTACAGAGTAGTGCTCAGATTACCGGGTAGCCAATTTTTTTTTTTTTTATTTGACAGGTAGAGTTATAGACAGTGAGAGAGAGACAGAGAGAAAGGTCTTCCTTCCGTTCGTTCACCCCCCAAATTGCCGCTGCAGCCGGCGCTGCGCCAATCTGAAGCCAGGAGCCAGGTGCTTCCTCCTGGTCTCCCATGCGGGTGCAGGGCCCAAGCACTTGGGCCATCCTCCACTGCCTTCCCGGGCCACAGCAGAGAGCTCAACTGGAAGAGGAGCAACCAGGACTAGAACTGATCCCCATATGGGATGCTGGCAACGCAGGTGGAGGATTAACCAAGTGAGCCATGACACCGGCCCCGGATAGCCAATTTTAATAGAGAGATTACATGTCTACCTCCCACCACATATAAGCACAAGCTTCAAGTGCTTGAGGGAGACCAAATGGAAAATAAAAAAAAAAAAATACATGCAATCACATAAGGAATAGAAGGGAAAGACTTGACAACAATGACTCAAAATTCCATAGGCATTATCATAATTACAAATTCTGTGTTGTAAATTTAAAATTAATGATTAAAATATAGAATCTGCAATCCATTAAAAGTGAAAATTTTGACTACATAGCACTAGCAATTTTTTTTTTGAACAAAGTCAAAAGACAACTGACAAGCTGGAGAAAGTATTTGTAACATGTATCACAGATTAACATCACTAATATGAAAGAATATTTTCAAATTGATTTAAAAATCTAATAAAAGGAGAAAAACACATGTGCAGACAATTTACCACAAAAAAATACATGTATATAAAGGACCCTTAATGGTAGCTCAAGGTATTCATACTCTCTCCCAATTAGATAAATGTAAATTAAAACACCCAAATACTATTTCTCAACATCCAAATTTGCAAAAATAACAAGCACTACCCATCGTTGTGCTAGTGGGACTGTGAGAAACAGGCATTGAGATGTGTCGCTAGTGCCCACCTGATGGAGGGGAACTGGGAACTATCCAGTGAAACTATGTGTCCATGTACCTTTCAACTTGGCAATTCCCCTTTCCTGGGAAATCAAATTGAAGATACATTTCCAACAACACAGAAATACACACCAACAAGTTGTAATAGCATTGCTTGTTACTGCAAAATACTGGGAACCACCTACACCCCCACACGGAGGAGAGAAGTTCAGTAACTCACAATGGAGCACTGTGTGGCTGTAAAAGAATGAGGAAGTTCTCCAGGAACTGGTACAATTTCCAAGAATATGCTTCAAGTGAAAAAAGAAGAAAAAAGCCCAGAGTATCTGCAGGATGCTACCTTTCCTGTAAGAAAGCAGATGTAAGAACACTTGCCCATAGTAGAAGATGGCCCAAGTCCTTGGGCCCCTGCACCCACGTGGGAGACCCCGAAGAAGCTCCTGGCTTCGGATTGGCACAGCTCTGCCGGTGCAGCCATTTGGGGAGTGAACTAACGGAAGGAAGACCTTTCTGTCTCTCCCTCTCACTGTCTGTAACTCTAACTCTCAAATAAAATGAATAAAATCTTAAAAAAAAAAAAAACTTGCCCAAAAAGGACACCATGGAAACCAACAAGAACAATTAGGTACAAAGGCAAGCAGAAAGAGTTGGCAAGAGTGGGGAAGTGGGAAAAGAGGTAGAAGAGGTGAAGGAAGTGACAGTTCTGAGTGAGGTTCTAGATTTCTACCCGTTAGTATTTCTCAAAAATAAATATGCAATTGAAATCAACTGGGCGGTGGGGGTTATCAAACAGGACACAAAAAGTAATAATTGAACCTATGTTATAACAGGTGCATAATCACCAGCTGATGAGGGCGAGAAGAAATAAATGTAGAAAACAGTTTTGGGTTTTTTTGTTTTGTTTTGTTTTGTTTTGCCATACATCACAAAACTAAACTGGACACAAATATCATCTTCTAGCTCAATTTAATTTTTAGAGCAGTGTGGATCAGTAAATCTGAAACTATGTCATAGATAATCAAAGAATGAGCAAGCTAGTGAATATATTATGGATGGGATACAGGTTTCCTCCTGACAGAGAAGGGAGTCACAAATTAGAAAATGAGGAAAGGTAGAATAATCCCAGGGGTGTTGGACTAGAATTGGAGTTACCAGAAAGGGCCAGTGGTTATATATACATACCTATACTCTCATACAGTGAGATGGACACAAAAACAGAAGTATGTATGTGTGTATGTGTGTACATGTATGTGTGTGTAAGTGTATTCCATAGAGGTCCCCAATTTACAGTGGTTCACCTTACGATTTTTCATGGTGCTGAAATCATATATTTTCAGTAGAAACTATAGCATGAACTTTTTTTTAAAATTTTTGACAGGCAGCGTGGACAGTGAGAGAGAGAGATAGGTCTTCCTTTACCATTGGTTCACCTTCTAATGCCCGCTGCGGCCAGTGCGCTGCGGCCGGCACACCACGCTGATCTGAAGGCAGGAGCCAGGTGCTTCTCCTGGTCTCCCAAGGGGTGCAGGGCCCAAGCACTTGGGCCATCCTCCACTGCACTCCCTGGCCACAGCAGAGAGCTGGCCTGGAAGGAGGGCAACCAGGACAGAATCCGGTGCCCCGACCGGGACTAGAACCCAGTGTGCCGGCGCCACAAGGCAGATTAGCCTATTGAGCCGCGACGCCGGCCAGCATGAACTTTTAATCGGGATCTGCTTCCTGGCTAGTGACACATGGTCCAGTCCTCTCCTGGGATGTGGCAATGAACTCAGGCATCAGGAGGGGGGACAACTGATGGCCCACAGTGCACTGTGTCCTGAGTTAGCACGTTCGGCAGGTTAGGTATATCAGCAACTTAGAGCTGGTCTTCCAGAATGTAACCCAGCCTAAGTTGAGAAGCATCCATATGCATTTCCCAGCGTTTTCCGCTCGGAGGACGCAGAAACAACAAAAGCAGTAACATCCTAGGAGCAATGTGCACATGCTGAACCCGAATCCTGCTCTCTGTGCCACACCCCAATGAAAAGACCAAAGGCTTCTTAAACAAATGCCTGACTCCAGGGCTAGGGCACTGAAAGCACAACAGGAACCTGGAACATGTTATGGTACAAGCACTTAGGGAAGCACCAAAAAAATAAAAATAGAAAAATGATGAGGCATGTTTTACAAAGACAGGAATGAACTGAGAGGCATTCCTAATAACCAAAGCTGGGACTATTTGTGCAATAAACACTAACACTAATGGATTATAACACACAAAATAACTATGATACTAAATAACTGATAAATACATAAACTATATAATTGAAAATAAATTAAATATAATTTTTATTTACTAAAAATTTACTTGCTAAGTAAAATTAATAAATCAAAAATTGATAAATAACAGAATAGGGGCTGGCACTGTGGCACAGTGGGTTAATGCCCTGGCCTGAAGCACTGGCATCCCATATGGGTACCTGATCTAGTCCCCGATGTTCCTCTTCCAATCCAGCTCTCTGCTATGGCCTGGGATAGCAGTAGAAGACAGCCCAAGTCCTTGGACCCCTGCACCCATGTAGGAGACCCAGAGGAAGCTCCTGGCTCCTGGCTTGAGATTGGTGCAGCTCCAGCCATTGCAGCCATCTGGGGAGTGAATCAACAGATGGAAGACCTCTCTCTGTGTCTCTACCTCTCTCTGTAACTCTGTCTTTCAAAATAAATAAATAAAACAGAATAAAGAAATAAAAAGAACAGTTCTTTCTTTTTTAAAATTTATTTATTCATTATTCATTATTTTAGATTCATTTATTCATTTGAAAGCCAGAGTTACACAGAGAGGAGAGGCAGACAGAGAGAGAGGTAGAGAGGTCTTCCATCGGCTGGTTCACTCCCCAGATGGCCACAATGGCTGGAGCTGTGCCGATCTGAAGCCAGGAGCCTCTTCCGGATCTCTCCTCGGGTACAAGGGCCCAAAGACCTGAGCCATCTGCTACTTCTATACCAGGCCATAGCAGAGAGCTGGATTGGAAGAGGAGCAGCTGGGACTAGAACCGGCACCCATATGGGATGCCAGCGCTTCAGGCCAGGGCATTAACCCACTGTACCACAGCGCCAGCCCCGAACAGTTCTTTCGTAGAGCAGATTTTTACAATCTTTCATGATTATAAAAAGAATAATAAAAAGTAATAAGGGATGCTGAAATTAGGTAAATGTATGATGAGTAACAAGATATTAGCATGTTCCCAGAATATCTCCCGACAAGACATTTAGTATTTATGCAGAAGGAAATAAGGGGGCAGTCACTGTGGCACAGCAGTGAAGCCACGTGCAGGACACCCACATCTCAAGTCGGAGTGCATGGCCTGAAGTCCCACCTGAGCTTCTGGGCCAGCTTAGTGACGATGTGCATCCTGGGAGGCAGCAGGTCAAGTACGTGGGCTTTGCCACATTTGTGAGAGACCTGGAGGAAGTTCCTGGTTTCTAACTTCAACCTGGCTTAGCCCTGGCTGATGTGGGCATTTGGGAAGTGAACAGCAGATGGAAGAATTCTCAATCACTTTGCCTTTCAAATAAAAAATAAACCTTTTAAAAGATAAACAAGGGGGAATTAGTAACTCCCCATTTGAGAAATGCAAAGAGCACACCATCATCATGTGATCCAAGCTAGTGTCACTAAGAGCGAGACGTTATCACGTTATCTCTAGGTAGCAAGCATAAAGAAGGGCACAAAATCACCCTGTTGCATCTTGGGAATTTATTCACGAGGAAGCATCGCACAGACTTAAATTGTACAACATAACTGACCAATCTCTTTGAAAATTCATGAATCCAGAAAGACAAAACGTGCATCCCAAATTGGAGTAGACTGAAGAGGCATGGCATAAGCGTACCCTGTACACAACTAGCCTGGATGCTGGAACAGAAACAGGACATTAGTGGAATAATTGGTGAAGTAGGAATGAAGTCAATAGTTTCTAGTATAATTTCAATGTTAATTTCCCGGGTTTGACAGTTGTCCCATGATTTCGTAAAGGTGGGTGAAGAAGGGTAGGCAGGAATTCTTTGTCTTGCTTTGCAATTCTTTATGTAAGTCTCAAATAATCTCAAATGAAAACATAGAAATGGGTGTTTGACCCAGTGTTTAGGACACCCACATTCAACACGGGAGTGCCTGGGTCCAAGTCCCAGCTCCACTCCTGACTCCAGCTTCTTGCTAATGCACAATCTGAAGAGTAATAGGTGATGGCTCAAGTAATTGGTTCCTGCCACCATATGAGAGACCTGGATTGAGTTCCCAGCCCTGGCCATTGATGGTATTTAGGGAGTGAATCAGCACATGGAGAGTCTGTCTTGTCTGTTTCCTCTCTGTTTCTCTCTCTTTGCTTTTCAAGTAACACCTCTGATCCAGCTCCCTGCTAACTCCCATTGCCGTCATCTGGGGAGTGAACCAGCAGATAATAGATCTGTGTGTGTGTGTGTGTATGTGTTTGTGTTTGTGTGTGTGTCCCTCTCTCAGTGTAACTCTTTGAAATAAATAAATCTTTTAAAAAAAATAAAAAGCTAAAACAGAAGAATACTTGAGAGAGGAACCAGCCAGTAGGGGCATAAAGAAACTCAGGTGCTGGGAATAGTCTCTGTCTTGGGTGGGGGAATGTGACTGTGAACACATTTAAATCTCATTGAGCAGTGAATGTTGAAGATTTATGTGCTTTTCCGCAGAATATTATTCCTAAATTTTTTTTAAAAAGTGTTTTTAGAAAACCAAACACAAATCAACTTTGGCCAATAAAGCTAAAGAGTGTGCTCAGTGATTTATATTGGACTAGGCTCCTAATAAAAGCCCAGAACGTACTATTCATCATTATAGTGCTATCAATAAAAGTGGCAAGTCCCCAGAAGAGATGTCAAATGCAGGGGCCGATGCCGTGGCACAGTGGGTTAAGCTGCCACCTGCAATGCCAGCATCCCATATGGGTGCTGGTTTGAGTCCCAGCTGCTCCACTTCAAATCCAGCTCCCTGCTAATGGCCTGGGAAAGCAGCAGAAGATGGCCCAAGTGCTTGGGCCCCTGCCGCCCACGTGAGAGACCCAGAAGCTGCCGGCTCCTGGCTTCAGCCTGACCCAGTGCCACCACTGCAATCATTTCAGGAATGAACCAACAAATGGAATCTCACTCTCTCTATCTCTGTCTCTCCCTCTCTGTGTGTAATTCTGACTTTAAAATAAATTTTCAAACAAAATTTTAAAAACCGAGAGAGTAATACCAAATTCTGACTTCACAGCCCAATTCAGCATTTAAAGGGTGCTTATAATTGACACACAGAGCATGAGGGGACTTTTAAGTTCCTTTTTTAAAAAAAAAAATTTTTATTTGAAAGGTAGAGTTACAGAGAAGGAGACATGGAAAAAGAGATCTTCCATCCATTGGTTCACTCTCAAAATGGCCACAATGGCTGGGGATGGGCCAGGCTATAGCCAGAAAGCTGGGCTCCATCTGGGTCTCCCACAGCCCTTGAGCCCTCCTTCACTGCTTTCTCTTAGGCCACAAGCAGGGAGCTGGATCAGAAATGGTGCATCCTGAACTCATACTGGGGCCCTCAGGGATGCTGGTATCACAGTAGATGGCTTAACCAGCAACACTGCAGTGCTGGCCCTAAGTTTCATTGCTTGTTCAAGGCGTAACAGTAGAACAGCATTTAATACTCCCACCCAGTGAGAAATAGGTAAACCCAGCATTTCAAAGTCTGTGGCAGACTTCTAAGCCCAGGAAAATTGCTGCTACCCCATTCTTTCTCAAACAGAAAGATTTGGACTGAACTTTTTAAAAATAAATTCTAGGAGTGGGCATTTGGCACAGCAGTTCAGATTCCCACACCCCGAATTAGAATGTCTGGCTTTGAGTCCTGGCTCTGCTTCCAGTTACAGCTTCCTGCTAATGCACGCCCTGGTAGCCAGCAGGTGATATCTAAAGTACTTTGGTCCCTACCACCTACATGGGAGACCCAGATGGAAAACTGGGCTCCTGGCTTCAGCCTGGCCCAGCATTGGTAGCTGCAAACATTGGGGGAGCAAATCACCAGATGAAACTTTGTCTCTGTCTCTGTCTCTATGTGTCTCTGCCTTTCAAATACAATGAAAATAAAGAACAAATATCTAACTTAGTTTAAATAATTATAATTGTTTTTTAAGATTTATTTATTTATTTGAAAGTCAGAGTTACACAGAGAGAAGGAGAGGCAGAGAGAGAGAGAGAGATGTGTTATATCCGCTGGGTCACTCCCCAATTGGCCACAATGGCCGGAGCTGTGCCAATCTGAAGCCAGGAGCCAAGAGCTTCTGGGTCTCCCACGTGGGTGCAGGGGCCCAAGGACTTGGGCCATCTTCTACTGCTTTCCCAGGCCATAGCAGAGAGCTGGATCAGAAGAAGAGCAGCTGGGACTAGAACCAGTGCCCATATGGGATGCTGGTGCTTCAAGCCAGGCCGTTAACCCACTGTGCTATAGCGCCAGCCCCATTAAATCATTATAATTGTTAAAACCTTTGTTACAGTCTTGAGTTTCAGCTGCACGATATTAAAAAAAAAAAAAAATCTTAACCAAAAAAAGTTGGAAACTTAAGTCTTCATAAAGAAATGTGATTTCAAACTCTGAAAGAAAAATTTTGAGTTTTTAAGTATCAGCTAGACTTTTCCACCTCCTTTTGCTAACTTTCAGGTTTTACTTCATTAACTTTCTCTTGAGTTTAAGTTGAATGCCTGTCATTAATCATAACGAAGTAACTGAAGAAGTTCAGATTCACTGTCAAGTCAATGCAAAATGGTTAACTCTTTCACAAAGTGATCCTGCATCTCTTTGCTATACATGTATTAGAGGCTGATCTATTGCACCTCAACCAACTTTTAATCCAATTAGTCCAGGTATCCTTAAATCATTTCACCCCATCCACACAGTTTAACAGTCTTCTCTGTGGGCAATGCAACTGGTGTTTAAGACAAACAGTTTTAAAATCTTATATTCCTGCTTCAAGTCCTGACTATCATTTTCCAGTGGTATCAACCTGGGACACATTATTTAACTTCTATGAGATCCAATTTCCCTATCATGAATTCTGGACTATGACTACTTTTTGTCCTTGGGTTGGAGGAATGCACTAATCTGTTTTCTCTTACTTTAACAAAACACCTGAGGCAAGGCACTTTATAAAGAAAGCAAGTTTGTTTAGGTCACAGTTTTAAAAGTTCCAGGTTACAGTATCAGCATGAGTTAAGCTCTGATGAGAACCTCATGGCAGATAGTGTCACATGGTGGGAGTACATGCAGGAAAGAGATCATATGGTGAGACAGGAAGCCAGGGAGACAGGGAGGGGCCGGCCTTGGTCTTATACAACATTGCTCTCTGAAAAACTAACAAGAGTCCCATAAGAAGAGAGAGCGAGCAGGAGAGAGGAGCGAGAGGAGCCGAGAGAGAGGGAGAGGAGAGAAGGAAGCAAGCCAAGAGAGAGCAAAAAGAGAAAGAGAGAGCCATGTGTTCAGGAATAGGTCCTTTTAAAACTTTGCCAGAGGGCGGGCAGGAAAGCAGGAGCAGCGAACCCCATTAGGATGGGGGTGGAGCTTGACACCGGTGGTTGGGCCATGGGGCCACCTGGCTTCCAGCAATGGTGTGGGGGGTGGCTAGAGCCTAGGATGGAATCAGTGTAGATTGTGCCATAGATAAAACTGCACCATTTTCCTAACAGTGCCCCGACTGGTCCCTATCTCTTAAAGTCCTACTCCCTCTTATCACCATCACAATGGGGAACAAGCTTCCAGCACCTGAAACTCCAGGGGACACATTTAAATGACATCCAAACCAGAGAAGGAGAAAATGAGGTACAGGAAGTAGAACGCTTTACATATTCCTTGTCATGTGATCATTGTCAACTCTTACCTGGCACTAATCAAAACTGATTCATTCTGGTCATCATTGAAGAGTTAGTGCCAGGTACTGAGATTTTTTTTTTTTTTTTTTTTTTGGTTGTTGTTGTTCCACTTTTTTTACTTATCTGAAAGACATTGAGAGAGAGAGATGGAGTTCACTGTGAAGATATTGAATGTGTCTACAACAGCCCAGCCATCATATCAGGTTTGATAATGACGAGTCAGAAAGTCCCAGTACTCCTGAAGCTTACAGTCTCTGGGGAGGAAACAAACAATAAACAAGTAAACAAAGACACAAGATGACTGCAGTTAGTGGCGAGGTTTCTCTGATGGATGACGCCGTAGGGAACTGCAGGTTCACTATGGAAACCTCTTGTGCCTTCTTCGTTCTGCCCTGAACTTTCTCACGGCTCAACTGCTGTGGACAGCGGCATTCACAGCGGACACTAGCATTCCAGCAGGAGACTCAGAGGGGCCATCGAGCCTGGGCACCACACCACACCAGCTTCTCGTGTCTAAGCTACTATTCATGTTTTTCCCATTCAGAGGCCAGCTTAACAGAACCCAGCACAATTACTCCCTTCTGAGATCATTGCTGCACTCAAATGTCAAATTGGAAGTTTAGAAGAAATCCGAATTTGATGAATGAAAGTCAATAGAACAGAGACTAAAGTAGCAACAGTGTAGGTTAATCAGTCGCTCAGCAAATCCAATGCATTTCGACTCCCCTCTTATGCATGAGGGATCAATGTCTTCTGCTGGCCACCTGTGAATCTACACCATGGGACTCTTCCGGGATTGTGTAAGCTTACACCCTCCTACGTGCCCACCACCTTGTTGGCAAACATGACTGTAGCGTCAAGTGTGTTACAACCCACCAGATTCAAAGCGCACTGAATCACAATAATCTTCACTGAAGGAAAATGGAGAGATTGGCTGTAAGGATGATGGTTTTTACACTGCAATGGGTAACTAAGGTGAAAAGGGGCACCTGGGCTTTATTTTTGAACTGGCAGAAAACTGTAGTGATTGCATTATTCAGGAGTAATATAACACTCGCCTACACTTACTCCCGGAGAGGAGAACCTGGGGCTTAATCATTTAGTAATGCACTCGCGTCAAATCTTGCAAATTTGCCAAATGCCATAAACGAACCACAGTTTTCTATTTTGCACTTTGGAGGCCACTTCAATTTTTCACCTACAGTGCCAGCAGCTTGAGGCAGAGAGGACACATTAGAAGGGAAATTACCTGAGCCTCCAGGTGCTGGGCCAAACTGAGAAATAATTTGGCAAGGGATTTCAGACACCACCCAGAACTGTTTCCCCTGGGACCTCCTCCATGGCAGCAGGGGCAGAAGCAGCTACCACATTTAAACAGGTTCCAGGTCCCCAGTGGGAGGCCGGCCTAGGAGAAGCATACTTGATCCACGATGGTCACATGCACTTTGGGATGCCTGAGTTGGTATGAGCCCTCTGCTGTGTAATTTAAGCCACTTGTCATGTCTGCC
This sequence comes from Oryctolagus cuniculus, assembly GCF_051225735.1. Classification (NCBI taxonomy): domain Eukaryota; kingdom Metazoa; phylum Chordata; class Mammalia; order Lagomorpha; family Leporidae; genus Oryctolagus; species Oryctolagus cuniculus. Next base: position 84,831,658 of record NC_142876.1, read on the forward strand.
TTCAGCCACACTGCCATGAGGCCTTCCTGCGGGTAACACCAACATTCTTGGGGCTCAGTCACCATATGGCATGGCGGGCTTTCATGTCAGCTAGGCTTTCACATCACCCAGCCTGAACCGGTGCCACGTTCCTCCACCACCTTGTGTGTTTGAGAAACGAACATCAGTGTGAATGAGTTGACACTGGCCTCCTCCTAAGAAAAACAGCAATACTGGATGAATAAGAGGAGCGACTTCAGTAGTAAGACCAACTTGGATCTGAAGATCACTTTTGCCTCTTCCTGGCTGTGTGCCCTGCAGTCAGTTATGGAGATATTTTGAACTTCAGTTTATTCATTTTTATAAAAACCTTTTTTAAAAAAAAAAGATTTATTTTATATATTTGAAAGGCAGAGTTACAGAGAGAGAGAAAGAAAGAGGAGAGATTTTCCATCTGCTGGTTCACTCCCCAAGTGGTTTTAATGGCCGGGGCTGGGCAGGCCAGGAGCCAGGAGCTCCATCTGGGTCTCCCACAAGGGGTAATAGGGACCCACACACTTGGACCATCTGTTGTTGCTTTCCCAGGTGCATAGCAGGGAGCTGGATCTGAAGCGGAGCAGCTTGGACTTGAACCAGCAGCCATATGGGATGCTGGCATTGCAGACAGTGGCTTAACCCATATGGCGCAATGCCAGCTCAAAAAAAAAAAAAAACTTTTTATTTACTACTTTATTTATTTGAGAGAGAAAGAGAAAGCTACCATCTGCCTACAACTGCCAGGGCTGGGCCAGGCTGAAGCTGGGAGCTGGGAACCATGAGGGTGGCAGGACCCAGTTACTTGAGCCATCACCTGCTGCCTCTCAGGGTCTCCAGTAGCACAGCTGGAACTGGGAGCAGAGCTGGAACTCAAACCAGGTTCTCCAATATGGGATGCAGGCATCCCAGCTGATTTTATGACCACTAGCACAAATGCCTGCCCCTCCTCATTTTAAAAATGCGTCGATAGTACCCAACTTCCAGGCTTGCTGTAAGGACTAAACGAGTATACACATAAAAAGAATGTAGCTAAGTTCCTTATAATAAATGTTTATGAAGAGTAAGTTTATCTTCTAGAAATTGTGTAGGAAAAAAAGATCAACAAAGCAATAGACATACGAATGAGAAACACCAGCATGTCACAGAAAAATACAAAATTGCTCTTACCCATATAAAAAGATGTTCAACTTTGCTTATAAAAAGAAAAATACAAGTCAAAACTGAATAGGGATATCACTTTTCACCTATTAACTTGGCAAAAATCCAATCCCAAAATTTTACAGCACATTTTGTAATATATAGCAGAATTAGGCACTCTCATACATTGCTGGCAAGAGTGTAAAATGGGATAGCCCTTTGGGGAACTAATTGGCAATCGCTAACAAAATTACAAATGCATTTACTTTTTACTCAGCAATTTCACTCCTGGGAATAGGTTTTACAGCTATGTGAGTACTTAAACCAGCACTAAGTGAAGTGACAGATGCACCCTCTAGCCAACTGCAGAGTGGGTGCATGAGCTGGAAATACCTGTCTACCCAGACGCCAGTGGGCAAAGAAACCATGGCACCTCTGCACAACATCACAGAGCCAGGGAAGGAGAATGAAGAGCCTGTGGAGTTATCTCAGGAAAACATCTATGTGAAAAAGGCTTGGTATCAAACAATGCCCCGTATCCTCATTTCAATATAAATGGGGGCAAGTAAGAATATAGCTTCACTCACACAAAAATAAACACAAGAGTGCACAAGAGATTAAAAAGAATAGTTGTATATAGGAGGCCAAATGGTGGGAAATACAGTAGGTAGGTGGTGTGAGAAGTTAGAATAAGACTTCTTCTGATTTAATTTCTATTGTTGAACCATGTGAACATATTGCCAACCCAAATAAAATAAAAACCAAACTCAAATGTTTAGCATATCCTAAAATAAAGGACTTCTGAAATCAGTTAGAACTCAGATTTCAATGATCTGTCATTTAGATTGTATTTATGGATTGTAAACCTTGAAGAGTGGCCCTGTCTTATGTAGCACTGTAACTTGGGAGGCCAGCCATGTGTCTTACATTCAATCAGAGAGTTAGATGAATACTTTTTATTTGACCAACGAATAAATGAATGAACAGATTATTTTCAGTTGTGGAGAGAATAATCATTAGGTGATTGCCTATGGGCAATCCATACCACATGGGATACCCACATACTATAATTGAGTGGCTGAATTTGAGTCTTGGCTCTGCTTCCAATTCCAGCTTCCTACTAATGTGCACCCTGCGAGGCAGCAAGTGATGACCCAGTGTTTGAGTGCCTGAAACCCACATGGGAGACCTGGATTGAGTTCCTAGTTCCCTGGCTTGGGTTTGGCCAAGACCTGGCTGCTGTAGTCACTTTGCAGAGTGGACTAGTAGATAGAAGATTGATCCCTCTCTCTTGCTTTCTCTCTCTCTCTCTCTCTGCCTTTCAAATAAATAAAAATAGTAACAAAAAGTTCCCCAATTCACTTTTTAGAAAAAACAAACTATTTAACAATCAAAGAATTATATGAAAGCTATGAAATTCTTTTTTAAAAAAATACATATTTATTTATTTGAAACATGGAGTTAAAGGAGAGCGAGATCTTCCAACCACTGGTTCACTCTCTAGAATACCACAAATCCAGGGCTAAACCAGGCTGAAGCCAGGAGCCAGGAGCTTCATCCAGGTCACCCACCTGCCACAGTCCTGGCATAGCCTCTGCCACTGCAGCTATTTGGGGAGTGAACCGGCACTTGGAAGATCTCCCTCTCTCTCTCTCTCTCTCTCCCTTTCAGTCTGTAACTTTGCCTTTCAAATAAATAAATATTAAAAAGGGGGGGAAAAGATAAGGAGAAAACACAGCCCCCTAGTGAGAACTCAGACAGAAAAGGGAGCAATCCACGCCCACACTAACGGTACATGTATTCCTTCCCTGAACTGCTTTAATCCAGTTTCCTTTGGGGGAGTTAGATTTGCAACTGAGATCCAAACAGCGCTTTCTCCACAAAGCTGGAAAAATCCACTTATCTACTCTGGTTGTGTTAAACCTGAGGAGGGAGACTTGTTAGGTCAAAGCCCGAATTTCTCGGGGGAACTTTCAACTCTTTCCCCATTATCAGTTCCCTTAACAGAAATGGGGACAAGATCCTCGCACAGAGATGGCTGATAAAATGGCACGCCAAGAAACCGGTAACAATTTGTTCATCCACGCTTCAACTTCCCCAACCCACAATAATTTATAAAAAAACGCCGTCTTCCTTACTGCAGGGTGCCTGATTTATAGACTGGGCATCTGTTTCATATAAAGAGCCCTGAATGGAACAACAATCTATATTCTAACAAAACAGAGGATTCATTTCATAAATCATTTTCCACCTATCAGATATCTCACACTAAATTTCTCTGAAATCCAAGCACATTTTTCTTCTCTTCAGAGTTTGTCCTGCATGTTGCTATCAAGAACACAAAAACACATGTGTATTTCAAGCTGTTAAAAGACTCCAACACAGCCAGAGAAAATCTAGAGATCAGTCTACTTCTCTTCAGTTTTATCCTATAATAAAACCCTTTTATAAATGTTTTCAGATGAAATATTTAAAACAGTCCATGTCCTCAGAGAACTTCCAGCTCAGGAAATTGCAAACAAATGGAATTTACTTGATCTCTCCTTCTCCCTCTGCTCAGAGCAGACATTACTAATTGATCAATTATTTCCCATTAAGCTTGCTTGAGGCCCTGCTGTACTTCTCAACCTAAGGATCTAAGCAACCTCTAGAAAGCAGAAATTAACATGCAGGACAGAGTAGTCCAATCTAATTACTTTAAAGAAATATTTATTTATTCGAGAGTCAGAGTTACAGAGAGGGAAAGACAGAGAGAAACGTCTTCCATCCACTGGTTCACTCCCTAAATGGCTGAAATGGGCGGAGCTGGGCCAATCCAAAGCCAGGAGGCAGGAGCTTCTTCTGGGTCCTCACAATGGGTGCAGGGTGCAGGGTCTCAAGCTTTTGGGCCATCTTCCACTGCTTTCCCAGGCCATACGCAGAGAACTGAATTAGAGGAGGAGCTGCCAGGATTTGAACCAATGCCCACCAGAGAAGCCAGCGCTACAGGCTGAGTTTAGCCCGCTACGCCACAGTGCCACCCCAATCCAATTACTTTTAAGGCAACAAAACTGAAACACAGGAGGGGAAAGAGACCTTGCCAAGGCAATACACGAGTCAATCAATCATGTACCTGAAACATTGCTTTTGAAAATTTTATTTATTTATTTGAAAGGCAGAAAGACAGAGAGCTCTCATTCACTTTCCAAATGCACACAACAACTGGAACCACAACCAGACCAAAACAGAAAGCCAGGAACTCAATACAGGTCTTCCAAATGGGTGACATCAACCCCATCACTTGAACCATCACTGTTGCCTCCCAAGGTCCACATTGGTGGGAAGATGGAATTGGGAGCAGAGCAGGAATTCAAACCCAGGCCCTCTGATGTGAGATGCAAGCATCTTAACCTCTACACTAACCGCTGCTGCACTAACCTGTGATCAGCATTCAAAAGGTCTGATATGTTTGTTTTATGTGCGATTTTTCTTTTTCAACAGAGAAATTCCTCTTTTCTTAAAAATAAATTCTTATGCAACAAAACAATCCCAATTAGCCATGTTTTTCAAATAAAGCATTTATTCATCTTCTAATACAAATTATTCGGAAGCACGGGCAGCCTGCCACTTTAAATGCAATTTTGTTTTACCAATAATCTTTCCTTATCAAATATGCTTCCTCCTCAGTGCAGAAACTATAATTACTATTAAACAGGAAATTACTTTTCACAGTAGCTCACACAAAAGACTGTGATTGAATGTACTGGAGATCTCTGTCTCTCTGGCTGGCCTTTCAAGTGACATTAAATATCTTTAAAAAAGCAAAAAAGGAGTATCAAACAGAGTATTACTCTTGTGGCTTGAAACCCCCACGTTGGTCCCTGGTAGGACTGAAACACATTTCCAGGATGGGTTATAACTGACAGTCACACAGCGGTCCTGATCCTACCAGCACTATAGCTGGGCTCATTGACATTTACTGTCTCTTCAAAGCTAACTCATAAAATAACATTTCTAGGGGGCTGGCACTGTGGCGCAGCAGGTTAACGCCCTGGCCTAAAGTGCTGGCATCTCATACTAGCGCCGGTTCGAGACCTGGCTGCTCCACTTCCAATCCAGCTCTCTGCTGTGGCCTGGGAAAGCAGTAAGAAGACGGCCCAACTCCTTGGGGCCCTTCACCCATGTGGGAGACCCAGAAGAAGCTTCTGGCTCCTGGCTTCAGATCGCTGCAGCTCTGGCCATTGCGGCCAACTGGGGAGTGAACCATCGGATGGAAGACCTCTTTCTTTCTCTCTGCTTCTCCTCTCTCTTTGTAACTCTGATTTTCAAATAAATAAATAAATCTTTTTAAAAAATAACATTTCTAGCTTAGATACCAAGCTCCAAACACTTGGCAAAGAGGTAGGATACCAAGTCCACATTTCAAGGAGATGTCTGTTGTACTCTTTTAACAACTGCAGGTTGAACGACGGTGACAACAGTCACGGGATCCTTTGACCAATGCTGCTTTGTCTGATCCTGGTTAAGGGACTTCAGCAAACCAGCCAATGTCAGTACAAGCCTTACTCAGAGTCCGTTTGTAAGATATGTCTGCCTTCCCTTAGACTACATTCGAGAACCATGTGGGGCCCCATCACTCTGCTCAACGCTGAGTGGAGCTGACAAGAGCAATTGAGCCCGCAGTAGCCGGTCGTAAGCTGGACAGTGCTCTGCTGATGGTTTGGTTCAAGAATTATAGAGGCCCCTGATTACTTTAATTTGATTTTTCCTTAGGGATACCCAGCTTCTTTTCTGGAAGATAAAACCCTGAATTATCTTTCAGTCTCAACTTGTCAAAAAACTAACAGGAGGTGGTGGAGGGGTACAGGGGATAATCCTACCCATAACCATATGGAGTAAGTCATACTACAAGTAAAGGGTCCCGACAGCTGGGGGCTTACTGTTGACAGTAAAACAAAAACCTGGGCCAGTGCCATAGCTCACTTGGTTAATCCTCTACCTGCGGCGCCGGCATCCCATATGGGTGCTGGGTTCTAGTCCCGGTTGCTCCTCTTCCAGTCCAGCTCTCTGCTGTGGCCAGGGAGTGCAGTGGAGGATGACCCAAGTGCTGGGGCCCCTGCACCCGCATGGGAGACCAGGAAGGAACACCTGGCGCCTGGCTTCAGATCAGCGCAGCGCCGGCCATAGCGGCCATTTAGGGGGTGAACCAATGGAAGGAAGACCTTTCTCTCTGTCTCTCTGTCTCTCTCTCTCTGTCTATAACTCTACCTATCATATAAATTTTTTAAAAAAAGTAAAACAAAAACCTAACCAAAATGGAACTATATCAATCTATAATTTTGCAGCTCTGCTATCTGGCCCAAGAATCCTATTTCTAGGAGTGAATTCTAAAAAAATAATGAGGCAAGGACCAGGAGATGTGTGCATGAGGTCACTGACAGCAGTGGAATTTTCATAAGAAAAGAAAAAAAACTGCAATCTAAATCAGGATTAGATGGGATAAATAAATTAAAGTATATTTATGTGAGCAGGTGTTTGATGTAGAGGTTAAGATGCCACTAGGACACTTATGTCCCCTATGGAGTACCTAGGTTTGAGTCTTGGCTCTGCTTCCAATTCCAGCTTTTCATTAATATGACCTTGGGAAGCAGCAGGCAATGGCCCAAGTAGTTGGGTCCCTGCCATCCATGTGGGAAACCCCATTTGGGGTCTGGTTCCAGGTTCCTGGCTTAGGCCTGGCCCAGTCCTGGCTGTTGCAGGCATTTGGGCATAGAACCAGTTGATGTGAACTCTCTCTCTCTCTTTGCCTATCAAATATAATAAATAGATAAGTAATTTAAGATGCATTTATATAGTAAGGTATCTACCTATACATTATTAGGGAAAGAAGTCAATGACAGATTCAGAAAAAAAATATGGAGCAGACTATATACATGGTATATGTACTTACATAAGTTATATATAGTTTATAGGTTTATCAGTCACAATGTTAATGAAAATGTTGACTCAAATGAGTTTTGCTTCCTAATTTATGTTCTTCTATATTTCTGATTTTATTATTATATCATAATATATTCAAAATCAGAAAAAAAATTTAAAAACAACTTATGATACCCTGAAATGTAAGCTCCAGTTTTTTGCTTTGTGGACATCTTTTTGCGAAGAACCTGCAACACATCAGATTACCCTACCTAACAAAAATGTTACATGACCTACAAGTAAAATTTTGTAGATTTTAGCAATTCCAATAATATATTTTTAACTCAGCATGTTCCCCAAAGTACCATTTTAAATATAACCAGTATAAACCAGCAAAGGCATTTACATTCCTTTTAAAAATTTATTTATTTATTTCAAAGATAGAGAATCCTACCCACTGATTCACTCCCCCAGTGCCCACAACACTGGGAGCATGGAAACTCTAGTCTCTAACATGGAAATCAGAGGTTCGACTACTTGAGCCATCACTGTGGCCTCCCAGTGTCTGTATTAGCAAGAAGCTGGAGTACACAGTGGAGCCAGGACGAGAACCTAAGTACTCCAATATGGAATGTCGGCATCTTAACTGCTAGGTGAAACACCCACCTTTAGTGGTTGTGGTTTTTTTTCTTTGCTTGTTTGTTTTTGCTCCATATGAATAGATCATTAAAAAAAAAAAGGTAAGACATGCTCAAGAGTTACCAGTGGTGACTTTGGATGTTTTTAATTTCTGAAATTGTTTGAATCTGTACGAGTAATTGTGTGATGTATTGGTAATCTTTAAAAGACTTTTTTAGTGGTTTTTAATTTTTATTTCTTTTGATTTACTTTGTTTTGTTTTAAAATAAATGCTGGTCTCATGGGCCCCATTTTTGGTACACGTGCATCTTGAATGAACTCTACTTTCATTCTCAGTTGTGGACCAGGGAGATCAACAGTGAGAATCCTTAGCAGATACAAGTGTGGCTGGTCCACGGGGGGAGGAGGAGGAGGAGGAGCAAGGAGACAAGCAGAGGAGGTCACTTCCTGCTCTACTCGAGAATGATGGACACAATCAGGGTTTCCTAAGTCATCAAAACAAATTCATCTCTAAGGTCTGATTCCTGCTCAATGGCTAGTCCTCATTCTTTTCTTCATTATTTCACCAAATCTAGCACCACCCACAGCACAGAGGATTCAGGTGGAACCACATTTGAGGGCCTTGGAGCTTCCCCGCCTTCGACTAGAGAGATCATAATATATAACCTACTTCAAAAGGTTGACTTTTAAACAGCTTTTTCTGAAGAAGGGCAGGTATGCTTTTCTCTGCGTGTAGTCTAGATGTATAGCACGATGAATATTTACAAATTAAATACACTCAGATAAACTGCCATGTAGACCAGAAGAAAGAATGCTCCAAGTGCCCAGCGCCCCTGCCAGTCCCCACCACGTGTGTTAGTTTTTTATGACTATGGAGCCCACTCTCCCAACTCAGTAGCTTACACAGCACAGATTTAATGCCTCAGTCTTTGTGGGTCTGGAGACAGCACATAGATGATCTGTCCACTTCAATGGATCCTCTGCTTGGATCTCACATGGTGGCATTCTAAGGGTCAGCCTGGTGCTCCCATCTAGGACTTGAACCCATTCAACTTGCTGGCAGAATTCAGTTCTGGGTGGCTGTGTAACTAAGACCCCATTTTCTTGCTAGCTGCAGATCGAGGACCAGTTTCTGCTTCTTCAGGCCATCTACAGTTGCTTGCCAGTGGCCCACACAGGCAGTTTAGGGCTGTTCCTTCCTTCCAACCAGAAGGAGCTTTCTCTGACCTCCAACTGCTCGTTTATGAACGCACCTGATTAAGTGATGCCCACCAACTGCCTGGGCAGTTAGGGACCTTAATTATAGAGTGACAGCCCATCAAGTCAGATTCCACAGATACTCACGGGGCAGGGGTTATACAAGGGAGTCACATTATGGTGCAGGAATTTTATGCCATCTTAAAATTCTACCTCCTACACTATCCCCTATGGCTAAGTACTATCTCTTGCCTAACACAGTATTTTTACCTGTCTTTAACTATAAAAATGGAATCATATAGTATGCTCTTATATCTGACCTTATTGGTTGAATATTCCATATGTGAAATACTCTTGTTCCTTTTCATTGCACAGTGTTCCATTGTGAACCAACCACAATATCACGTTTCACTCACACATTTAAAAATTGATGGCATTTGAGTAGCTCCTATGTGGGTGCTATTACTAACAATGCTTCTGTGAACAATCTAGAACATATTTTTGCAGTAGCCACATGAATGCATCTTTGTTTATATAAACTGAGGAGTAGAATTTTTGGGTCATAAGAGGCACAACTGTTAACTGTTTAGCTTGGGAAAAGCTACCAAGCTGGACATTCACCAGCAGTGGAAGAACAGTCCAGTATTTTCCGAGTTCATTAATTATGATAAAGAACTTAGGAGGATCTGGGATATCGTAATCACTAAATAAAAATATTCTCAATAGAAATTAATGTTCAGTGTTAGTTTCTGCAATACTGGTAAGTCTACAAGGTGTGTATATGAAGCTTATTGATATCACTTTAGGGACTAGCCAAAATATATAAACAGCCAACGGACACATCCACGTTGTACAACCTTCTGACTATGAAGGTCTTCAGATTTGCATTTACTTTCCTTTTCCTGGGCTCCTGCACACAGTAAGAGAGTCCTAAGGGCTCTTCAGTACTCTGCTGTGAAATGATTCTACAGGGGACTTTGTCAGAGTGCAGTTTCTTGGCAGGTGACAAGATGCAGACAAGGCATCATGGAGCCTTTGCAGAAGGCAGCTATTTCTACAACCAAGAACACTCAGCCTGTGTCTTTGCAAGATGAGATTTAAAGAAAGGGAGCTCAGTTGCTGGGATCATCAAGCTACAAAAATACCTGGCTGTGGTTGGCGTTGTGGCACAGAGGGTTAAGCCACTGCCTGCACCGACAGCATCCTATATGAGTGCCGGTTCCAGTCCTGACTGCTCCACTTCCCATCCCGCCCCCTGATAATGCACCTTGGAAGGCAGTGGAGGTTGGTCCAAGTGGAAGACCCAGATGAAGCTCCTGGCTTCAGCTGCTGCAGCCGTTTGGAGTGATGAACCAGGGGATAAAAGATCTCTGCCTCTTCCCTCTCCTGTGGTAACTCTGCCTTTCAAATAAAAAAAAAAGAAAGAAAGAAAGACCCTGCTTTATAATCCTGCCTAGAGAAAGCTTTTGTCTCTTTCTGCAGGGGATAAAGAAGGAAGTGAAACTCGGGCCACAGAGCAGCGAAAAATGCTAATCTGTACTTGGTTATCTTTTATCCAAGGGCTCTGGCATGTTAATCAATTCTTCCTAATTGTTTGTTAGTCATTATTCCTGAGAGGGAATGAGTCATCAGCTTCAGCAGCTTGATGCCAGGCCTCCGAAGGCCAAGCGAAATCAAGAAGAGTAATAATAGGGAGCTCTACAAACCCTTCCTGGGATAAATCAAAGCTCTTACCTAGACTCAAAGCTCTTTAGAAACTGATTTTAATTTGATGGTCACTTAGCCTCTCAAACTTCTGATTCCTCATTTGTAAAATAGGACAAATGATGGCGACTACCATGCAGTGATTTAACAAATATTTAATTCCCACTCTGCCAATGAATACGTATTTATTAAAGGCTAATCATGGATCAGCTATTCTCATTGTCAACAATTCATTATTTGCATATCAACCATCAACCTTGAGGAAAAGAAAAAAAACCACATTTTTTAGATGAAGATTTATTTTAAGTATTTGAAAGGCAGAGTTACACACAGAGAGAGAAACAGAGAAAGAGAAAGAGCGAAGAGAGATCTGCCATCCACTTGTTCACTTCCCAAATGGCCTCACTGGTTAGGACTTGCCAGGCCCAAGCCAGGAGCCTGAAAATGTGTGGTTTTGAGCTGGCTCTATGCTCTCTTCTTCCAACTCACACCCACTCCCACAAACAATCACTAGTTCACTGTCCGCCACTGGTGTGGACTCAACTCAAGCCTGAATCTTCAATTATCGCCGTCAGAAAATGCTAACTAACTTTATTATCAGTCCAAATGCTTCATAATTTAAAAAAGACAAATAAGCCACATTTCAGTCACAGGGGAAAGTTTTGGGGATTCAAAGATATCTGATGATCTGCCTCACATGTCACCTTCCATTAGCTAACACTTAGTGGGTACATCATTAGGGATGGCTGACAATATACTCACTTTGGGAGCAGAAAATCTATTATCCCCAACCCCCTCCTGGGATGGTAGTGAAACTGTACAAAAACATTTCCAAAATTCCTCCCCTCCCCAACCCTTTGATTGAGATGTCACAAAGTTTGCTTTCAGCCTGAGTCATATGGTTGAAGACCAAACATTAAATTAATGTTGGCAGAAGAACCAAAGAAGACCAAAGAAGCAAGAGAATAGGGCTGAATAGAATATTCATGTTTTGGAGGCAAAAATGCTGAGGTTCAAATCTCAGTTGAGAACTGACCGGGTTAAGGTTTCCACATAAAATGCAGGACACCAGGTTACATTTGAATTTCAGATAAGTAACAAGTACATTTTTAGCAGGAATACATCCCAGATCCACAAAAGAGCTGTATTTCTACTAAGATTATTTGTTGCTTATCTGAAATTCAGATGTAACTGTATGTTCTGTTATGAGCTGCTAACCCTACTCCCTTCACTAGTTTTGTGACCTTAAGGCACGTTCCTTACACTCTGTGTCTTCTCGCCTGTAAAAATAGGAATAATACAAGCATATTCCTCATAGAATGGTGGCAGTAGTCGTTTTTGCTGTTTAACAAAGATGACCATACTTTTAAAAGTTCATGGGAAATATCTATTAGGTAAAAACTGTGCACAAATTTCAAACTTTTTGCATCAAAAAATTTTTTAAGGTTACCTGTTTATACAAGAGTGAGACAAAGAGAGTGAACTCCTATCCACTGGTTCACTCCCTAAATGCCAGCAAGGGCCAGAGCCAGAAACCAGAAACACAAGACAGGATTCCCAAAAACCCAATTACTTGAGCTGGCACTGTTGCCTCCCAAGGTCTGGAGTGAGATACTAAAGCCAGGTACTGAATCTAGAGACTCCAGTGTCGGATGTAACCTTCTTAATTGCTAGGCTAAGCATCAACTCTGAATCTATTTTTTCATTCCATTTTTTCCCACAAACTTTCTAAGGTGCCCTTGTCTGTCTGGGTCTCCTCCTTTGAGGAACATGGTCGGCAGGGCAGGTGCGCAGCTCAGCAGGTCAAGCCGTTGCTTGGGCTGCCCACGTCCCACACTCAAGTGCCAGTTTGAGTTCCCTACGGCTCAGCTTCTGACTGAGATTCCTGCTACTGCATCTGGGCAGCAGTGGATGATGGCACAAGTACAGGAGTTCCTGCCATGTGAAAACCAGGATGGAGTTCCTGGCTCCTGGCAGCAACCGGGCCACCCTCCAGCAGCTGTGGCCATGTGGGGAATGATCTGCCTGTGACTGTCCCTCTGTTTTCTTTCTTTTTCCTTTTTTTTTTTTTTTTTTTTTTTTTTTTGACAGGCAGAGTTAGACAGTGAGACAGAGAGAAGGATCTTCCTTTTTCCGTTGGTTCACCCCTCAAGTGGCCGCTATGGCCATATGGCCGGCATGCTGAGCTGATCCGAAGCCAGGAGCCAGGTGCTTCCTCCTGGTCTCCCATGGGATGCAGGGCCCAAGCACTTAGGCCATCCTCCACTGCACTCCCTGGCCACAGCAGAGAGCTGGACTGGAAGAGGAGCAACTGGGACAGAATCCGGCCCCCCAACCTCTGTTTTCAAATAAACAAATTTGGAGGGATAAAAGAGAAAACAACATGGTAAGAAAGTACTTCTTCATCCCCCTGAAATGATGGCTGTAACTTGCATTATTCAGTCAATGGTAAGTGAGCAGGAAGGATTTGTTACTTCCCAGTGGAATTTTCCCACCTACCTTCCCCCACCAGTCTCCAGATACGAATATGATGAAGAAAGACACACAAATGTGACAAAGATTATAAGCTCTGAAGTGTGGCAATTACTGCAACACAACTTAGCCTGCTCTGTTCTTCAGAGTTCTTCAGAAGATTGCATTTAGATTTAGAACGAGTCCGGCACATAGAAAGCACTACACCAGTATTTATTAGGTTAAGGAAAAAGTGGTATGAGTCAAGTTGGGCTGTCGTAACAAAATTCCAAAGACTAGGTGGCTCAAACAATAGCCACCCCCACCCCCAAACACACACACAGTTCTGGAGGCTGTAGGATGAGGGCATCAGCATGGTCGGGTTTTAGTGAGGGCTCTCTCCCTGGTTTACCAAAAGCCACTTTCTGCCTGGGTCCCCCATGGTCTTTCAGTGCACAGAGTGCATGAAAATAAGCTGTTGTCCCTCCTTATGTAAGGCCACCAATCCTGTTGGATTCGGACTGCACTCTTATCACCTCATATAACCTAATCACCACCTTAAAGCCCTCTCTCCATATACAACCACACTGTGGGTTAGGGCTTGAACACATGCATGTTATGAGCACACAATTCAGTTCACAGCCCTGTACACATCTTGGTACTAAACATTTATGGTCTGGTTTTCTGTCGCCGGGCCTAGGAAACCAAACCCACCCCTTCTTCATAGGGTTTGGTAATAAACCTTCTAATGCAGCAGCAATTAGGTGAGGGAGTTTCTTTCATCATTAGACAGCATTTTTATGTCTAAAACACTCCCAACGTGGATGCGCTCAAATTGCAGCATGCGTTGAAACAGAACAGTGGACTCCACTGCCGATGACCGAGGCTGAGCAAACTGCAGAAGCCAGCCCGCGCACAGTAATTCAGAGAAGGGCAGAGAAACCGGATCCAGGGGAGGGGAAGTCACAGGCAGCTAATGAAAATCAGATGCAGGATAATTCAGACCGCAGCGCACATCCCAATCTCTGGGCAGAGGGAATTACATCCATAAACAGATCAGACTTGATTGTGTGCGGCACTTACAGCCCCCCAAACATGCTCTTCTTCCTGGCAGCTCAGGGATGTGCAAGGCAAACAGGGAAACGCTGTGTTCACAACTCAGAATCCGTGCCATGCGCATAAGCCAGCTTGCAGGATGCTGGGCGACCCTTTATTGTTAGGAGAAATTTGTTCTTTTGTCCGTTTAGATAAGAAGCATGCTCATAAAAGAAATTCAAATATGCACTAAAAAGGTTTGCAAACTCTGAACATGAACCACCGTAAAACATACTGCGCCTGGGAATATAACAAGCTCTCTCCACATCATCTGATACAGTTTCAGACTCTGAACATACATATCTATCTAAATCTATACACGTATTTTCATGTACAACAGGATAAAAACGTCTCAGAATTATCACTTGCCCTTATTGTATCTGATGTATTTTGATGTTTTTTCTTAAAAAATAAAAACAATGACCAATACTTGTTGATTTTGCAATCCACTTCTGTGTTGCATCTTCGATTTTGAAATTCACGTCCATACAAGACAGATGCTCTCTCCATGAAAGAGAGCATCAGACTCTGGTACCATGACATTCCCATGACACCACAGCATTAGGCCCTATGATGGCCACTTTGTCTTTTCAGGTCACTAACTGCCTCAGATTCCTCTGTTACAACAGGCTGAGATTTTTATGTGTGACAATTGTGTACAGATAAAGCAAAAAACACTCTGAAATCATCTTCACATGATCAGATTTTTTTTTTTTTTTTGACAGGCAGAGTGGACAGTGAGAGAGAGAGGGAGAGACAGAGAGAAAGGTCTTCCTTTGCCATTGATTCACCTTTCAATGGCCGCTGCGGCCAGCACACGACACTGATCTGAAGCCAGGAGCCAGGTGCTTCTCCTGGTCTCCCATGGGGTGCAGGGCCCAAGCACTTGGGCCATCCTCCACTGCACTCCCGGGCCATAGCAGAGAGCTGGCCTGGAAGAGGGGCAACCGGGACAGAATCCGGTGCCCCGACTGGGACTAGAACCTGGTGTGCCGGCGCCGCAGGCAGAGGATTAGCCTAGTGAGCTGCGGCGTTGTCCCAGATTATTTCTTAATGCTTATTTTATTTATTTTCATCTACCAGAAAGGTAGAGAGAGACAGAGAGAGACATTTTCTAGCTGCTGGTTCACTCCCCAAATGCTCACACTAGCTAGAGCTGCACCAGGTTGAAGCCAGGAGCCAGAAACTCCTTCCAGGTCTCCTGCATGAGTGGCTGGGATCCAAGTACTTCAACTATCATCTGCTGCCTTCCAGGAAGCATTAGCAAAAAGGTGGATGATAAGCAGAGGTGCCAGGATCCAAACTAGCATTCCAACACAGGATGCGGGAGTCTCAAGTGTGACTTGACCCACTGTATCACAATGCCTGCCTGAGACTATTGTGGAACCCTGTGTTGAGTCAGCCATGGGGGTTAAAAATAGGCAAAAGTCCAAAAATTAATTAGGTTCCTAGATCGGTAAGAATTTTTTGGTTGCATGTAAAAGACTCTCCCTCCACCCAAACACTCCATCAGGTCAGCCAACCAGTCGAACACACAATACATTGGTTAATCCAAGGTGACCCGAGCACTTAAATTTGTAGGCAAGCCAGCTGCAGTAGAACCATGGAGGCAATTACAGCATTCTAAACACAGACATAAACTTAGAGAGATGGTTTCTAAAAGGCCTTGAAGAAACGATTGGCTCAACCAAGAGGGGGCCAGGGACTCCAAAGGCTTCAGCATAGCCGGCCCTGGATGCTGAGATGACGGCTCTCATTACCATCTCCAGAATCAGATTCTTCCAGCCTAGCCATCCAAGTTCAGCCTAGTAGTTAGGACAGCAGGCTCCAGCTCCTGAGCCCAGCTTCCTTCCAATGCAGGTTCTAGGAGGCAGTGGGGCTTGTCCAGATATGTTCAATTATGTGGGAGAACGGGATTGCGTTCCCAGATCCTGGCTATGGCCCTAGCCAAGCCCCAGCTGTTGCAGATATCTGGGATATGAATCAGCATATGAGAGCTCTCTCTTTCTGCCTCTCAAAAATTAAAAAAAAAAAAAAAACTAGAAAAAATTATTTCATCCTAAGAACTCAGAGGAGAGAGGCCTCCAGTCTTCTCACTATCCCAGCTTGGATCAATACCCATTTCTGAACGCATCACCATGAACCTATTAGGGGCCAAGTTTTGGTCATGTGCCTACCCCTGGGGAATAATGATGAAGCCAGGCCCACCAACCCACATGAACTTGAGAATGGCATTATTTTACAAAGGAAATTAAAGGAGACATTTCCATAAGTTGGAGACCAGAATTTTAAACAGATAACGAAACACATGCCACTACCAACCTCCACACAGATGTATCACCAACCCCTAACCATCACTCAATCTCAGACGTAGAGAGAGGAAGCTGGAGTTTCATAACCACATAGAGAACAGTTTTCATCGAGAGGGATCCTGATATTTTCTCTCTCTGATCACTTTTACAAGTTGTAGCAAGGGATTCTCGTAGTCTTCAAATGTAAAACTTAATGTGCCATGAACTGCTGGTTGTGAGCCTAAGCAGTAAAAACTCTCTTTGGGCCTTTTCGAAATCATCTCCCAGTACTCCCGTGGTTTAGAATGTTGTAATTGCCTTCATGGCCTTACTGCTGCTGGCTTTGCAAACAAATTTTAAATGTGTAGGTCACCTTGGATTAACCAACGTATTTTGTGCTCCACTGATTGGCTGACCTGCTGGAGTCGTGAATACTTGTTCTGTCTTGCACTGAAAAGCACACACAGAGAGGGAACACACATGCGCACAGCAACTTGAACGAAATTTGACAAAAAGGGAGAAAGTATAAGCATACTGGCGAAATATGGCTTGGCTGTGATTATTTCCCCATTTTGCTGAATGCCGTTTGTCTTTTGGGAAGCAGGGCAAACAGAGCTGTGGCTCTCAGACTCTGCAAATATTATTGGTATGCATGAGAGGTAATTAACTTGCCGAAACACAGAAAGAGGAGTACTCATGGAGTCTTTCTTTGGCACCAGACTATCAGGGCTGGAGGTTTGGCTAATGTGCTTGCTTGCTTGCTTTACCTGGTTTTTAATTAGCTGTGGTTTTTAAATTTGATTTCCCATAGAATATTTCAATCCCAACTGGGAAAAGAAACCATGCTGTGATACGAGCACATTTATCATCTTCAAGGAATTGACGGATTTCCTTTGATAATGGTATCCAGCCTTGGGTTTTAGATGCAAAATGCAACAATTATTTCTGCATAGTGTAATCTAAGGAACATAAAAAAATATGCTTTTCCCACTGCCTAGCCCACTTCGTTTGCATTTCTCTTGGCTGTTGCTTTTCTTAGCATTGACTTGTTTCTTAAAAAGTTTCTTAAGTTAAGCTGCTGCCTGCAGCACCAACATCCCATACAGGTGCTGGTTCAAGTCCCTGATGCTCCACTTCCAATCTCACTCCCTGCTAATGGAGGGAACCAGTAGATGGAAGATCTCTCTCTCTCTCTCTCTCTCCCTCCCTCCCTCTCCCTCTCCCTCTGTCTCTCCCTCTCCCTGTGTAAGTCTGCCTTTTTTTTTTTTTTTTTTTTTGACAGGCAGAGTGGACAGTGAGAGAGACAGAGACAGAGAGAAAGGTCTTCCTTTGCCATTGGTTCACCCTCCAATGGCCGGCGCACCGCGCTGATCTGATGGCAGGAGCCAGGTACTTCTCCTGGTCTCCCATGGGGTGCAGGGCCCAAGCACTTGGGCCATCCTCCACTGCACTCCCGGGCCACAGCAGAGAGCTGGCCTGGAAGAGGGGCAACCGGGACAGAATCCGGCGCCCCAACCGGGACTAGAACCCGGTGTGCCGGCGCCGCTAGGCGGAGGATTAGCCTAGTGAGCTGCGGTGCCAGCCTAAGTCTGCCTTTTTAATAAATAAATATTTTTAAAAATTCAGCAAAAGTAAACAAAGTTACCATACAATCAAGCAATCCCCTTTCCAGGTATCTACTTCAAGAGAAATGACAACATACATTCACATAAAACTTCATACATGACTGAAGCAACACTACTCCCAATCACCACAATGAGTGGGCAACACCACAATCATTACATGAGTGGGAAAACAAAATGTAAATGTGGCATAGTTATATAACAGAATATTATTTAGCCATCAAAAGGAAAAATACTGATACAAGCTGCAACAAGGATGACCCTAAATCTCAACATGCTAAGAAAAAGAAGCCAACACAAAATATCACATTTTGCGGCCGTCATTGTGGCATAGCAGTAGAAGCCACCACCTGCGATGCTGGCATTCCATACGGGCACCAATTCAAAATCCGGCTGTTCCATTTATGATCCAGCTCCCTGCTAATGTTCCTGAGAAAGCAGCGGCAGATGGCCCAAGTCCCTGGGTCCGTGACCCATGTGGGAGATCTGGAAGAAGCTCTTGGCTCCCAGTTTTGGCTGGCTCAGCTCTAGCTCTGGCGGCCTTTGGGGAGTGAACTAGTAGGTGGAAGATTCTCTCTTTGTCTTTCCCTCTCTGTAACTCTGCCTTTCAAATAAATAAAAGTAATTTTTTTTAAAAAGATCACATTTTGAACAATTTCATTTCTGGGAAATGTAGAGGAAAAGCAAATTTGTAGAGACACAAGACAGATTGCATAAAGCTGGAGGGAGGAATAGGGATTAACTTCAGATAGGCCTGTGAGATTTTATTGCAGGTGACAAGAATGTTCTAAAACAGAATTTTAGTAATGGTTATGCAATTTGGTAATTGTATTAAAAAATAACTCTAAAATGAATAAAAACAACACAGCCAGGTCTTCTTCTTTCTTAAACCTGAGACTGAATGCAATTTCCTTGCAATTCTCTCTTCCTGAAAGCCTAGCCACACTTTAAAGTCCTTGGACTTGGTCTCCGCCATGGCTGGATGCTAGTCCCAGCTGTGCCATTTACCAGCACCACCTAAGACAAGTCACTTTCTCTCCTTCAATCCTTACCACTACAGCAACCAGGTGCATTTGTACTAAATAATTTGCCCCTAGCCTCGAAATGTTATGTGTGCTTGTGTTCTTTCTACCTAATAGACCAACATTCAAGGCCTACTCTTTCATGGTTCTCAACTCTTTTCCAATGAGTATGTTAGGTCTTTGGGTCACCCAGCAAAGTGAGTACCAATTCTGGCACCAGGAGTGAATCCATTCCCTAGTTGTATTGCCATGGGAAGGTTATTTAACTCAACTATCTCATCATTAGAAAATGGGAGTTTTGTTAAGATACTCAAGTTCTTATGAAAACTAAGTGATACACTTATAAATGAATACACTTGCAATACTTCGAACAGCACCTAGTCCATAGATACATGGCTACATACTTATTGGCCATACCCCATATCTGCACTGCAAATTAATGTACGAGTGGTGGGCTTGCTACTGCCTGGAAGTGTCTGTGTCCACTACAGACCTGCAGCCTCACCAAACAGGATGTGAAACACCCTTCAGCAGCAAACGCTCGCCCTGGCTCAGATCAACTTTGCAGGTCATGCTTCCCTTCCAACAGACCTGTTAACGCCTTGCCTTGGTTTCTTGAGAACACAGTTCATCTTTTACTAACAACTCAAGTCTTTTGTGCATTTATTACACTTACCTGTTCATCGACTCATTGAATCATTGATTGAATATGCATTAACTGAATGCCAATCACATGCCAAACAATGTCCCAAGTGCTGGGGGTTAAACACAGAACAAACCGCAATCCCTGTCCTCTCAAAGTTTACGGTCAGAATCAGATGTTTCCAAATATCGCTAATGTCCCAAAGAAACAGCAGGGTGGTAAGGTGGAGTGTGGAGGAGGAAGGACTTGGCAGTTTTCCCTGCCCACAATAAACTCCATCAACTTCACAAAGCTACTCCTAATGCAGAACCCTGATGGGAGAAGCTGTGAATGAGCACTAATGCCAGCTAAGGCTGCAGTGGACAGCGGATTCAGAGCCTGGTGCACAGTGGCTCAGCTGTGTGTGAAGACGACCTGGGCTCCTGCAGCCGGTCACTATTTTCCAACTCAGTAGAGCTTTAGGAACGGGAACAGAGGCTCAGCCAGTGTTTAGCTTTTCCCCATTTTCAAAGAGAAAGAGTCCCAACAAGCAAATGAAGAGTTCAACAAGATTTACAAACGGAATATTTAAACCACTTCAAAAAACAAACTGCTCTTAATCACTTTCAAACACTTGAAAAGCACTGTCTGTAGGCCAACTGAGGAGTCGATGGAAAACTGTTCCTAACTCTTTATTAAATCAGAGCTCTGGGCCATCATTTTAGAGCCTGGTTCTGCTTCTGGGAAATAATAAACCTGTTTCCTTTCAGATGTTCCACCATGCCGCCTTTCCCTGCTTCTGACTTTTTCCTGACAAGGAGTTGATGACGCTTTGCTGGCTCTTTCCTGCCACAGCTGTTGTCCCAACACCTGTCCCTGCCAGGTCTGGCAGAAACCCAGGGCCAGCCCTCGGCACCATCCATACCCTCGTCCTTACCAAATTCATCGCCAAAACCTGATCAACTCTGTCACTTTCACTCTTCTTCAAGGTTTATTTATTTGAAAGGCAGAGAGAGATACACGGACCGACATCTTCTGTCTGTTGATTGACTCCCAAATAACTACAACAGCTGGGGCTGGACCAAGCTAAAGCCAGGATCAAGGAACTCCATGTGGGTCTCCCACATGGGTGGCAGAGGCCCAAGTAAGTGAACCACCATCTGCTGTTTCCCAGGTCTTTCAGAAGGGAGCTGGATTGGAAAAGGAGCAGCTGAGACTTGAACCAGCACTCCAATAAGGGACGCAGGCAGCCCAAACAGCAGCTTAACCCACTGTGCCACACAGCCTGCCTCATCTGTCACTTTCTTCTATCTTCATCTTCCAGAAACATTTTAAAATTTTTGTTACAGAGACACAGTGACAGAGCAAACTCCCATTCGTTGGCTCAGTTTCTAAATGCCTTCAATGATGACAGGATTCGAGATGAGCCAAACTTCAAGTCTCCCATGAAAGTGGCCCCAATTACATGAGCCATCACCACTACCTCCCGGGGACTGCATTAGCAAGAAGCTGGAATCAGGAGCTAGTGCCAGAAATCAAACCCAGTTCTCCAACAGGGGGATATGGGCATCGTAACCACTAGGCTTAACATCTGCTTCTATCCTCACTTTTGAAATTCTAGCCCTGGCTCCCATCACCTCCTAGACAGACATCCATGACAGCTCCTCTGGTCTCCTGCATTCATTCCACTACTCCCTCCCGGTGACAGCAAATCAGATGTACCCAGAACGAAGTGTAACCTCCAGAGTGAGAAAAAATGAATCATCAGCTGTGAGAGTCTGGCTCAAGAGCAGTCCTGAGCCTGATTGTCTTCATCTAGAAAACCAGATAATGACAGTAACTGCCTCTGAGGTTTGTGGTGAGGATTAAGCGAGAGCCAAGTGCTACCCACAGTGCCTACAAATAGCAACTGCTCGGTAATTGTTAGGAGTGCTTATTATTAACACTGCTCCTGCCCACCAGCCTATCAGGCAAGACAGTGTCATCCCAGCTATTATAAACGTGCACATGTTAACGATGCAACATGCATTCATCTGCTTATATAGGTAAAGTGCAAGAGGAACCTTAAAGACTACTTACTCAATTTTAGGAGCCTGCCTGAGTAAGAGACAAGGCATATATTTAAATGAAATCAATCTTACTTATGAACAATAGATCATAGATATAAGGAAGCATATAAAATATGGTGGATGGACAAGTTCATGATTCTTCCCTGAAACAAGTTAACTAAATTCCTTTCATAACTCCAGCCAGCCTCTTCCCCCAGCTTATTCCCCAATGGCCTTTGGTTAAAAAAACACAAGAATGTTTAAAGAAATAAAAATCAACTACAAGCAGAGTGAGCTTTGAAGTACTGAGAAGGCACTTTATCAGCACACGAAGACAGAATTTAATCCTTAGCTGACCACATATAAATGAGGAAAAGTCAGATGGTAAGGCTGAAATGTCCATTGCAAGTCGCCCCACACACAGACGTGTTTTCTATCAGGTGATTCCGTTTATCTGTGGCGCTCTTGTAATCGCTCCAACTGTGCTCTGAGTTTCATCATTCAAGAGCAAAGTCTCTCTCACAATTGCCTTTTGCAGGAAAAGCTCATTAACTCCATGTGAGAGAATTTTTCTCCAAAGTCACAGAAAGGATATTTTTTAGTGAAATGCAGTTGTATTCCTTTTAAAGCACCCAGGGCTGGAGTTACAGCTTTAAGGGCACTTAGAACTGAAGAGAAAATGATGGCCACATCCCACATCCTACCTTGTATTTAAAAATAAATCAACCTCAAAATAACTGAAAAGGTGTCCATGGGTCCAGTGCTATGGCGTAGCAGGTAAAGCCGGGCCTGCAGTGCCAGCATCCCATGTGGGCATGTGTTCAAGTCCAGGCTGCTCTACTTCCCATCCAGCTCTCTGCTGTGGCCTGGGAAAACAGTAGAAGATGGCCCAAGTCCTTGGGCCACTGCATCCACATGGGAGACCCAGAGGAAGCTCCTGGCTCCTGGCTTCGGATCAGCGCAGCTCCAGCCATTGCAGCCAGTTGGGGAGTGAACCAGCAGATGGAAGACCTCTCTCTCTCTGCCTCTGCCTCTCCTCTCTCCATGTAACTCTGACTTTCCAATAAATAAATAAATCTTTAAAAAAAAAAAAAGTGTCCATAGTTCTTCGTTTTCCCACAGCACTATATTACTGATTTTTCTGAAACAGTATACACTTAATTTTTGTTAAAAATGTGATGTTGTTGTTGAAATTGCTTCACTAGGAGCTAAGCATGTGACTCTAAGCACCTACATATTCAAAAAGCCTAGTGCACAGAGGTCAAGCAAAGGTGGGACTCAGAGACTGGGGTTCCAGTCCCAGCTGTATAACCTTGGGCTAATTACTCTCTCCAAGCATCACTGTTTGTGGTTGCAATAGCCATGTTGGGGTTAGAGCAAATTCAACCAAAACAGAGCAAGTGTCCCCTAAAAAGTAAGTAATAGCATGGGGTTGGTGCCATGGCTCACTTGGTTAATCCTCCGCCTGCAGCACTGACATCCCATATGGGCTCTGGGTTCTAGCCCCAGCTGCTCTTCCAGTCCAGCTCTCTGCTGTGGCCCAGGAGGGCAGTGGAGGATGGCCCAAGTGCTTGGGCCCTTGCACCCGCATGGGAGACCAGAAAGAAGCACCTGGCTCCTGACTTCGGATCAGTGCAGTGCCAGGTGTAGCAGCCATTTGGGGGATGAACCAACAGAGGGAAGACCTTTCTCTCTGTCTCTAACTCTGCCTGTCAAATAAAAAAAAAAAAGTAAGTAATAGCATACAGCTAATTGCAGTTAATCTAGCACTTGTATGGAAAAGGTGCCAAAGCAAAGCAATACTTTAAACTAAGTGGGGGCCCTTACAAATGTTTCTTTTTACAAAGTTTTCTTATAGGACAGGTATGGCACAGCAGGTTAAGCTGCTGCTTGGAATGTCCACATTCCATATCCGAATGCCTGTTCCAAGTCCTGGCTACTCTGCTTCTAACCCAACTTTCCTACTAATGTGATCCTGGGAGGCTGCAGGTGGATGGCTTAAGTGGATTAGTCCCTGCAGCCCACTTGGAGGACCCAGAAGGAGTTCCAGGCTCAGCCGGCCTAGCCCTGGCTGTTGTAGGCATTAGAGAATAAACCAGCAGATGGAAGATTCTCTGTCAGTCTGCTTTTCAAATAAAGAAATTTTTTTAATTGCTTATCATGTTCAGATGACAGAGAACTTTTGAAAACCTCTACAAGTTTCAATTTAGCAGAATCTACGTGAATGAGTTTTGGTATCCTTATGTGCAGAGAGAAGGAATAAACAAAGATGGGAAGAAAATTACATATAATGTCTAAGGAAAAGGTAACAGAAAACACACTGTGTCAGTGGATGTCAAGCAGTTCAGAAGTCAACAAAATTTTCTTTGCAGGAGTGTGCCTGATGTTTTCTGGGAAAACCCACTTCTCTAACAATATAATGGCTTTCAATGCCTGCTCAACTATTTTATGGCTTGTAACTATTTTCAGGGTGACTAAGAGAAAAAAAAAATGATGCAGTCATTTAACACATCTGAGTGTGAGGTGTACTACCCCTGTGGTACTCATTCATTGAACAAACTATTGGATCTACCAAACATCAATCACTTGACAGACGATGTGGAGAAAATGACCAGTGAGACTCGGGGTGCCCCTCACTCATTGGAACATAGAGTTGGTAGTGGGGAAGCTACCCCTGGGGACATTTATTGGGTAGTAGCCGTGTGCCAGGTACACAGTAAGAGTAGATTTACGATGGACTTCACTGATGTTATAATTAAGCTACCTAGTTTCATCTTTTTCTTGCATTTGCCACTCAAAGCTGTTAGGTAGAAAACAGCAACAACCATAACACCTAGATGTCTCAAAAGATTTTTTATGTAATCTATTGTAAAACTTCTTTGTATTCTTCAAAAATGCCACTGTTGCCAAATACAAAGAAAGGCTGAGTAAATGATCAAGATTAAAAGAGACATAATCACAAAATGTAATATGCAATTTCAGTCTTGAGCCTGTCCTAGATGAAAAAATCCAATAAAAGGCTTTATTGGATCAATAGACAAAATTGGAATATAGACAGTCAATTCAATAAAAGCACTGGTCCCTATTTCCCTAAAATAGGTAACCGTATTGGGTTGTATAAGATGTCTTTGTTAGGAAATACACACTGAAAAATTAAGGGCAAGCCAGAATGACAAATACAGCATAATTACAAATAGTCTGGAAAAAATCTTTTTTTTTTTTAACTCATCTGACTTATTTTCAGAGGTGACAATATTGATTTTGTTGAAATTTTTTTCATTGTATATGAAAGGCACAAAGACAGAGATAGAAACAGGCAAAGGTCTTCCATTAGCTGGTTAACTGTCTAAATGCCTAGAACAACCAGGACCAGGCCAGGCCAAAGCCAGGAGCCTAAAATAGTCAGTGTCTCCCACAGGATGGCAGGGATCCGACTACTTGAACCACTACCCGTTTCCTCCCATGGTGTGCATTAGCAGGAAGCTAGACTCAGAAGCGGAACTGGGACTCCAACCTAGGCACTCAAATATGGCATGTGGGTGTTCAATGCAACATCTTAACTGCTGTGCCAAACTCCCATTTCCCCCCACATTCTTACATATGACAAGTGGTAAAGTAAATGGGGCAAAATGTTAACAAATTGTGAATCTATGAAAAGAGCCTGTGGGAGTTTTTTGTACTACTGCAATTTTTCTTGACACTTATAATAATTATTTGTGAATAAAAATTTAAAAACTGTGCAAATCTAAAATTAGGATCTCTGACAGCACAGAGGTAGGGATAAAAATTCCAAGCACATACGCTCTGCAGCTGGGTATCATTAAGAATGATGTCCTGTTGTGACCAGATATTAAAAGTTTGATCTGCCATGGTGAATTTCCATGGATTTGGGCAATAAAATGAAACACTCTCCCAGTCTAGGATTTTATTATCATTCCTCTGAGACTGTATTCTTGGTCAGATATGCTTTATTTTGGCTCCAGGTCACCTGCAATTTCAGAATGTGTCCTGAAATCAATTCATCTCTTAGGCCATCCGAATATCGGAAATGTTATTAAAATATGAAGTAGAACCAAACAGTTTTCTGTCTTGAAATCCCTCCAATCGCTTCCCATTTGCACTCCTCACTAGGGAATTTTTGCCTGAAATCTGAAGCCTCTAATAAGCCTAATCTCTTGATAGCCCAAACATAACTTTGCGCTGAGTTAAAGTTTTTCCAGCGTCACAGTGAGATTTATGTGCTAACTTACACATATCTCCGGAGGTGAAGGAGTCAAACCCCAGCCGTGACTAGGGACCTTGGGGGAAATAATTTTATGTAGGTTCAGTTATAAATGGAGGAAAAAATTCTTACCTCAGAGGGAATGATGTCAGAGATAATTATCATTTGCAAAGTCTCAAGGTGCTGAGATGAAAGGGTCCATTTGGGTGTATCAGATTGTCATTTTTATAATAGGCTGATTTAAAAAAAGTTTATTTATTCATTTTTTATTTATGCGAAAGGCAGAATGACAGAGAGAAAGAGAAAAAAAGAGAGTGAGAGAAAAAAATACATGTACTGGTTCACTCCCCAATTGCCCACAACAGCAGGAGCTGGGCCAAGCCAATGCCAGGAGCCAGGAACTCCATCTGAGTTTCCCATGTTAGGGCAGGAATCTAAGTACTTGAGCCACACCTGCTGCTTCCTGAGAGCTTTGGCAGGAACCTGGATCGAAAGCCAGGGCAGGACTCAATCTCAGGCACTCCAATATGATATGCAGGCATCCCAAGCAGTGGCTTACCCTTTCCCATGGGCCACAGCACCTACCTCTGTCTTACATTTCTTTGACAGTATATAGAGCAGAATCATTTAATTTTCCTTAAGTTTTATTTATTTATTTGAAATGCAGAGTAACAGAGAGAAAGGGTGAGACACGGAGAGAGACAATTTTCCTAATTTTTTTTAAGATTTTATTTATTTGAGAGGTAGAGTTATAGACAGTGAGAGGGAGAGACAGAGAAATAGGTCTTCTTTACGTTGGTTCACTCCCCAATTGGCCACAACGGTCAGAGCTGTGCCGATCCGAAGCCAGGAGCCAGGTGCCTCTTCCTGGTCTCCCACCCGAGTGCAGAGCCCAAGAACTTGGGCCATCCTCCACTGCTATCCCAGGCCACAGCATAGAGCTGGATCAGAAGAGGAGCAGCCGGGACTAGAACTGGTCCCCATATGGGATGCTGGCTGATTAACCTACTGTGCCATGGTACTGGCCCCAGAAAGACAATTTTCATCTGCTGGCCCACTCCCCAAAAGGCTGCAATAGCCTGGGCTGAGCCATGCTGAGGCCAGGTGCCAGGAAATTCTCCTGGGTCTCCCATGTGAGCGTAGGGCCCCAACCTCCCGGACCATGTTTGGTTGCTTTCCCAAGTGCATTAGCAGGGAGCTGGATCTGAAGAGGAGGAGCTGGATCTGAAGAGGAGCAGCTGGGACTAGAACTGCTACTCCTATATGGGATTCTGATGTGCAGCTGGTGGCTTAACCCACTAAGCTACAAACCCAGTCCCAAACACAGTTAGTTTAGGTTGTTTCCTGAGAAGCCTGTGAAATCTCATGTCAACCCTTGAACCAACTAATTATGTGCCCTTGGCCACAGGTAGGTTCCTGCCAAGGGAATACAGAATCAATCAATGCCTCTCCTTCATGTTCACTGGTTTACTGAGTTGCTTGTTTTCGATTTATTCCTTCCCTTTAATTTTTTTATTACTATGTTAGTTTAATTTAATTACACAAGCCACTCTTGTCTTTAGGTTATTTGAATAACAAGCTCATGGCCAAATACATTGAGTCCCACCAGTACATACTAAGCACCTGTCATGTGTTAAGCCCTGAGAGAAACCTGCTTATTCTTACAAAGCTCTCAGCCAGCGGAGGAGAAACACAAGAAATCATCACTCAGTAAGTTTCTGTAGACTCTGCAGCCACAAATCTAACCAGCCATGGATCTAAAAGTGATTAGGATGGCTGGTGCTTGGCTCAGAGGTGAGGATGCTGGCTGGGATGCCAGGGTCCTGTATGGTGGTGCCCAAGTTGAGTAGTACCTCTACTTGTCATCCAGCTTCTTGTTAATGCATACCCTGGGAGGCAGTAGGTGGTGGCTCATGCCCTTGGTCCCTGTTACCCAGGTGGGAGACCTGGTTTGATTTCCGGCATCATAATTTTGATCTGGCCCAGCCTTGGATGTCACAGGCATTTGGGGAATGAACCAGCCTCACATGGCAAATTTCCCTATTTGCCTCTTTCTCTTCTTTTAAAATAAAATGAACAGGGGCCTGGGATGTGGCGTAGCAGGTAAAGCTGCCGCCTGCAGTGCTGGCATCCTGTATGGGCACGTGTTCAAGTTCCAGCAACTCCACTTCCAATCCAGCTCTCTGCTATGGCCTGGGAAAGCACTAAAAGATGGCCCAAATCCTTGGGCCCCTGCACCCACACTGGAGACCCAGAGGAAGCTCCTGGCTCCTGGCTTCGGATTGGCGCAGCTCTGGCCATTGCGGCCAACTAGGGAGGGAACCAGCGGTTAGAAGACCTCTCTCTCTGCTTCTCCTTCTCTCTCTGTGTAACTCTGATTTTCAAATAAATAAATAAAATCTTTAAAAAAAAAAAAAGAGAGAGACAAGAAACAGCACCAGCAGACAATGAATTTATCAAATAAAATAAAGTGAGTAGATTAAAATTTTAAAAATGTAGTGATACCTATATCCATTATACCTGTACCAAACATTTACAAGCTTTTTCCATTTGCATATCATTTACACTGTATTAGGAATTCTATGCAACCTAGAGATGATTTAATGCATGTAGGTTATATGCAAATGCTTAGACCATTTTATCTAAGGGACTGGAGCATCAGAGGGTTGTGGTACCTCTGACCTCCCAGAACCAATCATCAAGGGATACTGAGAAATGATTGCAGTTCGTTTTCAAGCTTGACAAAAGTCATAAACAGAAAACAAAGGATGGCATCTGAGATTATCAAGAAAGGCCTGACATAAATTAACATTTAATAATAGAGATTTCCAGTTCTGCTTGAAGTGACTATGATCACTGATTTGTTAGAAACAGTGTATCTTGGGGCTGGCACTGCGGCATAATGGGTAAAGCTGCCAGCTGCAGTGCCAGCGTCCTATATAGATGCCGGTTCTAGTCCCAGCTGCTCTATTTCTGATCCAGCTCTCTGCTATGGCCCGGGAAAACAATAGAAGATGGCCCAGGCCCTTGGGCCCCTGCACCCACGTGGGAGACCCAGAAGAAGCTCCAGGCTCCTGGCTCCTGGCTTCGGATTGGCACAGCTCTGGCCATTGCAGCCATCTGGGGAGTGAAACAGCGGATAGAAGACCTCTCTCTCTCTGCCTCTGCCCCTACCTCTCTGTATATCTGCCTTTCATATAAATAAATAAATACTAATAAAAAGAGAAACAGTGTATCTGGGCCATAGAAAGAGATCAGCCTCATTTTCTTAGCAATGTTTCTTGTTTCCTCAGATTTGTAATATTTTTGATAATCTTAACACAGAATAGAATACTGCAACTGTAGAAAAAACTGCAAATGCTGAGCCAAAGATTGTTTTTTTTCCTAAGCTCGACAGCAAGAAAATCAAGAGGAAATTAAACATTTTTAAAAGCACAAAATAAACCATACTGCAGTGATGAATCTGGGGACAGACTAGGGGACTCCTTGCTGTTCTTGAGATATCATCAATTGTACAGAGTAAGGGTTCAATCAATGACGCCCCTACTACAGTGTCCTTTGGGGGCCCATACTGCCTCTTACTCTCAGAGATATGGAATGGTCTAGCAGAGAAATGACTCCTTCTGATACAGGTCCACAAAGTTGGTTTGTACTGAAGTAATTTGAACAATGTTAAAACCAAAGCCCCTTCAGTATTCATGTGTCTAAAAACCCACACCTGCTTCTCAAATGAGGCTATGAGTATAATGTTAGCCCCTAAAATGGAGAGCTAGCCCCAAATACCCCCTTGGTATGGGGAAAGTATCCAAGAGATATTTGCTTAATAAATGAATACATGGATCAAGGAATGAGAAGAAGGAATCCAACTATTTGTAAAAGAGAGCTACATGCCAAATACTAGCACCACCACCAACAAAAACCAATTGAACTCTTTTACTATTTTCTAGGTAAAACTTTTGGTTCGACACCTTATTTTTCACTTACATTACTCAGGCTGTTGTTGTTAAGCATATTTTATACAGCTGTCGAGCAAACCAGCACATGTGACATTTATTGCAGCTTTGTAAAAGGTAGCTAAAGGTTATAGCCTAAATGATTCTCTATTGCAGCTTGGTTAAATAAATCACAGAACCAAAAAAAAAGGAACAGTTTGCTGCTGCTTAATAATTTTAAGTGAGCTTCTTCAGCTGTCTGGGAAGGTGTTTATGGTTACTTCATTTCACAGATTAAACAAACTAATCTACTCACCCCCTATTTGCAGGTAAGGCTTGTAGTAATAAAATGAAGAATAAAATATTTCTAGTCGTGTTGTCATATTTAAGCAGCAGCTTAAATATTTTCTGATATGGATCAACCTCTAAGATATATTTCTAAGCAAAGCAACAACTAGGTGACTGGCATTGTGCCATTTGTGTAGATTAAAATGGAGATGTGTGAACATGGTATTTTAGGAAGTAGGCACAAGAAACTGAACAACTGTAGTTAAGGTGTTGCCTGTGAGGAGGGGAACTGAAAAGAGTGGGAATGATGCTCTTTTACGACTATTATGTCCCTCTGTAATGTTGGCATTTAATTTTAAAAACCACTGCTGGGCTTTGGGCCTAGCAGTTAACTTACTTGCATGCCGTATTGGAGTGCCTAGATTCAAGACCCAGTTGCTACTCCTGACTCCAACTGCCTGCAAATGCACACTCTGGACAGCAGTGTTGTGGCTGAAGTAAATGGGTACCTGCTACCGACTTGAGAGATCTGGATTTAGTCCTTAGCTCCTGGCTTGGCATGGCTCAGTCTTTATAGTTGTGAGCATTTTGGGAACCAATGGATGGGAGTCCTCGCTCTGTGCCTCTCAAGTAAGATAAAATCCAAAAACTACAGCATTTTCACTTATTCAAACTTTTGTTAATATATTTAAGACATGAACTCTTGGAAGACTTCACTTAAACAATAATTAAAAAAAAAAACCTTAAGATGAACGTGGGAGGAATTCCATCTATATTCTGTTTCCTCATTCATGCTGTTACATTTTTAGGGACAACAAAATTGTTCCTCACTTTCCATCATCCTTGCTACCTGGACAATCTGACCACTGGTTACAGAGGTCCCAATACAATCAACTGAAGGGATGTATGAACTTACTCAGTGGAAGATTCCAGACACAGGCCACACTTCAGATGTGATTTGATTCCAGGTTCCATCACTGCCTTCCTGCTGTCAGCTCCTGATCTCCTCTACATTAGCACAGACCCCAAGCTGGCGTCCCCTGTTGATAGCACCATGGGCCCAGCAGGCTCTGCACCACCAAGGGGTGCCGACTGTGAAAGAAGGTGCCTCTGTCTCAGCGTTCCCAGTACAACACAGGAGATTTGCACCAACGCCCCTGCCGCAGGTCAGCGACCACGGCCAGGAGAACCGAGCAGGCCTGCCTGGCTACACCTGTTCTGACTTTCCCAGCCGCCAGACGTATCCTGTAATGGAAGACGAGGCTGCTGGGAAGGCGGGAACAGGGGAGTGGAGGCTCAGAAGACACACTTCAGATCCCATACATAAGTCCCAAAAGGCAAATCTAGATCCAAAAAGTTGATCTTCGGGTTTACGAAAATAAAGGTTTGACTGCATCTCTGCACATTTTCCCAGAGTCGCAATAAGAGCCCCCCCCCTCGCCCCCACACAGTGACAAGACCTTGGAAGTCAGTCTGCTGGGTGGATGGCAGGTGTCTTGGATAACGTAAGTTCTCAACAAAGTTTTAACTGAGCCAGTGAGCTCCTGTCCAAAAAGTGTGCTGTCACCCAGTTGTGACATGAACCGTGTCTCATCCCAGTAGTGTGGAGGGATCAATGGACCTGGGTTCTGCTGGAGTTCTCTATGGCTATGGGCAGCTTTTATCTGAGAAAACACAGCTTTGAAAATAGCTAACTCTATTGGCCTTTTCTCAACCCCCAGTCTGCAAAACCAAATACTTGGAAAACTCAAGCTGCCTTTCTACTATTGAGGCTTTTGGGTGGTTGGGTCAGCCAGGCAGTCCCTAAGAACAAACTACACCTGTGTTGGGGAGGTGCTGGGGATATTGTTGCACCCTGATTCCACCTCCTAGCAGCTTGGTCCCTTGGGGAAGAGAGACAGCGAACATATTTGAATAGCTAAACAAATACAGAACTGCCCAACACCCTGGGTGATTTGTCTCTGGCTCTTACCTTCCAGTTCCTAGGAATGGCTTCCTCCCCATTCTCTGCAGGCCATTCACCCTGATCTTTGATTTCTTAGAACCACTAACCTTGTTTCCTTTCATCCCTTTAAACGTACTTGTTCTTTTTTAATGGAAACACTTTCCCAATACCTTCCCAGTCTCATTCCACTTCACCAGAGTAGCCTCTACTTCTTTGGATTTTGGAGTAAATGCCATTTCCTAAAGGAATGCTTCCCTTAAATTGCATCAGGTATGTTTATTGGCTATTTCAACCCTACTTTCATACATAGCCCCTTTAGAAAAAGACATCCAGGGGCCGGCACTGCGGAGTAGCAGATAAAGCCACTGCCTGAGATGCCAGCATCCCATATTGGAGTACCAGTTCCAGTCTCAGCTGCTCCACTTGCAATCCAACTCTCTGCTTTGGCCTGGGAAAGCAATGGAGAACAGTCCAAGTACTTGGGCCCCTGCACCCACATGGGAGACCTGGAAGAAGCTCCTGGCTCCTCGCTTCAGATTGGCCCAGTTCTGGTCATTGCAGCCATTTAGGGAGTGAACCAGCGGATGGAAGATTCTCTCTCTCTCTCCCTCCCTCCCCCTCCCCCTCCCTCTTTCTTTTCCCTTTCTCTCTCCCTAACTCTGCCTTTCAAGTAAATAAATCTAAAAAATAATTGATCTCTCTCCTAACTCTGCCTTTCAAATACATAAATCCACAAAAAAAGCTGAATTCATGTGTATAAAAAGAGAAAAAAGATATCTATAAGGGAGAAATTTGATTACTGTTTGTTTCTTCAACCAGACATTTCACTCCATGAAGATAAGAATATTTGCATAATGCTTTCACTGTTGTGTTTCCAATGTACCCCCATTGTCCTCGCTATGGAATAGGAAAGAGGGTTTCAGCCCTGTTGTGTTCGTCCAAGCAGGGCTGGGAGCTCTACTCCCACATACCCCTGTCTCCCACCCTCCTTGCTCTTGAACATACTTTCACTCAGCTGGCAGTGTTTGTGGCTCTGCAGTTCCCTGCCAAGAACGGAGATTGAAAAGTCTCATGGAGAAATTAGCATCAGGTTTGACCAACTGGAAGCCAAAGCCTGCAGCTATTTTCCGGCATTCCTCAACTCCCAGGAGAAGCAGGGAGGAAAAGGAGCAGAGGTTAGAGGGAGGGTTCTAGAAGTGTCATTCTCTTACTGTAATGGCTGAGTTGTGTGGGCGGAGGAGTTGTGTATGGAGTGGAGCAGAGAGTCCTGTGCCTGAGGGAGGAATTTTCTTGCTTTAAATGTTTTGGTCTTTTAGTTACCACCAATACTAAAGAAGCTACATGGTTTCTTCCCACGCTGGGTTAGGATTCACTCCATAAACTACCTGGGAGGATGCCATATGCAAATACAGGAAGACATAGTAGTCTTGATATTCGTGGTGACAGGTTAGTTATCCTCAAGGGGAAGGGAAGGAGAAATAGGTGTCTTTTTTCTTAATAAAGTCTTTCCTGTCAAATCCCAGATCCCATGACTGCTCTTAGTTGGTTGGGATCAGTCTAGAAATTTTACTAAAAGCAATTTGATCTAAATTTCAACACAATCCTGCATGGTAGTTGGAGTGGGTTTCTATACTCCTTTGGAAACTAAAGACCTATGCACAGAAAAATTTTCCCAAGTTGTAGGAAGACTCTTAGAGAGATAAAAGCCATTCAAAATGGGATTGTTATCTCCCCAAACCCAGATTACTTTGCTTTTAAAGTAATGATCACTGGAAAGATTCACAACACTCAGTTCACATTACAAAGAAAAAAATGAATGAGTTTTACATGAACCTTCATCATTATTGTTAAGCTAAGAGATAACTTACCTGAAAAGTGGTTTATGATATCCAAAAGCAGTCTTACTCATTTCTACGGGTGAGGACGCTGGGGCTCAGACAGATGATAAAATCTGTCAGATGAGAGATTTTTGCGTGGCAGAACAGGGATTTTGTTCTAGAGCCACCAGCTATAAAACTCTGCTTCGGCTGGGCTTTTAGACCAGTGGCTAAAACCTCAGTTGGTGGGGACTAAGTGGGTATTTGGCACAGCGCTTGAAACACTGGTACACCTGTATCCCATCCTGCCTCCCCCTCCCATCCTCTTTTCTCCAAATGAGTATCCAGGGAGATAGCAGATGATAGCTCAAGTACTCAGGTCCCTGCCACCCACATGGGAGGCTCTGAGTTTGGGGCTCCTGGCTTTAAGCCTGACCCAGCACTGGATATTGAGGCATTTAGGGAGTAAACCAGCAGATGAAAGATGTCTCTGTGTGTGTATCTACTCTCTGTCTCTGTCTCTCTGTTTCTCTGCCCCCCACCTTTGAGTGTGTGTCTCTGCTTTTAATACAAATCAGAAGATAATAAAAAATATATACAATGGCCAGCATTGTGGTACACTGCATTAAGCCACTGCCTGCAGGGCTGGCATCCCATATAGGTATTGGTGATACACCTGGGAAAGCAATGGAAGATGGCCCAAATGCT
Organism: Oryctolagus cuniculus; assembly: GCF_051225735.1. NCBI lineage: Eukaryota > Metazoa > Chordata > Mammalia > Lagomorpha > Leporidae > Oryctolagus > Oryctolagus cuniculus. Next base: position 84,866,311 of record NC_142876.1, read on the forward strand.
TGGGTCCCTGTACCCACGTGGGAGACCCAGAAGAAGGTTCTCTTTCTTGGCTTTGGTCTGGCCCAGCCCTGACCTTGTAGCCATTTGGGAAGTGAACCAGCAGGTGGAAGATTTCTCTCTCTGTCTGTGCCTTTCTAAGTAAATAAAATAAATCTTTTATTATTTTTTTTAAAGAAAAAGCTACTGTTTTGCAACTCTGGCATCCCATATAAGCACTGGTTTGAGTCCTGGCTGCTACATTTTCAGTCCAACTCCCTGATAATATGCTTGGGAAAGCAGCAGAGGATGGCCCAAGTGCTTGGGCCCCTGCACCCACGTGGGAGATCCAGAAGAAGTTCCTTGCTCCTGGCTTCCACTTGACCCAGCCCTGGCTGTTGTAGCCATTTCGGGAGTGAACCAGCAGATAGAAGATCTCTCCTCTCTCACTCTCGCTCTCACTCTCTCTCTGTAACTCTGCCTTTCAAATAAATAAATAAATCTAAATAAATAAATCTTTAAAATTAAATAAATAAAATCCCAGTTGGTATATCTGTGTCCTGTATTGCAATGCCACAGTTTGCTCCCTGACTTCAGCATCCTGCCCAGGGAATGGCTCGGATGATTGGGTCCCAGTGATCCACACAGGAGACCTGGATTGGGTTCGGGTCTCGTGGCTAATGTCCTGGTGTATCCCCAAACATGGAGAGTCTTTGGATAGTGAACCAATGGATGAGAGCTCTCTCCTCTCTGTCTGTCTCTCTTTGTTTCTTTGCCTCTCAAAAAAATAAATAAAATTTGAAAAATAAAAAGCCCAGGCTCCAAATCAAGTCAATGTACTGAGCAATGCTATTTCCAGTAATGTTTACTTTTCCTTTTCTAAGTTATTTTCTATATCCTAGCACATTTCGTATAATTGTAGTGTCACAATTTTCAATGATGTCACTGTGATTGTTTTAAATTTTAAGTAAAATTCACAAAAAGTTTAACATTTTAACCATTTTAAAGTAGACAGTTCCATAGTATTTAGTGCATTTATAACACTCCAACCACCTGTACTATCAAGTTCCAGAACCTTTTTCAGCACCCCCCCAAAAGAAGTCTCCTGTCTGTATCCTTGCTCCTCCCTGAGCAACCACTTCCTGACCAACCACTCATGCAAATGGACATTTCATGCAAATGGAATCATATGATATGTAACCTTTTGTATTTCCTTCTCTCACTTAACATCATGTTTTCAGGATTTTTCCATGCTTTAGTCTGTATCACTACTTCCTTCCTCTATGTAGGTGAGTAATAATCCATTGCAAGGGTATGCTGCATTTGCTTTACCATTCATCCATTGAAGGACATCTGGGTTGCTTCCACCTTTTGACTATTTTGAATATTGCCACATGAATATTCATGTATAAGTTTTTGCTTGCCCACCTGTTTTCAATTCTTTTGGGTATATATACCTAGGAGTGGGATTCCTGAGCCATACCATAATTCTAACTTTAACTTACTGCCAAACTGTTTTCCACAGAAGCTAAACTATTTTATAGTCTCATCAGCAATGTATAACAGCTCCATTTTCTCCACATCCTCATCAACATTTGTTATATTCCATTTTTAAGAGTATACCCATCCTAGTTGGTGTATCGTGTATCTCAGTGTGGTTTTGATTTGCATTTCCCTAATGACTAATGATGCTGAACATCTTTGAGTGTTTTTTTTTTTCAGGTTCTATTTTAATTTTAGAATGGTTTTAGATTTGTAGAAAATTTTCAAAAATTATATAACAGATTTTAGTAATACAATCCCCTATAAAATGTGCTAGATAGAATCCCTAGGCCTCTTATTTCACATTTGGTCATTACATTGCATTGTAGGTTTTTGGTTTTTTTTTTTTTAAAGATTTATTTATATATTTGAAAGGGAGGGAGGGAGATATCTTTCATCTGCTGGTTCACTCTGCAAATGGCTACAATGACCAGAGCTGGTCCAGGTTACAGCCAGGAGCCCGGAACTCCATCCAGGTTTCCTGTGTGAGAGGTATGGGCCCAAGGGTTTGGACCATGCTCAGCTGCTTTCTCAGACACGTTAACAGGGAACTGCATCAAAAGTGGAGCAATCAGGGGCCAGCACTGTGGCTCACATGGTTAATCCTCCACCTGCGGCACCGGCACCCCATATGGGCTCCGGGTTCTAGTCCCAGCTGCTCTTCTTCCAGTCCAGCTCTCTGCTGTAGCCCAGGAGGGCAGTGGAGGATGGCCCAAGTGCTTGGGCCCCTGCACCCACATGGGAGATCAGGAAGAAGCACCTGGCTCCCGGCTTTGGATCGGCACAGTGCCGGCCATTTGGGGGGGTGAGCCAACGGAAGGAAGACCTTTCTCTCTGTCTCTCTCTCTCTCACTGTCTATAACTCTACCTGTCAAATAAATTTAAAAAAAAATGTAGCAATCATTGTTCAGACTGGTGCTCTGTTATGGAGTGTTGGCATTGCAGTAGGCAGCTTAGCCCATTGTACCCCAATGCCAATCTCCACATTAGAGTTATTTATGAAGGTTCTGGTACATTATTTATTTTGCTTATAAAACTATGGGGAAGATACTATCACTGTAAGATCATCACACAACACATCAAACACCGGAGTAAGGGAAAGGGTTTATTGGAGAAAACCCAGAAGGCCGGAGGGAAGGGGTGAGGAAGGAGAAAGAGGGAGAAGGAGACAGAATTTAGGAGATGGAGAGGAAAAGAGAGAGTGAGAGATTGAGAGAGAGAAAGAGAAGAGAGAGTGAGGAGAGAGGAGTGAGCAAGAGACGAGAGGAGAGAGAGAAGCTGAGAAAGAGAGAGAGGAGAGAGTGAGAGAGAGGAGGAGAGGGGAAGAGAAGAGAGCCACGTGTTCAGGAACAGGTCCTTTCAAAACTTTGCCAGAGGGCGGGCAGGGAAGTAGAAGCAACGAATCCCATTAATATGAGGGTGGAGCTTGACACCGGTGGGTGGGCCATGTGGCCGCCTGGCTTCCAACAATGGCGGCGGGGGCTAGAGCCTAGGATGGTGTCAGGGTGTAGATCACACCATAGATAAAACTACGCCATTTTCCTAACAATCACAGTGATGTTAGAAGTTAATAAATGGAAGTTAATAGCACAGTCACTAAGCACATGGTCCCACTGCATCTGAATACCGGTTGTGTCACTTCAGGCAAGCTACTTAACCACTCTGAACCTCATTCTCTTTATCCCTAAACCAAAGATAGTATCTACCTCATAGTGTCATTATGAATAAGAGCCGGTATTGAACTCATGGGTTTGCGGTGTTTGGTAATTAGGAAGTCCTCATTAAATATTTGTTATGTTTTGTTATTTTTAAAAAACAGAGTAATCCCCTAATTTGTCTGTTTCTGTAGCTGGTCAGAATCCACAGAGGACCATCATTCTATCTCAGAGTCCTTCATTCATTCGTGTATATGTTTATTCATTTTTTAAAGACTTACTCATTTATTTCAAAGGCAGAGTTACAGAGAGGCAGAGGCAGAGGGAGAGGTAGAGAGAGAGAGAGAGGAAGAGAGAGAGAGAGAAGTCTTCTATCTGCTGGCAGATAGATGGCCTCACTGGCCGGAGCTGGGCTGATCTAAAGCCAGGAGCCAGGATCTTCCTCCGGGTCTCCCACATGGGTACAGGGACCCAAGGACTTGGGCCATCCTCCACTGCTTTCCCAGGCCACAGCAGAGAGCTGGATAGAAAGTGAAGCAATTGGTACACAAACCAGCACCTATATGGGATGCCATCCTTGCAGGTGGCGGCCTTACCTTCTATACCACAGCGCCGGCCCCTATTCATTCCTCAAATATGTCTTGAATCCATGCAATGTGCTATGTTGTGGGCAAGAGGCCACTCCCCAGGTGTGTAAATTATAAACATCATCTTGTTAATCAATCTTCTGTTTCCTTATCAGTAAAATGGAAATTCTAATAGCTCCTGCCTTGCAGAATGGAAAAGATTGAGTGAGTGCAAGAAATAAAGCACTTACCAAAGTGCTCAGCACAGTGAGCACTCACTGAAACACTGTTAACTACCATTGCTATCACGGTCATGGTTTTGACTGAGACAAAAACAAATGATTGTGAAGATTTAATGAGACAGTAAATACAAAGATGTACAGTGGTGTGTGCCGTGTTGTAAATATGTCGCCATGAAGACGTTATTCTTCTTTTATTTCAGTTTAAAATCTGTAGCCATTCTCAGCTCATGAGTCAAAGAAACAGGTTAAGGAATGGGTTGGCTGTGGACTATAGCCCTTGGCATATGTGCAGAACGCCTAAGAATGGTTTCATGAACTGTTTGTTTGAGAACTTTGTCTATGTGCATATGCATGTACTAAAGAGTGATAAAAACACATTTCATGTGGTGAAGAGCAATCAAAAAAGTTTGGAAGACATGAGACTACAGAAGTTTTCTAGCTAACTGCAGAGCAATGTCAGGAAATACCAGCTTGCCTTAGCAAGTGGATGGCATGGCTTTACTAGCCTTAGGCTTTAGTGGTATCAATTCAGAAAGTACCGTTATACTGAGACTATATGTTAAAATAAAATTAATAAAGAGTCTGTCTGAAATGGGGTAACCCTGGGTTTACATGGGAAAAAAAGAGAGAGAAATAGGCAGAGGATTAAGAAGGAGAGAACCGCTTTCTGTCTAGTTTTTGCTCCCATCACTCAGCTGTGAGTGTTCCCAGCACTCTCAGAGTTCTAGAGGCAAGGTCGAAAGATCAAGGTCAAACATCTGAAAAATGCAGATGCTGTGAGTTTGGAAGCAGAAACGTTCCCAAGCATATGCCAGCTTGTGTATTCACTACAACAGAGGGCTAACTAAATAATTAACGCTGCAGCGTCTTCCAACACTTAGCTTCACTCGGCAGCTCTGGAGCTGCTGCATCTGAAATCCTCGGGGTACTCAAACTCAGGGAAGCCGACTTTCTCAGCCAGTAGCGGCAGGAATGTTCCGGATACAAGGACTCCAAATTTGGGCACTGACTCCCTGAGGGATGTTGCTCAGCACCACTCTGGGTTTGGCTATGTCTTCGCTCACCTGGGCAACGGTCCATAAAAATGAGCTTAAAATTCTAGGAACGTGCTAAATCCGGAAATTGAATAATACATTTTTTTTTTTTTTTTTTTTGGCGTCCTTGTTCAGCTGGCTGCACGATTTGGTGGGGAACAATTTCCCAAAGATGGCACAGTTCAAGGAGCAAGGTCGCCGAGATTGCCTCCTCATCCTGAGTCATTTTGCAAAACCCAGACTGGCTTGCTGGCTCAGCGTCGTGCAAGATAGAGTTGCGCTTTACAGAACCATATTATTCACGCTCGGGGTGACCACAACCACCTGGGAACGCAATGGATGACTCCATAAAACACACCTTCAAGTACCTTAATGGGATCATAAAACTGGACTTGGTCTGTCACTTCTTAAAGTACTGTTAAAATAAATTAGAAGGGAAGAGGCAAGAAATTCTCCTAACAGTGGCACCTTTAATTTCTGAAGTCCCGTTTATGAATTGCAATCCTCTCTAATGAGAGCTCTTCTAGGATCAACATGGATGTCTGTGCCATTGACCTTACCAACTACTGGTCCTTTTTCTTGTCTGAGTACCAAATTACGAAGCAGATTTCCTCTGGGAGAAGATAATGTATCTTTTAGTTCTGTACCAGGAATCGACAAAATAAGTATTCAATCAATATTTGTTGAAAGAATGAATGAATGAAAACAATCTGGCAGCTGTCCTGTGTCATTCTGGAATATTTAACTTTCTTTTTCAGCTTACCCGCAGAGGAAATTCAAGACTCGTTTTAGAACTTTCAAAATCAATATTCCGTAGTTTAACAAGCCATCTGTACTAAACAAGTACACCACTCGGCTGGCTTCCACTGTAAAGGGTTCAATCCTGCGTTGTCACCAGACTCAGAAGATCTTCAAAATATCTACAAAAATATGGGCCAACTACTGTAGCTTTGATTGAAATCAGACTCCCACTGCATTTGATTTCTTGGAACTTTTTTAGGTGACAGCAGACAAGAGTCTGCAGAGGAACACCTCCCTAATGAGGTCTCCCCAAGTCATCTCAAGTTCACACACTCTGCCAGCTTGATCAGGCAACCGAGGATGCTCTTGTCTCACTTGTCTTGACTGCCAAAGCCCCTGGAAATAGGCAGACCCTACTACTAATCCACTGAACCAGCTGTACCAGAGACTGGAGTTTCTCCTGTTGCTTTTCCCTCCTGTTAGGGAAAGTGTCCTTTCTGCTGGAATTGTTCAACAAGCACTCAGCAAACCACTTGCAAGTAACTCTCCTGGCTGGCTGGAGAAAGTCAATCTGTTTGTGATAGAAGAGGATGGGGAAACAGACAAATAAAAGCAGAGTCAAGAGATGGCAAGAGAGAAATCTGAGGCTACCACTTGAACCTCTTCATCTAGACATGTGGATAACTACTTTGAGCACTGGTCTTGCCAGTTATATGGGAGAGGGAGAGGGAGAGGGAAAGGGAGAGGGTGAACACATTTCCTATTACAAATGAATCTTAAATGATTATTCACAGGGATTTGGTTAATGCATTTTGGAACTTTCAGTGAAGAGGATATTATTTGGCCATGGAAAGTGAGAAGGAGGTTTATGTTTACAACTAGAAAAGTAATGATATGTTGATGAGCACAAAAGGATAACAATGATTACTTTATTTTATAACTTAACAATGAATCACAAAATGGAAAAGAGAAGAATTTAAGAGGGTAGAATGTGTGTGTTAGAGAGAGAGAGGGAGAGAGAGATTTTGTTGGGAAAAGCCTTTAGGGAGATTCACTCAAGTGATTGGTTCTTAGTAGTATGATGGTGAATGACTTAATTTAATATGGCCTTTTTATTCATCTGTTTTTTTCCCAAAGAAACATTTTATTTAAGGAATACAGACTTCATGCATTTCATAAGTACAGCTTTAGGAATATAATGATTCTTCCCACCATACCTGCCCTCCCACCCACAGTCCCACCCATCCTCCTCCTCCTCCCTCTCCCATTCCCAGTCCCATTCTCCACTAAGATCCATTTTCAATCTTTATACACAGAAGACCAACTCTATAGTAAGTAAAGATTCAACAGTTTTCACACACACACACACACACACACACACACACACACACAAACCTGTTCCTCAACAGTCAAGACAAGGGCTTTTCAAAGTCATTGGGTCTTGAAGTTAATTTCACTTCCTTTTTGTTTTTTAGAAGCTTAATTAACTTTAAAGAAGCACCCAAGAATGATACATCATTTGTGAGCATTTAGACATAATTTATGAAACATAAGAGTATCCTCCACTTAATACATTAAAAGAAAGTAAGTCTTTGAGAATGAGTTTTATCATTAATTAAGGAAGCACCTAAGAAAATAAGCAATGGAGTTGGACACTTAGGCATAACTAAAATTTATGAGACATAAGAATATCCTCCACTTAATAAACAAAATAAATCTTTGAGAGCAATTTTTACCGTTAATTCTCATAATACAACTCTTTGAGTGCAGAGGTCCTGAATGGGAAGTTAGTGCACAATGACTCCTGTTGTTAATTTAACAATCAACACCCTTATGTATGACATCGGTGATCACCCAAGGCTCTTAACATAAGCTGCCTAGGCTATGGAAGAGTTCTGAATCCACCAACTCCATCAGTATTTAGACAAGGCCATTAGCAAAGTAGAAGTTCTCTCCTCTCTTCAGAGAAAAGTACCTCCTTCTTTGATGACCACTTCTTTCCACTGGGTTCTCACCCACCGAGGTCCTTCATATAGGACATTTTTTGCCACAATGTCTTGGCTTTCCATGCCTGAAATGTTCTTGTGGGCTTTTCATCCAAACCAGAATGCCTTTAGGACTGATTCTGAGGTCAGATTGCTATTTAAAGCATTTGTCATTCTATGAATAGTCTGCTTGTGTGGACTGCTTCCCATGTTGGAAAATTCACTTATTTTTAATTCTGTCTGTTATTATCACCAGACATTTAATCCTATCTATATGATAACTTTGACACTTAAGATGGTGTTTTTACCACCCAGCTTAAGGGGATTTAGCGTCTGATGGCAAGTTTTTAAACTGTACCCTTAGAAGTAAGTCTGTAGGAATGTATGCAGATCTATACAGCTTTACAGTTTCAAACTTCACAAACTTCATAATTACAACTTTAGGAACATGGTTATTCCCACTGTGCCCACCCTCCTACCCATACTCCCACCCCTCTACCTCCTCCCTCCCTTATTCCCACTCTTATTTTTTGCTAAGAACTATTTTCAATTGACTTTATACACATATGATTAACTCTATGCTAAGTAGAGTTCAACAAATAGTATGGAAAAAAAAACTGTTCCTCAACAATCAAGACAAGGGCTGTTCAAGTCATTGCTTCTCAAAGTGTCAATTTCACTTCTACAGATTGCCTTTTAGGTGCTCTATTAGGTATCACAGGTCAGAGAGAACATATGGTATTTGTCCCTTTGGGACTGGCTAATTTCACTAAGTATGATTTTTTTCAGATTCATCCATTTGGTTGCAAATGACTAGATTTCATTTTTTTACTCCTGTATAGTATTTCATCATGTACATATCCCATAATTTCTTTATCCAGTCTTCAACTGATGAACATTTGGGTTGGTTCCATGTCTTAGCTATCATGAATTGAGCTGCAATAAATGTGGGGGTGTGGATAACTCTTTCATATGCTGATTTTATTTCCCTTGGTTAAATTCCCAGGGGTAGGATGGCTGCGTCATATGGTAGGTCTATGTTCAGATTTCCGAGGTATCTCCATACTGTCTTCTATAGCAGCTTTGCTACTTTACATTCCCACCAACTGTAGATTAGGGTACTTTTTCCCCCACATCCTCACCAGCATTTGTTGTTTGTTGATTTCTACATGAAAGCCATTCTAACTGGGATGAGGTGAAACCTCATTGTGGTTTTGATTTGCATTACCCTGGCAGCTAGTGATCCTGAACATGATTTCCTCTTTTGAGAAATTCCTGTTTGAGTCCTTTGCCCATTTCTTAGCTGAGTTATTTGTTTTGTTGTTATTGTTTCTTGATCTCTTTCTATATTTTGGTTATTAATCCATTATCAGTTACATAGTTTGCAAATGGTTTCTCCCATTCTGTTGGTTGCCTCTTCACTTTCCTGAGTGTTTCTTTTGCAGTACAGAAGCTTCTCAATTTGATGTAATCCCATTTGTTAATTTTGGCTTTGGCTGCCTGTGCCTCTGGGATCTTTCCCAAGAACTCTTTGCCTATGCCAATGTGTTGCAGGGTTTCCCCAATGTTCTCTAATAATTTGATGGTATCAGATCATAGGTTTAGGTATTTAATCCATGTAGAGTGGATTTTTGTGTAAGGTGTAAGGTAGGGTTCTTGTTTCATACTTCTGCATGTGGAAATCCAATTTTCCCAGCATCATTTGTTGAAGAGACTCTCTTTGCTCCAGGAATTGGTCGTAGCTCCTTTGTCAAAGATAAGTTGGTTGTAAATGCTTGGATTGATTTCTGGCATTTTTATTCTGTTCCATTGATCTACCCATCTGTTTTTTTTTTTTTTTTTTTTTTTTTTTTTTTTTTTTTTTTGACAGGCAGAGTGGACAGTGAGAGAGAGAGAGAGACAGAGAGAAAGGTCTTCCTTTGCCGTTGGTTCCCCTCCAATGGCCGCCGCGGCCTGCGCGCTGCTGCTGGCGCACCGCGCTGATCCAATGGCACGAGCCAGGTGCTTCTCCTGGTCTCCCATGGGGTGCAGGGCCCAAGTACCTGGGCCATCCTCCACTGCACTCCCTGGCCATAGCAGAGAGCTGGCCTGGAAGAGGGGCAACTGGGACAGAATCCGGCACCCCGACCGGGACTAGAACCTGGTGTGCCGGCACTGCTATGTGGAGGATTAGCCTGTTGAGCCGCGGAGCCGGCCTACCCATCTGTTTTTGAGTCAGTACCAGGCTGTTTCAATTACAACTGCCCCAGAATATATCTTGAAATCTGGTATTGTGATGCCTCTGGCTTTTTTTTTTGTTGTTGTTATAAGATTAGGGTGTAATGTGTTGTTATAAGATTACTTTAGCTATTTGGAGTCTCCTGTGTTTCCATTTAAATTTCAGCATCATATTTTCTATTTCTGAGAAGAATGTCTTTGATATTTTGATTGGTATCATACTGATTCTTTAAATTGCTTCTGGAAGTATGGACATTTTGATGATATTGATCTTCCAATCCATGAACATGGAAAATTTTTTCATTTTTTTGTATTTTCTTCTATTTCTTTCTTTAATGTTTGTAATTCTCAATGTAGAGATCTTTGACATCCTTGGTTAAATTTATTCCAAGGTATTTGTTTTTTTTCTGTAACTATTGTGAATGGGATTGATTTTTAGAAGTTCTTTCTCAGACGTGGCATTGTCTGAGTATACAAAGGCTGTTGATTTTTGTGCATTGATTTTACATCCTGCTACTTTCCCAAACTCTTCTATGAGTTTCAGTACTCTCTTAGTGTTTTAATGTTTATTTTCTTCTACTTCAAAAGCAGAGTGACTGAGAGAGAAGAAAGAGACATTTTTCACTGCAATGGTTCATTGCCCAAATGCCTGCAACAGCCGTGGCTGGGTCAGGCCAATGCCAGGAGTCTGGAACTCCACCAGGATCTCTCATGTGAGTGGCAGGGGCCCAAGCACTTGACAATTCACCTGCAGCCTCCTAGGATACATAAGCAGGAAGTTCAATCAAAATCAGAGGAGCCAGGACTTGGAGTCCCAAGAGGTAGCTTAACTTACTGTGCCATTACACCCTAAAAATTCTCCCACAGAAACTTATACAACTAGCATACTATTTTTAAAAAAGATTTATTTATTTGAAAGTCAGAGTTACACAGAAAGAGCAGGAGAGGTGGGGAGGGAGGAGAGAAAGAGAGATGTCTTCGATCTGCTGGTTCACTCCCCAGTTGGCTGCAGCAGCCAGAGCTGTGCCGATCTGAAGCCAAGAGCCAGGAGCTTCTTCTGGGTCTCCCATGTGGGTGCAAGGGTCCAGGGACTTGGGCCATGCTCTACTGCTTTCTCAGGCCATAGCAGAGAGCTGGATAGGAAGTGGAACACATGGGACTCAAACCGGCACCCATATGGGATGCCAGCACTACTGGTGGCAGCTTTACCCATTAAGCCACAGCGCTGGCCCCTAGGGCACTTTTCAAACTATGGGCATTCTAACCTTGGTTTTGATGCGTACATTCCTCCTCTCCCAGTCAGTTCTGTTTTGGTGCATACCTTGACACACACACAGGAAAAGGAGGAGTAAGAACTGTCAGACAGTCAACGGCTTCAATCCCAAACTGCTGTTTCCTCAACATCTACTTTGTGCAAGTAACTGTATGTTTAAGAAATTCCTGGAAGATGGAAGAAAAAAGATAGACAAATGTCTGTTCTCAAGAAAACTGAGTTCCTGTTCTCAAGGAAATAAACACTATTGTTAGGTATATATTTGCAGTGGAATTATGTAGGATTATATGCTCATTACATATTTAATATTTTAAATATCTGAATCATTGGGGAAGTTTTAGGAGAGATACGTAGGATAAAACTGAGGGTTCTTGTTGGTTCCCTGGACTCTCAATATAACTTCAAATCTTGCTGTTATTATTATTCACTTTTTGAAGAACGTTTGCAAAACTGTTGGTGTACCAGAGCACTAACCAGTAGATAAACTCTGGAGTTCCTTCTCTGGGGTATTAAAATAATGGTTCACATGTGATGTCTTGAAAGGTCACAAAGGGGCCAGCCCCGTGGCATAGCGGGTAAAGCCACCACCTGCAATGCTGGCATCCCATATGGGCACCGGGTCAAGATCTGGCTGCTCTACTTCCGATCCAGCCTCTGCTATGGCCTGGGAAAGCAGTAGAAGGTGGCCAAAGTCGTTGGGCCCCTGTACCCACATAGGAAGACCCTGAAGAAGCTCCTGGTTCCTGGCTTTGGATGGGTGCATCTCTGGCCATTGCTCAATCCCAGGGACTCTGATATGGGATGTGGGCCTCTCACATGGCCGCTTAATCCACTGTGCCACATCACTTGACCACCTGTGTGGTTTTCACTGTGTTATTCAAACAGGCAAGGTTGAACTCTTTTTATGTAGTTACGAGCTATTTTATATTTCTTTTTCTGTGACCTTTCAGTGTTTGTCATTTATATTTCTGTTGCTCTAATATTGCTCTCTGAACAATTTCTAGAAGAAAAAGTTTCTCTTCAGCATGAATACTTATCTAAGGATCTAAGCTAAATCCTCTTCATATGTGCAGAGCTGGGACTCCAACCCAAGCGCTCCAACATGAAATGGAATTGTCCCAACCAACTGACACGCAGAGTTAGTGAGAGAGAGAGAGAGACAGACAGAAAGCTCTTACTTCTGTTGGTTCACCCCCCAAATGGCTGCTACGGCCAGCACGCTGCACCCTTCCGAAACCAGGAGCCAGGTGCTTCTCCTGGTCTCCCATGCAGGTGCAGGGCCCAAGGACTTGGGCCATCCTCCACCGCCTTCCTGGGCCACAGCAGAGAGCTGGACTGGAAGAAGGGCAACTGGGACAGAATCTGGCACCCTGACCGGGACTAGAACCTGGGGTGCTGGCGCTGTAGGCGGAGGATTAGCCTAGTGAGCCGCGGTGCCGGCCTGTCCCAACCGATGTTTTAACCACTAGGCCAAATGCATGTCCCTCCTCATTTCAAAATCGGACCTGCAAAACCCAGCTCCCAGGCTTGCTGTAAGGGTTTGATGAGGAAACTATGCACCTGCCTTCCAGGTGTAGAAAAGAACAGGTTATCAAGTGAGTCATAAAAATACCATCATGAAAGGACTTGGAAAATAGCCTATGCTGCTACTGACCATGTAGCTGCACCAATGGCTTCAGTCTTCCCTTATGACTTTCTGTCTGAAAATCCTGTTTTACTGTCTATAAAGAATTTATATGAACATCTCTGATGTAAACCTCTTGATAGCATGTTTCTGAATTCAAAAGATAACCAAATTATATGTCTACCTCTGTCCCACAGTCAACCAACTCATTTTCCAAACTCGCATTAAACACGATTAAAACACTTTAGACTGCAATTATAAATTTCCTGGGGCAGGCATTGTGGCACTGTGGGGTAAAGCATCATTTGGGATGTCTGCATCCCATATCAGAGTGTCTGTGCTGAGTCCCAACGACACCATGCTTAACATCCAGCTTTCTTCGCATGCATACTTGGGAGGTAGCATGTGATAGCTCAAGTACTTTGGTCCCTTCCACCCTGTGGGAAACCTGGACTGAGAACTGAGCTCCTGGCTTCAGACTGGCCTAGCTCTGGCTGTTGTGGGCATTTGGGGAGTGAGCCAGTGCTCTGTCATTCCCTCTTTTCTCTGTAACTCTATCTCCCAAATAAATCTTAAAAAAAAATAAGTGTCTTTAATAACAGCTGGAAAACTTAGGAAGAAACGTATTTGAGAGAAGAGGCATTGCACAATCTGTACTTGTGGTTTGCTTTTCTTCTGTCTAGTAGAAGTAGCAGTACAAGAATCAGATCTTAGCATGTTGAGTGCTTATTGTGTTGCCGTTTACTTCTCTTCCAAATCTACCGTGTTTATTGAGTTCATTGTTGAAATGCTTATGTGATAACAATATACGGATGTTTGACACATCACCTGTACTAAGGCCCACAGATTCTAAACACTGTAGAAATGTTTGCAAATTAATCCTCTTTACATTCCTGTTAATTATTCCATCTTTAGAACCTACAGATGGGTACTGGGAGATTAGATTCCAGAGTGGAACACTGTAGTCCCGCCAACTAAGGGAAGAGAAAGGAGGGTGACTTAATGACTATGCACATACTATGTGGAAGATTCCAGAGCCAAAAAAATGCTGCTATGCAAAACATGCTAAACAGACAGGCCTTACACTCTCAGGGTGCAGCGGTTTTTAGTATGGGCTCTGGATTGTGCCTTTGGGTTTATGAATTTCTTCACTTCTCCAGCTGCAAGTTTCCTCAATGGTAAAATCAAGGTCATTCCTGATCATTCTTATCTCACACAGCTGTTGTATGAATACAAAAAATAACACATATAACTGTCATGTACATATCCTCAGATTTAGGCATTTTATGCATTTCTTCCATCGGAGCTTTCTGCCAAGTGGCATCGTGGTGCAGTGGATTAAGCTGCTGCTGGCAATGGTGGCATCACATATGTTAAGTCTCTGCTGCTCTGCTTCTGATCCAGCTTCCTGTTAATGTGCCTGGGAAAGCAGCAGAAGATGGCTCTAGTCCTTGGGCCCCTGCTACCCACGTGGGAGACCTGGATGGACCTCTGCGCTCTTGCCTTTGGCCTGCCCCATCTCCAGCTGTTGCAGCCACTTGGGGAGTGAACCAGTGGATGGAAGATCCCACCCCCACCCCTCACCCCCCACTCCGTAATGCTGCATTTCAAATAAATAAATAAATCTTTTAAAAAAACCAGTTTATTTATCTCAAAGACAGAAAGATGGAGAGAGACAGAAAGACAGACGAAGATCTTCCATCCACCAGCCCATTGCCATGTCTGCAACTGCTTAAGCTGGGCTAGGCTGAACCACGAGCCAGGAACTCCATCTGAGTCTCTCATGTGGGTGGCAGGGACCCAGGCACTTGAGCCATAGTTTGCAGCCTCTCAGAATGTGCATCAGGAAGCAGCTGGAATGGAAGCAGAGTAGCTGGACTTGAGCCATGCACTCCAGTATCAGAGGCTGGTACCCCAAGCAGCAGCTTAACCTGCTGTGCCATAATGCCTGTTCTTGTACAGTCAAATTCATAGCATGAATAACAGAATACTAGAATCCTGCTTTACGACTACCTGAGGAAAAAAATCTACTTAAAAATAAAGCACCTCTAAGTTCTTTTAAGAAAATAATCAAATTCATTGGTTTTAGGTTTGGGTTCAAAGTCACTTCTACAACTTAATGTCATACTTCATTCATTCATGTGTTCATTCAACAACTGGATATGGTGCATACTCCATGCAGGGCATGATTTTTTGGTACTGAGGATTCCTTCCAGTCTGGGGCAGGGCACAGGAACTAGCCCAGGTGAAGCAGAGGGAACATTCCAACCTTGGTGCCTAGAAACTGCTAGCCTGTGGAGCTTCCAGCTGTTGTGTTTTCCCAGATTGTGATAAGCCACTCCCTTCTTCTCTCCATTCTGCCCTCAAGCACTCCTTCTCTGGGGGGGTGGGGGGGGGTGGGGTTATTCCACATCTAGACCCTGAGGCATGCCGAATTTCTAGTCCTCTCCCCTTCTCAGCCCTTGAGGCCACAACTGGAATCCCAAAAAGGGAAGATACTGCTTCCGTGGGAGGAGTCACAGACCCCTGGTTTCACCTCATCTCTTGGATGTGTCTGGTGGGAGTGAAAGTCCAGTGGGAAGGCCAGGACCACTACTTGTGGTAGGCAGGAGAATTCTTGGCAAACAGGTTACTAGCAAAGTGGGAAAGCATAGCAGGTCAAGGCTACTGATGATTTACGGGGAATCTGCAACTCCTCTCTGACAGGGGATCCAGAAATGTACATTTTCCTAGGAAGATTTACTTGACAAACATTTGAACATTCACTAAGAACCAGATGGGATTCTAGGCACTGGGATTAAAGCAGTAAACAAAACGTTAAGGCCTCTCCCCCCCCCCCCCCCCCCCCGCCCTCTTGGAATATACATGCCTGAGAGAGGTGTGGATAACAGACTTCTTATCTAAAAGACCATGACGTCAAAAACTGTTTAGGGAGTGGGTGTTTGGCTCAGTGTTTAAGACATTAACTGGAGCGCCCGGCTCAATAGGCTAATCCTCCGCCTAAGGCGCCGGCACACCGGGTTCTAGTCCCGGTCGGGGTGCCGGATTCTGTCCCGGTTGCCCCTCTTCCAGGCCAGCTCTCTGCTGTGGCCCGAGAGTGCAGTGGAGGATGGTCCAAGTCCTTGGGCTCTGCACTCCATGGGAGACCAGGAGAAGCACCTGGCTCCTGCCATCGGATCAGCGCGGTGCGCCGGCGGCAGCGTGCTGGCTGCGGCGGCCATTGGAGGGTGAACCAACAGCAAAAGGAAAGACCTTTCTCACTGTCCACTCTGCCTCTCAAAAAAAAAAAAAAAAAAAAAAAAGACATTAACTGGGGGGGAGGGCGGTGCTTCGGCATAGCGGGTTAACGCCCTGGCCCGAAGCGCCAGCATCCGATGTGTGCACCAGTTCAAAACCTGGCTGCTCCTCTTCCGATCCAGCTCTCTGCTATGGCCTGGAAAAGCAGTAGAAGAAAGCCCAAGTCCTTGGGCCCCTGTACCCAAGTGGGAGACCCAGAATAATCTCCTGGCTCCTGGCTTCCGATTGGTGCAGCTTTGGCCGTGTGGCCAATTGGGGAGTGAACCAGTGGATGGAAGACCTCTGTCTGTCTCTCTCTCTGCCTCTCCTCTCTCTGTGTAATAAACCTTTAAAAAAAAGGACATTAATTGGAACACCCACATCCTGTATAGGTGCAGAACTTTCACTGATTCAACTCTGCTTCTGAGTCCAGCTGCCCTGTGAGGCAGCCATCATGGCCTGAATGCTTGGATGTGTGCCGCCCATGTGACAGACCTGGATTAAGTTCCCAGAATGGCCCACCCTAGGCCATTGTGTGCCTTGGGGCAAGTGAACCAGAGGAGGGAAACTCTCCTTCCTCCTCTCTCTCTCTCAAGAATAAACAAATTATAAGAACTTTAAGAAAAGGAAAAGCTCAGGAATTGAGATACTAAATTTATAAGCATCTAAGCACGACCTCCAATGTCTAGGTGGCATTGCTCATCCTCGGGCCTCAGAGTGGCTGGATTTGGGATTGGGTTTGGGAATCCATGTTTTGAAATCCCTGCTAATTTTCATCCATCAGGATTGAGATAGATTGTTTCCAAAACTGAGGCTGAGATGAAGTTCCTCTGACCAAGAAGGGTCATGGAAAATACAAGGCAATGGCATTTTCAGATCTGGATATCCCAAGAGAGAAGCATTTTTTTTTTTTTTTTTTGGACAGGCAGAGTGGACAGAGAGAGAGACAGAGAGAGAAAGGTCTTCCTTTGCCGCTGGTTCACCCTCCAATGGCCGCCGCTGCAGCCGGCGCACCGCGCTGATCCTGGCAGGAGCCAGGAGCCAGGTGCTTTTTCCTGGTCTCCCATGGGGTGCAGGGCCCAAGCACCTGGGCCATCCTCCACTGCACTCCCTGGCCATAGCAGAGAGCTGGCCTGGAAGAGGGGCAACCGGGACAGAATCCGGCGCCCCAACCGGGACTAGAACCCGGTGTGCCGGCGCCGCAAGGTGGAGGATTAGCCTATTGAGCCACGGCGCCGGCTCGAGAAGCATTTTTAGTTTAAAAAATTATTTGAGAGAGTGAGGGAGAGAGAGCTCCAATTGGCGACTGGTTCACTTGGGCCTGGGAAGCCAGGAAGCTGGTGCAGAGACCCAAGTACTTGAGCCATTACCTACAGCCTACCAGGGTGCACATTAGCAGGAATCTGGAAGCAGAATTGGAAACGGAGTTGGGGCCCCATGCAGGCACAGTGATAGGGATGTTGGAGACCCAAGCCAGGTGTCAAAACGCTGTACCAACAGCTCATCTCATTTTTATTAGCTCAGCATCCTACAAATCGTGCTTAAAAGTACATCGAAATGTATTCTCCTAGTTCTCAAATTGTAGAAAGTAAAGGATGAATTATCATCACCACTTAATCCAAAATCCCAAATGATTTCCTACTTCTTTTTCGAAACACTAATACTGCGGCTCCCAATCCTGTTAAAGTTTTATTCAACGCCACTTCATTAGCATTCACTCTACAGGCGTTCTCCATGGAATTCTCCCAAGACCGCGGTGACGTACTGTTACACGGACCCCTTTAACTGTGCAGAAGTGTAGACCCTGAGAGGTCGCGGGGTACCCGCTAAAGGTCACACCTAGGTGCGCCAGGGGGAACCTCAACCCAGAGCCCAGCTGTCCACCTTCACCGTTGCAGCAGCCCATCCGAGTCGCTTCAAAAGTCATCTCCCTTCTTTCTTGGACTCTTTTCTGTGACCAAAGATGAGCAAACATCTTATAAATCAGCGAGGAAAAAATTAGTTGCTGGGAAGACACCTCGCAGCCCGGAGTGGGGCGCATTTGGCCAGGGCCACTTCCAGGCTCCGGCACTGGACTCCCCGGGACTGACGGCCTCTCTACCCAGCGCGGTGCGGCTGCGACCCCGGGGCTGCGGGTTCCGAGCTGTTCCCCGAGCCCTGAGCCCTGGTGCACCTTATCGCCGCCCCGTGAGCTGCTCTAGGGTTGTCCGTCGCGCTGGTCTTAGGTTGAAGATCATCCACGCTTTCTGGCTGCCCTCTCCTCATCTATAGTTTTTTCTGCGTCCCAAAAAGTTGGCCCCCAAGTTTTAACTTTACGCGCGCGCATGTGTTTTGGAGCAGGGGGACGCGTGACCCGCAACGGGATGTCTGTTATGGGCCCGGGGGAATGCAATGTCCAGGAGCTCCCCTGGGACACAGGGACACCGGCAGGACGCCGCGGGCGCAGGGCAGGCGGGCAGCAGACGCGCGCCTGGGGACAGGTCCTGGAGGTTCCAGGAGGCAAGGCGGCAAGGTGGCCGCGGGCAGGCCAGCTGCGTGACCGACAGCTTGGCCAGCCACTGGCCGAGGGCGGCTCAGGCCGGGCGAGGGCGGGCGTGCGAGCCTCCCCAACCCCGACCTGTTTGCGATGGCTTTAAAATGCCCAAGTTCTTGAAGTTGCAGACAGTGGGAATGAAACCTGTGCGAGGCCCTTAAGCTCCCAAAGGGACCTGTGGCGTCGGGAGCTTTGGAAGAAAAGAAAAAGAGGAACGCGACGGCGCACTCGGGATAGGGCATCCCGCGGGGTCGGCTTTAGGACCCAGCGGGCGGCACGCTGGAATCGCTGCCTCTGGGGAGGAGGGGTGGGGCGTCCAGGCCGGCAGGCGGCCGCGGGGCGCATGCGCGCGCGTCTCCCCTGGCCGGCCGCTGCGCTCCGCGGCGCGGAATAGAATGAACTGTAACAAAACAAGCCGAGCCTTTGTATCTGCTTAAAGGGGCCGCGGGCACTTCCCTCCGGTCGCCTCCACCCCCGCCCCGCAACCGCGTCTCCCGGGCTCCCAGCAACTGGCTGGAAGGGCTTCCCTCGTCTTCAGGAACAGCCCGCCCGCCGGCGAGGAGAGGCGAGCCAGGCGGGAGGCAGAGAGAGGACACAGCACATTTCCAAAAGGCAAGAAAGAAAGGAAGGAAGCAAGGGGGAGAGGAAAAAAAAAAAAAAAAAAAAAAAAAAAAAAGCCAAGCGGCGCAGAGTGGACTCTGACCCGGGAGCGCACGGGCGGGCGTCGGAACGTGCTCCCGGGAGGCACCGGCATGCAAACAAAGCTGGCGGGCGCGCGTGCGGGGCTCGCGAGGAAGCCCGGAAAGTTTGTTGGGTGATGGCTTGAGCGCGCGAGCGCTTGCGGGGAGCGAGCCTGCTAAGTTTCCCGCTCCCGTGTGGCTCTTTGGGGGGACAGATGTGCCTCCCGTGAAAGCCCGCGCACCCCTGGAGGCTTCGGCCGTGCTGGTGGGGGGCGCACCTGTCTTCGGGTTACTTCTCATTATTATTATTTTTTTCCTTGGGGGGGTGGGGTGGGGGAGGAGGGTCGTAACGCATCATGTCGAAAGTGATTCAGAAGAAGAACCACTGGACGAGCCGGGTTCACGAGTGCACCGTGAGACGTGGACCCCAGGGCGAGCTGGGGGTGACGGTGCTGGGGGGCGCCGAGAACGGGGAGTTTCCGTACGTGGGAGCGGCGGCGGCCGAGGCGGCGGGGCTGCCCGGCGGCGGCGAGGGCCCGAGGCTGGGCGAAGGCGAGCTGCTTTTGGAGGTGCAGGGGGTCCGGGTGTCCGGCTTGCCCCGCTATGACGTGCTCGGAGTTCTCGACAGCTGTAAGGAGGCCGTCACCTTCAAGGCCGTCAGACCAGGTAAGACGGGGCGCGCCCTTGGCTGGGGGCGCCCCCTGCCCCCTACCCCTTGGCTTTCCCGCCTTTCTCTTCCCGAGCGCCGCCGAGGGGGAGCAGTCGAGGCCGCACGCCCTGTGAGGGTGAAAAGTTGTGGCGACGGTGCGGGTTGTTGGCCCACCTGCGTTGGGAAGGGGGCGCTGGGTCTGCGCAGGGCAGCGGGGAGACGTTGCCCCAGCCCGGGCTTGCGGAGCTGTTACCCAGCGCCCAGGAGCGGCGAAGCCTCCCCGCCTCTGCCCCCACGCCGGACTGAAGGTGGGCGCTCCCCGGGCCCTCCGGGGCTTCCATGCAGAGCGCGCCGCTGCCCGCGGGCGTTTGCCAACACTCAGTGTCCAGACCTGGCGAGTGGGTCTGCCGGCCAGGGTTATGGTTATGGTTATGGTTATGGTTATGGTTATGGTTATGTTGGATCTCCTCCATGGGAATGTGGGCCTCCCTTCGCCAGAAACTCCAGGTGGGCGGGCGGTGAGCGCCCGGCGGTCCCTAGGCCGGCCGCCTTGGAAGCTGCATTCACCACCTCTCCGCTGATGACGCGTGCTGTCTCCACGGTGTGGCCGCAGCACAGGCTTGGGCTGCCGTGGGGGAGGGACGCTGCGCCCTGAGCTCCGGTCCAGTCTGTGTTTACCCTGCTGCCAAGTCCGCCGAGGGCACTACGGATGACAGGAGTGCGGGGCTGCTCTACGTGTGTAGCTTACTCCCTGTCCGGCTCCGGGTGCAATGCTTGACCTGCAGTGTCCCACTCTGATTCACAGTTCTGAGTTGCTCCTATAAAGCTCATACTGCAGATAAGGAAACCGGCACTGATACTGGTTAAGTGACTTGTCCAGGGTGACGCAGGGACCAGAAGGGAGGGTTTGAAGCTCACTGCAGAACCAGAAGACTGAGGACCAAGGAGTTTGGGGAGAGGTGATTGGTGAGGGAGGGGTAGGAAGCACATTCCCCCACCCCACAGCAAGTGTGTACAGTGGGCTGCTGTTGGTGGTAGGGCCCTTCCCTGTCCCTGAATGTGCCCAACACAGGTGACTGGGGCCCTTTGAAGGGTGCCTGGAGCCATCAAGTGCCGTGACTGCAGAGTCTCCCCAGGAAGGCACGGAAGGAGGTGGTGGGGCTGAACGTGGTGAAAAGTTCCCATATGTTTCCATAAGGACAGGCGGCAGCTGGAGGAATGTGTCACAGGAAAGGAGCCTGGGCTGGGCTGGGCTGGGCTGGTCCCCTCTTGGAAACAGACTTGTTCCAGATGAAATGGGGGAGGGGGCAGGGGAAACAGCTTGGCCTTTTGGTCGCTTTGAGAGCCGAGAGGCTGTCACTCAGCCTTGGAAAGCTCTTTCCGTTGGTATCCTCAGCCTCCGCTTGAATGCTTCCTCCAGGAAGCCCTCCAGCATCCTGCCAGGATGAACAAATTCTTCATCCTCTGAATTCCCTTAATGTGTGCCTTGTGCTTTTTTTTTTTTTTTTTAAACTTAACCCTGAACTGGGAGTTAGGTCCTTATTTCTTCATTTCCACAGAAGCAGGCAGAGAATGTGCCCCATTCATTGCACGCTGCCCCGGGCTTTGAGGTCCTACAGCATGCCTCTCCTGCCAGGGAGTCCTTAGCTGTAAACTGGCTTCCCTATCCGTGTTATGCAAGCTTAATATGTGCCAAGTGTGCAGAATAGTGCCCGTACCTAGTAAGTGCTCAGTAAAAATTAGCTGCCATTGCTATGTCTGGGTGACATTTGAGCACTTATTTATTTCTGAGGCTTAGCTTTTAGTGTCAGGAGCGATGATTTTGACTTGCTAGCGCTACAGAGAAAATACTGGATCATGGGATTTGACGGGTGCTACTGCAGGTCAGGCGGTTTGGGAGAAAAAGGGAGGAGGGAAGGCGGTCGGGGTTGGGGGACCTGCTCATCTCCTGAGGTTGCCTAATGGGCCTTGAGTGGAAGTTTGCTTGCAGCGTGCAAGGTTCCGTGCATGGCTGAATCTCCTACCAGTGATCAAAGAGCTGGGGGCTACTGTCTCAGGGCTGCCTCCTCCATGGTGCTTGAAAGAGTTGGTGAGTTAACCACGTGGGTTTGGATCCCGATGCCTCTGGTTTGGAAGGACTCTGTGGTGTCTCCAGGGTTAATTCCCTTCACCCAAGACCATTTTTTTTTTTTTAAAGAATTTTTTTAATTTGAAGGTTACAGAGAGAGAGAGGGAAAGAGCGAGAGATCTGCTAGGTCTTTCCCTAGATGGTCACAATGGTCAGGGCTGGGCAAAACCAAATTCAGGAGCCAGGAGCTTCTTTTGTATCTCCCCTGCCAAATGTGTGGCAGGGACCAAGCGCTTGGGCCATCCTCCACTGCTTTCCCAGATACATCAGTGGGGAGCCAGATTGGAAATGGAGCAGCCGGGACTTGAACTGGTAACTGGTGGCTTAACCCAGTAGGTTAAGGCCTTAGGCCCCACCCAGGACTATTCAGTGGGCACAGGAATGTTCATACCAGGCACAGGTGTGTGTGTGTGTGTGTGTGTGTGTGTATGTGTGTGTGTGTGAGAGAGAGAGAGAGGGAGAGAGAGAGAGACACTGAGACTCTACTTGGAATGGAATAGGAAGGAGGACAATTTGGAAAGTTGAGTGGCCTGGGATCCACTGCACTATGAAAGCAATTTCATGTAGTAACCACGCAGGTGCAGTTAGCTCTTCTGATGTAAAGATGGCCTAAGCCGTTTCACCCAGCTTTTCTGCTTCCTTCTTTCTGACTGGAAATATGATTTAAGTTACAGGGCAGAATTGCTCTTGCTGTGTCTCTATCGTGTCTTAATCATATTAGGCCGGCTCTTACTTGATGTGTGGAAAAGAAGAGTGTTACCCCTGTGTCGTCTGCACCCGAGCTAGCCGATCACAGGGACACAGCTCTCTCTGGGGACTGTATGGAAAGGTCTTGTGGGAGTACACTGTGCTGTTTCTATTTCCTTTCTCTGGAAAGATGCATGGACCGAAATAGTCTGTAGCAAATGGTATTATATGAAGCAAGATTGCATTGTGAAGGAGTCAAACTAAATGGATCTATTGGATTGAGGTGTTTATTTTATTTTTAAAAGGTTGTGTTTATTTGAAAGACAGAGTGGCAGAGGGAAGGAGGAAAGAAAAAGAGAGGGAGAAAGAGAGAGGGAGAGAGGGAGGGAGGGAGAAAGAGAGAGAGAGAGAGAGAGAGACCCCTCTTTCATGTGCTGGTTTACTCCACAGATGCCTGCCATAGCCAAGGCTGGACCAAGCTGAAGCCTGCCAGGAACTCTTCCACATCTCCCATGTGGATGGCAGGAGCCCAGGGACTTGGGCATCTTCTGCTGACTCCCAGGCACATTAGCAAGAAACTGAATAGGAAGTATGAAGTAGCCAGGACTTGAACCGGGCACTCCCTTATGGGCTGCTAGCCTCCCAAGCCTGTTAACCCCTTGTGCCACAGTGCCCACCACCAGAGTTGGTTCATTTTAAATGGAGAAGATGGTTGTCCTGTGTTATAAAATGACTTAAAAATCATATATATCCACAGAGACATATATTGCATAATGATGTTTTGGTCAACAGTGGAGCACGTAGTGGATGGTATTCCTGTAAGATTTTGGCACCTACAGATGTTGGAGCTGTCCTCATTTGTACAGCTGCATTCTGATGCTTCCACAGTGCCAGCATCACCTAATGACACATTTTCCAGAACTCAGCTCTATCACTGACACACAGTTCTGTGTGTGTATAAATACATTAAGTACATTAAGATTTTGTTTACCCATAATAGAATGCACGAATATGTTTTTTTTTTTTATAAGATTTATTTATTACTTTGAAAGGCAGACAAAGGGACAGAGGTAGGGAGAGAGAAAGATCTTCTCATCCATTGGTTCACTTCCCAAATGGCTGCAGCTCTTGAGGCTGGGTTAGGCTGAAGCCAGCAGCCAGGAACTCCATCCAAGTCTCCCACGTAGGTGGCTGGAACTCAGTTACTTAGTCATCATCTGCTGCCTCCCAGGCACATTACCAGGGAGCTGACTCAGAAGTGGAATTGCTGGAACTCCATGCTGCAGTCCATTATGGGATGCAGGCATCCCAAGCTGTGTGTGGCTTAGCCCACTGCACCACAGTGCCCACCCCAAATGCGCAGCTGTTAAGCATCTGATGAGTTTTGATGGTGTATATGCTTATGTTATTACTCCTTATGTTTTTTGTTTTTTGTTTTTTTTTTTTTTTTTTTTTTTTTTTTTGACAGGCAGAGTGGACAGTGAGAGAGAGAGACAGAGAGAAAGGTCTTCCTTTGCCGTTGGTTCACCCCCCAGTGGCCGCCACGGCCTGCGTGCCGCGCTGATCTGAAGCCAGGAGCCAGTTGCTTCTCCTGGTCTCCCATGTGGGTGCAGGGCCCAAGTACTTGGGCCATCCTCCACTGCACTCCTGGGCCACAACAGAGAGCTGGCCTGGAAGAGGGGCAACCGGGACAGAATCCGGTGCCCCGACCGGGACTAGAAGCCGGTGTGCCGGCGTCTTAGGCGGAGGATTAGCCTAGTGAACCACGGCGCCGGCCCTAATTTTTTTTTTAAATATTTATTTATTTATTTGAAAGTCAGAGTTACAGAGAGAAAAGGAGAGGTAGAGAGAGAGAGAGAGGTCCTCCATTCACTGGTTTACTCCCTAATTGGCCACAATGGCTGGAGCTGTACCTATCCAAAGCCAGGAGCCAGGAACTTCTTCTGGGTCTCCCATGTGGGTGCAGGGGTCCCAGGACTTGGACCTTCTTCCACTGCTTTCCCAGGCCATAGCAGAGAGCTGGATAGGAAGTGGAGTAGCCGGGACTCGAACCGGCATCCATATGGGATGCTGGCACTGCAGGCGGCAGCTTTATCTGCTATGCCACAGCGCCGGCCCCTACTCCTTATGTTAAGATACAGAACATTTCTTTTTCTTTTTTTTTTTTTTTTAATTATTTATTTTTTGACAGGCAGAGTGGACAGTGAGAGAGAGAGACAGAGAGAAAGGTCTTCCTTTGCCTTTGGTTCACCCTCCAATGGCCGCCGCGGCTGGCGCGCTGCGGCCGGTGCACTGTACTGATCCAAAGGAAGGAGCCAGGTACTTACCCTGGTCTCCCATGGGGTGCAGGGCCCAAGCACCTGGGCCATCCTCCACTGCACTCCCTGGCCACAGCAGAGAGCTGGCCTGGAAGAGGGGCAACCGGGACAGAATCCAGCACCCCGAGCGGGACTAGAACCCGGTGTGCCAGCGCCACAAGGCGGAAGATTAGCCTAGTGAGCCGCGGCGCTGGCCCAGAACATTTCTTTTATCCCAGCAATTTCTTCCCTGCCCTTTCCACTGAATTCTCTCCCACTCATTTCAGAGGCAAAGCTTGTTTGATTTCTTTTCCATGGGTGAGTTTGTCCTGCTTTGCTTTATCAACAGGAAATAATGTAGTCTGAAGTACGCCTGACTTTTTTGATTTGACAGAATGTTGGGGAGCTTTCATGTTGTTGTGTGTATTACTGACTTAGTTCTTTTTTGTTGCTGAGTAGTATTCCATTGTGGTTCTTTTTTGTTGTTGAGTGGTATTCCATTGTAGACGTACACTGATTTGACCTTTTGCTTGTTGCTTGACATTGGGACTGTTAACTGCTATAAATGTATTCTTGCTCCTTATCTTTGCCAGTTTCTTATCTGTCTTGACTTTTTGCTAGTCTAGTGTTTTGGGAAACAAATTATTAAGGAACTATAGGAAACAGTTGGTATTTATTAAGCATGTGACTTAGAATTCGTTGAGTTCTCTGCTAGGCATTTCTCTGCTTTGTGGGCATTCTCTTCTTGACCTCCTAACTGGACTCAGATGTGGGAAACTGAGGTTCAGGGGATTTGAGTAACTTATTTTTTAAGGGTTGTAGCGCATGTGGCAGGAGGTAAGCTATAAATCAACTGTGTCTGAATCTAAAACCCATGCCCTAATTCCTGACCGATTGGGTCCTCTCGTGGGGTTCCCTGACCAGTGGCATTAGCATGGCGTGGGGGCTGGTTAGAGATGCACATTCCGGGGCCTCCCCCAGCTCTGCTGATTTGGACACTTGTGGGCTGTGGTGGTGCCTGGGGGATGTGTCACTGAGCTCTCAGGGAGTCTGGTGCTTGCTCAGTTTTGCGAGCCCCTGCCCTAGGGTAAAGACAGAAGTTGAGGCAATGACATCACATGAAACAGATGACCTGGCTCCCAGAGCAAGCCCTTGCCAGCTCATGCTGTCATCCCAGCGAGTCAGCCCCTGTGGGCCCAAGTGTCTTCACTCCAGACAGCAGTGGGCGTGCCGCCTCTCTTGTCCACAGGTGTGCAATGCTGCGTTTCCCTGAATAACCCAGTCTGCAAAGGTTTTAAATGGTGTGACCGAAGTTTCCCAAACCGGTTTATTATGGTCATGCTTCCATATTTGTGTAGGTGAATTTTGCGGTTTTGCAAATGACCCAGGAACCAGACCTGTCTCTCTTCTTTTTTAAGGCAGAGAGGAGGCAATGCACAGGATACAATTTAAAAGCCAAAACACCACCACAGCTCCTTCCCTTACCGCAGTGAGGGTGTTGCGACCACATCCAGTTAAAGATACTTATTTGTTCCATTCTTTGGTTTTGCTTTGATGTCGTGTGTGTGTGTGTGTGTGTGTGTTTTGACCGGTTGGTACGTAGGACACAGCTCTGTAAAATAACTGTGTCCTTGCTATAAGCTACAGTGTTTTGTCTTTATCGGTTCCCCCCAGGCACTCGCAAGACTGCTTCTTTTCCAGGAAGTCTGTTCAGAGAGACTCATGGATTCCCTTGAAGAGCTCTTCCTGGTGTGATTCTATATGCACCAACAGCCGACTCTCGTAGCTGGGAAACCGTGATGAGTGGTATAGCTGGAGCTGGTTGGTTCTCCAAGTTTGAGCTGATCACAGCACATCACTGACTCCATATCACATAGTTCCCTGAGTCTTTGCGAGCCCTCTACCTGTATGTATGTATGTATGTATGTATGTATGTATATATTATTCACTATATATATATATATATATATATATATATGAGTGATTTATTTGAAAGGCAGAATGACAGGGAGAGGGAGAGATAGATTTCGATCTCCCATCTGCTGGTTCGGTCCCCAAATGAGCTCAACAGCCTACTCCATTCAGTACTTCCACGTGGGTGGC
Source organism: Oryctolagus cuniculus (assembly GCF_051225735.1). Lineage (NCBI taxonomy): Eukaryota > Metazoa > Chordata > Mammalia > Lagomorpha > Leporidae > Oryctolagus > Oryctolagus cuniculus. Next base: position 84,893,519 of record NC_142876.1, read on the forward strand.
AGGGACCCAGGTACTTGGTCAGTTGTCTGCCACTTCTAGCACATTGTAAGGAAGCCGGGTTGGAAGCAGAGTGGCTGGGCTTTGAATCTGCGTTGTCATGTGGGAGAACTGTGTCTCAAGCATCAGGTGTGCCACAGTGTCCACCTCCCTGTTCTGTTTCTTTCAGAGCTTTGACACAGTCTTACATTATCTCCTGTTTCTTCTTTATCATCGGTCTCCTCTCCCACTGGAATGCAAGTTCCATGAGAACAAGAATCTAATCTCTTGTTCAGTTCTCTTATCTCCCAGTGTCTAAAATAGCTTCCAGCAAATAATAGATGCTCACTAAAATCAGTGGGATGCATGAATGATCATTTCATTGTTTCTTCTTACTGAGATAATTGCTGCTTGGCCGTGCAATGTCTTTCTTGCTTTGCTGTAGTTCATCTTTACTTCTCATTTAAGATCCCAGGATCTTCACTTTCTCATCACCAGCTCCTCCAATTAGCTGACACCCTGTGTCTTATAATGCATACTGGACTACAAATGACAGATATCTAGTGTTTCTGCCTACTGGCTGTACCTGAAGTTTAACAAATGGCTTTTGCAGTGTGAAATTTCAGAATTCAGCAGGTAGGATGATGGAGGGATTTCTGTTTTATGTGAATGTGGCACCTGCTCTGTGTCAGGATTTCTAAGAGTGACAATCTCCCTCTGTTTTTGCAACATTGTCCATGTGTACAATTTTCTCAGCTAACAGTAAATGAATCCTTGCTACAGAAAGCAGTCATGTTTTAGTTCTCTTTCTAGATTGTGCTTTGTATTTATATGTCTTTTTAATTTAGACTTTTAAAAATCAATTAGTTTTTGTTCTTGGTGCCAAAAGACCACTCTCAAAGGAGTATTTTTAGGTTATGCTGTAGAACACTCCACAGCTTTTACAAAAAAAAAATAATGCAAGGACAGCCAATCCAACTGGTCCATTGTTTCCACAGTAAGCACCCTTTGCCACTGGCTGTGTTCTTTAAAAATAGATTAACTTGACCTTATGAGGCAATGGCATACGGTTGGCTCACTGCATGTGTTGGCATTCGTTACCCGGCTAGTTTTGGATGGCAGAATTGATGCTATCCACTAAGGGGAATTAAGTGGTTTATAAGAGAAAACATTCTGACATCTCCTTACCACAGGGGTTTACATGAAGGATGTTGCCTTATAAATGATGGTTATTTAATGCAAAACACCGCTGTCTGATGTTAGTGGTCTTTTCCTTGAGTTTGTATATACATGTAACGGGATATACTGATTTTGTATATACTGAGAATAAAGGCTGTCAAATTCGTTAAGGGCTGACATTCACATCCTCCCCCCAGAAAAGTAGGTTACTGCCTTCTTGCCTGTTTTTATGCAGCTCGTATGTGACATCTGTAACCTTGAACAATCCCTAGTAAATACTGGAGCTTTGCTGTACTGTGCCCCTATGGGTGTCAGCACGCATCGCTTATTTCTTGTGAATTCCTTTGTTGATTTTGCAGTTGAAACTCATCGATGTCAGGGACGTTCCCAGCATGGTGACTTCAGCCTTATAGTAAAGTGTCCTAGGAAGAGTCCAGCATGTTCTAGATGTCAGCGTTTCTGAGGGCATGGAGCAAAATTAGAAACTGTAATTTGGACAGTGTCTTTTATGATTAAATGGTCATCTTCTCTTCTTATAGCCTAGTAATTAATTAATGGAATAACTCATTATTTATAATCGTTTCTTTAGTCTCTGTATCAGAGTGAAAGTCAGAGTCCTTGCAGAAGCTCCCAAGGCCCTGTGATCTGTCCAAGGATATTATTTCTGTTCCCTACCTGTGGCCTGCTGATCCCCACATACACATCTCACAGGCTCACTCCCTGGTGAAGGTCACGTCTTTGTCAAATGCAGCCTTCTCGCTGAGGCCTGCTCTGACCACGTAATTTAAAATCCTATCCCCACTGTCGTTTGCCATCCCCTGTTCCCCTCTTCTGCCTTCTTTCACTCCATTCCATGTAGACCAGTTCAGAATATGTAAGTTTTTGATTTTCTGTATCCCTCTAGAATATATATTCCCAGAGGGTAAGGTTGTTGTCTTTTTCCCCTGCTGTGTCTAAAGTACCAAGAACAGCGTCTGGCACGTGGTAATGGCTGAAGTTGTTGTTGACTGTCCATTGTCCAGACTCAGAGCTAGAAGGAATCTCCCCTCAGTTCATTTGCCTCTGGAAGTCACAGATTTGAAAGTCTCTTAAAATTAAGGTAATGTGAAATGGGTCACGTTAAGCTTTAGAAGAGTTTGAGGTTTGCAGTCTATGAGGCTTAATAGAGCTTAGCTGATTGATCCAGGAAAATTCTGTCTCAGAGATGCAAGATGGAGCAAGAGTGAGTGAGAGAGAAGAATGAGTTTCCGTGTTTCCATCTGCTGGTTCACTTCCCAGATGCCTACTATGGCCAGTGCTGTGGCACGCTGAAGCTAGGATCCAGGAGCTCCATCCAAATCTGCCACACAGTGGCAGCAGCCATCACCGTCGCCTCCCAGGGTGCGCATCAGCAGGAAGCTGGACTCCGGAATCAGGAATGGAGCCAGGCTTCCAAAGCAGGCTCTCTGATATGGGTTGTGGGTATCTTCAGTGAGGTGCTAACCGGCCCTTGATCCAGGAATGCTCTTCCAGACACTGAGCATTGTTGGCCTGCATCAGCTGGTCTTAATATGATGTATGGGTGTACTATAGTAAGAAGCTTGGGTCCTGTAAAGAAGAGGAGGGCAGAATCCATTGCAGTCTCCTTGGGGTTAGTGATGAAGGTCCCATGTAGCTTATAGTTCCAGTTCCTTGCATGGAAGAGGACCTTGACTTTTTTTTTTTTTTTTTTTTTTTTGACAGGCAGAGTGGACAGAGAGAGAGAGGGAGAAAGGGCTTCCTTTTTGCCGTTGGTTCACCCTCCAATGGCCGCCGTGGCTGGCGCGCTGTGGCCGGCGCACCGCGCTGATCCAAAGGCAGGAGCCAGGTGCTTATCCTGGTCTCCCATGGGATGCAGGGCCCAAGGACTGCACTCCCGGGCCACAGCAGAGAGCTGGCCTGGAAGAGGGGCAACTGGGACAGAATCTGGCGCCCTAACCGGGACTAGAACCTGGTGTGCCGGTGCTGCAGGTGGAGGATGAGCCGATTGAGCCGCAGCGCCGGCTGAGGACCTTGACTTTTAAGAGTTATTAAGTACCCTGATTTTGGGGTTACTTGGATTTGGAAAATGGCAGTAACGGGAGTTAGCAGGTGGTTGATCCCAGCAGGAGACTTAAGGCTATTCAGGTCACCATGAGGATCTTGTTGACTTATGCACAGCATCTCTAGCATAGCCAAATCACTGACCCCAATCCACTTTTAGTATGTCTGTCCTTTACCAACATCCTTGTCTTAGACTGAATCCCTAGAAGCAGACTCATGGTAAGGATTTGAACGCAAGCAGCTTATTTAGGAGGTGGTCCCAGAAAGCTCTAATAGAGGAAGGGGCAGGTGAGACGGGGAGGCCACGAGGCCAGCAGAGGTGCTTGAAAGAGCCGGTTGCTCCCCTGTGGGGGTGAGTATTGGGGTAGGGGGGAGTAATCCTTAGGGCAGTCCTGTGCTAAGCAGGTCAGGGAACTTTGCAGTCGTTGCAGACTTTGGAGAGGTTCTTCTGCCGCGTGGGTAGACTTCTATTACCATCTCCAGTATCCTGAGAGCCAGTTATGTAAGAGACATTCATGGCCACAGCTATGATCGCAGGAGGCATTTGTATGGGGCTTTAATGGGCTGCAGTTAGGTTTGCCACAGGAAGGCTCATCCTTTAGCCTGTTAAGAGACGGAATACAAGCCTTTCTTTACAGACAGTGGTGTGAGGGTGCAATTAAAAGGCGATTAGGCACTGATTATAAACCATGTTTTAAAATTATTGCTATGTGCAATGTTAACCTGCCTGCAGTGCTGCTCATAAAATCATCCACAGATACCAGTTTATTGATGTGTTGTAGATTCAGATGTTAGACAAAGGCTGGCTTGAATTATGCAAACCTGGATGGCCTGGGGCAAGGTGTCTTTGAGGCAGGATTTGCCCCCTCTGTAAATGGGGATAATAAAAATACTATTTTCTTCGGTAGTTGGAGAAATAAAATGAGAGTTAAGTAAATCAGACAGTGCATGGCCTGGCGTAGGGTAAGCGCTCAGTAAACATTGCCCCGTGCTACTGCCTGGATGTTCCTTGTTTGAAAGCACGTGGGGGAAGAAGAAAGAATCTCTTGAGAGGTAGAGATTGTGCTACAGAGTTCTCCAGAGAGCTTTTCACAGCTAGAAAAAAAGCCCTTGTTTTTCCCGGTGTGATTCGGTTGCTGTCTTTTTAAAAGGCTGAGGCAGGGTTAGTTGAGACACATTGGAAGGAAGCCTGTCGAACTCATCCTTGCTCTCCGTGGAGGTCCGAACCACCCCTCCTTCTCTCACGTTATCACTGGTGACGAATGGACTCTATTTTTATTATTATTTTTTTTATTTATCAGGTAGAGTCAGACAGTGAGAGAGAGAGAGACAGAGAGAAAGGTGTTCCTTCCGTTGGTTGACCCCCCAAACGGCCGCCAGGGCTGGAACTACGCCCATCTGAAGCCAGGAGCCAGGCGCTTCTTCCTAGTCTCCCATGGGGGGGTGCAGGGCCAAAGCACTTGGGCCATCCTCCACTGCCTTCCCGGGCCACAGCAGAAAACGCAGAGAGCTGGACCAGAACCCGGCGCCCGTATGGGATGCCGGGGCCACAGGCGGAGGATTAACCAAGTGGTGATCCACGGGCTCTGGCCCCTGACGGATGGACTCTAATGATGTTTCTTAGCTTCCAGGTCGTGGCGGAGTGAGGAGGCAGGGCGTGTTCTCTGATACTGGGGTGTCGCAGGCAAGCCAGGACCAGCCACGATGATCTTTGCCAGTGTGACACTGAGAATGTGCCCCTGTCTATAGCAAGCATTTTGAAACTGAACACGAATCTGGGTTTCCTGGGGCTATGTCTGACCTCCCAGATCAGGAACAGCTGGTGAGATAATTTGGAGTTAGGCTGCCGTGGTTCAAATCCAGCCTCTGCCATTTCCCAGCTGACCCCAATGAGCAGGCTAACCCCCCAGCACCTCACTCCTCCAGTTGAAAATGAGAAAACCATTTCCCTTGTAGGATGACTGTGAGGACCCAATGAGGCAATGTATGTAACACAGCACTGAGTTCTAAAGGGTGGCTCGCAACTGGGGGTACTTTTGCCCCTTGGGGACATTTCACAATGTCTGGACACATTTTTGGTTGTCCTGGTTCAGGGATGGGGAGCTCTTGGCATCTTTTGAGTAGAGTTCAAGGATACCACTAGACAATGTTCAATGCCCAGCACTACCCCCACAACAGAAAATTGTCCAGCTCCTGTAATGTTGAAGAACCAAGCCAAGGTTGAAGGATCCTGCTCAAGAGGCGTAACTCCATGGCTGAGACTGGGAATCTGAATTAGGGCTGGGAGATGCATAATCCTAGTGGTGATTTATTGATCTTCTGACATGTCATCAAGGCCCAAGTTTAGAGTTTTGCCTGGGAACATGATCCTATTCTCCTTTTAGCCGTGAGAAAGTTAGCTCAAATGGTCAGGTTATTCATCCTGACGTGGGAGACTGGCACTCAGATCTGAAATTCTTATCCTTGCTTTACGTGTTAGAAGGATCTGACTCTGTAACATGGAGCCCTCATGTCCTTGGCACTGCCTAGGCCCATGTGGGTGCCTCTGTTGTAGGTTGGCCCTATTGCTGCCAGAGACAGGCCCATAGGCCTGGTGACTCCACTGAAGATAGTCCTAGAATCAGTTTGGAAGCAGATTTCTGAAGTATTTGCCAGGCAGGAAATAGTGTGCTGCTACATATTTTCAAGCAATTCTGCTTAATTGCTGCCTTCTCCTGTTCTTCCTGTCTGCTGCACCAGCCCCGTGCATCCCTTGCTCTCCTGTGCTCCCTCCATGTTTGGCATACACGTCATTATTTCAGTAGTCACAGCAGTGCTTTGTAACCGTAGACTTACCCGCCTTTCACCTGTACAGCATCTTGTGTTTCTTGAAGCCAACATTCCTGGATTTTTTTTTTTTTTGTATTTTATTCAATTTATGTATTTCAGAGAAGGGAGCTCTTATCTTCTAGTTCACTTAATTCCTGCTAACGAAGGAATGGCTGGTGATGGGTGGCTATGGGTGGCGATGGGTCAGGACGAAAGGTTGCAGCTGGGTGCTCCATCGAGGTGTCGCATACTGGATGTCAGCACCCCAACTGCTGGAGCCAGGAGCCATCTGTGCTACCTGCCAAGGTTCACATTAGCAGGAAGCTGGTGTCGAGAGTCGGAGCCATGTATCAAACCCAAGGATTCTGAAATGAGATGTGGGCGTCTGAACTGCTAGGCCAAATGCTTGACCTTTTTTTTTTTTTTTTTTTTAATATATTTTTGTAATCTCTGTCCTCTGTAGGTGCCCACGAATATCTGTTGAATTGAATCTTTTTGAGGGTAACGAGTAGGCATGATTTTTAAATAAAAAAAAGTTCTTGCCTAAGATCTTTGTTGGCTGGAAAATCCGTGTCTTATTTTTAAGGCGTATTAAATATACTTAGCCATATGTCTGACTTTTCTGTAATGATTTAAGATGGTTGCCTGCCAGTTGTTGTAGCATTTTGAACTACAGAGAAAATATTGAGTTAATTGTGTTGAGGGTCTTTGAGGGCCTTTATCCTGCCCAGATGTGTGTGGTGGCTGAGCCTGTCATGGATGGAGTGCAGCCATGGCCGGTATCCCTTTGGCTTGTTTTAAATAGCCGCAGTGTCGTACCACCTGGATTCTTGGCCTCGCGTTAGGGCTCACATCTGATAGGCAGTTTGTTCATTTCCCCCTCCAACTATCAGCCTGTTGAAGTCTGTGTGACTTGGTTAAGAATCCAACGCTCGCGACCAAGTTGTTAAAAAATGCTCTAGTGTTGGAAAATGCATTTTTTTTCTGAATATAAAAAATACAGGCATCTTAATTTGAGTTTCTAACTTTTAAAAACTCAGGCAGTATTGTGACCTTATGGGACTATCCATTGCTTTCCAGAGTTGATCTCTGCTTCCATAGTTTATGTTTTTTTTTTCTCATGAAATTAAGATCTTTTCCCCGTCTATAAATCAAGTACACAATACAGAAGGATGTAAATGTGGAAGGAAAATATATCCACATTGCCCATCATCCCAGCCCAGAGAAAAACATGTGCTAACACTCTATTTTTATCCAGAAATACTCACATACATACATATGCAAACTTGTAAATTTTTTGGGGGGTTATCTTGTTCTTATGAAAATGAGACTGGCTAGTATATGCTGTTTTGGTGGGTTTTTCTTTGTGTCTGACAATATATCATGGACTTTGAACATATTACATATAAATTGACTTTACCATTTCAATGGTGGTGGAACCTATTTTTAGTTGTTCTGTAATATTAAACCATGCTTTGAGGATAGCATTTAGATTGTTTTTAGTTCCTAATTTTATACAACATATTGATGAGTGTCTTGTACGTATATTTTAGTGAACATCTTCAGATGTTTTCTTTGGATAGATGTCTAGAAGTAGAGCTGTTGGCTTATATGAATTACATCATTTTAAAGCTTTTAATAGCCACCATCATATTGTCCTCCAGAGAATTTATCAATTTCTGTCCCTGCTGCCTGTATTTGTGAGTCCTGTGGGTTGTCATTTTCCTCACTTGTAACAGATAATACCTACCACTCTGATGGTTTATTTATAGTGGTCATCATGAACTCAGAGACTGAGTAGGCTTTTAGAGGGCATTAGGGAGTGGGACGGTCTGGGCAAATTGGAAGCACTTGTCTTGTTCAAAGGGGAAAGTTGCCATTCTGCTTTAGTCTGTTGCTTCCATACATGGACATTGGCCAAGTGTTGCTAGTTCTTTCAAGGTTTTAAGAGAACTTAAGAGCTTAATTTTTTTTTTAACCAGGTTTGCCAATTTTTAAATGTTGGCTCAAAGTTCCTTGAGAAACTTGGGTGAACCAAACAAAACACATCTGGGAGCCATATTGGGTCTTTAGGTGACCAGCTTGTAACTTCTGGTTTATGTGTCTTTGTTACCTAATGTCTCTCACCTTTCATCTCATCTGCAACATATTCACTCTCAGGGCCAAGGATAGGGACTGACTCATAAGAGGGGCCAAGAAATGTGTGCGGAAATGAATCTTGTATTCTGGAAGTACTAGTCTGGTTTATCACTGTGCTCCATGTGGGTTTGTTGGAAGCTGATGGGGGATGGCTCCCTAGTTCCAGTTGTGAAGAGCTGAGGAAATAATCTGTTTTGACAAAATATTCTTTGAATATTTTGCTTTAGGATTCCCATTCTGCTGAGTCTTGGAATTGGGTGCAAAATCGTGTCTTGAAATTGATGTTCAGGGTCCGGCACTGTGGCATAGTAGGCTAAGCCTATGCCTGCAGCTCCGGTATCCCATATGGGCACTGGTTTAAGTCCTGGTTGCTCGTCTTTTAATCCAGCTCTCTGCTATGGTCTGGGAAAGCAGTGGAAGATGGCCCAAATTCTTGGGCCCCCACACCTGCATAGATCTAGAAGAAGCTCCTGGCTCCAGGCTTTGGATCAGCCCAGTTCTAGGGATCATAGCTGTTTGGGGAGTGAATCAGCAGATGGAAGACCTTTCTGTCTCTGTGAGTCTGCTTCTCAAATAAATAAAATGTTTAAAAAATTGCTGTTCATAGGAATATGCATTCCCTGTATGGGAATCAGATCAGATCTATTCTGTGCTCCGAGTTGATTTTAGTGTGAACTGTGCAGCCTTGCAAATAAAAGAGTAAATGAACTTTATGTATACCACGTAGGGAGATCTTAAATATAGAAGGAAAGTTTCTCATACTGCAAGTTGTTCAGACACTCTAGAGATGAATCAGGGCTGTGACCTTTATTGAAAGAGTAGGCGCTGTCAGAACGCTATGGACTTCTAAGGCTGGGTGTCTGTTCCTTAATGCCAGCATTACATGGTAGAATTTTGCATTTGAAAACCAGTGCAGCCCTTCTTGCTTTCCTGCCTGCATAATGGATTGTTCTGCATTGCATAATTCATGTCGGGCACTAGGTTTGCTGCACTGGGATCAGGAAAGGGACTTGAGTTATTCTGATGAGAAGTTTTGTCAATGTAGTTTTTCTACAAAGGAGCCAAGAAAGGAAAGCCCTCTATGAAATTAAAATTATAAAGTAGTCAGCAAAAGCATAGCTAACGTGCAGTTTAAATTTTCCTAGGTTTGGATTTGGGTTATTCATCTCCTTTCACCTTCTGGTCCCATTATCCCCCCTCTATATCCAATCAGAATGGAATATTCCTCTGCCCTGTCTAGGAATTCAAATTTTAGATAGGGTATTCTATATGTAATCCAGAACTTACGATGCGAGACAAAACTGAAGAGAGTTTCCAGGTTTAGATTCTTGTGTGTCCTGACCTACTTTCTTCATTATGTAAACCACTTTTGGGGTGCTAAGAAGTCCCCCAACTTGGCATAAAACCTGGCTTCTGCTGGCTACTTTAAAATGCTCAAGGTTTGAGATGAGGCATGGAAAGATAGGTTCTGTGGTCTTTTAGCTGGGCTGTCCTTGATAAAATTTCTGTGCTTTAGTCTTTGTTGAAGAGATGAGTCTAGCTGTGCCATGGTGCAGACCTGCAGTTAAACACCTGCTCAAGGTGTATGAGAACTGGCTGGTCTTCCTAGCCAACCCTGTGCAAACCTTTGGTGCAGGTGTAATAAATGCTGATGGTGTATGCCACTGAGGTTTGTGATTGTTACTGTGTAGCATCGTCACAGCAATAAGTAACCAAGGAAGTGGGAGTTCATGTCCATGTATCTGACACATGGCCTAAATTAAGGTCCGTTTGGGACTTGGACTCTTGAGTTTAGTGAGGCAGAGGTGGCAAGAAACCAGTCGTCATTCATTCCAGCCGAAGGACATCAGACCAGGCTGTTTCTGATAGCTGCTTCAGCGTTTCCCACATGGGTGCCGGAGCCCAAGCACTTGGCCATTTTCCGCTGCTTTTCCTAGGCGGTTAGTAGGGAGCTGGATCAGAAATGGGGCAGCCGGGACTCTAACCGGCACCCATATGGGATGCTGGCATCCCAGGAGGTAGGTTTTACTCACTGTATCTCAACTCCAGTTCTGAAAGAAGGCTTTTGAAAGCACAATATGTTGATTTCTTTATGTATATATTTAAAGATTTTTATTTAGTTATTTGAGAGGTAGAGTTACAGACAAGAGAGGAAGAGACAGAGAGAAAGGTCTTCCCATCCCTGGTTCACTCCCCTATGGCCGCAACGGCTGGAGCTGGGCCGATCTGAAGCCAGGAGCCAGGAGCTACTTCTGGGTCTCCCATGTGGGTGCAGGAGCCCAAGCACTTGGGCTGTTTTCTACTGGAGCTGGGCCGATCTGAAGCCAGGAGCCAGGAGCTACTTCTGGGTCTCCCATGTGGGTGCAGGAGCCCAAGCACTTGGGCTGTTTTCTACTGCTTTCCCAGGCCACAGCAGAGAGCTGGATAGGAAGAAGAGCAGACAGGACTAGAACTGGCACCCATATGGGATGCCTGCGCTGCAGGCAGAGGATTAGCCCACTGTGCCACAGCGCTGGCCCCGTTACTTTCAATTTTAATGTTTTATACCCATATCATTACTTGTAAGAGAAAAGTCAGGCAAATAAGATACCCAGAAAAGGAAAAATTCTTGTACGTGCTGCCTATTTATGTCTGTCTAACTCTCTGGGAACACAGGGCTGCCAGGAAGAAAGACCCTGTGTTGCTCAAGCAATGTGTATGTGTTTCTGTGACATCGCAGCTAAAAATGTAAGCTCAAGCTAGAAGCTAGTCTCTGAAATAAATTATCCCAAAGAAAGATAATTGTGAGAAGGCGGCATTAATGGGAATAGGATAGCTGGCTGTTACTCTTGGAGGTTTTTTTTTTTTTTTTTTTTTTTTGGTGGAAGGAGCCTGTTGGTGGGGTTTAGTGAAGCAGAGTGAGTCACCCTCTGCCTGAAGTCCTGAGGGAGAAAAGGCTGCAGGGAAAATTTGTGCTCCTGTGCACCTGTTACCAGGCACTCACATTCACCTGATGGCTGCAAACAGATTGCAGGCAGAACTGCCTGGAGAAAATGATCAGCTCTGGAAACATTGGCTCACAAATTGGCTTGGGTAAAAGGAAGTGCATGAGAATTACCTAGGAGAATTGGCAAGTTACACGTGTCTGGGGGTGGCTTCATTAGTGAGTCCCACTCAGGCCTCCTCCCCAGCAGTCCTGAGGTCCCAGCTTCCAGGAATGGTTTTGGAATGGTTGATTCAGGGTTTTGCAGAATGTTCGTTAATTAAGGGGATTCCTAGTCCTCAGGCCAGACTCATGGGTCAGAGTCCTGTGTGTGTGTGTGTGTGTTTTGGATAGGGGAAAGCCCTTTGAAGCCACGATATTTTAAGAAAAGTTCTGGCTCATTTTAGGAAGTCTGGAGTTTGAGGCTCTAGACTCTAAAATACTACTATTTTTCAAATGACTTCAACAGCTGGGGCTGGGGCGGGTCTAGGTGGAAGCCGAGAGCGAAACTCAGTCTCCCACTTGGCTGGCAGGAACCCACCTACCTGAGCCATCACCTACTGCCCACCGGTCCAGGCACTACAAGAATCTAGAATCAGAAGCAGAGCTGAGATTGAACCCAGGCCCTCTGATATGGGATGTAGGCATTTGGGGTGGTGTCTTTTTTTTTTATTTTATTTTTTGACAGGCAGAGTGGACAGTAAGAGAGATAGACAGAAAGGTCTTCCTTTGCCATTGGTTCACCCTCCAATGGCCGCCACGGCTGGCGCGCTGCGGCTGGTGCATCGTGCTGATCCGAAGCCAGCAGCCAGGTGCTTCTCCTGATCTCCCATGGGGTGCAGGGCCCAAGCACTTGGGCCATCCTCCACTGCACTCCTGGGCCACAGCAGAGAGCTGGCCTGGAAGAGGGGCAACCGGGACAGAATCCGGCGCCCCGACCGGGACTAGAACCCTGTGTGCCGGCGCTGCAGGTGGAGGATTAGCCTATTGAGCCATGGCGCCGGCCTTGGGGTGGTGTCTTAACGAATGTACCAAAAAGCCCGCCACAGTCCTGGCCTTTTCAGTTCCAGTCACCTAATACCTAATTCCAGTTGCCCAGTCTGCCCTTGAATGAATATTAATTGGGGAAGTGGATCAAGAATAGAAATACAAGCTGAGTTATTTGAGCTATTTGTTTTAACAGTCCTAAATACTGTGTGTGCATGTGTGTATGTCATTTCCTTGTTGTAGGGCCCCCGAGGCAGGCTCATAACCAATACCCAGGACATTTCCCTGTGTACCATACAGGAAAAACAGTGTTGACTATTGGGACATTTTGTGATGATGGAATATTGATCTACATCATCCAGTATTTTATCTATAAGCTGCATGTAGGGCTTGTACACTGGAAATGTGGCTAGTGTGGTTGAGAAACTGAATTTTAAATTCGCTTTTCACATAGCCAGTTTAAATCAAAGTAGCCACATGTAGCTGGCATCCACCATATTGAACAGGACGGAAAACAGGACCATTGCAAGTGTTGAGGACAGGCACAGATCTTTAGTGTAACTTCTGATGAGGTTAGAGTGCCACTTGGGGTTGATGCTTCTTAACTTTGAAAACTTGGGATAGGTTGTGTTTTAGTGGCCTTTTTGTAACCAGTGCATTTGCCAATGATGATGTTTTTGAGTTCAACATGGAGCAGTGTGCCATTCTCTTAAAGAAGGTAGTTTTTGTAGAGCAGTTGTGCTCCATGAGGCTGGGGATGACATTTCTCCTGTTGACTGTCTCCAGCACCTTCTGCAATGGATGAAGGTAGTAGAAAGTCAGAAGATGATTGCAACATGACTGTATTATGTAGGGAGGCTTTGAGCTATCCTAATGTTGTATCGCTTGACACTTTTGATTGCGGTTAATTAGAGAAAAAAAAAAAACCAAGTGGCTACATGACAGGGAGATTAGCTGATGCACATAACTTAGAATTTCAGCAGGACAGTTTCAGGTAGTGTTTGATCAGGGTGATTTGCCCATCACCCATATGGTGCCCATACTCACTACCTGTGAGGGTAGAATCTGCCTATCTGTACGGCCAGCCTGGATTTTCTTGATTCTCCGTGCTGCTCTCTGCACTGTCCTGCCTTCAGCCTCATGAGGGCTTCTCTTGTTTGCAGATGGGTTACCGTGGCAAAAGAGATGATATGTCTTCTTATTCACAGCCAGAGAAGGAGAGACCCATGGGAAATGCCACGCGTGTGCTAAGTGGCTTAGTTCTGCAACCCACAGACCATTCAGTGAGGCTTAGACAAATGTGCCATTTGCAGGAGAGTGCCAGCATCCCTGGTCTGGGCTGTGTGATTGTTGCACAGTGCGGGAGAATGGGTTCCCTAAGGACCAGGTAGAGGCTGTTAAGAGGAGGGTTAAAAATTAGTAACACCTTCTATGTATTGACCCTTTGTGACCCCAGTCCTGTCAGACTGTTTCCAAACATTACCTTATTTTTCTCCAGAACAGCTGTTCAGGTAGGGAGTATTTTAGTGATGGAGAAACCCAGACTTAGGGAGGGTCAGCAATTGGCTGTCGGTCAGCAGCTTGTAATCTGCTGTTCTCTGGTTCTTGCTCCAGTGTAAGTAGCATTGAAGACTAGTGGTTTTCAGTGGGAGGGTGGTTACTTGAGGGCAGCGCCTGGACAGGTGAGCCGCACCTACATGTTTGGAATGAGTGAGTAGACCAGTCCGGGAGGCTGCCTTCTTAGGGTGGGTGGGTGCTTTCCCATGTGGAGAAGGCTCAAGGAAGACAGAAGAATTAGCCAGAATCTTTGGGCAGTGCTTAGGAACTCTGGAGACTCAGCCTGGGTTCCTAAAGGGTCCAGTGAGGAGTGACAAGAAGATAAGTTCTCATTGTGCCGGCAAAGCTCAACACAGAGCAGCTTGAAAGAGGGGAGTGGGGAGTAAGTAATTGGGATCAACTCATGCTGTGCAGGGTGAGGTGAGAGCATGAATCAGAAAACTGGTTAAGAACCCTTTGCACTCACAATGCAGGGATGTACAGAGGGCCACCCATCCTTCTGAGGCCATCAAAGGTGGTGGCAGGTGCACGTGGAACCTAGACCACCAGGGGCTGTGGTCCCTGTGAGACAGGATAGCTTAGAGGTTGTAGTGGACTTCCATGGTGTGCAACCTTGAGTGCTCTCCTTAACCTCTCTGGGCCCCAGATTCCTCATCTTTAGTGAAAAAGAGAACAGTGTCTGGTTCTCAGTGCCTGGAGGTGACTGCAGAGCTCTGTGCTTTAGAGTTTTGGAGTGTCAGGGTTTAAATGTACCTGGTTGGATGATGGATAGGAGGAAGTCATCTTTGGTGGGGAGAAGGCATAGCCGAATGCTGTCCACCAGGCCCAAAGTCTTTGGAGGAGAAGAGTCTGCTCTTACAGTTCCTGTGTGGTGGCAGCAGTTATACATATGGAAGTGTGCAAGGACTGTGTGTGTGTGTATTAGTGGTTAAGGGTGTTGTAGGCTTGTAAAAGAAAAGAACGCTAAATGCATGTGTGTTCACACACATGCACACCCCCCCCACCAAAGTGTCCTTATCTTGTCCTGGTTTCATATATGTTTGTATGAAGCATATCCAGCAGTAATTTACGGACCCTATCTCTGACCAAGATCAAAGGAGAAGTAAATGATTCTAAGATAATAAAGCAATTTGTAGCTATTAATGCCCTCAAAAGCAGTGACGCTGTTTGCTTATTTTTTTAATCATGTTGGTTCCTGACATTCTTATTATTTGACTGCTGTATCCTCTCCCCTTGTGGTTTTTTTTCTCATAAGTCTTTGTTTCTTTCCAAGGTTGGAAAGACTTCTAGCTCTCATCTGCTCGTCTTGTCATATCACTTACCTGTTGGGCTTCACATATGGGAGTGGAAATTGAGTGAGAAGGGCCCTGTTGCTGCTGATCCCATCAGAGAGTTTGGTTCTGTTCCTTTCAGCTCAGCTTCTCTCAGCAACGTGCACCTGTTTCTAAATCTTCAGCAGTAGGGGTGGGTGTGGGGCCTAGTTCTTAAGATACCATTTAGGGGCCAGCGCCGTGACTCAATAGGCTAATCCTCCGCCTGCGGCGCCGGCACACCGGGTTCTAGTCCCGGTTGGGGCGCTGGAGTCTGTCCCAGTTGCCCCTCTTCCAGGCCAGCTCTCTGCTGTGGCCCGGGAAGGCAGTGGAGGATGGCCCAAGTGCTTGGGCCCTGCACCTGCATGGGAGACCAGGAAAAGCACCTGGCTCCTGGCTTCGGAACAGCACGATGCGCCGGCTGCGGCAGCCATTGGAGGGTGAACCAACAGCAAAGGAAGACCTGTCTCTCTCTCTCACTGTCCACTCTGCCTGTCAAAACAAACAAACAAACAAACAAAAAAAAACCCACTTAGGATGCCCGCATCCTGTATCAGAGTGCCTGTTCGAGTCCTGTTCCAACTTCTTGCTGAGACACACAAGGAAAGGTTTTCCATCTGCTGGTTCACTCCCCAGATGGCTGCAACGGCTGGAGCTGAGCTGATCCAAAGCCAGGAGCCAGGAGCTTCTTCTAGGTCTCCCATGTTGGTGCAGGGGCCCAAGGATTTGGGTCATCTTCTCCTGATTTCCCAGTATGTAGCAAGAGTCGGATTGAAGAGGAGCAGCCAGGACTAGAACCAGCGACCATATGGGATGCCTGCACTGCAGGTGGAGGCTTAGCCCACCATAGCACAGCGCCGTCCTCTGTTGTAGCCATTTTTAAGTTTACTGATAGCATTAAGTGTATTCACATTGTTGTGTGACCATGCCAAGGTGCATCTCCAGAGCTTTGTCGTCTTTGCTAACTGAAACTCTATCCAATAGCAACTTGCCATGCTGCTTTCCTCCTAGTGTCTGGCAACCTCTAAGTTTGTGTTGTCTATGTATTTCACTTCTCTAGGAGTTTCATGTACATACAATTTCATAGTGTTTCACTTTTTGAAATTGTTGCCTTTTTCTCTTAGCATAGTGTCTTCAGTATTCGTCCATGGTAGTGCCGGTGTTGTCACGCAGTGGGTTGAACTGCCGTTTGTGACATTGGCATTCCCATATGAACTCAGGTTAGAGTCTCAGCTGCTCTACTTCTGATCCAGCTCCCTGTTAATGTGCATGGGAAAGCAGCAAGGGAAGGCCCAAGTTCTTGCGCCCCTGCCACTCGTATTTGGGAGACCTTGGTGGAGTTCTGGGCTTCTGGCTTCGGATGGGCCCATCCCTGTCCATTGCAGCCATTTGGGGAGGGAACGAGCAATTGGAAGATATCTCTCTCTTTCTTTACCTTTTTCTCTCTGTTACTGCTTTCCAAATAAACAAATTTAAAAAAAGAAAATATTCAACCATGGTGTATCGTGTATCAGAATTTTCCACCTTTTTTTTTTGAAGTGAAGATGCATTTTATTTTTGTTTTAAAGATTTATTTATTTATTCAAAAGTCCATTACAGAGAGAGGGAGAGACAGAGAGAACTTCCATCCACTGATTCACCCCGCAACTGTCTGCAATGGCCAGGGTGGAGCCGGGACCTTCTTTCAGGTCTCCCAGGTGGGTAGCAGGGGCCCAAGCAGTTGGGCCATCTTCCATTGCTTTTGCCAGGTCAGTAGCAGGGAGCTGCATCAGAAGTGGAGCAGCTGGGACATGAACCATGCAATGTTGGCATTGCAGGCAGCAGCTTTACCTGCTATGCCACAACGCCAGCCCTGGAAGTCCCTTCCTTATTAAAGCACCAGGATGTTTCACTGTATGGTAATGCCACATTTTGCTTATCCTTCATCTCTTGATGGGCATTTGGATTCTTTCCACCTGTTTCTGTTTGACCTTTGTCTTACCATGCCTCTTAGAAACAGTTGTCAGATTCTCTTAATGTCTTCACCTCCTCCCTTCCCTTTTCTTCTTTTCTTGCTTTGCCTGCAATTCTGGGGCCTTTTTGGAAGCACCTGCTTGCCTACTGTACTGTGTTCTGCAGGTGGGGTCTATATTGCCAGGGAAAGCTATACCAGGAAGGTTTCCTTGTTGTTTCTTTGGTACTTAGAGCAGTTTGCACAGGATGTGTGTTTGTCATCTGATCTTCAGTCTTCATTATCTTTCAGTGGGTCAGCCTTTCTTCCTTTCTGGGTTGGAAGCTACGTGCTCAGTAGTTGTGTGGCTAAGATTTGGGTTTCATGTAGTCCAGGTTCAAATTTAGACGTTGGGAACCTCATTCTGCTTCTGTGATATGGCAGTAAGAGTACCTGTCTTGTGTGGTTGTTGTATAAATGAAATGATTTAGTGGTCTGTTTGCATGGAACATAGAGCCAAGGCAACACTCAATGACTAATATTGATTATTGTGTGAAGTTTGTTGGTTTTCTTCCTTTGAATCTGATAACTTTTGATTTTAGGTCTGTGAAGGCACTGAATTGACTGTGTAATTGACTCAAAACACTTCTGTTTTACACTCTGGGGTTTATAATCTTTCTGGCACCACCACCGCCTCTGAGATTTTATGGAGCTGAATTTGTTGGATGGAATTACATGGAGCAGATTTGATAGAAACACATTCTAAGTATACCGTCTTTATGGTTCATGTTATTTCCCTTAGATCTCTTAAAGTCTGAATTTAGTCACCCTTCTCTGTAGGAAGCTACAAATGATGATAGGGCAATGAAATGATCCCCATGTCTTCAGTCTTCTAGAATGATTGATGTAAAGAGAGAAGGGTAGAAAATGCGTATGGACATTTTCCAGTAAACTGGCTGCCAGGGTCCTTGTCTGTCCTGTTCAGTTTTTCTTTCTGTCCATTATTCTGGCTATGAATGGGATCAGAAGTCAGCCACTAGACTCTAACGTGCCAGCCCAGGGCCCTGTGGTCCGAGGACTTGTAGCCGTCTACTATGGTGGTTGTACACAAGGCTCACCTTGGAATTGTTCCAGAAACTCTGCAGTGCCCAGCCCACGTCCCCTGCTTAGACTTAGTGTACCGCATGAGAGCTCTGTGACTGTGCCTTTGGACCCAGAGCTACAGTGTGAGGTCAGGTCTAGGATCCATTTGACTGCAAGAGGCCCGAGTTGAGCCTTGCCTAGAAAGCATGGCATTCTCGTACCACCCCCTATGCTGATTTATTTTGAGATAAATTATTTTTATCATGGGGGGAGATCTGGTGGGTGTGGGTGAGTAAAATGTGGGGAATGGATGAGTGGTAAATGCTTTAAGTGGTAGGTTTTCCCTTCATGAGAATGCAGGCTACATAACTATAGAAGTATCTATGTGTGCTGTAAAACACTGTGTGGGCAGAACTAGGAGTTGCCTGTTCCTCTGTGTCTAATGTGATATTTGATGCCATGTGAGGTCACAGTTAAGGGGGTGCAGACTTCAGAGTAAGGCAGGTCTGGGTCTAAATCCTCTATCTACCACTGGCCTTGGTCTTGCCCATAATTTCCTTAATCCTCAGTTTCCTTGTCTGTAAAAATACCTTGCTCATATAATTGTGAGAATTAAATGGCATAATGCATGAGAAATAGTTGTCAAGTATGCCTAGTATGTAGTAAGCATTTTATATTAGATACTATTATTACTATTAATGTTTTTTGACCCATTGAGCGATTAATGAATGGCTATTTTAACAAACATATATAAAAGTGCTTCAAAAAGTTCTTGGAAGATGAGATTTAAAGATAAGTTTATGGGAGCAGGCATTTAGTATAGCAGTTAAGATGCCCTTGTCCCACGTTGGAGGACCTGGGTTTCACTCCTGGCTCCAGCTCATGACTCCAGCTTCCTGCTAGTATGGCCACTGAAAGGCAGCAGTGATGGCTCAAGTGGTAGAGTCCCTGCTTTGGCTCGAGCCCAGCCTCAGTCATTTGGAGAATTAGGCTGCAGATGGGAGCTCTCTGTTTGTCTCTATCTCTGTTTCTCTCTTCTCAAATAAATTTTAAAAAGTATGTTTTGGTACCAAAAGATTTTCAAATCTGTGCATAGCTTTTTATACTATGCATCTCCCATGAACTTGTTGAAACCTCTCATATTGTGATTTCTCTATCCAGAATAATAGACCAGTTACAGTTGAATGAAACATGACAGGGGATCTGTCCTGTTGCTAGTCAGTATTCAGTTACACTGCTACCAATTCTTGGTCTCGTATACGCACTTTGTACATTTGGTCACCTAATCTTCAAAATAGGCCTTGGAGTAGGTGTTACTCTAAGCCCCTACTTTACAGGTATGGATATCAGGGCCCGGAGTTTGGGGCAGGTGATTTGGTCCAAGTAAATGGTGGAGTTGGGAACCTGCCCTAGGTTTTGTTGATTCTGTACCTGTGTGTAGCCACTTGTCTCTGTTCCCACGATTTTGAGTTAGCCATGGACTCTGATTTGTGTTATAGGGTAGGTGTGGGTGTGGGGGTGTAACAGTGCTTAGGGCATTCCCAGGAGAGAGGATTATGGGAATATGATTTGTAGTCAGTTGAGCTCAGCACTGGCCTTTTGGAGGAGGTTGTATTTGTCATCAGTAGGACATTTATAGAGATGGAGTGAGATGTTGTTCTGAGTGGAGGGAACAGTAGGCGCAAGGGCCTGCAGGCAGGAGCATTCCAAGTGTGCCCTAGGCTTAGTGCACGTGGAGTTGAGGCAGCAGGCAAGGAGATAGTGGAATGAGCCACATGTTTCCTTTACCAGATGGGCAGAATTTCAGAAGCATACATTAGCTCTTTGTCCTGAGAAGATTTGATAAAGCCTTTTTGGAGAGTATTTGGCAAGAGTCCTTTGAGATTTGTAATGCTTTGGCCTAGCATTTCTACCGTGATAAACTTTTCTTTGGAAGTGTTCAAACTCAACAAAGATCTTTGTCATGTTCCATTCTCAAAAGCATTACTTGAAGACCAAAAATTGAGGTTGACATGGATGTGTTACAAGTGTTAATAGAATTATGATATTTCCCTGCAGTGGCATATTCTGTAGTCAGTTTAAAAAATGAGATAGATCTCTGTGCCCTGACATGTAAACAGATGATGATATATTATTATTTTTTCGTTTGAGAATCAGAGTGACAGAGAGAGAGAGAAAGAGAGAGAAAGAAGTGCAGATAGACCGATCTCTCATCCAGTGGCTCTGTCCTGAAATGCCCGTAATCATGGGGTCTGGGCCAGACTGAAATTGGGAGCTGGAAACTCAGTTCAGTCCAGGTCTTCCATGTGGGTGGCTGGGACCTAATTACTTGAGCCACCATCTGCTGCCTCCCAGAGTCTGCATTAGCAGAAAGCTGATCAAACCCAGCATTCCGATGTGGAATGTGGGAGTCCTAACTGGAATCTTAAGTCGTAGACCGGGGCCAGCATTGTGGCATAGCAGGTAAAGCTGCCACCTGCGACACCGGCATCCCATTTGGGCACCAGTTGATGTCCTGACTGTTTCACTTCTGATCCAGCTCCATGATGATGATCTGGGGAAAGCAGTGGAAGGTGGTCCAAATGTGTGGACCCCTCCCAAACATGTGGGATACCAGAAGAAGCTCCTAGCTCCTGGCTTTGGCCTGGCCCAGCCATGGCCATTGTAGGCCTCTGTAGAGTGAACCAGCAAATACAAGATTCTCTCTCTCTCTCTCTCTCTCTCTCTCTTTCTCTCTCTCTCTCTCTCTCTCCCCCCCTCTCCCTGTCTCTCTGTCTTACCCTCTCTCTCTGTAATTCCTTTAAATAATTAAATAAATTTTTAAAAAATTGTTAGATCAAACCCACCCAAATAAAAATATAGATTTAGCATCTATGGGATGGTCCTGTTAACATAATCACAACTGATCTGTTTAGGTGTGTCTGTGTGTGTCTTAAATGTAGACTGATCTGGAACAGTGTGGGTCCCTTACCCATGGCTGCTCTGAGAGGGGCGACCATATGTCTCAGTTTGTTTGAGGAATATCTGGTTTACACCTGTTGTCCTGGTGAAACTCTAGTGTCTACTTTTCTCCTTCAGTGTCCTGGTTTAGATGGTGAATTATATGGTTACTCTGCAGTTTTCTGAGGACTGGAATTGAGGCAAGAGTAATGTGAAACTGAGCCTTCCACATGTCACTTGTTGGTGTAGTTTGTGGCAAGAAAGTATTATTTTTTTTGTACGGTAAATTGAGAATTGTGGCCCTAAAACTTTGATGTAATGGGTTACTGCTAAGCCACCATTGCATAGTTATTACTAAGGGAGAAATTGCCTTTTTTCTCTTTTTGTCAGAAGTGCGAGCATCTGTTTTGTTCTCCTTACATAAACCTTTGATTAAATCATGGAAGATTTGCCTTGTCTTTGAAAGTGTGCCTTTGCCACCAAAGACTTAGTGGGAAATTTTGCATTTCCTTCTTTCATTTGGCTCCTACGTGGTTGAATAGAATTCTCCTTTGGGAAAACAACACACCTTTTTAAAAAATATAAAACTGTGGCCTTCCCCACCCCCAGGTTCCTCAAACATAAATTTAGACACAATGTGAGTCACAATTAATAAATGAGCTCCATGCAAACGACCTAGAGTGGGCTTTACCGTTGGCCGCGTTCCTCTTTTCTTTGCTTCCCGGTAAAATCCCAGAGGAAATGAGGATGGGTGGGAAATAACTAAAGTTAAAAAATAGCAGTGATTCAGATTTACCAGACGTCATGGGCACTTTGGATGTGTCGGGAGTGGACCTAGGTGATTTCGCATCTCTCACCTCTTTTGTGTTGTTGCTGACGCTCTTGAGAAGTGTTACCCTCATTTTATATATCTGGAAACTAAGGCTCAGAGAAGCACCTGCTGAAGGCTCCTTTGTTTTGGGATTTTAGTGTGCTTTTTGCTACACCAGAGTCTTAACCTTGGCACTAATGACATTTGGAGCTAAGGAATTCTTTGTTGTTGGGGTCTTTGATGGGTGTTGTAAGACGTTTAGCTACATCCCTGGCCTCTATCCACTACATGCCGGTAACTCCTACGTCTCAGTACTCACAAGTTGTGACAACCAAAAAATGTCTGTAGACGTTGCCAGAAGTCTTCCAGGGGACAGAAGAGTCTCTGGTTGGGAGTGACTCTAGTATATCGAAATACAAGAACCACATTGCATCCACACAAATCAGGAACTAAGAATAGGCGTCAGGAATGGGCATTTGGTGATGAAGACCCTGGCTGGGACTCCAGTGTCTCACGTTGCGTACCTGAGTTTGGTTCCCACCTCCAGCTCTGGACTCCAGCTCCTTGCTGATGCAGAGCCTGGGATTCCCTCTTTCTTAGTGCAGTGTTTTTGTGAGGCTTCCTAGAAAGCAAGCCCAGAGATGGAGATTACCATATGGCAACCTAGAAAGCAAGTTGATGCTACCGAATGTGACAGTGAAAGAATTTCTTTGAGCCAGTGTGAGGATGGCCACCCGGAAACACATGTTCTGAGTGCTCAGAATAGGTGCTCCCAAGTGACGTCTGAGCGGTTTGAATGCATAGACCAAGGCGGAAAATAAAAGGAGGCGCTGAGGGGGCTGCCACACATTGAGTGTGACGGTTACATTGGTTAAGAATATCCTGAGCTGCTTCTCGTTCTCACTTACTTCATGCTGTAGTTTCCAAGAGAAATAGCACTAAGGGAGGACATGCACTTTCCCTGATCGATTTCAGAGGGCACATGCTTTCCTTGAGTTATTTGTTATCCAGCTGAGATCAGTGAGTCTGCAAGGATTAACCAATACTGTCGTGTCCTACATGAGTAGGGTCCCCTAACCTCATCCCCGCCCCCATCCAGGCCAGTGATTTCATTGAGTATCAATCTTGTGTAGTTTCAGATATTCCACACACACACACACACACACACCCATGATTAGGATTTTTGTTGGGGAATGCTGTTGGGATCAGCCCCTTGGAGAAGTTGGTTTGTGAGCCACACTCTAGGAAGCAGCCACATTGAGATGGTTCGTCAGCGTTGTCCTGTGTTGAGAGGAGCGTGCTGGGCTTGTGGACCCTGGTGATAGCCAGGCTGCAGCTGGGCTGTCCCGGGAGGGGGTGTGACCTTAGGGAAGGTGGGTCCCTCTGTAGCCAAGGTAGGTCCTGACTAGGGGGGTGGGTCTTGGAGATGGATGGCACATTGTAGCACAGCATTCTGCATATGAGCTTGTGATGTATGTGTGTGTGTGTGTGTGTGATTAGTGCCACTTTATTCATTTGACAATCCACACATTTCTGGGACTTGGATGTGGACTTCAGCTCATGTTTGAGTAGCCCTCAAATCTGTATTTTTTCACGTTAGTTGCCAAGGAAGGAATACGTAGGGCAGTCCTTTTCCTATTCCTTTTGGCTTTGTGCACACTGCCTTGTAGGGACACCCTTGAACTTTGATGAATTGGCTTTCTCCAATGTCTCCAATCTTTAGTGGAGAGGAAAGGTAAAATCATT
The DNA here is from genome assembly GCF_051225735.1 of Oryctolagus cuniculus. Taxonomy (NCBI): domain Eukaryota; kingdom Metazoa; phylum Chordata; class Mammalia; order Lagomorpha; family Leporidae; genus Oryctolagus; species Oryctolagus cuniculus. Next base: position 84,917,008 of record NC_142876.1, read on the forward strand.
TGTCCTAAATAAAGCAGTAGCTGGAAGAAAAGTCTGAATTCTGGCTTTCTGTTAGGTTCCCCAGCCAGGGGTGACTTAGAGCAAATTGATGTCTGTCTAGTTCCCTGGGGAAGCACTTGCCTCAGCAGGCCCTTTACCATTTAGGTCCTACAGGTAGCGTCTGGCCTACGAGAAAGCTTTCAAGTCCTGGTCTTTAGCCTGCAGTTGCCTGGCATGCCATGTACCCCTACAGCAACACCATAGAATCAGTCATCACATAATCACCCTGTGCTTTTATCTCTGTCTGGAAATCCCAAGGATACAATAGTGCTTTGTTAACACCAAGTTGCGGGTGACTGTGGTATGCACAAAATTTCAAAGTACCATTCAGTTCCTGATTGGAATAGAGCAGGAATTCTGCAGCTTCAACAAATACTGGACTGCAAATCAGAAATGTCAAGAAGGAAGTTAGTTTTTTTTTTTTTTTTAAGATTTATTGACTTGAAAGACAGAGTTACAGAAAAGCAGAGAGAGAGAGAGAGAGAGAGAGAGAGAGAGAGAGAGAGAGAAAGGTCTTCCATCCACTGGTTCACTCCTCAGATGGCCGCAACAGCCAGAGCTGGGCTGATCAGGAGCCAGGAGCTTCTTCTGGGTCTCTTACACTGATGTAGGGGCCCAAGGACTTGGGCCACCTTCTACTGCTTTCCCAGGCCATAGCAGAGAGCTGGATTGGAAGTGGAAGCAGCTGGAACTGGAACTAGCACTATATGGGATGCCGGCACTGCAGGTGTGGCTTTACCCACTGCACCACAGCATCGGGTTACACTCTTTTTTTTTTTTCCTTGTCTGGTGTAACCTGTTGATAACCTCCTCAAGGATTCCCTTTGTTCTTAGGATCAAGTCTTTAATCAATCTACAAGAGCCCACATTGTGGGGGTCCACCTCCCTTGCCAGTCAGTCTTAACTGTGGACATGCTGTTGTTTCCTTGTTGTTCTTTTGGTGTGCTATGGCATGGGGGCTTTGGTCATGCCTTTGTGTTCTGCCTGGATGCTGTGCCCTCCGCTCCATAGCGCCTTGATGTCGCCTCATCTTGCCGATCTCAGTTCTAACATCAGTGCTCTTATAAGACCACGTGCTTCCCTTTTGCAGCTCTCATCACATGGTTACACTTGGGAGTGTGTCTGTGGTTTCCCGAGTCTTGGCTGGTCCCTCCTGTGCTCAGCTCTCTGCTGCATGAAGGAGGGCCCTCACTGGTGTTTTCCCTTCACTGCTGGTTTCACAGTGCCATTACGTAGCGGGTGCTCTAATTTTGGGGACCAAATGAAGCAAGAGGCGATGAAAAGATTGAATCTTGTGGACTCACCAGATGTTGGACGGGTCCAGCCTGGTGTGTCCTCAGCTGGGCCATACAGGCGAATTGTCTGGGGATGCAGCTGTTGCAGGAGGTCCGGGTGGGGTCTATCTCCAAGGTGATGCTGATGCTGATTCTGGGACCACACTTGGAAGAGTAGAAATCAGTGGAGCCAGGTGCGATATAGAGCACAGCTGTGGGTGATGCTCCCTCCTCTCACTTCCTGCTCTTTCCTCTTCTGCCCTGAGAAAAGCATCAAATACACTGAAAAGGTGGCCACCACGCTGTGGCTTGTGTCACTTTGGCGTTCTCTGCGTTCCTCTTCTCTGCAGCATATTTTCTCATTTGCATCAAGCCCATCCGTTCTCCTGCCGCAGTGCCCTTGATAAATGGTCCTGATGTGTTTGCTCCAAAACGATGACAACAAAGCTAACTGATAGCAGCTGCTTGCGATGCATCTCAGAAAGTTCTGTCCTACACTTGCACCATTTCCTTCCACCCGTACCCTTACACAGTTGCATTTCCTTTTCCTCACTCTGCTCCTCTCCACTGGACTTCAGCTATGTGAGAGATGTGTTGTCATCTTAGGCAGTTTGGGGTCCGCTCTGGATTTCTTAGGAACCAGTTGGGTTTTGAGTGTGTTGCCCAGCTTTTCTGACTCTTGGTTTCCTGATTCTGTTGTTTGCAACTTGATTCTTGCAGGTGAGTAAGTAATAGAGGAAAAGAGTGCATCACGGGGAAGATATAAGATACGAATCAGATAGATATGGTCCCGCTTTACCAGGGCAGGGCCATGCTTTGCCCTCCCCTCCTAGGCTCTGGCATCTGCACTGACCCCTGGGTGCAGTGGAGCTTCATTGAGTTTACAGCTGTATATGTTCTTTGGAGATGGGCTTGCTAAGCTCCAAACAGGCTGAAACAAAATCCCAATACCATTCCCCAGTAGTATTTATGGGCCTGTGTTCTGTTGTTTTTAGGTCATACTTTCTTGAAACAGCCATGTTATTTGTGACATTATTGGAAATGTCCTAGGATGGTCAAAGTCTAAACAAATAGAAAATAAAGCATTCTGTCAGCCTTACATAGGGTTTGGCATTTGCTGAAAATAAATCATTCTAGATTGTATCAGTTATCTGTATATATACCCCACATATATATACACACACACACATACATACATACATAGCTACATAGAAACACATACAGTTTTGTAGATACATAGGAAAGTACTTCAACAGATCTGTGGAAAAATGAGATTAAAAGATAAAGCTTGGCGCAAAAGCATTTTGAAATCCATGCTTACTTTTTTTATAAGATGCATTTTTCATGAATTTTTTGAAAACTTCTCCTGTGCATGAATTTCAAGTTTGTTTTTGCACTAAATTAACTTATTTCTAATCCCATTTTCACAAATGGCCTCAATATGTGTAGTAAGAGGCAAGGCAGAGGGGTAGGAGGTTGAGGAATGTACTTAGTACTGAATGGGAAATGCCAAAGATGTTCTTTAGCAGGTGAGGAAAGACGAAGAGGCTGTGAATATGGATGATGGAACAGCTGGGGGTTGGAGCTGTTCCTTCCTCCAAAAGAGGGTGTTAACCTAACACGGGATGGTCTTGGGTAGTGATGCAGCCAGAAGTCTGAACAGTGGGCTGTTAAGTCTTTGCAACACAGAAAGGGCTGGAGATGGCTTTTAAGTTTAGGAAGTGGAGAAAAAAGGATGCTGAACATCAAGGTATGGGACCCTCATTGCAGATTGTCTTGTCTGCCTCCTGTTCCCCTGCCTGGCTTGCTGAAATTGCTGCATTATTGAAGACTGAGTCTTCCTTGCGCCCCATCCAAAGATCTGTAGGTCACATCAGCTCCCAATTAAACCTAACCCACGGCTTTGCATATGCGGCTGCTTTATAAACAGCTGTTCTCTGTGTTCCATTAAAAATAAAAAAGCTATTCTACATGGCAAATCCATAGTTTCATAGATTTCATCTTGATGTCATCTGAACTTTGGAGTTATAATTCCGCAGATGTTTTCCTATTCTTGTACACTACATTCAAATCACATGTCAGGGGATACAGAAGGGACCCAAACAACAGTGAAGTGGCAAGAGACATAGTATATATGTTGGGGACCCTTTTTTTTTTTTTTTTTTTTTTGACAGGCAGAGTGGACAGTGAGAGAGAGAGAGACAGAGAGAAAGGTCTTCCTTTGCCGTTGGTTCACCCTCCAATGGCCACCGCGGCCGGCGTGCTGCGGCTGGCGCACCGCACTGATCCGATGGCAGGAGCCAGGAGCCAGGTGCTTTTCCTGGTCTCCCATGGGGTGCAGGGCCCAAGCACTTGGGCCATCCTCCACTGCACTCCCTGGCCACAGCAGAGAGCTGGCCTGGAAGAAGGGCAACCGGGACAGAATCTGGCGCCCCGACTGGGACTAGAACCCGGTGTGCCGGCGCCGCTAGGCGGAGGATTAGCCTAGTGAGCCGCGGCACCGGCCTGGGGACCCTTCTAATTGCCACCAGGACTAGCATTTGTAATCATGCCTTCAAAGGCCTTGGTGGGCTTCTGTGGGTAACATCCCATTCCTCTAGCTCTCTGTCATGACATTTTCCCTAGCTGAGTGTTTACTTTAAACCTGCAATAGCCAAGGCAGTATGAGAGGCAGAATGTTTGGACTCACCTTGTTTGGAGATTCTTCTCCCAGTGGTCAGGCACCAGGGCAGATTGCATTTTCCCAAAATGGTACAAAAACAAACCCCTGGGGCCGGCACTGTGGCACAGCGGGTTAAAGCCCTGGCCTGAAGTGCCGGCATCCCATATGGGCACCAGTTCTAGTCCCAGCTGCTCCTCTTCTGATCCAGCTCTCTCTGCTATGGCCTGGGAAAGCAGTAGAAGATGGCCCAAGTCCTTGGGCCCCTGCACCCATGTGGGAGGCCCGGAAGAAGCTCCTGGCTCCTGGCTTTGGATCAGCATAGCTCCAGGCGTTGCGGCCATCTGGAGAGTGAACCAGTGGATGGAAGACCTCTCTCTCTGTCTCTATCTCTCTCTGTAACTCTGTCTTTCAAATAATAAATAAAATACATCTTTAAAAAAAATACTCCCCATCCCTTGTCTTCTAACATGACAATAACTGCCTTCCCATGGTGGTGTGGGGGGGCTGTATCCCCTTCCCTTCGTCTGGGGAGAACTTTGTGGTTATCTTGACCAACAAGAGGGTGACACATTGTGTGACTTTTGAGAACAGACTGTAAAAGTGCTATTCACTCCTGCCTTGCTTTCTTGGGATGCTTGCTTTTGGAACCCAGCCACCAAGCAGTCAGGAAGCCCAAACTGAGCCCACACAAAGAGACCACAGGGAGAGGCCATGTGTAGGTGTTCCGGCCCACAGCCAGCATCACCCTGCAGACATGTGACAGCGGCTGCCTCCAGACACTCCAGCCCTGACCAGTGAAGTCATGCACAGCTGAGGCCCTGGAGCCTGCAGAGTCCCACTGTCTGCATTGCAGTCTGAGTTCCTGAGCCGCAGGAGGTGTGAGTGTAATGAGATGGTTGATTTGCCCCACAAAGTTTTGGAGTAGTTTAATTTGGAACATTTGTAGCAAGAGAGGAAGACTGGGGAGAGGCTTCACCTTCTTGAGAAATCTGAGTGGGATGTTTTTCCCACTTGAATATTTTGGAGCACTCAGCAGTACTTTATGAACTGTGTTGCTCGGGTTCCCAGATATAAAGGAAGACAGAGGACAGGGGTAGACAGTGTACACAGAGCTACGACTCAGTGTCTGGCCTCCTGGCTCTCAGATGAGCACTTTTTTTGGGACACTGCGCTGTTCTTTTTCTTAAAATTTTTTAAATTTTTAATTTAAATTTTTTGACAGGCAGAGTTAGTGATAGAGAGACAGAGAGAGAAAGGTCTTCCTTTTCCATTGGCTCAGCCCCCAAATGGCCGCCACGGCTGGCCTGCTGCGGCTGGCGTGCTGCGCCGATCCGAAGCCAGGAGCCAGTTGCTTCCTCCTGGTCTCCCATGCGGGTGCAGGGCCCAAGCACTTGGGCTATCCTCCACTGCCTTCCAGGGCCACAGCAGAGAGCTGGACTTGAAGAGGAGCAACCAGGACAGGATCCGGCGCCCCAACCGGGACTAGAATCCACGGTACCGGTGTCGCAGGCAGAGGATTAGCCAAGTGAGTCGCGGTGCTGGCTTGGTCTGTTCTTTTGACCAGAGCCGGCCAGGAGCTGGGCTTTGTGTTAGTAAAGGTTCTTTGCATTCATTACAGAAGCCTTGGAAACAAATGTGTTGCTTTCTTTCCTAGAACATGAATAAGTAAATACATTTTAATAATTGTGTTTGCAAAGAAGAGAAATGTATAACAAAGCATTGAGTTTTCCCATATTCTGTGTGGGCAGAACTCTTATGCTTACCCCCTCTTAAGCTCGAGTCAAGAAGCCGCGTCTGCACGCCGCACTGCACTGTGGCCAGCTGCCCTGGGTGTCATATGTCCTGTTTCCATGCACAGTGGGAAAGGGGTGGCAAATGGCTGGGGAGAAGGCAGAGGGAAGGTGGCGATTGGTGGCAGCTTCTTAGGACTGTACTGTTCAAAGACTTTGCAGTTTAGCACCAACATTTTTATTAATTTCCAGGCTCATATAGGAGACAGTTATTGCTGCTGCCTTCATATGTTCAGGGCAGGCAGGTCAAAGTAGTTTAAGGAAAAGTTTTCCCTAACTGCTTGTGTATGAATATAGATTTTATGTTGCCTGTGTGTGTGTGCGTGTAGTGGTTGTTATCATTCATTCCAACCCTATTCTAGTTCTCCTGTTAGTGTCAATCATTAGATGGCATTTACCTTCCTAGTAAATGGCCTGTCCCATGCCACTTGTTCTTGAAAACATCGGGGAAGGCAACTTTGGAGTATAGTGAATCAGAAGCACTATTTTTGGAAAACAGTCCATCTGGGACAGATGAGTCTTAGCACCAAGTCATTTCAGAAGAAGATACACATCTCCCCCCTCCAAAATGTCTTTTGATTAGGCTATAGTTCTTGCCTAAGAGCTGTGTCCTTACAAATCAAATTGGAGCTGTATATTTGCATTAAAAAGAAACAAAATGTCAAGTGATTAAAATGGGTAGTTGAGGGAATTCTTTGTTAGACATTTAACATTAGTGAGATATCCCCTCCCAATCCATCCCCTGTTTCCAGAATGCTAACAAAGAATGCTTTATTTGTAAGCTAAATATTAAAGTTAATGTTTTGCCTGAAGAGGACTGATACGGGTCCCTTTACTGGCCAAAGCTTTCTGTGCGGGCATTTGGTTTTGTTTATGAGACTCAGTGTATGAACTAGAAACAGCCAGCCGTGTCACATGGCTTCAGAGGGTCTGAGCACACTGGGGCTTAGAAGACTGGAGGCAGGAAGTGGTTTATCAAATCTGAGCTTGCTGTTGGCAACAAGTACAGAGACAAGGGGGAAGATCTGGACCTCGCTAGCCACCATATAGGGTAGCTTTCTGTTTTGTATAAACGAGAGCTTTCGACATCCATCTTTCTCTGAGGGCTTTAAGAGCTTGGCCTGTGGGCATCAATTATTTCATTACAATTGGCACAGATGTTCCAGAATGTCTTTGGACTTTTTTTCTTTTTTTTTGATTAGGAGGACTCATGATTATGAGCCAGACAGGAAGCAAAATCAGAAGGGCCCATAGGAGTAATCTCGAAGCCCTGTGAGTTTCTGCATTCTGTAGGGATTTATGGGATCACTTACTCATCAGGTGATTTTAATTTCAACTCTCCAAGCCTCAGTTGTTGCCTCTGTAAGATGGGGTTAATTATAGGGCCTACTTCCTCCAGTTATTGTGAGGATTACAACAGAATGTTTATGACAGTGCCAGGCACATGATAGTCACAATAACTTTTAGATGCTATGTGTATATTTTGAGTATTAAAAATTTATTTCAAGATTTTATTCTCAGCCGGCGCCGTGGCTCAATAGGCTAATCCTCCACCTTGCGGCGCCGGCACACCGGGTTCTAGTCCCGGTTGGGGCGCCGGATTCTGTCCCGGTTGCCCCTCTTCCAGGCCAGCTCTCTGCTATGGCCAGGGAGTGCAGTGGAGGATGGCCCAGGTGCTTGGGCTCTGCACCCCATGGGAGACCAGGAAAAGCACCTGGCTCCTGGCTCCTGCCAGGATCAGCGCGGTGCACCGGCTGCAGCGGCGGCCATTGGAGGGTGAACCAACGGCAAAGGAAGACCTTTCTCTCTCTGTCTCTCTCTCTCACTGTCCACTCTGCCTGTCAAAAAAAAAAAAAAAAAAGATTTTATTCTCGGGGTCAGTGCTGTGGCGTAGCAGGTAAAGCTGCATCACCTATGGGCGCCGGTTCCAGTCCTGGCTGCTCCACTTCCGATCCAGCTCCCTGCTAATGTGCCTGGGAAAGCAGCAGAGGATGGTCCAAGTCCCTGGGCCCCTACACCCACATGGGAGACCCTGAAGAAGCTCCTGGCTTTGGATTGGCCCAGCTTTAGTCATGTGGCCGTTTTGGGGAGTGAACCAGTGGATCGACGATCTCTGTCTCTGCTTCTGCCTCTCTGTTACTCTGCGTTTCAAATAAATAAATAAATCTTTAAAAAAAAAAAGTTTTTCTTCTTGAATGCCCTGTTGTTTTCCTTCTTTCTGAGAGATTTGGTTATTTGCTTCCTCTATCCTAATTGCACCAACCCCTGCTTGCTCTTTAAGACTGAGTTCAAGGGTTAGCACTGTGGCATAGTGGGTAAAGGTGCTGCCTGAAGCACAGGCATCCTGTATGTGCACTTCTTCGAGTCCTGGATGCTCCATTTCTGACCCAGCTCCCTGCTCATACACCTGGGAAAGCAGCAGAGGATGGCTCAAGTGCTTGGGCCGTTGCACCCACTTGGAAGAACTGGAAGAAGGTACTGTCTCCTGGCTTCAGAGCGGCCCACTGCTGGCTGTTGTGGCCATTTGGGGAATGAACCAGAGGATGGAAGACATCTCTCTCTCTCTCTTTCTGTAATACTAGCTTTCAAATCTTAAAGACAGTTCAGGGGCCGGTGCTGTGGCGTAGCGGGCAAAGCTGTTCTCTCCAGTGCCTGCATCCTATATGGGCACTGGTTCAAGTCCCGGCTGCTCCAGCTCTCTGCTATGGCCTGGGAAAACAGTAGCAGTTGGCCCAGGTCCTTGGGCCCCTGCACCCGTGTGGGAGACCCAAAATAGCTCCTGGTTCCTGGCTTCAGATCGGTGCAGCTCCGGAAGTTGCAGCCAGTTGGGGAGTGAACCACTAGATGGAAGATCTCTCTCTCTCTGCCTCTCCTTCTCTGTCTGTGTAACTCTTGACTTTCAAATAAATAAATAATATTAAAAAAAAAAGACCAAGTCCAACCATGGTGGTCTGAGAACCTCTACCCTGAGTGCCAGTTTGGGGGGCCTCTCTTGGGCAACTTGTGCTTACTTAGTTTTTTTTTTTTTTTTACTTTTTTTTTTTTTTTTTTTTTTGACAGGCAGAGTGGACAGTGAGAGAGAGACAGAGAGAGAAAGGTCTTCCTTTGCCGTTGGTTCACCCTCCAATGGCCGCCGCTGCAGCCGGCGCACCGCGTTGCTCCGATGGCAGGAGCCAGGATCCAGGTGCTTTTTCCTGGTCTCCCATGGGGTGCAGGGCCCAAGCACCTGGGCCATCCTCCACTGCACTCCCTGGCCATAGCAGAGAGCTGGCCTGGAAGAGGGGCAACCGGGACAGAATCCGGCGCCCCGACCGGGACTAGAACCCGGTGTGCTGGCGCCGCAAGGTGGAGGATTAGCCTATTGAGCCACGGCGCCGGCTCTGTTTTTTTTTTTTTTTTTAAACCAATTTATTTATTTGAAAATCACAGTGATATATACAGGGAGAAATAGAAAGAGGGGGAGATAGAGACAGGAGCCAGGAACTCTGTCTGCTGGAACCCAAGTACTTGGGCCATCACCTGCTGTCCTCCAGACACATTAGTAGGAATTTTTCAGAAGCACAGAGTAGCTGGGACTGGATCATGGCAGTCTGCTGTGGGATGTGAGTGTCCCAAGTGCTGGCTTAACCAGAGCACCACCATGCCTGGCCCTGTCTCTTGGTTTTTCTTGCAACCTTTTATTGTCCGAAAATTATGATAGCAGTCCCCTTGGGAAAACCATTCCATCTTTTTCTGTTTTGCCATCTCCTACACCAGGGCTGGGTGTCTTCCTAGTATCTTAAGTTGAGAACACATCACAAAGTTCCTGGGAAAAATCAATTTAGTTGGGCATAACACACTTGGCAACCTGTGTGTTCAGGCTGACAGCAACTCTTTGAGGCTCAGTTTGTAGACTGCTCACCAGGTCCTTGGGGTGATTGGATGGAACAAGAATGTGAAACTGTTGGGAAGAGACTTAGTATGCAACAGGTAGACTGAGAGAATTAGCGGTCACTGTTCTTCTGTAAAAACCTGGTAGGGAAGAGTTAACTCATGTTGCAGGCCATTGCCCTGGTGCTGATAGGGGATACATATTTATGAAGTAGCCGCTGTGGGCATAGGCTGAGTCCTCTTCCCCAACAGGAGGTGAGAGGAGAAAGCCTTGTTCTCAGCCACCTGCTTCCTTATTGAAATACCCCAGTTTGGAACCCCTTTCATTGTGCCTGGTACCTTCAGGCTTTGTGTCCCACCAGCCCTATCTTGTACCATTATTTACTCTTGGCTGGTAATCAAGATATAAATATCAGACTGTGTATCAGGGTTATTTTTGTCTTAGTCATATTAGATTCTTTTGAAAAAAGCCTGTTTTTATTGCCATAAGACGATTTAATAGAGGTGGGGAGAAAGAGAAGCAGAAGTAGGGATTAAAATTAAGGTTGGCTGGCAGTCTGGTTTGCTGAGGCCATGGGGAATCCTTCAAAGGTACTTGGGCCAAGGAATCTTGAGCTATTTTCATCATTAAAAAAGAACAAGATCCAATTGAGAAGAGTACATTTTCTAACGATTTAGTTACCTGGGTTAACCACAATGTCACGTTTCTTTGCTTTGAGGTGGAATTATCTCAGCTCTGTGTGGTTACCCTGGCTAACTCAGGGGCACATTGGTTACTCATTAGCTCCTAAGTGCATTTGGGGAATACGGATTTCTCAACCCCTGGACTGTATTTGCAGAACATGATGCAATTAGTTCTAGATGGCCAAAGGATTGTGAACATCTGATGCTTCCCATCATGGCTTCAAAGGGACTTTAGCAGCCAGATAATAATAATAATAATAATAAGGACTAAACCAACATTAATATCATATGTCCAAAAGTGATTTGAACTTTACCACATGGAGAAAAATGATGAATTTCCCAAGATGGCCTAGAAAACATTTTGAATTCATCTGAATTTTAGGTAATTAAAATGTATGTAAAAAATAGATTTGCTTTGTTCATGGAGTATTTCACCATAAGGCCTGGGCACTCTGCTGGCTGCTTGGCAACTCCTGGGATGGAAGGAAAGATCTTAATTGGTGGATCATAGTTAATCTACCAACTAAATGTGGTATTTTGAAATTTTGGTATTTCATATGCTTGGCACGTTCAGAGTGATCGTTTTAGTACCATAGATGTGGAAGCATATTGGGCTCAGACTTTATTGGTCCTGTCTCTTTTGTGTCCATCTGTCTGTTTTCTGCCTACCTACACCCATGTTATAATTTCTTTCCTTTTTTTTTTTTTTTTTTTTTTTTGACAGGCAGAGTGGACAGTGAGAGAGAGAGAGACAGAAAGAAAGGTCTTCCTTTGCCATTGGTTCACCCTCCAATGGCCGCCGCGGCCGGCGCACTGCGCTGATCCGAAGCCAGGAGCCAGGTGCTTCTCCTGGTCTCCCATGCAGGTGCAGGGCCCAAGCACTTGGGTCATCCTCCACTGCCCTCCCAGGCCACAGCAGAGAGCTGGCATGGAAGAGGGGCAACTGGAACAGAATTCGGTGCCCCGACCGGGACTACAACCCGGTGTGCCAGCGCCGCAGGCAGAGGATTAGCCTATTGAGCCGCGGTGCCGGCCAGCCCCCCATGTTATAATTTCATGGAAAAACAATTCTCTCATAGCCATTGCCTTGAGTGATAGGGTCAGAATGAAAGAGCCCTTACAAAATGTAATGTGGTTTTATCCCCTTTTAGCTATGATTCTATTCTCAGGTAAGAAATGCAGTAGTTTTAGGGTGAATATTGTGGTGCAGGGATTAAGTCACCCCTTGTGATGCTGTGTTGGGGTATGTGGGATCGAGTCTCACCTCTGCTTCTAATCCAGCCTCTTTCTAATGCACGTGGGAGGTAGCAGGTGATGGCCTTAGTACTTGATTTCTTGCTACACATGGATGAAGTTCTTGGCTCCTGGCTTTAGCCTGGCCCAGCCCTGGCTGTTGCTAGTATTTAGGGAGTGAACCAAAGGATGGAATAGCTCCCTCCATTTGTCTCTCCTTTTCTCTCTCAATTACTCTGTATTTCAAATAAATAAATCTTTTTTAAATTAAAGAAATGAAGTAATTATAAATACAGTATGTAAGTGAACTGTAAAACGACCTCCATTAAGTGTTTTCAAGTAATGGAACTCCATCAACAGTAACCTATGAAGCTCTTTGCTTTAAAAGTTTACAGCCTCCCTCAACTTTATGAGCTTCAAGGCTTTTTGCACTAGATGAAAGGAATACTGCCCTATAAAAATTGGTAACGTACGGCATTTTAGGAAAGGAGAGGATAAAGGACATCAAATGGCTGCAGAGTATCATCTACAAATGGGAGAAGTGGTCGTTATCTTTTGGCTCTGGTTAATCACAGAAAGCCTGCAGGATTAGTCTTGCTCTTAAGTCCCACTTCCAAAATATGGATTTTTCATGAAAGAAGTACATTCCAAAGCAAAAACTAGGCTTACTACTTGGTGTGTTGTGTAACTATTGCAAGTAAGGGGGTTTTTGGAGGTCTGATTACAATGATGTCTTTTCATTTGTGACCTCAGTAAACGTCTGTTAAGATCCCTCTGCATCGGTTGTCTCAGCACACAAGCGCTGCTCAGTAAAGCACCCTGAGCTCTGTGAAATTCAGCAGGATTTCTTCTGCCAGGTCTGCAGGTTGGCAGGAGAGCCCTGCTCTGTGTGCTTCATTCCGGGGCCTGATGTTGGAACTGGCATGGCAAACAGTATGCTCCCTTCCTTCCCTGAAAATTTATTTGAAAGTAGAGAGACAGAGGGAGAGACAGTGACAGAGATTGGTCTTGCATCTGTTGGTTTACCTCCTAAATGCCCACAATAGTTGGGTCTGGGCCAGACCAAAGCCAGGAGCCTGGAACCTAATCTGGATCTCCCACATGATTGGCAGGGACCCAACCACTTAGCCCATCACCCAGTTCTTTCCAAGGTGCATGCTAGCAGGAATCAGAGCTTGGACATGAACCTAGGAAGTGTCTGGTATCTTAAGTGCCATGCCAAACACCCATGCTAACACTGTCATTTTAAGCACATGTCCAAAGCAAGTCACTGAAGTGTATTCTTCCTGTACAAGTTAGAGGAGGAGGGAGACAATATTTGCCACAAAATAATTGAATCCACCACAACCACCATTTGCTGTGTCTTGGGAGACCAGAGTTGCAGTGGGGAACCAGACTGGAAGTCCTTGCTCTCAGGAATCTTACATTCTTGTGTGGAGTGACATGAAGGGAGAAGTTGGGAAACACGAAAGCAAGTAGTTGCACAAGGTAATTTCCAAGAGTGGGAGCCTGTGGGAGCAGTAGGATGTGACTCATTGAATTTAGTTGCATAGGTGCTATTTTCTTAGTTTTTTTGAGATCTTTAGGGCTGGTAGTCTCTTCTTTCTAGGGAGGCACTGCTGTAGTTTTGCACGTCTTGGCACATCTGAACTTGGTCTGAGGGTGATTTGTTGGAGGTTACAGTGGTTTGGATCTTGGAGAAAGTCTTAGTGCTGATCAGTGTCATTGGGAAGTGGCTGCCAAAACCATACCATGAAAGGGAGCGTGTACACATCCATATTTTTAAAGTACTCCCTACAACAGAGACTTCCCCAGGAGTGCAACATAGAAGGAAATCTGAAGAGCTATATATGAGGGTGCCACAAAAAGCTTGTGGGAAATGTGCATTAGCGTGAATTTCAAAATCACTTGCCCTAAGACAGAGTTATTGTTTAGTTTTTTCTCTTTTTCTTTCTTCCCTCCCTCCCTCCTTCTTTCCTTCTACAGACACACACACACACACACACACACACACACACACACATCTTCTACCAGCTGGCTCACTCCCCATACATAGGCTGCATTGGCAGGGACTAGGCCAGGCTGAAGCCAGGAGCTTCTCCTGGGTCTCACACCCACGTGTGAGGGCCCAAGTGCAGGGTGCAGGGCCCAAGCACTTGCCCTGTCTTCCACTGCTTTCCAGAGCATAGCAGGGAGCTGGATTGAAAGTGGAGCAGCCAGGACCAGAACCGGCGCCCACGTGGGATGCCAACGTTATAGGTGGTATGTAGTCTTACCCATTATACCACAACAGCAGCCCCTTCTGTGAGCTTTTTTTAAGTCCCCTCATATATCCCACTTATAATTCTTCCTCTAGAAAGCCAACTGAGTAGCGTAACAGATGAGATTCTTGTCTGCTGTGGAGGGCCTGATAGTAGATCACCACACAAGGGGTGTGTTGACCGTGATACCTTTTCATACCATGGATGACAAAGAGAGTGGGCTTAAGATGGCAAGTGTGCCAGTGGTTTGATGACCTTGCCACCTCGGCGGGGGTGCTCTCGCAGCTCAGGGTGCTGGTTCCTTCAGAAATAATCCAGAAAGGGGCAGAGAGCTTCCTGAGCTGCAGCCTCCAACCGTCCCAGCTGTCCAACACAAGCTGGAGTGTGTCTTGCTTCACCTGGCAAAGAGCGCCCAGCTCAGAACAGGAAATGTGGGAGTTCTCCACCCAACCTTGACAGACAGAGAGGGAAGGAACAAAGCTAAGGAAGTGGAACCGTGTTTTGGTTTTCAGACTGTCAGTCTGGAAGGATGACTTTCAGTGGGATCCCTGCCCCCCTCTAGTTTTTCATTTATAGTTATCACTAAATATACTCCAATGATGGAAAATTACGGCTTTTTACTTGCCATTTGGCAGCTGTGCCTGTCTTGCTTTTTTAGTTTTTGGTTGGTGTGTATTTCAAATCCACTTAGGCTTGAATGGGGTGGAATTATGAGACTTAAAAAAAAAAAAGGAAATGTTGCACTGTTAATTTCAGGTTAGGTGCAGTATAAAAAGACAAGTTATAATAGTAACCAGCAATTATTGAAAGCTTACCATATGCCATGTTGTGGATGAAGCACCTGACATCCATGGGATTATTTTTGAAATCCTCCTTATCGCCCTATGAGGTGTGTGCTATTCTTATTCCCATGTGGCAGAAGAGAAAGGTGAGGCCCAGGGCATTTCAGTAATCGCTGATGCTGCCTAGCTAATGAGTGGTGGGTCTAGATTTCAACGCACATTCATATTTTCTGAAGAGAGCAGAAAAGATCCTTTACAGTTGATTCACAAACTTTCATCTGGAAGGCTCTGTTCTTGAAATTCCCAGGGCACAGACTCAGGTAGGTATTGAGTACAATAGAAACAAATGCACCTGAATAATTGCAAATGGGACTAGAAGGGTCCAGCCAAGCAGTGCTCCTTCAGCTGGAAGAGATTATAGGAGGCTGTTCAGTTTGCTGTCTCAGGAATGTGCCTGCTGGCTCTGGCATTTCCCCCTTCTCCCCTGACAATAGCTTGAGGAGGATTTGAATCCACCGTTTGGAGCCTGATGACACAGTTTGGGTCTTACTCTTATCTTGAACAAACCTTTAAGGGAGCTGTAGGTCCCTATAGGGAAAATGGTTGCAGAAAATGTATCTTCTTGTCTCTAGGAGTTATACTGTTGAAAGGGTATTTTAAATTTCTAATTAACTTGAGGTTTCAGTGGGACCAAATCTATTTATCCTGGCTGCCCTGCACAGGGACCATGGGAGCCACTTACCTACTAACAGCTCATTGTAGTTCCTGCCCATTGTGGGAGCCCTCTGGACCGCCCGTCAGGTAGCAAATCCATCTCCAGACCATATTTCATTTCTTTCTGATGTTGCTGCTTATCTCAGCACTTTGATGGAAATGTGTTTTTTGTTGTCTGCCTGCACCAGGGAGAAGCCAAGGCCAAGTGACTCATCGAAGGATCAGGATTCCTTCCATGTTTGTCCAGGGTATGCAGTGTGAGTGAGAATTGAGGATTAGTGGGCAATAAGGCCATGTTCTTGTCCCCAAAAGCTCTTGTGTTGGTGGAGGGGCTTCCTGTCTAAGGACTCTGCCCCTGATGCGTGGCACCTGACCACGTAACCCTTTGTTTCATTCCCACGACATGATCAAGGGAAATGACAAGTTCATATCCTCTCTGTACTCATGACTCATCCCATGGAGGACAGCAGGAAGGTGACTGCATGTACTGGTAGATGGTTGTTTGTTCCTTTATGTGTGCAGGTGATCCTCAGTGAACCCCACAGCCAGGTCTCCATAACTGTCTGGTGTCCCCATTCTTGAATGTTGCAAGGCTTGTCAACTGCTGTAAGAGTGTGGCCGAGTGACTCCAGTGAGGCCATCCTAGCCAGCTGCCAGCTGTGTTGTGTGAACCATTCTTGCTGCATCCCCAGGCTTGTGAGTGGAGGCAGCAGATTGTTCCATCACCAGCAAATCTCCCAGGGAGCTGAGGCTCAACATCCTGTTGTCCCTTGTCCAAAGTCTGGATTGGCAGAGTTGGGAGTAATATCAAAAGGCAGTTGGCTGTTCTAAGACACTACAGTTTGGGGGTAAAATGGTAGATAATTCAAACAGATGTGTTTAGGAAGTATTTGTCGGCAGCTAGAGTGGGCTCATCACGTAGCTGGTTTCCCTCCTTGGTGTGTGCAGAGTGTGAATGGGAAAGAAAGATGCTTAAATAGCATTTCTCAGCTGATGGGTTGTGAAAAGGGTAGTGAGTTTCACAATGGATGCTGATTTCTAGAACTTGCTGCCTTGGGACCATTCACTTCGAGGCTTTAGGTGTTGACCATTTTATGTGATTTCTGGCTTTCTGGTTGTGAGCCATCCTCCCTTTTTCATGAGATGGTAAACTTCTTGTGGGCAGTCAGGGAATCCCTTTTCAGCATAGGGAGCGCAGACGAAGTTAAGGGTGTGGGTCTTGAAGTCAGGTGGAATTCTGTTCCCTTTCCAGGGTGTTGGCACTTACTAGTGGTGTCACCTCAGTGGGGCTTGCTTGATGACCTCAAGTTCTCTCCCTCTCTCTTTATCTCTCTCTCTGTGTGTGTGTATGTCTCAACTAAAGAAAGTAGACTTGGAAAGTTGTGTCAGATGGTGTAGCACAGTGTCGTGATAACAGTTGAAATACTGAATTCACAGGGGTGTTGTGATCAACTTTTGTTCAATATGAAAAAATAAGTGTCCACCAAGGGTGCCAAGTGTATACTGGTGAAGAAAACATTTGAAGTTATTCCGTGGAATGTAGAATGGGACATAGGACATGGTTGGTGCTCCGCAGACATTTGTTGAATAAATGAGTAATATGTGTGTAGTCTATATTGATGTGAGTTCTTTATTTAAACACACACACAAAAAAAAAAAGGCAAAGAAAGAGAGAAGGAGCGAGAGAGTGTGCTTCGGTCTGCTGGTTCAGTCCACAGATCCCTGCAACCACTGGAGCTGAGCTGGGAACCAGAGCTGGAGATACCTTGTCTGGGTTCCCACATGGTTGGCAGGGACCCAGCTACCTGAACCGTCACCTGCTGTCTCTCAGGGTCCATGTTTGCAGGAAGTTGGAATTGGGAGCCAGAGCCGGGCTCTGAACCCAAATACTCAAAAATGGGTTGCTGGCATCTTCATGGGCATCTTTCCCATTATACTGAGAGCCAGCCCCCTGCCTGAAGGTGTTGTCTTAAGGATTGCCAGTTCTTTGTATTGCCTGTTCTTACACACTCTGTACTGGAATCTCCAGCCTGTTGCTCTTTGGGTTTTTGTTCTGCCAATATTTTCCACATCCTGGGAAATCAGGGAGGCAGAGCTGTCGTTTTGAAATGTCATTGTGGAAACTGGCATTAGGTGGGTTGCTGGTGAAATGATGAGAGGCAAGCAAATTAGTAATGTGTCGTTATAATCCAGTGCGTGAGGCCTGTGGCACTGGTGCTCAGGTAACCGGGACATTCTCTCTGGTCTGGAGCACCTGTAAAAAAGCTGAAGTGATGCCAGGCTCTTGGAAAGAGAAGGAAGTTCGGGAAAACCTGGTGCGACCTGTGCACCTTCCTCTCTTGTTCTTGTGGAATCTAGAAGCAGAGGTGATATATAGGGTTTTGCTGCTTAGAATGAGGCCCATGGACAAACAGCTGCTTGAGTAACCCCAGATTGCTGACTGTAGACTCAGTCTTCCGCTTAGACCTGTTAGATGAGAATCTGTGTTGGAACAAGATCTTCTCAGCCTGATGGTGGGAAAGTTTTGGCTGGATAATCCTGGTATGGAAGTGATGGAAATCAGAGAAAAAGCAGTCTTTTTAGGAAGGCAGGACGGAACTGTTATAAAACTGGTCGCTGTGTTTTGCTCAGGTTTCCTTGAATAGAAACTCACATTACAGGGGTTGGAAAATTATACTCAAAGAGCTAAAGGAGGAGAAAAATTCATAAAGGGTTTCTAAAAGTTCACAGTGCATATTATGAAAACACCATGCGTGGATTTCAGCATTTATTTTTTGCACTAAAATAAACCATTAAAAAAATTTTTTTTTTTTATTTGAGAGACAGAGTACATTACCATCTGATTCCCCAAATGCCTGCAGTGGCTGGGGCTGGGCCAGGGCTGGAGCCTGGAGCCAGGAACATAATCCAGGTCTCCCACATAGAGGCAGGAACTCAATTACTTGAGTGTGTCCTGCCTCCTAGGGTCTGCACTGATGCGAAGCTGCAGTCAGAAGTGGGAGCTAGGAATGGAACCCAGGCACTCTGATGTGGGACCCAGGCACTCTGATGTGGGACACAAGCATCTTACTTATTAGACTGAATGGCTGCTTTCCTCATACAAGTGCTGAGTCTTGTCTGCTCATTAAATACTGTACATTACCAGTGTTACAGAGGTGGGGAACCCCTTTCTAGTTGGAAACTTTTTGGCCTGCTAAGCTTCAGAATCACCAGGGGTTGAAGAGAATTAGAAAGGAAATAACTTTTTCAAAATGTGATTTATTGTCATTTGTTTCTGTGCACATATACCACTTCAGTTTTTCCTCTGCATATTAGCAAACATATTTGGGGCTAACTATGTTTATAACATAGATAGTGCCTTGGTTGGATCTGAAATTAGAAGAATGAGACTTGATGATGGTCATGTGCTCAGGGATGGTCTGGTAGCTATGTTCATGTGGTTTTATTTATTTATTTATTTTAAGATGTGTTATAGACTTTTATTAAATTAAGGGATCAGCTGATTTTCTTTCTAAATGTAATTTATTTAATTGAAAGGCAGAGTGACAGAGTGTGATAGAGCAGGAGAGAGAGAGAGAGAGAGAGAGAGAGGGAGAGACAGAGAGATAGATAGATAGAGAGATAACATCAGCTAGTTTGTCCCCCGGATGCCTGCAAGAGCCGTGGTTGAGCCATGCCAAAGCCATGAGCCAGGAACTCAATCCAGGTCTCCCATGTGGGTTGCAGGAATCCAAATACTTGGGCCATCATCTGCTGTCTCTCAGGTATATTAGTAGGAAGCTGGATAGGAAACAGGGGATCCTAGGCATACTGATAGGGAGTGAAGACATATCTCCAAGCAGCCACTCAACCCACTTTGTCATAATGTCTGTCCCGCGCGAGGTTTTAGAAGTTTCTACTAAAGAAGGAGAGCCTGCCTTACCGTGGGCCTGCTCTTTGACGGGCAGCCGTGGTAGGTGGTTCCCATTGTCAGGCAATCTGTTGATGATTCCAAGGGAACAAGTCTAAGCAGTTGATTTAGATGTTGGTTTTCCATCAGTAACCTCCTTATTAGCTTTTCCATTCTGCTGATGGTGGGTTGCTTGTTGAGAACCTACAAGGTGTTTCTAGTGTGTGGAGCAAAGTGCCGAGCCCAACTTTGTCCTCCTACAGTTTGCCTGGGAGTTGTGTGAGCTCTTTGTTCTCTCTTGTCTGGAGTTAGTTCCTGCTTTCCCATACTTCTTCCCCCGTTGGCTGCTGTTTCTTCTGCCCTCAGGACCCTGTTATCATCATCATCATCATCATCATCATCATCATCAGTTGATACCTAGACTTTGGTTGAACCATCTTCACAGTTTCTTCTCACCTGTGTAGTATCCAAACTAGTTTTCACCTATCGTTTTCTTTTGATCAACTCAGTTTCTAAACTTTAGCCTGTAAAATCTGTAAGACAAACAGAAAAAGATAGCTGATCTTTCCCAAATAGTCATTAAAAGGAACACACAACTGTTAGTTGTTTTTTTTTTTAAATCATTGCTGTTATCACACAGTGATGTCACCTGCTACTCCTGACCCAGGTACTGTTTACATCAAACTTTGACTTGTGTGGTGGTTCTTGTTCATAGCATTACGTGGGAGTCAAATGGGGTAGGTCTAAAACAATATTGACTATGTGTAAAAAAATCATGCTTTACCAGTTAAATCAAAATGTCTGGGAATGGGGAATGGATATAGGTAGGTTTTTTAAAAGATTTCCTTGGTGAATCCAGTGTGCAGCCAAAATTGAAAATGCAGATCCTAGAGTGTGATCATATAGCCTTATTATCTTTAGTCTCTGCCTGCTTTAATCCATGCTTTACATTATTTTTTATTAATCCTTAAAAACTGCCATTTTTTGGGACTTATTGGTTGTTCAGAAATAATTACAGTGCTCTCAGTGGTGTCAGAATAGGGGGCATTTGGAATGAATAATTTTGTGATAGAGCATTGGAGTAAAAGTTAGCAGTTTAGGTTCTAGGCTCATTTGTTGCCACTTACTGGTCCGAGGATCATAGGCAATTGTCTGCATCTTTCTGAGCCTTGCTAAGTCAGCTGTCATAGAGGGATTAATCCTTACTAACCTGCTTAGCCCCCAAAGTTGAGTAAGGGACAAATGAGAAAACATATCCTCAGAGCGCTGGTAAGTATGTTAAAGCTATCAGGGCATAAAAATACTATCAATGAATGAGTCTGGGCAAAGATAAAAAAAATATATATCCACTAGGAGGAGTTTGAGGAGAAGCTATTTCACATTAGTGGTGACGCTTTAGAAAACACGACTTCTTTCTAATTATGCTTACAGAACTTAACCCTGTGTAATTGCTCTTGGCCTTCTGGTTGTCTTCAGAGTGGGACAGCTGGGCTCATATTAATGCTTGAACTGAAAAACAGCTGCTAATTACAACGGAAGCAAGAACTGCAACCTGGTCTGATGATGAGGTCCAGAGGTTCCTTTCACTGTCTCTCAGTGTCGTTTATTTATTGTTTTTTAAGTTTTTTATTTTTGGCATAGTGGATAAGCTTGGGATTTGTCCTCTTTTGTAGGTGGCAGGCTGGCAGTTGCAGGTGTCCACATTATTGGTAGAAATCTTGTTGGTAGCAGGTGGTGGCTCTGATGGGTGAGGAAAGTCTTCCAACCCTTCAGTCTCCTGCCGTCTGGATTACTTTGTTTATTAGTACAAGTTGCCAATGGTCAACAAGTATGCTTGTTTTAAACTTCAGCTCACAAATAGCGCCCAGCTTCCAGGAATCATAGGCTTAAAAAACGTATCCCCTGAATTTGGGACAAGTGTCGATGCAAGTACCGTGTGCAGAGGTTCTTGCAGGTTTCCAGGTACTGCTCTAGTTTTGTTGCTGGATTTTTATGTCCTGAGCCTCCACTAACAGGCTCTGAAAAGCTGAGTTTTTGTTTTGCTTCATTTTTTAAGTTTTAAGAAGTTGTGTGCAGATAACAACTTGGACTTGTCTTCTGTCTTCAATGCATTTTCAGTTTCATGTATCATTTTATCCTTTTAACACTTGGAGGTAATTAGGAAGGAAATTACTCAGGCTTAATGATACTAGCAAACTCTGTTCGTGTTAAGGTTTAAGTTTAAAAAAAGCCAGAGTCCATACCTACATGTTTTAAATCCTGGCTCCTGACATCTTCTGACTTTGGGCAAGCTACATAGCCTCTCTGAATCATATTTCCAGAGACTGTTGAGAATGCAGCTCGTGGGTGTAGGAGGATTAATTGGGTATCCCATGAAAACCATCGTGACTTAGGACACAGTTTCTCATCAGTAGCTGAACTTCAGACTTGTTAAATGATGGATGTAACAGGATGAATCAGCACACATGACTTCTGAAGTTGGATTTGTGGAAATAGCATTGGCCTGAGTTGTGCTCACGTTTTACTGCCAGTCCTGCTTTGGGTCACCCTGTGTTCTAGAGCTTACCTGGCCAATGGGTATGCTACTTAAAATGAAGTAATTACAGGTGAATGGGATAAAATGATACATTTAATTCCCTCACCACACTAGCTCCATTTCAAGAGCCCAGTGGGCACTTTTGGCTCTTGGACTTCTCTGTTGGATAACTGAGCAGCAGAATGCTGTAGACTCCCTGAGTGCTGCTTCGGACGATGCTGCTGTAGCAGGTGGGAGGACCTTTTAGCTCTCACTTTGGCTTCTTTGAGGACTTATAAAATGTGGCAGCCCACTGTTCTTGGGAGTTATGCTGACTTCAACTTCTTATTGTGGTTTCTCTAACCCCAGCTGACTAACATTGTGCAAGTGACTTGGTCTCTTTGAACTTCAGTTTGATTCCAGTAAAATCGGGGTAAGAGTAGCTCCCTTCCTGACTTTAAGATATTAAAAAATGTAGTATTAATTCTGTGTCAGTGGTTGGTACTGAGTGCCCTACAGCGGGCATGTGTGTATTTTGCATAGGGTTTCTCGGTTGCATCATGTATTGTAAGTGAGGGCATCTATCTGCCCGCCGCCGAGGCCAGGCTCTTAAAATCCCTCTTAACCTTGCAGGGTTGGAGACTTCATTATGTAACTTAAAATAAAAAAAGCAAAGGACTGTTTCTCCTGCAGTGCCGTTTTGCCTGGAGCTGGATTGAATCTGAAGACAGGTGGCTGGGCTTCTTGGCTGAGTTCCTTGGTCATCTGGCCCATCCTAAGTGGCTCTGGGAGGAGGTCTTGACCTAGGCAGAGGGCTTTCCTGACCACTTGAGCTGAGACTGGCCTGGGGTTCTAATTCCCACCCTCTGCTCATCTCTTGGCTGAAATCTGGGCAAGGCACGTGCTCCTTCACTTCATCTGCAAGGTGCAATTTAGAGAAAAGAGGCAGAGGCCCTTTCTGTTACCTCTCTCCTCCAGGCCAGGGAGACGCTGCATCCCTTCCAGAGTCCCGGGCACAAGTCCAGAGACACTCTGGCAATTTCCATGGTGCATTTAAAAAGGGAAGAAATGCCAAAACAGAGTTATAAAAATGATGGTATACTTTAAATATTTATACCTAATAAACCAGTGCTTTTAATGCACACATAACATACCATGTGGGGTGAATGTCATGATGAGATAATTACGGTTTCATAAAACATATTAATTATCAATGCCTAGGAGAGTGTGTGGTCTGGCAGCAGGACTCCTGTGTCACATCATGATGACTGCAGTGTGTTTTCAGTCAGGTCAGTGGATTATAGTGACTGTAGATTTGAACTTGGGAGAAGTTGAAGTTGAAGCCCTTTGTGATTGACAGAGCAGGACTCAAAGCTCCCCAAAACTCTGATGTTGATACCCCGAGAATGCACGTTCTGTTGTATTTAAAACAAAGCAAAATAAGCACAAAAATTGTCTTTCACAGCAAGGAGCATGTATGCTTTAATGCTTGGTTTTCTTAGAGAAGAGGGAGATTCCAGAATATATCATAAAGTGAAACTTGTTTGCCTTTTGACATAAATATTTGCTTCTCTTTTCTTTTTGCAGACTTACTATTTATTTCTGTCGTCTTTCTCTCTGCTTCATGGTTACTGATTTATGGACCATTGTTGACTTGTGTTCCCCTTTGAAGTTGTGAAAATCAAGCAAAGTCCTTTCATCTGAATGGTGTGGAGTACAATGAGGTTCTCTGTGAGATGATTTGGAAACCGCTGGTGAGCATTCCAGCTCTGGACTTTGCTGTCTTAAAATTGGCTCACATCATTTGGATTCAAAACCGTTGAACACACAGTGAGATCTGAATAGCATTATTCCAAATATGAATAATTTTCTCTTAAATAGATTTTCTATTTAGATAAATACTGTGTTTTTAGAATTTCCAAAGAATCTAATTGAAGAGTTGGGTGAGCAGTCTTTGAAATTAGTGCTTTCTTTGTCTTTCTTTATATCTTTCCCATCATTTATTCTTTCATACCCTCACGCGTGCAGTCACCCAGTGGTCCTCCCAGAGTGGATGAAACGTTAGGTGGGAACCTCTGTTCCTTTTTTGGATTTATAAAGTGGAGTCATGGTGGTGCCCATCTCGTAAAGTAATCATCAGTACACCTTTTAAGTTGCTGGAAGTTTAAGTGGATTCAGGCATATGAAGTACTTCCAGGAGTACCTGGTATGCAGGGAGTACTTAGTATGTTGTTGTTATCAGTGTTGTTGTTACTGTTATCATCAACTGTTCACTCATGGCCTACTTTAATCATCAACTGTCGGTTGAATGCCTTCTTAAAGGGTAAGGTGCTGGGGATGTAGTGTTTAGTAGTAAGATGTTGTTTTGTGTTTGTGGATCCTCAAACCTGGTATTTATTTATTTCTTTACACTCTGTTCATACACAAGCTAAGTGCTTCATGGAACTGCAATGGCCAATTGGATGTTGTGTTCTCACCCTTCCCCCTTTAATAGTTTTTATGTAATTTTTTCAAGATAAAATGCCATTTTGTTCTCAGAGTAACTTGGTGCTGAGGGAGTTGATGTACAGATGCAGCCGTCTGTGGACAGTGACTGGCAGTTCTTGAGTGAGATTTGGTTGAGAGCAGGGTGCAGGCCAGAGGCCTTCTACCTCTCAATCCAGTTCTCTGCACGTCCCTCCCAACCCTACCTTTGGTGCTGTTCGCAACTCCACAGGTTCATCATTTCTTGAGCGTGTGTGACTTTCAGAGGGTTTGTCAGTGTCTTGATTTGCATGGGGGACAAGCTCGCCAAGCTCTTCCCCTGAGCATATACCTGGAAGCACGCTGACTACAGGACAGAGACATTGCAGGTGTTGCAGGAATGTGGCAGGCTGTTCTTGATGTCATCTGAAAGGGGTAGCAGGTCAGCGAAGGCTTCCTGCAGCAGAAGCTGAGACCTTGTTCACGAGTTGAATTTTTTCCAAGGATGTTGAGTGTGATCACAGTGGCCAATTTGGTAGCCTTATCGTTTTAGACATGCATAGGAATGTTCTTGATGGACTCCAAGAATTAGTTTGTATTCCTTGTTTGGAAACATACATGTTAAGATTAAGAAAAATTTGAAATGCCTATCTGTCCCAAGTCTCATTGCAAACTCCTTTAGATACCCTATTCCTGAGAGTCAAACACAATTGAAGATTATTGCAATGAGCCCGAGACAAATTGAACTTTTCAGGTAGTACTGTCTCATCTTTTTTTCCCTTGTGCTTTGTGAAGCGAAAATGCACTTCATTTCCAGGATTTAATTGTTTGTTTACTTGCTACCTGTTAGGAAGGAAATGACGCCGAGTCCTAGGACAGCATCCCCTGTGGTCACCATAGGGTGGCGAGGTGTTATGGAGCGGTTTGGCTCACGTTTTTTTTTTGCATCTTTGATTCTAGGTGAAAAAGATAGCAGCCTTGTAGGAAACCTGAGAGAACTGGAATGGGCCACTGAAGCACTGAAACTAAACCAGTTAAAACAACCCATTTTGAACACGCCCAATGACTTGATTTAGCACGATTAGTTAAGAAGAATGTAGCAAATGCTTAAAATATTTGTAATGACTTCTACCTTCAGTGATAGATCCCTTATGCTTAATAGCTTTTGGGAAATCAGTTCCAGGAGCAGGGAGTCGGATGGGGGAGCAAATAGATTGGATGTGTGGGGTCATTTTCTTGCTATGCAGCTAGAGAGCTGAGTGACCATGTCATCGTTTTCACCAAGTGTGTATGTGTCTGTCTGCAGGGTCATTCTCATATTGGAATTAGCACAGGAATTGAACTGTGGATGCCATTTCTGATATGGGATACTGTTTCTTTCTGTTGATAGGCTCCAGATTGTTCCTATATTAACATTTTCTTTTTAAAAAAAGTTTTATTTCTTTGAAGGAGTGAGTGACAAAAAGAAAGGGAGAGAGGGAGGAAGAGAGAAAAAGAGAAAGAGAAAGAGATCTTCCATCCACTTATTTACTCCCTAAATGGCCTCAACATCCTGGTCTCCCACATAGGTGGGGGGCTCATATGTGTGGATCATTGTTCTGTGCTTTCCCAAGAGCATTAGCAGGGAGCTGAATTGGAGGTAGAGCAGCTGGGATTCAAATGGGCACTCTGGTATGGGAGGCTGGCATTGTAAGCACTGGTTTAACCCATTGTGCTACAACGCAGGCTCCTACATAAGCTTTTTGAAAATGTATCATGTGACATTTGTAGATGAGTTACTGTTTGCAAGCATCCTGAGCTCAGCTGAAGAAATAGATTCTATACATACATTTACAAGCTATACTAATTTTACCCATAGATGAGTTGGGGTGTGCATTGAATTTGTCTCCTTTGTCAGAATCAGGACCAGTCTCTCAGCTGAATTAAGCAGAAGTGTGTAATTAAGGTAAAGGGATTCCAACAGGGCAGCCAGGCCTAAAATTAGCTCTTGCTTTGATGTTTCCCAGATGCAAACGAACACACCCCTGGTCCTCTTCCCCTTGATGCTCTTGATTTCCTTGTCTAAGATGTGTGCACACCTCACCAGGATCTCAGCACATTTGGCATTAGCTCAGGCTGGGGAGCTGTGATTGTTTTCTCCTGTGGTGCATTAATCATATTGAAGTGTTGATGGGAACCTCAGCAGCTTATTTGTGTAAGTATTCTTTTTAGGGTAAGTGTCATATGACTTAGGTTTAGCTTGAGATAGTCTAATAATCTTTCAAGCTGCGTTTGGGCTGGTATTGAAAATAATCTAGGGGCCAGTGCTGTACCATAGCGGGTGAAGCTGATGTCTGCAGTGCCAGTGCCGGTATCCTATAAGGAGTCCTGGCTGCTCCACTTCCCATCCAGCTCTCTGCTGTGGCCTGGGAAAGCAGTGGAAGATGGCCCAAGTCCTTGGGCCCCTGCACCAAGGGCACCCTGCACCCTGTGAGGCCAGAGGGAGGCTCCTGACTTCAGATAGGCACAACTCTGGCCAATGCATCCATTTGGTTGGAAGAGTGCTCTCTCTCTCTCTCTCTCTCTCTGCCTCTGCCTCTGCCTCTCTGTAACTCTACTTTAAAACCAATCAATAAATCTTTTAATCAGTAAATAATTTTTTTTTAAAAAAAGAAAATAATGTAATTGTCATCAGCTACCATTTGTTTATGTACTTATTATTTGAGATACAGAGAGAAAGAGTGCTTCGATTTACTGGATCACTCCCTAAATGCCTATATGGATGGAATGGGTCTGGAGCTGGGCAGGAGCCAAGAGCCAGGAAGTCAGTTGAGGTCTACCACATGGGTGGCAGAAGCCATCAGTGCTGCCTCCCAGGGTCCACATCAATCAGGAGCCAGAACTGGGGACCAAACCTAGCTTCTCTGACGTAGAATGGGGACATCTTAAATGGCATCTCAACTGCTAGAGCGAATGCCCACCTCTCCCCTTTCTTTTAAAGCGAAGGTAGGTAGTGGAGTTAAAGAAGGGCGCTCAGGCCTGCCTATGAAGGGATAGTGACCAGGATGGCTGCAGATCCCAATCTGCTGGCTTTGGGAGTGAAGACCTTGAATTCTGCTCTTCATAATGTGCATCCTTGGGCAAGTTACGCAGGTGGTCTGGTGCTGAGTGACTTGGGTAAAATGGAGATAACAGTGGTACTTAGCTCTTGGAGCTGCTGTGAGGATTAAACCAAGCAACATGACTGACAGGTATGTATCAGCAGTCATAGAACCTGAAATGTTCTGAAGCTTGGGATAGGACATAAGCTATTACTGACTGAGCTGAGACCAGGGCTGAGACTCGGGTGAGGCAGATGGGTCCCTTCCTTCAGGTGCAAAATTTCAGGGACACTAAAAATCCCAGTCATCATGACAAATAATAGTTCATGCACTTAAAACTTCATGACAAAGTCCATGAGGAACAAAATATCACAGTTGTCAGTGCGTTCAGTGGCTGATCCTGCACTGGTCCATCCCGCCTCCCTTGTCTCACTCATATACAGGCCCCGTGATTGCTCCCTGAGGGCCATGGACTCAGCAGCTTTTACAGGGGCGGTGAGCGCTTCGTCCTGGTCCACGTTATAGGTCAGTTCCTCTTGAGTCACCAGCACATACTTTGAAGATGACTCTCTGGAGTCAAGGGTACAGCCGAACCCTGGCATCTTGCTGAGCTCATGGATTATTAGGGACTGATTCATTATTTCTGGTCTCATGGCCTGGTGCTGGAACCATCTGAGCTGTGCAGCCCCAGACAAGGGAGTCATTGGCAGGTGCTGGTAACCTGAAAGGCTACACTTGTGAAGAGCCCCTTTGGACCAGTCACCATCAGGTTCATCGACCAAGCTCTCCTTGGGAGAGGTAAAGCATCGTTCCTAATCCTGGTCTGCATTCTCACACACAAAGTCCGGTACAAAGAAAGAGGAAGACTGTTCTACAAGAGGTGTTAATTTTTGCTCATCTCTTTCTGAGTATTTTAAGATTGTAGGGAAATAGAAGTGCTGCCATTAAAATTCTCTAAAGTGAAGAGAGCGGTGACTTTTACAAGCATGTCCCCAAAGAAGCCAATCAGGTTTCCTCAGGATTGCTGGGCTAGGTAGCTTTGGGGTAAAATAGCACTACCCTGAGGAGTAGGAATAGCTGCATCCCTGACATCCCAGTGAGCTTTCAGCCAGCAGCTCCCGAAGGAGGGGCACTTGGGACGGCAGGGTGGCTTTTGCTGGGTGGTATAATGGTGAAGCAGCCCTGGGAATGTGCTGCCTCCTGAAGACAGAAATATAATGAGACTGGGGTTGCAGGAGCGGCTTGTAGGCTGCGGTTATGCCTGATTTGATGAATTGCTATCAGGAAATTGGCCCGGGGTTTGGTGTTCACTTCTTATTTATTGGTCCAGAGATCCGGGTATCTCTGTGCATCGTAGCTGGGGCAAAAACAAACGAACAAAAAAATTACAAGCACATCAACAGACCCTGCTTGTTCTCTCTAGCTTCACTCCTGATTTGGAGTGAAAACTGAAAAGCAGTGAGTGAGTAAGAGGGGATTTGGGTGTGTTGAATGAAGGCGGAGATGCGTTCTGCATCATTAACATCACTGCTCTGTGAATGATGCAGTTGCCGGCAGAGTCCCCCCTGCTGAATGACTTCTGAATGACATCTGTGATGGAGGATCTGAGTGCGGTGCTGGGAGTGGGCATAGGGTCCCTGTGTTAGAAGAGTTTGGGTGTGATCAGGGAGAAGGCCATCTGCCTGCCTGGGGGAGAAGTTGCACCAGTTGCCTTCCTCTGTCCCTGCCTGCCAGGCTTTGGGAGACCAACAGTGAGCAGGACCCTGGTGTGGGACGTCTTCCCAGAGGGCTTGCATTTTATTCCCAGCTTTATGATTTAGTTATTGTGTTTTAGGGTTCTCCTTTTTATGATGAGGGTCATACTCTTCCTTGCTTTATAGGGTGGTTGTGAGAACCGAAGTGCTTAGAATTATGCCGGGCACTTTGAGCCTTCTCCGTCACGTGAAAGCCTGAGTTCTTGTTGCCTGCTGGTTTTGTAGAGGGTACTTTGTAGGTACACATGTGGCAGATAATAGGGATACTGAAGAATATATGCAGACAGAAACCACAGCTGGTGATAAGGGGTGGTGGGTGATGTGCAGTTTGGCCAGGGAAGGCCTCTCTGAGAAGTAGGTGTTTGCGACAGGATTTGGATTTCTGGTAGAAGTCAGCCTCAGGATGAGCTGGGGGCACAGGGCCCCAGGAGAGAGCACGGTGCCAACAGTCTGCGGGACAGAACTGGATCAGCTGGAGAAGAACTGGGAGAAGCACGTGGCTCAGATAGCGCACACATGGGAGATGGCTCAGAGGCGAGGCAGGGGCCGCAGGAGGAGTGTGGAATAATATACTTTGAGAGTGACAGTGAGTGATCAACCTGCACAGCAGGCTGCTCTGGGAACTGTACCCAGTGTGCTGCTGGAGTGAAGTCAAGTGGACTACAGGGTGACAATGACATTGACTGCCTTCCAAATGGACCACTGTGTGGGGGGCTCAGGGGACAACAGGGTTAGACTGTGTGATGACCTGTGGTCTCCTTTCTGATGCTGAGATACCCAAAGCACAAATTAAGCAGAAGGATAGCTTGTAATGTCACATCACTTGTAAACTGGTATTGAGTATTAATTACTAAATAGGCCCAGGGTTAAGTGCTTTAATTGACATGTTGGTTTCCTGGAATTAGGACTTGAAAGGTTGCCTGCCGGGATGGTTTCTACTTCTTGTTAACTTGAAATATTCAAGCAATTCCTGCTTGAAATGCCTGGAAGAGCATCTGCGGAGAATGAAGGTGTCATTCGAGGACCCCTTCCTCCGTGGAGCCTTTGAACAAAGCAAGTGTGAAAATGTGCCATTTGAATTGGGGCAGGTAATAAAGCTTTTGCTAATTCACGATTGCCCTGTAGCTCCTCATGGTTTACCTGTGCTTTAAGCAAAGAGTGTTTTGATTGATTTCTGTGTGTAATTGAGTTTCAGTCGAACAAAGTCAGATGCAAGGGTAATTAATTCTAGAACGTGATTAAAACTTTTTCTATTTATTTATTTATTTATTTACTTTTTAAAAAATATTTATTTATTTATTTGAAAGGCAGAGTTACAGAGAGGCAGAGGCAGAGGCTGAGGCAGAGAGAGTATGTGTGGGGTCTTCCTTCTGCTCGTTCACTCCCCATAATGGCCAGAGAGAGGCCGATCTAAAGCCAGGAGCCAGGAGCTTCGTCTAGGTTTCCCACATGGGTGCAGGGGCCCGAGGACTTAGGTCATCTTCCAGTACTTTTCCAGGCCCTAGCAGAGAGCTGGGTAGGAAGTGGAGCGGTCAAGACTCGAACCACCGCCCATATGGGAAGGCAGCACTGCAGGCTGTGGCCTTACCCACTGTGCCACCGCGCCGGCCCCTTATTTATTTAGTTTTACCATGAATAAACTCATTGTTGAGAACAGTATTTTTAATGAATTTTTTGTGTTAATTTTTAACAGCCTTTCCCTACTCTGTGCCCTTCCATGGAGGGTGGTTTTAGGTCTCCCTTCAGATAAAAAAAAAAAAAATCCCCTAATGTTCAAGTCCATTGTGTAAAATAATATGGTATTTACCTGTCATCTTTGCACATCCTCTCATGTACTTTAAATCATGTATAGATAACTTAAAGCACTTAGAGCAATGCAAACTTTGAAAATAGTTGTTACACTGTATTGTTTAGGGAACAATGACAAGGAAACTTTGTACATGTCTGATATAGATGCAGTTCTATCTCTCCCCCACTTAATATTTTTGATCTTTAGTTGGTTGACTCTTCTGTTGTGGAACCCTCAGATACACAATCCTGGGACCAGCATTGTGGCGCAGTGTTAAGCTGCTGCCTGCAATACTGGCATCTCTCATCAGAGCCTCAATTCCAGTTCTTGATGCTCCCCTTCTAATCAAGCTCCCTGCTAATATGCTTGGGAATCAGTAAATGACGGCTCAATACTTAGGCTCCTGCCACCGACATGGGAGACCTGGATGGCGCTGCTGGCTCATGGCTTCTGCCTGGCTTGTGGCCATTTGGGGAGTAAACCAGTGGATGGAAGATAGATTCTCTCTCTCTCTCTCTCTCTCTCTCTCTCTCTCTCTTTCTCTTATTCTCTGTCACTCTGCCATTCAGATAAATAAAAATAAAAGATGCACAGGGCTACCTACACAGTAAAATGTATCATCTAAGGTGTTAGTGATGGTTTATTGATTGTGTGAATATATTAGAACTCTGAAGCTCTCCTGGTGTCATCTCATGTCACAGAGGGTCTGAGAATGGCAACAGGAGGCAGCCATACATCAGGACTATCCATTCTCTGTCACTCAATGGCTGCTTAGTGTAGTCGCCATTTCGTTCTCTTCAATTCCTAGCTCAAAAATATAATCTATTAGTACGCAGTGGCTCCTCCCACCATCCTCTTGAAACATCTGGAATAAGGAAGAATGTCTCAAACAAGGACACCCAAGGGCTGGATACAGCCATAGAAGAGATCAAATAACGGAGACTCAGCATCTAACAGTTATGACTTCATTTTATTCCAGCTCTGAGTGACAAACAGGACGGAAGTCAGTGCAAAGCTCTTGGTGATGTCAGACTAGTCTTCTAATTTAGCCTTTGTTCATAAGGTACTGGATAAAGGTGTTTCCTTGTATTTTATGCTGGACATCGATTGTGCAAGAGCCTGTCTTTTGGTGCAGCTGCTGAGAGCTGGACATGATGGACTCCTTTGTGATTTGAACTCTTCTTCCTTTCGTTCTAGTCTGTTCCAGAAGGCAAGAGAAGGGATTTTGGAAATTCGCCTTCTGGGCACTGATGTGTTTTCTGAATCAAGTCCTGAATTTTAAGAATGAAAAGAATTATTGCCATGAGTTGGAAGTTGGGCAGCAAGAACATTTCAGTCATTTTTGGGTCAGGAAGAAAATCCAGATTGACATTGCATCAATGGATGATTACTGTTTCTTCTTTATGGATATTTCCTTTTTTATCTTTGCAGCATAATATGAGTGATTTGTGTGTGCTTTTGCAACTGTGCAAAAATACCCCTGCCTGTGGTGCTGTGTTCATTTGTAGCTGTCTGACCTTGGCTTTCGGATTCAGAAGGTTTGATGACCTTGAGGTTTGCATCCTCCAAGACGTCTCCCAGTGGCCCCTGCCTCCTGATGTCAGACGCTTGTACCTTCTGTTCCCACACCGTGCCAGCATTGGCCTGTGTGATCTGCAGCGTTGTGGTGGTGTGTTGCTTCCAAGATCTGATGGCAGAAGTCTGTCTTTGGTCTCAGTTGTCTTTCTCTTTTCCTCTCTCGTGGATTTCTTGCTCTAAGGGAACCTTGTTGTTTGTACCATTGTGGAGAAGCTCCTGGGGTGAGGGACTCCTCCATTGACAGCTGCCTGAGTGAGCTTGGGTAAATTTCCTTTAGGGCCCTGTAAGCAGCCCCACTAGAACCTTGACTGCTGACATGTGAGAGATTTTGAGGCAGAACTACTTGGCTCAGCCACTCCTGGATTCCTGCTCCATAGAAACTCCATACTCAAATAATAAATACTTGTTGGTGGAATACAATAAGATGGAGGTAGTTTGTTGCACAGGAATAAATAACTAATGCAAATTTGCAACATAAGATTGGTTCATTTGTGCTGGCTTCTACATATCTACCATGGATTCACCTACTTGCCCACCACATCCACCCAAAAAACTCCCACACACACACACACACACACACACATTTATCCGTCTACCTACACCCCTGTCCACAACCATCTTCCTTCCCACTCATCCATATACCTTCTCCTTCTCCCTCTTTTCCCTTCCTTCCCACCCATCATGTTTCTAACAAATGATGGAGGTCCTGCTATGTCCCAGTAACAGCGCTTGGTGACTCAGATGCAAAGGTGAATGTCACAGTCCATGTTCTTAAGGAGCAAAATGGTGAGTTTTCTGCAGCAAAACTTGAGTTGCATTCCATCTTTTCACTTTTCTAGGATTAAATTTGACTTTTATAAGAAAATCAGTCCTACCCTTGACTCCCTCTCCAGCAGAGGCCTATAGAGGATATAGATAACTAGGGAACTGGCATGCCAGCCTTAAAGTCTGCTCTGTACATGAGAACGTATTAAAAGCAAGCAGCTGCAAGACCTGCAGACTTCAGCTTCTGACACTGGTGAAAAAGATCTCTTTCACTTTGTGGGGGAGTTCCTGGAAAAGTGAAAAAAAAAAAAAAAAAGGTAGATGATCTGGAATACCATCTTGCCTGTATGGAGAAATTAGAAAGGCCTGCTGAGGCGTCAGCTGAATGTAGTGGGTCCCAAGTTCTTGGTAGCTTCCACTTGCCCAGAGATGGCTTTCCTTCTTATCTTCATTGTTGTGCATGCAAATAAATCTGCTTTGTATTATTAAAAAAAAGAAATCAGTTCTTAAAGAAACATCTTAGTTTTCCTCTTTTTTTGGAGGGGGTATTCTTGGTGCTGATTCCAAACAGGAAACAACCAACATCTAAACCATACTTTGTTTATACTACAAAAATGAATTTTAGATGAAATTAATACAAAATATATTTTATGACATCAGCGTGTATAAAGTTGTGGTGCATTAAATGGATTGTTTATCTTCATTGTTTACATTTTCCCCCTGATTGTATGAGTTGTTTTGAAAATGAAAAGGTACTAAGGCATTTGAGAAGGAAAAGGGAACTTGAGTCAAATCAGTAATAAATACTAGTAGGGATGGAATGCTTTCCCTGTGCCAAATTCTGTGCTAAGAAACTGATATACATCTGTTCTATTAATCCTCACAAGATGTAATAATTATGATCCCTGTCTTACGGATATGAAACTAAGATGAAGAAGAATTAACTAGTGGTTGGGCATTTGTCTCTGCAATTTAGATGTGGGTTCAGATGCCTGTGTCCCAAGTCAGAGAGCCTTGGTTTGATACCCACCTGCGGCTCCTGATTCCAGCTTCCTCTTAACGCAGGAAAACAGTGGTGGCTTTAGGGGTTCTGCTATCTGTGTAGGAGACCTGGATTAAATTCCTGGCTCCCAGCTTTAGTCCTGGCCTAGCCTTGGGTGTTGCAGACATTTGGGGAATGCATATGTCTTGGACAGCAAATGAGAACTTTATATATTTCTGTTTCTCAAATAAATAAAGAATATTTAAAAAGAAAAGTTTAGTTAGCCTCCAAATCAGTAAGAATGGGAGGTGAATTTTAAACTCGGATCTCAAGCTCTTAGCTACTGTTCAGTACGCACTTGTAGATGCATCCATACAGATACACTGTGCCATGCTCCGGCAGTCTGTATTTGTCTGAGAGACACTTGTCCTGGTTGCTGTGTGTAAACAAGACTCCTTAAAGTGTAGCTTGGTCAAATTAACTGTCACAGGAACTGTAATGGTCAGAACTTGGTTGAGATGCCATCAAATTCTGTGCATCTCATCTCCAAGGACCTTTTTTTTTTTTCCTGTTATCCTTTCAAAAGGTGTTGAAGGTAAAAAGAAGGGAAGACCAAATTCCAGGTCTCATGAAAATGTATTTCTTTAAAGTTTGATCCCTGTGAAGAGAGGAGGCTGCGATAAGTGAACTTAATGATGTCTGTTGGGAGGAGAGCCACTTGCTTTACTTTTAATCTTCATCAAAGTGGACCGGACACCCACCTGGAGGTAGTATACTAGTGAAGAGGTTCAGAGAACAGTACTTGAATTATTCCTCCCTGGCTTTGCTCTAAGTACTATTGTCTTCCATGTGAAGGACCTCAGCCAACTGGCCTAAGCTTTCTTGAGCTTATTTTTTTCCTTGTATGTTCTTATGTAAAATAATATGAAAAGAAACCTGTTTTTCTGTTGTCCTGAGATTTGAGTGTGCACGTATACACATGTAATGGGT
The DNA here is from genome assembly GCF_051225735.1 of Oryctolagus cuniculus. Lineage (NCBI taxonomy): Eukaryota > Metazoa > Chordata > Mammalia > Lagomorpha > Leporidae > Oryctolagus > Oryctolagus cuniculus. The sequence goes on from NC_142876.1 coordinate 84,952,122, forward strand.
GTTCACCATTAGTAGTTGCACACGTCGTCCCTTTTCCTGATGCTTTTCTCCCTCTTCTTTTTCTGTATCCTATTCCTCAGTAGCAGCCTATGCCATCCAACCCTCACCACTCAGGGGGAAGCCTAATGATTTTTTTTAAAAGATTTAATTATTTATTTGAAAGGCAGAGTTACAGAGAGGCAGAGGTAGAGCGAGAACAAGAGCGAGAACAAGAGAGAGAATAAGAGAAAGAGAGAGAGAGGACTTTGATCCGATGGTTCACTCCCCAAATGGCTGCAGTGGCCAGAGCTGGGCTGATCCAAAGCCAGGAGCCAGGAGCTTCTTCAAGGTTTCCCACGTGGGTGCAGGGGCCCAAGGACTTGGGCCATCTCCCACTACTTTTCCAGGACATAGCAGAGAGCTGGATCAGAAGTGGAGTAGCCGGGACTTGAACTGGTGCTCATATAGGATGCCAGCACTGCTGGCAGCGGCTTTACCTGCTATGTCATAGCACTGTTCCCAAGTCTAGCAATTTTAGCAAGAATGCATGTGATCGCAGGCTACATAGGTACTGCAAATGAAAATCAGGGAATGAAATGATTTCAACCACATGAAAATTGTATGGTGTCTACTGCCCAGGAGGCTATGTAAGAGACTTGAAATGAAAGGGAATGCGTCATTCATTAAATTGAATTAAATTGCAAATAAAAGAAGAAACAGAAGTCTGTGTCCTGTGCATATGTCTTGGACAGTGGAATTTTACTGTGTCAGAATATGTGTTAAAGTGCCAAGACATACTCAGTTAAGCAGCAGAAATTTAATCTGCTGAACATATTTTGGTGAACATATTTCTAAAATATATTCTCCATTTTTTTTCCTTCTTAAATTTATTTGTGTGTGTGTGTGTGTGTGTGTGAGAGAGAGAGAGAGAGAGACAGATAAAAAGAGACAAGCTCCCATCTGCTGGTTTATTCCCTGAATGCCCACAACTACTGGAACTGGGCTGGGTCTGAAGCCTGGAGCTGGGAACTCAATGCAGGTCTCCTATGTGGGTGATAGGAATCCAGGTACTTAAACCATCACTATTGCCCCCCCCCCCCAAGGAATCCTGGTACTTAAACCATCACTATTGCCCCCCAGGATCTGTGTTAGCAGGAAGCCAGAGCCAGGAGTTGAACCTAGGCACAGTGATGTGAGCATCTTGGGTCTAACACCCACTCCCCTCTGCACCCTTTTAACATGTTAACAATTTGGCTGGACGACCATGGCTTCGTTTCACAACTCCTCCTTCCACAGTCTTCTCCATCCCACTGCTTTCTCTGCTGCTGAAGTGTCTGATGCCTTGTGCCCCTGTCAGTTTTCCCAGGGAGGGGTGGAAACCTCTGTGCCATAAGAGGTAACAGGATTAGGGACCTGTTAGGTTGCAAGGCTGGGGGTGGATCTGAGAGAACCTTGGGTGTGAGTACCTTCCCTCCTGCCCCTCCCAATCTCTCCCTGTTGGCTCTCTCTGACTTTCCCTGACTAGGAGCTTATCCTATCTGCCCTTGGAGCTTCTGTGTGCTCCTTCTTGCTAGGCTGCCCCTTGAGTATTGATTGAGCCCCGGAGGAAGTGATAGTGAACGTGGAGCATACCAGGGTAAGAAGTCTGCTCATTGTGAGGAAAAAAAATAACTATTGCCACTCCTTGATTACTGGTTCAGTGGTGGAGAGCAGCTGGAGGAAGGCCTGTAGCACTTTAAAGCCCGCGGCAAGCGCACCCAGCAGGAAGCTGGGCAGGTGGCCTCCCAGCAGGGCACAGGAAGGCCCCAGGGATTTGTGGAAGTGGTGGTGAGCACGAGTCTGCTTCACAGATCTTTGTGAGTGATGCAGGGCTCCTGTGAGCCCTCCCATTGCTCACGGTTTGATTTCTTTGCATAAAAACATGTGCTTGACTTGGATGCGGATTCTCTTTCCTCTCTGGGTGAAGGGTCTCAGACGGTAAAGTATGCTGGCTGCCAGCTCCCAGGGACTGCCAGGGCCTGCTGAAAGCAGAAATATTGAAATGAGAATGCTGAGTCCTGAAGTGCTTCAGGGAGCATTCCAGATTGGATCCTTAAAAAAATCAGATGGTCCCTAGGAATGATAATAAGCTATGAGCAGGCCAGGATTTTTTTTTTTTTTTTTTTTTTTTTTTTGCAGGTGCAATCCCACTTAAAACCATAAGACCTTTAAGGAATGTAGTCTTGCTCTGCCTTGAACACGCTGTCTTCGAGGCTCTGAGACTTAAGTGGGGCTTTTCATTGATGGTTCATAAACTTTGTTGTATTTGTTAAAGGAATGGATATATTTGATCTTTCAGCACCCTGTGTTGAGAGTTCATTGTTCTTTGATTATCCTGTGGTTGGTAGCTCCTGTGTAAACATGGTGTGCACCATACTCCCTCCAGAAGCCAGAGCCTGCAAAGAAAGAAGGTGTCTGTCACTCACAGTTTTATGGGGTGATGTCAATCAGGCTTTGAGATGCCTGCCCTTAGGGCCAGAGTGTAGGGTTGGGGTCATGTCTCTTTCTTTTGTTTCCAGAATACAGGCATGGTATGAAGTCATGAGTGGGGGTGCAGTCTACCACCCCATGTTAAGTTTTCCTGGTACTCTTTTTCTTTTCTTTCCTTTTAGTAAAAGTGGTGATAACATACACCTGAGCTAAAATTGACCTTGTTAACCATTTTTAAGTACACAGATTGTGACATTATATACTTTTGTGTTGTTCTGGAGCCATCACTACCAACCATCTCTAGAACGTTTTCATCTTCCCAAATTGAAACTATCCAGTAAGCACTGATTTCCCTCTCCCCTCCCCCTTGCCTGTGACAGCTGCCATTCTGTTTTCTGTCTCTTTGAGTTGGACTACTCCTGGTACCTCATACAAATGGAATCTTACGGTGTTTGTCGCTTTGTGGTTGGCTTATTTTACTTAGCGTAATCCTTTGAGATTCATCCACATTGTACCATATGTAAAAATTTCCATCCTTGCTGGGGTTGAAATATATATATACACACACACATATATACAATTATATATGTAAATATATACATATATGCACATATATACATTGATTATATCCAACATGTTCCTAATTTTTTTTATCCATTCATCTGCTAATGGGCACAGGGGTTGCTTCTGGTTTCCTCACTCTTTGAGTGAGTTCCCGTTTTCCCCATGACTAGAACCATCTGTCTTGGTTGAGACATCTTTACTGCCCCAGACCCTGTATCTTCCCATACCCATTCATTTATTCAACCGTTGGGTCCCAGTAGTTGTCTAAAGGGACCTGAATTCTCTTAGTACTTAAAGTTGTGCTCTTCTATTTCGTGGCCTCTAGTTACAATCAAAGTCAACTAATAGTTTTAAAAATACAATTCCTTAGTCATAGTAGCTGCATTTCTAGTCCCGGCTGCTGTGTTGGACAGTGCAGGTGCAGAACACGTCCAACCATTTGCAGAGGGTTCCTCGGAACGGCACAGACTTAGAGGGCATAGGGAAAGCCGTAGAGCAGTAGTCAAGAGGAACGCCTCTCTCCCATGTAAACCACGAGCCTATCAGAGGTCAGCTTGTGGATGCTGGCTTGCCATTGCCCATCTGCCAGATGTGAGCAATAAGATGGCCAATCAGAGCTTTTTTCTGAGCGCTTAGGAAGGTAACTTGAGCAAGCAATTCAAGTTCTCTAGGTCAGCGGCAGTTTCACCCCACAAGGGGCGTATGGCAATGTCTAGAGACATTTTTGGTTGTTGGGGGATGCTGCTAAGTGTCTAGTGGGTGACATCCAGCAGTGCTTCAGTCTCAGGGTATCTGTCCACACCACAGAACTCTCTGGACTAAAATGACAAGAATTATAAGTGTGAGGCCTGTGTCTGGTGCTGGTGAAATGGTTCCAGGTTTGGGCTGGGAAATGGTGAGAGCCAGGTTTTCAGTGTGGAAGGTGGAATACTGTGGGGGGAGGGGAAGCCACAGAGATGGCAGTTTCCTGATCGGATTGCAGTCTCCACTTCCCATGTTCCTGGGGTCAGCCTCTGCCCTTTGCTTGGGGTTCTTCGAAGGCTCTCGGTATGATAATGATTTTATTCTTTTATGTGAATTATTTTAGTTGGACTCTAGTCTTGTGTTAAGTTTTCTGAATATAGCAAATTATTTAGCAATTCTTTTTTTGAGTTGCATCCTTTGTAAAATTTGATATACAAATATATGCCTTGTACCCTGTACATTTAAGTAGTTTCGTGAACGTCTCACACATGGTAGGCACTTTACTGTAGCAAACTCTCAGACATGTTAGATCTGAATTCAGAATATACCATTGCATTCCCAGCAAATCAAATACTGTTTCAAATATTTATATATATTTATCTGCATTTAAAGTGAAAAAGGACTATATGTGTAGTGTAAAAAATTAAGGAGTATGAGTTTACTTCAAAAAGTTTTTAGAAATTGGAATTGCATTATTAAGCTATAAAAAAGGACGAAATTCTGCCATTTGCAGCAAAGTGGATACAACTGGAGGACATCATGTTTAGTGAAGTACGCTGGACAAGAAAAAAAAATACTGCTTGTTCTCCCTTATATGTGGGAGCTGAAAGAAAGGAAAGAAAAGAAAGAAAGAAAAAAGGAAAGAAAGAAATGCCTAATTCAAAGATAAAGTTGTTTTGGTACAAAACACTTTTGAAATCCATGCATATTTCTTTCCATAGTATGTGTTTTCTTGAACTTTTTGAAGACCCTTCATATGAATACATGTGTGTAAACAATGTGTGTGTGCACAGTCACTTACTTTGTATTTTTAAAATTATGGGTACATATTAGTTTCTGCTCCTTATTTTCATGTAATCAAGCTCCCAGTAATATGCTTGGGAAAGCAGCAAATGATGGCTCAATACTTAGGCTCCTGCCACCGACATGGGAGACCTGGATGGCGTTGCTGGCTCATGGCTTCTGCCTGGCTTGTGGCCTACAATTTGACCCTGTTATTTTGTTTGCATCCTTTCCTTCCCATTTCTCTCTGCAACTTCACTTCCCACCCCGTGACTTGGTCTGGATGCTGTTGAGCCTTCAGTTCAAGTGCTTGTCTCGTTGAAACCTGGAGAGCAAGAGTCCCAGGAGCATTCTTGAAGGCCCCACAGCTGTTGCCTTTGAGGGCAGAACCTGAAATGCCTCCGTAGCAGAGGTCTGCTTGGCTGCTGGCCGCTCACCTGGTCCTGCCCTCCACTGGTTGGCTCCGCTTCATCTGGGTGGAATCTCCTTCCTCACTCTTTTCTTCTTTCATTCCCTGGGAGGCTCTTAAGAGCTGGTGCTCAACGGCTGAGCCCAAGGCACCGCGATCTGTTAACATGTCTTGGGTGCTTGCCAGCGCTGAAAGGCAGGCATGGTTGGAGAGCTGCATTCTTTGCCATTTTAGAAGCAGCTGTATCTGGTTCCATGCTCAGTGTCACAGAACAACTTCCAGTGGATGGCTGTGGCCTGGCATTTCCATTAACACTTTCAATGGGGGAGATGGTTGCTTTTCTTAGCTGGCACTGGACCCAGTTTTACAGTCCATTTGCTTTTCTCTCTTTCTCAGCCTTGTGCCGCTATTGGAATAACCTGTAACTTGATTCTGTGGCCCGGGGAGGTTAACTGGGCGAAGGGGCAAGGGAGGGGCGAATGCTTTCATCCTTGCATGAGTGACATCCTCTCTTTAGTGCCCTTCCATTTTTGAGCAGGAAGTGACATTCTGGGCACTTCTTGCTCTCCCAATGTTTTTTTTTTTTTTATTTTTTTATTTTTTTATTTATTTATTTTTTTTATTTTTTTTGACAGGCAGAGTGGACAGTGAGAGAGAGAGACAGAGAGAAAGGTCTTCCTTTGCCGTTGGTTCGTTGCTGCGGCCGGCGCACCGCGCTGATCCGATGGCAGGAGCCAGGAGCCAGGTGCTTTTCCTGGTCTCCCATGGGGTGCAGGGCCCAAGCACCTGGGCCATCCTCCACTGCACTCCCTGGCCACAGCAGAGGGCTGGCCTGGAAGAGGGGCAACCGGGACAGAATCCGGCGCCCCGACCGGGACTAGAACCCGGTGTGCCGGCGCCGCTAGGCGGAGGATTAGCCTAGTGAGCCGCGGCGCCGGCTTCCCAATGTTTTATTATAAAAAAAAATTAATGTTCTGCAAAGTTGAAATAGTCCAGAAAACATCCACATGCCTACTTCTTAGATGATTCCCTTGACATTTTACTGTATTTGTTTTATAACGTAGCTGTCTGTCTCTCTGTCCCTCTCTGTCTGACTTTCGGTGGCACTCCGAGGCACCTGGCATGGCGAGTTAGGAGTATGTGCTGAGGAGCCAGATTACCTGGGTTTGAACCTTGCCTCTGCTAATGATTAACCCTGTGACCTTGGGCAAGTTGCTGAACCTGATTGTACCTCAGTGTTCTCATCCATAAAATGGAGATAATAATAATAATGCTTATTTCACAGAATTACGTGAGATTAAATGAGTTAGTACATCTATAGCATTCAGAACAGAGGCAACCATGTATTAATGATGTAGTATATAATGTCAGATAGCAAATGCTGAATTAGTATGAATTTCATCAATTTAAAAAAAAAATCAAGAGATAACAAGCACTTCCTTCTGCTGCTTTATTCCCTAAATGACTACAAGAATCAGGGCTGGGCTGGACCAAAGCCAGGAGCAGGGTGTCTAAGTTGGGTCTCCCATGTGGGTGCAGGAACCCACTTCGTTAAGCCATTCCTACTACCTTCCAGGGTATGCATTAGCAGAAAGCAAGTCGAGAGTAGAGCTAGGACCTGAATCCAGATGCTTCTGATGTGGAATGTGGATGTTTTCACAGGAATCTTTTTTTTTTTTTTTTGACAGGCAGAGTGGACAGTGAGAGAGAGAGAGACAGAGAGAAAGGTCTTCATCATTGGTTCACGCTCCAGTGGCCGCCGCGGCTGGTGCGCTGCAGTCGGTGCACCGCGCTGATCCGATGGCAGGAGCCAGGTGCTTCTCCTGGTCTCCCATGGGGTGCAGGGCCCAAGCACTTGGGCCATCCTCCACTGCACTCCCTGGCCACAGCAGAGAGCTGGCCTGGAAGAGGGGCAACCGGGACAGAATCCGGCGCCCCGACCCGACTAGAACCCAGTGTGCCGGCGCCGCAAGGCAGAGGATTAGCCTAGTGAGCCGCGGCGCCGGCCTTCACAGGAATCTTAATTGCTGGGCCAAATGCCTGCCACCATGTCATAGCTTTCTACAGGACTCAAGGATCTTGTGGAGTTTAGGGAGAAGCAGCTGCTTGCCTGCTCTGCGCCGGAGTTTTATGTGCTTGGCCTCAGATGGCCCTCACAGCATCCGTACTCCCCATTTTCAGATGAGCATCCTGGGGTTTAGGCTGTACCTTTGCTATGAGTTTGTGGGATTGATCACACATAAATCAAACCATAGCAGAATTTAAGCACAAAATCTGTCACGCTTTAGTGGCCATCATTGCCAGACTTTTCCTTTTGCCTTTTGGTCCCATGATGAACTTGAGGATTCTATAAAGTGGCAGAGATTTTTGAGGTTGAAAAAGAGTCTTCATCTGAATTCTGAAAAACAGCTGGAAGCATCTCTGTGTTTTGAGCTCTTGGTGTGACTTTGAGCTATTGAAGGTCCATCTTGTAGAACAGAGAGTATTTTGCTGTTCCTTGTATCTTGTCAAAATACTCTCCCTCCCATTAGTGTTTCCAGTCCAGGGTGGCCCTCGTGTTGTCTGGGTGAACTGGCAGATAGGAATTGCCTTGGGGTGTTTTAGCAGTCCTGGCATTGGTCACTTCTTCACATCTGAGATGCTATGAAATGACTCTGACTTTGATGTCTGAGATATTTCATGGAAAGATGATGTGAAAACATTAATTATAACTGTTGACCCTAACCTAAACATGGATGTTTTGAGGAGAAGTTACATCCTATTTGGTCATTTCAGAGTGAGAGTTGTGACCTTGGGACTGTCTTACATTTCTGAAAGCAGCTCCCAGTAAACACTGTTAGGCCTGTGCCTCAAGATGTAATAAGAATGCTGAAGCAAAGCCCTCACATTTTGTCTTCTCACTTGAGTACCTATGTCAATTCATATAAAGTTCTTTTAATCTTTCCTCTTCATTCTTCCTCATTTCTTCTCTCTTAGGTGCTCATATGTCCTTTATATCCCCTGATGTTTGCTTATCTTTGTAATTGAGAGATCATGGTTTTTGGTGGCATCTTTATGCTTTCATTGTGTTTATATTCTGGTTACTTTTTTTTTTTAAAGATTATTTATTTTGAAAGTCAGAGTGAACAGAGAAAGAAGGGAGAGACAGAGGGAGATCTTCCATCAGTTGATTCATTTGGCAGATGACCATAATGCCCAGAACTGGGCTGGGCCTAAGCACTTGGGCCATCTTCCACTGCTTTTCCTAGCTCTAGCAGGGAGCTGGGTCAGAAGTGGAGCAGCTGGGACTCGAACCAGTGCCCACATGGAATGTTGGTGTTGCAGACAGCAGCTTTACCCTCTACATCACAATCAGCCCAGGTGATTTTACTTTTGTGGCAACTGGTTTTGTCTGTCCACTCCTAGAGGAGACACAAAGTTTCCATGTACAGCATATTTAGTTAACTTAAGAAGAACTAGTTTAAAGCACAGGCAAATGTGGAATAGTAGCAGTGGTGTTCCCATGTGGCAAAACTCATGAGAGTGGGCTGCAAATGATGGGCGTTTCTACAGTGCAGAACTAAATGATCTCAGTGTTTGTGTGTCTGGCCTGCACCAACGGTGGATGCTCTGGGCGTAGGGAGCATTCGCCAGGTCGTTGCATCTGTTTTGAAGGTACTCAGTGGAAAATTGCTTATACCCTACATCTGTTTCTTGGCTAAGAAAAGTGTATGCGGTAGGATCGGGCCTCTGTGGAGGGTTTTAGAGCAAAGATAATTATACCTTGGGGATTTGGCCTAGTGTGCTCATCTTTCTGAAGCAGTCCTTGGTGCCGTCAGCACCCAGAAGCAGGTGAGTTGGATGCACATGGCTTCCTGCGAGTTTTCCATTGCAATTCGTTGTATCTCCTGTGTGGTGCGGACATCCAGGAAGTGAGTCCTGCCTACCTGTTGGAATGGAGACTGGCTTCAGCAGGCAGAGGAACATCCCAAAGGCAGATCCTCTGGGAGTACCCTGAGAGGGAATCCAGGATAAGCCTGAGGATTTTGCACAATTCCTAGGGATTCTGTTCGGAGAGAAGGTGTGCAGCTGCTCAGAAAATCTGTCTGAGCTGAGCTAGTGCCAAGCAGCCTGGAGGTGGAAGGGAAGGTCAAGGTCCTTGCCTTGGAAACAAAACCACATCTTCATTGCTTGCTGACAATTCATGGATCTCTGAGAATGGGAGCAGATGGGGGGGGGGGGTGAGGCAGAGAGTGGGGTGGAGGGGAGGTAGTTTTTTCATTGGTGTGTAAAATGATCTTCCCTTCTTTATATCTCTGCAAGCTGGGATCCAGTGACTCATGCCCCGACTGGGGAAGAGTTCTCTGTTTGATTCCTTCCCTGACCTAGGACTGTGAGGCTCTGTTTGGAATTTCAGGATGAATTCAGATGAGCTTCTCTTTTTTCTTTCTAGGATCAATTAAAAAAAATTTTTTTTAACTTAGTAAGTGTGGGGAGCAGCCGGACTAGACTGAGTTACTGGAATTAAGACTTATTCTATGCATCTGCTCTCCCACAATATGGCGCTGGGAGAGAAGTAAACAGCTTCCGCACAGCTGCCTCCAGTTCAGCTAATAGACTGTAGGACTTGCTCCTGATTGGAGAGCGGCGTACTCGGCGTGTGGGCAGCCGAGTTGGGATTGGCGGAGGAGGACTATAAAGGAGGAGAGAGACGGCATGCACCAGGAACATCTATGGGGAACATCTAAGGGAACCCGTGCAGCCCCCGAGAAAGCCGGCCGGCGGTGTGCCGCTCCCCTGCGGAAGTGGGGAATGCGGCCAGGGGGAACTGCCCTTCCACGGAGGTGGAAGGGATAGTAGCCAACCCGGGAAGAACCAGCAGCAAACCCGGGGAGGGCCGAGCAGACAAAAGAACAGCGCAGGGTCCTGTGTCGCTCCTCCACGAAGAGGGGGAGCGACAAGTAAGGAGATCACTGCCTCCCAGAGTTAGGAGCCTTTATACCCCAGCAGGTTAGTGATTTGGCTGATCTCAGGTCCTTACTGTCTTTAGGTTCCTCTGCTGCTAGGAAGGTTAGTGGGGCCAGAGAGACACTGAGTGAGATCTTGAAAGCTTTGATGTGGGAAGATGGGGCAGCCAGTGTCTGTGCTTCATGGATTAAAATTGTGCTTGTTTTTCAGGCTGCAGGAAAATGTCTTGTATCTGCCTGGCAGAGATGCGATTTGATAAGGATTAATATTAATACTCTGAACAACAATATTAGAAGGACCAGACTCCCAGAGGAGCTTTGGGCGAGGATCCAGGAACCCAGCTCCCTGCCCTTCCCTGGAAGCCTGGCACAGCCACTCAGGCAGGCTTGTAAAAGTGTTTTGTGAGTTATGTGTGTCTCACTTAGGCAAATGTGTCAACCTTCAGTCAGCAGGTTTTGTTAAGTACCTGTTGTATCTCCAGCACTGTGTCAGATCTCGAGAGAAACAGATGTGCAGAACAGGCAAAGCTTTCTGCCCTTTGGACATTTTCCTCTTTTCTTTTAGAATTCTTGTAAGATTTAAATTAAAGTGTATAAAGGAGGACTTGGCATAGGGTTTTTCTAAGCATTATAAAGCAGGGGCAATCATGTAGGATTTAGGTAAAGATGCTTCACATCCAGTGTCCGAGTAGTTGGGTTCAGATTCCATCTTCCCACCAATGCAGGTATTGGGAGGCAGCAGCGACAGCTCAGGTAATTGAGTTCCTGCCACCCACCTGGAACACCTGGATTGAGTTCCTGGTTCATAGCTTCTGCCCTGAACCAGTCATGGCCATGGTAGGAAAGTGAACCAGTGGAGTGTCTCGGTGCCTCTTCAGTATAAATAATGATAAATTAATTAATAAAAATCGTAAAACAATATTATGAAAAAGTTATTAACTGTCCAGTCTGCATTAGGTTGTGATTGTTTTCACAACAGATTACTTACTAATTTTACATGCATTATTTTTAAAAAACTAGAAAACTCTTTGAACTTTTCTCCTTTTTTGCATGTTTATCTACTTGAAAGACAGAGTGCCACACACACACACACACACAGATCTTTTTAAAATAAAGATTTATTTTTATTTATTTGAAAGACAGAGTTACAGAGAGAGAGAGAGAGAGAATCTTCCATCTGCTGGTTCACTCCCCCATTGGCTGCAATGGTCAGGGCTGGGCCAAGCTGAAGCCAGGAGCCTAGAACTCCCTCTATGTCTCCCAAGCACTTGAGCCATCATATGCTGTCTCTCATGCACTTAACAGGAAGCTGGATAGAAAGTGGTGGCTACAATACCTGCTCCTTCTCTTTATCTTGCTCATGAGATGAAAGTTAATTTCTCTGCCCATTGTGTCTTAACTTCCTAATGGACATTTTGAGGTAACAAAATGATCTTGATAAACAGCTGAGTTGGAAAGTACATTTGGGGTGTGTGTGTGTGTGTGTGTCCATCCATCCTGGAAGAACTTGAATATACTTGCAGAATACAGTTCAGAGACATGTCTGTGAGAACAAACAGGCCAAATATGCTTACTTTAATATGTGAAAGATAGGAGAAGAAAAACAACCTTTGATGAATATTGTGCTACATCAGACCATGGACACTTTCCCGGTGGAGAAAAAGCCTTTTCCAAATCACTTTAGCTGATGGCTCAGATGGTTCCCAGACACTTAGCTCTATGATAGCAGTTTTCTGTAAGCGTCTTTCTTCTCTGCACAATGGAACATTCATGATGTTTATCTGGCAGGAACTTTATTAAGGGAAACCTGGCAGGAAGGTCAGGGGAAGAGGAATGGACTCTGTCTTTATTGAGACATGCGAAATGACATGGATGGATGTCGTTCTTTGATATCAGTTCGACTCTTGAATGAGTTGAGCACGATGAGGATGCCGTTCTCTGTAGAGTGCCTTGGAAGGCACTAGCCCTTCTCATGTCATTGTTATCTTCAAGGGGGCTCCTTTTTCATCTTATTTTCCAAGGTACTCAGAATTCTGTGTTTTCGCAGGTGTTATGGCCACCGATGTTGAATGTAAAAATTATTTTTCAGTGGATTTTGGGGGATTTTCCATTTTCCCTTAATTTACATAAGGCATCTTCAGGACCCACTTATTCAGCGCCCATAGTGTGCGTTTTGTTTATGTGTGTTCTGTGCTGCATAAAGAACTTGTATTGAAAATAATCATACCAGTCACCTCCTAGGAAGGGATGCATGAATAATTCAGTGAATTCCAAGAGGTGGTAAGAAGTGCATTGTGGTGCAAACTCAAGGTGACTTTCATTTCTATAGAGTTGTGTTGGATGATTCTTTGACTGTACCAGAGACTAGTTAGTTTCCTGGCTGTTTGTCCAATTTCTGATGCACTCAGCAGGTGAAAGTAGCCTCTCCCAGGGTTCTGTTCGATGGAGACCAGAATGCCTTCTCTTAATTCTCTTGTCTCTAGAAGCATGGTGGGATGGAAATTCTAAAGGTTATGCTGGAATTTCATGTGAGTGCAAAGCATTAAAGGAACCTAATTCACACATTCATCCATTTAGCCTGTCACTATTTGCATACCTGCCACGTGAGACTCATCCCTGTTCTCTGCTGTCTATAGCATGGGAAAGATAGATGGGTCTCTGTCCACCAAGTGCTTATAGTTTACAAACAGTGTTCATGGGCAGGTATTGTGGTGGTATGGGTTGAGCTGGTGCTTAGGATGTCTGCATTCCATGTATCTGAGGGCTGGTTCAAGTCCTGGCTGCTCCGTCCTTCTAATCCAGTTTCCTGCTAATGTGCCTTGGAGGCAGTGGTAGATGGTTCAAGTGCTTGGGCCCCTGCCACCTATGTGGGAGACACAGATGGAGTTCCTGGCTCCTGGTTTTGGCCTGGCCTAGCTTCTGTTATTGCAGACATTTGGGGAGTTACCCATCAGAGAGGAGATACTTCTCTTTCTTTCCCTTTACCCCTTTGTCTTTATTACTCTTTCAAATAAAATAAGTATTTTTTTTTTTTAAAGAAACAAGGTACAGAAATCAGTGGTAGGGATGTGTTATTAATAGACTAGGTAGGAATCCATACAAGTGACATATTTAAACTTGTTTCCTGGAATTTTTCCTTTTGGCCACGTGCAGGCGAGTATGGGGAGATTTTAGGGAGAGATGGAAGAATTGAAATGGGTGAAGGACACCTAGCCTACCTTCCCGCACAATTGTGTTCAAGGACAAGTTCGTGTCCATTTGTGTGTACGATGAAGTCTGTTGGTCCAGCTTCAGGTGTGGGTGGTTTTCTCCTCTTGGATTTCAGGATGAAATATGTTAGTTCAGTTCTGATGAGGTACATTAACCCCTTTAGAGTCCTTCCATAAAACAGACCTCCACTCTGTTTGGGGATAGGGACGGCTTTGCGTTGACTGGTTTGTTAGAAGCCACTGGAGAGACAGATCCGTGCCTGCCCTTCCCTCTGCTTGCTTTCTGCCGGGATGTCAGGGCCCTGGTAAGGAATCTGTGAAATGTGAACTATGACTTGGTGATTGAAGTTCAGTGCAACAGTTGGAGGTTTTCCCAGTAGAAGGCTAATGCGGAACTGTCTAGACAGCACTTTGCCCTTATCAAGGCTTTCTGGGAGCTTTTCCACATGGGGAGTCCAGGCTCAAAGAAAAATCAGCTTGACAGGCTAAAGCCGCATCTGGGGCGAGTTTAGGTCACTTCTGTAACACACAGCACCGTGGTCAGTGCTTGGGGAAGAATGTAGAGATACTTGGTGTCTGTTGTTGTGGGTGGTACAAAACGAGAATTTCTTCGTTTGTCCATTGAGTGTTTATTAAGCACCTACAATGTACAGATTGACATTGTGCCTTGTCCTGGGGGTTCAACAATGGGCAGGAGAGTGACTTTCCCAGTGATGAATCAAATATTTGTGCAGATAAGAGTAAAAGGACTATTTGTATGAAGGGCGAGTAGGAAAGAAACAGCATCAAAGAGAGCAGAAGGCAAAGGCCCCCCCTCCCTCCAGAGGAAGGGGAGATCAGAGAAAGTCTGAATGCAGTAGGTGTAAGGTAGATCTGAAATATTTTGCAAATTTAGCCAAAAGAAGAGGTTAGAGGACCAAGTCAGTTCGGAATTCCTGGGTCCATGCATTTTGGTGTTACCACCCCGTGAGACCTTCTCTGTAGTTTAGCAGTTGTGGGAAGCTGTTGAATTCTTCCTGCACTGGCCAAGGGGCACTGTGTATGTTTTTGCTCGCTAGGGCTGTGCACGTGCAACTCTGTTGTTTTCCGTGGGACCATTGGGTAAGGGGCAGACCTTCTCTGGTGTCTTTTAGCAGCCCTCTCAAAGAATGCTCAGTCTCAGGCGATTTTGTACCCAGACGTGAAAAGACTGGCAGCGCTCTCAACTCTGGTCACCCTGCATGTGAGTCTCCTCTTGATTGTGGCTCTATCTCTTGATGCCACAGTCAGCAGGTCTGTACTGAATGCAGACAGAGTTTAGAATAATGTTCAGACGGACTTTGGAGGCTGATGAGTTTCTCCTTCATCATTGAGTTGTCTTTGGAACGTCTTAAGTTGTACTGATTTTTTTTTTTTCATGTGAAAGTCTCAGAAACTTGGTTTAGATGTCAAGGTTTTCTGAATGTCCTTCCTTAGTTATTTGTTATCTTTTTGAGGGGTGAGAAGGGGGGTGGTTGTCTGAAAGAGTATTGCATAAATCACAGAGTGAGTTAGCTCAGGGGCAGCTCTGCTGGCAACGTCAGCCCAGGCTGGAAGTAGGAGGTAGTAGCCGTCGAGATGCACCCGCATGGGCTCACTCCCTTATCCCCAGTGGTGACCCTTGACCTCTGTCCACACCCATGCATTTTGCTTCTCTTGTAGTTTTTTGTGAAAATGCATTCACTCAGTAAGAATTCTTTTGTGCTTGCCATTATGTTGAGGTTCTTTCCTGTTTATTCCTGCCTAACAGTATAGCATGTGTGTGTATGGGTGTATATACATACATCTACTCATGTTTTCTACTACTTTCAAAAAGATTGCTTTATTTATTTGAAAGGCTGAATTATTGAGGGTGGGAGTGAAAGAGAGAGGTAGAGAAAGAGAGAAAGAAATATCTTCCATTGGTTTACTCCCCAAATGGCTGCAATGGGCAGGACTGGGCCAGGCCAAAGCCAGCAGCCAAGAGCTTTGTCCAGGTCTACTACATGGGTGGCAGGTGGCAGGATCCCAAGGATTTGGACCATTTTCCACTGCTTTCCCAGGCACATTAACAGGGAGGTGGATGGGAAGTGGAGCAGCTGGGACTTAAACTGGCATCCATATGGGATGTTAGTGTCTTAGGCAACAGCCTTACATGCTACGGCACAAGGCTAGCCCTTCTGCTTCTTTTCAAAATTTATTTCTTTTCTGAAGACTTATTTAGATGAAATGCAGAGTTACAGAGAGAGAGAGAGAAGGAGATACACACACACACACAGAATCTTTTATCTGCCGGTTCACTCCCCAAATGACTGCTGTGGCTGGGGCTGTGCCAGGCAAAGCCAGGATCCTGGAGCTCCATCTGGGTCTCCCATGTGAGTGGCAAGGTCCCAAGTACTTGGGCCATCTTCTGCTGCCTTCCTAGGCACATTATCAGGGAGCTGGGTTGGAGCAGCCAGGACTCAAATCAGTGCTTATATGGGATGGCAGTGTTGCAGGTGGTGGCTTAACCTGCTGCACCACAGCACCAGCCCCCTGCGTTCCACTTTTGAAGACACTTGTTTCTCATAGTTTGCGACGTTTATGAATAATGTGACTGCGGTTACGGTCATGCATGTCTTCTGGAAATGTGTATTTCCCTTTCTCTGGGGTGTGCCCAGAGAGGACTTGTGGGTCCGTGCCTCAGTGGAACTGTACCAGACAGTTTCAAGTGGTGCTCCCAAGTGGTTGTTTGAATTTACATCCCCAGCAGCACAGAATATGTTCCAGTTAAATTTTTTTTTTTTTGACAGGCAGAGTGGACAGTGAGAGAGAGAGAGAGAAAGGTCTTCCTTTACCGTTGGTTCTCCCTCCAATGGCCGCCGTGGCTGGCGCGCTGCGGCCAGTGCACCGCGCTGATCCGATGGCAGGAGCCAGGTGCTTCTCCTGGTCTCCCATGTGGGTGCAGGGCCCAAGCACTTGGGCCATCCTCCACTGCACTCCCTGGCCACAGCAGAGCTGGCCTGGAAGAGGGGCAACTGGGACTAGAACCCGGTGTGCCGGCGCCGCTAGGTGGAGGATTAGCCTATTGAGCTGCGGCACCAGCCCAGTTAATTTAATATCCTTTTCAGGCTCGGTGTTGACCATGTTTCAGCTGCTGCTGTGTGAAAGTGTGGCCGGGGTAGGTGTTCAGCATTTCGGGGAAGATGTTGCTGGGATGCCTGCGTCCCGTATTGAAAACCCCAATTCCTGCTCCCTTTGAACACAAACCCTGGGAGGCAGCAGGTGGTGCCTCAGGTGGGTGGGTTCCTGCCACCCTCGTGGGAGGTGTCAGTTGAATTTCTAGCTCCTGACTTTGACCTGGCCCATTTGGAACATATACTGTTAGATGGAAGCTCTCTGTTTCTCTTCCTGCCTTTTAAGTACATAAAGTAAATTTTAAAAATAGGGCTACTGAAAAAAATTTAAATAAACGTTATTGTGGAAAGAAATGAGGCTGAGATTTGGGGCCCAGAAACTTTGAAAGAATTTAGCTTGAACCCTGCCTGGCTGAGGGGTGCAGGATGAGCATGCGAGGATTTAACCGAGTGTAGGAAGATTATCTGAGACTTCTGCCTCCACCAGGGCAAACTGTGCGAACCTTCAGAGTTGCTTAACTTCCACGAGCCTCATTCTCCTCACCTGCAAAATGGGCATAGTTTAAAATTCCTCACAGGGGTGGTATGAAGAGTTTATCTCTCCTCCCAGAAAAAGCACCCAGTTCCTGGCCTGTGGTTATTATAAAAAAGCAGTTATGAGGTTGCTGTGAGTCACAGGAAGGACTGGCTGGCTTCCTAACTATGGAACACTCCTGTATTTATTTTAGTTTATCTATTTTTAGACGACACAAAGTTATTTCACCCAGAGCATTAGATGTGAAAAGCGGATATATCCTTTCTGGAAGCGCCTGGCATGTTTCGTGTTGGGAGGGGTGGGGGGATGCCTGTGTGTTTGGTAGGATGGCAAGTGTATGGTCAGCAGAGCTGTGCACTGTCCTGCAGTTGTGTGTCTGTGACACAAGGGCAGCGGAGGAGGAAGCCATCCTCAGCTTGTGTTTTGACACCGAGGACTTTTGTTTTTCCTTCGTCAACTGTCTGCATCCTCCACTGAAAACAAAGCCGAGCCCTCCAGCGTGGGTCAGTGTTGTGGCTGGCAGCCGCGGTGCTGCCGTTGTGTTCCATCTTTTCTCCAGTGGCCGGTCGGCCCTGGGGTCCGAAAGAGGACTGTAGAGCTCCAGGAACTAAGGAGTGACGGAAGGAGACATCTGAGCCACGAGGCACATTTTTGTTGGGAGGGAGACTCTGAGGCATTAGAGGGGGCAGGCTGCAGTGGGTATGTCCTTGGTCCCCCAGCACAGGCCTGAGGACAGACCCTCAAGAAGCAGGCGAGCTTCCTTTATTCAGGTGGGATTTTTCCTGTCCTCCGGGCACTGCCCTCCTCTACCTCATCGGCTCTGCCTGGTAAGACTCCAGCTAGAGTTTAAGCATAGGCCAGGCCTGGAGGAGAGGGGAGAAGGAGCCCTTCATTACAGAACTCTGAGAGTGTTGAGTTGATGGGATTTCGTTTAATAAAATAGAATAATGAGGTTGGTGTTGTGGTGCAGTGGGTTAAGCTACCACCTATGATTCCAGCATCCCATGTGGGTGCCGGTTTGAGTCCTAGGTACTCTGCTTCCAATCCAGCTCCCTGCTAAAGTGCCCAAGAAAGCTGTTGAAAATGGCTCAAATGCTTAGGCTTCTGCCACTCATTTAGAAGACCCAGGTGGAGTTCCAGGCTGCTAATTTTGGCTTGGCCCAGCCCTGACCATCGCGACCATTTGGGGAGTGAACCAGTGGATGGAAGACCTTTCTACTTCTCTCTTTCTCTCTGTCTCTGCCTCTTTGTAACTCTGCCTTTCAAATAAATAAATAAATCTTAAAAAAAAAAATGAAAAGAAAAGCCAGATGAGATGGAGTTAACACTGCTGGCTTCTGATCTCACTCAAGCCCCCTGGATCCCACCACATAATTTCATCAACTTCCTGATAGAGGCCAAGTTCCTTTGTCTTTCTAAGCCTCATTTCTGTCACTGCAGTGGACGCAGTGGTCATCCCATTAGCTGCGAGGGTTGTGTTGATGGTGACAACAGGAGAGTCGCAGCAGTCACAACCGCCCTGACCTGATACCTGGTCAGTGCCAGGTGCTGTTCTCATTATCAGTTCTTTCCAGTCTGTGAGTGGGGCGCCTTAGTTCACCGGCAAGGAAACCAAGGTGGAAAGCATTTAAATCATGTTGTAAGTAGCAGAGCTGGGATTTGCAGGAGGGCCACTATGTAGGTGTCCTAAGTGACAGTGTTTCCCATTGTTTCCCCCAACCCTCGTTCTCTGCCCGAATGTGACTGCTTCACTGCCTGCCTTCACTGTTACATTGTCCAAAGCTGCAAACCTGGGCTGGGAGCATCGTGCATGTTTCCTGAGACTCTGCCTCTCGAACAGGTTCGCTGCCAGAAACTATAGCTCTACCTAGGGAAGCCATTAACCACCCTGGCCAGAGCTGGCCGAGGTGCACAGGCGGGGCACGGGCTGGCTCGCTTTCAGAGCAACCCAGATCTCTCTGGCTTGCTGCCTAGGACCTGGCTTTCTTTCCCACAAAGTAGCTTCGGAGAAAAACTGTGGGAAACAAATGACTTCAGAGGTTTTCAGAAACAGAAAGTGCAGGCTCTAACAAATGTCATCTGGCCCCCAAAATGTTATTCCCTCAAATCTTGAAAATATTTTCTTATGGGATTATTCCCCCAAGGTTGTTAATCTGAGAATGATCCTGGCCTAATAGGGCTGACTTTTTGCCCCCTGGCATTGCAGTCTTGTGTGTTGGAGTGCCAGAGAGAGGGAGTTGAGGTAAAAATATTTCTCTGGAGGAAATGAAGTCATTTCAGTTAATATTATAGCTACCACTGGGATTCTATCATTTCAGAAAGGGCATGCCAGTTCACATAGCTGAGATGCAGCTTTTAAATTAGTCCAAGAGACCTTTTAAAAGGTAGTATTAGGTTTTCATAGCTCCAGACGTTTATCAAGTTGTATCTGTCCTGAAGATTTTTGGCTGTAGTTAAATTTTACCTAAAGGACATGGTCTTCCTAAATGTTATCTCTCTCTCAAGTTTTTAAGCTTTTTATTCAGTGAGAGAAATGCACAGGGAAGTGCGGGCTTCATTTAGGGGAGAAAGAGAGGTCTTGAAGCTAAGTTGGGTCCGTACCAGGCAGAGAGCAGGCCAGGAGCCATGTGGAGCAAGCATGCAGACGGCAAAGCAGAGAGTGGGTGGTGTGAAGGCCATGCACCCACAGTGCAACAAGAGGAGGGTCCATCATGTTCCAGGTCTTTATTTACTCCCAAAGGGAGAGTGGTTACGTGGTCTGACTGGTGGGTGGGTGTACAGGTGGGATCAGGTAGGGGCACGAGATCATACAGGGGCTGTGGTCTTCCAGCTTACAAATCTAATCAAGTTTACCCCATCTGCCTGCCTATATCATTGTCCCCTCGGAGAGATTCCAGACCTTAATTTTTTTTTATTTTTTAATTTTATTCTATTTTATTATTATTTTTTTTGACAGGCAGAGTGGACAGTGAGAGAGAGAGACAGAGAGAAAGGTCTTCCTTTGCCGTTGGTTCACCCTCCAATGGCTGCTGCGGCCGGCGTGCTGCGGCTGGCGCACCACGCTAATCTGATGGCAGGAGCCAGGTACTTATCCTGGTCTCCCATGGGGTGCAGGGCCCAAGTACTTGGGCCATCCTCCACTGCACTTCCCTGGCCGCAGCAGAGAGCTGGCCTGGAAGAGGGGCAACGGGGACAGACTCCGGCGCCCCGACCGGGACTAGAACCCGGTGTGCTGGTGCTGCAAGGTGGAGGATTAGCCTAGTGAGCCACGGCGCCACCGGCCAGACCTTAATCTTAAGGGATGCGGAAGGGCGGAGATCACCATGTCTTCTATAGCTGCTTCCAGTTTAGGAGGGGCATAGCGCAGGCCCTGCCTGTCCTGGGTCTGGAAGTCTCCACCTATCTCATCTAATGAATTTGTTTTATGAGCTGGAGAATTTTCGGTCACCACCAGTGGCTGTGTGCCCTGCATGGTCAGTTATTCAGCTTAAGCAAACTGGAGAAAAAAAAAAATCAATTGCAAGTGGTTTGCCCCTTAAGATGGAAAGAACATGTCTTACAGACTCCCAGATAGTGGGTAGTGATAGGCTACCCTTATGTAGATTATAAACCCATTTAGCTTGAGCATAGAGAATTATAATAGAAGGTTGTCAATAACAGCTCCCAGAGAGAATCGAAAGAGGAGGCAAGTATAGCATGTCTGCCTTAAGGTGCAGCAGTCTTGATGTGATGAAAGCAAAAGCTTTACTTACCTTATTGCGTTTTGAACAGGTGCTTAAGGTCTAGGTTGGCTTACAGGATTAATTGCTTCTCTTTTTTCATGCTGGGCATTGGAAAGACATTTTACTTTTGGCTCTACAGCATGTTAGGGAGCTGAAATGTTTTTGGGTTGAAGCTGTTGTCCTAAGAGTGAGGCTTATCTGGCCCTGTGTGCTCAGCACAGCAGAGAAACAAACCCTCGTTTGTTCACTGGAGGAAAGAATGTGGCTTGTGCACCTGCCTTCCTGGATACACCTGTAGGGCTGGTTTCCTTGTTGAAACCTCAGTGGTGAGCTCTTGATGCTGGTGGCATTTGCTCAGCCTTGGTAACCAAGTATGAGAAGGCTTCTGTGTCTTTCTCTTGCTGGCGAAACCCCAAGTATGTGTGTAATCTCCCTTAAGCCGGTGGTGTGAAGGCGAAACTTGGTTTTATCGCTGGAGCTAGATTCTCCTGGAGCCTATGTCAGATTAAAAAAAAAAAAAAAAAAGAGCCAGGCCCAGCATTAGCTGTCTTAAGATAGGCGGGGTCTTTATGTTTCTTCACAAAGAAAGGTGTTTGGTTTGGTTTGGATACCTGCCCATGAAAAGGCCAGAAGGTATGAAAGTGGCTTTCCTTTCCTCCTGTCCTTTTAAGTTCTCAACACGTGATTTGGAAGCAGGAGTGCAGGGAGTAATAACCTTTGCTCCTTTGTAATGGGTGTTGGTGTGGCCCTAGCCTTGAAATGTCACTGGCAGTGAATCCTTGTGAGCAGGATATCTAAGTTTTCCTCTGTGCCTCAGTTGTCTCATCTGGAAGACGGGATAATCCTCACAGTATTTTTTTTTTTGAAAGATTTATTTATTTATTTCAAAGTCAGTGTTACACAGAGAGAGAAGGAGAGGCAGAGAGAGAGAAAGAGGTTTTCCATCCGCTGGTTCACTACCCAATTGGCCACAACAGCTGGAGGTGCGCCGATCTGAAGCCAGGAGTCAGGAGCTTCCTCCGGGTCCCCCATGTGGGTGCAGAGGCCCAGGGACTTGGGCCATCTTCCACTGCTTTCCCAGGTTATAGCAGAGAGCTGGATTGGAAGTGGAGCAGCTGGGTCTTGAACCGGCACCCATATGGGATGCTAGTACTGCAGGTGGCTACTTTACCCACTGTGCTACAGCACCGGCCCCATCCTCATAGTATTTAACTTATGGGGTTGCTTTACTGATGAATAAGTTAGTAGTTAAAGTACTAATATTAGTAATATTAGCAGCAGCCCTTCAAACAGTACCCGGCATATGATAAGTGTCACAGAACTATTTGCACATGGAAATAAACAATGGAAAATTCTTTGTATAATTCCTGATGTGAAGTGCAACCAGTATTTATGAGGGGTTTCTGGTTGCTCACTATTCAGTGACAAAAACATCTTTAGATCAAAAGCATTGTTTGGGTACATGCTTCAGATTTTTTTGTGTTTTAAATATACACTCCTGGCTGGCGCCGTGGCTCACTAGGCTAATCCTCCGCCTAAGGTGCCGGTACTCCGGGTTCTAGTCCAGGTCAGGGTGCCAGATTCTGTCCCAGCTGCCCCTCTTCCAGTCCAGCTCTCTGCTGTGGCCTGGGAGTGCAGTGAAGGATGGCCCAAGTGCTTGGGCCCTGCACCCGCATGGGAGACCAGAAGGAAGCACCTGGCTCCTGGCTTTGGATCAGCGCAGCGGGCCAGCCGTAGCGGCCATTTGGGAGGTGAACCAACGGATAGGAAGACCTTTCTCTCTGTCTCTCTCTCTCACTGTCAAAATCTTCCTGTTCAAAAAAATAAAAAAGAAAAGAAAGAAAAGAAAAAAAAAATATACACTCCTTGCTGTTCTTTCTGTTTCCATTGCAGAGTAAAAGTATTGGGAAGAAGAAAAAAAAAAAAAACCAAGTGTGTGTGCTTCCTTATAAATAATGTTAGTTTGGTTATGTCATGAACACCTAATCAATAGGAATCAGCCAAGGTATCATGACACCCTAAGGGTAGCAGTCATCTTTGACCAAAGGACTTAGGGATTCATCAGGTGTTGAGATGGCATTCTTTTTTAATTTTTTTGAAGATTTAGTTATTTTTTTGAAAGGTAGAGTTACATAGAGAGGGGGAGAGAGAGTGTGAGAGATCAGTCTTTGATCCGCTGGTTCACTCCCCAAATGGCCCAGCTGGAGCTGGGCCAGCCTGAAACCAGGAGCCGGGAGCTTCTTCAGGGTCTCCTACGTCGGTGAAGGAGCCCAAGCACTTGGGCCATCTTCTACTGCTTTCCCAGACCATAGCAGAGAGCTGGATTGGAAGAGGAGCAGTGGGACTGGAATCTGTGCCCATATGAGATGCTGGCTTGGAGGCAGGAGCTTAATCTGGTACACCACAATGTGAGTCGGCATTCTTAACTGGAGTCCAGGGCTCCCCAAAGAGATCTATGGCTGGAAATCAGGGGATCCATAAAACAGGGTGGGGTCAAAGTCACAGCTCCATTTTCACTAACCCTGACTAAACTTGAGCATTTCCTCCAATTATGAATATAGGAAACAAACCACAGTGGCATAAGCAATACTTACGACTTTGTCGTCAATAGGAATCTTAGATATTTTAATATTTCATTATGCTTGTCACTCCTTATAATTACAGTAGTCATGAGACTCAGCACTGTTATTGTTCTGTGTCTTAATTAAGAGAAAGGGTTATTGTATCACTTTTGTTTTCTTTTTTTTAAAAAAAGATTTATTTATTTATTTGAAAGGCAGAGTTATAAAGAGGCAGAGGCAGAGAGAGAGGTCTTCCACTTGTTCACTCCCCAGGTGACTGCAACAGCTGGAGCCACACCGGGCTGAAGCCAGACCTTTTGGGGGCCTAGGAAGACCTGCCATTCCACTCTGAGGGTCCTGACCTGCAAGAATCAGTGAGTCTCCATGCTGGCAGCTGGCTTGTTGGCTGAAGTGTTAGCAAGTGGCTTTTCCCTTCCAGGACTGCTCCCTGAGCTTAGGCTTCAAAATTTTGGCCAATTTTAATTTAACCACCTTGGACCAGATAGCTGTGCTTTTACTACCTACCTATTTGTCTAGTTGGAATGGTGGATGTGCCTTCTACATTTATTGTGATAAAAATTGACAAAATAAAGTCAGTTGTTGGTGAAAAATAATGAACCAGTATATTGTTCATCTTGATCTAGTTTAAATATACAATTGGGGGCAGGTGTTTAACTTAGCACCTTAGGTTGCCATATCTTAATATCAGAGTGCTTGGTTTGAGTCTTGGCTGTGCTGCTTCCCATCCAGCTTCCTGCAGGTGCACATCGTGGGAGGCAGTAGTAATGGCTAAAGTGTTTGGGCCCCTGCCACCCATGTGGGAAACCCAGGTAGCGCTCCAGGCTCCTGGGTTTGTCCTGGCCCAGCCCTGACTGTTGTGGAGAGTGAACATGTCACATGTTTTGGGTGGTTAAAGAATTCACCAGAGCAGGCAGACAGAGTGAGCAGCATTAGGTTTATGAAATATGCATCAAGGACGCAGTGGGCGGTTAGGATAGCTAGGGGCTACCTGGCTACTGTCAGGTGCGGCAGGAGACAGCAAGACAGGCGGGGCAGCTGGAAGCTGATAACTGCTGCAGAGTGGGTTATAATCTGGGAGATAGATGTCTGAGGTGGGATTGCCGCTGGCCGGGGGCTTTTCTATCACTGGGGATTTCACTAGGGTTTTCCTTATAGCCAAGGTCCCAGTTGACCTGCATGAACCAGTACATAGAAGATTTCTGCCTTTCAAATAAAATGGAAAAAAAAAAAGTCTCTCTGACTATCTAGATTGGATCTTAAATAGCATAGTTTAAGAAAAAATTTTCCCCAGATATGAAAGTTTGAAACCTTAGGGTTTAAGGCAGATACGGAAGCTGAGGTTCAGACACTACCAGTAAGTGGACTTTGCTCATGTGTCACTCGCACTATGGTTTCACACTTAGGAGAGAAAGTTGAACTGTTCGGGGCCTTGGAAACCAGGAAGCATGCCTCCTACCTGAGCTGAATGCTGACAGCATCTGTTGCGTGTTTTTCTGTGCTAGGGCAGCTGAGAGAGAATAAAAGGCACATTTCTTGCTCTTGTGGAGTTTTGTCTTGGTAAAATAAAGCAGTAAACCTGGAAAAATATAAATAATAATTGAGAAAGAAGGTACAGTTGTCAGTAGATTGTGTTTTTATTTCATTTTTTTTAGTCGACTGCTAAAAAAACTTAACAATTTGCAACTAAGTAGCAGTAATAATGATGAAAATAGCAGTTGATATTTATGAATTCATTCAACAGATATTTAGTGGGTGCTTACTAGGTGTCAGGTGCCCTTTATTTTTTTTAAAGATTTATTTATTTATTTGAAAGTCTAGAGTTCCGCAGAGAGAGAGAGATCTTCCATCCGATGGTTCACTCCTCAGTTGGCCGCAATGGCCAGAGCAGCGAGGATCCAGAGCCAGGAGCCAGGAGCCTCTTCCGGGTATTCCATGAGGGTACAGGGGACCAAGGACTTGGGCCATCTTCTACTGCTTTCCCAGGCCATAACAGAGAGCTGGATCGGAAGTGGAACAGCTGGTATTTGAACCGGCACCCATATGGGATTCCGGCACTTCAGGCCAGGGTGTTAATCCGCTGCACCACAGAGCCAGCCCCCAGGTGCTCTTCTAGAATATTCTGATATGACAGACAGTAGACATGGAGCTTATATAGGCTTGTTATGCAATTTTGAGGAATGTACCTGATGGGATACATGCTCTGGACCAAGTGACTAGCATTGTATTTAATTGATTTATTCTAAAATTTTTGTTTGTGAGGGGGAGAGAGTGAAAGAGAGAAAGAGAATAAAAGGAAGGGAAGGGAACATACACACAACTCCTGTCTGCTAGTTCACCTCCTGAGTACCTGAGATGGCTCTGCTGAACCTAGACACTCATTCCAGTGGCCTGGACCATCACTGCTGCCTCCCCAAGTCTGCGTTAGCAGGAAGCTGGAGGTAGGAGCATGAGCTGGGGGTGAAACCCAGGTATACTGATGTGGGACTCAGGTGTCATAACAGGCACATTAACTTCTAGGCTAAATGCCTGATTGGGTACTTGCATTTCAATGAATTGAGAAAATAAAAATTTCCAACCAAATGTCATCATTTCTGTGATGGAAGAATGCTCAGGACATGAGGAATGCTCACGCTTGGGGGTAGAGAGTGATGTGTCCAATGAGGACACCTCGCTTCCTTGCATATCTTTTTCTTAGTGGTTCATTCATTCCACTCTGTTGGCCTTCTCAGACTGCTTCCTGGGGAGATTGTGGATGGATTGGTTCATTCATTTTGTTTTGGGACATGAATTTGAGCTGCATGATTCATGGAGAGTGAGTGTTTCTATAGCATCATCTTCATGTTCTTTAGACTTTGTTTTTCAAATGACTGCTGATAGATTTTTATGATCCTGAGATCCTAACAGATTTTAACAGTCACTTGAGTACTATTTGTAGGCTATTGTGAGTGATCTTCACAGAATTTGTGGAAAAAATGGTCGTTATCTTTCAGTTCCATTCTTCCAGGAAGGTTTGTAGTTCCGTTTGTATAGCTTTTTACATCTGTGGGTTGCAGATAGATGTCCAGGCTTGAAACACAGTCATTTGTTTTACAAATACATTGAATGAGCTGAGCCGCATTGAATTGTGTCCTTATCTTCTGAAGGAAAGATTTCTGAAATTTAAACATGGATTTAGATGTTTATTGGGTTAGCCCCTGCTGAACTTTGCAAAAATTTCAGGCTTCTGAGCCTAAGTCATATTGTAGTCTAGTGTAGCTGGCTGAATGATTTTAAAATCCTCTTTAAAAGTTGCCATATGCTCTACTTGGAAAGTTCGGGTTGTTTTATAATGAAAGAGCACATGTACTGGGTATTTTATTCAGGCTATTGCAATAGGAAGAACTTTCGTAAGTGAGGCAAGTCTCAAACAAGGAGAAATCTTGGGGACTTTATAAAACAAAGGAGTTGTTGAAGGAGAGTGGATATGGGGCTTATGTTAAAATGTTTGCTTGCTATGGGTATGTATTGTACAGAGCTTAGATGAAGTCCACCTTTATCAGAATAGACATTGCAGATTATTTTTAAAAAGCTACTGCTGATTAAAGCTTTTACTTGAAATGCACAATTTATACTTGGTGTAAATTGAGCATAATAATTTCATTATAGCTTGTTTCATTGTTTTCATTTGATGATTTTAAGGTATAAATACAGGAATTTCTATCCTTACAATGTATCTTATGTCAGAACTTAGAAAAATACTGTGTTTATTTTCCCATCTTAGAATGATCATATGATTTTTCCAGGTTCTTACTTATGTCTCAGGATTGTCCTTGTCTTGCGTGTTCCTGTTCTGCTTGGAATTTTACGTATTCTAATTCTAGGCTTAGTGTACATAAAACCATAAATACGAAAGGACACAGTTCTGGGTCCTTTGTTATGGGGTAACAGGTTAATCTGTGGTACTGGCATTCCAGCCACTCCACTTCCGATCCAGCTCCCTGCTGTGGCCTGGGAAAGCCGTGGAAGATGGCCCGAGTGCTTGGGCCCCTGCACCCACGTGGGAGACCTGGATGAGGCTTGAGGTTCCTGGCTCCTGGCTTCTGCCAGGGCCAGGCCTTTGCAGCCATTTGGGTAGTAAACCAGTTTTTCCCTTCCTATCCACCCCAGAACCTTTCAAATAAATTTTTTTTTTAAACAGTCCTATGTTATGTAGAATTTTGTTGATTTGCTTTCAGGAGCTGTTAACTATGGCTTATAGAACTAATTCTTTTGTAGCATTAGGATTCTGTTTCTTTCAGGGACTGCTGGAAGCATAAACTAGGGAATTACTTTACATAATGATAAGGATACAATGTTATTTATTTATAGGTTACTCAGAGTCTGAAGGCCTTAGGGCAGCAGACCTAACACAATATAGAAAACGAACAAATTTTCCTTGACATTTAGCTGTAAATTGAAATTAATTCATATAAAATACCCTAGATGAAACACTGCAGTTGTAGGATTTTTGGGTACTGCTTAGCTGTCATTATAATTTAGTCATTTTAGGTTTAACTTCACAAGTTTGTTGCATAAACTCATTAGCTGGATAAAATTCACCAGCCATCCACTTTTTTTTTTTTTTTTTGATTTAATTATTGTATGGCTTTTTTTTTTTTTTTAAACATGGATCATATCCTTTCTTCTTCTTCTTCTTCTTTTTTTTTTTTTTTTCCCCTCCCTCTTGTCTCTGATACAACCTCTTCCGGGGCAAGTGCAGGGTAGTGGGTACTTTGCTGGAGCGGTGCTCCTGCACGCATGCGTGTGATCAGTCCCATGTGCATGTGTGCATGCATGCCGTCAAGACACCAATTTCGGGAAATGGGTGACTGCAAAGCAGTGAGGCCTGCTTGTGGGTAAATGACATAACCAACAGCTCACTGAGTGCCACTGCCAAGACAAATAGGGCTGGGCTGTACCCTGTTGGAGTCCACTCTCTCATCCATGCAGAATTTCATTGCCACCCTTGGCTCTGCTTTTCTGTAACCTGGAAAAATCGCTTTGAAATTTACACTCAAAGATGGGGGTGGTGAGGAGAGACCAAAACAGAATGTCCTAGAGTTTGAATATTCCAAATTAGGAGAGAAGTGATGTAACCCGCTGGGCGGGCAGCAGATTCTGGCCAGCACAGAGTGGGGAGGTCAGTGTCCACAAGCAGTACAATATCGAGGAGGACCTGCAGTTCCCACAAGCTTTTTAATTTTACCTTTTGTGAAGTTACACAGTTTTTATTCATTCTCTGTCACCATCCTTTTCTGATTTCCAACGATGGCCCTGAATTCCCTAGTAGCCAGGAGCTTCGAGGGCTGCAGGAATGACAGGAAATGTGAGGGACTCAGGTTTAAAGATCCTGCAGGTGGCTGCTGGCTCCCAAATTCCACTGCTTCCAGGGTCCACGGTGAGGCCGACCCCAGGGTCAGGCCCAGCGAACAGCCAACTGTGCTTTTCCTCTAAAGTAGAAAACAAATTGGAGAGCAGGGAGATTTGGTGCTTGATTAGAATTTGAGGAATATTATTTTAATATTAAGGAATTAAAAATAGATTTTACACTTTAACATATAAGTATAAATAGTACTCCATGTGAATGTAAAATGCTGTGCTTGCATGTACCAAATACTATTTTGATTTTAAGGAATTAAATATGTGTATTTAAATATATTTATGTATATACACCCATACATACACAGAATAAAGTATTTATCACACTTGTCGAGTCTAAGGCATTTCTTTAATAGATTGAGATATTATTTCTCTACCAAATAATCTGGGATAGACTCATATATCATATGAGTATATGACATGAGTCATGAGTATATGGCATATATATCATATATACTATATAGATAGATACATACATACATAAACCTCCCTAAATTTTTTTTTTGACATGCAGAGTGGACAGTGAGAAAGAGAGACAGAGAGAAAGGTCTTCCTTTTCTGTTGGTTCACCCCCCCAATGGCCGCCGCGGCCAGTGCACCACGCTGATCCGAAGCCAGGAGCCAGGTGCTTATCCTGGTCTCCCATGGGGTGCAGGACCCAAGGACCTGGGCCATCCTCCACTGCCTTCCCGGGCCACAGCAGAGAGCTGGACAGGAAGAGGAGCAACCAGGACAGAATCCTGTGTGCTGGTGCTGCAGGTGGAGCCTATTGAGCCTCGGGTGCCAGCCCCTAATGTTTGTTTTTCAATTGTGCCTTTACTCACTGTGCTCTTTCCAGCTCCAAGAACAGGAATTTGGCAGATACTAGAAACCCTGTATGTTTTTATAGAATTGAGCATTCAGGGCACTTCTTTTTTTTTTTTTTAAACTTTTATTTAATGAATATAAATTTCCAAAGTACGATTTATGGATTACAATGGCTTCCCCCCCCATACCGTCCCTCCCACCCACAACCCTCCCCTTTCCCACTCCCTCTCCCCTTCCATTCACATCAAGATTCATTTTCGAGTATCTTAATATACAGAAGATCAGCTTAGTATACATTAAGTAAGAATTTCAACAGTTTGCTCCCACACAGAAACATAAAGTGAAAAATAATAGATGATTTTTTTTAAATGATGATGAAATCAAATCAGACCTATTGTCATGTTTAATCCCAGTGAGAGTCAAGTTGGGAGTTGATAATTTCTTTCTTTCTTTTTTTTTTTTTTTTAACAGAGGATCAGTTTAGTATGCATTAAGTAAAGATTTCAACAGTTTGCACCCCCATAGAAACACAAAGTGAAATATATTGTTTGAGTACTCGTTATAGCATTAAATCTCAATGCACAGCACATTAAGGACAGAGATCCTCTTACAAATGCAGATTCCTGGGTATACCCTACGCCTTCAGAACCTGGGTATCTGGGAAATCAGCCAGGGAATCTGCATTTTCAAAACGCCTTCCCCAGGAGATTTATTGATGCCTTCAAATTTGAGCCCTGTTATCCTACAACACATCAGCAATTTCTAGTTGCAGTGTTGGTTTAAATGTTTGTTGGAAAATGAAGAGTTGAGTTCCTATTCTGTATTTCATGCTTCCTACCCCAATAATGTAATAGAGGGGGTGCTTCGAAATGTTCATGGAACATGGATTGGAAAGATTATGTTGCTGCAAAATTTTTTGAAATTTGTGCATGATTTTATGGTAATATGCATTTTCTATGGACTTTGGGAGGTCCTTCATATAATGGATTCTCAGTAGAATGAATCCCAATATCATATAATGAATATATATTGATTAAACACTTGAATGCTATTCAACAACGTAGGTACTCGTGTACCCTATTGTTTGAATTCACTCCTGCTCCCGGTTTCCTCCTATTCTGTAATGCTGAGAAGAGCAAGTAATTTATGCATATACTCTTTAGTTAGAGCTGTTTACTTAGTGACTGGGGGTTCTTACTATAAGTTTCTTGCACAGAGGAGCTATATAATATCCAAAGGGCTCCTTGCCTGGCTTTGAAAAGCTATTTGCATTTATATAGCACTTTCAATCTTTGCTATCTTATTTGCTTTAACTAGTACTTTCTTTTTTTAAGGGAAAAACAATACAGGGTCACTTTTTCATTAAATTTACAAAGAAATCTCAAAACTGCTTAGTGGAGTACAACTAGGATTTTGAAGCCCTTGCCGCAAACACAGGGTTAGGCACTTCCTGGGACTTAGTGGTTGGTTTTTTTTTTTTTTTTTTTTTTTTTTTAGAAATAAAAAATTTAGTTTTTGATTTCTCAAGCTGTGTGACACTAATGTGTTACTAATACAAGAAATAAGTACTGAGTTCATAAATAAGTGCTGAATTCATAAATAAGTTTGAGCCTTTTGGGGTCTATAGAATTTCTAGATCTCTTAATTGCGGAATTTTTTATTTTTTAATTTTTTTTATTTTTTTATTTTTTTTTTGACAGGCAGAGTGGACAGTGAGAGAGAGAGACAGAGAGAGAAAGGTCTTCCCTTGCCGTTGGTTCACCCTCCAATGGCTGCCGCTGCAGCCGGCGCACCGCGCTGATCCGATGGCAGGAGCCAGGATCCAGGTGCTTTTCCTGGTCTCCCATGGGGTGCAGGGCCCAAGCACCTGGGCCATCCTCCACTGCACTCCCCGGCCACAGCAGAGAGCTGGCCTGGAAGAGGGGCAACCGGGACAGAATCCGGCGCCCCGACCGGGACTAGAACCCGGTGTGCCGGCGCCGCAAGGTGGAGGATTAGCCTATTGAGCCACGGCACCAGCCCTAATTGCGGAATTTTAAAAAGACTTTGTGGCTGGCACTGTGGCGTAGTAGACTAAGCTTAGCCTGCTTGTGGTGCCGGCATCCCTTATGGGCAGTGATTCTAGTCCCGGTTGCTCCTCTTCTGATCCCGTTCTTTGCTATAGCCTTGGAAAACAGTAGCGGATGGCTCAAGTACTTGGGCCTCTGCACCCATGGGGAGACCCAGAAGAAACTCCTGGCTCCTGGCTGTGGATAGGTCTACCTCTAGCTGTTGCGGCTATTTGGGAAGTGAACCAGTGATGGAAGACCTCTCTCTCTCTTTCTCTCTCTCTCCTCCTCCTCTTCCTCCTCTCTCTCTCTCTTCTACTCTGCCTTTTAAATAAATAAATAAATCTTAAAAAAAGACTTGCACTGTTGTGAGGGTACACAGCATAAAGTGTTTGCCACACTTGCTTGGCCATAAATATTTTCTTTAACAGATTAAGGTATTACTTCTGTACTGAATATTCTGCGGTGTACTCATCTAAAGCATTGTTTTCCAAGTGGCAGGGCAAGATTCGTGACTGTCATGAAATCTATACAGTGATTACAAACCAGAATTTGCATTTACATAATCTCTCAAACACACCATTCCTGCATCACATATGGTTGGGTATTTTTTCCTGAGATGTATCTTTCCCCCGTGCTGAAGTGTGAGCATGTTATAAGAGGTACAGTGAATTTGGAGACAGAAAGGAACATGTCAAAAGGCTGCTTCCACATCCCCAGAAGAAAAATGGGACAAAAACAGATAACACAGCCAAGACAACATGAAAAATGCAAGCGAAAAAAATAATTTCTCTTTCACGAAACAGAGCTGTGTTAATTGTATGTGTTTAACATGCATGCATCTCCTATTCACTGTATTGTGCACCTTTTACATTTAATGATCCTCAAAGCTAGTAAGAGCCACATGCCAGCTCTTTGTGTGATAGACGGAAGTGTAAAAGCAGAAAATGGCAATGATGATTCCTCTAGGACGTGCAATTTTGACCTCGTGGTTAATTAAAAACCAAAAAGAGAAGTCTGTCCTCTTCTATTACAGTTGAGATTGTGCCGTATGTTCTTTCTAACCCCACAGTTGTGGGACTGAGGGCCCAGGCAAACTGTATTTACAGTCCCAGAACCATCAGCTGTCTGGCTGAGGGCTGTTAAAAGAGGAGAATCCTCCAGGGTATGGAGAGCAATTTCTGGAGATGTTGGGGCAAATTTCTTGCCATAGCTTGTGATGGCCGGTCATCCTCAGTAAAGTTTTTTTTTTTTTTTAAGGTTCCCCCCACCCCTTCCTTCCTTCCTTCCTTCCTTCCTTCCTTCCTTCCTTCCTTCCTTCCTTCCTTCCTTCCTTCCTTCCTTCCTTCCCCTCTCTTTGTTTCTTTCACAATTTATTTATTTCAGAGGCAGAGTTACAGAGAAGAGGTGAGAGAGAGAGAGAGAGAGAGAGAGAGAGAGAGGTCTTCCATCTGCTGGTTCAGTCCCCAAATGTTTTCAATGGCTGGAGCTGGGCCGATCCAAAGCCAGGTTCCAGGAACTTCCTCTGAGTCTTCCACTTTGGTACAGGGGTCCAAAGCTCTGTTGCCATCTTCTGCAGCTTTCCCAGGTGCATTAGGAGTGAGCGGGATCGGAAGCGGAGCAGCCGGGACTTGAATCGGTACCCATATGGGATACTGGCACCACAGGCATGAGCTTAACCTACTACACCACAGTGCTGGCCTCAAATAAGGGATTTTATTTTATTTTATTTTATTTTTTTCATATTTATGTATCTACTTTGGAAGTCAGAGTTGAGGGAGGAAGAGTGTGAGAGAACTGTCTCCCATCTGCTGGTTCTCTTCCCAGATGTCCACAAGGGTCAGTGCTGGGCTAGATCCAAGATGGGAGCCCAGAGCTTCATCCAGATCTCGCACATGGGTAGCAGCGACCCAAGCACTTGGGCCGTCTTCTACTGCTTTTCCCAGGTGCATGACAGGGAGCTGAATCTGACGTGGAGTAGCTGGGACACAAACCAGTGCCTGCATGGGATGCCTGTGTCATAGTGGCTTTACCCTCTGTGTCACAATGCCCGCCCTGGGGTTTTTGGTTTTGTGTCTGTCCTGTAGATGGTGTTACTGAAGCCATCAGTAAAGGTTACATTCTTGCACTGGGTGGGAGTTTGTGGGAGCAGGTTGTATGGTGAGGACAGCAAGTGGTGTTCTGTAACAAAGTGGCTGCTCTTCATGCAACGCCTCAAAGCCCTAGGGAAGCTCTTTGCATTTCTAAACAACGTGTTTTCCTCACTTGTGACGGAAGGGAAACCTAGAGCGTCAGATTTCAGAGCTGGGTTCTCAGTTCAGTGTGGTTAAAGTAGCAGTGTTTCCCTCAGTGGGCAGTTGGCAATGTCTGGACACATTTTTGGTTATCACATGTGGGAAGATGCAATGGGCCGGTACTTGGTAGAGGGGCAGGGATCCTGCTTAAGTGTCTCACAGTGTATATGACTGTTCCCCATGGCAGAGAACCAGCTGGTCTCAAATGCTGGTGGTACTAAGATTGAGAAAATCTGCTTTGAACAACTTGGTAAGTGAACCATTACAGTTTCACCGAATGGCCATAGGGTTCTATTCTTTGCAGGTGACTCTATTAACATTTTTTTTAACTTTGGTTGCTGTTTCAGAGCAAATTGCCATCTTTTTTGTGGGGTGCTGGAAGTGGAAGGAAGAGGTAAAAGATGGTGTCAGTTGCCAGAAAAATTGTAGTATATTTTAGAATTTGCTTAATTGTTGAACTTTGGAATAAGAAGCAGCTATTGGTGATTTGTGAGGTGTTGAGGAGTCATCCATGGAAGTGTACCATCAACAAACAAAATGGTGGTTAATGCATTGCGGTTGTCAGTGGGTTGCATAGTCTGATAAGTTCCTTGTATAGGTTAATTTGTATATGGTAGTGCAATGAAATTCATGATTTTACCAGTTTGAAACAGGAGTAAACAATCTTATTAGTAGAAAACTACACTCCTCTTGTGGATGGAACATTTTTGTTCTTCCCACATCTCTGTTGAAACCTCAATCCTCAGTGTGATTTTAGAGATTGGGTGTTCGGGACGTTTGGTAGGTAATTAGGTCTTTGGGATGAAGCCCTCATGAATGGAAATCGTGCCCTTGAAGAGAAGACGCCCAGAGAGCTCCCAGCATTCTTTCTGGCCTGTGCAGCTACAACAGAAGGCAGTGGCAGCCTAGCAGAGAGCCCTGACCAGAACCCAGGTGTGCTGGCACCCTCATCTTGGACTGCCAGCCTCTAGAACTGTGAGAAATAAATGTCTGTGGTTTGTGTCACACCAGTCTGTGGTACAGCAGCCTGAACTGAGACTCCTGCTGATGGTCACTCATTTTTAAAACTTTTTTAAAGAGACAGAAAGAGAGATATATGGATAGAGGGAGCACCCATGTGCTGAATCACTGTCAGATGCCCACAACAACTGGAACTGGGCCAGGACAAATCCAGGAGCTGGAAAATTCTTTTGGGTTTTCCATGTGGGTGACACAGTCACAGTACTTGAGCCATCGTCCCCTTGCTGCCTCGCAGAGTGCACATTAGCTGGAGGCTGGAATCAGACGAGGAGCTGGTACTCAATGGCAGGTGCTCTGATATGGAATGTGGACATCCTAAGTGGCACTTCTAATCGCTGCACCAACCCTGTCTCCCTCACCTGCCCAATTTTTGGTCGACATGGCAGAAGTGGTGAATTCTTCCCACAGCCCTTGCTACAGTGGCTTTCTTTATAAGCTCCGCTTTGCTTGGGGTTAAGAGTTGAGGTTTGAAGTGCACCCTCCCTAAGTGTCACTGCAAGGGTTTCAGGCTTTCCCTGCTGAATAGCCCAAGACCTGATCCAGGTTCACTGACGACCTAGACGTTGTTACTGAGGGTGGAAAGGGGTGGGATAGACAGGTCTCTGCCACACTGATGCCTTTAGACTCTCCTTTGATTTTTTTTATTTAGTCACTTAAGAGTCTTCCTTCTTGTTTTATTCTTCTTTGATCTCTGGAGACTATAAAATGATGCAGAGAATGAGAAATACTATGAACAACCCTTTGTCAAGGTCCACAGTGTGACTGCTCATGTTCAGGGAATATGAGGAAAGTCAGTTATGTTTCCAGACCCTCATAACCCCAGACTACTTGGTTTCCTTACTGCTAAGTCTTTTTCCTCCTCCAGTTAATCACCCTTTCCTTTCTTAGAGCACTTCAGATGCAGAGGACACATTCCACGGAAGACTGGAGGGGCTGTGTGTGTATGGAGAAGTAGCAGTTGATGTTTTATATTGCCCGTGTCACTCTTACTTCATGACTTAGACGGGTTCATAATTTAACATTGCCTTGGAAATATTTTCTTGCAAGTTTGAAAACAAGCCGTCTTTAACGTCATTTGACAAAATTTCTGTGGGGTACTTCACATTATTCATTGTGTGTGTGAGTAATTCAGGAACAACTGTAGTCATCTACATTTAGCTGTTTGTAGTTTTGCAGAGTTAACATTGCAATATTGATTTTTCCCCACCCCACAGTGTAAATATGAGATTATGATTTTACTGATAAACTATAGTTTGTTATGTTTTTTGATTATAAGGATTATGTATCTGGCCTTCTTGGTGTTCCTATTAATGGTAATAGAAATTGAAAACCTGCAGGCATCCTAAAAGGCAATTAAGAAAAACAAGGTAGATAAAAAGACCCTTCATGTACAACTTTGGGGTGCTAGTAAGGTTGTAAGGGTGTATTTCATTGACGACGAGACTTCTCCATTCAGTGTGTCCTCTGTGTTAGTTGTAAATCAAACTAGGCTTTGTTTATAATTTTCTCCTTGGCTCAATAGTCATAAAAAATGACCTCATTACCTAAAAAAAAATCACTAGTGCTACTGTTTACGTTAGTGGCTTAAGGCCTCCTAAATTAATGAGTTAAACAGGACAGGATATAGCATCAGGAGAGAGTTCCTGTTGTTTACGTACAGTTGCTGCATCCTCACAAAAAACAAGGCACTGCCCCATGCTACAGAGGCAGCTGGCAGAACCTCGTCCTTTTGTCTTTGAGAACCTTTTCCCCTGTGTGCTGCCAGCCTATCACAGTGAAGTGACTTCAGCGATGTGGTCGCCTATCAGGAAGCATTTAATGAGTCTCCGGAAAACTATAAATAAATCTTATGTCACTGTGACACCAGAGAACAAGTAGGACTTCATGCCTGAGATAATTGGGACGTCCCACCTACAGTCCTGACGAGAGGTCTTCAATCTGAGAAGTGTGTGGTTGACACTCCATTTTAGTTTATTTAATTCTGATTTTTAAATCGTCCTGTCAGAAGGCAGGAAAGGAGGCAGTTGTAGGTCTGGATGTGATTCATGGAGAAGTTGTCATCTTTTACCAGTGTTGTAGCACAGAATGGGGCGGTCAGAGGTCAGTC
This sequence comes from Oryctolagus cuniculus, assembly GCF_051225735.1. Lineage (NCBI taxonomy): Eukaryota > Metazoa > Chordata > Mammalia > Lagomorpha > Leporidae > Oryctolagus > Oryctolagus cuniculus. The sequence continues at coordinate 84,989,069 of NC_142876.1, forward strand.
TTGTCCACCCCATTGGGTGTGTAGTACTTGAATCACCTTCAACAGAGACAACGGATCTTGTTGATGAATATACCTAAAGAGGCATATTTCATACTTTATCCTCTAAGATTTCAGTTAATTGAATTGAAGTAAATTATTCCTGTCTGCTGATCAAGTTCTTTCTCATGGAAGCTGATTTTATTGTGACTTAGATAATTGAAGTAAGTTCTTAGTAGCTTAGAATTGTCTTCCTGGTATGTATTAGAACTTGACAGAAAGCAAGTTCCGGTTAAAAGTTTATTCCTTGACAGAGTTTGTATTCTCTTGATTATGACATCTGATTTTTTATTAAAAAAATCAAATTATAAATAACAGAATTACCATATTTTGTTTTCTAATAGATTGAATTGTAGCCCAAGGCTACTAAATTGTAACACTTTTGCTCTAAAGTTATCACCTGACAGAATAATGTCCCTTAGGTAAAATCTTACTTAATTTTGATGTAATCTTACTGTCTTTCTTACCCCTTGTTTGTGTCAAATATTACTCTCTGCAGTGGCCCTCCTATTTCTTAGCAATTAGTCAAGTTGGAATTAAGGACAAAAAATAAAATGAAATAAAAGATGTGGCCTGAAAGTTCTACTTAAGGCTGGATGTTTCGCTTAGCAGTAAAGACACAGGTTAAAATGCCCATGTTCCACATCTGAGTGCCCACGTCTGATTCCTGATTCTGGCTCTTGACTCCAGCTTCCTGCTAATGCAGACCATGGAGGGCAGCAGGTGTTGAAGTCCTTGGGTCCCTGCCACCTATGTAGGAAACTTCGATTGAGTTCAACCTTGGCTCAGCTCTGGCTATCAGGAGCATTTTGGAGAGTGAGTTGCTGGATGGGAGGCCTGCCTCTCCCCACCCCCCAACCCCCCCACCCCCCAAAAAAAAGCAATTAGCAGATGAGGCATTGTGTGCTGTGTTTGTTTTGTTTATCTCCGAAGCAAGCTGTATAATAAATGCAGTGTGCTGCCTGTGGCCACCCTGTTGGTGCGATGGCCAGGGCAGTGCTTTCAACCCTGGAGACAACCTCATTCCCTCCCTGTGGACAGATAGGCCATCTCCAGGATAAAGCTGACTTCTAAATAATTTCCTGTGAGCCAGCTGGGGAAGGAGAGGATTTCCTCAGCAGAACAGTGAGCACTGCCATTCAAAACAGACAAAGCCAGCAGGCTTTGAAAATGTAAGGCCAAAGGGTAAGGGAGAGGTGACAGGGAAGGACTGGGTGGGGTGTGCAAATAGGTTGCAAGCATTTTCCAGGTGTGTGTCAGGCTGTTGTTCTTTAAACAGCTGTGTTTTTTGTTTTTAATAATATTTCTTTGCTTAGTTGAAGAGTGACAGAGAGAGGAAGAGAGCGATCTTCTGACTGCTGCTTCACTCCCCAGATGGCTGCAATAGCCATGACTGGGCCAGGCCAAAGACAGGAACCTCTGACTCTCCCACGTGGGTGGCAGGGGCCCAAGCAATTGGGCCCTCATCTGCTGCCTTCTCAGGCCTATTACCAGAGATCTGTATTGGAAGTAGAGCAGCCAGGACTCTTAACTGGCTATAGGATGCCGGAGTTGGAAGTGCAGCTTAACCTGCTGTGCACAATGCTGGCCCTATTGATGGCTCTTTGAAATCTCCTTATTTAAGACTATCACGGAACCAGGAACTTCCGAGAGTGACCTTTCCATGGCTAATCCGACACATTAAAATGTACTTGCCTTCCAGAGAAGGTATAATAATACATATGACTGTACAAGAGATGATCTGCTCTTGAGTTGTGGTGGATGGCAGATACCTAATGAAAGCCTTAGACGTTCTGGAGCTTTCGTTTTCTCTTTGTGTTTTGTGCCCCTCCCCTTTCTGCCACACCCATGCTCATTATATTACTAGGGCCCTGGCACGTTTGTTGGCGTAGGTGTTATATCTTAATGTTGGCTGTCGCAAAGCACACCGGACACTGGAATAAGGGAAAGGGTTTATTGGGGAACAACCTACAGACCGGAGTGAAGGGGCCGCGAAGGAAAAAGGGAGAAAGAGAATATAAGAGAGAAACAGAGGAGAGGAGCTAGCAAGGAAGAAGATAGAGCAGAGAGCAGAAGGGAAGAACCAAGAGCCAAGAGACCAGAGGAGGAGGCTGGAGAGAGGAACCGAGAGAGAGCAGGAGAGAAGAGCCAAGAGAGAGCACGTGTTCAGGAACAGGCCCTTTTAAAACTTTGCCTGAGGGCGGGCAGGGAAGCAGAAGCAGCCAATCCCATTAGGATGGGGGTGGAGCCTGGCTCAGGTAGCTGGGCCATTTGGCCACCTGGCTACAACTGCGCCAGTTTCCTAACAGTAGGCGCTTGTTGCTTGTCATAAAGGATTATGTTTCTCCGTTCCTGAACCCTTTGTCTGGCTCTCCATTGGTTTCAGAGTGAAGACTGAAGTCCTTGATCTGCTCACCTGTCATTTGGTCATTTTCTAGTTGCTGCATCTCAGAGCCGTCAGAACTCACAGGTTTTATGAAACCAGTGGCTTTTTATCTCCAGCAATTGGATGGGTTGGCCAAATAGTTGGTGGGCTGGATTCACCTGGGCCCCTTTGCCTGCTGTGTTCAGCTCGCCGAAGACTGAGCTAGAAGTTCTGACGTGGCCTGTCTTGCACGTCTGGCTTTGCTCCTGTCTGTCCCCCGAGCTCTTGGGTTCTCTTTCACATGGGACCTTTTCCTTTCATGGGTCGACTGCCTTCCTTGCTGGGCAGTTTGGGGACAGAATTCCTGAAGACTGAACGTGGGAGTGAGAAGGCGCCTTGAGAGCCCTGTGCTGGAGCCCACACGGCGCTTCCTTCCCCCGTCAGTAGCAGGCTCTGCCTGGTGATGGGCTTTGCTGCAGTGGATTCAGCCACCCAATCCTTTCCTGTCTGTTCTTCCCTCTTCTCCATTCTGTGCTGATGAGTAAACTTCTTTCAGTTCCTTAAGCTCACCTTGCTCTTTGGCTTTTCACCTGCAAATGTGTTTCTTTCCATCTGGAATATTTTTTCTTGCCTATTTTTTTTTTTCCCTAGCTAATGCTATGTATACTTTAGACTTTAGCTTCAATGTCGCCAAATGTGCCCTTCCTTTCCTTATACACCCTTGACTTGGGGACATGGTACATTTCTTCTGTGACTTAGGTCGCCCTGGTTTTCCTTGTAGTGCTCATCATTCCTTTATTAGCTTTTTAATTTCTTTTGTCTTCTCTGATAACCTGAGTAATGTAGTTGGGTAGGACTGGTGTCTTATTCTTATCTGTGTCTAGGTACCTAGCACAGTGACTGGCTTATAAAAGCTGGTATGAAATAAACACTTGTAGTATACAGATCACATTGGTGCAGATCTTTTATTGGCGTTTGCTTATAAAATGGTTTTGATTTTTCCTTTTTAAATTGTCCCCTCCCTCTTTTCTTTTCTTTTCTTTTCTTTTCTTTTCTTTTCTTTTCTTCTCTTCTCTTCTCTTCTCTTCTCTTCTCTTCTCTTCTCTTCTCTTTTCTCTTTTCTCTTTTCTCTTTTCTCTTTTCTCTTTTCTCTTTTCTCTTTTCTCTTTTCTCTTTTCTTTTCCCTTCCCTTCCCTTCCCTTCCCTTCCCTTCCCTTCCCTTCCCTTCCCTTCCCTTCCCTTTCCTTTCCTTTCCTTTCCAGTTAATCAATCAAGGAAAATAGTCCATAGAAGAGAGACTTTGTTTTGTAGTTATATTAGAAGGCTTCTTCTTGTATTTACTGAGCCATTAGTTTTTTTAGATTATTTTCTAGTAACAGTTGTTTGGGAAAAGTCCTACCTATACTCTAAAAAATAGGTGGTTAAATGGACAAAGGAAGACCTTTCTGTCTGTCTCTCTCTCTCTCACTGTCCACTCTGCCTGTCCAAAAAAAAAAAAAAAAAAAGTGGTTAAAGATGCTACCTTAAGCTAAGTTTTAATTTAAGGATGAAGAAGGATTTTACCCTTACTCACCCAACCTATTATCTTTTCCTCCTCTGAACTTTTCTTGCATTTGGAATTAGTTTGTCACCCTAATTACCCTCTAATTATTCCATATTCAAGTCCTGGCATCTCACCTGGATTGAACTCTGAAGGAATAGGAGTACATTTTATACTTGATTTATTTTCTTCCCTGTTCATGCTGTCATAAACAATTGGTAAGCACTGACTCATCCAAGAAATCTGTCTTCTTTCTCCTTTTACTCCAAACACTCTGTGTAGTGGTAATTTAATAGTTTGAGTGGATATATGTTCTTATCTGGCCCATTGTGGTAGCCAGAGTTTTAAGACTCTCACCTTCCCTCAATAATTCTTACTTCCTGTATGCATGCCACTGAATAGCTCCCTCCCACATAGGTCTGACATGAAGCCAACATTGGGTGAGGGTGGGTGATGGAGGTGGCAGGTTGGGTAAGACATAGCGGCTTCCGCCTTGCTGTCTTCTGTCTCTAATGCTGGGGAAAGCCAGCTGCTATGTTTTGAGCAACCTTTTGGAAAGTCCACGTGGTGAGGAGTAGAGATCTCTTGACAACAACCCTGTTTGTGAGTGATCTATTGGTCCCTATCAAACCTTTAGATGACTGTGGCTGCAGCTGACATTTTGACCACAGCCCCTGAGCCATAACCATCTGGATGCACTGCTTCTGACTCCCACAATCTGTGAGATCAGAGGTGCGTGTGGTTGTTTCCAGGCCATGACACTTCAGCAATTTTGCATTCTCTCTGGTCTCCAAGGCAAGGACAAGTAAATGGATTGCCCATGTTTGGTCCTGGTAAAGGTACTCTTAAGCCACACGCATGTACTCACAATAGTTACTGAGAGGGGTGTAGCTGTCAGCTTCCCTGAACGTCTGGTTTTCAGTGGAGCATCTGGTTAGGTGTTACCTGGGGGTTGGCGGGATTGTTTCTTCCTTCATAGCATCTTTTCTTCATAAGGTTAAAAATTTGAAAAGATCAAACTGTTAAGTAAATGTGGTCTGGTATAGGATAGTATGACTTTGAACTTTATGAAAACTTAACTATGGGGGCCAGCATTGTGGCACAGCAATGTAAAGCCGCCACCTGCAATGCCAGCATCTCACATGGCCACCAGTTCCTGTCCTGGTGACTCCATTTTTGATGAAGCTCCTGGCTCCTGGCTTTAGCGTGGCTCAGCCATCACTGTTGCTGCCATCTGGGGAGTGAACCAGCAGATGGAAAATCTCTCTGTCTCTGTTGTCTCTCCCTCTCTGTCTGTACTCTGAGTTTCAAATAAATAAATAAATAAATATTTTTTAAAATTATGTATCAGCTTTGGTTACAAGTGATGTCATAAGCAGGAAGGAGAATTTATTATATAAAGAAAGAGAAGTGCCATGGAACCCAGGAGGGCGGGCGGAGACGGGACTGGAAGAGAGTGTTTCGAGGACTCTGGCTTCTCTCTTCTTTCCTCCCAATATTTTTCTTTCATGATGGTCTTCTCATTTTCCATTTATGACATGGCATTTAGAAGCCCCACAGTCCCCAACTTTATTATATGACAACTTTATTCACTGAGAGGTTTTGTGTCTAGTTTCCGCAAAGGCAATATTTGATTGGTCAGGTTTCAGTCATGTGTGCATTTCTAAGCCAATCCACTGTTGCCAGACATTCCTGCAGAAGTGTGTGTATGTTAGGGGGAGCGCAGATGTTGAAGGGGAAGAGAATAGGTCCCAAAGAAGAAATTTGTGGGCAAAGAGATCCCTCAAGTATTGCTACTGTTTAGAGGGAGCCAGTATTAAAAGGCATAATATTATTCCATCTTATGGGGCAACAACTTCTTAGCCTCTTGATCTTCAAAGCAGCAGTAAGTGTCCAAAATCCTGAATGTCATTTCCCTCTTCTCCCTCATCTCCTCTGTAATTCTGTGTTGTATCTTTTGCCATCAAGAGCTTTTGTATTCTGGGGTAAATGGGGTAAAATACTAGCTTATGACAGACTCAAATACCCACAGTCAAAGACTGTATTGGTAATGTACTTGTACGGCATTTATCAGGAACGCTAGTGTTCCTCGCCATTGTACATGATTGCTAGTAAACATCTATTTGGAAGAGTAGATGCCTTCCTTCTGGCAGATGCAGAGTCAAGTGCTGTGTTAGTGATTCTAATTCTTGTTAGGCACATCCCGGTTAGGTCAGGATGCCTGAAATACTTGTGATTTAGCAGAGCAATAAAGTAATGTGAATAGAGCGCAGTCCACAGGTACCTTAAGAAGACCTTCTTTGCATCATTTTAAGTAGAACAGATGAGAAAATGCACAAGAAATGACATACAAACAAGATCATAAAAGGCCAAGTTCAAGGCATTCCTTGGTAGAAAGTAGTGAAATCTTTTGAAAGGTGTGCAACTTCTTGTGTCCACAAAGAGAAAATTTAGTAAGAAGTCCTTCTTTTCCAAAATGCTTGGACTTTCTGTCTCTGTGGTTTATTTTTTGGACTGTTTGGCAACTCCAAGTTTTGGTGAAGTGTTATAAACTGTGAATGTATGCAATGGGGAGAGGGCATTTCGACACACAGTTTAACTGATGTCATAAAGCTTTTCTATGAGCGTATGCATATGCTTGCTCTGCTCTAGTTACAGTGCAATGAAAACCCGATCTTATGAAAATATAGGTGGAGATTTTCAGAACTGGGTTCAAATATACATGTAATGGCAAGTTTTTATGTGACCTGAGAGGATAGTGCATAAGGTGCTATTTTAACCTGTCATATAATTTGAAAAAAAGTTGAAGAGAATACCAGATTGTGATCTTTCCAATCAAGGCATGTCTGTCTCATTCTAGAAGATGGTAGTGAAGGCTGAGACAGGATGGGGAGAATTTGATTTTATGTGCTTTTTTTGTGTCATTTATTCTTCCAGGGATGCTGTAAGATTCACAGAGAAGTCTTCCTCTTGTGCTAATAACAGAAACTACAGCTTGGTTTAAATGATTTGCCCAAAGTCATAGAACTATTAGTAAATCAAGAATAGACCAGAATCAGGGTTTCTATGTTAGCGGGCCCTTTGGGTCCCTTCAGTTTCTTACCCTGAGTTATTACTCAGGGGTGATTTGTTTTCTTGTTTGTGACTTGTGGTATCTTTGTTCTGGGGATTTGTAGTTTTGTTTATTTTTATTTATGTGAAAGGCAAGTGGGTTGGGAGTGTTGAGTGGGGAGACAAACAGACACACAGATCTCTCATCTGTTGGTTTTCTCTTCAAAGGGCTGCAACAGCTGGCATGCGGCTGCTGGGCCAGGCCAAAACTGAGGGCTGGAAATCTTATCCGAGTCTCCAGTGTGAGTGGCAGAGACCCAAGTATGTGAGCCATCATCTTTTGCCTCCCAGGGTGCACATTAGTAGGAAACTTTTATTGAGAGCCTAGCTGGGACTCCAGTCCAGGCCCTGTGTTAGGTCATGTGGGCAACTTAACTGCTGGGCCAAATGCCCACCCCTGTTGTAGTTTTCACATTTTATGGCTTTTGTAACATGAAGGATCTCAAGTTACTCAAGGTAGAATTAATTATGCAGTATCCCATGTGGATTGCATTGAGTTCATATTTATAAAATTCTTATTCTTTGCCTGTTTGGTGGCTGCATTTTCATCATTTCAGGAAAGGATATTTAGATGTGATGAATTTTGAGTTTTATTGAGGTGAAAGGGTGAATGAAGCTTATAACTAGGTTAGAGGACAGATGCTCTACAAAACTCGTTCTTTGTCACAGGTGTTTTTCTTTGAATGGATTGATGGAAAGCATCAGTGATAACCTCTTACGTTCCTCCCACCCATTATCATTTTGTCATGGAAAACTCAAGCTTATTGCATGTCTGAAACCATTTCAGTCATTGTCAGGGTCCTTCTGAAGAACACACACACACAGAATCTCATTGGTTGGTCAAGAGATGGGGATGATGGGCAAACTACAAAGTGTGGTTTTCCTGGTATAAATATTTCTGTTGTGGTTGCTCTTTTATTGAAAAGGGAGAGTTTAACAGAAGAAACGACACTTTGCACATGTAAAGGAAGGCACTGATCTATTTTCTCTAGTAATAGAACCAGGGAAATTAGACTTAATGTAGTTGGATGTGTATTACAGAATTTTGGAATCAGGTGGAAAGAAACAATCGGATACATGCCTACCCGCGTGGTGATGTGGGGCTATGCAGAGCTATGCACAGCTGAGATACTTGCCCGTACAGAGCATCTGAGTCCAGTGGGAAAATAATGCTTGATTTCATCTCACATGCTCCTGACAAATGATGTCATCCAGTTTCTATTTAAACAGTGCTGGTTCCATCTGAAAAGCTCTCTTGCTTGTAAGTTCATTCTTGTGTTGTTGTGGTCCCAAATGCTGTTCTCAAGTATAACCAGTGGTGTGCTGGTTAATGGTTAACTCTTCTGGGTAGGTGGCCCTGATAGGTGGTGTTTGCCAGTTTCTATTGTATCAGTATTGCCACCATGGCCAGTGTGAAGTCACTGAACATTGACCTGGGAAGAGTTACATGTAGATGGCTCTGTAGTGTCAATCAATACCAGCAAGCTTCTGCAAACAGGGACTCCCCTACATAATAACTTACCATGACAGAGACCATGATAACCTTAATTGATAATAGATAATGGCTCTCGGCACTTTGCTACAGGTCAAAAGGCTCATTATTAATTAATCACCGCAGCAACGGTGGGAAATAAATGCTAATTACTTTCTCTCTTTTCGTAGTGTCTCTTTCCATTCCCAAATGCTTGGGACTGTTAGTCTCTCTGGTTATTTCTGAGTTTATCCAAACATACAAACTGTAGTTACTTATAAGTGGCAGATCTGAGAACCAAACCCATTTTTCCGGTCCACAGTCTGTATTTGAAAACACCCTAAAATATAAATTATTATTCACATGTGTTAAAAAGTTGGTTGTAGTTCACCAAAGCCTTCTTTTTTCCAGTGTCAACATCTTCAATTCTTAGGAACAAATTCATTAATTCATGCAGTTTGCTGAGCATCTGTTATGTGTCAGGCATTGTTCAGTGCACTGGGGTACATCAGTGGCCAAAGCCATAAAATATCCTTGTCTTCGTGGATATAGACAGGTAATAAATTTAAGTAAAAGCAATTTATGTGGCACATGGAGAGGTAAAATGCTTTTGAAAAAGAGTAAGGAGAATGATGTACACTGGAGGGATGTGGGTTGCAGTTTTAAAGTGGTTGATCCTGTTCCTGCAAGGGCTTTGTTTTCAGATAACTTGCCCATTCCTGATTGCTTTTTCTGAGGTAGACATGCTGTGCTAAGTAGTTGTGTGTAGTGAGCACCAGGTGTGGTCTTTGTGGCTCACTGTGAACACAAGATCTCCTTTTCTTCCTGTGGTTTGGTCACCACTGGGGTAAAAGCTGCAGCCTAAGACTCCTTCCTCTCTCCCAGGTCTCCTTTCACTCTCCTGGCTGGTGTTGATCTTGTGGTCAGCCTAAACCACAAGTCCCTTTCCTCAGGATCACCTGCCACCCAAGCTAGGCTTTCCTCATTGTATCATTTTACCCGTTTGATTGATTGAACCTAGGAATGGTACTTTGCATTTATCTCTGTGGTTTCTCATTATGTAAAAAACCTACAGGGGCGGCCTGATTTATTGGCAAATAAATCTGCATTTGTGACATCCCTAGTTCTTAATGCTCCTTCAAGCAGTGTTTGCCAAAGTGGGGGCCCACTCGTGGTACGTGAGGAGATTGGAAGCATAGGCGCTCCTGATATTAAATGACATTGGCTTCTCCAATGACACAGTCATGCCCTGTGCAGGTTTCTTTCTGTGGGTGTGGCTGTGTGGCGAGATAGTATCATTTCCATGCTAGTTAGTCATTCGTATCTTTCAGCACTTGCTGTTCTACCTTCTTGGGAGCCAGGGAGGGATAACAAGAGCTGAGGAAGGAAAAGGGAGGAAGACTTCCATCTTGGATCCCTTGCAGATAACAGAATTTTTGTTAGAAGCCAATGACATTATTTATTCTGTATTTGTCTTTCGGGTTGCCTTCTCTTCAGGGTAGGTGATACAGATTTTGCTTTCACAATGATGAAATTTTTTTTCAAATGAAATCTGCTCAAGTTAAAAAAAAATAAGCTCATTTAAAGAAATATGAAATAGAGAAGTGGGTGTTTAACCCAAGATGCGTGTGTCTCCCACCAGGGTGCATGGCTTGGGTGCCCAGCCCTGAGTCCTTTGTCCTGCTTCCCCATCACTGTAGGGCAGGAGGGCAGTGGTGACGGCATAGGTAATTGGGTTCTTGTCACTGCAGACCTGGGCTGAATTCTTAGCCCCTAACTCCAGCCCCAGCCTTGGCCACTGTGGGCATTGCAGAGTGAACCAGTGGATGAGTACTCTCTGTCTCTCTTTGTTTGTTTCTCTGTGTCTGTTCCCTTTTGCCTTGCAAGTAAAAAACAATTAAAAAAAAAAGCGTGACAAATTATGAATGTGACTTTTCAGTGTATGAAGTTTGGTTAACATGCCTCTCCAGATAATGCTACAGGGTTGGTAGTGGGTATAAATCCTTTTAAGAGCCCTACTTCTTAATTAACATTTTAAAATTAGAAAATATCATATCATGTTTAACTAGGGGTGGACAGCATGAAATCTGGAGCCAAACTGTATTGATCTGAGCTCTTCTTTTACTGACTCTGTGATCTTGAGTATGGCACTTATTGTTTGGTGCCTGTTTGCTCATGCATATAATGTGGATAAAAGTGTTTATCTAAAAGACTAGTTGTGAAAATTAAATGAGTTAATACATTAAGGATAGTTATGGCTCAATGACTGGGAGCTGTTATTTTTTTTCAAAACTGTAGAATTCTTTAGTTTTATCAGTCTAACAAGAAAACACATTGTTAAAGGATGTTACTTGAGTTCTGGGTTATGTAAATGCAAAGAGGAATAGCTCACTGTGTTAGTTCAGCAAACAGAATTCCATTGTCTTCGTCACAGCGCTTCACCAGGGAAATATGTGGTCCCTGGCCTTGGGTTGTTTATAATTGTCCTGGTGGGGTCAAGGTGGTTTTTTCACAGCACATCTGGGCCGGGTGCCCTTTATTGTCATCATGTTTGACCTTTCAGCCAATTTCTTATGTATAAATAATACACAAAAACACCACCTGTATTTGAGTCCTTTTGACTTGGATTAAATTCCAAAGGAAATATCAGGAACAACTCAGCAGATGAGGAACTAGAGACTGGAGATGCCTCAACATGGATCTGTGTTTTTTTTTTTTCCCCTTCTTCTGCCGTCTCATGGCTTAAATAATGCACAAGGTCTCCTTAATTGCAGAATGAGCGGTGGTGATAAATGAGATGCAAAGCTCAAGAGTGGCACGTCCACAGTGAGCTTTAGAGGACTTCTGCTCTCCCAGTGAAACAATGTATTTTTAGGGGCGGGGGATGAAAGTATCTTGTGACCACACACATGTGGGTAAGACTGAAGTATAAATAGCGCAACAGATTGATTCTTTGAATCACTTCTCAGGGGGTTTTATGGACAGAAACAAATCAAGGTTCTCTAAAACAGAAACCAGTAATCGTGACCTTTTATTTAGCACTTCCTATGTGACTGGCATGATTCTGATCACTTTACACGTATTAGCAGGTAAATCCTCACAACTGTCTTAAGAGGCATGGCTGTTTGTGCCCATTTGATGTAACAGGAGACTGAAGCATGGAGCAAGGAGGGCGAGTGTGGAATGCAGAGTTTCCCAATTTATCTGCGCGCAGACAAGTTTGTGATGTGTACTGTGAACCAGCTGTCGGCCACTAAAACAAAGCACCCAGGAGAAGCTAGTTATGAAGGAAGGAGGTTGAAGGTTTATTTTGGCTCCCGGACTTGTAACTTCACAGTCCAAAGTCAGGTAGCCCATTGGTTTGACCTCTGGTGAAGGCGGAGGATGAATTGGAGGCAAAGAGTAAGTGGAGAAACGGTCCTGTGGCGAGCTGAGCCATGCTTTTGTAAGCAGCTCTCTCTGGCTCGCTCTCTCTGTTTTGAGATTTATCCTGTTAGACCCTCTGAGTGGGGATGCTAACACGTCGAGAGGCACACCCCAAAGACTCAGAGTCCAGACTAGCTGATGCAAAAGCAAGAAGATTTATTCGGCGTCTGCACAGACGGGCCTCCTCAACTCAGGAGTCCAGAGAGCGCCCCCAGCACAGAGCCACATGGTTTATATACCTGTAGCGACCAATCAAAAGCACTATAGTGTCCATGCACACAGCAGTCCAGTCCGAGAGCTGATCATGTGAAAGGCATGCGTCTTCTATCCAATCAGCTATGGGATCACATGGGAGGCATGCACCTCGTTGCCATTTTGTTGTTTACTTCTTTAGCAGTTCCTTTCCCTGTCAGCGTCATCTTGTTCACCCTGAGGGGGACGACGTGTTGCTCCCCTCGTTCCCCTGGAGAGAGAGCAGCGTCCCGCTTCCCACACCGTTATTTGAGTATTAGGAGGCATACAAACTGGGTTAGGTCTTAGCACAGCCAGGCACAAGTGTCGCAGCTAGCTAAGCATAGGGTCCCTTATTTTTATAGCTGCACCTAATTTTAGCTTTGGGGGAAAAAGTTTAGGCCTATAATTTTTAAACTTTAATTTTATTTGGGGTAAAGGTGACTTCTTGTTTTTAATAGTGTTAGCTTAAGTCACTACATCTTGGTTTGATTTTTAAGGTTCTTCAATCCATTTATTTGAGAGGCAGAGCTACAGAAAGAGAGAGACAAAGAGACAGAGAGAAAGGTCCTCCATCCACTGGTTCATTCCCCAAATGGGTGCAGCAGCTGGAGCTGGGCCATTCTGAGGACAGGAGCCAGGAGCTTCTTCTGGGTCCCCCACATGGGTGCCGAGGCCCAAGCACTTGGGCCATGTTCTGTCGCTTTCTCAGGCCACAGCAGGGAGCAGGATTGGAAGTGGAGCAGGTGGATGCTGGCACTGCAGGTGAAAGCTTAAATTATTTTCCACAGTGCTGGGCCCAGGCAGCTCTCTTGGGAGAGCTCCCTGCTGACGGGTATGCCCCCAGTGATCTAAGGACCTCCTGCTAGGCGCACCTCCTCAACACCATAGTGGGATTAAGTTTCTAACGCCTTACTACAGCTAACGTGATTTTGGGTTTAAATGTTTGCCTGAGTTCGAAACCACATTATGTTGTAAGTGTAGCATGTACCTTATGATTCAGGACCCCCTGAGCCCCTCTGGGGAGCCTGCTGTGATGCTCCAAGCCAACTGGGACTCACAGGTAGATAATTTTGGATGTAATGAGGCTTTACATTGTTGAGCTCATCCTGGTTTCCTTGGCCAGGAAATGAAGGCTTCTGAGAATCTCTGAGTAACAGAAATTTGTTTCCCAGTGATTTTCTTGCCTGATTTGATGTTACAAATTCTTGAAGTGGAACTTATCCACCTTAAAGTGAAAGGGTTGATTTTTGAACCTCACAGTCTCATAGATGGGGAGATACAGTCTCACTACTGCAGATTAACCCTTCTTAATTGGGCCATTTTAGTAGTTTTTCTTGAAGAAAATAACTTGATATGTGCAAAGGGAAGACAGTTTGAGTCGGGTCCTACTTTAGGTCAGTGAAATAGCTTTTAATTAATAAATCATTTAAATCCTCCTATAGTTAAAAGGATAGAAAAAGGTACCCTTTACATCAATGTTTTAAATGCATGTCAGTTGGTAGAGAGCCAAAATGGCCTTTCTTCGCAGATGGTCTTAGCTTCAATTATTTACGCATCTCCTTGAATTATTTCAGTATTGTACAAATGACGAAATAAAGCTGGGAAATTACTATTTCTGCTTCCTTACATAGCTGAGTCTAATACTTAAAAACTCTTTAATTATTTCCTATTACTTTTTTTTTTTTTTAAAGATTTATTTGAAAGAGTTACACAGAGCGAGAAGGAGAGGCAGAGAAAGAGAGGTCTTCCACCTGCTGGTATACTCTCCAGATGGCTGCAGCGGCCGAAGCTGTGCCAATCCAAAACCAGGAGCCAGGAACCTCTTCTGGGTATCCCACTTGGGTGCAGGGGCCCAAGAAGCTGGGCCATCTACTGCTTTCCCAGGCCATAGCAGAGAGCTGGATCTAAAGTGGAGCAGCTGGGACTCAAACCGGGGCCATATGGGATGCCGGCACTGCAGGCTGAGGCTTTACCTGCTACGCCACAGTGCCGGGCCCCCCCATCTCACTTAAATTTACTTCTTGAATGTCTCTTAATAGAGAGTAAGACTACCTTAGTGACAATCCTATATTTGTCATGCTTACTACTGTATCTCTAAGGACAAGCAAACTTCCAGGTACCCAATGGGCTCTCGATGTTGCTTGTTGAATGGCAGCTTAATATTTGTGTACATGGGTCGATGGATGGATAGGTACATAAGGAATGAAGAGAGCAAGCATAGGTCCTGCATGGAAGACTCAGAAATCTTTTGCTGTGGTGGGTGTTGTGGTCCAGTGGGTTGAGCTGCTGTCTCATATTGGAGTACGTGATATTGAGTCCTGCATCTGCCTTACAATCCATCTTCCTGCTAATGCGCCTGAGATGATTGATCAAATGCTTTGGTTCCTGCCACCCTTGTGGGAGATCCAGATGGAATTCTCGGTTCCTGGCTTTGTCTTTGTCTAGACTTCTCTGTTGCAGGCGTTTGGAGAGTAAACCAGTGGATGGAGGATCTCTATCTCTCTGCCTCTCTCTCTTTGTCTCTATAACTCTGTTTTTCAAATAAGAGAAAAAATAAGCGGTGTCTTTTTTTTTTTTTTTTTTAAGAAGTCTTGTGTGATGCACCTGACCCTGGGGTCTTGGAATCGTGCTTGCAATGCTGGTCTGTAAGACTGTAATTTGCAGATTTCTTCTATTGTGAATCTCTTGCATTCAGTGTAGCCAGATGCTCCTGTTACAAAGAGAAAATATTATGTTTTTCTATTATATGTGGTGCTACCTGAGCTCATTACAGATAGGATTGCAAGCTGGGGCTTCCAATAGCTGTTGAAAGGGGCCGGAAATGCAGCATTGGTTGTTACTTGCCACGAACCTGGAGTTCTGATTGGCTGATGCCTGTAGCTGTCCCTCCGTGCTGCTCACAGGTTTTCTTTGGGGCTGGAATTGCCGGCAGTGCAGTACTTTGATTCATGACTTTCTCTTCTGAGGTATAATAGTTTGCTGGAGCTGCCGTGACAAAAGACCATACACTGCATGGCTTAAAAACAACAGAAATCTCTTGTCTCGCAGTTCTGGAAGCTCGGAGTCTGATATCTTGCAGGACAGTAGGTTCCTGCCTTGGCTCTTGCTGGTTTGCAGTGGTAGCCAGCAGTCCTCAGCGTTCTTTGCTGTATTACACCTGTAGCACTGCGATCTCTGTCTCCTTCACAGGGTTGTCTTCCTGCTGAGTGTGATCGCATCCTCAGTGTTCTCTCTCCTTTAACGTGCATTGGTCCTGTTGGTTATAGACTCCCTCGTCATCTAGCATCGTGTTGTCATGACTTAACTATCTCTGGAAAGATTCTATTTCTTTTTTTTTTTTTTTTTTTTTTTTTTTTATTTGACAGGTAGAGTTACAGACAGAGAGAGAGACAGAGAGAAAGGTCTTCCTTCCGTTGTATGGCCGCCATGGCCGGTGATGCGCCGATCCAAAGCCAGGAGCCAGGTGCTTCTCCTGGTCTCCCATGCGGGTGCAGGGCCCAAGCACTTGGGCCATCCTCCACTGCCTTCCTGGCCACAGCAGAGAGCTGGACTGGAAGAGGAGCAGCCGGGAATAGAACTCGGCGCCCATATGGGATGCCAGCGCCGCAGGTGGAGGATTAACTAAGTGAGCCACAGCGCCAGCCCCCAAAGGTTCTATTTCTAAATAAGGCCACGTGAGCTTCCAGGAGGACCATATTTTTGGGGAAATGAGGGTGGGGGAAGGAGGAGGAAGGGACACTGCTCAAAGTATCAACTCTTCAATTGGCTGCTAATCCATCATAAGCTTAGGTCTAGATCCTGCTGCTCTTTGTGTGACCTTGTGTGCATCATGTCTTCTCTGAGAGTCTCAGTTTTGTAAAAGGAATTGATAGTGATTCTTGTGTCTTAGGAGGTTTTGAAGGTTAGATGAGAAGATGCAGATGAATCATGTAATTTGTTTGTATACACTTGATACAGTCCCAGAATTATTCTCTTCTTTCATCGTGAAGTGAAATGTAAGTATGTTTGCTTAATCTATGTTTTTTCTAGTTTTCAAAACCAAGCTTGATTTTTTTCTGTGCTTTTTAACCTTTCACTCATAGGCCATAGCCAATTATTGATTATTTTGAGGGACTCTTTGATTGATTTCATGGGGTGGCTACTCTTTGAGGAGGAGTGAGTTGCCCAACAGAAATTAAGAGTCTCTGTTGATTGAAGGTTATTCAAATATGGCAGTGAAGTTTTAAGAAAATCATAAGTCAGTGTTGAAAAACATACTGACTTAAGAAAATTGCCATCTTTTTTTTCCTAAGATTTATTTATTATTTGAGAGAGAGAGAGAAGGAGAGAGAGAGAGAGAGAGAGAGAGGTCTTCCTTCCGCTGGCTCATTCCTCAAATGGCTGCAGTACTGGAGCTGGGCTGATCCGAAGTTAGGAGCCTGGAGCTTCATCTGGGTCTGCCATTTGGGTGCAGGGGCCCCCATGTGGGTGCAGGGACCCAGCATCTAAGCCATCTTCCACTGCTTTCCCAGGCCATTAGCAGGGAGCTGGATCGGAGGTAGAGCAGGCAGGACTCAAATCAGTGCCCATATGGGATGCCAGCACCGCAGGCAGAGGTTTAACCTACTATGCCAGAGTGCCAGCTCCAAGAAATCATCTTCTTAAATCAAGTTTTTCTGATTGCATAGTGGTCTGAACAAAATATCATCTGGTAGGATTCTTCCAACATGAGAAAACGATGTTAAATAATTCTGCAGTGGGTTGAAGTGTTAATGAAAGTTAAAATCATGTATTCACATTTTCTTTATGGTTATAATCTGAACTGAACTTAGCTTGGCAATGCAGTCAATTATAACTGTAAAATTGCAGCCTGATTCTATTTTGTTCCTACCAAATATAAGTTGAATATAATTTAAAACCCATGGGGGGTAATTCAATTTAATCTTCATTTTCATTTTCTTCTGAAATGTGAAATTGAATAAACATTGTTGAGAATATCTTTAAGAAGATATAAAATGGATTGAATTTAATTATATTGTATTGTTTTAAGAATATTTTCTTAGGTATCAGGGATAGATGCAGCTTGTAAACAGGGAGATCCTTGGGGTGGTTGGATCCAGGGGCCTAGAGATTAGATATTCACCTGAAACATATATTATAACCTTAAGAGATGGTGCAGGATTAGAAATTCATACGGTGTTTGTGTGTGACTGTCAGAATTTGATGGAAGATCCAATATGTTTTGTTCCATACTGTTTAAAGAGAGAAAGAAGGTAATTTTAGAACCTCTTGTTTTTGAATATCACTTTAATGACTATCGCAGAGGTCTTGGAAAAATTGAGGGTACAGTCTGGAGTGTTTAATTGGAAGAGTCAAATACAGCAGAATTGGGGGTTGAGACCAACACTTTATTTATGTAAAGGGTTATTTACTTGACAGGCAGAGGGAGAGAGGTACCTTTCTTCTACAGGTTCACTCCCCAAATGGTCACAGTGGCTACGGCTGGTTCAGCCCAAAGCCAGGAGAGTTGAACTCCATCCAGGTCTCTCACATGGGTGGCGACAGGGGCCCAAGTATTTGGGCCATCTTTTGCTGCAGTCCCAGGGACATTATCAGGAACTTTGGTCTGAATCATCGTAAATGAGTGAGGAGTGAATAGAGTAAAATGAAGCTGAGTTTGTGTGTTTCCCTGGGGAATGTGAACAGGACAATGGGAGTTATTTGTGGCACATGAAGCTCCCTAAAACAAGTGTGACTGCCTAGAAATGGGATTTATTCCTGGATTCTGAACTCTTGAGTGTGGACTCAAACATTGGTCCTTAAGGTGAAGCAGAAGAGTATCTTGATTTCTGTCATTCCTAGGTTTCCAGTGAAATTGGTGACCAATGGCCTAAGAGTGAATAAAGTTAGGAGGAGACAAGATGATTAGCAATCTGAGATATTTGGCTAAAAATTAGAGTTTTGATATTCAAAACAGTAGCTGGACGTTAGGAAGATGGCTGAGAGTGTATTAGGGAAATTATTCCAGCAGTAAGCGATTGCTTGAAAGGGGAGAATTACTTTTCTGTAACTTAACCCCAGAGAGGGAGAGAAAGTCCAACGAATAAGAAAATATCAAGTTATCTCCTGGCACCTTCTCTTCGGTAAGCATTTTGGAGGCTAAAAAATGGAAAATCATGTTGTTCTTACCCTTATAATTTTAGAATGAGAAGCCAGCATTTCATCTCCTGGGGTAAAAATTCATTGAAATTAGTTTGCTCTTCTGCGGAAGAAGGGTGGATGAAATTCTGTTGAGCAGGGATCATGAAAACGGATGGTCTTGGCAAATCAATATTTACCTTATTACCTGGTTTCATGTGTGGCCACTGCCCTTGTAAACACACTGTTGCCTGCAAGAATAATATGGGACTCTGATTTTACTGTTCAGCTAGTGCTCCTTTTGTTTTGAAAATGAGTTTTATCATCCTTCCTTAAGAACAACACATCTCTCTGCCATGCCATTGAACTCTTTTCCAAGTCTGTGTAAGCATTCTCCTTATCTTATGTTTCTTTGTTGGTAGGACAATTTGACCAGAAGAATGTTTAAAGTTTGCTGAGCCTCATCAAGCCGTTATCTGAAGCCACCAAGCTACAGGATAAAAGCAGCTCATTTATTGTTTAAGACTGTTACAGCGGGGCGGGCATTGAGGCGAGCAGGTGAAGCCCCTGCTTGCCACGCTGGCATCCACGTCAGAGCACTGGATCCAATCCCTGCTGCTCTGTTTCCTATGCAGCTTCCTGCCAGTGGGCCTGGGAAAGCAGCGGAAGATGGCCTAATGAATTGGGTCCTTGTCACCCATCTGGGAGACCAGGCTAGAGTTCTGGTTTCTGGCTTTGGTCTATCCCAGACCTGGCTGTTGAGGCAGTTCTGGGAGTGAACTGGAGATTGGAAGATAGCTCTCCCTTTCCCTCATTCTGTCTCTCTCTCTCTTTTTCTGTCTCACTGCCTTTAAAAATATAAATCTTAAAAAAAAAAAAAAGGAAGTTGTTGAGTGACTCCCTAAAGAGTATACTGTAAGGTGAATGTGTCTATCCCCAGAATGTTAACCAATACAGGAAATTAACCTGATAGAAGTGTTGAAGTTGGTTTTTACATTACAGATGGTTTTCTGGGATTTAATAAAAAACACTTAATGATAGGGATTTTTTTTTTTACAGAGAGACAAAGGCAGAGAGATAGAGAGATGTCTTCCATTCACTGGTTCGCTCCAAAATGGCCACAGCAGCCAGAGCTGGGCCACTCTTAAGCCAGGAGCCTGGAGTTTCTTCTGGGTCTCCCTCATGGGTGCAGGGGGATCCTCTGCTGCTTTCCCAGGCCATAAGCAGGGAGCTGGATCGGAAGTGGATCAGCTGGGACTTGAACCAGCAGATGGCTGCTTAACCTGCTGTACCACAGCTCCAGCCTCTCTGTGTAACTTTTTAAAAAAGAGAATTCATTTGTTGGTTATAGATTCATAGCAGATATTTCACATATACATATTTCCCATATGCTCTCTCTTAAAAGTCTTCTGCACTGCCCCTTTACACCCCTGACCCTGGCATCCTGCTGATCTTCTGCTGTCTCCATAGATTTGCATTTTTTGGAATGTCACATAGTGTAGTTAGAATCAGGTAGTGTGTAGTAGTTGTTTCAGGTAAACTTCAGTCACTTCTACATTTGTGTTTTATCTGCATGTTTTCACTTCTACATGGGTCATTTCTCTCTCTCTTTAAATGAATTATTTATTTATTTGAAAGGCAAAGGCAGAGAGAGGAGAGCGAGCGAGCGAGAGATAGATCTTCCATCTGCTAGTTCATTCCCCAGATGGCTGCAATGGCTGGAGCTGCACAGATCAGAAGCCAGAAACCAGGAGCTTCTTCCAGGTCTTTTACATGGGTGCAGAAGCCCAAGGACTTGAGCCATCTTCTACTGCTTTCCCAGGTCATAGTAGAGAGCTGGATCAGAAGTGGAGCAGCCAGGACTCAAACCGGTGCCCTTTTGGGTTGCTGGCACTGCAGGTGGTGGCTTTATCCGCTACACCACAGCACCGGCCCCATTTGGTTTTCTTAAAGGTAGTGACAGGTTGCACTGATGTATATAACAATAGATACTGTGTGTGTGTGGGACCTTGTGTGGATATGTACATATTGTATGTATCTTAAATATCTACAAATAATAACATACACATGCAGTTGCATTGTGTTTTTTTCACTGATAGCTTGCTTTGAGCCTCTTGTTCCACCGCTATTTAATGATTTTTAGTATTAAGGAAACAAAGCTGAGCTGGGATGTCCACAGGGAGGAAAGCTAGGAAGCAGAAAATGCCATTAGTTACCTGCTAGTCATCATTTTACTAAGCAAAGAGAAGGCAGTTTTCGGGAAGGCATATGGCGTCTGGCCCTGGATAGAAGTCCATGCCACTTGAAGGATGAACGTGGGTGAGCCATGGGGATGATTCACCACCCGTGCAGCTGGAAACTTCTCTTTTAATTAGGTAGGAAGCACCTGTGTGTTATTACTTCATCGTTTTTCCTCTCTCAATCCAGTCTCTTTAGGGATTTTTTGAAAAAAGTAAACCCAACAAGTTGGAATTTAAATTTTCTGTAGGGGATTGCATTCAGTGTCTAAAAAAGGGCAGGTGTACAGATTGTGAGCTAGAAGCCGATGTGGGAATGGTAATGTGAACGGGTGTGAATTGTGGCGGGAAGTCACTATGCAGGCTGCAAGGTGTTTGGCAAGGGCCAAGGATTAGAATCGCGGGTATGTTTGGGTTTGCACTTTTGAATTGAGTGTTTAAAAATATTTGGCGGAATTAATGCTAAATGTGTAGAAGCTGTTGTTCAGATGTGAGCAGTGCTAGTATTTTCGTCTCCTCTGGGATCTGAGCATTTTCATGTGATGGCACCAGCATCCTTTCATGGTATCTGCCAAGTGGCTCAGCCTGGCCACACAAGTAGCAGCTTCAGCCAGATGCAGGGGCATCATTTACCACACAGTTTGCCTGTGACATTGACTGTCCTCGCTTGAGTCATTTTCTTCAAAAAAGATTTATTTATTTGAAAGAGAGAGAGAGAGAGAGAGAGAGAGAGAGAGAGAGAGAAAGATCTTCCATTTGTTTGTTCACTCCCCAAATGGCCCCAACAACTGAGGCTGGGCCAGGCTGAAGCCAGGAGTTTTGGATTCCGTACGGGTCTCCCACATGAGTGCAGGGGCCCAAGCACAGTAGCAAGGAGCTGGCGTGGAAGTGGAGCAGCCGGGAATCAAACTGGTGCTCTGATATCGGGGTGCTTGTATTGCAGGTGGCGGCTTAACTCGCTGAGCCACAGCGCCAGAACCCATCATCTTCATTTTATGGATGGGAAAATGTTATCCAAGGTCACTCAGAAGTGACCTTGAAGGCACTGAACTCAGTTGTACAGTGCTGTAAGTCTATTTGTTTGCACACCCTGAAAACATCCTTTCACCATAAGTAAATTTGTTTGACACGTCTGAATTGACACTATTCTCGTGTTTATTAGGCAATTGTGGAACCTTAAGTGTAGATCCTCTTACGGATGGTAGCCCTCCCAAACATCTCAAACAGGCAGCTTGTGGGCCAAATTTGAACTGCACCTGTTTGGGTTGCTTGTGTTTGAGGGAGGGGGTGGTTGGGGCGGTGGAGTCAGCACTGTGGTTTTATTGAATTCAGAGGGTGAATGCCCTGAGGCTGCATCCCTTTAATTCCCTGTTTGCCTGAGCTCTGCCTGCTTTATTCATTATGCCTATCTGCACGGCCCCTGCTGGCATCTGAACTTGTGATGGCAGAAACCACGAAACCCGAAAGTATTCCCATCAGGATGTGTGCTTTTGTGAGTTCAGATTAATTAATGCTAACAGATTGATTTTTGCTCTGAACTGAACTGTGCTGGTATTTACATTACTCAGTGTGAAACAATGAGTTGACTTTATTAGCAGTTGAGTTTTATCAGTTTCCCCAGAAGGTCCTCTGTTGGTAGAATTCCCTGAGTAGTCTGTTTGCTGAGTATCTGTCAACTGACCTGTGGACACAGCCGGGTGGGAATCTCCTAAAGGCTGATGTTTGGTTAATTGCAGGAGGCCCAGAGGTGATGTTGATCATGAGGCTAAATCTAATGAAGAAAAAACAAGAACAAATTAGTTGTTAATGAGCATTTAGTGAAAACAGAGGGTCTATAATTTCTCCCCAGCTTTGGAGAGATTGCTTTCTGGCTGCACATGGGTGTCTCCTAAGTCATCAAGAGTGTTCTGGAATGTTTAGGACCTCTTGAACAGAACACAGAGAGCCTGGGTTACTAAGTCAGTGGTAGGCAGAGTTCCTCTTCACGTATGTGGCCTACCAAAACTGCAGTATGTTCTTATGGCTTCTCTTTGGTGCGTCGTCTTTGACTGTCTGCTGCCGTGTTTTCAGTGTGTTTCCCATGAAATGCTTGCCTGAAGAATGCTCTGTGCAAATAAATTTGGGAAATGCTTTATATTCCATCATCTACTTAGGAATTTGAGGCACAGCATATTCAGGGCTCTGAGCTATGCTTTGTTCAAGGAACCTATTTTGTTTTGGGCAGTCCCATGTTTCCCACACGTGGTTGAGTAAACGGCCTCCTCTGGGATCTGTCCTGTGGGTACTTCACCTCTCTGTATTGCAGAACAATCTGTGTCTATGATTTTCCTACAGACCATTCTTGGGAATGCCTCTCCCAAGTTTCTGAAGTTACCTGAAAGCACTGCTCCATGTCTTAGTTTTGTTGTTTTTTTTTTTTTTTTTTTTTTTTTTTGAGAGTGAGAGATTAATCACCATAATCTCAGTTCCATTTTGATGGATTAAGTTTGTGAAATGAAGTTTTTCAGATCTGAAACAACTGATGAAGTATTGGAATGCATGACTTGGTTACATCTAAAATGATCAGCCTGATGTTTACGTCATTCTTGATGCAGTCTGTTAGATTGATTGCTTGATGAGGCACGGACTCTGTCTCTGTTTTGGGCATGTAAACCTATTGCAGCCGTTTATGGTGTGTTGGACAGACTTGCCTAAATGTAGACTCAGGGGACCTGCTCTCTTTCCTCTGGGCATTTTGTGTAGTATCTGTTACAAAGCCGAAAAGCTTGTCCCATATATTTGCTTTCTTTTGATTCCCATCATCTAGTCAGGTACTTTAAAAAAAAGAGGGAATTCAAAAAGTTTGTGGAAAAATGGAATTCAAAGATAAATGCATTTTGCTGCAAAATACTTTTGAAATACATGCATTGTTTTTTCATCTTGTGCATCTTGCATCACCTTTTTGAAGAGCCCTCAGAATTGCCTCTTGTATTAAGGACACTTGTCCTAAGAGGTGAAGCCCCTTGCCTGGGGTCTTATGGGGAGCTAATTCCGTGAATTTTGTTTTCTGTGTGCTGGTATTCGTTCCTGAAGCTGAAAAACAGTTTCCTAACTTGAAAACTATTTTCCTGCTCACTGAGAGGGAGAGGGGGAGGGGTTGGAGAGAGGGAGAGGGAGGGAGCTTGCACTTCATTCACTGATTTACTTCCTGAATACTCAAAACAGCAAGAACTGGGCCAGGCTGAAGCTGGGACTGGTGAGCTGAATCTGGATCTCCATCGTGGGTGGCAGGGACCCAGCTCCTGAATTGTTACCTGCTGCCTCTCAGCATGGCGTTAGCAGAACCTAGGCACTCTAATAAGGATGCAGGTGTCTTAACTGGTGCCTTAACCGATAGACAAGTGCGTGCCACTTTCTTGCTTTGGGGCACTTGTTTATTAGACAACACAGGGAGCCCAAATAAAACCCGATGTGGGCTGTTCTGAACCATGCCCAGATCTTAAGGACCCATGTGTGAATTATCCATTTGTTGCTGATTTTTCACCCTGCCCCTGATTCAGCCAGGCTCTCGACTTGCTGTTCACATACCCCTGACCCCTATTCTGGCTTTGTCAGGGAAGGTTAGAAAAATTTAGCACATTTGGGGACATAATGTGTCTGGTTTAGGAAGAAGGGCTGTCTTTGCTGTCATTTTTTTTTTTCCTCAGTCATGTTGGGGTTGTAGCTTTAAAGAGCTTGAAACTAGTCAGGGACTGGGTTTTGGTACCAAAATGTGACAGTGACTTTGGCAAGCATGAGTTAGGATGTGTTAGTTGCAAAACCTACCCTGTGTTCACTTTAAGCAGAAAAATAACGTGTTATGCACAAACATTAGGAATATGGAGTAATTAATAGAATCTGAGAAAAATCAGAAAAGTTGGATCAGAAAGTTAGAATAGGGGTGACTCCAGGACTGTTGGTGGAGGAAGCATCATCTCAGCATCCCTTGGAATGAAGCAGTTCCAACTGTGTTCTTCTGGTTGAGCTGTAAATTCCATGGACAACTATACCGATGTCCCTGTGTGCAAACAGTGCTCACACAGAGAACCTTGACTTGTAGTTGCTAGAAGCCCCTGGAGGTAAGGCATTTTCTCTGGACAAAATTGGAGTGGGGGAAGTGCATGCTGGATAGCAAAAGGCTGCCCTGCCCCAAAGAAGTCTGAAGGCAGACATCTGTGATATGTGATAGATGATGAGTAGGAATTAGGCACGATCAGGACCTTGTATTGGCAGGATGTTGGAAGGAAGATTGGAGTGGCGAGTTGAGGGTTATGTCCTGACAACAATAGGAAGCTATTGTTGGGTTTATTTATTTGAGAGGCAGAGAGGAGTGTGAGAACAGGTTCACTTCCTAAGTTCCTATGTGGGTGGCAGGAATCCAATTATTTGAACCATTACTGCTGCTTCCCAAGGCCTACATTAACAGGAAGCTGGAATCAGGAGCTGGAACTAGAAATTGAACCCAGGTACTCTGAAATGGGACTGCATTAGTAACCGCTTTGATTGATAAGCGGGGACTTCAAAAAGTTATTGGAAAATGGAATTAAGATAATCTTATTTTATGCAAAATATTTTTGAAATCCATGCATGGTTTTTTCATAATAAGCATCTGCTATGACCTTTTGAAACACGCCTTGTATACTAGTTATAATTAACAATGAGGACACTTGCAGTGGTGGCATACTCTATTATTTTTCACTGCTTGATTTCTAAGAGTGTTTGCTTTTTCTCCCAGGGTTTGCTTATTTATTTAAAACCCAGAGTTGTCAGAGAAAGTGATCTTATGTCCACTGGTTCACTCCCTAAATGGCAGCAATGGCCAATGCTGGGTCAGGCTGAAGCCAGAAAGGAGCCTGGAACTCCATCTGGGTCTCCCACATGTGTGGCAGGGTCCCAAGCACTCAGGCCATCTTCCACTGCTTTCCCAGGTGCATTTGCAGGGAGTTGGGTTGGAAGTGCAGCAGTTGGGACTCAAGCCAGTGCTAAGGTGGGTTGCTGGTGCTCATATGGAATGCTGGCATTGCAAGCAGTGGCTTAACTGACTATATCACAACTCAGGCCCTGGGGTGTTTGTTTTTCTTCTGCAAAGTGCATTTGAAAGACCTGTATGTTACCAGCATACAACACTGTATCTGTTGTCATTTAAAAATATATTTGCTTTTGAAATAACTGGTATGTTCTTGTTTTAAGAGAATATAAGATCTTCTCTCTGATTTTGACATTCACAAATATATGTCCGTCTCGTAAGAAAGATACCCCTTGAGTCTTTGACAACCAAAACTACTTAAAACCATGTATTGTTTTTAATGCACTTAAGGAATGTAATTTTATCCATACATGGGCATATGGTTATGAGCTAGGATTGTGCAGATGTTACTTGGATTTGCTTCCCTTGCTTGGAATCCCCAGATCCCTGGAATAAAGCTGGAAGCAGCTATTTCAGGAAGAGGTACATTGTAGACGATGATGTTGACACCAGCACTTCACTGGTGGCGTCAGTGCAGGAAGATTTTGTATTCGTTAATGCAGGGTGAGGCAGGCTCATGAGCAGACAGCTCTTGGTAATACTTGGAAATAGTCACTCTTTAACTTGATTCCCACTGGTGCCTGGAGCTGGCATTATAAAAGGTCATCCCTAGAAAATGGATTCTTTTATCACAGCTGGAACTCATCCTCTATGTTTTAAAACCATAAACTTACCACTTTTATTAAAAAATTGATCCACATCCGCATAACACTCTGGGAATGAGCCGACTCCTGAGTTTCAGCCCCACTGGTTGCAGATGGAAATGTAGCCGGTGAATGGTCATTATGCTTAATGACCACGACAGTCCTCTAATGACAAGCATGCTGGAAAGTTGCCCTGCGGAGTCTCTTGAAAAGAATGATCCACAGTTTCTGGAGGGAAGTTAGCCATGGAGCCCTAATGTACTTGACATTGGATAGCTTAGACGTCAGTTTACCATAGCTGACTTTTTTTTTTTTTTTTTTTGCAACCTGACCTATTACCTAGAGGGATAAATCTAGAGGATAATTTGCAGGAATTAAAATCTTAGGAGCAAACATTTAGCCTGGAGGTTAAGACCCAGGTTAAGATGCCTGCATCCTGTATTGGGGTACCTGGGTCCAATTATCCTCTTTGCCTCCTGACTCCAGCTTACTGCTAATGCAGATTTGGTAGGCAGTGGTGATGGCCTAAGTGATTGGGTTCCTGCCATGCATGTGAAAGGTGTGCATTGAAACCTTGGCTTCCAGCTTCAACCCCAATCCTATCCTGCCTCCGCCACTGGGGGCGGGGGAGGCATTTGGGGAGTGAATGTGCAGATGGAAGATGTCTTTCTCTCTCTCTGCCTGTCAACTAAACAGATAAAATTTGAAAAAGTTGTCCATTGTAGAAATAGTATGGATTAATGTGGACAATATTAGTGACCAGAAGAGGTTGGTGTTGTGCTATAGTTCCTGTGTATGCCACCTTTGACTGTTTCCTATTGTATGTCTGTGAGCCAGCAAAAGATTCAATATTTGGTTTCTTTTCTTTTGAATTTATTTATGAGTACTTTTCCTTCAGGGTGCAACTATTGATGTGTGGCATCTGGTTTATTTATTCTGCATTCACTTTTAATCCTTTTTAAGGTCGTACATGTGTGCAATGTGATAAGCACTAGAAAGAAAGTAAAACAGGGGAACCCAGTGGAATATCGGGGAGACCTGTGAGGGAGTATTCCTCCCTTGGTGGTCCTGGCATACAAGTTGAGACACAGATATAGGGCCTCTGGATATAGGAGTGGAGAATGTTTCATGAGGAGAGAATGGCAAGTGTCCAGGCCCTGAGACAGGAACAGGTCTGACTGAGGGTGGTCATTTGAGGAGGGTTAAGGATTAGCTTGAAGCAGGGTTGGAGGACATTAAAGTGAAGGCAGAGTGGTGGCTCTAAAAAAGGATTCAGGACGAGGCAGTGTGAAACCCAGGTCCACTGAAGACTTCAGACTGGAAAATGCAAAGCCTTGGCTTGTCTGTTTCTGGAGAGCCGAGCAGTCTTATATTTTGAAGCCAGTCAGTGCTCTTGCCTTTCATGTGTGCTTTGCTTTCACATTTGTGCATATTTCAGGGGTAAACTTTGGCTGGCCCAGTTGTTACAAGGCCTAGGGTGGCAGTGGGCGTGAGAACACTTTGCCAACTTGATCTCTCTCATCCCTGGATTCCCTTAAGACAATGCAGCCGGCGCCGTGGCTCAATAGGCTAATCCTCCACCTTGCGGCGCCGGCACACCGGGTTCTAGTCCCGGTTGGGGCGCCGGATTCTGTCCCGGTTGCCCCTCTTCCAGGCCAGCTCTCTGCTATGGCCAGGGAGTGCAGTGGAGGATGGCCCAGGTGCTTGGGCCCTGCACCCCATGGGAGACCAGGAAAAGCACCTGGCTCCTGGCTCCTGCCAGGATCAGCGCGGTGCGCCGGCTGCAGCGGCGGCCATTGGAGGGTGAACCAACGGCAAAGGAAGACCTTTCTCTCTCTGTCTCTCTCTCTCACTGTCCACTCTGCCTGTCAAAAAAAAAAAAAAAAAAAAAAGACAATGCGTCTGTCTTTCCTGCTTTACTTCTGCTTCCATCTTCTGTTGTCGTGGTGGGGGGAATTGGTTCCAGGATCCCCAGAGATAGCAGAATTGGTAGATACTCAAGCATGCATAAAATACTGTGTAACCTGTATGCTTTAAATCATCCCTAAATTGCTTATAAGACCTAGCACGGTGTACGTTCTACAAACTTGTTTTACTATATTTTTAAGACAAGAAAAAGTCTGTTTTGTACAGATGCAGGTTTTTTAAAAAAATATTTATAATACATAGTAGGTTGCAAAAGTGGAGCCAGCAGCTACGCAAGACCACCTGTATTCTCTTTATTGCTAGATGCTGTCATTTTCAAGATGTGCCTTGATGATAGCATATTTTCAGGGAGAAGAATGATATGCTTCTATGTTATTAATAATAAGTAATGCAAAACACATGCTTTTACACAGACATTAAAAAAAAAAAACCAAGTGAACAGAAGCAAGGTTATGTTTTTGAAAAGGGAGTATCTTCATTGTGCACAAAGCATTCCAGAAATTCTGTTATTCCTGCAGTTTAAAAACTCATGGAGAACTCTTGTCTGTTGCTGGAAGATGCCTGCCTTTTGTGGTCTGTATGACAGGGTCCTGTTTAGAGACATAGTCATTTACTGCCGCTGTGATTTATTTATTTGAAGGGAAGAGTGACAGAGGAAGAGAGAGAGATAGATACCGATACCATCTGCTGGTTTGACTCCCCAGATGTCTCCAATAACTAGGCAAAAGCTGGGAGCCCAAAACTCATCCAGTCTCCCACCTGTGTAGCAGGAACCCAAGTATTTGAGCAATCCTCTGTTCCTCCCCAGATGCTTGCCCAGGAAGTGGAATTGGAAGCAGAGTAGCTGGTTTGCAAATTGGCAGTCTCATATGGGATGTGAGCATCCCAGTGGTGTCTTAACCTGCTGCACCGCCACGCCTGCTCCACTGCTCGTATAATTCAGGCTTAATTCAGAGGATGTGCAGTCCTCAACTCAGTTGTTAGAGGACATTTCCTCTTTTCCTTTACCCTCTGGGCAGTGCTACTCTAAATGTGCTCTGTGGACCCCAGCTGGGTACACAGTTTTTGTTCCCTTGCACCATGGTATAAATACAGACTGAGAGTAAGCCTTGTATATCTGTTGAATTTAATCATGAAAAATTTGGGCATTGCATTGTGTATATGTTTTCCTTTTTAAATTCTAATTACTTTTTGTTGTATTTGGAACTAAACAATTGGTGCTAAGTAGTTTAAAGCGATTTTCTCACCTTGGATAAATGTTAGCATTTAAATCAGATAAAGCTGCATATCAGTTCAATCTGGAGCAGTACCAGACTTGAACCCAGGCTTTCTGATCGGAACACTCACACCCTTTTTGAGTATTCTTTTAAGCTTCCCTAATTATTGTAATGTGAGCTCATAGTTGAGATTCCCATATAGAGTACTTAGTCTTGTGGAGATGTTTGTGAATTGTTGAATTCTGTAAGAGATGGAGGGGTTCCAGGACACAGCCTCACCTTGACTTGTTACCTGCTTAAGCTTTCTTTGAAAATGCTGTCCAGGGAGCAGGTGGGCAGTTTCGGAGGCAGTCCCCACTTCCCTGCCTGGTCACTTTGGGCCAGGTGCTGCGTCTGCATGGTGATCAGCACCTGGCTGTGCCCTGTTCTGGCTTCCAGTTTGGTAAGGGTGGGAGTTAGGCCGCAAACAGGTAAACATCAGGATAGTATTTCCACAATGACTGATGTGAGCTGAATGGGTGGTTTGGCTCTGTTAGACAGGGTAGTCCGATACCTGGAGGAGGAGAAAGCCAGAGACAGGAATAACAGGAAGGACATTCTAGGCTCAGGGGTGGGGCAACAGAGACCTAGAAGTCAGCAAAGCTGAGAGTGTGGAGAGAGGGCATGCCTAGGCAGGGGGTTGGAACTGTAATAGGCAGGACAGCCACAGGGTCCACAAAGCCAAGTGAGGGGTTCGCATTTTATTCCAATGACAGTGACTATCCATGGAGTTTTTGTAAAAAAAAAAAAAAACAAAAACCAAAACTAACTATGTACATATGTATGTATTTACTAGAGAGAGGAATAGAGATCTTCCATTTATGGGTTCACTTGCCAAATGACTGCAGCAGCTAGGGCTGGGCAAGGCCCAAGCCAGGAGCCTGGAACTCCATCTGGGTCTCCTGCCTGGATGGCAGGGACCCGAGCACCCCAGCCATCTTCCAGTACTTTCCCAGGCACATATCCAGGGAGCTGGATTGGAAGAGGAGCAGCTGGGACTTGATCCGGGGCTCAGATATAGGATGCTGGCAATGCAGGTGGCGACTTAGCCCATGCACCACAGCACTGGCCCCTTTGGAAGGTTTTAAGCAGGAAATGAGCTTCCTGCTTCCTGATTGATACCTCTGGGGCTGAACATCCCTTTGGAGATGTGTTCGAGGAGGAGGGTGTTCAGATTGAATTGCTACCTCTCCTTGTTGTGAGAGTCTTTGATGTCATGCCCAGCAGATCCAACAACAAACAAAGTAGGGCTGGTCCTTCCAGGGTTCCCTGGCCCTCACTGGCTATCCTGGCTCTGTGATGTCTTTGGGAAACATCACCCTATGTGGTGACATCTCTGCACTGTTTGGCCTTAGCTGGAAAGATTTTAGCAGAATCACAAATTTGCTGTCAAATCTCAACAACTTCCACCAATATGGATTCATCTGTGCTCCTTCGTCATTCACCCAGTTTACATGATTTTGCAGAATGTGGAGTTATTTTCTCTGTCTGATTTTAGGCCAGTTGAAAACTAGGCCATGTATAAAAAGTGCCGAAGAGCTTTGGTAAAAACAAACCAACCGGCAAGGAGAAAGCCAAAACCTTTCAGAAGTATCTTCTTTTCCTCTCTCCTAAGGAAGCTCTTTTCTGTGGACGTCTGCGTGTGTGTGTGTGTGTGTGTGTGTGTAGGCTCTTATAGTTTCTCCTGTGTTGTAGTACACTTGATAGTGACTTCGCATGGGTACCTCTGTGTGCCAGGAATTTGATTCTGGCATTGCCCTCTAAGGTAGGTGTTGCTGTTACCCCTGTTTTGTAGATGAGGAAATTGAACCATAGGGACAAGTGACTTGGCCAAGTTCACCCCTGGCTTGGAAATGGCAGAGCCAGTTTATGCACCAAACATCCATGGCCCCCACCCTCACTCACTGCTCCTGCCCTGCATTCAGACCTCAGGCTTAGAGACCCTGGCTGAAGGCTGACAACTTGCAGGGTGCCTATGGCCTCAGAGCAGCCCTCCAGTGACCCTGTGACCCCTTTTGCTCTCTTCCTTTTGATCCCTAATTTCTGATTTCAGTAAAGCTGTGAGTTTGCGCAGAGGGAGCAAGGTCCTGCCTGAGCTCTGTGCCGTGAAGGGGGAGCATGCTCTGTTACCTGCATTCAGGTGCAGGCAGCTGCTCGGGCGGCCCCGCCCCACTCCCAGAGTTGCAGGAAGAACCCCGTCTGGCTGCCTGTCCCAAATGGGAATAAGGGGGAGGGAGCCGCAGGCTGGTACAGGTAAGAGAGCCCAATCTCTGTCTTTTCACAGCTAAAACTCAGCTCTTCCACGTGGGACTGTAAGAAAGCTGTGGGTGTTTTCACGTGCGAATGGCTGACTCCATGTAGGGACTTGCTGTATTCCAGGGCCTGGCCTATCCCTGCTTTCTGTAGTCAAGTGTCTGTGGGCTGTGTGTTCCTGTATTGCTTGCAATTCTGCTGTGAAGAGGCCATCTTTAACTCATTCTGCTTCTGGCTAACAGTAAAGTGGGACTTGCAGTCAGAGATGTGGGGGCGATCTGTGGCTTCCCTCCTTCTCACCCAGCCTGGCGGTCTGAGTGGTTTCCCAGATTGATTTTTGGGGAGGACCCAGTGCAGAGTGGCCCGGGATGTCTCTGGCTTCCAGGGAGCCTGCTTGTTGGCCTCTGTTGGTCATTGCAGAGTAGTGAAATGTCGATTAGATGCGTATTCAGTAAACGGGTGCAGATCATGGTGTTACTGCCTGTACTGTGTATTTGAAATTGTCTAGTTAACCCACCTTCGAGGACTATCACAGAGACGTGTTATTTTTTGCATTCTTTAGTGTTTTAATAAATATCATGGCGGGGGGGGCGAAATTGCCGGGTGTGTTGTCATTTTGAGAACAGTTTTGGTAGTTCTTTTTGTACGGTAAAAGATTTAAAAAAAAATAATAACGAATTTTAAAACCTGGTAAGTATCCTTGGAGGCAGAGAAAGCATGTACTAGTAGAAGTGATAATTACGGAGCCTCTGGGATGCTGGCGTTTGTGAGTGGTTTTAAGCATTCTTAGATGCATCAATGCAAATTCATGGAGGGCACTTAGGAAATGAGAACAGTGGGATCAGGCTCTACAAAATTTGCCTTCCCAGAAACTGGGAGTTGGCCCTGAGCCCTGGTTTGGCTTGAACAGAAGGTATTTGTGAATGTAGATAAATGATTTTCACCATTCTGAGGCTTAGCAGAAATATTTTTCAATGGGGAGGGAAAAAAACAAAACAAAACAAAAAAACCCTAAAACCCCTTGCCATCGCAGTGCTTTGTTTTCCCCAGCAGTG
This sequence comes from Oryctolagus cuniculus, assembly GCF_051225735.1. Taxonomy (NCBI): domain Eukaryota; kingdom Metazoa; phylum Chordata; class Mammalia; order Lagomorpha; family Leporidae; genus Oryctolagus; species Oryctolagus cuniculus. The sequence continues at coordinate 85,021,784 of NC_142876.1, forward strand.
GCAAGCAGCGAGTGAGAGAACGTTTTTAATTGAAATCACAGAACTTCATCACAGCCAACTCTCAATGGCTTCCTCTGTGCAGCGTTTTGCCAGAGTTTCAAACAAGACTGTACAAGAAAGGAAAAGAATGTGGTATTCACAGATACTCAACCTTGTAAAAACAACTCTGATATCTCCAGCCAATGTATTCACTGCAGTAGTCTAACTGTTTCTTTGGAGACGAACAGACATGTAACTCTGCTTCCTGTGGGCCCACGTGGTGGGTTCCTCGTCTTCCTCGTCTTTGCTTGGACCCCCTTGAGTTATTTCGCGTTGCCTTCCCTGCAGCCTGATTTTTTCTTTCTGGTCTGTTGATTATTTTGGTTAGAGAAGAATCATCGTTACGAAGCTCAGAGTTGCATGTTGTCTAATGCTCTTGGACAAAAACATACAGGGGGCATCTCTTTTAAGTATGCAGGGTTGAAGAGAGAGCCCAAGGAGATCCGACGTCATTAAGTCTCAGAAGCGCCCTAGGACTGAGCACTTTAAACCTTATCAGTGTTTTCTGTAGGTGTCTGTCATTTCCTGGTTGATGTGTTTTTGCTTCATTCTTGTCTCCCTTTCTCAAAATAGACTGATCATCTGACCAGAGCCTGCCTGCTCACACTTTCAGCACTCATTCTTTCTCTCAAGGGCCCAGCCAGATGGAGCCTGAAGTCTCTTAGCCATTATTGTGAATTCCAGGGAGAGGGATTTGGACTGCCCCGTGATGGGCTAGATGCCTATGCCTGTGGCCAGTGCAGGGGCGTTCCATGCGGACGTGATGGCTCCTAGTGTGTCTTTTGTAACCAACAGGTTTGGGTGAGAAAATGGCTAGAAAATTGGGCAACCCAGCTTATTTGTCTGGCAACCCAGTGGTGGTCACCACAGCTGATTTTTATGCTTCTTATGTTAGACTTCTTATCGCCTCCCCGTTTAAAAGCATTTTATTGAAGTGCAGTGTACATACCAAGAAATGCACATAAGTATACTGATAAATGAATTTTTGTCCACTGATCATGCTCATAAGCTGCACCCACATTAAGAACAAAACATTAAGAGTCTTCATTATTCTCCCCCCCCTTTACCACCCCAATTTTAAGCTCATCGATTCCTAGTCATACTGGTGAGTGTTTCCACGCAGGTGTTGGACAGATAGGCATAGTAACCGTGTGCTACTGTTATTACTAAGTGAGCATTTATTGAGCGTCTGCTGTCATCTCAGCCCTTTTTCAGGTCTAACACTAGACACCTACGACATGATTCATTCAGTTTTCTTTGGCATTTTGATTACCTCTTCCCAGTTGTAGCCCTGTGTTCTCCGTCTGTCTTTTCCCCATCATGCATGTTATATTGAATGAGAAGTTCTTTCGATGGTTGCTTAGTGATGTTGTGATTTAGACCTTTATGTCCTGGGTGGTGGATGGGATTTTTAAATGTTAATGAACTCCAGGGGGCATGACATATAAGAGATGAGGTACTGCACGTGTCCTGGCAGTAACTTCCGAGGCATCACTCTTGTGTAGATCCTGCCTGTTGCCTGCCCGGAAGGACAGTGAAGAAGCGTGCTGCCCCGGTAGATTAGGTAGCTTATTATATTTTGTGGCCCAGGTAATTGTAATCTTGGGGAATGTGATGACGTGAAAGCTGATCTGAAATTCTTTTGGAACATTATTTTTGATATAAGCATGCAAGTGTTTGATTGCAAGATACATGAAGAAACGTTTCTGTCTACCCCTCTTTGGAAGCAAGGTCTGGTTTTCTGTGTTTAAGACTATTTTTGCACTTTCACTTTAGACTTGACCAAGCAGACTTCTGTGGCATCTGGAAAAGTCATGTGTCAGGGAATCTGTTTTAATTTGTGTCCCTTAATCTACTTCCCAGTCTAATTTGAAATGTAAATAAGTTAGGGGAAGCATATTAGAAACTGTATTAAAAATCTCTGTGGAGGTTTTGGTATACATATGGAGAATTAACTTTGACGCTGGGGTCCTGATGCACGTTCATTTTCTGCTTAAAAAATGAGGAAAGCTTGCAACTGTTCTTTCTGTTTCAGACTCTCTGGATTTTATTTTTCTGGTGGTGTTGTCCGTAAGAAGTTCGACACACCCTTTGTGTCAGACAGGCATGGTAGTGTTTGGGTATGGTGATGTTTCCACTGTCAGCCAGCACCTCTGAAATGATGTTTTTCCTGAACTTGGCCTTCTTCCTCTTCCTGTGTTCTTCATTCTTTTCAAAGGGGCTTGATCTGGTCAATGGAATCGTCATAAAGGTACATGTTATTAGGGAAAATTCTGGCAAGAAAATGGACCTGAGTAATTATGAACTTCCTTCCTTAGGAACTGTTTGCACAGAGTTGAACCCTCATAGTTTTGGTTTGACACTGTGAGAGTGTTTTTTATTTCTCAGAAAACATCCATTTACAATGTATACTTTGTCTTTGGGGTTTCATTTGTTGTTCTATGTCAGTATATTTTGATGCACTTTGTGTAGTAAGTGTTGCAAGATAACAGGAACTTTTGTGACACGAGTTGTACAAATGAGGGAGCTATCAACTCACACCTTATCACTCACTTATCAACCATTTGAGCATCAGACTATCCTTTTATTTTTGTTTACATGTTTATGGGTATGGGTAATTTTGCACATATAATATACATGTACATACAAGTAGGTGTATGTGTATTTAATTTTTATGAGTGAGTGGCTACTTTATTTGTTGCCACATTTACCTCTTCCATTTTGCTGCTTCCCCTGGGATTTTGTCAAATAGTAGTTTATCTCTGAACCACTCTCTTGCACCCCTTATTCGAAGTTTTCAATGAGCTCTTACTTGGGAAGTGTTAAAATTTGATGCTGTATCGTAGTTGAGCTTGCATATCTATGTGAAGCACCTGGCAGAAATGGTTACACTGAGAAGACTGCTTTTGAGTGGGGGTTTTGTAGTTACTAAAACCCCTGATGTGTCACACTCTCTGGCTTTGGGCAATCTGATCTTAAACATTTATTCTTAAATATTCTACAGAGAGGAAGAGTTGTTTATGTCTATACCTGAAGTTAAATATTTGGATTTGGGTTAGAAGCTAATATGCCAATATGACATTAAAAGTCATAATTTTCTTTTCTTTTTTTAAAAAAGGTACTAATCTATTTGAGAGTTATGGTTAGAGAGAGCGAGAGGCGTCTTCTATCCATTGGTTCACTCTCCAGCTGGCTGCAACAGCCAGAGCTGGTCCCATTCTGAAGCCAGGAGCCAGGAGCTTCCTCCAGGTCCCCCATGTGGGTGCAGGGGCCCAAGTACTTGTGACATCTTCTACTGCTTTCCCAGGCCATAAACAGAAAGCTTGATCAGAAGAGGAAAGCCGGCCCCTCTATTAATTTTCTAATGCATTATTAAGGGACTTTAAAAAAACATTAAACCTAGAGGCCAGTGCTGTGGGGTAGTAGGTTTTGCATCTGCTTGCAGCACCAGCATTCCTATGGGCACCTGTTCAAGTCCTAGCTGCTTCACTTCTGACCCAGCTCCCTGCAGATGGCCTGGGAAAGCAGTGGAAGATGGCCGAAGTGCTTGGGCCCCTGTACTCATGTAGGAGACCCAGAAGAAGCTCCTGGCTCCTGCCTTTGGATCAGCCCAGCTCTGGCCCTTGCAGCCATTTGGAGAATGAACCAGTGTATGGAAAGACCTCCTTCTCTCTATCTGTAACTCTGATTCTCAAGTAAATAAGTAAATCTTAAAAAAAAAAAAAAAAAAAAAAGGCTATTACGTAGACTATTAGATTCCCCAAATCACCTTTAATCCCATCAAACTAGTACTACCTTTCGGGAATGTTATTCCAGATATACTCACCTTATGTGTGGCTGTATAAAATCAGAATTTATATTGAGGATTATAAATTTTGTTATTTGCATTTTCACTTCCTACTAAATCATAAATATGTTGCTGTGTCCCATGTCATTTTTAAAATATCATTTCTTAAAAGGTTTATTTACTTATTTAAAAGGCAGGGTTACACAGAGAGAGGGAGAGACAGAGAGCCTCCATCTGCTGGTTCACTCCCCAGATGCCAGTAATGGCTGGAGCTGTCAGGCCAAAGCAAAGAGCCAGGAGTTCCATCAAGTCTCCCATGTGAGTGTTAGGGGCTCAAGCATTTGGACCATCTTCTGCTGCTTTCCCAGCACATTAGCAGGTAGCTGGATCAGAAGTGGAGCAATCAGGAATCAAACCAGTGCTAATATGGGATACCAGCATCACAGGTGGCAGTCTAACCTACTGTCCCGCAACACTAGCCCCTTGAATAGCATTTTAAAGGTTTGCTTAGTATTCCATTGTATGTTGTATTATCTGTATCACTACTATTGGGTATCTAGGTTTCTTGTAGGTTGTCATGTTTTAAAGAACTGTGATGGCTATAGTAGCTAAATCTTTGCTCAAATGATAAGTAATTTTCTTGGATGTGCTCTCTGGATGTGGAATAGCTGAGTGTAAGGTTCTGATAATTTCAAGTTTGTGTTTGTTTGTTTGTTTGTTTTTTTAATGTCACATATAGGGGCCAGTGCTGTGGCAGAACGGTTTAAGCCATGGCCTGCAGCACCAGCATCCCATAGGGGCACTGGTTTGAGTCCTGACTGCTCCCCTTGCCATCCAGCACCCTGCTAATGTGTCTGGGAAAGCAGTGGAGGATGGGCTAAGTACTTGGGCTCCTGCACCCATGTAGGAGACCAGGTGGAAGTTCCAGGCTCCTGACTTCAGCCTGGTCATTGTGGCCATTTGTGGAGTGAACTAGCAGATGATAGATCTTTCTCTTTGTCTCTCTCTCTCTCTCTCTCTCTTTCTCTCTGTCTTTCCTTCTCTTTCTCTGTAACTCTGCCTCTCAAATAAATAATAAATAAATCCTAAAAAAAATTCACATATAACTGAATTTTTCCAGTGTTGATAACCCTCCTGCCAGTACAGGGCATGTTTCTGCTTTTATTGTTGTGACTACTGTTGTTAGTAGTGTTAATCCCAAACTCTTGAGAGCACGAGTTCTCTGAAATAGTAGGGTTCATTGAGCCATTATGGAAATTAGAAAGAACAAAGTGGCAGGTGCTGGGACAAAGCTGTTTAGCCCCAGAAAGCAGAGACTATGTCCACTGAACCAGGGGACTGGGAACATTCTTTAAAATTTATTTTAAATTTTTATTTGAAAAACAGAGGACAGACAGAGAGAGATAGTTACCTATTTACTGGTTTACTCCCAAATGCCTGCAACAGGTAGGATTGGACCACATGGGTGGCATGGATCCAAGTACTTGAGGCATCACCTTCTCTCTCCCAGGATGCACATTAGCAGGAAGCAGGAATGGGTGGTGAGCTCAGGACTAGGACCCCTCTGTTATGGGGTGTAGTCATCTCGGTGATGGGGTAGCTATTGTGCCAAATGCCTTCCTCCAACTTTAGTTGATTATTGAATCCTTTCAGAGGATAAAATTATTTGTAAGTGAGTGTATTGATGGTATAACAATGCCTTGATGTACAGTGTTAATATGGAGGGTAACTTAGTCTGGGTGTAGCTGCACCATCTGCATGTCTTTGTTTTGATTTTATCTATTAAGTATGCACTTGGCACTTCAAACTCTAATGAATTTAGGTTGTTATTCCCTTTGATAAAGAAAGCTGCAGGATAGATGGTAATTAATCTTATCAAGACTCTTTGTAGAGATTTGGAAAGAATAAATTTGATTACCTCTTGAAGACAAAAGTCCTGTCTGCCCTGCCTTGCCATCTGTAGTGAATGACAGTCATTTTGAGAATTCTGGCTTGTGACTTGGAACTGACAGCTTAATTCCTGAAACCTCAAGGTGTCTCAAAAACTGAGACCAGTGAACCCCTGCGTGCTTCTTGTGTTACATGCTATAGTGTCCATGGTCGAGGTACTGGGTGGAGGGAAAGCTGCGGAGGTCTCAAGCAAGACATTCTGTGCTTGTACTTGCTGTGACCCTGTCTGGGGAGCAAGTGCTGACACTGACCACTTAGGACAAGACTCATCTGTGGAAGAGGTACACTCACTTTCATGTCTGGCTCTGTAGTCAGCCCAGTGGTGAAGTCAGGGACTGATGGATTTATTGTCAAGTTATGCAAGACCATACACGTATTGCTAACCTCCCTCTTCCATGAGCATCACGAATATGTAAAAATGGAGAGAGGTTTTGATTTGTTTGAATAAATGCCGTAAGTTAACACCTCTATTTCCTATCCTTATTGTCCCAGGGGACTCTTTGGGAGTGCCACAGTGATGGGTGTGTGTTGTTTGGATCTCTTGTGAAGGTTCCATGACAACAGTAAACACGCACAGTGCAAGTTTTCATAAGGCAATAAATCTGGATGATGCAAGTGGCCGTGGCCTGCAATACGAAGTGTTGTGAAATTTCCCATGCTAGAAGAGACACAGAGCTGGGATTCGTCCTTCCACAGCCATGGATGGGGATGACTGAGAGCTCTGCTTTCAGACTTGGCATCAGACACAGCCTGTGGCTCACTGGCTTCATTGTGCTGCTTGGGAATCTCCTGCTTAGACTTAATTGAGTGATTTGCACCGCAGTCCTGAGTGGCTCCTGTTCTGCTCAAGGACTCTCCTTGCAGAATACTTTAGTTTTTTATTTTTCTTTTCTTGTGCAGATCCCCAATAAAACAAAAACAAAACCCCTCCCATTCATCACCACCCCGGTAAATGTAAGAATACTTTATCCTGGGATTTCTGTTTGTTCCTTTTCCCACTCTGATAATACATATTCAGGTTTGTATTTCAGCTTCCTTTTGGTGAAGATATACTTTCATTATTTTTATTTTTTAAGGAAACATCGCTGTGTCCTAGCTTTCACTAAAAAGCTATGCAGTTTCCACAGACTGTTTTACAAATAGGGTGTAATGGAAAGTGCACAGGAATTGGAGTTACATGGTCCTATGATGACATTGTAGTGACGTTCTTTATTAATTATGTGCCATTGGGCAAGTCACATGGCATGTCTGAAATTCCATTTTCTCACTGTCAAGTGGGGATAATTATGTTGATTGTGTTGGAGGGGCTGTGGCAGACATTGACTGTTGGCACAGCTCCCATTCCACATGTTGTTCCTAAAGTGTGACCCTGATATTCTTCACACGGGAGGTGGGTGGTGCTTTTTTTTTTTTTTTTTTTCCTTTTTTTGAAAGGGGGAAAGAGTGTTTGTGATTAAAATGGTGCTACAAGAATTCTAAGATAGGGTCTTTTTGTTTTTTTTTTTTTTTTTTTTAAGATTTATTTATTTATTTGAAAGGCAGACTTGAGAGAAGGAGGGAGAGACTGAGAGAGAGATCGCTTTTCTATCCACTTTTTTTTTTTTTTTTTTTTTTTTGACAGGCAGAGTGGACAGTGAGAGAGAGAGACAGAGAGAAAGGTCTTCCTTTGCCGTTGGTTCACCCTCCAATGGCTGCCGCGGCCGGCGCGCTGCGGCCGGCGTACCGCGCTGATCCGATGGCAGGAGCCAGGAGCCAGGTGCTTTTCCTGGTCTCCCATGGGGTGCAGGGCCCAAGCACCTGGGCCATCCTCCACTGCACTCCCTGGCCACAGCAGAGAGCTGGCCTGGAAGAGGGGCAACCGGGACAGAATCCAGTGCCCCAACCGGGACTAGAACCCGGTGTGCCGGCGCCGCAAGGCAGAGGATTAGCCTAGTGGGCCGCGGCGCCGGCCTCTATCCACTTGTTTACTCCCTAAATGGCAGTGCTAAACCAGGATGGAGCCAGGAACCAGCAACTGCATCCTGTGGTTGGCAGGAGACCAGTTACTCGGGCCATCGTCTGCTGCTTTCCCAGACACGTTAGCAGGGAGTTGGATCAGAGGCAGAACAGCCAGGACTTGAACCAGTGCTCCGATATGGGATGCTGATATTGCAGGTGGCAGCCGAGCGCACTGTACCACAATGTCAGCCCCCAGGTTGATTTTGAAATTAGCCATCAGGCTCTGAAGAATCTCAGCTAACTATATGGAGAGACCACGTGTAGGGATTCCAGTGCACAGAGCTTTGGCCCCGAGTTATCTGCGCCTTCCTCATGGAGGCGCCACACTTCGAGGACCAGAGACAGAACATTTCACGTGTGCTTTATCCAAATTCCTGACTCAGAATTGTGAAGGATAACAAATAAAATGATTGCTGTCTAAGTTGTTATGTCTTAAGGTGCTTTATTATGCCACAATGGATAACTGGAATAAGGACATTATGAGCTTGAAGAAACAGTAGTTTTTCTAGGTTTGGATATTGTATCCACCACTTAATAACTTTGTGACCTCAGACAAAATATTTAACTTCTTTGTGTTTGTTTTGTTAACTGTAAGTGTGCCTAACAGTAGTTCCCTCTGTACTTACTAAGAGAGCTGGAGGTTTAATATTTGCGAGATGCTCAAAAATGTGAGGCTTCCTTATTTCCTCTTAAACTATATTGTTGGCATTTGAGAATGCATGGTCAGATTTATGTTAATTGTGTTTTGATTTTAAAAGAAGTTATGCAAATTTTGTGTAAGTGCCTTTCTCTAGGCAAGAAACCACTTTGAAAGCAATTTTCCTGAAATGAAAATCATAAAAGAAAAATTAAAAATGTATCTGATCCTAGTATCTGCCCAACCTGATCTCACCCATTTTGCTAAGCTTGTGCCTGTCTGGGAGCCTTTGCTTGCTTGATGAAAGGAGGCAGCGTGACCGAAGCCAAGCAGGGTGAAGGGCAGGAGGTGGGAAGATCTTACTTCATGCAGCTTCTGTACCTACACCTGCGTAGGACTTGGCTGGCAGCACCCATCGTCCAGTCTTGGATAATGAGAAAAGAGTGGATTGTGAGTACATCTTTGTCCCAGAAATTGCACTAGTATCCTTTGTTTTGTTCCATGGAGAAAGAGGAAGAACCATAGCAGTTTTGCTTTCCAGCTGAGAAAGCTCCAAGGTTGAGCTCACATTTAAGAGTTTGTTAATGCCTCTGACCTGACTAACTTGGTGGCCTCTTAAGCCTTGATCTTTTCTGCTGTCAAATGGGTCTAACACTGGCTCCTACTTCCCAGAGTTGGGAAGATACCATGAAGTATTACTCGGTCTCCCAGCATTATCACATCACAGGAATTACCTTAACATATTTGTTAAAATAAGGGGACCCATTTCAAATATACGGAATCAGAAATTCCAGGTATTTATTTATTTGAAAGGCAGAGTGACAGGGACAGACACACAGACACACACACACACACAGAGGGAGAGAGAGATCTTCTGTCCCCTGGTTCATTCCCTAAATGACTGCAATGGGTAGAGTCAGGCCAAGCCAAAGCCAGGAGGCAGGAACTCCATCTACGTTTTCTCTGAGTGTAATGGGGACCCATGAACTTCTGCCATGTTCTGCTGCTTGTCCAGGTGCGTTAGTATGGAGCTGGGTCAGAAGTGGAACAGCTGGGACTGGAACAGGCACTCTGATACGGAATGCACCGCAAGTTGTAACTTAACCTACTGCACCACAACCCTGGCCCCGCCATGACTTTTTTAGCTACCCCAGGCATGATTAGGCTGGTTCAGGATACCCCTGTGCTAATACATTAGATTCTATTAGTGAGGACTTAATAAATAAATACTAGCTGCTGCTGTAATTATTTATGTAGTTGATGTATCATTGAGGTGGATTCTTTGAAGTTATTGTGTTCTTTATAAATGTATTTCTTTAGTTCTTGAGAATTATTGAAAAATAAACCAGAGACTGTCCACAAATATTGTTGAGTCACTTACATAAAATCTGTTCCTTTTATCATTTTATTTTTAAAGATTTATTTATTTGAAAGCTAGAGTTACAGAGAGAGAGAGAGGGAGAGGGAGAGACAGAGTGAGAGATCTTCCATCTGCTGGATCATTCCCCAGATGGCCACAACAGGCAGGGCAGGGCCAGGCTGAAGCCAGGAGCAGATGCTTCCTCCAGGTCTCCCATGTGGGTGCAGGGACCCAAGCACTTGGGCCATCCTCTGCTACTTTATCAGGCACATTAGCATTAGCAGGGGGCTGAATCAGAAATGGAGAAGCTGGGACACAAACCAGCACCCATATGGGATGCCTGTGTCGCAGGTGGTAGCTTAACCTGTGAGCTGCAGCACCAGCCCCCCATTATTATTTTATATTCATCAAAAACCTATACATATTGTTTGCTTTTTTCCCCTTTCTTTTCTGTAGTGTCTGCTGTTGTAACTAAGTTAATGAGTTCCTGAGCTGGTGAGGCTTAGGGGGACCATAGATGGAGACGTCTTTTTCTGTAACGTAATTTAGGAAAAATAGCTTTGCAGTTAGGGTCACTGAACCTGAAGGGAATTTGCACACTGGGTGCCCATCTGGCTGTAACCAGAAGTCTTCTTGCTGTGTGTTACATGATAATCAGGGATGGAAAATAGCCAGCTACATTGGTGACTCTAATTAAAGATGGTGTTTTTAATATAATGAGTATCTATGAGTATCTGTTGTGAGTTTTCTATATGAAGTATCTGTTTATAACAATACATGTACACACTTCATTGTTCAGCATAATCCTTTTATAACGGGTTACTTGTCATGAATTTGAACTGGAGCCAACATGGTTTTGTCTCAGAGTCTTCCAACCCCCTTCAGGCTGTGGCACATGACAGCTGTGCATATTGTATGTTGTTTGCAATATCTTTTGCTAAATACATTGAAGTGTGGTCATTGCTTTTGTCACTGCTGGTTGTATAAGTGTATCATGTTGATTCCAGCTAACTAATGGGGAAAAGTAACATAAGTATTATATAATTATAAGGCAGGGAACATTCTATCTCTTAATCTAACATTTTAATTTATAGTGTCTTAATGTTTAGCAGCCTAGGTTTTTCTTAAAATGTGTGTTTTAATAGTATTATTGATTGTGCTTACCCAAGGCTTAATTCAGTGATTGTTCAATGGTGGGTGGAAAGGTGTGACATATATTTTATAATGGTAGCTCAGTAAATCACTTGTTGCCATTATCTGACTCATTGTTTTAAAGAACAAGTTTTGTCCAAATTGCAAATCCATTAGGAGGGTTTGTTGTCTAAACCCACAAGGTGATAAATTTCACCTTTTGTCAATAAGTTAATTTTTGGTGCTATTTCTGCTGCTTATTAACAGATATAATGGGAGATGTTCAAGCAATTTAGCTTTTTGAGATAGTTCTAAACTGGAATCTAGTGTACAGTTCCAGCTATATGACTGATTTGGAGGCAAGTTCCTTAAATTTACATGCTCCTTAGCTTGCACCTGTGTAAATGAGTGGGCTAGTATTTTGTGGTTTGTTCAACTCCTATATTTTTGGCTATGTGAATCTGGTTGTTATTTTTAAATAGTGTTTGGGTAGTGGTAAAGTTGCCTTTTTTTTTTTTTTAAAGATTTATTTTATTTATTTGAAAGACAGAGTTACAGAGAGAGGTAGAGACAGAGAGGTCTTCCATCTGCTGGTTTACTCCTCAGATGGCCACAACGGCCGGAACTGTGCCAATCTGAAGCCAGGAGCCAGGAGCTTCTTCCAGGTTTCCCACGCTGGTGCAGGGGCCCAAGGATTTGGGCCATCTTCTACTGCTATCCCAGGTCATAATGGAGAGCTGGATCAGAAGAGGAGCAGCCGGGACTAGAACTGACACTCATATGGGATGCCGGTGCTTCAGGCCAGGGCTTTAACCCACTGCGTCACTGCACTGGCCCCGTGGTTTTTTTTTTTTTTTTTTTTTTAAATTCTTATTTGGGAGGAGGAGAGTGAAGGAAGGAGGGAGAAAAGAGAGGAAGAGAGAGAGATGGTGGAGAGAGAGAGAGAGAGAAAGAGAAAGGCAGGCACACCTCTCATCTGCTAACTGGAAATCCTTGGCTAGAGTCAGGAGCTGGAAAGTCAATCTGGGCTTCCCAATGTGGGCGGCAGGGACCCCAATACATCAGTTGCTGCCTTCCAAGGTGCATATTAGCAGGAAGGTGGGATTGAGAGCCAAGCTAGCACTCCTATATGGGATGTGGCTATCTCAGCCTCTAGGCCAGATGCCATGCCACACCCTCTAAAGTTGGAATGTTCTTGCAGCTTCTTTGGGAAGTTGGTTCTCAGATATTTGTTCTTAGATTGGCTCTTGGGCAGATTGGATCTGAAGCAGGAGCCAGGAGCTTTTTCCGGGTCTCCCACATGGGTGGCAGGGGCCCAAGCACTTGGGCTATCCTCCACTGCTTTCCCAGGTGCAGAGCAGGGAGCTGACTCAGAAGTAGAGTGCCTGGAGGCCGGCGCCGCGACTCAATAGGCTAATCCTCCGCCTAGCGGCACCAGCACACCAGGTTCTAGTCCTGGTCAGGGCGCTGGATTCTGTCCCGGTTGCCCCTCTTCCAGGCCAGCTCTCTGCTGTGGCCCGGGAGTGCAGTGGAGGATGGCCCAAGTGCTTGGGCCCTGCACCCCATGGGAGACCAGGAGAAGCACCTGGCTCTTGCCATCGGATTAGCGCGGTGTGCCGGCTGCAGCGTTCCAGCCGTGGCGGCCATTGGAGGGTGAACCAACGGCAAGAGGAAGACCTTTCTCTCTGTCTCTCTCACTGTCCACTCTGCCTGTCAAAAAAAAAAAAAAAAAAAAAAAAAGTAGAGTGCCTGGGACTCAAACCAGTGCTCATATGGTATGCGGCACAGCAGATGGAGGTATGTCACAGCTGGCCCTGGGGCTTTTGGTTTTTAACATGGAGGATTAGAATGGATTTCTGGAATATTTCACTTGCTTGCATTAGATATTTTGTGAGTCTCTGCTTGATACTTCTCTTTGGTTCTGGCCCTGGAGATGAAAGATGGGGTCCTCCTTTCTCAGGCTCCCTGGAGCCTTGTGCTTTTGTGAAGAATTCTAGTTGCTTATCAAGAGCGCTAGATTGTGAGTCCTAGAAAGATTAGGAGCAGTCTTTTGTAAGATTGTTTCAAGTTGGTGACCTTCACACACAGTTATGTGACTGCCTGTTCTCTCACCATCGGGTTGGGTGGTAGAAGTGGTTTTTACAGTAAAAGGGTGATTTAGCTACTTCATTGGGAACCTTTTACTAAGACTGGGCGCTGGATCCCAAGAAATGTTAATTCAGTGATAGATTTTTTTTTCTGAAGTATCACATACTGGATTAACTAATGGGAGCACTTTTTCCATCTGGTCCATTTACTATTAGAGTTTTTGATACTATGTTAGACTAGTGCTAATAGGGGCTAACATTCAGTGTGATTGTTAATGTGTGTTTGATGTGCATTATCATTGTAACATATCTGTACTGTGTCTATGTGGGAGTAAGTACTTGGCAGTGAATAATCTGTCAATCGATAAGTTTCATAAGGGGCATTCTGCACTCCTTACAGAGTCTTAATAACTTGAAGGCATTGATGGTATCCACCTTGAAAACATTATTTGTTGAAAGTCATGGCCTGCACATGTAAGCGTATTAACATCTTTCCTAGACACAGAATGAGTATTTTTCTATCCTGTTAGTTTTTTAACTTTCTTCTCTCTCTTGCCCTCTCTCCTCCCTACCCCTTCCCCCATCTCCATTTCCCTCCCTCTTGACCCCCTGCCCCTTGCCCTCTTCCTGTCTCTTCCTCTTCCTCCCTCCCCCTCTCTCCTTCTTCCCTCCATCCCTCCTTTTGTTTACTGTCTCTGTCTCAGAGAAGTTGTACTGTCAAAGGCAGGAAAGTTAAAGGAATAGACTCAAGTTTTATGGTATGTTATAGCCTTTTTAATGTATAGTAGAATTTTCAAGTGTATAGATTTATATCATTGAATTCTGAAGACCGTGGTTTTATTTGTAGTCAGAAATTTCATCACCTGTCTGCCTACGTGCCTTTTTCTTGTGTTATTGAACCTCACAAAATTCTAATATATGTTTTATTTTTTGTATATTATTAAAGTAATATATGTTTATTGCAAAAATTCAAATACACATAGGTGTATAAAGTAGAAAAGTAAATTTTCTGTCTTACCGCCTTCTGTCTCCAGCCTAAAATTCTAATTTTCTGGAGGTAACTAGTTGGAGATCAATTTTTTCACCTTTTTACAACATCTGCAAAAATATGTGTGTGATCTTTGGAATCTTTAATCTAGTTGGCACGTGTACTGATTTTAGTGTTTGAATTTCTTGGTTCCAACTTGGACTAAGTGCACCATGTGTTTTTTTGTATTTGTGCAGAAGCTGTTGGCATTAACTAGGCACTTTGTTTTCTTAAATGATGAAGAATTGACACGTGCGGCGCGGGCACACCGGGTTCTAGTCCTGGTCAGGGCGCCAGATTCTGTCCCGGTTGCTCCTCTTCCAGTCCAGCTCTCTGCTGTGGCCTGGGAGTGCAGTGGAGGATGGCCCAAGTGCTTGGGCCCTGCACCCCATGGGAGACCAGGAGAAGCACCTGGCTCCTGCCTTCGGATCAGTGTGGTGCGCCGGCCACGGGGGCCATTGGAGGGTGGACCAGTGGCAAAAGGAAGACCTTTCTCTCTGTCTCTCTCTCACTGTCCACTCTGCCTGTCCAAAAAAAAAAAGAAAAGAAACAGTGATGTGTTGAGCAATATTTTATGCATGCAGTGTCATATGTTTGTTGAACTATTTCCTCAAGACAAATACTTGTTGACTTGCTTAGTGATGGGATTTACATTTTTGAAGGTTTTTGGTACATAATATTGTAGTGACAAAAATTGTTTTCAACTTTAATCTTTGTTCATCATATCCAAATTCGTTGTTTAATTGCTCAGGATTTTAATAGCCAGGAAATTGATCAAAGTTTTCTTAAAATTTCTCTTCCTTAGTTTTAGCCATTATTGAAACTATGTCGTTTTGTATTACAATAAAGTACTTTTTGTCCACTGTTGACATGTTTTGTGTGTCTCTAGATGATGGCTTAGTCTAGCTCTCTCTCTGTTCTACTCCACGTGGTCCAATTTATCCTGTTTTACTGATAATGAGCCTGCGCTTGGATACCTCATGCTCTGTGGTGCTGTTGTGAGCTCCTTGTCCTATCTAGGGAGATACAGCAAGTGGCAGGGTGGTGGGGGCAGGGAGTTGGTAGGCATAGCTTGCTTTCTGTTGTGTTGTGAATTAAGCAGTGTATCTAGTTACCTATAACGTTTGATTTCTTCTTCCATCTTCCACTTTCATTCTGACTCTTTCCCCTTGAACATAGTTGCGTTCTATCTTGCTGTTCTACCAGAATCTCATTTTCTTTCTTTCTATTTTATTTTATTTTATTTTATTTTATTTTATTTTATTTTTTGACAGGCAGAGTGGACAGTGAGAGTTAAAAAAAATATTTTGGGGAGGTTAATTTAGGGTATGATTCTAAAATAATCCCCCCCTCGCTCCCCTTTTTATTTTCTTGTTTTCTTTTTGGGAAGACTGGGGAGTTAAGAATGAAAAGCTTATTCCTTCCCAATGAAGGAAGTGGACTGACCTAGTGATTTGTACTGTGTGCCCATAGGCAACTCATGTCTACACTGAAACCCAGGAGAAACAGTTGGTAAGGCTGCTGCCTCTGTCTTCCTGTTGTCTGAAAGAAAATAAGAATGAGCAGGAGGTTGGAAGAGCTGGAAAGCCTGTAGCAATTGAGGAATGTATCATTAATCTCGGGGCTGGATATTCTGAGGCCAGTGTTTAAAGCAGGGTAGGGCGTGGCTAGGCTCACACCCGTGTAACAAGGGACAGGTTAATGAGAGAAAAGCTTGACAGATTATTTGCTAATGGTTTTATGGGACTTAAGGGTGGACTCTGACTGTGCTTAGGCCCCTGAAGCAGGGGTGACAGTATAGAAATGTGACTGGGGAGATAGACTCAGCTTGTGCTCCCAGCTGGGCTTGTCTGCTCACATGGTTTTCTGCCCTTTGGTTGTGTTTCTTCCATCCTGGGGTGGGAGGCAGGGTCTTTTCTCTAATGGGGCTGGGGTAGGGGTGGGGGTAGGATGTGGGGTCAGTGACCTCCCATCAAGCAAGAAAAGGATTTCTTTGTGGCTAACTCTTAGACACAAAGGTGGAAGAAAATTAGAACAATGATTTTAGGTTTTTATGGCTGGCTTTGGGGAAAAGGGGTGTTCCGGTTTCTGTGTGTGGCCTTGGGGAAGAGGGATTCTGGCATGTGTGGTTTACTATGGGTGAGAGTGAGGGGAGAGAGACAGCATGTCAGGCACAGGCTGGAAAGAAACTTGGTTGGCTTCGGAGGCCTCTGCTTTGGCGCATTGTTTTCTAAACTCCAGCAACAGCCATCTCTTTGAAAGAATACCTGTTGAAAGCTGTATTCGTGATTCAGTAACTGACATAGTCTGATTAAACTGGGTGGTCTTCCTGCTGTAGAATCTTTGAGCAATGTGCCAGTTTCTGTAGAATTGTAGAAGTAAGTCTTTTGTTGTCATTGTTGCAAAGAAGTATTTTTCTAACCAGTATTAAATTCTTCCTTATTATGACCCACCCTGCTTGTAAAATAGTTTGTCTCATTCATTCTTGAAGGTCACATTGCAGAATTATTTCAACTTACTTCTTTTAGACTAGGAGTTGCTGCATCAGTAGGTGTTCTGAAACATTTTTTCCGACTTATTTGAGCAACAGAAAGTCCCAAGTTCAACTTTTGATCATGAAATGCCTAAATTCTTCTTTTATGACATCTGCTGACTTTTGAGCACTTTTTTGTTTTCCCCATGTGAGAGGTGGAGGGAGGGAGAGAGGGAGAGGAAAAGGGAGAATGAGATAGCTAGTGAGCGAGCGAGCGAGAGAAATGGAACTCCCATCTGCTTGTTGACTTCTCAAATGCCTTGAACAGCCAAGGCTGGATTTGAATTGGGCTGGGCCTGAACCTTGGAGCCAAGAACTCAATCCAGGTCTCGCACGTGGATGACAGGGATTCAGATACTTGAACCATCGCCTGCTGTCTCCCAGAGTCTGCACGAGCAAGAAGCCAGAGCCAAGCATTGAACTTGTGCACTCCTACTGGAGATGCAGGCATCTTAGCTGGCATCTTAACCTTTTGGCCTAATGTCCTGGCCTCATTTTTTTTTAATTCCTCATGTAATAAAGTCTTCTAATATGCTTCTATCTTTTTTTAAAAAATTTTATTTATTTATTTGACAGGCAGAGTTGCAGACGGAGAGAGAAAGGTCTTTCATTCACTGGTCCACTCTCTAAATGGCCACAACTGCCAGAGCTGGGCCAGTCTGAAGCCAGGAGCTTCTTCCAAATCTCCCACACAGGTACAGGGACCCAAGGACTTGCACCATCTTCTGTTACTTTCCCAGGCCATTGCAGAGAGCTGGATCAAAAATGGAGCAGCCAGGACTCGAACCCAGTGCCCATACAGGATGCTAGCACTGCAGGTGGTAGGTTTACACATTATGCCATGGCTCTGGTCCCCGGCTTCGTTTTTCATATGTCATCTCCAGCTGTGCCTTTCTCAAGAGGCAGTTGTGCTTCCAGACCTGTAACTTCAACCTGTGGAGTGTAACCTGCCCCACTAGCTCACTGGGATGTTACAGAAACTGGGACGAGGGATGTGCGATTTACTGCTGAAGGGCATCTTGCTACCTGACTACTTATAGATGAGCTTATGCATTTTCTTCTCTGATTTCTTCTTATCATTTCTTTCGTTCACCACCCCCCTCCCTTCTTCCCCTTCCACTTAGGAATAGATAGTTGGCCATAATTTCCTGCCTTCCCATGATTGAGAGAACATGTGACTTAAGCTAAACAAGCCAGACACACCATTCTGGAGGTTGAGTATGGAAACAAGGTAAACACCACCCACCCCACAGATGAGAGGAGACTGCTGGGGTCTGTTGCGGGACCCTTGCTTTTGTTTCTGTCATAGGTTAGCTTTTCCCTAGATTTTGTGTCTGTATCATACACGTTGTCGTCTTCTGTGTTTAAAGTTGGCTGGAGTTGGTTTCAGTTGCTGACTCAGGAGACCTGTCTGAAGCGAGCTTCTCCTCACGATCCCAGGGACCTCTTAGGGAATGGTGAACGTAGCAGCTTAGCCTCACCTGCCTCGCTCAGGGTGAGACACAGATCGGACCGATCACCTGCGAACTGAAAAGGTGAATACCCACTGTCAGGATATAGGGCTCACTGCAGCGTTTTCATGGTTTTGCCCCCGGCTGGCAAGCCCCACAGGAAGTCAGGGATTTCCCAAACACACGGCTGCTGGGTGAGTAGGGCCAGTCAGTCGTGTGCTCCCTGGTCGCAAGAAACCTGGGCTCCCCTTGACAGCGCCTGACTGGCACCTTCCGACGGCCCTTGCCCCAGCGAGCTTTCCTAAGGCTTTCGTGCCTTTCGACCGCAGTCTGCTTGGGTGACAGAAGACGTTTTAAGCTTCCTCTCCTATTCAGCTCAGTTGCTAGAACAAGTAATTGCAAGGACTTCGATGGACACCAGGAGCTACATCCCTCTGACACACTCGAGAACACATTGTCCTGTGGGTACCCACACGTTCTTAAGGCTCAGTGTAAATCATTTGATGAGCTTTCTCTAAATGTGTGATGAGCTTACTAAGCCACCTGTCATTCTGCAGTTCCAGGGATCAAAACCAGGACGCATGGAGTAGATTTGGGATGTGAGTGAATTCTTCATGACCCTTTAGAAGGATTTTCCTGTTCACACCATCACATGGCTAGTCACTGCCCTCCCTACCATTGATTTCTTTTCCTCCCAGGATCTTGAGGGACACCTGATAAAGCGGCTCTGCATTGTAGTTGGTCAAGAGAACCAGCTTCCCAAGAAGAAAGTCAGCCGTGGTTTCCCCAGGGCTTTCTCATCCTGGGCCTCAGTCTGGTGAATCCTAGGGACGTTAATTCCACTGCAGTTTCTTTGCCTGGCTCTTCCTTTTCTTTCCTCTGGATTACACTCATGGGTTTACTGGGTACCACGAGTTGAACTGAATTTGGCTCCTGAACTCATTGATGTTCAGATTCACAAAGATATTTGAACGGCCATGAAGGGTTGGAAAAGTAATGCAGTTATGATTTAGGAGTGGTTTCGGGGGTGCATTAAGTCCCTGTGGGTATGCCCTGGGAGGGTAGTTCTCACAACAGGGAATGAGATGGAGGGGGATTGTACCTACTGTTCTCTCTCTGCTTCCTGACTTGTCATATTATGGTTATTCTGCATATATCCTACCGTTGCCATTCTCCGGTCACCTGGGGCCCACCTGGCTTTAGACTATGAGCTTCCAAAACCATGAGTTAATGTAGACCCCTTTCTGATTCCAGCTTCCAGCTAATGTGTACCCTGAAAGACAGCAGGTGATGGCTCAAGTTCTTGGGTACCTGCCTCCCACTCCATGGGTGACTGGACTGAGTCCCTGGCTCCCAGCTTTGGTCTGTCCAGCCCCAGCTCTTGCGGACATTTGAGGAGGGAGCCTACAATGGCAGATTTCTTCCTCCTTGCCTTTCAAATAAATTAATTAAATACCAATTTAAAAATTATTTAAAAAAAAAAAAGACTCCCTTAGTTGGCTGGCTGTTGCCTATCAATTTCATAATATAATGGACAAAACTTACTATAGTGTGAATAAGAGTACAGAGTAGGTATTCAATAAAAGGTAAGTAAACTTAGGCTGAGAAATTAAAACTTGGATTATCCTGTGAGTGACTATTCATTCAATGTCTAACATATGTGTAGTTCTTTTTACTGTGCTAGGTAAAATAGTGCAAAGAATAGTTGGAAAAACTGTAACATGTATTAACTCCTATAATCCTACCAATAACTATGTGAGTGCTAGTCACTAACCCCTATTTGCAGATGATGAATTTACAGTACTAGGAGATTAAGTCATTTACCTGGGGAAATCAATGCCGGACACCTGGTATCCACACTACCTTGCCTCTACAGAAATGGGACTGCTGTGTTTTCTGAAGCATGGGAATTATAGGATCAAGGTAATGTCTCTGGAAAAAAAAAAGCATACTAACAAAATGACCCAAAAGGAGGAAGCTAGCCTCAGGGAAGCCAGGTGTACTCATTGACTTTTTATTTTTATGGTGAAATGCCCCCAAACAGGTGCAAATATGGACAAAGCTACAAATATTCACAGTGTTCGCTGTTACTTCTGTTACTAAGGGTTTGATCATTAGATCATCTTTGCTATTTCTTTTGGTTGTAAAATGTATTTTAATGAAGCTAGGCGTAAGGGTGGGTAGCATAGGGGAGCTGAATAACTGGATGGGAGGAGTGGCTTCTTTTTATTATTATACTGTTATTCCTTCCTTCCAATGAAGTATGGAATCAAGTTTAAAACTCTGAATCCCATCCTTATGACTCCACTCTGCCCCGACAGGGAAGCAATCTTGGGTTCCATTCTTTTTCATTTTTTGCCTCAAAGAGTTTGAGTTTTGGTTCATCTTCTTTTAATGCATTTTTTTTTTTTTTTTGACAGGCAGAGTGGAAAGCGAGAGAGAGAGACAGAGAGAAAGGTCTTCCTTTTGCCATTGGTTCACCCTCCAATGGCCGCCACGGCTGGTGCGCTGCGGCCGGCGCACTGCGCTGATCCGAAGCCAGGAGCCAGGTGCTTCTCCTGCTCTCCCATGGGGTGCAGGGCCCAAGCACTTGGACCATCCTCCACTGCCTTCCTGGGCCATAGCAGAGAGCTGGCCTGGAAGAGGGGCAACCAGGAAAGAATCCGGCGCCCCGACTGGGACTAGAACCCGGTGTGCCGGCACCGCTAGGTGGAGGATTAGCCTAGTGAGCTGCGGCACCGGCCTCTTTTATTTATTTGAAAGGCAGTGCAGCAGAGAGGGAGAGACAGCAAAAATTCTTTCATCTGCTCATCACTTCCCAGATGGCTCCAGTTGCCAGAGTCTGGCCAGGCTGAGACCAGGAGCTCCATCCGGTGTTCCCTCGTAGGTGACAGGATCCCAAATACTTAGGCCATAATCTGCTGCATTCCCAGGCACATTAGCAGGGCGCTGGATCAGCAGTCGAGCACCTGGGACTTGAACTAGCATTCTGATATGGGCTGCTGGTGTTGGCAAACATTGGCTTAACCCATTGCACCACAGTGCTGACCTTGGATTCTGGTTCTAAGAGAGGAATTAACAGTGATGAGCTAGGAAGTGAGGAATGTTTTCTGGTGCCTCACCTTTTCTATTGTGTAGTTATTATCTTCTCTGGGGAAAAATGTTCAGTATCCCCACAATAAAGTTCACAGGGTGTGTGTGTGTGTGTGTGTGTGTGTGTGTGTGTTTGAGAGAGAGAGAGAGAGAGAGAGAGAGAGAGAGAGAGAGATTGGTTTCAGTCTTTCTTCATGTTTGGCAGCAAGGAACTTTTTATGAAGTGGTTTGAGGCAAATATACAACTTGTTCTTTCATCAAATGCTTTGCATTTAATGTTGCTTAGCTTTATGGGGGATCCAAGAAGGAGATCAGTCCTTCCGTAGTAAAAAATAAATAAAATAATGATAGTTCTCATTTACACATTGCATGCTTAGTATGTGCCTGTTAAGAGATTTAGATGCATCATTTATATGTTCAGTGCCTTTTCACAAGGGGGTCTTTTAGATGTTCATGGAAATGTGCGTTAGGGGGAAACTGCATGGATTTCAAATTTCTTTGCACCCAAATATGCTTGTCTTTCAATTCGATTTTCCCACAAACTTTTTGAAGTACCCGCTTGTTATCTGCTGCCTAGTACATACCAGGTACTGTTGTAGATAGTGGGTATAGAGCAGTGAATTGTGACTCAGTGCCTGACCTAGCTCAGAATGTAGATGAAGAGCTAAAACCGGAAGCCATAGACCTCATTTCCTAAGATAACATGGAGGAATATGAAAGTGATGAGAAGTTGTTGCGATGCGTCCCAGCCCAATGGTTCCATCAATATGTTTAGGAAGTTATACACAGTTTCTTTGAATTTCACCTTCAGTTCAGTGAGAATAAGTGGCTGAGAACTATTCAGGCCGTTCCCACCTTGCCTCTGCCGCTGTGATGGTTGATAAAGGACTACTGCTTGTGACCTGTGGTTGTCAGCCGTTCATCCTTCTCTCCAGTTTGAAGTGTGGCGTGATCGCTTTTATGTGCTGATGCTCTTCCCCCATCTCTCATAAATATACTTTGGGGGCACTGTTGAGTAACATTTCTTGTTCATGATTGTCCTGTCCACACACAGCCCTCCCTCTGTGCTGTTACAAATTCCTGATGTTTTAGCTCACTTGTCACCCATGGGGACTCCCCAGACAGGGTGATGAGACGTCTATAAACATTGTAGCCTACCCTGGCATACCAGGGGCCATTAACAATTACTGCTGCTCCCGAGACAACCATCATCACCAACTACTGGGAGTAGAGTACTACTCCTACCACCACCACCACTGCTACTACCACCATTACCATGATCATTCCACTGTGGGTTTTAAGGGGAATTTTCTTCCAAGACTTTTTATCACATAGACGTCTAGGAGCTGATCTTACCTGTTTGTTAGGGATGAAAGGAGGAGAGGAGGGCCTGTAATGTGTGTGAGCACTGGACTCTGTCACATCAGTCCTCCTCCTCCTGAGCTGTGTGGCTCTAGACAGATGTGTCATGGTTTTGAAGGCTGGTTTCTTTATCTGTAAAATAGAGATACTAAAGATAACCATCCTAAAATCATATCCTCCCTGGACTGCTTGTGGTACCAGGAGTTTTGCCAAGACTGACTCCCTTTTGAGTTGTGGGGTTGTGATTATTCCCAATTTACAAATGATTCTGAGCACAGAGAAGTTAAGAATTTTGCCCATGGACACACAGCCAGCTTGGAGGGAAGCTGGAACAGAGACTGGAGGTTGTTGAATGATGTAAGGTTTGAGCCTGATGTCACTTGGTGCACAGAGCGTTCATTCAAAGATGTTCAGTATTCTTACAAGGTAGGCTGTGATGGTGACTGTAGATGCTGCCCTGCACGGAGCCTTTCCTCCCCGTGTTCAGACTTTGCCCCCTGCAGGTGGGGGTGGGCATGGTATTCCACCGTCCTTAAGGAGATGCCTAAGGATTCCTTTCCAGGATTTGACTGTGGATCCTGGGACCCCCTCAACAGTGATGCCAAATTGCCTCTCTTCCTTCTCTGTTTCCACCTTCACTCTGGCTTTGCATCAACACGTTGAGAAATGTTCAAGGAGTGTTTCAGCCCCAGTCTCTGGTGCATTGATGAGCTGACTCACCCCCAATTAGGGTGCAGGCCGCAGGCCTGCCTGGTGGGGATACTCTTGTTTACCGAGGAGTTTCACTTTTTTTTTTTTTTTTAAGGCAAATTGATGGCATGAAGGCATGCCAAAAATGAATTCTGTATTGACTTTCAAAAAAATTTAAAATATATTAGAAAGACAGAGAGACACAGACAGATGTACCATCCATTCATTTGTTCCCCCAATACCCTGAATAGCTGTGGTTAGGCCAGGCTGCAGCTAAGAGCCAACTACACAATCCAGTGTCTCATACAGAGGTGACAAGGACCAAACCCCTTGAGCCACCACCTGCTACCTTCCAGTTTGTGCATTATCAGGAAGCGGAAATCAAAAGTGGAGGTGGGACCTAAATACTCCAGTATGAGATGCGCATGTCCCAAGCTACATCTTAACTGCTGTATTGCATTTGATCACTGTATTTCCCGGCTGCAGCTGTGGTGACAGGGGCAGCTGGGAGGTGATCAGGCAGGCCCACGGCCAGAAGGCCCTCAGAGAAAGAAACCATCTAGTGCAAACTACTGTTTCAACCTCTATCACCTCCCAGCCTCCCCACACCTCCCCGAATTGTTCTAAGATAAATTGGAGGCAGCTTCTGCTTTGAGCTGGTCTTTAAATCAGTCCAGGCCGCCTGCCTTTGATCTGTGGTCAGTTGCAGGGCTCAGGGCTGTTTGTTAGCAGGCTGCCCAGGATTGAAGTGCAATATTTAAACTGTCAGAAATGTAATTTGTAGTCCTGGGGGAAACCTGTCCACTTTGTCCATGGTGTGCCTTATCTTGTACTTTCATTTCTTCCTCCTAGTGTAATAAATGTAAGAAACACTTATTTGAGGATGGAAGAGAAGGATAATTTATTTTTTCTTTGTTTGGTAAATAAAGAATGGGCCTTCGTTCTTACATCCAAACTTCTGAGTTGAAGATTGAAAACCCTGTTAAGTGAGGATTTCTTGCATAGCCAGAATCGTTTCATGATATATCCAATGCTCTTGTTCTTTTTTTTTTTTTTTTAATTTTTTATGTCCTTATATGAAAGGCAGAGTAACAGTGAGAGAGGGAGGTGAGGGGAGAGAGAGAGAGCACGCGCGCAAGCGAGCATGATTTTCATCCACAAATTCACTCGCCAGATGGCCATTACAGCCAGATCTGGGCCAGGTTGAAGCTAAAAGCCAGAAACTCCCTCCATCCTTTCCCCCCACAAGGGTGGCAGGTGTACAAGCCCTTGGGCCATCTTTTGTTAGCAGGGAGCTGAATCAGAAGCGGAGCAGCTGGGGCTTGAACCTGCCTTTTGATAATAGGATGCCAGCGTTGCAAGTGGTGGCTTAACGGACAGTGCCGCAGTGCCTTCCCCTGTGTCTTGTTCTGTTGGTGTAGGGGATCAGGTTGTTTTCTGAAGATCACAGAGCTTCTGAATAGCAGGTAACTGTTCGGGTGCTAAGCTGTTTCTGCACCTTCTTCTCATCCAACTGATTCATGTTTGAGAGCCAAGACGCTTTCCCCAAGGATGAGGCTGGCTTGCTCCAGTAGGATTCAAACTGAGTTTGTCTCTGGGGAACCTGTCCCCATGGGTGGATGTGGAGAACAACAGAGGACTGTGACTGTGGGCCTCTAAGAGCTGTTCATATTTACAGGGAGGCTGCCAGCAATTACGGCTGTGTTGCAGTGCCTAGTGCTGCCCATGCCTGTTTGGTAATGGCAGAGAGAAGTGCTGTGCCTGGATGGGTTTTTCCTGTGTGATGAATTGATTCTTTTGGGTAACGCTGCACAAAATGACTTCATTTGTATATAGACGTTTCCTTAGGCGTCTCCCAGAGCATTTTATATAAATATCATGTGGCCAAAGGCTCCATAAGGTTAAATCAAAGAGGATATTGGTCATGGCATGAGTGTCAGATTCAGCTTAATCTTGGATAAGGTTTTTTGTTTTGTTTTAATTAAATTTTTAATCTCAAATTTAAAGTAATGTGTGGATTATTTTCAAAGAGATTTAAAAACTACTATAAGAATTATCATCACACATACTCAGCAGACTCATAGAATGGCAGATGTCCTAAATAGCACTCTGGCCTCAGAATCAGCCCTAAAGGCATTCGGATCTGGCTGAAAAGCCCATGAGAGTATTTCAGGCATGGAAAGCCAAGACACTCTGGCAAAAAGATCTCTGTGAGTGAGATCCCAGTGGAAAGAACAGGTCTTCAAAGAAAGAGGTACCTTTCTCTGAAGGGAGGAGAGAACCTCCACTTTGACTATGACCTTGTCTAAACAAGATAAGAGTCGGAGAACTCAGAGGGCTTCCATAGCCTTGGAAACTCATGACTGGAGCATAGGGAGATTACTGATGCCATAGACAGGAGTGTCAATTTGTAAAGTCAACAACAGGAGTCACTGTGCACTTACTCCTCATGTAGGATCTCTGTCCTTAATGTGCTGTACATTGAGATTTAATGCTATAACGAGTACTCAAACAGTATATTTCACTTTGTGTTTCTATGGGGGTGCAAACTGTTGAAATCTTTACTTATTGTATACTAAACTGATCTTCTGTAAAAAAAAATATCAATTCCCAACTTGACTCTCACTGGGCTTAAACATGACAATAGGTCTGATCTGATTTCATCATCATTTAAAAAAATCATCTATTATTTTTCACTTTATGTTTCTGTGTGGGAGCAAACTGTTGAAATCCTTACTTAATGTATACTAAGCTTATCTTCTGTATATTAAGATAATCGAAAATGAATCTTGATGTGAATGGAAGGGGAGAGGGAGTGGGAAAGGGGAGGGTTGCGGGTGGAGGGATGGTATGGGGGGGAAGCCATTGTAATCCATAAGTCGTACTTTGGAAATTTATATTCATTAAATAAAAGTTAAAAAAAAAAAAGAATTATCATCACACACAAAAAAATCAGTCTCCAACATGGTTTCTCTGTTCGGGGACTCAGGTTCCCACTTTTCCTCTGTAAGCTACTGCTTCTGGTGTTTCCATTTGTGTTAGAAATCATGCATTTGTGTTTTAATTTCCTACAATTTTAGGTGTTATCTATTTTATTATTATTTATTATTCATTTTTATTATTATTCCTTTTAAGGAAGTTGTGATTTAGTTTTCTTATGCTCCCAAAAACCCATGCTTTCCTCCCTCTGCCTGCTAGGATCTGCGTTATCAGTATCAGTATGTCAGCATTTCTGGATGAATATTCACAGCTGAGCCATGTAGCATAATGCAATTATATTGCTTTTAAAATGATGTTAATAAAGCGCTTTGCTTTTTCTTTGGCTTAATTTCCTTTGTACCCATCTCTGATTGTTCCTCTCATGCAGAACTGAACAAACCAGTGCAGGCAAACCAATGAAAGTCCCATTGTATGTCCAGCAGTGGGAGAGCTTAGTCATTATTAGCTGCTGTTACTCCCTTCTCTATTTGTTTTTCTCTTCTTCCTTATTATGTTATACTGTGGTTGCTCATCTGCAATGCATCCTTAAGAATCAGGAGATATTAGTACTGGAAGAGAACTACGATGTAATGTGTTATAGTCCTTCAGTTTCAGAGAAGAGTCATTGGCTAGTTGATAGTGAGAGGCAGATCTGAGGTTGGATCCTTACATGTCTCACTTTAGTCATAACCACGTCTTGTTGCTGAAAATTTCCTCATGTAACCTTTGTAGACTGGAGGGTGTTTTGTTGCTGTTTTTCTTTTTCTTTTTTTTTTTAATGTCATAGCCTTTTTTTAATCTCATTTTTCCTAATTTTTTGTTGGAAATATGTAATAACTTTATTAACTAAATCACATACCGTGTGAATCACCCATCTAAAGTTTAAAATTCCATAACTTTTAGTATAGTCACAGAGTTGTGCAGCTGTTACCAAAATCTAATTTAGCATTTTCATCATCTTGAAAAGAAACTCCACAACCCTTAGCTCTCACTTCTGTAATCCCTAGCCCTAGGCAGCTACTGATCCCCACCCTCTCTCTAAAGGTTTACCTTTCATTTCATCGTAATGGAACCTGCAGCCTAAGGTCCTCTGCGGCTGACTTCTTTTCCTTAGCATAATGTTTTGGAGATTCAGCCGTGTTCTAACATGTATCAGTAGTTCATTCTTTCTTATGGCTAAATAATACACAGATATACTTGTATGTTTTTCCATTTCATCAGTTGGTGGACATGCTTGGAATTTTTCCTCTTTTGACTTATAAATGCTACTACTATGGGTATTCACAAACAGGTTTTTGTGTGGACACGTGCCAGCTTTTCTCTTGGGTATGTATTCAGGATTTGGACTGCTGGTTCAAGTGGAAACTCCATGTTCAACTTTTTGGGGAATGCCAGACTGTTTTCCAGACCTGCTGCATCATCTTCCATTCCCATCGGAAGTGTATGAAGGATCCAGTTTCGTCACATTGTCACTAGCACTTCCTGCTATCTGTATGCTCAGTGGAGGTGTAGCAAGTGGTATCTCATTGTGATTTGATTCGTATTTCCCACTTGGCTAATGATGCTGGAGGCTAGTGTTGTTGAACATCTCTTCGTGTGTTCTTGTGGTTATTTGTGTATCATCTTTGGAAAAAGACCTACTTAGTTGTGTTGCCCATTTTAAAATAGTTTTTCTTCTTCTTATTGAGTTATATAGTTCTTTATATGTTATGGGTATAAGTCTGATGAGTTGAGTGATTTGCAAGTGTCTTCTTCCATTCTGTGAGTCATCTTTTACTTTCTTGATGATGTCATTTGCAGCACAGAAGTTTTATTTTTTTACCTGTTTTCTCCCTTTTGTTTGTTCTTTTGGTTTATGGAGGCTTTGCCTAACCCAAGGTCATAAAGACTTAGTCCTGTATAATCTTGTAAGAGTTTTATAATTTGAGGTCTTGTGTTTAAATCTGTGATCCATTTTAAGTTAATTTTTTGCATGTCATATGGAAGGGGTCCCAACACGACCCCTTCAGATGTGAGTGTAAAGCAGTCCCAGCACCGTTTATTGGAAAGACTGTTCTTTTCCCATGGAATTTTCCTGGCTCTCTTATGGAATCAGTTCTGCAGGGATTCTGACACACTGTCATTGTCCCATCTCCGCATTCAGCATTCAAGGTCCTTCTGTCCCACATGGTGTGGGGAACTCAAGTAGCAATTGGCTTGATATTGCCTAAAGCCTTTGAGATTAGGATGAATAAGGATCTTGGACAGATGTCTGTGTGCTCACATTAAGATTAGACAGAGAACCAAAGTACCATACCATCCACCTAAAACCATCACAGAGAATATAAAATAGGAATTCAAACAGAGGGTTTTCCCAAGAACATCATGTAGGGTTAGTGCAGGCAGCTGAGCTGTGCTTCAGTTTTTGCTGCAGACCTCTGTGGGCCTGTGAGCTGGCTGCAAGGCCAGCTAGTAGCAGATGCACTTGGCTGTGAGTCCATTGGATGTGTTGTGGTGTACGCTCTTCCCATTCCTCCACACAAGAGGAACTGTCTCGGGCCTCAGCCAGTAGTTAAGTCAGCACTTTACCTGTGGAAAGCACTGTAGCTTGCCACCTTGTCAACTGTCCGAGATCCCTGGAAACTTTAGCATGGAATGGATTCTGATTTGTTTTTATTACCTTTTTTGTTTTCCTTTGAAGTCTGGACTACATACAGCCCATAAAGTGCACCAGAATTAAATGCAGCTTGGTGCATCACCCTCTTGTGTATCTGTCTCTTGTGTATCTACCAGATCAAGATATTGAACAAGGCAAGCACCCTCAAAGCCCTCCTTCCCAAAGAGGACAGAAATGTCCTGCCTTCTCTTATCATACATCTTTTATGTGCTCTTGAATTTTAAATAGATAACAGCTCAGTAGTGTACTCTTTTATGTCTGACCGAATTTGTTCAATTTGTTTGGGAGATTCATCCATTTTGTTATGTGTTATCAGTAGTTCATTTTTAATGGTTGTATAATATTCATGTGAGCATACCATGATATATTAATTTATTCTTCTGTTCACAGGCATCTAGGTAGTTTGCAGTTAGGAGCCATTTTCAGTGAGGGTACTACTTGTTCTTGAAAGAGTATTTGGGTAGATATAATTGCTGCTTTCTCTGTGTGTTTACATGGATGTGGAACAGCTGGGTCTTAGGTTAGGTGTCCGTTTAGCTTTGGAAGATACTAAGTGGGCACTGAATTTTTTTTAAATCCTCTTTCTGTATCTCTCTAGGCTCTGGACTCAGAGTGTGTGCTATGGCTTCAGTTGTATAAAGAGTCAGGTGTAAGAAAGAGGAAAAGAGGCTGATGAAGGCAGAATGGGGAAAGGGGATTACTTAGGAAAATAGGAAGGCAGGTGGACAGAAAGACATGGAGACAGTGTGTGGTGCTAGGAACACAAGTTTATGTTGTCATTCAAATTCTAGATCTTCCATTTACTGGCTGTTGGTGCCTCCAAGGCATATTTTCCCCATCTGTAAAATGGGATTTAAAAAGCCCTTATGACTCTGAGCAGTATAGAAATTACTGCATACACCTAACAGTTAGTAATTATGTACGGCTTCCTATGTGCTTGTTACTGTGCTAATGTGATTATCCATCTTGATCTTCAAAACAGCCCTGTGAGCTGTACACTCTTTTCCCCGTCTGTCACTTAGGAAGCTGAAGGTCTGAGAAGTGCAGTGACCATCCCCAGGCAAGTTAGTGACAGTTCAGAGAGGCTGCCTGCACTGTATTGATTGCAGTAGACGGTGGCAGGCAGGCAGACATGAAAGGGGACGTCCTTGCTTATAGACATGAAAAAGTGGAGAACGATTATCCATGGAGGCTGGATAAAATACCAGGGAGTGGTTCATCTAGGGTGTTCTTGAGGGTCCTAAGAAGGGACAGTGACTGCACAAGGTGCAGGAGAAATGGAAGCTGGCATATCTCTGTCTGTAACAGCCTTGTCTCCGGGCCATGATTTTACATTTTCCTCTCTAGCATTCACTAGGAAACCTTGCATCAAGGTGATGTTGAATAGTTCATGTTCCTTCTAACGCTCGCTTCCTTCTGAGGTCCTCCAGCTGGCTCTCTCTGAAGTCTGATTCCCGAGTGTGGTCCTTGGTAAAAGTACCTTCCCTGTGCGTTCGTCTCCGTCTCGGCTGCCCTAACTTTACAGCACATCTTACCTGGTGAGTTCTTTGTCTTCCATGATTTAGTGCTGGCTTCCTGGGAGGTACCCAGAATTTCATCATCATTTTTTTCCATTTTCCTGCAACAATTTCCAAAATTATCTTCTCTTAGAGCTATGCTCTCAACTGGAGCTTCTGCTGCAGAACCAGAGTGCGATACTGGAGGAAGTCAAATATTACAGAGGTGCATTAATAAAAAATGAGTGTAATCTCCTCTCCCTTCTCCAGTCTAAGCTCTTTCTCAGCACCACTCCAGGACATCCAGTGTTAATGGTTGAATATCTTCTGTTTTTAAAAGATTTCTTTATTTATATGAGAGACAGAGGCAGAGAGAGAGAAATCTTCTATACACTGTTTCACTCCCCAGGTGGCCACAACAGCTGGAACTATGCCAGGAGCCAGAGCTTCTTCCAGGTCTACCACGCAGGTGCAGGGGCCCAAGGACTTGGGCCATTTTCCACTGATTTCCCAGACCATAGCAGAGAGCCGGATTGAAACTGGAGATGCCGGGACTCCAACTGGCGCTCATATAGGATGCCAGCACTGCAGGGAGTGGCTTTACCAGCTATACCATAGCCCTGGCCCCAAGGGTTGAATATCTTTTCACATATACAAGAAAACATAGAAGCATAAAGACTGTCTTCTTTCTTCATTTCTTTTTTGTTTTCAGTGCAGTGGTCAAATCTCAGTATACGCGCAGCCTGGTTTTCCCTTCTACCTTGCTCCCCTCCTTCCCTCTTATCCTCATTCTCCATTCCTCATTTAATGAGTTGCTACTTTGGTCTAGTCACAGGACCTATAAATGCATTAAAATGCTGCCCTTGCCGTGTAGGGGATCAGGGGCCCATGGGGAGATCAGAATGGGAATAGCTAATTGTTGCAATGGTTTTCCCTGTTGTTTGGACAATATTCCTCATTCATTTACAGAATGAAACTAAAGGCTCATTGGAGGCCCAGGATTTCTATATTGAATTGACCTTGGGTCTTGGATATTAAAAAGAAAAAAAAAAAACCAATGTTCCAGCAGGCTGTTAAATCAAGCCGGGTCCCTACCTTTCCCATGTTTGTTTACCAATCATTGCAGACATTTTTCAACATTATAGGCTCCTGTCTGTGGTAGAAATAAATGCTCAGTCTCCTGCAGTATAAATAGTTCTTTCTCAAAGGAGTTACATTAATGAAGGATAGTTCTCCCAGCTTCAGAAACAACTCAATCCATTGTAATGGTAGCAACCAGTGACCTAAACTAGGAAACCAGGTACAGAATGCAATGCAGATTTCATTTTTCTAGGTTAAAGAATAGAGAGGATGTATTGAGTGCTGGCTGTAGCCAGCCACAGTACCACATGTTCCACGTGTGTCTCCTGCCCTCTCATTCTTATGACCATGCATGAAGCAGTCAGCACCAGCACTGCCTAGTTGGAGACAAAGAATGTGAGACACCGAGCCTTGAGTTTCTTCATTACTATTCAGTTTCATTAGAGATGTTGACTGAGTGCCTGCTCTGTGACATGCTCTGTTGTAGGTACTTGCAATATAGGAGTTAAAAACAGGGCAGCATGGTGGCATAGTGGGTGAGCCTCTGCTTGGGACACTGGCATCCTGTATTGGAGAGCCCGTTCCAGTCCACCCTCCTGCTAAGGCACCTGGGAAGGCAGTGGAAGGTGGCCCAAGTACTTGAGCCCCTGCCACCCATGTAGGAGACCCATATGTTGTTTCTTGTTCCAGACTTGGGCCTGGCCCAGACTTGGCTGTCATGGCCATTTGGGCAATGAGCCAGTGGATGGGAGATCTCTTTTGCTCTCTCTCTTTCTGCCTGTGTCTCAAACAAATAAGAAGCAACAGCAGAGTCTTACTTTTGGGAGGTGTATGTTTTTGTTGGGGTGGGCATGTGGGATAGGATAGATGATACGTTGTGAACAAAGTTGGTAAGTTAGTAATGAGGCATATGAGAAGTTCATAAGGGTTTTGGTCTAAATAAAAAGTAGAGCAGAGTTAGAGGATATTGAAAATGGCCAGGAGGTGGCAGATGGACTTCACTGAGAAGTCAAGAATTTGGTAAAAGATATAAAACATTAAATTAAAAAAGGGCTTAAGAACTCATTGGACAGATCTTTGTTGAACTTGGCCATCCAGGAATAGTTCATCCCGTCCCCCTTGCTCCCTCTTGGCCTTTGGTTTTATGGGGGAAATGAGTGAACCCTCACAAGGTAATGAGATGTTCAAGGGTGGAGAGTGACAGATTTCCAGTGGAGCACAGAGTGGGATAGACTGGCCATCAGTGAGCTACCCCCTAGAGGAAGGTGCTGGGCCCCTCGAGACCCCGAGTCTTTTATCCAGGGTGCAGAGGCTGTCTGGGCGGTTACATGAAGGGGTTACACACCCTCTTCTAGTGAGGCCACCCATGGAAACTGGGCTGTGCCCTCGCACGATTGGCCTGTTGCTTTACCTCTTTGAGATTTGTTGGCCTCCTCCATGAAATGGGAATACTGATGCTTGATTCAAGGGTTCACATAGGGTTGTTGACAGCATTTAGTCTGGGTCTGCCTGTGTTCAGTACTCATCCACCCTCAGTCCATGGTCCTTGCTGGTTTTGCCCTAAGATCAGACTCACTGCTGAGAGGGCTGTGCGCTCCCAGGCACTCTGGAACCCAGGGCAGAAGAGTGGTGTGTGATTGGGAGCCTGAGGCTGCTTGCTTCCTCCACCCGCCATGTGGCTGACTTTCTAGAACAGCATATGGACCGAAGGGGCTCACGGGCACTTTTCTCAGCAGGGAGACTTGTAAGCAAATGACAGCAAAGGGAGGGGCGGCTTGTGGGTTCCTGAGAGATGGGCGGTGCCGAGGAGGTCCTCCTGGGACTGCCATCTGTTCCCTTCCAACCGCCAGACTCTGCACCTCCCGAGTTCCCCAACGTGGAGTGGAATCCAGAAGGCGCAAGTCAGTGGCGGGGACAGTCTTGGAGGGAGAGGGCTCACTGTGTGAGAAGAGGAGATCTGTTGTGGAAATGCCAGACTTTGCAGAGCCGGACTCTTCAGGAACTGTGCTGTGACTGAGCCCTGTGTGCAGAATACACGGCTGCCAGCAGCCTACCAACTGCCGTGCCTGGGGGTGGGGAAGAGAGGCAGCGGAGGCGCAGCCCTGCCCCCACCCCGGGGCCTTCTCTCGCCTGCAGGGAGTAGTAATTCAGGGACCGCCTGCCTGTGGCCTCTGCATGGCAGTGGTTGGATGATGACAAACCAACCTTAAATGTTTACCTTGGACCAGGTGATTTTCTAAGTATGCTGCAGGGCTCAACTTAGCAACAACCCCATGAGACAGATATTATTATAGCTATTTTATAGATCAGGAAACTAAGTGTGAGAGAGGAGTTAAGAACCTCACCCAAGGCCACACTTCCATAGTCACCCAGACGTCTGGTTTTTTTGCTTCTCCTTAGGAAGGCCTGAAGCTGTATGGCTGCTGCTGAGTTTGCTTCCAGCAGCCACCGAGCAGCTGTGCGACTTGCTGCTTGGCTGCAATCACCCTGTCAGCTTGTCCTGGGTGCCCAGCCCTCTTCTTGGTTTGCTGAGTGCTTGGCTTATCCCGTACTTGGCGAGCAACCCCGAGTTATGTTGTTGTTCTAGTTTGTTGGATGAATTGGCTCCACGCCACCTTAGGAAAACACTCAACTCAGGCACTAGTGTGGTGGTACCCACTTACAGAGCCAGTGTCCTGTTTTGGAGTGCTGGTTCCAGTGCCGGCTGCCACTTATTGATGTACCTGGGAAGGTCCAAGTGCTTGGGCCCCTGCTACCCATGTGGGAGACCCAGATAGAGTTTCTGCCTCTGACTTCAGTCTAGACCAGGTCTGACTGTTGTAGCCATCTGAGGAATGAACCAGCAGGTAGAAGATCCCTACTTCCCTCCCTCTGTCTGGTACTCTTCCTTTCAAATAAATGAATCTAAAACAAAAACAGTTAACCTCAGAAGACTGTGAAGTTAATACTTCTGGGCTGAGCAGAGGATAGATGAGGAGGAAGGAAGAGTGTAGTTGGTGATACCAATAATGTAGGTCATACCTTGGCTCTTTATATAGATACACAGGATTCTATAGTTCTTTTGTTACAAAGCCCGAGTTGCATAGATCGTTCTGTCATTACCTGGTCTTTCTATGTTTGGGTAGCACAGGGGGCTGGCCTGAGGTGGGAGTTTGTGTGTTCAAAGTGCCCTAAGCACTCAGATCAGCTGGCTGTTTTATATCGTAGCCGTAGCCCAGGATTCTTTTTTTTTTTTTTTTTTTTTTTTGTAGTTTACTTTCTTTTTTGCCACCTTTCCCTGCTTTTAAATGCACATCTTGTTTGTGAAGGAAAAAAAGACTAGAAAGTAATGGGAAAAAATTGAAGACAGTAATTATCAGCAGCCCTTCTTAACCGCAACCACTTCCTGCATATATAGATAGCACAAGGGGCTTTGAAAAAGTACATGGAAAATATGTGTTATGAAAAATGCACATTATGCCTCCTGTGAATGGACTTCAAAATGTTTTGCACCAAAATGATTGCATTTTCCATGAACTTCTTGAAGTTCCCTTATATGTCTTTATGTATTATGTATATTTGTATGTTTGACATGTTTATATGTCTATCTAGAATCTCTTGAATGAGGTCTTGATCATCTCACACAGATTCTTTTAACCTAATGTGTTTATCATATATACATATGAAGTATATATGTTTATATTCTAAAAATTGTATCTAATAATGTGTAGTGCTTCAAAACCTGTTTTTATCTTCTTCATAATTCCATGTCATTTGCAGGCCTTTGAGGTTTTAAAAGTTTATGAAATGCTTCCTCTTTTTAGGTTTTCCATAATTTTTTTCAACATTTGCCATTTATGATATTTCCAAATTTTATGTACTGACACCTTCTTAAAAATATTTATTTATTTATCTGAATGTTACAGAGAGAGGGAGAGACAGGGAGAGAGAGAAAGAGAGAGAGAGGAATTTTCTATCGGCTGATTTGGTCATTCCCCAAGTGGCCACAACATCTGAGGCCAGGCCAGGCCAAAGCCAGAACCCTGGAACTCCATTTGGTTTTCCACATGGGTGAAGGGGCCCAAGTGCTTGAGCCCTATTCAGCTGCCTTCCCAGGCTCATTAGCAGGAAGCTAGATCGAAAGTGGAGCAGCTGGGACTCAAACTTGTGCTCATATGTGATGCTGGTGGTGCCCTGGACGGTTGCTTAACTTGTTGGACCACAGTGCCAGTCCCCTGGTGCACATCTAAGAGTATTTATTTGGTAAATATCCAAAGGAATTATTGTGCCACTAAATGGCAAAGACAAGAACTCAGTTTCCCTTACTTCTGATTTCTAAAATAAATATTAGAGGTTTTT
This sequence comes from Oryctolagus cuniculus, assembly GCF_051225735.1. Lineage (NCBI taxonomy): Eukaryota > Metazoa > Chordata > Mammalia > Lagomorpha > Leporidae > Oryctolagus > Oryctolagus cuniculus. The sequence goes on from NC_142876.1 coordinate 85,057,478, forward strand.
TTTTTTTCATTATACAATCTATTTACGTCTATATGTATTGGTTTTGTATCCTCACTGATATACACTTCTAAAATTTTAAGAGGAGCTGCTGCTTAGTGTCTACCATCGTGATTACGGTGGGCACTTACACATACTTAATCATGCTTGTAGAAGCCTTGATTTTCCTAATATTTGCACCATTAGTAAAGTCTCCATTTTGTGACTGTAGTTTGGATTTGGACAGTGAGTGGCAGGATCCGTAGCAGGCAGAACTTCCAGTGAAGAGCCATGGTGAGCCACCTGCTGTCCTTCCAGACAGCCCTGAGGCAGGTGGCAGGGGAGAGCCCAGAGTGTTTTAGATCCTGCACTCATCATCTCTTCCTCTCTGCAGTGAACCAGCTCAAGCTGGGCCACTGGAATCAAAATGCCAGTTTCTCCAACCCTGCCATGCAGCTGTGTAGTGCTGCCTGTGGCTGCTGAAGCAGCCACTTGGCATGTGGACTCAGAGATCTCACCCTGGCTGATGGATGCCCTGCAGAGACCCGACTTCCCCTTCAAAGCTGCTGGTGTTGTAGTTGGCGAGCAAAGCAGGGAAGCAGGCCACCTCCTCCACCTGCTCACACAGAGTATCCATTTCATCCATCACTCAGCTGGAAGCTACCGTGGACTGCACCAAGGAGAGAGAAAAATCTAGAATCTCTTGAATGAGGTCTTGATCATCTCACACAGATTCTTTTAACCTAATGTTTTGATGAAGAACCTTCCAGGTGTTTCTGTGTGGGGGTGTTTAGATTGGCTGATGGGTATAACATTCTTCCTTTGCTAAATAGGGTATGGTATATATTTGCTACTATGTAACTTAATGTTTTACAAGTGCATGTCATTTAATGCTATGTCTTAATTCTGTTGTATGTTTGTTCATTTGTCTAGAACCTATTTAAAACTTAAAGAAATGTTCTTTTCATTTTCATTACTCTAGTAGTGGTTAGGGACTTAGACGATGACCAGATAGTCATACCAATGAATGTGAAAGAAGTCTTAAGGAAGGTTACTGTGTGAAGTGGAGCAGAAGGGATCAGTTCCTCAGGAACTGACATTTCCGCTACAATCTGGACACTGAGATGTGGAGATGGAATTGGGGTAGCAAAAGAGGGGACTGTACTTATTTTTTAGAGGATTTATTATTTATTTGTTTACTTATTTGAAAGGCAAGGAGACAGAGAGGAAGAGATAAAAGGAGATCTTCCATCTGCTGGTGCACTCACTGAATGCCTATAAAAGCCAGGTTCCAGGACAGGCTGAAGCCAGGAGCCAGGAACTCCATGCTGGTATCCAAGATGAGTGTCTGGGGCCCAAGCATGTGGGCCATCATCTGCTGTCTTCCCAAGTGTTATCAGGGAGCTTGGTAGGAATTGGAGCAGCTGGGACTTGAACCAGCACTCTCATAAGTGATGCCAGCATCCCAAAGAGCAGCTTAGCTTGCTGTGCCACAACAGAGGACCCCATATCCATTTTGTCATTGTATAATATTGCATTTATGGATGTGCTGTTGTTTCTGTCACTAGTCATTTTGGGGTCATTTCCATTGTTGCTGATTCTTCATCTGCTTTACCATTCTGCTTATTAGATTAACTGCTTTGAGACCTTGGTCTGTAAGTAGAGTGGATCTGCCTGCATTTACCAGCGCTTTCATTTGGCTTTCTTTGCCCAGTGATTCAGATTTGCACATCTCTATCTAGGAACTAGACAAAGGTAACTGGGCAGTAAGACAATTACGCTAGGGAAGTGGTATTCCTATTGTGATGGTGATGCCAAATAATCATGGCTGGACATACTGCCTCTTGGGTAGATGGAGTATGCCCTGGTTCCCTCCTCATGTGGTCATTCACTTGTATCACATTTGTCAGTCCCTGCTCCTGCTGCCTAGCCTGTTCCATGCAGAAGCACACAGTGGGGTGAGAATAGAACACTTTGACTCTATGATAGTGTCCGTGATCTCCTGTGTAGGGTGATAAACCTCATATGTGCTGTGTATTCTGGTTGCCTGAGGACACGGTGACCAGTTCCACTTGAGCTTCTCCGCAGAGGTGGTATTTGAATGGCTCCTTGAAGACTGATGAGAGTTTTCTCCAATATTAAGGGACTTGGTGTCATCAGAGAGAATAAACTCTAAGAACAGTGATTACAAGGATTGAGGAGTTCCATGAATGCCACTGTCACAGATCCCAGAACCTCTGAAGCTTACCCTGATACAACTTCATTTATGGTCACAGTTGATAAAAGAGCTGTTTCTAATTAGCAGGCAGCTCCTCCAAGTGGTGATTCAGGGTCCCAGACTCTTCCATGGTGTGGCTCTGCCATGTTCAGCGTGAGGCTTCCCTCGGTGAATCCTGCCCAAAGCTGGTAGAGAGGGCGAGAACATGGAGTGTCAAGAAATGGTCTCACGTCGCTTCTCTTCTCCAGTTCTGTGGGCCCACAGTGCTGCACGTGAGGCTGTGCAGTGGAGCCTGGAGGTGGTGAATGGGACACTTGCTATGATTGGCAAGTTCAATGTGATGGTGGAGGTGCTGTTGACTGATCTAGAGGAGGGAAGGCACAGAGCCAAGGAGAGAAGAGAGCCCATGGCGTAGCCTTGTGTAATTAGATAAATTAAGTCTGACATCTAGTGAATACTAACTGCGATTGAATACTTTGAAAACATCAACCTGTGAGGTTGTTCTGGCTGTTGCCTCATTTTACAGAAGGAAAAAGTGAGCTTAGGGATAACTTGCTGAGAATGGAGGAAGCAGGAGTTGCAGACCTAGGCTGGTCTTGGTCCAGTGCCTGAGCTCTAGTCACCCATGTCTGCCTCTTGCGGGCAATGCTGTCTTTCTGGGAATGAACGCAGAAAGAAGAGAAGGTGGTGCACCAAAGGACCAGGTCTTGGAAGAAGTGGACGTCAGGCAAAAGGAGAACCCAAATTAAACCAGATGTGAACTCTGGGAGCCTAGTGATGTTGATGAGAGAGACATGGCACGTTCTGTGACTCTCTGGGCAGGAGGCCTTACCAGTTGTTCCAGATCTGCTGTCTCATGCTGCCTGGCCCTGAGTTAGCACTGTGCACTGTGTAAGCCCGTGGATGCCCTGACAAGCTTCTTAATAAGAGTTTTTATTGTCTGCTTTAATTTGATTGTTAAAGGAAAGTTAGATCCACATTTTTTGGTGGGACAGTAGAGGCACAGTCCTTGTGATTCAGCCTCTGAGTCATTCATTAAGTGAGTGCTGCACTGTGTGAGTGTCTTTGTCTCATGGTGCCCCTCCCCTCTGCACGCTCCTCCTTTATAAGACCTGGGTCAGGTGGCTCCTCACTCCGAAACTTTCCCAGGCTTCCCTGGGCAGAGATGGGGTTCCTTTACTCTGTACATGCTGTGCTGTTGCATCTTGTCCTCCTCGGTCTCTCCCTCTCTCGATATCAGCAGACTATCACGCACAGTTGTAGGGGTTCGTGTGGAAATCAGGTGTTTTACTATTTCTTCCCCTTGAATATATGATGTTGGGATTTGCAAGGTCCCTAGGAACCAGGGAGGTGACCCCTGGCCTGGCTGCGGAAGTCATACCTTGTGGATGGGACTATGGCCCAATAAGGGAGTGTACATTTGGTCTAGGAAAGTATAGACTCAATTAAAAATTAAAGCACACACGTACACAGACACACAGCAGCATTGTGTTGACAAACAAGGGCCCCGTTCAGCATCGCAGTTTGCACTTTGTGACCCCACGATAAGGAATTAAGCTTGCTGAAGAAATTTTTGAATCAATGGGGGCAGTCTAAAGAGGCCTGAACCAGGCTCCCTGCACACAGTGGGAGTGCTAGAGTGAGAGGAGGTTGCTTTCTTCAGTCTTAACCTAAAGGGTGACCCTGTGCCTGTGGTCACAGGTGTGTGGTGGTCATGCGGAGGCTGGCCTTCTCTCCTCTGTGGAAATGCTGCCCAACAGGGGGACCACCATTGGAGCACACCCTAGCCATCCTGTGTGAATTCTGGGTTACTCTGGAAGCTTTGGGCCAATGAGGTGGAAAGCAGTGAGTGTTGTTCTTTACATGGAAGTGGCCTGAAGAATGCGAACCCAGTGTAAATCTATGGGGTGTGGCTGCCCTTCTCCAAGATGCTGACGGGAAGGGAAGAGGGGACATCACTCACTGGAAGCCCCTGCATGCATCCTGCTTTTGCCCACCGAGGAGTCTGCTCAGAGCCAGTAGCCACCCTGGGGAGGGCAGGCTGGCCAGAAACGCAGTCCTAGGGGGATGGTCCGTGGCACCTGGGTGCAGTTGCCATCACCATGGTAAATCCCACAGCCAGGTTACGGATGGAACTAGGCACCCCGGCAACTGACCCCAAGGATCTGGAGGGAAGGGAAGCCAGGCCCAAGGACTGTAGGCCTCTCACGCTAACTGGCTTTGAGGCTTCTGCCACATCCCTCCTCTACTCCTTGCCTCCATGTCTGTCTGTCATGGTGCCTCTGTCTGTTTGTCTGTGGTTCTTGTGTAAGGATTAAATGAAATTACATGTCTAAGGCACACAGTACAGTAGCTGGCACATAGCAGAGTTCACAGTATGATTGATCCTTCCTCCTCCTCCTTCCTCCCTGCCCAGGCTAATAATTTCCTGCTCTGTAACTTTGACAGCTCCTATTGTGTTTATGGTGGATGTAAAGAAACTTGGTGTTGGCTCATTCCAGAATGAAGATGAATGAAGTCTGAAATAAAAACACAAGTCCATCTGAACATGGGTTTTGATTGGTTACCATTTTGCTTTATATACAATTGGAGCATACATATTTGCGTAAAATAAAATGTTTGAAGTTCTCAATGTAGTTTCACCCCATGCGATTAGAGATAAGGGGTTTCTTACAGAGATGACAAGACCAAGTGGTTTTAAAAAGAAGAAGGGTCTTATCACAGTACTAATCCCTTCCTTTCTTCTTCCTCAAAGACCAAGATATTCTTAGTTCTGGTGAAGAGAAAAATAGTGCAAGAGAGTTAAAAGTAAAGGAGCTTTTCAATTCCTGCTGGAGGAAGCCATGATTTCATTTATCCCTTATTAGAACTTTGAAAATCCTGGTTCTCATCTTTTCACATTTATTAATAGCATTACCCAGCCAAGCAGAGTCACAAATCTACGAGATTAACCACAAGTTGAATGCAGCAGAGACCTATTGATGTGTTGTCTCCATAACGACTGACTGGCTTGTATCATAGAGGGGGAGGCACCGCTCTTTTTCCTAATCAGTCTGTCTACAGATTGTAACATCATTTGACATTGTGTCATCTTGAAGCACTCAGTTCTTTCTGAAGTCGCCTAGAGACTTGTTCGTTGTGAATGTTTGGTGGTCGTCACCATGCTCTTGTTCAGACTGCTGTTAGGATGTTATCTGTGTTGTCACCATTTTAGAATTAATACTAATTAAAACTAGGATTTCATGAGTGTCTGCTTAGATGCCTGAATGCTGTGAGTTAGACCCATCTGTTCCTTCGTAAGGGACATCCTCAATGTGTCTACCTTAAGAAAATGTCGTAACAGGCAGAGCAGGGCCTACCTTTGTCCTATCTGTGGGTAGCAGACTGTAGCACCACCTAACTGGCTGCCTTGTGCACAGCACTAGGAATTCCACAAAAGACAGGCTTGCAGATTTTTGCCTTTTTGGGATCTTTCTGAAGGGAAATAATTACCAAGCCAAAGAGTTGGCGACTGGGCTTAATACCTGCCTCTGGATTCCAGTTTACTGCAAATGTAGACCCTAGGAGGCAATGGTGATGGCTCCAGTAATCGGGTGCTTGTGGGAGCCCTCGATTGAATTCCCTGCTGTCAGCTTCAGCCCCAGCCATGGCCTGTTGCAGGCTTTTGGGTAGTGACCCAGTGGATGGGAGCTCTTTGTCTGTCTGCCTCCCAAATTAAAAAGAAGAACAAAAAGAGACCTAAAAACCACAGCCTTGCTGGTCAACTATCTACAGTATGATGCAGCAGATATCTCTGCTGTAGATGTGGGAGCCATTCAGCTCTGAGTTCTGTGACCCAGGAAGGACCCTTGACTCTTGTTTGTGCATGTGTGGCTTGGGGGTGATACTTGTCTGCTGGTGGAGTCATGTGAGCCCTAGCAGGTGTAAATTAGAGATTAGCTATGACAGTGTTCGGATTTGCAAACATCACAGGGTGATAATTAACAAAATCTCTTTAGTGTTTAAGTTCTCAATACGTGAAAAGCAGGATGTGTCTGAAATAGGATTATTTGGCTGCATGTCTGTGTTTGATGGCTGATGAAATCTTCAGCAGTCTTAGACTTTTGTCCAGCACTCTCATGTTTCTTCTGCCCAGAAACTACTTGCCAGTCCTCGTAAAGACTATGTCTGTTCCCTGCTCCGAATGCTACTGACCGTGACTCTGGCAACTGACCTGTGAGCAAAGGCCAACTCCTATTGAGAAGCAAGGGCTGCCTTTCGGCCAGGTGCGGTGTGTATGTGTGCAGCTGTGCTAAGCTCCATTGCCTTAGTTGGGGCTGGCTCTCTAGTAAACAGGGAAGTTAGGCTATGTTGGTTTTTATGTGATGTCTGTGTTTTCAGTAGGCTTGTTGAGAATTTCTAATATATTGTTGGCTTAAGAGAAAAGAAAGTCTGGATCTGTGGGCGATTTGAGTTCCTCTTCTATTATGCATCCCGTGGACTTGATCATGCGTGGCAGCTTTCATGGAGAGCCAAGGTGTCCTTCATGCTGCTGGCTCGGGTGAAGAGAGCTTTCCAGCTTTGCAGAAGGGCTTGAGGCCTTCAGCTCCCAGTTTCTCTTCCCTGGGTATCTATGTAGTGGGAACACATTAACCTCTCTAGTAGGTGCTGTTGACACAGAGGGGTACAGGTGCCTGTCATCCCCACATATTCAGCTGACATATATCATAATGGAGGGGAGCAGAGCTGTGTGTGTTGTTGTAGAGCCCTTGTTTTCTGAAGCAGTGTGGCAGCTGTGTGCCCCGATGTGAAGGTGACCTTGTCATTCTGTGTGCAGGGGTGTGTGTTAAGGACACGACATTAGGCAGCATGTGTTTGGAGTCGGTGTGGATTGGGCACCTGAATGTACTGACTCTGATCTCTGGTACACAGTTTATTGAACATCTTTTTGGCTGTTGGTCACCATTTCCATTCATGTATAACTTCTGTCATCTAGGAGAGCCTGTTAGAAGATTGATGGGGGTGGGGGTAGGAATGGAAGAATTGATCCCTTGTTCTATACAACTGGCATAGAAAGCTGAGAGCATACGGAGACACGCAGATAAGACCTGGTTTGCATTCTCCTGAGGTCTTCAATCCTCTTGCTTTTCCTTCTCCCCAACATGAGGCAGCACCATACTTAGACCTGATGCTATCCAGTGTCGTAGCCTTGAGCTATTTAAGTTAAATATTAATTCATTGAAATACAATTAACAAGAAAATCCTCATTCCTTCTGTCTCAATAGTGATATTCTAAGTGCTTGATAGGTACACATAGCTATCGTATAGGACAGATCTGAGCTATTTCTACTAGAGGTGCTAGAGACAGTCCACTCTGCAAGAATAAGGTCCTGATGTGGAGCGCTATCAAGTCCCAGGGTAGAGCCAGGGAGAGTCTTCAGTTGAGTATGTTGCTTAAGCAAGTGAGAGATATAGTCACTGAGAAGATATACTTGGGTCAGTAAGTGTAGGGCTTTTATTCCCACTGTGCCTGGGTCAATATTTTCCTTTCCTTCCTGCCCAAGAAGAGTTGGGGTAATGGCCATCCAGGCTTAGCGCATAGGACTTTGCATGAGCTGTGTGCACCCTTCTGGCTTCATTTATTTGATTAAAGTTCTTCCAAATTCTTTGGTGCTGTTGAACTCTTCTGTAGGTATCAAAAGAAATTAATTCACAGGCCATTTTGCATCTTGTGGACTCACTTGAGTTGCTGTTAACCTTGGGGTCTTTCATCGGGCCCATTCTGCCTGGTGGGCATGCTGAGTGCTCGAGGATCATGATTCAGGGCACTCTTGAACATTTCTCTGCAGAGATCAGTCCCAGTTTTCTTCATGGTAGCTCAGGCAAGCCAGATTGCAAAGCTTGCCCAAAATGAGCCAAGTTCCATTAGACCCACCTATAAGATTCCAGATCCCCTGGGTTGACTTGTTTCTCTTTGTGCTCACTGTTTGTTCATTTCCATGTTGTGAGTGAAGTTAGACATACCCAAGGCTCTCTGTGACTTAGAAATTGTGTTGGGATGAGACTACATAGAAAACAGTGGCTAAACAGATTTGCCTTTCTTCCAAGAAATGAGAGGTCCCAGGGAAGGGGGTCTGGGGCACTTCCTGCATGTCAGTATCACTGTATTTAATTTGTGTTTTACCACCCCTCAGTTGGGACTCTTGTCCTCCCCTAAAGTTAGGCTCCTGGATCCAGTTCCAGATAGGAAGGAGGGAGGAAGAAGAGAAGAGGGGACAAGAGCAAACGCCAGTCATTTGTCCCTTTTCAAGAAGCTTTTCTACAAGTCCCATTTAACCATTTCTGAAAAATACTTTCATTTTATTTGAAAGGCAGAGTTGGAGGGAGAGGCAGAGAGAGATCTTCTATTCACTGATTCATTACCCAAATGCTTGTGACAGTCAGGGCTGGGCCAGGCTAAAGCTAGGAGCCTGGAACTCTGAGTCTCCCACTTGGGTGGCAGGGACCCAGGTCCCTGAGCCAGCATCTTCTGCCTCCTAGGGTGTTACCCCACAGGAAGCTGAAATGGCAGCGGTTGAACTAGGACTCAAACCAGAATTCCGATACAGGATGTGGGTGTCCCAAGAGGTGACTTCAACTGCTGTGCCAAGGCCTGCCCCAGCATTTTATGATTTCATTGGTACCCCACCCTGCATGGGAGGCTCAGACTTGTAGCCTGTTATCTGGGCACACTGCCTTCCTATGAAATTTGGCATCTGTTCACCAGTACTAAGGGAAGAAATGAGGCACTTTGCAGACTTTCAGCCCGTGATGTTGTTTATAAGCTCATGCCCCATTGATTTGGGCAAGCTTAATTTTATCAGCCTAGGATTTAAAACAGTGCTATTATTATTTCTAAATATTTAATTATTTGAGAGGTATAATTGGGGGGAGGGGAGAGAGAGAAGGAGAAAGGGTGAGGGAGAGAGGGGTATCTTCCATCTGCAGGTTCACTCCCCAAATGGCCATGTGGTTAGGGATGGGCCAGGCTGAAGCCAGGAGCCTGGAACACAATCCAAGTCTCCCTAATGGTTGGCAGAGGCCCAAGTACTCTGTCCACCTTTTGCTGCTTTCTCAGACACCTTAGCGGGAAGCTGGATTGGAAGTGGGGCAGCCAGGGCTCGAACCAGAGCACATAGGATGTCAGTTTTGCAGGTGCCAGCTTAAACCACTGTGCCACAATGATAGTCCCTAAAGCATTGTTTCAAAAAAACTTGATTTTAGAGGTAGAGAGAGAGAGAGAGCAAGCAAGAACAAGCCCCCCCCCCCCCCCCAACACTCCATGCTCTGGTTTACTCTACAGATGCCCTCAAGGACTGGGACTAGGTTAGGCCAAAACAAGGAGCCAGGTCTCCCATGTGGTTTTCAGGGACCCAATTAGTTGAGCTATGGCCACTTCCTCCCAGGGTATGCATTAGCACGAAGTTAGAGTCAAGAAGTAAATCTGGGAATTGAACCACCGTGGGACATGCATCTTAACTGGCATCATAGCTATCCGGCCAGATGCCCACCCCTAAATAATCACATGTGTCCTTGAGATCTGGCATACCCTCTATTGATGAAACCATCTCATCTCCTCTGGTGCACTGCCTAGCAGTAGTTGTGTTTATGTATGTTCTCTTCCTGGTCCCCATAGACATCTGAGCTCACAACTTCTCATCAGAGGATACTGTTCATGGCTCTCAGGTGCCATTCTTCTCCCTTGGCTTGTGGACTTTTAGTAAGTGTTTCCCTTTTCAGTTGTATGGCCCTTTGCCCTAGATGGCTGGGCACCCTGGGTGGTGTGTGGGAAGGCCATGTAGCGCAGCACCCCATTTAGACGGCAGAGCCCAACTCTGCAACACCCACTGGTGCAAAACATGCACACAGAACCCCCTTGATAGGACCTGAAAAGCCAGTGTGGAGCTTTTCCATGGGTATGTTGGAAATTTATCCCTTTTTACAGAATCACTGATCCTTTTAAGTCTGGCCTTTGAATCCACTTTCGTTTATTGGGTGGGCTGTTTATTTTAATCACGTGGAAGTGGTGAGAGTCCAAATGCTGGCTGTGGAATTCCTGCCTTGTTGAGAGTGGAGAGTTGGATGCACATCATTGCCTCACTGATACAGAGATTAGATGTCCTGTATGTACAAGGCACTGAGTACTGGCCTAGCAAAACCCTAGAGCGGCAAGGAGAAAGTGTAGTGCATTTGTTCATGTTTTCTTGTTTGTTTTGTTTTAAAGATTATTTTTAAATGGAAGGTTAGAGTTTGCATACCACTAACATAGTTGTGTCAGGGGCACTTCTGGCAGTTTTGGTTAAGGTGACCCCTTTCCTCCCAAGGGAGGCTTCCATGTTTAGTGTTAGCAGTGAAATGCATCCAACAGAAGGAGGTGTTTTGAAACAATTTAATAAACTAGTCTCACATAGATAGAGATTGCCCTTGTTTCCTTGTCATTGAGCTGCCCTTTTTGGATACATCTTAAAGCTTATTGATTTCTTAAAAAGATGTATTTATTTATTTGAAAGAGTTACAGAGAGGGAGAGGTAGAGAGAAGGAGAGAGAGAGATGTTTTCCATTTGCTGGTTTACTCCCTAAATGGCAGCAATGGCTGGAGCTGCTCCATTCTGAAGCCAGGAGCCAGGAGCTTCTCCCAGGTCTCCTATGCAGGTGCAGAGTCCCAAGCATTTGTTCTATCTTCTACTGCTTTCCCAGGCTGAAAGAGAGAACTGGATCAGAAGTGGAGTGGCTGGGACTCAACCAGAGCCCATACAGGATACTGGCACCGTGGGCATCGGCTGTACCCCCTATGCCACAGCGCCAGCCCAAAGCTTTTTAATCAATACAGGAAGCCATCATATGTTTCTCTCAAATTAAGTTGATGGGGAGGGCAGTGTGGGCAGAACAGAGAAAAGAGTAAGAGTCTGGTACAGTGTGATGTGCCAGTAGCGGAGATCAGGATGGTGTGTGTTTTAGACTTTTGAAAAGGAAACATTTTTTAAAAAGATTTATTTCCCGGGAAAAGGAGAGAGAGAGAAAGGAGAGGGAGAGGGAGAGAAAGGAGAGACATAGAGAGAGTTCTTCCATCTGTTGGTTCACTCCCTGAACGGCTGTAAGTCAGGAGCCAGGAGCTTCTTCCAGGTCTCCTGTGTGGGTGCAGGGGCTCAAGCACTTTGAGTCATCCTCTGGCGTGTTCCCTGGAGCATTGTCAGGAAGCTGGATTGGAAGTGGAGTGGTGCCTGTGGTGCTTATGGGATGCAAGCGTCACCTGTTACACTACAATGCCAGCCTCAATAAGAAAAATTAGAGGGATAAAACTTGTGTTAGTATTTTTATCAGTGCAGGACATACATAGAGGAAAGAGCTAAGCAAGATCTTGACTTTGGCAGGAATTTACTTATAAATACACTGAATATGCACCTGTAAAACTATTTCTCTCACACAGCAAAGAAGTATTATAGCTTTTCATGAACCATTCCAGCATAAGGTTGGACTGGGCTATCTAGAAATTGTAATCAATCTTACAACTTCTTTTAAAAAATATCAATTTATTTGAGAGAGGGAGGAGGGAGGAGGGGAGGAGAGGGATAAGACAAGGCAAGTTTAGGCAAATGTTCTTCCTTTGGCTAGTTTATTTCCCAGGTTGCCACTGAGTTCTGCTGAAACCAGGAGTCTTGAACTCAACCCGTATCTCTCATATGGGTGGGAAGGACCCCACTGCTTGAGCTGTCACTTGCTGCCTCTCGAGATGTGCGTTAGCTGTAAGGTAGAATCAGGTGTGCAGCTGGGACTTGAACTGAGACATTCTGATATGGGATGTAGATGTTCCAAGTGGCATTTGTATTGACTGTGCCAACCACCTGTCCCCACAGACCTCATTTTAGATCTTGAATTATGATTCCACAAAGGATGCTAGTGGTGTGTCTCAGAATAGCATCACAAACATTTTCTCAAGTGGACTTTGCCCTTGACCTAAAAGTGAGTGTTGTGTATGTCTTCCATGACTTTTCTGTGGTAGTCGGGGTGTGTGTAGACACAGTTCCCTAAGATTTGTTTTTACCTCTTGGGGAGGGTTTCAGTTTGATTCACCATCCTGAACCTGATACTCTGGCAGTGGTACCAAGTGAAATTCGGTTAACCACTATCCTCTTCTTCTTTGGGGTAGGCTCAAATCTGATGCTGACCAGCGGTGGAAAGGCCCATCTTAGACTACTGTGCTAGTCCTGTCGTTAGCTGCCGGTATCACCTTGTGGAAACCACCAGAAGCATAACCTTGCTCAGGATTTCTTCCCTAACAGAGGGCAATTTAGGAAGCAGGTGTATATAGCATTGCTGCATGAACTCATTTGGTGTGTTGGCTGTTCCCTCCCATGGAGGAAAAGACAAAATGTTACCTGGACCCAAAATGCTTTTGAACACACCTACTCCCAGCTCAGTGTATTTTCTTTCATCCCGGCTTGAACACTTTTCCCACAGGGTTCAACTTCTGGCCTTCATCTACGCTCCTCTTAATTGCTTTTCCAACTATTCTCTTGGAGACGTAAAGTGCAGTTCCTCTTTATGATGCCGATGTCAACAAACCGTTTTGATTATGCTCTATTTTATATATATTGTATAAAGAAATTTCTGTCTAGATATTTTAGAAGATATTTCTAAATCTCTGACCATATATGTATATTTATAGATCCATACATACGTGATCATCAGAGTTTCATGGATAATGGGTAATTTGAAGAACCTGTGCTTGAATTCCAAAAGGTTTCTGCATCAAAGTAAATTCATCTTTCAATCCCATTTTCCCATGAACTTTTCAAAGTGTTTTGTGTGTGTGTGTGTGTGTGTGTGTGTGTGTATAAACATTATTTTATTTGCACTTGTTTTACTTATTTGAAAGATTTACAGAGAGAGAGCGAGAGACAGGTTCACTCTCCATATGGTTATGATGACCAGGGCTAAACCAGGCTGAAGTAAGGAGCCTGGAATTCCATCCAGATCTGCCACGTGGTTGGGAGAGCACCAAGCAGTTGGGCAGTCTTCCATTGTTTTCCTAGGTGTATTATCAGGGACCTGGATTGGGAGTGGAACAGCTTGGACTTGAACTGGTGCTCATATGGGATACCAGAGTCACGCAGAACAGTTAAATCCTATTTGCAACGATGCTGACTCCACCTTGTACATAATTTAACCTAATGGATTTTTCCCAAGTTATTGGGTAAGATTACACTCCATTTCTGCTACCCATCAAAATTGAAATAAGGCAACAACATAATATTTGCAAGACAGGAACTGGGGAAAAATAGAGATTTGTGAAGCCATAGAAACCACTTTCATATAGCTCTGGCATTTAATATGCAAAGCACTTTTACATATATGGTATTCCTTGATATCCTTACATGAATATTAGTTTTATCCATGGTTGTGAGATTTAGCCACTCATTTGGTGAAGTGGCATAGAGTGACTCTCTTCTGTATGCCAAGTGTAGTTCTGAGTATGAGGCACACTGCAGTGACCAAAGAAAAGGCCCTGTGTCCAGCAGGAGATGATTGTTAAATAGAGGAAGCACGATGGAGGCCTTGAGAGGTTCAATGTCTGGTTTAAGTTCATGCAGCAAGGAAGCTGGGGGTTCCCCTGTAAAAATCGAGGATAAAAAGCTCGACGTTATTTTGACAGCTTGAGTTTTATCCTGGGAGTTCATCCAGAGTTTATATCGTATTCTATTACTTATCTGTGTTTTAATGGAAAACTCTTTCACATGATGTAATGTCCCCGCCTTGTACCTTTATACACCAAGATGATGTGTCTTGCTTATCTTGACACTTTAAGGATGTCTTTGCATTAGTATGACTGACCATCCTGGTTTGTGAGTGTTCCTGGCATGCAGGACTTTTGATGATAAACCTGAAGAATCCTGGACAAACTGGGACACAGTTTACCTGTGACTAAAACAAGACTTTCGGTGCTACAATTGGGCAAGTCCCTGGCAAATTGTAAGTGCTCATTCTGGTTTGCGTAATGCAAGTGGAAGAGGGCTAAACTTAACAATTTAGAACACTATGCATACTGCCACACATGCACGCATATACACACAATCAGAATCTTAGCACCTTCCCCAAATAAGTGCACTTAAATTAGCATTATTTTTTTTTAATAAAGAAATGGTATCCAGATGTGTTTGGCAATATTTTTATTTCACTTCTAATATCAGCTATTCAAAAGAAAAATCGCCTTTGGCCCTAAACCATGTAAGTGCATAATTTATATTTTAATTTTGTGTAATATTCTGCCTGGTACCAAAAAATGGTGAAGCAATGCACATATAAGCATTGCAGAGAATTTCTGTGCTTTGAGGGAGATCTGGTTTCCTTGGGGTTAGATGTTGACAGGATTCCAAACACTGACCTTGAATCTATATTGAAACATGGAAAGAAGTACATGAGAAAATATTTGTAGATTTATGCTTTAGTTTAGTTAAATTCTTTCTCTAGTGGTATGATTTAAAATAATATGCAGTTTTACCGTTTTGTCCTCAAGTAGAAGAAATGCTTGCTCCTTTGCAACAAGCAAGACTCCGTTTTGTGAGCATTCACTGGCCTTTTTCCCGGCTTTATTTCTTTTACTTCTTACAACCAGCTTATGAAACAGTCTGTTGGTCAGTATTCGACAATTATCACTAACAGATAACCAACTCCTGGATCACAGTGTTCATCCCCATTCAAAATACTTGTTTGTATTGCCGAACAACACCCAAAACTAGTTAGAGGTGTTGCTATAGAACCCTTGCTCTCCATCCGGTCCACTTGCCCAGTGTGCAGAAGGCCCATCGATGATATTGATGATGGAACAAAGTAGGTATTTATGGCAAAGCTCAGAGCAAGGAGCCACACAGCTGTTGCTTAATTCTCTGGCTCCCCAAGAAATTGGGGTGCAGGCTCTTATAGATTGAAATTAGGGCTGAGAAATGCATGATTAGCTTGTGTCCAGTTCCCAGTTGGTCAGTGGAGCTTATGACCTTCCTTTGATTGGTCAATGATGCTGTGTTCTTTAGGGAATTTATGATGGTTTAGGGAATTTATGATGGCCAGGTGGGCTCCAGTCGGTTTGGGGCTTACTAGAAGGTCGCAGTGACCTTCTGCCCAGACCTGGGATTCCCCTAAATTAACTCTTCTAGAAAATCCTGGCCATCAAGGTTCTTACCTGGGAAGCAAATGACTGCTTGAGTGGGATGATTAGAACCTTGTAGGGGCTGGTGCCGCAGCTTACTAGGCTAATCCTCTGCCCGCGGCGCTGGTACCCTGGGTTCTAGTCCTGGTTGGGGCGCTGGATTCTGTCCCGGTTGCTCCTCTTCCAGTCCAGCTCTCTGCTGTGGCCCAGGAAGGCAGTGGAGGATGGCCCAAGTGCTTGGGCCCTGCACCTGCATGGGAGACCAGCAGGCTGCACCTGGCTCTTGGCTTTGAATCAGCGCAGCGCGCTGGCCGTGGTGGCCATTTGGGGGGTGAACCAATGGAAGAACCTTTCTCTCTGTCTCTCTCCCACTGTATAACTCTCTCTCTCTGTCTCACTCACTGTCTAACTCTGCCTGTCAAAAAAAAAAAAAAAAAAAAAAAAAAAAAGAAGAAGAACCTTATGGGGTCAGCTGGATCACTCTCTCAAGTCAGTGAATTCCTTATGATGAAAGACGGGCAAGGACCCCTTGGGATAAGGGAGATAGAGAAGGGCTGGGTGGTAAGGATACTTGTGCTTCCAGTGGGTCCTCATAGTCACTCAGACTGATCAGATGGCAGCATCCCAGCTTTGCTCATTGCTGCACAGAAGAGGAAGGCAGGCTGTGGCTGGTTTCGAAGTGGTGGTAAGCGTTGGGACTGAAAGTGACAACTTCATGTGTGCACACAGCTCACTGACAAGAAGAAATCACATGGCTCCACTCACTCCCAAACCAGGAGCCCAGGAAGTGTAAACTTCACGGCCACAACAGCAGAGAGCTGGAACAATTTGCTGAGTTGCTTTGATGCCAGCCACATTTGAAGATGTGAAACTTGAGGCTTAAAGAGTTTAAATAACTTGACCAAGAAGTGTTCAGCTTGCAGGTGATGATGAAGCTCAAGCTCAAGACTATCTGTGTGCAGCAACCAGGCTTTTTTTTTTCCAATAGATTTATTTGAGAGACAAAGTGAAAGCGAGAAAGGAGAGAGAGAGATCTTCCATCCACTGCTAAGTGGCCTCAACAGCCAGGGCTGCGCCAGGTCAGAGCCAGGAGCTGGGAGCTCCATCTTGATTTCCCACATTAGTGGCAGTGGCCTAAGCACTTGGCTATCTTTTGTTGTCTTCCCAGACACTTTATCAGGAAGCTTGATCAGAAGGGGAACAGCTGGGGCTCAGAGCTGGCCCTCCCGTGTGAGATGCCAACATGGTAGGCGGCCACTTTACCTGCTGAACTGTAGCTCTGGGCCCCGCACCCAAGCTTTTAACTGCTAAACTATAGTGCTGGCATTCCTTTCCAACCCCTTTATAGATTTTTATCTCTTTATAAATTATGAGGTCAATTTGTTCTTTTCAGTGAAAGCTCTTAGCTTAAGAGCAAACTACAGAAAAGAAAATGGAATACAAATACGTTGGAAAATTTAACCAAAGGGATGGTTGTTTTCTTTGCACAAATGGTGCCTTAAGTTGTTGATGCATTTTAATTAGAGATTGCCTGTCAGCTCTTGGGAAGTGTTGTAGTATTGTAACCCGAGCAATAATGTGTCTGTGGGCCAGGAGAAAATGTACTGCAATGCCAACCCTCCCGCCCCCATTGGATATCAGTCTAAGCGTCTCATTAAGACTGTCTAGGGAGGCAGTCTTGTGGTGTAGCAGGTTAAGCTACAGCCTGTGATGGCAGCATCCCATATGGGTGCCAGTTCAAATCCTGGCTGCTCTACGTTCAATCCAGCTCTATGGTAATGCACCTGGAAAAGCAGCAGAAGATGGTCCAAGTCTTTCGATTCTTGCACTCATGTGGGAGATCTGGAGGAAGCTCCTGGCTCCTGGCTTCAGCCTGGCACAGCCCTAGCCATTGAACATCCATTTGGGGAATGAACTAGCAGATGGAAGACCTCTCTCTCTGTCTGTGTCTCTTCTTTTCTCTTTGTAACTCTGTCTTTCAAATAAATAAATTAACAAAAATTATTTAAAAAAAAAACTGTTCAGAGCCCACATGGGATAGACAGCATTTTAGGTCATTTTGCTTTCCTTTGCTTAACTCTTTAACTCTCCATGTGTTTCTCATTTGGTTTTATTTTATTTGAAATTTCATTCAAGATAACATGCAGTTCTCATGTTCACCATACTTCGAGAAATTCAGAGACCCATGGCCTGACACAGTGAATTTCTTTGGTCTTGTTTCTCCTTGCAATAAATTTGACAAATGTCTTTCCTATCCTTTAAGTAATTCTTATCCTCTGATGATATCTTTTGTGCTTCTGTGAGGAAAGGTTATTTATTGCTTTAGAGCTATTGAGGTCAACTGCATGAACATTTAAACTAATCAGCAAATATTTGAGCACCTGTTAGGTGTTCAGTACAGCTATACCTTCAGTTATTGGGATTGCCATAGAGGGAAAATTTCAGAATAACTTCCCTAGCTAGTGGGATTTAGGAGTGCTTTAGAATGGGCCAGTTGTGTGCAGTTATGTCAGGATTAATCAGTGACATGGTTATCATGATGAATCAAATTATGTCAGTGAGGATTGTCAGCATGGGCAAAACTATTTCAATCCTAGTTCTGCTATTTAGTAGTTTAGCAAACTAGTGCGAGTGTCTTAATCAGACTGAGACTCAGTGTCCCCATTTAGATGGTGAAATATACCCCAGTACTCAGTGGAGTTTCTTGGTTAAAGGAACGTGTGATTTACCCAGATTATAGTAAATTATAATTCTGTATCATCAGCATAAGTGAGTGAGTGAATGAGAGAACAGTGGTGAATGATATGAGTTGCTCAGAAACACTTGTATAAAGTGATTTCTACAACCTCGCCATAAATGACTGAATTAATGAAGTTTGAATGATGTATGAGTTCAGGAATGCTTTGTCCATACTAATTGTAAAACTTGGGGATTTTGAATATGTTCACTTTGCTATTTGTCATATATGTAGATAAATATATTTGGAGGGAATTTCATTAAAGATGAGAGTATGTCTGTATGGATAAAAACTAAATTTGTTAAGTGATCTAGTTAAAATGATATGAATAAATTATAAATTAAGGATTGCTTGTTTTCTAACAGGGATCACTTTGACAGCAAGAATGCTCTTTCTAAATTTTATGGCACATGGAAGCTTTGCTTTTAAAAGAAAAAGAACCAGCAGGTGGTGCCAGCCATTTTCTGATGCAGAGAGAAGAAACAACAAACCCAGCCAGGGAGTTTCCATCCAGGATACCCTTAACAATTTGAGATTTTTCAGGCATTTAGCCATCTGCCTCAGATTTAATATTATTAAGTACATTGAAATTCTTGAGCTTTAAAGCCTCACGTAGAAGGCTCTGTCTCTGATTTGTGATTTGTCATGCTAAACTCGTTTAGCCAGTAGAATTTTTTTGTACTTAAAAAGCAAAAATTGCCTCTAGTGATCAGCTGTTGGTTTTTGCATACTCATTTCATTTGTGGCAGTGGTTAAATAAGTACCCATCCTCAGGGTAGGAAAAATTTGTTCCAGGAAATAATTGTCTTAAAATTGGTGTAAACAAATGTGCTTGATTTTTAATAAGATGCTACTCCTCTACAATCTGTAAGAACAAGTCAGTGTTTCCTCTCTTTGTTGGGAAGGGGGAGATTCGACAGAAATACTAGATAATTACATTTGTTAACCCAGCCATCTTTGAAAGTAAGTATTAAATGTTTCCCCCAGGGAGGCAATATGTGTGATGGCTAAGAGCTCAGGCCCCAGAAGCCAACTGCCTGGATTTGAAACATAGCTCCACATTTCCTAGCTTCCTTGGGTAATTAACTTAACCTCTCAGACCTACAGTTTTTCCATCCATGGTGGGATATTAGCAAAACCTATTTTGGGGCTGTTATAGGGCTAAAAAACAGGAAACACATTTTGTTATGGAGTAAGTGCTGAAAACATATTGGTGATCATGAGCGTTGGTTCTCTGAGGCACTTCCTACTTAGATTTAACATAATGACCCTCCTAGGGCCAGAAGCCCTATTCCAGATTCACTGCCTTAATACGCCGTGCGTGGCATCGCCTCGCTGAACTCTAACAAGGAAGAAGGTCTAGACCTTGACCTTCACTTTACAATGAGGAAGTCTTACTTAGAGTGGTTAAGAAATTATGTTCAGGCTGCCTAAGACCACACTGCCTGCATTGTCTGCCCTGCCTGAGGTTTGCAATGCTCTAGGGTCTGGAGTGATGTTTCCCATTTCAGTTGCTCATCATGTGAGACCTCACTACATCAGGGCTTGTGTCTCCAGAAACCAGCTAGTTCTCAGGTGTTGCCTAACCAATGTTAGGAATGTTTTCCTGAGATTTTAGTGAGCATCTTGAAAATAATACTTTTCTGTAACCACTTCCTTTGGTGGATGGGGCTGTCGGGTGCTGCATTTGTAGCTGCCCGGACCCTGTTCCTTTGCTCTGTTTGCACCTGTGCACCAAGGCAGTTTGTGTGGCTGCTGAGCTTGCCAAGCGAAATGCTTGAGTACGGCAGTGGTACTTTGTGCTGCTAACTTTGATTCCTGAGTTGTATAAAAAGAAAATTAAAGCATCTTTAGGTCGGTCTACCTGTGTTGTGTCTTTTTTTTAAATGAGAGTATTTTGAGAGGTAGAGAGAGTACTCCCCTCTATGGTTACCCCTCATATGAACATTGGCTAGAACCAATCAGGAGCTGGAAATTCAATCCACGTCTCTCACATGGGAAGCAGGAACCTGGTTACTTACACCATCACTGCTGCCTCCCAGGGTATATTTTGACAGAAAGCTGGACATAGGAGCTGGAGCCTGATACTCGAGTGGAGAAGTGAGCATGTAAACTAGTAGGCTAAAGGCCCCACCCATGCCTCATGTCTTTGAACTAGATAAAACGAGCAGAAGGATCTGATAGCCTTAAAGGTTGAACTGTTTGCTCGATCATAAGGCCAGCAAAATACAGAGTAACATCATGAATGGTATTAAAAGGAAAACAATAAAGCCTACCTTTTGTAAAAGACAGAACGTTCGTTCCATAACTGAGCTGGTTGTGGAACTACCTGTGGTTTGGAACCAGAAACAGTTGAGACAGGTGTGTCTGGAACAGAGGGGGATTGCAGAGCCATCTACAAGGAACTTAAAATATCGGACTCTTCGGCTTGTGAGTGCAAAGGCGTAGCAAGGCCATGGCATCTGCAGTTTTGAAGGATGTGGCTGAACCATACTGAGATGTTGGATCTCTATTAGAAACATACACTAGTTGACTTGAGCTCTGATGCACTGAAAACAGAATCAGTAGATAGCACTACTCTTAGTCAGGTGCTGTGCTAAAATGGAACATGAGTTACCTTGTGTATTCCGCTGAAGAGATATTGTTGCCCTGTGATGGTGAGGCTCAGAGAGGTTAGTCAACCTGGAGAGTGAGTAATGGAGCTGGATTGCAAGTTCTAAGTTACTCTAGGTGCATCGTCTAAACCATGACTTTACACATTTCTAAAAATTTCAGTTGTAGAAGAACTACTTATGAAAGAGAGGGTTGAGTAATTTAATGCATGCCCACAAAGAGTGCTGATGTCCTTCTAGACTTCAAATCTTCAGTGAGAATGGACCTGTGGCTTCTTGGTTTGTCTTTTAGAAGTGAGTTGGTAAATGGTAATGAATTGTCACTTCATTCAGACCTTAATTTTGATGTTTCTAGGTAGGGTCGAATCTGCATTGGAAAACACACTATAAATTAAGACCTAAGATGTGTATGAATTGAATTTTTACTCTTTTTTAAAAAAATATTTATTTATTTATTTGAAAATCAGAGTTACATAGAGAGAGAAGGAGAGGCAGAGAGAGAGAGGTCTTCCATCTGTTGGTTTACTCCCCAGTTGGCCACAATGGCCAAAGCTGCACCGATCTGAAGCCAGGAGCCAGGAGCTTCTTCCAGGTCTCCCACATGGGTGCAGGGGCCCAAGGACTTGGGCCATCTTCTACTGCTTTCCCAGGCCATAGCAGAGAGCTGGATCAGAAGTGGAACAGCTGGGACTTGATCCGGTGCCCATATGGTATGCTGGCACTACAAGCAGCAGCTTTACCTGCTACGCCACAGCGGGGGCTCCAAGTTTTCAGTTTTTTTTTTTTTTTTTTTTTAAAGCCATACTTTGAGAACCTCTGCTTTGTGCTTTGTACCGTAGAGCATATCATTCAGACATGCCTCTTCATAGTGGATGCTTTTGTGTGTGGAGGATGTGTTCAAGTTGTGCACAGTTCTTCTGCCCAAATCAGAGCTTTCAGTATGCTAAGGAAACTGTGGGTTTCTCAAGAGGATGACATAGCTCTTATTGTTCCCCCAACATTTTGGACCATGAAATCTTTTTTTTCCTCAGAGCTCCTCTGTGACTACTATTGAAAACCGACTGAAAGGTTGAACTTGTGATTTTATGTAATACCTATTTTGGTTACTTCTATGTAAAGAACAAGCTAGCCAAGAAGCTAATGAGGAGAGCTGAGGTGAAGGGGTCCTGTGAACCCAGAGAGTCTTTGGAAATGAGTGAGATGAATGACAGGTAATGAAATCAGTCTTGCCTGTAGAGGTCTCCAGCTGAGACAAAATGCTTGTTATCCATTGCCAAGCAGTATGCATTTAGTATTTCATAGTTTCTGTGGTTAGTAATCTGAGCACTGCTTGATTTGGTCTCTGGAGCTCAAGGTTTCTGATAACGTTGCAGTGAAATGATCAGCAGGGCTTATCTGAAGGGTTTGCTGGAGTGATGGAGGAATCGGCTTCCAGGGTGGCTCTCTGGGTGTGCAGGCCTTGGTCCCTCGCTCCCTGGACCTCCCCACAGGCTGCCACATACAGTGGCACCCGGCTGCTCCCAAGGAGAAGAAGCCAGGGGTGGGAGTGAGAGAACCTCCAAGAAGACACTATCTTTGATCACCTTATCTTGGAAGGGACACCTCATTGCTTCTACACAGTTCTTGTGAATGAGTAATTCTGTGCAGACCCATGGGAAGAGGACCATTCAAGGACATGAATACCAAGAGATGGGAGTCATTGAGAGCCCCCACTATGGTGACTGCTGCCACCTCTCTGTAGAGAGGGGCTGAGTTCTCAGTTTTCATTTATGGTGAGAAGATGGAGAAGAGTTTAATCAAAGGGTTACTTTATCCCACTGTGAAGATCGAATGTCATGGTCAAAGTGTGCTTTTAGAATTGAATGTCGAGCAGGGGATCACATGGCCTCCTGCTGGCTCCTTGTGGGCTCCAAAGTTTGCTAGAAGGGAGGAAGAGAACAAGGAAGAGAAGAATGGGTGAATGAATGAATTGCAGATACTTCTTCCAGCAAGAAACAACTTTAAGTTAAAACTTGACCCAAGCAAAATTTGAAAGAACACATAAGTTTAAAAAATTTAGAAAACAAATGTGACTTGACTAAGTAACATTTTATGTGTCCCTTCTTATTGGAGTATACATTGTAAAATAGTTATAGATGGACACATAGGTCAGTGGGACAGAACAGAAAACCCTACCCTTGTCCCACCATCTCAGGTGCATTTTGCTGCATCTAGAGAGATCTTAGGTTTCGTTTCTGGTGAGCGAAGACTGCTGCTGGTAGGGCTGGCAGTGCTGCTCAGGATCCTGCAGGCAAGACTGATTTCATTACCTGCCATTCATCTCACTCATTTCCAAAGACTCTCTGAGTTCACAGGACCCCTTCACCTCAGCTCTCCTCACTAGCTTCTTGGCTAGCTTGTTCTTTACATAGAAGTAACCAAAATAGGTATTACATAAAAAGCCATAATGACTTCTCCACCCCACAGTGTTGGTAGTCTGACTTTGAGAAACCCTATTCTGGACCCTGTAAAGACATCCCAGGAAGGGAGTGTGAAATGTAAGGTTGTGCCTTGAGGAACCAGACAACACTGCCAGACGGATCATGAGAGAGGAGCAGAGTGCACAGCTTAGATGGAAACCTCTCTGGTAAGCCTGAAGGAGATGAAGCTTGGCAGAAGAGAAAGGAAATGGCAAGTTTGAGTTGTTCTGCACTCCATGCTCCTATGTGGCTTTTACATCACAGAGAAGATGCGCGTGCTTGCTAAGTAGTGGCAGGTTGGCTGCATCTTGGGTAAGCAGCTGCTTTCAGTGGCTGTATGAGTTGCACATGCAAGGGGAGAAGATACCCACTGGTTGGGGCCTTCCTGTGTGGTGAGCACGAGGGATAGATTGATGGTCCAACTTTGCAGGTGTATGGGCCCTGGAGATTATGGCTGGGAAAATTCCAGAATCCATGTCCTACCTCTGGGAGGTCATTGAACCCCTCTCCTCTCTGGTGTGAATAGCATGCTGTGCCTTTGCTAAGCAGTCATGGCGACTGTGCCTGATGTTCACCTGGGAGGCTGTTCAGCCACCTGCTGTAGAAATGCCAGATTGCCCAGGATGGAGGTGGGCAGGTCCATGAGGCATGCATTTGTCTTGAAAGATACCATTTACCTTCTAGTATGGTGAGTCCCATTGTCCCAGTGTGTCTCTTGAAACAGAGATATCACAGTGCCTAATGAGGAGCAAGTGTTCTGTTTTTGAGTTTTAAAAAATATTTCATTTGAGGAATGGGGAAGGGGGGAAGAGAGAGAGCGAGAGAGAATCTCCCCTCTGCCATTTAATTCCCCAAATGCCTACAACAACTAAGGCTGGGCTACGCTAACAAGCCAGGAGCTGAGAACTCCATCCAGGTCTCCCACGTGGGTGGCAGGGACCTAACTACTTGAGCTGGAGTCAGGAGCCAGAGCTGGAAGTCAAACCCAGGCACTCTAATATGAGATGTGGGCATCTTAATTGCCAGGTTAAATGCCTGTTTCTGGTGCTTTTTTTTCCTAACTGCAGAAGACCCTCTTTATTTGTCCTTTGTTGATGCTGTAAGTAGTTTTTTCTTAGAAACAGTTCCCAGGGGTGTCATGTTTAGGACTCCTGTAAGCACAGGTCAGAAGGATACAAAGTGTCAGTGACTTCATTAATATAAAGAGGTAGCATGATTTTTGTTATTTCAAGACCCAGTGCTCAAGTGAGGCAGGGCAGGTGATTTTAAGCATGGTGTTTGTGGCAACATGAAAATGCTGACTTGGTGGCAGCACAGTTCTTCCCCCTTGTTCCGACAACCATCAGCTTCCCTATTTACTTCTTGAAACCTACCTTTGTCCTTTTGTCACTGTCCCCATCAATCAACCAGTGATCCTCAACCTCTCTGTGTTGGAGATCCCTTCAGAAGTGCAAGGAACTGGAGCAGCATTGCCCTCTGCCTGCAGATGGGGTTAAGTTCTTTGCTATCATCCAGCCTATCACTGAGTAGAGCACTCTGCTGCATACATGGATCAAAATTTTCAGATTTTCCTAATGAAAACATCGTCATTCTTTGGCTTTATGATGGTGGATTCTTTGCCTTTTATTTCATGTCGGGCCAGTTGTGCCTCCTGTGAATCCTTGGTCTGGCCCCTGGCTTCATGTGGTGTCGGGTTGGTGGACGATACCACAGCATTGTGCAGTTGGCATCACGTGCGTGACCCACTCCAGCCATCAAACCAAGTGTCCAGGTCCTGGGTACTTAGATGGAAAGGCAACACCCAGCTTGCCTGCAGTGATACAGATTTCATTTCTGCTCTCATCTATTATCCACGGATCTAATTTTATAATTAAAGCAGGAGTAAACAAGAAGCTTAATGTAATCTGCAAGGGGGGAGCAGGGCGGTTGAACAGCAGGGCTGCATTCTGGTTTCAGGCAAAGAGTGACAGACTCTATGTGTTGTACACCTTAAATTGTAAAAATAAGTTCTTAAATCTGCCAACTAATGGCCCCTAATTACTTAATTTCAAATAAGCACGCTCTGGTTTACGTTTAAATGGTTTGGATTTCTTAGATTTTACTATAAAATATAATAATAAAGCAAATGTTGTTTGGAAATGAAATTTAATACACTAGACAGCATCATTAATTTTTTGTACTTAGTAATCTGTTTCAAATGTTGACTTATCTCAAATAGGCTTTATCATACTTGTGAGTTGTAGTTATTAAAGCAGCAAGCATCAGGAACCAGGAAATGCAGGTGCACGAAATGTGAAAATGCATTGGCTTTGGATTACACGTGAATCTTTTCTCCAATTGCTTGATATAAATTAGCTTGCTGGTACATTTGTCGTTGCTCTTAAGTGAACCTTTTCACGCTTTTTTCTCCCCCTAATATGTGTAAACCTGTGAATTTTTTAAAATGTCCTTATGAAAGAACTATAATCTCTTGATGTGAGTAGTTATATAGCACTTAGTACATAATACATTTCTGGATAAAATTAATACCTGTATTATATTAAATTCCAAAAAAGGCATTCCAAAGTACTATCAATAAGCCAAAGTGGAATTATAAAAAAAAAATATTCAAGTAACTCACAGGAAGGCTAGAAAAAATAAAAGAGAGAACAAATGGGGAAAAAACCAGATAGGTAGACTTAAGACCCAAAGCATCAGTCATTTCTTTATAAGAAAATTATCTGAATATACACGTTTAAAGAAAGGAATTGATGGAGTACACTAAAAATGTGACTCAACTACATGGTCTCTTCAAAAAACTCATCTGAAATGAAACAGTATAGTCCAGTTAAAAGTTAAAGGATTGTCAAAGATATATAATACAAATGTTAATCAAAAGAAAAAAGCAAGAGTGGCTGTATTAGTATAAGATAGGGATAGAAAGGGACATTTTATCATAACCATTTCCAGGAAATTGACTTAGCAACTCTAAATGCCTATGTACGAAGCAACAGAGCTGCAAAGTATAAAGTAAAAATCTATAATTATGTAAGAGAAATAGATAAATGCAGAATTATAGTAGATAATCCTCAACAATTGATAGACTAATAAGAGGGAAAATTAGCAAGCCACATCATCAACCAATGGGATCTTGTTAGCATTTGTGGAGAGAGAGAGAAAGAGAAGGAGATATAGATCTTACTCCCCAAATGCCTACAACAGTTCATACTGGGCCAGGGCCAAGCCAAGAGCCAGGGATTCCATCTGGGTTTCCCACATGGGAGGCAGGGACCCAAGTACTTAAGCCATCACCTGCTGCCTCCCAGGATGTGCATTACAAGAAGCTGGGTTGGAAGCAGAGATGAGACTTGCTCCCAGGTACTTTGATACGGGATGCAGGCATCCAGAGTACGACTTAACCTGCCATGCCACAGCACTCTTCTCTATACATTTTCTTCTCAGGCACCCACAGGTCATATACATGATAAATCATATCCTTAGCTATTAAAATTTACCTCCCTAAATTAAAAACAATTGAAATCCTATAGATTGTGTTTCCCAACCACAATGGAACCAAAGTAGAAATCAGTAAGAGCTCCAGCTAATTGGGTTACCTGTTTTGTGAATTGAGCACATTAAATCCATTCCCACTGTTTATGGTTTCTGTATCAAATATTCTTCCCATTTCTTACTCATTCTGAGCATTAAATTCAACACTGTCTCCAAAACCCCTGTAACTCCCCAGTCTACAGTAACCCCTGCACAGCCTTCTCTGGCCCCCTGTTCCTGCTTTCCCTCCTCTCTCACTTTCATATCACCTGGTCATTTACTTCTTAGCATTTAATTAATATCTGATGTGCTCCCCCCTTTGGTTAGTTTATTAGCCAGTGCTTCACACAAGAATGTCAGCTCTGGGAAAGAAAGAATTACATCGGGGTGCCGGATTCTGTCCCGGTTGCCCCTCTTCCAGGCCAGCACTCTGCTGTGGCCCGGGAGTGCAGTGGAGGACTGCACCCCATGGGAGACCAGGAGAAGCACCTGGCTCCTGGCTTTGGATCAGCGCGGTGCGCTGGCCACAGCACGCCGGCCGCGGCGGCCATTGGAGGGTGAACCAATGGCAAAAGGAAGACCTCTCTCTCTCTCTCTCTCTCTCTCTCTCTCTCTCTCTCTCACTGTCCGCTCTGCCTGTCAAAAATAAAAAAGAAAGAATTAAATGTGTCATCTTTAATATGGTATCCCTACAGCTAAGGCCATAGATACTGAGCAAGAATTTGTGGATCTCCTCCCTGGCACGAGGGATCTTTCGAGTTAGTAAGCAGCATCTTTGTGGTATACAAGTACAGCACAGAGATCCACCCTTTTCTTTTCAGCTAACCTTTGGTTTCATATCATTGTTGACCCAACTAAGGAAACTTTCATGGGAGCTCCCCTTCAAAAAGCTTGAATATTCTGGGGCCAGTGCTGTGGCATAGCAGATAAAGTCGCACCCTGCGAAGCTGGCATCCCATATGGATACCAGTCCAAGTCCTGGCTGCTCCACTTCCAATCCGGCTCACTGCCAATGCACTTGGGAAAGCAGTGGAAGATGACCCAAGGGCTTGGGCCTTCTGTAACCACAGAAGAAGCTCCTGGCTCTTGCCTGGCCCAGCTCTGGCTGTTGGTGGCTGTTTGGGGAGTGAACCAGAGGACAGAACATTACTCTCTCTGTCTCTCCCTTTCTCTCTAACTCTGCCTTTTGAATAAATAAATCTTTTTCTTTTTTTTTTTTAAAAAAAAAGCTTGAATATTCTAGTCACCCTGCCAACCTAATATGTGGAAAAAGACTAGTAGTTCCCGAAGTCTTTTGTAATAATGAAAAATCTCATTAATTCTGGGATTTTCACATGAATATTCTCTAGTTTATATGACATAGTAAACATTTGCACACAGGGAAGAGATCTGTGCTTACCCTATTAAATAGATGTTTAAGCATATATACTTACCTCTAGTGAAATGTCAGCTCTTCAATTTCTCTGCTTTGCATTGAAGTTGAACCTACACCCTTGGGTAACTTGTATGCCAGTTGTTCTGGGTTCCAGTCTTTGTCACTGAATTACTTGTTGGGAGCTAACAAAAATGTCATTTATTTACCTTCCAAAGACCTCTTCACTTAACTCCTAAGGAAAAGCATGATTAATTTTATCACTGTAGATTCGTGAAGATTTTATTGAAGAACAAAAAATAATGTGTATTTTGTCTCTTCCCTTGTAACAGTTGTATGCTGGGTGAAAGCAGTGAGTAGCATTCTAGGTCACCCATGTTGTAAAAGAATCTTCAAACCTAGAAGTCGTGCAGTACCCATGGTGGCATGCCCTTCTCATCAGAGTGGATAGACAGCATGTGCAAAGCAGGTGCTTTGTCTGACTGGCAGGTATTTCTGTCAAGACGAAGTATCTGGAGCTGTGCTGGGCTGTGGAGGTATGAACAGCAGCTCAGGTCATCTGAAAGAGATGTGCAGGAAAATGAATGACTGTGTACTGTGTGGTGTTTTATAGAAAGAGCAGCTCCAAGCCAAATCTTTCATGATACAGAGGATCACCTTGCTTCACCTGGGGATCCTGAAGGATGGAGGCTGTTTATCCTACAGAGGCGGAGGAATCCAGGCCGAGGGTACTTGCAAAACAGGCATGGACGAGCACATGCCATTCACAGAAGTGCTTGTGCTTTAGTTATGAAGAATTTCTCATCAACATTTTATTCTGTGATTCTTCGTCTCGATGAGTTGTAATGCATTTAGTTTTGTTACATGTGTTAAAACACACTGAAAGTACTCTGGGAGCCGGTGCCTCTCTGTAACTCTGCCTTTCGAATAAATAAATAAATCTTAAAAAAAAAAGTCACTCCCATTTTTTTAACATTTTATTTATTTATGTGAGAGGTGGAGTTACAGACAGAGAGGGAGAGACAGAGAGAAAGGTCTTCTATCCACTGGTCCCCAAATGGCTGCAATGGCTGGAGCTAGACTGGTCTGAAGCCAGGAGCTAGCAGCTTGCTCCAGGTCTCCACATGGGTGCAGGGGCCCAAGCACTTGGGCCATCTTCTGCTGTTTTCCCAGGCTATAGCAGAGAGCTATATCAGAAAAGGAGAAGCTGGGGCTAGAACCAATGCCCATATGGGATGTCGGTGTCCCAGGCAGAGGCTTAGCCCACTATGCCACAGTTCTGGTTCTTGTTACTGCTTTGAACCGTCTCTTTCAGCTCCTCTCTTGGCACCATCTGGAAAGGACTTGACCCAATTATAAGTCACAGGGATTGTACAGACCAGCTGTATTTGCAGACACTGATTTGGGAGACATCAATCCTGCCAATTAAATGTGTTGGTTCATGGATCTGAAGTGTGATTTACAGGGATGGCTGTGCAGTTGCTCACTTTCCAGCCACCATTAAGCATTTGTCTATGGGCAGACAGGAGAGAGGTGGTCTCAAAAAGAGGGATGACTGGAAACATTAGACCAAAAGATACTCTTGAGTGATGACAGCAAACTGTTAAAGATCTCCTGGTAAATCATAGTCTGAGGTCTCTCAAGAAAGGATTGGCACAATATTAAAAGCCACACCCCCATCACTGTTTCTCAGACACACTAAGTGCAGGAGTGGACAAAGAATGTCTTTTGCAACTCTGACAGCGTTCTCACCATTACCTTGCAGCTCAATTAGAGAATGGCACATTTCAGATTTTCCTCTGTCAGTTCCAAATTTGCCATGATGATGGGATACCTGCTATTTTTTTTTCTTCTTCTACCATCAGTGTAATTGAAATGGACATTTACTCTAAAACTCCCATTCATACTAGTCGATTTTTTTCCAGTTGGGGTTTTTAAAATTCTCCTTTGCTAAAAGTCCATGTGGAATTTTTTTGTTTTGACTTCATGGGTTTCCTGCCCAGATCTTGAGATCTGGAGTCATTTAGTTCTTTGCTTTTTTGTTCAAGAACTTGGTATTCTGTCTTGTGGTTGGATGCAACTGTCAAGGATTGGAGGCTTTTCTTCAAATCGACTTTATGGATTAAGTGTTCTGTTTTGTGTACTTTGGAAGAAAAATGGTCTGATCCTACACTATGCTTTGTTATAATGCAATGCTTTGTAGCCTCCACACAGTCCAGGCTTAGAAGCATGGAAGAATTAGAACTGATTAGCTTTGGGTTTTAAGTTCATGCTTGTTTTAGTTTACATTGACAGTAATGCTACTTGGGTCATATAGAAATTTTTTCCTAAGTTATCTTTTTCCTCTTCCTCATAATTAGAAAAGAAGCCTGTAGCAAAGGTTGAGCTGAGGTTGCTGGGAATCTGACACTTGCTCCATGTTGCCCAACACTTCAGGGGCAGAGTTCAGAGCAGTGCTTCGATGTGTAGCCTGGAGTCAGAAGGTGGGAACATCATCAGGAATCGAAGATCAGTCTTAAGGACGCTTCTAGTCTGCATAGCCTTCATGAATTCACGCTGTGTCAAATGCAGACGAGGCTCTTCATTTCTTATAAAAAGCAAAATTGCTTAAGCTCAGCAAATCCCAGTTACTTGCCTAACCCTGTACAGCTAATGATTGGTAGAGTCAAATGTTAGACTGTTTGCTTAAAAAACTGTATAATCTTTATTTTCTTTTAGAAAAAAATGATTTTAAAGACATAGAGAGAGCTCACTCCCATCTGCTGGTTCACTATCCAAATGCTTCCAACAGCTGGGGCTGGGACAAGGCTGAAGCCAGGAGCTAGGAACTCAATCCTAGTATCCCACATGGGTGGCAGGAACCTAACTACTTAACCCATCACTGCTGCCTCCCAGGGTCTACATTAGCAGGAAGCTAGAATCAGAAGCTGGAGCCAGGTATCAAGCCCAGGTGTTGGGGCTGGCACTGTGGTGTAGCGGGTAGGGCATCTGCCTGCAGTGCCGGGGTCACATATGGGTGCCGGTTTGAGTCCCAGCTGCTCCACTTCCAATCCAGCTTTCTACTGTGGCCTGGAAAAGCAGTGGAGGATGGCCCAGGCCCTTGGGCCCCTGCACCCATGTGGGAGACCCAGAGGAAGCTCCTGGCTCCTGGCTTTGGACCAGCACAGCTCCAACCGTTGCAGCCAATTGGGGAGTGAGCCAGTGGATGGAAGACCTCTCTCTCGCTCTCCCTCTGCCTCTGCCTCTCCTTCTCTCTCTGTGTAACTCTGACTTTCAAGTAAAATAAATACATCTTAAAAAAAAAAAAAAAAGGTGTTGTGATATGGTATGCCTGCATCTTAACCATGGGGCCAGTCACCTGCCCCAGATTCTACAGAACCCTGCTAGAACTGTCCAGGGACACCCTCTCCTCTGTGGATTAGCAATTTTTTTTGCATCCTGGTCTGCTTCAATTTAAATACTGCAAACCTTTTCATTTGTGCTACCAGACGTCACAACAGGGACTCCTGAGAAACAATGGAAATATCCCATCTCTTTCTGTTTTACTTTCTCAAAATGTTGGAGGTATCACGACCAGGATAAGGCTTAGACAAGTGTTCTACTGTTTAATCACATGTGTATGTGTTTATTTTCTATACATTGCCTAATAGAATACTGTGAATCATAATTCACATTGAATATTAATTGCAAATATAAGTTGGTCTTTTTAATCATTTTGGGGTGCCTCTTTTGATAAGTAGCCTGCTATGGAATTTGGCTGTGGTGGTCTGAAAGGGAAGTGGTGTCTGCTGCATGAACATGTCTTGTGGCAGCACATTTGCCAAGTATTGCCTATCTGTGGTTGAAAATTCAGAGAGATAATGGAACCCAGTGGATATTTTGCTGCTTATTTTATGTTTTCCAGGAGAACTTCCACTGGAGCCATGTTTGAATCATTCAGTGGTTGGCAATAAACCAGCCAACTACATGGCTGGCATATCTTTATTTGGAAATGAACCTTTTATTTCTACACTGTTGTTTTTCAGATGTTGCTTTAGCAGGACATGAATAGCCTCAGGAAGAGCTGGGATTGTTCATTAAGCGGGAAATGAGAAAAATGGTGGTGCCCTTCCCTCTAACACGGTGCATCCCAAGACCCTCCTTTCAGTGCTCAGTCCATGACTCTGGCTCCCATGGCATGGATATGGGTGGTGCTGGTGGTAAGAAATCAGGTGGTCTTTGTGTGTGTGCTATGCTTTCTCTGCATCAATAATTATTTTACTTACTTCTGGAATACAGTTTTCCATCTGTTTGTAGATCCTCTTGTGATGAATAAGACAATCATTTACAAGCATTGATGAAACCAGAGTAGAGTTGGGGGTTTATTCATTTTATCAATCAATACTGAATGAAACCACAGCTATTCATGTAGGGGTCTGTGACACATTTTTATCATTGTTAAAACACATTTTACTACAACAATTCGGAATTACTGCCCAATGTTCATTATTATTGCTTTGCAGAATAGTCTGGAATGTTTTGATATCTTTGATAGTAATCTCTCAAGGACTTTGCCTGACACCAACGGCCTCCTTTGGCTTTGCAAATTTGGTTTTGTACAACTCTCACACTTGTTCGGGAACATTTATAAGTACCTTACTATGTGTCTTAGACAACTGGGACTGTTATTCAAATCCACCTTATCCTGGATAACTTACTAATAACAGAAATTAGGGATCAAGGTGCCTACATATTTGGCATCTGGTAAGCACCTGTTCCTCATAGGCACTGCCTTCTGAGTGAGTCTTCTCTCAGCTCTATCCTCACAATGTAGAATGTGTTGAAGGGAGTTTCTTTTCAAAGGACACTGAGTCCATTCATGGGAGTGGAGCCCTCATGACTTTTTCTTCTCAAAGGCCTTACCTCTTAATGTGATCACTTCAGGATACAGGTTTCAACATACGGATTTTAGGAGGAAACTGACATTTAAGCCCTAGCACCGTGTTGCTCATTCCTTTTGATTTTAGTGACCTGGGGACCCAAGATATTCAGAAAAGTGGTTATGTTGTGTGAGCATATCTATTTCTTTTCTGTTGCTGCTGTAACACATGACCACAAACGTAATGATTAAGAAGCACACATTTATTATTTTGTTTCTGAAGGCCAGAAGCTTGACATTACTCTCACTGGGCTGAAAATCAAGATGCTGGCAGTGTACTTGGGGAAGGTCTTTCTCCTGTTCTTTTGGGTGATTGGCACAATGCACCCACGGTGGTTGTAGCACCAGGATCCTTGTTTCCTTGCCAGCTGTCAGCTGAGGATCATTGTTGGCTTCTGGAAGTCAACACTTGCCCACAGCTCAATCTGGTCTCTGCCCTGTTCCCATTCTCTAGGGCAGTATCATCCCTAATCCATGGCTGCATTTCTTTAAACAGCCCCTTTTGAGTTAGCATCAAGATAGGGTACTGAAAGCCAGGATGAGAGCATTGTTGATATAACTGGGCATGAATAAATACTCTGTTCTCCAAGTCCCAAGGGCTGAAAGAGATGACAGATGTCTATATCTTTCTTGCTTGCTCTCTGCCTCTCAGATTAATTAATTAGCAATTAATTAATTAAACAAATAACCCAATACAACACAAACAATTAAAAATAGGGGAGATAGTTGCCATTTAAAGTAGAGCCATTCCAGGCTCAGATATCCCTAAAGCTGTCTTGAATTCCAACTCTGTCGCTAGGAAGGCATACGGGTTCTTGTCACTGCAAAATGAAGCCCTGTTGATTAATATATTGTGGGACCCACTCAAGTTGAACGTGTATGTTGTGTGAGCCTGGCTTTCCTGGTTTACCTGGAAGGAAGTGCTCAGGGAGCTTTTTGGATACATTGAAGCCTCACCATTGTCATAATAGGAATGGGCAATGCTGCTTATATTTACACGTGATTTATACAAGTTGTCCGGTAGGCAAGCAGAATGATTTGATAGGAAATTAGATGTTTTATACATGTGAGTAAAAATGTACTTTTGAGCATTGAATTGAACAGGAGGAAACTTATCCCCCTATAGTAATTAGCTTAGCAATCTTTCATAACCTCCATGCAAAGAGCACATAGCTTTAGAATTAGCACTTCAGTGTGTAGTAGAGGGAACATAGATGAGAAGCGCTTCAAGCACCAATGCACCTGACATGTTTGTGTTTGACCCTTGTTAACTTAGTCTAAAACAAAGGCATTTTAAGGTGTAGATCTTGGACTAGTTTGGGGCCTCAGAGTATAGGTCTTTAAAAGGGCTTTGGACCAAGGTCAATTTAGCTCTGTAGTTGAGTAGCTATGTATGACTTTGGTGTTATCTTGCTTAAATTTCTTAACTGCTGAGGCATGCACCTGCCTCATGAATTATCTCATTTTGCTGAGTAAGTTCTAGATGATAATATTATGTTTCAGAGATTTTTAAGTATAGAGAGATTTCATGTTTTTTTCTCTCCCTGCAGGATTGTTTGCTCTGCGCCTGACATACAGTAAAGTGATCAGGAAATGGCAGTCGTTTTCTTCTCTGTTCTTCACTCGCTACTGTACCTCCCAGTTTGGCATGACGTTCTGGAAGTCTGACAGATCTCTTAGGCTCTTGGTCCTGAATGCTGCTTTTCTTTTTATCAGCCAAAGACAGGAATATGGGAAGGAATAAAGGAGAGCTACTCAGATAGTGGTGAAGATTTAGGTTTGTGACCAGTGCTGGATTTTCTGGGACTGGCTGAAACAAATCTTTATTTTAAAACCCTTTTATGCAGGCAGCTATCTTGGATTCTAGAAGTGAATACCCCTGAGAGTAGCTGAACCTAAGTGAGAAAAAGGAAGCATTTTTATGGGAGTAGGATACTAGGGGAGGCAACACAAATTCACAGGTTAAGTAATATGAGGAGAAATTGAAGGATGTAGCTACAGGCACTGCTAACAGAATGGATTCATTTCCTCTCATTCATTTTTAAAGACTTTCTCATTTCTCTCACTAATGTTATCATTGATAATACATTTAAAAGTTGTTGGAGAGAGAAGTCATTTTTGAAATATGAAGTTGGTTATGCGTTCTGTGTTTAAAGCCTACTATAGGGGAAGCATTTGGCCTAGCCCTGAAGATGTCTGTATCATTAGGGTGCCTGAGTTCAAGTGCATCTCCACTGCCAGTTGCAGCTTCCAGCTAATGTGTACCCTGAGAGACAGCAGTGAGGGCCCACGTGGTTGGGGTCCTTGCCACACACCTGGGCCAGCTGGATGGGGTTTGTAGCTCCTGGCTTTGGTCCAGGCCAAGCTAAGCCTTTCTGGGCATTTGGAGAGTGAGCTAGCAGCAGGGAGTTCTCTGTCTTCTCATCTCTTTCACAACAACAAGAAGAAAAAAACTAACAGAATGGGGTTTTGAACTTTCAGATGTGGTTAGGATATCCTAATTGCAGAAGTACTGATGTTACGTTACAATGTGCTTGATGCAAAAACAAACAAACAAACACCACAGTGTGCTTGATGCGGTTAGTGAATGAAGAAATACCCACACTTACATGTGTCAGGTTGGCCTGGCCTTATAAGTTGGGTGCAAAATGTAACAGGTTGGGCCCAGCGCCATGGCTCACTTGGTTAATCCTCCACCTGCAGCTCTGGCATCCCACATGGGCGCCGGGTTCTAGTCCCAGTTGCTCCTCTTCCATTCCAGCTCTCTGCTGTGGCCCGGGAGGGCAGCAGAGGGATGGCCTAAGTGCTTGGGCCGTGCACCCACATGGGAGACCAGGAGGAAGAACCTGGTTCCTGACTTTGGATCAGTGCAGTGCCGGCCGTAGCGGCCATTTGGGGGTGAACCAATGGAAGGAGGTCCTTTCTCTCTGTCTCTCTCTCTCTCACTGTCTAACTCTGCCTGTCCAAAAAAAAAAAAAAAAAAGTATGAGTTTAAAGGCTAGCGCTGTGGCATAGCGGGTAAGGTCGCCACCTGCAATACCGGCATTCCATATGGGTGCCAGTTTAAGTCCCGGCTGCTCCACTTCCGATCCAGCTCTCTGCAATTGCCTGGGAAAGCAGCAGAAAATGGCCCAAGTACTTGGGCCCCTGCACCTGTGTTGGAGACCTGGTAGAGGCTCCTGGCTCCCGGCTTCGGATTGTCTCAGCTCCAGCTGTGCGGCCATCCAGCGGATGGAAGATCTCTCTCTCTCTCTCTCTCTCTCTCTCTCTCTGCCTCTCCTCTCCCTGTGTAGCTGTAACTTTCAAATAAATAACTAAATCTTAAAAAAAAATAGTATGAGTTTATTTTGGTTCATTTCATAATAATGAAAAATGCATATTATGAAAAAACGGTGCATGCATTTCAAAATAGTTTTTGCATCAAAATGTTAGTACTTTTATTTCTCCTTTTTCTTTATCTTTTTAAAATGATTTTTAAAATGATTTAACTTATTTAAAATTTTGTTTTCTATTTGATATGAAATGTAGATGAATGGATAATCTGCCATCTGCGTCTTCCTTCCCTACATGCATTCAACATCTGAAGCCAGTGTCAGGAACTCAGTCCAGGTCTCTCATGTGGGTGGCAAGCACCCAAGTACCTGAGCTGTCACTTGCTGACTCTCAGGGTGCCCCTTAGGAGGGAGCTCAAATAGGGAGCAAACCCAGAACTTACGCTCTGGTGTGGGATGGTGGTGTCCCAAGCAACACCTGAACCAGTGGACCACTCATCTGCTCCTCCATGGACAGTTTGAAGTATACTCATACATGTACATATAGCTCACTGAAATGGGGTCCTGCATATAAAACACAGATGCACATGTATGTACAAATTTTAAATTACATATAATTTTAACTCAAAAACACTATGAGCATCTTTTCTCCTTAATAAAGATAGTTTTGTGTTGCCTTTCTGGGTGTTTTGGAAATTCATTTTATGATTGGTTCATGATTTATTTAACAAGTCCTGTTTGATGATGAACATTGAGCTTGGGCAGTTGATTGGGAGTGTAACGGCAGGCTGCCCTGTGAAGAAAGGGCTCTGCTTTGTAGCACTTGCTGATTTCCACAGCTCCACTACAGCTGACTCTACCCACTGCAGCTGATGTTAGCTGAAGTTACTGAATTGGGAGTTGGGGGGTGGGGGGGGGGGAGGAGCCAGTGGGAGCCAGCTTCAGCAAACCTCTGCTTAGGATAAAGTTTGTAAATAATTGATTTTAAGGATAGTTCTTTAAGTGAAGTATCATTTAAATGGTAGACAGATTCCAAAGATGATAAGAGTCACTATCCACTAGGAGGGAAAAAGACTGTGCCATTGGCCAGAATGTTTAATTGATGAGCTGCAAGCTCTTTTCTTTTCACTGCTTAAATTAGTTTTCCTGCTAGTAACCCCAGGCTTAGATTTTCACAGATAAACTTTTAAAACATCTCACACCAGCAGACTCTTTAAGAGTGGTAAAGATGCTTTCTGTGTCTGTGCTTTTGAAGATAAATTGCTCTCACTTGTTCGTTACTCCTTGGGTGCTGTACCTTAAGCTGTGTGTGTGTGTGTGTGTATTTGCTGGTTGGTTGGCAGAGATGCAGATCGGCCTCTCACAGAGCATCTTTAAATATTTAGTATCCATTTAATCTTAACAGTGTTTCTGTTTTTTTAGAGTCTGAGTCCTAAAGAGGTTAAGACAGAAATTGGCGTTTTTCCGTCAAGAAAAATTTCCTATAACTTACTTAGAGATTAAATTATTGATAGGCAAGAGAAAAGCCATTCCTTTTAGTAGCATTGCCTTCCTGCATAAACACTCCAGGCTCTGAATGCTACGTGAGATGTGAGAATTGTTTAGGCAGCAATCATCAGAGGGAAATAGAGGTCTATTGTGTCTTTTTGTTGTTATTGTGAGCTCATTATTGATGGGAAGAAGTCGGGTCAGGCTAACAGCAGTGGACAGATGTATTTTTGAAGATAATGAAATATAGGCAGAATCGTTGCTACAACCTGTTTGGCTCATATCCTGTATGCAGCTCTCTTAACAGGTCTTGGACACGATTGGTGTGTTTCACTGTGCTTATTGTTTGGGGATTAACCGAGACCTGTCGTGACTCCCCCTCACCCACGCAGTGTTTGTTCATTTTCCTCAAGGAGCAAATGCACAAGGAAAATGCGTGGTTTTCTGGCTGGTGACGTGCCCGTGTCCACCAAGCGTTGGAGAGGAGGCCAGATGCAGTGGGTAAACAAGTCCTGCTATTTGCACATCTGCAGCTCGGGCACTTCTCTCTCCTCCCAGACCCCACAAGGGCTTAGGGGGAAAGCAGGCCAGGGATTCCCAGTATGATAGCAAGTTCCAGATTTGCAGGGGCAGTGAGTAGACATCAGTGGCTTCAAAGAACTCTTAATCCCCATTTAATGAGAAGGTTAATTTTAGAAAAAAATTGGTACAATAATAGTCAGTTTAATGATTGTTTTGTGTTGCGCATTGTGCTCAAGCGCTTTAATTCCAATGACAACTCTGGGAAATAGAGGTTTAAATGTTCTCCATTTCACCAGTGAGGACACAGAGACAAAGAGTTTAAATAATTCATCTAGTGTCCTACCATCTGGTAAGTGGCAAAACCAAGATCCATGCCCAGTCTTTTTAATTTTAGGGCCCAGTGTGCTCAGTTCCCTCCCTGATGGTGAAATTGGAGATGGAGTATGCCAGGCATGTGCCCATCATTCAAAATGCAAGCTTTATGAAGCTTCCTCAGTGCTGAGCTGACTCTGGCACATAGTATAGGCTCAGTAAATAGCCAAGCCATTGTTAAAAAATAGTTTGCTTTGGATAGGATTTTTTTTCTCATGTT
Source organism: Oryctolagus cuniculus (assembly GCF_051225735.1). NCBI lineage: Eukaryota > Metazoa > Chordata > Mammalia > Lagomorpha > Leporidae > Oryctolagus > Oryctolagus cuniculus. The sequence continues at coordinate 85,096,334 of NC_142876.1, forward strand.
TCTTGCATTTCCTCAAAAATGGAGATTATGTACTAAGCTATGAGTACTGCAGGACGATAGGCTTCAGTTTTTGAATTCAGGATTTCATAAGTCTGGGGAGATATTGACCCCATAGGCTTTTATTTATTTATTTATTTTTATTTTTTGACAGGCAGAGTGGACAGTGAGAGAAAGAGAGACAGAGAGAAAGGTCTTTTCCATTGGTTCACCCCCCAGTGGCCACTGCGGCCGGCACGCTGCGGCTGGCACACTGCAATGATTCGAAGCCAGGAGTCAGGTACTTCTCCTGGTCTCCCATGCGGGTGCAGGGCCCAAGCACTTGGGCCATCCTCCACTGCACTCCCGGGCCACAGCAGAGAGCTGGCCTGGAAGAGGGGCAACCGGGACAGACTCCGGCGTTCTGACCGGGACTAGAACCCAGGGTGCCGGCACCACAGCCGGATGCACCGCAGCTGGAGGATTAGCCTAGTGAGCTGCGGCGATGGCCCCCCATAGGCTTTTGACCCTTGAGGGTGAAGGATCCCTGATGTGTGTGTTTCTCAATGAGAGTGGAAGCATTACTTCCTGGTTTAAACAAAAGAGATCACTGGCCTTTCTGTATATCAGCCCCTTGACACAGAGGAGGACACTGCTATGTGAACAGAAGGGCTGTGGTTGCCACAGAATCGCTCTAAATTTCAAGAAAATCCTGGATAAATCTCAGATGGTAATGAGCAAGGTTCTGCAGCAGAAACACTGAGGCTCATCTCGGAGGATCTCCGAGAAAATGGTAAAATTATGCAGTGTGAGTTGAAAGGCAGAAAAATATTGCTACAGTAAATAACACCACTTTCCAGTGTGCTGGTGGTTGTTTTCTCTTGGAAATGCTTGTGCAGTAGGAAGGATTTGTTTCTGTTTGGGTGATGGTTGTCGTTTAATAAAACCCTTAAAAGGTCGATCATCTGATTAATAAATTATAGGAAAATGCCAAATGTGGTCCAGTGGGTTGATTTGAGATATATATCTGGTGCTGGGTATTTGCTTAGCCATGCAGATACATAATTCTGGTCCACAGTTTTTGAATGGATAAGCTCTGTTGACCTAAGCAACCTTTGTTCCTCAACTTTGCTTTTGATTATCTTCATGGTGAAGTGGGGTCAGCATTCAACTGATAGAATCAACTTTGCAAAAAAAAAAAAAGAAAGAAAAGAAAAAACACAGAGTTAAGTTGGCTGTGGAGAAGCATGCATAGATGGGTGACATGAGGGGTGTGGGTATGAAGGGATGGAGTTATCATACACAAAGTTTAGGGCAAGTGAGTTCCATGAGAGTAAATCCCTTATGATTCTGCTATAAGAGCGTGTGAGGTATTGGTGAAGGGTGTTGGAAGTATACATTGTTCTGGGAGAAGAGGTAAGTAGATACTTTCCAGTTAGAATGAAGTTGAATCAGCATTACTGATCTTGTATTGGGAGATAGTCTTGTAGATTTCTGCTTTCCACTGCAGGAGGTAATTTTTTAATTATTATTTATTTATTTATTTGAAAGTCAGAGTTACAGAGAGGGGGGAGATACACAGATATAGAGAGATCTTCCATTTTCTGATTCATTTCCCAAATGATTGCAATGGCTAGGGTTGGATTAAGGCAAAGCCAGGAGAATGATAGGTATCGCCATCTGCTGGTTGACTCCTCCATGGCCACAACAGCCAGGGCCGGACTAGGAACTCCATCCAGGTCTCTCATGTGGATGATAGGGACCCCTGCACTTACTAGGAACATTAACAGGTAGCTGGATCAGAAGCAGAGCAGTGGGGACTCGAACCAGCACTCTGATAAGGGATATGGGTATCCCGAGTGGGAGCTTAACTTGCTGTGCCACAGTGCTGGCCCCTCGAGCAGCCTTGCTTGGACTCATCAAGGCCAAAACCCCCACCCCTAGCCCTACCCCCTTCTGTATGTTCTTGCTTCAGCTGTTACTCAGGTGTATATCTAGATATTGTTCTATGAGACTAGGAAACATTATATATTTATTATCCAGTCTCCAGCACCTGGTATGGTGCTTGGCAAGCAGAGCCTCCATAAATATTTGTTTAGTTAAATTGAAGTAGATGTGTAAACCAAATACAGAGTACACAGTCAAAGTATGGGGAGAGACTAAGACAACCTATAGAGGACTACTTAACCCATGTTTTCTTCACTGAGACGGTGTTTGAATAATAAAGAATATTGTCATTTTTAAATGAGTTAAAATACTTTTTTGAGTTTAAAAACATTATATTGAGTTAAAAATTCTATTTGGAAAAAAGAAAATTTCCAACAGCTAAAGAGAGAGAGAGAGAGACTGACTGACTGACTCAGATAGCCAGAACCTCAATTTGTTATTTCATTACAGTTGATGTGTATGTCTTTTGGCTTTCACCATTTACTTGAAAGAACAATTAGGAGATACCATGGTTGCTTGCATTGGAATGGACTATTTTAAACTATTATCACAGTCCACATTTCTTTTAGGTTTTGCTTTTCCTTTTTAAAAAACTGTGGTGTCTTGTTCTGTCATATTTGCTATGTCATTAGCTTAAAAATATAGGCAAACCCTTTCTTTACATTACTGTCATAAAAATGATATTTACCGAGGTCCAAGCAATAGTTGTTATTTAGATGACCCTGAGTGGAAGAGAAACGGTCAGAAGAGTTGTGTCCTCAAAGCAGTGGATGAACTGAGCGTGTGGGGTTCATTTTCTGTGTCGTTAAGGACTTTGCCTCTCTCTTCTCTACCCATTGTTAACTTGGCTTCACTTTGGAAAATGGGAGAAAGCATATTATTAGATTAACAAAAAGTTGACAAGTTTTTGATTTTTATCTCTAAACAACTTAACTTGACAGACTTATTTTCTTTTAGATTGGTTCCATACCCAGATTTCAGCATTACAGCAGTTTCCCCTTAACCACAAAGGATATATTCTAAGACTCCCTTATAGGAGCCTATGTATACTATATGTATACTATATTTTCCTCCATATACATTAGTATGATAAAGTTTAGTTTATAAATTAGGTACAGTAGCATATTAACAGCAGTTATCCTAAAAATGAAGTTATCAAAATATACTGGAATGAAAGTTGTGTGAATATTGTCTCTCTCTCAAAATATATAATATACTCACCTTTCTTTTTGTGATGATGTGAGATGAATGATGTCTATGTGATGAGATGGAGAGACAGTGAAGTAGGCATTGTGACATAGTGTTGGGCTACTACGTAGGGCTACTTGAACACAAGCACTTAGATTCCTTGACAGTTGGTGTATAATGAAGACCACCATGAAGTAACTAATGGACTAGTAGCATATCAAGCGTGGATGTATATGCTGGAAAAAGTGATGGCTCATTTTCCAGGCAGAATATGATGGTATGGTATGTGATTTCACCCACAGTGGTGCACAATTTCAAAGGCATGAGTTTATTGTAGCAATTTTCCATTTCGTGTTTTTTGAACTTCTTGGTCATGGATAACTGAAACTACAGAAAGTAAAGCTGTGGATAAGTTTGAACTACTGTACTGCCTTTAAAAATAAATATAGAGTCATAAATGATTGCATTTCACAAGCTCCATTCAGAATTCAATAATTTTAAACTGGTAGTCTTCACGTACATATACACTTAGCTAAGTATAATATACTGCAAAGCATTTCTAAATGAGATTAAATTGAACATCTGATGTGCAAAATTCAAGTATTTTTTAAAATGAATCATATTATGACAAATTTTAGGGAAACATATCTCTGGATATGTTGTCTTGCAGTTCAAAATAAGGAATGTGTAGTAGTTTGACACAAAGGCATGTTCTGGAGATTTAAAAACATTCTTTATGAATAAAAATGAGATATAGTGGTACTTTTTGTACACCATAAGGTCTTAGATTCCTTATGTATGATTAGCTGAGTATTCAGGATAATAGGTAAATGCTCCATCATTAAATTATTAATTCATTCACTGAATCTAGAAAGCACTAGAGTAGGGTCCAAAGATAGGAAAATCAACCAAAACATTTTTTTGACTCATCATGGCAGTAAAGCTTGATACTCTCTGTCACTTCTCTGAATTCTCGTTTATTTTGTGGTATTGTAGTTGCCATGAGCTCCATCCAGGAATCCAAGACTTGAGCTGTCTTGTGCTTCCTCCCAGATGAATCAGCAGCAAGTTGGTTGAGAAGCACAGTGAGTCTCACTACCAGTTCCTCCAACAGGGGATGCTGGCATCCCAAGCAGGAGCTTAACCCGTGATGTCCTAATCCCGAGCAATTGGTTCTTGAATTATGGAGAGCACATTGGGAATGATCTTGAAGAACTGCATCCATAAATTAAATTAAATTGCATCCTTAAAGCTAAATGTATTTGACATGTTTTCAATGACATTGATCATCGTTCTCCATGTTAGATACTCGAGTATCTGAATTGTTGACAAAGCTCCTCTCTGGACCACCTGTCATGTCAAATAATTGACACTTAGAGCTCATCAACTTTGCCTCTTTGCTTACAGTCAATGTCAGGCAGCCTAGGGGCTGGCACTGTGGTGTAGTGGGTAAAGCTGCCGCCTGCAGCACTGTCATCCCATATGGGTGCCAGTTCAAGACGCAGCCATACTACTTCCTATCCAGCTTTCTGCTGTGGCCTGAGAAAGCAGTGGAAGATGGCCCAATATCCTTGGGCCCCTGTACTCACTTGGGAGGCCGGGAGGAAGTTTCTGGCTCCTGGATTCAGATTGGCACAGCTCCACCGTTTGCTGTCGTTTGGGGAGTGAACTAGTGGATGAAAGATTCTCTCTGCCTCTCAAACAAATAAAACTTGCAGCCCAGTAAAGCTGAGGCATACTGATGGATCTCTGGACCCCTGTTCTCTCTGATCTGCCACATGTGTGGCCATTTAAATTTATATAAATTGCAATGAAATACAGTTTGAAATAGAGTTTCTTAATTATATTAGCTACTGTAACTGTTGGCTACCATGTTGGACAGATTGTAGAGCTGTCCATCAGTGAAAGAAGTGTTGGAGATAGCAGTGTTCTAGAGATTCCCAGAATGCCATGTGCTTCATCTACCGATATGGAAGTTCTACTGCAGACCCATACAGATGGTGCTTTCCAATCTTGACTCCCCATTACAATCGCCAGAGGAGCATTTGAAAAGCCAAACACTGAAGTCAGTTGCATGGTGGCTGGGGGAGCTGTACTCCTTGATGAATCCAGTCAGCATCCCAGCACTTAGGATACTTTTTGTTTTTTTATTTATTTTTTATTTTTTTCACAGGCAGAGTGGACAGTGAGAGAGACAGAAAGGTCTTCCTTTGCCGTTGGTTCACCCTCCAGTGGCCGCCGCGGCCGGCGCACTGCGCTGATCTGATGGCAGGAGCCAGGTGCTTCTCCTGGTCTCCCATGGGGTGCAGGGCCCAAGCACTTGGGCCATCCTCCACTGCACTCCCTGGCCATAGCAGAGAGCTGGCCTGGAAGAGGGGCAACCGGGACAGAATCCTGTGCCCCGACTGGGACTAGAACCCGGTGTGCCAGTGCCGCAACGCGGAGGATTAGCCTAATGAGCCGCGGCGCCGGCCTTTTTGTTTTAAAGATTTTTATTTATTTATTTGACAGGTAGAAGGTCTTCCTTCTGTTGGTTCACTCCCTAAATGGCCACAATGGTCGGAGCTACGCCTCTCCGAAGCCAGGAGCCAGGAGTCTCCTGGTCTCCCATGTGGGTGCAGAGGCCCAAGCACTTGGGCCATCCTCCACTGCCCTCCCGGGCCACAGCAGAGAGCTGGACTGGAAGAGGAACAAGCGGGACTAGAACACGGCGCCCATATAGGATGCTGGCGCCACAGGCGGAGGATTAACCTAGTGCGCTATAGCGCCAGCCCCGATACTTTTTGTTTTAATAGACACATCATGGTCTCCTGAACTTGGCATTCCTCTCCTTTTGTCTACTTCCTTTGGCATCTATCTAGAGACAATGAACTATACGTTAGAGGTCAGAATTGAGAGTTGGCTTTGTCCCTTGCCAGCTAAGTAACTTCTACTCAGTTTCTTAACCAATCTATGCTTTTGTTACTTCATATATAAAATGTGTATTATAATTATAGTATCTGCCCTGAAACCTGTGCAGATTGAGATAAGGTATATAAAACACTAAAGCGCTGGCACATAAACCCTTAATAAAATGTTTTATAACATAGTTTTATTATGGTTTATATAATTAAATTATTTTATATAACTACAGTAATATAAAAATATAATATTTTAAAGTCTATTTTATAAAATTCTGCTAAAATAATACTAAGTGATCTGTCTTCAGGTTTTTTGCTCTCCCTGTTAGGTAACTATTTTAAATAGTTTCTTTAGTATGTCCAATGGCACATCAAGGTGGAAATTTAGGCACCCCTGTCAAATGAATGGGGAGCAGAAAGGTTTCTGTAGAGTGTGATCTATCTACCAGAAGTTGCTCTCTTTGCTTTTTTGAAACACAGTTTCCTTAGCACCTTGAAATTGCTCATTTGGAATGAATTAAATGCCCTTGGCAGGTGTTTTCTCTTGAGAAATGAGGAGGGCTGGTAGTACCTCCATTCTTTAAAGCAATCAACAACTAGCTGTTGGCTCCCAGCCCCCGCATTAAGCCAGATCAGGTCATTCCCAGACCTTGGGGCCCAGGATTGTTAGACTTTTGGAGGAGAGAAATTCCTTTCCGCTTCCTTCAGTCCTTCAAAGTTGAAAGGAGAGGGAAAGGTGGACATAAAACGCTGCAGGGGCTCTGGCTCCTGGCTCCCTGCAGAGAGGAAGTTCTCCTAGCAGCCACTGGCCTGGGAACTGTCCCAGGTGAGACTCGGAAGTACATTTGTGGATATATGGACTGCGTTTCCCAAGTGGATGATCTTATAGCTTTCCCAAATCAAACTAAAAGGCAGTTAAATTTTATGAGCTTCATCCATCCTTTTCCTCTTTGTAGACATCAGTATTTTCTTTCAAAAGGTATGTTTTCATAAGCCACCTATTAAAATGCCAGGACTCTTAGCAACTGGTTATATCAATGAACCATTTTATGTCTGTGTTTTTAAACGATCAAATCAAATTACTATAGAAATGAAACCTGAATTACCATCATTTCTCAGAGAGAGGAAAACAGAGCGGCCATCTTTTTCTCCATAAAAGAATTCTGTAACATTCTGTGACGCTACCAGGATTCTGTGAGCGGTCCTGGGGTTGTGGTGGAAAGGCAATGTGTTGGGACTGTGTGGTTGCTTAAGAAATAAAGTGCTTCGTTAGCTGAAAAACAAAACAGAAAGCCCACACTGCGCTGCTTGAAGACTGGAGTCCTTTGAGCAAGAGAGGGAGTTAGAGTGGCTGACAAGAGAATTAGAGCTGCTACCTGCTTGTTCATGCCTCACATACCTGCCACTGCCAGGGCTTGGGCCAGGAACTCAGTCTAGTTTTCCTAGGTTGGGGGCAGAGTCAGATGCTTGAGCCAACACCTGCTTCCTACCAGGGTCTGTATTTACAGGAAGCTGGAGTTACAAGCAGGATCCCTGATTCAAACCCTGGCATTTTGATGTGGGACCCGGGTGTCTAAGACTGGCATGTTAACTACAAGGCATAAAGCTCATCTTTATTAAAAAAAAAAAAAAAAAACACCACTGATTTCAAAGATAGCTTCTGGGATGTCTTCTTAACCGATGATGGCATCAAGAGCTACGTGAATGGAAGGTCAGGGATACCTCCTAGTAAATTCGAACTTAACAGTAAGTATCTTCAAAGAGCCTCTGTTAAGGAGTGTTCAGTACCAGTCATCGAGGTAACCACAACTCTATGGATCATTTCAGATTTTCCTGCCATTTGAACAAGGAGGTTTTATTATTGCCTTATGCAGATGAAATGTAAAGATTACACCATTATTAAGAGTTGCCTGGCTGAGAAATTGATACTGAATACCTGTCTTCAGGCAAACCTCCAAATACTGGGGAGCTCTCCCTTCTTAAGTCGTCTGTATTTTTATAGAACATGATTTATAGGAGCTATACAATAGTCTGTAGTATTCCGTGACTTTGTCTTTGTTTCTTAAGTAGCAGAAACGTTTCTTTACATATAATTTTTGGAGGATGGCTGTTACTTAATATAGGTTCAGTTTGGTTAAATCTGTGATGAATTCACCCACTGGAATTTTTTGGTCGTTCCTGCAGGGTAGATTTAGATACATGTGAACATCTCGTAGAGCTTTACAGAACACAGCTGGAAGAGTCCTGGACCTCAGTGGGTTGCTGTATTTCAGGACCCTACTACACCGCTGTGGAATGTTGAAGGTGGTGCTGTGTTCTGCCTGTGATAAGTACAGTTTATCGTCACACCTGTGTCCCTGATAAACTGCGTCTGTCTGATGCTTTCGGTAGGATGAGTTTTTAGAAGTGGTATGGCAGGGTAGAAGAGGATGCATATTTTAAAGACAGGCACGTTGCCACTACTCCCTCCAAAAATGTTGAAACAGGTTACCCTCCCAAGCCATTAATTCTGATCTTGTTGTTTTTCCGTAGTCCTGCCATACTATGTAGTGATTTTTTTTTCTAACTAGCTGCCAGTTTAATAGGCCCCAAATAGAGAATCATAGTGCCTGTTTGATGTTTGTGACTGTTTTTTTTCATCAGTCACCCCCACCTTTCTATTTCTTTTTTTCTGCCCTCCCTTTCCTCTGAATTACCCTCCGTCTCCTTCTGTTTGAGAGTGTTCCTGCCATGCTCTGGCATTTAATGGAACAATCACATGGGTAGCCAACGGTGAAAGGAGCCTTGGCTCTTCACGGTCTCACCCAGCCCATGACAGATCCATCAAAAGCTGCTGGGAATAGAGGTGTGGGTCTTAATGAGCTAAAGAGAGAAAAGCTTGGAAGGCTGTTCCAGGAACCATGCTGAGGCCGTGCTGCCTTCCCACTGCTTCTGGACTTCCTCAGAAGCATGCAGAAGCTTCCAGTTCTTTGGCTGCCACTGTTATTGCATGTATTTGATTGCTTTTCAATAAATAATTTAAATAAACATTGATATGTGAATATTTATATCTAATATAAATAAAATTTATATCTAATATAAATATAATTTTTATAAATTAGATGTGTATGATTTGTATATTTAATATACATATAGTTTATATATCATAAATATAATTTATATCTAATACAATATAAGTTAATGTATAAGTTATTTTTAAGAAAAATATGCACCAAGGGTAACCAGTTTGTCATTAATTTTATGTGATCTGAAGTTCCTTTGGAATTTAGAATGCCAGGTGTTTTTGCTAACTTATAACTAGTCTGTAATTTTATTCCATCCTTGCTCAGAGACGTTCCTATGGAGTTACGGTCACAAAATCCTGTGCATAACCTCCCACCATCACTGCTGGAGAGCCCTGGGTTATAAGTAAATACATCGTGATAATAATAATTATGATGGAGATTTCTAGAACAGCCACTTTGAGCTAACTTTTATCTTGCACCTACACTGAGGTAGGGATGTGATAAGAATGTCCGCTTGGTGTTCCCTTATTCACCCTTACATTTAAAAAATGATTTCTCGTGTGTCTGGTATCTCAGAAGCAATGTTTCCTGAAAGCAGTTTAGGTTGGCTCTGAGTTACGGAGAGACACAGATCAGCTTCAGGCTGCATTCATTCAGCGATCCTAAGATTATCTCCCCTACCAGAGAGTTTCTGTGGGAGTTTGCACAAAAGGGAATAGTTTTGCGTTTGTAGCTGTGTATGGGATTATGTCCATACACACCCCTGTATATAGAAGCCTTTTCTGCTCTCAGGAAATGCAAGTATACATAGTAGGTGACAGTCAGTGCAGAGTTGCTTAAGTGGAAGAAGAAAAAAGTGGAGCTACCATGTAGATGGAAGAGCAGCTCCCGTGACTCAGGACTAGTAATGCACTGGTACTTGGGAACTGCTTGGAACACAGATCTGGACGACCACCAGAACTTTCTCTCTGTCTTGGCTCTGCTTTTTTGTTTGACTACACTTGTCTTCCACTACAGCCCAGCTTTCATGTGGAAGAAAACATGAGTAACCCTTAGCTCCTTCTGAAGTTCCTGCCACCCACAGCGCTGACTAGTTGGCTCCCACTCGCATTCCCTGCAAAGAGACTGAGCTGAGCCAAGCTTGTGTCAGGTGACTGCTCTTGGCCTATGAGTGGAGTTTGGATTTCCCAGTCCCAACATGGCTGCCTGAGGCGCCCTGTGGAGATCTGGCAGGAAGCTTCTCAAGAGGAGGGCTGGCTTCTGGGCTCAGCAGACAAGGCAACGGATGTCGAACAGAATAAGGAGAAAGCAACCCACGTTTAAGACTGATCTTCTAGGCTCTTGTTGAGAAAGTTAGCAATCTCACCTACCTTGTTTTTCCATGCCAGTTGGAGCCATATGATGACTAAGGAAAACTCTTACCACAGAGGCATTGTGGCGTAGCAGGTTAAGCCTCATTTGAGTCCTGGCTGCTCCACTTCTGATCCAGCTCCCTGCTAATGCACCTGGGAAAGCGACAGAAGAAGGTCCAAGTGCTTGGACCTCTGTACCCACGTGGGAGACCTGGAAGAAGCTCTTTGTTGTTGTTAACTTTTTTTTTTTTAGAAAGCTTTTATTTAATAAATATAAATTTCATAGGTACAGCTTTTGTAATATAGTGGTGTTTCCCCCCATACCTCCCTCTTTTCTCCAAACCATCCCACCTCCTACTCCCTCTCCCATCCCATTCTTCATTAAGATTCATTTTTAGTTATCTTTATATACAGAAGATCAATTCTATACTGAGTAAAGATTTCAACAGTTTGCACCCACACAGAAACACAAAGTATAAAGCGCTGTCTGAAGGCAAGTTTTATTGTTAATTCTCGTAGTACAACTCATTAAGGACATGGGGAGCAAGTTCACAGTGACTCCTGTTGTTGATTTAACAATTGACACTCTTATTTATGACGTCAGTGATCACCCGAGGCCCTTGTCATGAGCTGCCAAGGCTATGGAAGCCTTTTGAGTCCACAAACTCTGTCAGCAGTTTTTAAACAGAACCATAAGCAAAGTGGAAGTTCTCTCCTCACCTCAAGGAAAAATACACCCTTTGTTGATGGCCCCTGTAGAAGCTCTTGACAGCTAGCTTTGGCCTGGCCCAGCCCCAACTGTAGTGACCATTTGGGGAGTGTACCAGTAGATGGAAGATTGTGGCCAGTGCCGCGGCTCACTAGGCTAATCCTCCGCCTTGCGGCGCCAGCACACCGGGTTCTAGTCCCGGTCGGGGCGCCGGATTCTGTCCCAGTTGCCCCTCTTCCAGGCCAGCTCTCTGCTGTGGCCCGGGAGTGCAGTGGAGGATGGTCCAAGTGTTTGGGCCCTGCACCCCATGGGAGACCAGGATAAGTACCTGGTTCCTGCCATCGGATCAGCGCGGTGCGCCGGCCGCAGCGCGCCGACCACGGCGACCATTGGAGGGTGAATTAATGGCAAAAGGAAGACCTTTCTCTCTGTCTCTCTCTCTCACTGTCCACTCTGCCTGTCAAAAAAAAAAAAAAAAAAAAAAAAAAAAAAAAAAAAAAAGGAAGATTGATCTATTTCTCTCCCCTCCTCCTTCTCCTCTCTCTGTCACTCTGATTTTAAAATAAATGGATAAATCTTTAAAAAAAAATGTTACCACAACAATAGATGCTCTTCAAATACTAAAGAATTCGGATGCAAGATGATTCTATACCACTTAGTGAATGAAGTTTGTTTGACAACTCTTTGCTTTTATGCATACATACCTTGACATTGTAAAATACTTTCTGCATTTAGTTTCCAGAAGTTACAGTCAGATAACCTGGGGCAGACATTTGGTGTAATGGTTAAGACATTGCTTGTGATGTCCACATGCTGTATCAGACTGCTTGGATTTGAGTCCCAGCTCTGCTCCTAGTGCTGGCTTCCTGCTAATGGAGACCCTGGGAGGCAGTGGTGATGGCTGACATAGCTGGGTCCTTCTCACTGATGGGGGAGAACCTGTTGGAAATAGTACTGAGGAAGGGTATAACTGGGGTTCTAATTGCCTTTTAGGAGATGGGTAGAGGTTGAATGGAAGGAGAAGCCATCTGCTACCAGACCTCCAAGGCAGTCTCTCTGTGGCATGATTTGAAGATCTGTAGGAAGAAAGGTCAAAAAAGTACTGTGGTATCTGGAACTCCATCCTTAGCCTACATTTCTTCAGTTACAGGAAGGATGGTATTGGTAGCATGTTTTATGTTTTGGTGAATGAGTTCATGGACATGCTCATGTTTTTGTAATTGCAATCATAAGATAATGCAGGAAAAAAGAGATCCTGGTATGAAGGAATGATACAGAAAGGTGTGTTTGTGTAGGGGAGTGGCAAGGGAGAAAAAGGCTGTGTGTGCAGGAGTAGTGGGAAAAAAGCTGAGGGGGCCTTTACATGGGGTGTGTTGCAGAAAAGAGAAGAAAGGAGCCCCGTGAGTTTAAGACTGACAGTGAACTCTTCCACGAAGACCAGGGGCAGGTGTTGTGCTGCAGTTGGATAAGCTGCCTTTGGGATGCCCACATTCCATATCAGAGGGCCAGGGATTGAGTCCTGCCACCTTCTCTGCTTCCCATCCACCTTCCTGCTAATGTACGTGGAAGATAGTAGATGATAGCTCAAGTGTTTGGGCCCCTGTCATGTACATGAGAGAGCCAGATGCAGGTTCTGGATCCTGGCTTCGGTCTGGCCCAGCCCTGGCTGTTGTAGGGGAGTGAACCAGCAGACGAAATATTTCTGTCTCTTTCTTTCTTTCTCTTTTGCTCTGCCTTTCAAGTAGATGAAAATAAATTAACATTAAAAATACTATTAAAAAATAAAGAGTGATGAATAGGTGTTTGCCATTATATGGCCATGACAAGGCTGAGCTGAATCTCCTGTGTATTAGTCAGTCCTGCACAGCATCCATTCCCCCTTTCTATGTAGTGAGCTCTACTTTTTCTTTGGCCGGTATCCCCTCCCTTGACTCTAGACTCTTTCTGGCTTAAAGAGTCTAGTGTCTGGTTCATGGCTGAGCCAGCTTTTGAGAATGTCCCATGGTCACTGTGATTGTGGCTTTCCACCACACAGAAAAAGCTTTCCATTGTTTTGGATTTATGTTGGGTGGTGGGACTGGAGGCGCAGTGTAAAGAGTTTCTGAATGACGCATCATTTGTTCTTTGCACTCCGTTGATGCTCTCCATTGCTTTATGGCCTCCAGTCATTCGACTTACCCAAGCTGTCTTCTTTCCATATCACATGGGAGATTGAAAATGGATCACCTTAGTGAACTGAATTTCTGTGACCCAGACAAAGGTTTCCATAGAACTCTCTCACCTACTTATTCAACATCCTGTTGGAAACGGTGACAAGAGTTACAAATCCCAGTGGCTTGAAACTCTCCTGTACGTTGGTGCTACTGAAGAGTCCGGAAACAAGCTCTGGGTCCCAGTGTGGTCAATTATCCCAGCCATTAGAGCATATCATCACTGTGTGTAATGGGAATGCCTTGTGAAACCTCAAACAGTACTTTTACACCATTCTGGTGTGGTTGTGTGTGTGTGTGTGTGTGTGTGTGTAGCATAGTATTTCAATGTAAGTGCACTTTTTAATAGCCTACCCAAAGGTCCTCTGCACCATAATTGTAGGCTCAGTTCTCCTTTGAAATTCCCAGTATCCTAATATTTCTCTCAGATTAAATATCTGTACTTTAGGTTATTCTCGCCCTGGGCATTGCACTCATTTTCCCAGCATAAATCTCCCTTTCTTTCTCTTCCCATCTGGACTATCCGTGAGACACATCATTGCTGGACCTCACGTGTCCCAGCTGAACTTCAGCTGTGAACTTAATTAATGTTATTGTAAGGGGAGAATGCGCTTTAAAATCTGGTTCTGCTTAAAATGAGATTTAAAAAGCTGAGACCCATATGGGTCCTGAGTGAGTCCAGAGTATGTCATCTTGAGTGACAGGAAGGTGTTGTAGGCCCCAGTTGGTGAGGTGGTGTGGTGGTAAAGCTGAAGATCTGTTTGTTGAATGAGTGTCTCTCACTGTGCAGCGGGGCCCAAGGGTGTCATTTCCCCACGTTGGCCACTTACATTGTTATTGGCCCTCAACCTATAACATTGTTCCAAGCAGTTGTGATTGAGCAGTCAGACTCATCATATTTTAAATCTTGGCTCCATCCAGAGGACCAGCCTTAGATAATTTATTCAATTTCCTGCATTCTTTTTTCTTATCTGTAACATGGGAATACGGATACCTATCTTGAGGAGTAATCAGGTTAGATGGCAAGAGTATGTTGTTAATAGGAGCCACATGAGAGTTCACTATCAACGGTGACCTGCTTTAACGTCCACTGTCCATCATCTCTTGTGTCCTTTCAGGTCCATGTGATTCCTCACTGGGGACATCCAACCTGTAGTGCAGCCACCTTCAACCCTCTACCCCGTGCCACTCTGTCGTGACTTAATTGCCTATGTGGTAGTATTAAGAGATGGGACCTTTGGTTGGTGATGATGTCTTGAGGGTGGATTATGAACAGGTTAGTTCCCTAGTAATGGAGGTTGAAGGGAGTGCCCTGGTTCCTTTTTAGCCGTCTTCCATGGGAGGACGTAGCAAGAAGACACCATGGTGGGAGCAAAACTCAGGTTCTTGCCAGGCACAGAATTTCTTGGCATCGAGAGAGAGAGAGAGAGAGAGAGAGAGAGAGAGAGAGAGACTGACTGTATTCTGCGTCCATGTTTTTCTCTTTCTAAAGTTACTAGAATTCTATCCGAGGTTCTGCTCACTTCAGGAACTTAGAATCTAATCTAACTTCATACACTTAATCTTCCCAGAAGCCCCATCTTCACACACCTTAATTCGTTAACCATTCACATTAGACTTGAGGTTCAAATGTCTGTATTAGGGAACCAAAGCTTGTTTGACTCATAGTAATGCCATTTCTGCAAAGTGTTTCAAGTGCAAAGGCCTTCTCCAAACTTGGTAGTCATCCTAGATGACATCTGAGATCTCAGCATTTTTAAAGAATTCTAAGACTTTGCATCGAGCTACTTTTTCTGTTTTTGAGGTTCAGTTTTTTGTTTTATTTGGAGCTAGACATTTCCTTTGGGTGTGCTGCATTAGATCCTAAAACACTCAAACCATTGGTATCTTCTGCATTTATGTTCTTATTTCACTGAAAGCTAAACACCTGTTGCTTTTGAAATCTACAATTTCCGTCTGACTTTCTGTGGTTATTCCCTACTATTTCAAGCTGTGTTTCTTATTGGAAACATTAATGTATAACATTATCGCAGAAGAGGTTTACCCAGAATTGTTTTTATCTCTGATTTTCATAAATATCTAAAATGTAAACCAACAGTGCCTAGAGAGTCCTTCCTCATCATCTCATTCCACCCTCAAAATACATCAGTTTTAGGTGCATGCTGTGTAAGTGAAATCTCTCTTGATGAATGTCTACATCCATGTAGCCACTACTGCTGCCACTGTTGGGATACAGAACTTTTCTATGACCCTTTAAAATATCAAATACTAGTGATTGGGAGTTCGAAATAAATGTAAGGGGACTGGGCTTACATAGAAATTTCCTGTGTTATTGTATGGCGAGAATGCGCTTTAAAATCTGGTTCTGCTTAAAATGAGATTTAAAAAGCTGAGACTCATATGGGTCCTGAGTGACCCATATGATTTGTTCAACTCTCTCATCCAAGGAAAATTAAAATAGAAGTCTATAGCAAATGATCCAATGTATGACAAAGGAGGAAAATATATGAGAAAAATATCAGTAAACCATAACAATGGATAAATAATTTTTATGTTTTTTTAGGATTTATTAATTTATTTTAAAGGAAGAATTACAGAGAGGCAGAGGCAGAGAAAGAGAGAGGTCTTCCATCCACTGGTTCACTCCCAAGATGGCTGCAAAAGCTGGAGCTGTGCAGGTGCACAGCCAGGGAGCCAGAAGCTTCTTCCAGGTCTCCTGTGTGGGTGCAGGGGCCCAAGGACTTGGGTCATCTTCTACTGCTTTCCCAGGCCATTGTAGAGAGCTGGATCAGAAGTGGAGCAGCCAGGACTCGAACCGACGCCCTTATGGGATGCTGGCACTCAGGTGGTAGCTTTACCCATGATGCCACAGTGTGGGCCCCAGCTTTTGGTTTTAAAAGTTATATTATTCTCTCTTTCTCTCTCTCTCTCTCTCTCTCTCTCTCTCTCTCCTCTCTGCCTCTCCTTCTCTCTCTATGTAACTCTTTCAAATAAATAAATACGTATTTAAAAGAATTTATATTATTATTCCTTCCCAGAAACAATGATTTTTGCTAGTTTCATGTTTGGGATTTTTTTTTTTTCTAATTAAGAAACATTTTCCATGGCGAGAGTTCATATGGCCATGGAAGTATCAGTAAGCAGTTGAAGAAGTTCATGGCATGCTCCACAGTGTACCTGTTCACTGGATATATTCCATGCATGATAAGCAGAAGAGTGTGAGAGAGGCCAGTGGGAGGAGCCAGCCTTTCCTATGTTACCCTCTAGATCTTTGTAGCTATAAGAAACTCACAATCACTAGTGGTTATCCTTCTGTATACATAGAATACTGTGAAGCAAAGAAGGAGTGATGGTATTTCATGCTTCACTCCCAAAATTTTAACCTGCTCTCACATGGAACTGCCTGGCACTTTTATCTTAGTATTTTTCGAGATTTTTAAAATTTATTTGAAGGGAGGTGGTGGGTGAGGTTGGACAGAGAAGGATTTTCTGTCTTCTGGTTCACTCCCCAAATGGCTGTGATAGCCAGAGCTGGGTCAGGCTGAATTCCATCCTGGTCTCCCACGAGGCTGACAAAGGCCCAACCACTAGGTCATCGTCCCCTGACTTCCCAGGTGTGTTAGCAGGGAGCTCGATTGGGAGCTGAGCAGCAGAGACTTGAACCAGCACTTTGATGTGGGATGCTGACGTTGCACGTGCAGGCCTCAATGCTGGTTCTTACTATGGCACCTTTAAATGTAGGGACCACAAATTAACGATGAAGAAGATGGTAATTGCCTCTTCCTGAGTGCTTGCTGTGTGACAGGCATTACTGTAAATGCTTTTCATGTGTTTTGTCATCTGTTCTTCATTAGAACCTTATATGGGGCTGGTATTTTTAGTATCACCAATTAGGGAGGCAGAAACCAAAGCTTTGGAGATCAAGTAACACACCCAATATTATTCAGCTAAGTTAGCAGTAGACATGGAATTAGCCAGTCTGAATCCTCAAGATCTTTGAAAAATTAGGAAACACATTATAAGCTTATTTTTAAATAGTGTGGTAGGTGTATGCTCACATAATGTATTCATTTTTTTTTTGAGGATTCCAGACTTTTCAGTTGAATGACATTTAAATATAAAGCACTGGGTATAGTTGTTAATCTGGGGGGAAATGTACAATACAGAATTTCCAAAAATTCTGGAAACACAAGTTAAAAGAATATCCTTTAAAAAAGTATATGATTAGGGGCTGGCACTGTGGCGCAGTGGGTTAACGCCCTGGCCTGAAGCGCTGGCATCCCATATGAGCACCGATTCTAGTACCGACTGCTCCACTTCCAATCCAACTCTCTGCTATGGCCAGGGAAAGTAGTAGAAGATGGCCCAAGTCCTTGGGGCCCTGCACACACGTGAGAGACCCAGAAGAAGCTCCTGACTCCTGGCTTTGGATCAGCGCAGCTCCAGCCGTTGTGGTCAATTGGGGAGTGAACCATCGGATAGAGGACCTCTTTCTCTCTCTCTGCCTCTCCTCTGTGTGTGTAACTCTTTCAAATAAATAAATAAATCTTTTTTTAAAAAGTACATGAATAAAGATTTTGGTGTTCATTTAAAGCAACAGTTAACTGACTTGTGAACCACTCTATTCATTTAGCTGTAGCATTTCCAGAAATTCTTGTAATTTAGACACCTGTTTCACAAACAGGATTGTCTCATATCTTGGGAATATTTATTTTGAGTGCAATTAGCATGGTTCTATGAAGTTTGAGGATACTCTAGGCATCCTTCCAAATCCGTGGTCCAGAGCTAAGAACTGTAGCAGCCCTGGACCCAACCTTACCTATGTCGAATGCCTGGACTCTTCCCTTGGAATGTCAGCGTGTCTTTGATGTACATTCAGAGTGAAGTTGAGATAATTACAGATTTACAGGTAGCTCGAAGAAGTATGGTCGGGCCATCTCATATATATCCTTTATACCGCAATAGTCCCAATGACAACGGATTTTTCATAGAGGTGAGATACAGGATATTCCCATGTCCCCTCTTGTAGCCTCTCTCTGTGCCAGTTTCTGTTCCTCTTTCATGATTTTGCCATTTCAAGCATGTTGTATCCATGGGATCATATTACATGCAGCCTTTTGGGATTCGCAATTTTGTACTTTGCCCAAGCACCTCAAGGCGTTATTGTGTGCATCAGGAGTTCAGTCCTTTTTACTGATGAGTAAGTAGTGTTCCATGGTTTGAATTCCCACATTTATTAATTTATTTTCATTTTACTTGAAAGGCAGAGAGGGAGAGAGAGATAGACACAGATTTTTTTCCACTCACCTGTCACTCCCCAAATGCCCACAAGAGCTGGGATTGGGCCTGTCAAAGCTAGGGGTCAGGAATTTAGTTCACATTTCTCATGTGGGTGGCAGCAGTTCAACTACTTGACCCATCATCTGCTAGCTCCCAGGGTGAGCCGGAAGTTGAAGTCAGAAACGGAGCTAGGTCTGCGACCCATGTACTTTGAAACTGGATGCAAGTGTCTCAAAAGCTGCATCTCTAGTATGTTCTGTTGAATTGTTGTCTTTTGAAACATTGGTAGGTAGTAGGCTCCATGAAGGCATAGATCTGTTGTGTTCAGAACTGAGCCCAGCACTTGCAAAGCTTCCCATAGAGTGTATAAATAAATGACTGTTGAGCAGTACCAGAATATATGAATCACAGCTCGCTTGAGCAGTCCTATGTAGCTTGTCATTTAAATCTGGGCCCAGTTATCCTTGGCATATTAGCAAATTAGTCCAGTCATTTTCTTGATAAAATTTTTCTTTGATATAGTGTTGTTTTACAAGGTAGAGGAGTCCAATTAAACAATATTTTACTGAGAAAAGGAATCTATTCAAAGGAGCTTCAGCCCAAAATGATATCTAGGGCAGGACACCGAAGACCCAAGCCCTAGAGGAAGAGAGTTGAGCCCCACAGGGTACTTGAACCAATTGGTACAAATTCAGTAACCATAGTTCTACTTTTGTCTTTCCTTATTACTTAATTTTTTTTTTCATCTTTTATCATGTCTATTCCATTTTCCTTAAAAAGGAGCTTTTTCTCTTTTTCACATATACATGGTGGAAAAATGGCCAGCGCTGTCCTGGAACGTTGCAGCACAGAACCATAACCAGTATCTGGGATTTGTGTTTGCGTTCTCATTACCGGAAGAGACTCTCTGATGAGTCCTTCAGCTCTGAAAGGGGCGGAAGGGGGTGGGGGGGGGCTTGTGGGGGTGATGTCAAGTGTTACTAATGTGGGCTGCACCAATCACTGGAAGCTTGAAGTGGGGACACCGACAGTCACAGAGCCCAGATGTCAAGCCCTGTGACAGGTGTCTGTGTGGACAGCACATGTGGATTTGAGAATTCTTCACTGCTCTGACCTCTGACCACAGTGCACTTGGGAGCCTCGGCCACATTTCTCCCAGGAGGCTGAGGTTGTTAGTGTGAAATGTTAAGAGGCTTTGAGTCCGGGCTGTCCTTTCCCCCACTTATTAGCTTAAGCTTAAGTGTTCATTTTATTCCATTGCTGACTTCACAGGACTAATAAAATTCTGTCTTATCAAGGTCTAACTCCATGTGTCTTAGAGAAAAATAGGTTGTTTTTGTCCTTGGCCCAGGCATTCAAAAGCATTAACCCCTTGTATGGCCAGTAGGTTTGGGTTTTAGTCAAAACAAAGACTATTAATATACTTCAAAGTATATTGTATGAAAAACTGGCTGCACTTGGGTTAATAAAGACAAATTTGGCCCAAGTGCTTCAACCCCTGCACCCACGAGACCCAGAAGAAGTTCCTGGCTCCTGCCTTCCAATCAGCCCAGCTCCAGGCCATTGTGGCCATTTGGGGAGTAAGCAAGTGGGTGGAAGATTTCTTTCTTGGTTTCTCCCTTGCTGTGTCTGTAACTCTGCCTCTCAAATAAATAAATATTAAAAAAAGAAGAAGAAGAAAAAAACTAATTCAGACAGAGCTGTGTTGGGCAAATATTTTGCAAGGAGACCTCAGTGGGCTTCCTTGTCAGTTTTTGTTCGTTGCTTCTCATTTATATGGACTGATATAATTAACGAAGGCAGTAGGATCAAAAGCATTTTATCTTTTGTTTTCTTTTTTTTTTCATATTATGGTCCAGTAGTTTTATACTTGTTAATTTTCAATGTTGCATCTTGAGTTTTTTTCTTTAATTGATTTATTTGAGGTGGAAGGAGAGAAAAGGAGGCAGAGAGAGAGAGAGGGAGAGAGAGAGGGGGGGGGAGAGAGAGAGAGAAAGAATAAATGAGTGAATGAATGGATCTATTAAATCTATCAAGTGGCTTACTTCCCAAATGCCTACAATGGACTAGTCTCAATCCAGGTCCCCCACATGGATGATTGGGGTGCTGTCATTTGAATTATCATCTTTGCCTCTCAAGGTGTGCCTTAGCAGGAAGCTGGAGTCCTAAGTTGGACCTGAGATGAGATGAGGGCTTCTTAACTGCTAAGGTGAAGGCTTGCTTCTGATCCTTCTTTGTAACTGTTGCGTTTGTGAGTGAAATTGGGGTGTGCATGTATTTGCTTAGCTCATAGGAGTGCATGGAAATAGCTTTTTCTCTAAATATTTGCTTGCTGTTTAAGAAGAGCATCTTTCTGATGCTCATCTGTATGTCTGCAAATTATGGAAGAAAAGATGGGCAATCTATTATTACATTAACAGTGATTACATCTGATTATGCCTCGGATAATAGGGTTTCTTGTTGTCAGCACTCTTTGCAAGAACTTCATCTTGTGAACTTGGAAAAGTTTTGTTTATTAGCAAGATGCTTCCTTTTTCTGATAAACAGAGCAAAGATGGGAAAGTTTGTCCAAATTATTAAGGTTATTCATTATTCAGGGACCTTTTTGTTTGTTTTTTTAATTACTTGCAAAGCTCTCCATGCATCTCATATACTAATTGGGGACCCTAATTGTGGGACTCTGGCTTAGAGAGATCCTTGCAGTTTGCACCCCTGGAGAGGTTTTTGTTCTGTCACAGGACCTTCAACTGGGTCAGGGCCCACTGTCTGGGGCCATGTAAGACAGAGATTTTCTACAGAGAGTTGAGAGTAGGGGCACATTTTATTAAAAATGACAGAAGTGACTTGTCAAATTTGGACTCAGAAACTTGGGTTTTATTTTAGACTTTCCTCTAACTGGCTGGCTGACTTTAAGTTACCTAACTGCTCCGATAATCATCTGCCTGCCTGAATTGGCTCAAGGATTAAATGATACTTAGAAATTTGCAGAATTGAGGCGCCTTGTGGCCAAGTAAAATGTCCCGTGTCTCGTGTCTTCAGGAGGTGGGAGGGCATTTGGGGGCCTGTGCCAAGCGTAGTTGTCAGGGGCTTTTGTGGCAGCCTGCAGGGGCTCCTGACCCAGGAAGGTTAAGCATCCTTGCGGATTGGCAGGGGAAGACACCGCAGGCCTGGTACAGCGTTGCTGCTCCACCTACTCGCTGTCTTTTTCCTTCCTCACTGACAGGACATTTTTGATCATCATTTATTTTTAGTTCTCTGTTTGTTGTGTGAGTTTGGTATTTCTGGAATAAATAAGCTGCTCAAAGTTGTGTTTTTCTTCTCACCGAGCAGTCCCCACAGATAATTATAGAAGCCATCTTGGGCGTGAGCTGTTTTCCTCTGAGGCTGATTGATTGACTTTCTGAGATGCTCCAGTTTAGAGAGAGCTACTGTGGGGTGGATTTTTCTGCACTGCAGGGTCTTGAGTGTAGGCCGGGCATGGACTGGTTTGGGAGCTGTTCGTAGACCTCTGCAGTGCAGCTGGTGATGAGACTCATTGGGAGTGGACTTGGGCAGAGCACACTGCAAAAGCTGCTCCCTAAAACAGCTTGAAGTGAATCATCCGAACGCATAGGAAAAGTGATCATAACTTATGTACCTACGAGCGATTGCTTCCAAAGGGAAGCAGCTGCTGTGCTGCTAAATAAGTGGTAGTTGGAGTAAGACCAGAGTTGAAGTCCAAGTCCCATTAATGGAATTCATTACCTTGGCTAGTTCTCTCTCCTTTCTCAGCCTCGGTACTCCTATCTGTAAGACTGCAATGAGACTGTCCGTTCTGTGGGAAGGTGTGTAATTCCTAAGACAAACTGTATTTGAAAACCTTTTGTAAAATCTGTAAATGCTTTTAGCATGTATATGATTTGCTTGTCTTGCCCAAATGGGTTTTTTGGAATGTCTTAGAGTGTTTTGTGTGAGTTCACTCAGGCATAGTTGAGTGACAGTGTATGTTAATTACTGTTTAAGGTTTGTGGTTTGACCTCAACGAAGTTGAAAAGAGTCTAGAAAGTAGGGGTGGGTAGGGAGGCAAAAAGCACCTGTAGACTTGCAGGTGATGACTCCCAAATGGTTAAGAGAAAAATGAAGTTTTTGTATGCTTGGTGTGTGCTTCGCTCCCTAACCCCCGGGTGTCTCCAAACTTGGTTGCAGTCACCCTGAACTCTTATTTCTTGTAATTGTTAAGCTGTGTGGCTTTGACGCTTTTACACAGGCTTTTGTTTCTGCCTGGAGTGCTTTTTCTACTCATGTCTCCATGGCTAACTCCTGCCTTTCACTTGTAGCTAAATTATCACATCCATTTGTAGTTATTATTCACCACCCAAGGCTAAATTAGGCGGTCAGCCTATGTTCCCGTAACAGCATGTACTTGCCCCTGACATTCCACTCTTTGTATATGCCCCTTTATTTGTTCATCTGGTCTACCAGGTTGTGTAGTCTTACAGGGCAGCAAATGTGCCCCATTTGTGGTCTTATCTCTAGCACTTAATATCATTCTGAGTTCTGTGGAATCATTTTTAGTGAAATAAATGAATGAGCTGTTAGAGTTAGTTCACTTGTCGTCCAGATACAATGTGTTTGGGCGTTCTATTTAAAGTTTCTGGGCTGCCTAGAGCTGACTAAACATAACATCTTTGTTTTGACAGTAGACTGTTCCCTGAAAAATGGCAGAGGAAGACTTTGCAAGTTGAGTTTACCATTCAGTGATCTGGTTTCTTTTATTTTCGTAAGATTAAATTTTTTAACTTATTTAATAAGCACAGAGAGAGAGAGAAAGAGAGAGAGAGACATTCCTGTGTATCAGATATAGTCCTTAGTTGACTCCCCAAATGCTCACAACAGCCAGAGTTGGGCCAGGCTGAAACTTGTAGACTGAACTCAATCCAGGTCTCCCATGTTGGTAACAGGGACCCAACTTCGTGAGTCATCACTGCTGCCTCCCAGTGTGTTCAGTAGCAGGAAACTAGAATCGGGAGTAGAACTGGGACTTGAACCCAGCACTCTAATACGGGGTCTTAGTGTCTATAGTGCCTTAACTACTATGCCCAATGCCCACCCCAGTTTCTTTTAGAGTGTATTGCTCTAACGATATTCCAGGGGCTTATTATTAACTATAGGTATCTTAAAGATGTGAATGATAGCCCATCCTTCACTTCTTTATTAAGTTCCTAGTAAAAAGATGTACTTATTTATTTGAAAGTCAGAGTTTTGGGAGAGGAATGGTGGGAGGTGCGGGAGTGAGAGAGAGAGAGAGAGAGAGAGACCTTCCATTCATTCCTCAGGATACAGGAGCTTCATCTGGCTCTCCCATGTGGGTGGCAGGAGCCCAAACACCTGGACCATATACTGCTGCCTTTCCCAGTCCATTAGCAGAGAGCTGGATCAGAAGTGGAGCAGCCTGGACAGGAACCTGTGCCCATATGGGATGCCAGCCTCACAGGCGGTGGCTTTATACACTATGCCGCAACGCTAGCCCCTGGAAAAATCTGAGATTGTGTTCCCGTGCTTGATTTTTATTGTGCCTGAACTGAGGGTGAAGTCGAATTTTCTAACTGAATATGCCTCCCTTCGAGAAAATGTATAGGGCCAGTGTTTCTTTGCCCCAGAACTTGTTCTGATGTCATACCATGTGGAATTGGAGATGGAAGGAGGAGAGTTGATTTCCTCTCATGAAAAGTCTGGTTTATTGTGAGTTGCAAGGTGAGAAAAACTTGCAGTAGGAAGATCAAGGACCTTGCAACGAGAGAGGTGTATCAGTCAGTTTTGCAGGGTTCTTGGGCAAAGTAATTATACTTAACACCACAGGATGTCTCCATGAACTTGTTTGGGCAGTCTTTCGTCAGAGAAATGACTGTTTTGTTATATAATATCTGTGTTAGGGATGAATAGAAATATTTTGATCTGGTCTCCAAGGCACAGCAGGTAAATTTGTTTCTGAAACTTATGAAATATTGCTTTCTTTCATGCATCTAATTATCTCATTCATTTAATAAAGAATTATTAAGTGCTGGCTATGCCCGGCATTGTTCCAGGAACTGGAAATAGAGCAGAGAACCAGAGGCCAAGTATTTATAACTTGTTTCATTTCTTTCAATGATTTATATTATCTCAATGAATTTTATCCTACATAAATAACTCTGTATAGTCTCTTGTGTGACTAGAGGGGAAGGAAGTGAGTGCAATGCAGGTTATCTGTACTTGCTGTGTTTGAAGAATATTTTAAACATTTACTGTTTATTGAGTTTAGGTTGTGATTTCTCAACCTGTCACAGACTTATTGGTTTCGGGACATTGGATGCAATCTACTAGCATCCTCTTTCTTCCACATAAAAGGGCCCAGGAATGAAATCAAATTAGTAAATACTACCCAGGTAATTTAGAATATCCTCTTTCTGAAGCTGTGAGGAAAGCGCCCTCTTGTGGCTTACTGTGGTTCTCTTAGAATTATTTCTCAAATAACTTGCTTCCTTAAATAAAAATTGTTTAGTAATTCATAAGCAGGTGAGAGATGCAGAAGTTAAACATCATTTTTACCAGCTTTATAAAGGTATAACTAGTGTACAATGTAATTAATTCTTGTAATATGTACAAGTAAGTAGGGTTTAAAAATTATTGTTTGGGAGGCAGGGCTTGTGGGTGGGGGATGAGATAGTGTGAGAGCCCATCGAGTAGTTCACTCCTAAAATGCCCACAATGCCCGAGGCCAGGCCAGATTGAAGCCTGGAGCTGGAGACAGTCCAGGCCTCCCATGAGGGTGTCAGGAACCTAAGTACTTGAAGAAACATTACCACCATCTTCCAGGATGCACATCAGAAGAAAGCTGGAATCTGGAACACAGTTGCGCTCAAATGCAGGAGCCCCATATGGGATGTAGGTCTCCCAAGTGGTGATTAACTGTGAGGTCAAACACCTGCCCCGATTCAGTGGTGCTTTTTTTTTTTTTTAAGCTATTTGTTTATTCAAAAGTCAGAGTTACATAGAGAGAGGAGAGGCAGAGAGAGACAGAAAGAGAGGTCTTCCATCCACTCGTTCACTCTTGGCCCATGATCTGCCTTTGTAAATAAAGTTTTATTGGAATACTGGTATCATAAACACATTTTTTTAAAGATTTATTTATTTGTTTGAAAGTCAGAGTTACACAGAGAGAGAAGAGGCAGAGAGAGAGGTCTTCCATACGCTGGTTCACTCCCCAGATGGCCGCAACGGCTGGAGCTGTGCCGATCCGAAGCAGGAGCCAGGAGCTTTTTCTGGGTCTCCCATGCGCGTGCAGGGGCCCAAGGACTTGGGCCATCTTCCACTGCTTTCCCAGGCCACAGCAGAGAGCTGGATGGGAAGAGTAGCGGGGACTAGAACTGGTGCCCATATGGGATGCCAGCGCTTCAGGCCAGGACGTTAACCTGCTGAGCCATAGCACCAGCCCCTCAGTGGTGCTTTAAAAAATTTTTTTTTGTTGTTCATTTGTTTTCATTTATTTGAAAGGCAGAGAGAAAGAGACAGACAACATAAGGTCTTCCATCCACAGGTTCACTCCCCAAATGTTTGCAGTGGCTGTGACTGGGTCAGGCTGATACAGAGCTGGGAATTCAATCCATGTTTCCCACATGAGTAACAGAGACCCAAGTGCCCGACGCATCACCCTGTACCTCTCAGATTCAAAGGGTTGTCCAACCATTACTGTGCCCTAATTTTAGAACATTCTTGTCTCTTCCAAAAGGAATTTGTTGGTATTCACCATGTTGTCTAGCTCTGCCTATATCCTTCAGCTCTAGGTAGTCACAAATCTACTTTCTGTCTCTGTAGATTTGAGCATTCTAGACATTCCTTATAAAGGAAATTGTGCATTATGCGATATTTTGTGATTTGTTACATACACCTTGTTTTCAGTTCTTAGTCATGTTGTTGTATATGTCATAGTTGGCTTCTTTTTGCTGAATAATATTCCGTTGTCTGACTATGTTACATTTTGTTTCTCTGTTGATAGATGTTTGAGTTGTTTCTGCTTTTTTACTTGTTATGATTAATGCTGTTGTAAATATTTTATGTACAGGTTTCTTTATGGGCATATGTCCTCATTGTGCACACACACACACACATAGACACACACACACAGGGGTAGAATTGCTAGGTTGTGTGATAACTTGATGTTAATACTTTTCAAAAAACTCATAGACTGAGTTCTGAGGTGGCTGCTTCATTTTGTGTTCCTATCAGCCTATGTGTGAGGGTTCCAACTTTTCCATGTGGCTATCAGTACCTGTTTTGGTGCCTTTTTCTTTTTAGCCATACTAGTGGGTATGAAGATACAGTTGGTGATTTGCAGTTCCATCATTTGTCACAACGCTGGACATCTGCTTATGTGCTTATTGGCCACTGGTGTATCTTCTTTGAAAAAATGTCTGTTAAAGTCCCTAGCCCATTCATCAGTTTGCATTAGTTGAATTGCCTTTTTGTTATTTTAATTAAGAGGTTTTTCTTAAAAAAAAAAAAATAGATTTTACTACTTCATTTGAGTAGAGTTACAGACAGAGAGAGGGAGAAACAGAAAGGTCTTCCGTCTACTGGTTCACTCTCCAAATGCCTACAATGGCCTGAGCTGGGCCAATCTGAAGCCAGGAGCCAGGAGCTTCTTCCGGGTCTCCCATGCAGGTTCAGGGGTCCGAGCACTAGGGCCATCTTCCACTGCTTTTCCATGCCATTAGCAGAGAGCTGGATCAGAAGAGGAGCAGCCGAGACGAGAACCAGTATCCACATGGGATGCCGGCGCAGCAGGTGGAGGCTTAGCCTACGACAGCATAGCACCGGCCCCATCTAAGAGTTTGTTGTTGTTGTTGTTGTTGTTGTTGTTTTGACAGGCAGACTGGATAATGAGAGAGAGAGAGAGAGAGAGAGAAAAGTCTTCCTTTTGCCGTTGGTTCACCTCCAATGGCCGCCACGGCTGGTGCGCTGCTGCCGGTGCACCGCGCTGATCCGAAGGCAGGAACCAGGTGCTTCTCCTGGTCTCCCATGGGGTGCAGGCCCAAGGACTTGGGCCATCCTCCACTGCCTTCCAGGGCCACAGCAGAGAGCTGGCCTGGAAGAAGGGCAACCGGGACAGAATCCGGTGCCCCGCCCGGGACTAGAACCCGGTGTGCCGGCGCCGCTAGGTGGAGGATCAGCCTGTTGAGCCGCGGCGCCGGCCAAGAGTTTTTAATACATTCTGGATAATGGACTCTTGTTAGTATATGATTTATAAAGTTTTCCCATTCCATTTTTTTTCACTTTCTTGATGGTATTGTTTGCAACACAAAAGGCTTGAAATTTGATGTCCACCTTATCTGATTTTGTTTTAAGTTGCTTATGCTTTTGATGTTGTATCTGATAAACTGTTGCTTAATTTAAAATAATGTGATTTATTTTTCTGTGTTTTCTCTGAAGAATTTTACAGTTTTAGGTCCTGCTTATATAAGCTGGGCTTATGATCCATTCAATCACTTTTCAGCTTGACCCAGTAATCATAATATCCGCCAGAGTGATGCTTATGAAGACTTAATAAGCAACACTTGCACCTCTGACATAGTGAACACTCAGTAAGTGCTAATTGTTGTGGTTACTGATCCTGAAAACAGATCAACTTGTTTGAAACAAAGCCCTTTAGTCTGTCGGGACTATACCCTGAACTCCAGTATTTCAAATCAGTTTCTTTAGAAGGCAGGTGTTTTGAGGAAAATAGAATAAAGTGACCCTTTCATCTAACATTTAAAATATTTTACTAAGAAATAATCTATGTGACTCTTAAAATAGTTCTTATTTGCCCTTGTTCCCAAAGCTGTAGTGGGGCCAGTGCTGTGCCATAGTGGGTAAAGCCGCTGCTGCAGTGCCAACATCCCATATGGTTGCCGGTTTGAGTCCTGGCTGCTCCACTTCTGATCCAGCTCTCTGCTATGGCCTGGGAAAGCAGTAGAGATGGCCCAAGTGCTCGGACCCCTGCACCCACTTAGGAGACCCGGAAGAAGCTCCTGGCTCCTGTCTTCGGATCATCATAACTCCGGCCATTGAGGCCAGCAGATGGGGAGTGAACCAGCAGATGGAAGACCCCCGCCCCCAGCCTCTCCTTCTCTGTATAACTCTGCCTTTCAAATAAATAAATAAATCTTTAAAAAAAAAAAAAGCTGTAAAAACAATTTTCCTGTTGTAACAAATGGCCACCAAGCTAGTGCCTTGAAACTTACCACTGTAGTATCATCAGTTGTTTATGCTGAAGGTGTGACAGCTGTCACTCTGGGCTGACCTCAGAGTGTCAGCCGTGCTGTGCTCCCTCCCGTGGCTCTGCGGGAGAATCCTCAGTCTCCATCTTGCCCACCTTCACAGCTAGCAATGCTGGGGCGTTCTGGGGCTTTCTTTTGTAGTCACATCAGGCGGTTTTCTTCTCATCTGTGCCTCCTGTGATCACAGTGGGCCTAGGCACATAATGCTACCTTAAGGAAACCTTGATAACATCTTCACAAATCCTGGGGGTTAAGATGTGGACATCTTGGGGGCCATAATTCTGCTTGTCATGTTCCTAATTAAAAATTCCTATGGCTGTAATGGAGAAGTGTTTCTCTTTGCTAATCAGAGGTTCTGGGCTTGCGGCATGCCTGTGCAACCAGTGGCCATGAGACCCACCCCATCATGCAGACTCGTGGGGACAGTGGACTTTTCTAGCATGTCCGAAAGACCCCTGAGTTTGCCAGCCACACTCTGCTTGCTCAGTAATCTCATATTTACAGTGACGGCTCCCCAGGCAGGTGGTTCACCGTCCTGCTGACTTGGACTTAAGGTTTCTGTCATTTCAGAGGGGCGGGGTGATGGGAGATGAGAGATGAATAGTGAATTGCACTCACACCTTTAGCAAATCCTTCCGCAATAGCTGTTATAATTTGTGATGTTGCTGATGTCATCCTGAAGCTCTTTATGGTTCTGTCACACCTTCTCAGCCATGAGGAAAATGGAATTATATGTAATGTGAGTTTAATGTTAAGTCGGGCTCATTGTATCCTCTTTGAAAAGTAGCAGTAGTGGTATAATTTCTATAATAATTCTTTAAATGAGCCCCTTTGTGTAAAGCAGACTGTTTAAGTTTGAGAAAGATGGACTCTTTCCTTCTCAGGGTGGATAAGGCAGTAGTGAAGAAGGGTAATTAGATTCTCACATGACCCAGTGAAGCCAGCATGTGCCTAGTGTCTGGCACATAGAATGTTCAGTGTGGCCTCTAAGATACCTAGGAGTATGTTTTTGAGCATGATGCGTGCAGGCAGTATTCCATTTTCCTTCCAAATGTTTTACAGTAATAAATGGAAACAACTGAAAAACCAGGCCCATAGAATGTATACAGTCAGCAGAGTCCTCCTTCTGTCCCACGTGGCCTGGATTCTCTTCTCTTCCATCATCAGCCTCCCCCTGCCAATGTGGTACCCATCCTTCTCGAGGTTTTCTGAGTTTTTGCAAGCATGTCTGCACATGATCTCAAAATATACAGTGGGCTTATTCATCCACTGGATCAAAGTACTGACTTATTTGAAATGTTAAAATTGGTTTTCAAAAAAATGGATTCTTCCCTCCCAGACGAAACTTCAGTTGAGCTGTTGACAGTTTCTGACCCTGTGCAATCTTGAGGGTGAATATTAAAACTTCCCACGAATAGATGTGCAAATGAGCCCTCCAAGCCTCTTCTTTCAGTAGTTTCTGATCTCCTTGTTAGTGCTTTGACTCGCCATCGTTTTGTGGTTAGAGAACTTGGGCTTTTCAATCTTCTATGGTGCTTTTGCGAATCTTTAAGGCAAGTGAGGAATGTCAGAATTAAATATTTATTTAAACGAATCAGCGTGTGTTTGAGAGGGGAAGGTTTCTTTGTGCATAGTTGATAGCTGTCACCTTCAATGAACTGTTTTCTTCTTTCTGCCTGTCCTTAGGGTACATCGAATTAACCGCAAAGTCACAAAATCAGTGCCACCCTTTTTTTAAGTTTGTCAAATGTGTTGGAGACAAAGGACTGTATCCTAAGTGTAATTTTTTTTTTTTCCCTTTTAGCACGGTTCTCTGTGTGGCAATAAATGCTGCCGTCACAGTAATCAATAATAGATCTAGCTAGTAAGCAAAAGGTTAGAGTTAGTGGCTCCTCCTTTGGTTTAACAACATCCGTGTCACTTTTAAAAGATAGATATTTTCTGGAGACCTTAAGGGACCAAGATATTTTCCTCTGTGGTATGAATATAATTTATTAGACTATGACTTTAAACAAGGCTATATGCCCCAGGAGAACAGTTTGTCTAAGTAGACCTATAAATCTGAACTTGAATTTTCCTGGGATTGGGCAGATGCTATCAAATGAAGGAATACATTGATCTAAAGATCTGCTCTTAGAAAGCCAATTCAGTTTTACCTTCCCAGAGTTCAATCTTAAGTCATCTCACAGTTGCTTATGTCAGAAAACACGGGCATGGGAGCCTGCATTGCTGGGTTGAAGATGCTTCGTGATTGGGAAAATGTTGGGTGCTTCAGTTACGGCATCTGAGACGTCTCCTCCAGGCCTCCCTCCCCTTGGACAGAGCCCTTCCGGAATCAAAGCAGGGCCCTTCTTTTCTTTTCTTTTCTTTTCTTTTCTTTTCTTTTCTTTTCTTTTCTTTTCTTTTCTTTTCTTTTCTTTTCTTTTCTTTTCTAATAGAAAACTTTAATAAATATAAATTTTGAAAGTACAACTTTTGAATTATAGCAGTTCTTCCCCCCTAACCACCCTCCCACCCACAGACCATCCCATCTCCTACTCCCTCTCCCATCCCATTCTTCATTAAGATTCATTTTTAATTATCTTTCTATACAGAAGATTAACTCTATACTGGGTTGCACCCACACTGTCACACAAAGTATAAAGTACTGTTTGAGGACTAGTTTTACCGTTAATTCACATAGTACAACACATCAAGGACAGAGATCCTACGTGGGTAGCAAGTGCACAGTGACTCCTGTTGTTGATTTAACAATTGTCTTGTGTCCACTTCCAACCACAGTGCGTCCATTTGTGCATATCTTTGCAGAGAGGAGGGCTACTGAAGTTAATGCTGGCTGAGCCCAGGGTGTGCTGGAAGATGTCATCCTGGCAGTAATGTGTGCTGAAGCAGAAACTTAATAG
Organism: Oryctolagus cuniculus; assembly: GCF_051225735.1. NCBI lineage: Eukaryota > Metazoa > Chordata > Mammalia > Lagomorpha > Leporidae > Oryctolagus > Oryctolagus cuniculus. The sequence goes on from NC_142876.1 coordinate 85,128,081, forward strand.
TGGAGGAAAACTGAGCGAGGCTATTCCTGTGGAATCCGAGAGCATGACTAAGCACAGTGTGACTTTGGAAAGTCAAAAGATTTTCATTTTGTTGATTAGTGCAGGGTTTCTTTACCTTGGTGCTGTTGCCATTTTGGATCATTGTTTGGGGCTGGAGGGAGACAGCTGCTGTACGCACTCTAGGCTGCTTAGCAGTGTCTCTGGGGTCCACTATCTAAGACAGTTGCTCCTTCCCTCTGTGACAACTCTGGACTCTGTCAGAGGGCTCCCAGGGCCCTCCGTAGTTGCCACTGGTTGAGAACTTCGGGGAATATATTGGAGTCTTTGGAAACTTGCTCATGGGATCACAGTTTTGTTTGTTTTAAATAAAATTACTGAAAGCAAAGACAAGTTTTGACTGGCTTCATTCATCTTTGTGTTTTTCAGGTCAGCGAATATTAAGATGGGTACAGAGTCACAAGATGTGGTGTGTGGTCAGGTGGATCAGAGTCTGAGCTCCAGCTCTTTGACTACAAGGGTCTGGGCAAGTTGCTTAGCTGCGGTTTTCCTAGCCTGTGTGTGTGGGTGCAGTAATGCCCTCTCAGTGGTCCAGGTGTTTAGTGAGGATTGATTGGAAATGTGAACAGCCTTTTGGCCATTCAACAAATGCTATCTTTTATATATATATATATATATATATATATATATATATATCCCTCCTACCTTTCTTTGAAAAGTTTTCTTTTTAAGCTACTGTTTTCTGCTTAAAGTTTGGGCTATAAACCATCTCACATGGTTGTGGTGTGTAAAGCATTCAATATCTAAACTTTCATTTTACTTTTATTTGAAAGGTAGTGAGAGGCAGAGGCAGATGCAGACACAGAGCAAGAGATAGATAGATAGATAGATAGATAGATAGATAGATAGATAGACAGACAGACAGACAGACAGATAGCTAGATAGATAGGTCTTCTGTCCCCTGGTTCATACCCACAGATGCCCGCAACAGCCAGGGCTGAGCCAAGCCCAAGTCAGGAGCCCAGAACTCAATCTGGTCTCTCCACAGGGACCCAACTGTCTGAGCCATTACCTCCTGCCTTTCAGAGTGTGCATTAGCAGGAAACTAGTTAGGAAGAGGAGGCAGGACTCAAACTCAGGCGCTCAAACCCACCCTAGTACATAAGGTTGTCTAGTATGATATAAGTGCTCATTAAGTAATGAATGCAAAAACAAATGATGGCCAGCGTGGAAGTTATTATGCATAACTGTCTCCTCATGATGCCACCAGATTCTGTTGTAGTACTGTGAGATAAATGGTATTGATTATTAAGTATGTGGCAGATATCTTAAGTCCCACAAACCTGTTCTTTAATTTAATTTTCACAAAAATGTCTGATGACAACTATTAGTATCTTAATTAACCAGATGTTCCCTTAGAGCTTGAGACATTATGCAAGGGCTGCTTCAAAAGTTCATGGAAAATGGAGTTAAAAAGTATATTTTGGTGCAAAAATTTTTTGAAATACATGCATATAAGAAAGTTTCCAAAATTTTCATGGAAATGCGTATTATGAAAAGACTACTTGTGGATTTAAGATATTTTTGCAGGAAAATATGCTTTTAATTTGATTTTTCCATAATTTTTTTTGAGAAACCCTTGTACAGTCCACCAAACTGGTGAGATTTGAAGCCAGCTGGTACATTTTCTCCCTGTCTTCTGGGAGACTGAAGATATTTTTCAAGTCTTTTTTTTTTTTTTTTTTTAAGATTTATTTAAAAGGCAGAATGACACAGAGGGAGAGGTAGAAGAGAGAAAAAGAGAGAGAGAAATCTTTTATCTGCTGGTTTACTCCCCAGACCTTACAACAGCCCAGGTTGGGCCAAGCCAAAGCCAGGAGCTAAGAATTCTATCCAATTCTCTCACATGGGCCGGAACACATGTATTTGATCCATCACCTCCTGCCTCCCAAGTGCACTGGCATGAAGCTGGGTCAGAAGCTGAGTATCTGGGCCTCCGCCTGGCATTCCAGCATGGGATGCAGGTGTCCCAAGTCACTGTTTTACCTGCTGCACAGCATCACCTGCCCATGTATTTGGTATTAATGCCTATATGACTCCTCCGTTTTAATAGCAAAGTAATCATGAACTTGATTTCTGTCTGTGTTTACTTAATTTTTCCCCTTGACCTAGAGCATTTATTCTATTCTAGTCAGTCTTCTAAGTACTTTATAGTCATGAATTTAACCCTCATAGTAATCCCTGGGAAGGTACCATTACTATGTCTATTTTTTAAGTTGTTATTTATTTTATTTATGTGAAAGGCATAGAGAGAGAGAGATCTCCCATCCGCTGATTCACTCTCCAAACACCTGCGTTAGTCCCAGGTCCCAGCAGGCCGAAGCTGGGAGCCTGGAACTCAATCTGGGTCTCTTACGTGGGTGGTAGAGACCAAAGTACTGGAGCCATCACTGCTGCTGGCTCCTGTGGTGCACATTAGCAGAAAGCTGGACTTGAACGTGGAGCTGGGACTGGAATCCTGGCATTCTGATGTGGCATGCTACATCCAAACCGGGGGTCTTAAAACCACTACACCAAATTCAGATGAGGAATGTGGAGCACGAACAAACTAGACATTCTCTGCAGTTGCACAGCTCGTAAGCCCATTAGCTGCCTGCGTAGGAAAAGTAAATAGTTGCTTTTAGAAGATAATCAGCATTAGAAGCAAGAAAGTCTTTTAATTTTTGCTGTTTGCTTTCAGTTTATGCACGTTTTATCCATCCACTTCCTCCTTCACGGTTCCCATCTACTCCCAGCCTTTCGATCAGGGTCTGGGCATTGCATGAAGCCCTGAAGCCCTTCAGGAACTCCAGGAAGAGTCAAGCAAGGAGAAGGGCGAGTCCTTGCTGGAACCGGAGCAGAGGCAGTAGCAGGGTTCAACACAGACAGAACCAGGCATGAATGAAGCACCAGGCGGTGGGTGGGTGCAGGGTGTGAGTCCACAAAAGTGGCTGAGATGCAGAGCGAGGTCTGGTGGGGGAGATCCGATGAGTCTTTGTTCATGCATCCCACAAATGTCTTTCAGCTGCTCCAGCCTGGAGGCCTGGCTTCATGTTTTATATTAAATACCCAGTTATTGGGGGTTGGGGGAGGGAGGGTGCTGTGTTTTGTTGCTGTCATGAATTTTTTTCTTTCATCATGATGCCTGAAAGCTGGCATTAGTTACTGGGGTGGTGTGTCTGCCCAGAGAGCTCTGGCAGCTGCCAAGAAAACCATATATTGGAGGAGAGTCAGAAAATCACCCCAGATGTGTTCTATTATAATTTAGAAATCGGCCTTTAGAAAACTGATGTCCAATTTATAATTTAATATGTTTGGCAAGGAGATCTTGTTTTATTGTGTGTTTAAATAAGGGTTACCATTAAAAAAAATATTTCCTGTGACTTAGAGACAATGAAAAAAATGGGAAACATAACTTCCATTTCCTCCCCCCTCATCACTTTTTTTTGAGATTAATATTTGTGTGGCTTTTTTAAAAAGTTGAGAGTAAGATTTAATTAATGAAAGGTAACACATTCAGAAGCCATAAAAAGCCCAGCTGTCTGCCAGTCGTGTTTCCTGCAGCAAGTCGTAAAGAATGTGGCATTGATTTCTTCTACCCTGTCTGTGCCACCTACAGAGAAGATATGTCAGTGTTTTTATTTCAAGGGAACGGATTAAAGTTGCAAACTGAATAGTAGGGCTGCCAAAAAAATACATTTGCATAGTCATTTTTAAAAAATTTTATTTATTTATTTGAAGGGCAGAGATACAGGGGGAGAGGGATGGGGGGTGGGGGGAGAGAGAGAGAGAGACTGACTGACTGACTACAATGGCCAATGCTGGGCCAGGCTGGAACCAGGAGCCAGGAGCTTCTTCCTGGTCTCCCATGTGAGTGGAGGGGCCCAATCACTTGGGCCATCTTCTGCTGCCTTCCCAGGTCATTAGCAGGGAGCTGGATAGGAAGCAGAGCAGCCGGGACCTGAACCGACACCAATATGGGATGGTGTTATGGCAGGTGGCGCTTTCAATCCTCTATGTCACAATGCTGGCCCCAGCATAGTCATTTAAAAAAAAAAAAAAAAAAAAAAAACTACATTTTGGGCACACTGTAGGTTGGGGATTTATGTTTTATTTCCTTTATGGAAATAAATTTTCTTTCTCAAGAATTACAAGTTCCTCAAACAACAATTAGAAAGTACTATTAAGAGACCCATAATATAGGTCCGGGGGGGTGTTGTAGTGGATGAACTTACCTCTCATGATGCCCACATCCTTCCTCGGAGTGCTGATTTGACTACTGGCTGCTTTGCTTTGTATCCAGCTCTCTGCTAAAATACCTGGGAAGGCAGCAGCAGAAGGCCCCTGTGCTTGGGCCCCTGCCACCCACGTATGAGACCCCAGGTGGGGTTTCAGGCTCCCGGCTTCATCCTAAGCTAGCTGTTGTTGCCATTTGGAGAGTAAACCAGCTGATGGAGATCTCCTTCTCTCTGTGTGTCACTTTTCCTTTCAAATAAATAAATTTTTAAAAAGACCTGTCATTTTCCGGGTGCTAACCATATTGAATGCTTCAGCATATAGTACCATGTACTTTTCTGGTACATATCCGTTTAGTAAAGGCCATGCTTCCTTTAATACAAGATGCTTATTGTATTGTATGTCACTGTTTACCAGAGTAAGCAGCCAGTGTGTGTGTGTGTTTACAGAGGGAGAAGAAGAGAAACTATTATAAGATTTCAGAAAATGTAGGATAAAAGTGACCTTTGGATGCTAAGACTGATCATGGGACTTCTAGTTTTGATGAAATCTGTTGGGCTTTTCCTCCATTGCAGGCACTGTGAATGTCGTATATGTTGTCTCTGTAAGTTGGCACTTGCATCCTGTGATCTTGACGCTTCTGTCCCATGGTGTCAGTGAGGATACTGAAGCTTGGAAATGTGAAGGAACTGACTTGCAGAACTGCTGAATGCAGACACGGAGTCACAGCTGCCTGTGCCTGCTGGGGCTGAGCTTTACTTTTGTCTCCCTGCTGCCCAAGGAGAGTCAACGAGTCTCAGTGCCCTCCGTGAGGCACAGGGCACCGGCTCATCTACAGCTGACTCTTTAGTTGAGTTTCTTGACCACCTTCTTTTTTTTTTTTTTTTTTTTTTATTTTATTTGACAGGTAAAGTTACAGACAGTGAGAGAGAGAGAGAGAGAGAGAGAAAGAAAGGCCTTCCTTCCATTGGTTCACTCCCCAATTGGCCACAATGGTCGGAGCTGCGCCGATCTGAAACCAGGAGCCAGGAGCTTCTTCCAGGTTTCCCATGCAGGTGCAGGGGCCCAAGGACTTGCACCATCTTCCACTGCCTTCCCGGGCCACAGCAGAGAGCTGGAATGGAAGAGGAGCAACCGGGACTAGAACCCGGTGCCCATATGGGTTGCCGGCACCGCAGGCAGAAGATTAATCTAGTGTGCCACCATGCCGGCCCCATGACCACCTTCTTTCAAAAACAATCTCTGGTGGTCTTTATGTTCTTCGTACTGGTTGATCACCAAATTGGAGTATATTTTGAGCATGCTGTTTCTCCGAGCAGCACATATTGAATGTCAGGGTTAAGGATGGGTGCACAGTGTTTCCAGAAACTCTGAGAACACAAGCTTAATAGATTGAGTTTTTAGGGGCCACAAGTCTTGAGTCCTTTTTCAACCAAACTTGGGTGTTCAGAATAATAAGGGTTTTTGCTGCAGGGATTTTAGAAACTGGTTATCCCAGAGGCCTTACAGAATGAAAAGTTTGCTTATTTCAATTTTTAAAAAGATTTACTTATGTATTTCCAAGGCAAAGTTGAGAGAGAGAAAGAAAAATCTACCGATTTGCTTCCCAAATGGATACAAGCTAGGGCTGGGGCAGACTGAAGCCAGGAGCCTGGAACTCCATCCGGGTCTCCTCTATGGGTGCAAGAACTCAAGCACTTGGACCGTCTTCTGCTGCTTTTCCAAGCACATTAACAGGGAAGTGAATTAGAAGTGGAGCAGCTGAGGCTCAAAGAGGCACTCATATAGGCTGCCAGCATTGCAGGAGGTGGCTTAACCCACTGCTCCACAATGCCGGCCCCTCCCATGTTTTCAAAATTCCATAGATGAGAAAGACCACAGGGCAGTCATGCAGATAACCGTGATAACTGCCTTCCATGCCTTTTAAATAGCGTCAGATGAGGTAAACTGCCATTTTACTCTGCTCAGGATTTCTGTGCTTCTGAAAAAAAATTTTTTTTGGTCCAGCTTGAATTTCTTGTTGGATACAGACGTTCACATGGAAATTTCCCCCAGTGTTAGAATAAAGCTTTATTGTTGCCACCTTATTGCATTTTGTGTGTGTGTGAACTAGCGATCTGGGACTGTGAATATAAATGTCCAGGTGCCACCACTACATTTTGGGGTTAGTTAGCGTCACAGGCATCTTCCACGTGGAATTTTTGCAGCAAAGCTTTTTCTCCTTGGGAACTTTTTCTCTTCCTGTGAATTTTTTCTTTAGTTTTGTTCTTTAAAAGAAGTTATTCTAATTTGTAGCTTGTTCAGCAACCACAAGTAATTCGGATTAAAAGAAAAGTACAAGGGGATATAAAAATTCTAATCTTTGTATCTAATTACAAAAAGTCATTAAAATTAATGACTTCAGTATAATTAAAGCATAGGCAGCCCAGTCTAAGGCAGTGTGAGACCTGCGAAAGGCAAATTATCATGGTTGTATTTTCTTTCTGAGTTCTTCATGTTCTCTAGGAAATAGTCCTGTGAACCTGTAGATCAGAGGCAAGTTCAAAGGTGATTGTTACTTAGAATTCCTAGGCCTGTGGATCAACACGCCCGCCCCAGGAGCTTTTCAGACCTGTAGCTCTCTTTAAGCAATCGAAATGATGCGGGCAGATTTGGAGCCAGAGTATCTTAGTGCTAGCTGTCAGGAATCTACCCTCATTACTTAGTATCATTAATCATTTGGCATTGGCTGTTTGTTAATAGGGTATTTCTTGATTATAGTGATTCAGGGTTGGTGACTTGGGACTTTCTTTCTTATTTATTTATTTGAAAGGAAGAGTTACGGAGAGGCAAAGGCAGAGAGAGAGAGAGAAGTCTTCCATCCACTGGTTCACTCCCCAGATGGCCTCAACCTCTGGAGCTGTTGCAGTCAGGAGCCAGGAGCTTTCGCGCGGTCTCCCATGCAGGTGCAGTTGCCCAAGGTCTCAGGCCATCTTGTTTTGCTTTCCCAGGCCATAGCAGAGAGCTGGATTGCAAGTGGAGCAGCCAGGTCTTGAACCGGCGTCAGCTTTACCCACTATGGCACAACATAAACCCCAACTTGGGGGTTTCAACTACACACTGAAGAATCAAATAACTTTTGCAAAGTCAGGCAGCTGATATGAGGCAGTTTGTGGACCTTAACCCTGTTCTGCAGACCTTGAACTGTCTGCAGTGGCTCACGACCTTCATGCCCGTGACTGATCTTCCAGTTCCAATGTCTTTCCTGCTTCCCCTCCAATTCCCATGAGTTTCGATGACCTGCTTTCTGTGTGACTTTTCTGTTAACTTTTGAAGGCAAGGAATCCTCCCAGCATGTTCAGTCGTGAGCACTCAGGTCCTGAAGTGAGGTGCCTGGAAATGTGTACTTTCCCAAACATGAAGTCCTTGACAGATGTCACCCTGGTTTGCCTGGAATGTGTCTACTTTGTGAGGCTTCATCTTTGCATGGTGTCTTTTTCCTTTTCCCTGCTCCCTTTCTGCCTTCCCTGTGTCTGCCTCAATTTTAGGAGTGTGTTCTCCACAGGCAACTCCTGGCATACTTCTTTGTCCCTGCTAGTGCTCCTAGCTGTCAAAGGAAGGCCCATCACAAAGGAAGGGGCCCCTTGCTGTATTGCATCATTGTCTTTCTCTGAGTGGATCAGCTGAGTCAGTGTTGAATGGCTACCCTAGGTCCCATGCCCACTCTGGTGGCAAGAATGGCCGGGTCCTATGGTGGGTGGCTGTGCCTGAGTGCCATGAATCAGGGCAGAAGAGGCAAGGAAGGAATTTTCCACAGTCTGACAGTGCCGATGGATAGATCCTTGAGTATAGAATCAGAGTATTAAAAAAAAAAAAAATCAGAGTGTCCATTGTGATAAGGAAAGAGAAAACTGACCCCTGAGGGCAAGAGCCTAGGCCCAGCAAGTTGCATTTAGAATAACTGTCTGTCCAATCTAATCTAATCTATGTCTCATCTGCTGTTTACTATGTAATCTGAGACAGGCAGGGAGCTCCCAACCTCTGGTTTACTCTTCAGGTACCTGTAATGGCTGAGGCTTGACCCCACTGAAGCTGGGAGCTGGATATTTATTTTAGGTTTCCCATGTAGTGGCTTGCACCCAACCACCTGAGACATCACTGCCAGCTCCCAGAGGCTGCATTAGCAGGAAGCTGGAATTGAGACCAGAGCTGAAACTCTAATAAAGTACTCTAATGGGAGGCGGGCATCTTAGTTGGTATCTTAATTCCTGCTCCATTTTTATTCTTTTAATATATTGATGACCATAAATCGAGATCTTCAGTGTTTTAGAATCTTGAAATAAACTTTGGATGCCAACTAGGCCCCTTGTTCTCATAGCAAAGTGCCACAGCTCTTAGCATTCAGAAAGTACACTAAAGTAGAGTAAAATAATGACAGGTGTATGGGGGGAAACACAAAATCCATTACACTTTTTCTTTGATCAGAGTTTCTTAAATGTTTGGTCTCACTCCAGCTTATTTGCTTTTGAATGCTAGCAGGAAATAAAACAAGATGAGGTGATAGCAAATAACTATTAATCAACACATTTGGAGAAGGCTGGTTATACCTTCCTTTGATAGCTAGTTTTTAAACAGAAATTGCAGACATGTAAACTGGTTGTTGAGATTTTCTGTTACACACATAAATTTTTCCATATTTATGGTAAAGTAAAATATCTCTGTATTTTCCCCTGTGTTTTTTAAAGAGATCCTCACTGCTGCGTACTCTGTGGCATGAAAGAATTGAGAATTATCAGCAGGATGTATTTTCCCACATTTACATGGCACCCGTGCTGATATTTGCTTAAAATTCTTTAAATTGATTTCTTTGAAGTGAAAATAACATGCTAAAGAATGAGAAAAACATATTTCTAGATAGGATAACCAGTATTTTCTGAGTGCAGATTGCCTGTGAGAGTATCTTTCATAGCTGCTTCAGCCCCCATGGACTGTGAAGCCCACATAGGTGTCATTTTCACAAGTGTACACTGTGGCACGTGGATTGACTTGCTCCCATCAAGGTTTGCTAAATGTGATCAGAAGAGAGGCTGACCAGTAGGCTTTCCCCCAGCTGTCTCTTTTTGCATCTGGCAGGAGGGATAGCAGAGTAAATGTACCAGGTGATGCCCTGTAGCAACTGGGAGGGCTGTGAAAAAATATTTTTTTTCTTTTGCACACTTCTTATAGTGCTTTAACAACTTTGATGAAAACTCTCAATTTCAGTTTTCTAAGAGGCAGTCTTTGAAACTGGGAGGAGGTATATAGTCCTGGGAGGATTGAAAGGCAGTACAGATCTTATCCCAGAGGTTGCATTTTTTTCTGTACACAGCAGTTTAGGAAATCCATAGTGGGCAGCCAAAGCACTTCCATCCTATGATATGTATGTATTTTTTTTTTTTTTTTGGCACTCTTACCTTCTAGTGACTTTACTAATCAAGTTTTGTGTGGTGCAAGCTTTTGGCACAGTGGTTAAGACATTGCTTGCGTTGCTTTAGTGCTGGGTTCAAGGCTGGTCTCCACTCCTAATTCCAGCTTCCTGCAGAGGTTGGCCCTGGGAGGCAGGCATGACTCAAGTAATTGTGTCCCTGTTACCCACATGGGGGAGCTGGATTGAGTTCCTTGCTCTTGACTTTGGCCTAGCTCAGCCCTGGACCTTGCTGTTGTGGGGCATTTGGGGAGGGAACCAGCAGAAGGGAGCTATCTCTTTCTGCTTCTCCAAGAAGTAAAATAAATTTAAAAAATAAACATGATACATGAAAGCAATGAGAATGTCATGGACTCAAGATAGCATTAAATTTGCAACTGAGGCCAGTGCTGTGGCTCACTTGGCTAATCCTCCGCCTGCGGCGCTGGCACCCCGGGTTCTAGTCCTGGTTGGGGCACCAGATTCTGTCCCGGTTGCTCCTCTTCCAGTCCAGCTTTCTCCTGTGGCCTGGGAAGGCAGTGGAGGATGGCCCAAGTGCTTGGGCCCTGTACCCACTGGGAGACCAGGAGGAGGTACCTGGCTCCTGGCTTTGAATCGGCACAGCATGCCGGCCGTAGTGGTCATTTGGGGGGTGAACCAATGGAAAAAGGAAGACCTTTCTCTTGGTCTCTCTCTCTCTGTCTAACTCTGCCTGTCAAAAAATATTAAAAAAAATTTGCAACTTGAGGTTTTGCTGGTGAATTTTGGAAATGAGCATCTCTATCCGAGGGCCCTGTTGGATACAGTGACTTCCTTGTGAGTGACAAGGGAGGCCACTTCATTGATAATATACAAATAACTTTATGGGAGAAGTGATGCATCATGGGAAGCTCTTCCCACTTGCTCTCCATCCCCTAGTCTTGACCTTGAAGGGACCTTTTTCCTCACCTGTCAAACAAGCATGGGGAACTTAGTGCAACAACCTCAAATGAGGTAGGAAATTGCTTGCATGAGTTCTGCATTTTCACTCAGCACTTTTGTTTTCACAACACTGTAGAGGTAAGAGACAGGATCATCTCTGGATGTGTTCTGAAAAGATGCACAGCCTGCTACGTTCTCAAAGGCATTGCTACATAAAGAGTCACTTCACATGGAAAACAAGGTGGATGGTTATTTTCTTGGTGCCTGGAAACACCTGGATCAGTGTCTTCTCATCAAAGCTGAGCAGGGAATGGTGCTTTTTAAAAGTGTCTCACAGCTTGATTTTTTATTTGCCTACCAATCAGTTGCCTTGGAATGTTGTTACAATGCAGCCTGTATCTGGAGTGGGGCGTGAAGTTGTATACTTCCGATAAAGTGCCATTGCGCTTTGCGTAAGGAAAACAGTACATCTATGGGGTGACCCCATTTTTGTAAAAATCCCTCGAAAGGAAACTGACAAATAAAAACCCTTGTACACACACGTATAGGCCGTTATCTGCCACCTCTCAGGTGCATTAGCAGGAATCTGGATGGGAAGTGGTCAGGTAACTTGATCCCAGCACTTGGATATGGGATGCAGGCATCCCAAGTGGTGGCTTAGTCCACTTTGCGTTAGTTCCCACCCAATACTGACAACTTTTTAGGAGTTTTCCTGTTTCTAAATTTCAGTAATAAAGCAAATATTGAGTTCATCTCTTTAAGTTATCAACAGGCTGTTTACTGTTTTTTTACTTCCAAGGAGTTTTTAGTACCGAGGTTGGGTGGCAATGTTTTGCCAGAATCCCTGTGGGTGATGGTAAGATGACACTGGAAAATGTGCTTTGTCCCTGGAGTTTATAGGGGAAGCCATTATTCTCTGTGTGGAACCGTTTTTATCTTTTTAAACATGTTTCTCCCATTTTCCAAAAGATAATGATTTTTTAAAAGTACTGCCACTGTCATATTTTCTAAAGCAGAGATATTAAAAATTAAACTCCAGGAAGGTTTAAACCTGGACTCCTGTGTGCTCTGCCTTAACTGGAAAACACAGACCTCCATTGCTGCATTTCATCTTTGCCATTTACTTAATAGATGTGAATAAAGTCATTCTATCCCACAGCTGGCTGTTATTATGAAAACCCTGCAGGAATGATTACTTTTTCAGAAAGCATTCTACCTTTCTGCTGTTTGATTTCAATAGATTTTTGTGTGTGTGTGTGTGTGTGTGCTCTTCAGTAAGGCCAAAAAAAAATTTTAAAGACATGTTTGAGTCAAGTAACCTCTACTTTACTGTTTTCTTGGATTTGATGTTTTGGAACCAATGTGCTTAAATAATTTTTCAGCAACCTGTTTAAAGAGTTTCCTGCAGGATGAAAATGCTTGCCTATTTTGGTTGTGTTGAAAAATGATACTTCAGAGGGTGAGTGTTTAATATAGCTGTTAAGACACAGTTTGGGTGGCTGGCGTTGTGGTATAATAAGTAAAGCTGCCACCTGCCACGCTGGCATCCCATATGGTCACGAGTTCATGTCCCAGTTGCTCCACTTTGGATCCACCTCCCTGCCAATGGCTTGGGGAAAATAGCAGAAGATAGCCCCAATGTTTGGGGCCCTGCCACCCTCGTGGGAGAACCGGATGAAGCTCCTGGCTCCTGGCTTCAGACTGATCCAGTGCTGGCTGTTTTAGCCATCTGGGGAGTGAACCAGCAAATGGAAGATATGGAAGATCTCTCTCTCTCTCTCTCTCTCTCTCTCTAAGTGTGTGTGTGTCTGTCTTTCCTTCTGTCTCTGTAACTCTGAGTTTCAAATAAATTACTAAATCATTAAAAATATTAAAATTAAAAGACACTTTGGCTTAGAACACCTATACACTTGTTTGGAGTATCTAGGTTTGGGTCCCAGCCATGCTTCTGTTTTGAGGTTCTTGCTTGTGCACACCGTAGGAGGCAGCAGGTGATGGCTCATGAACTTGGATCCCTGACACACACATTGGAGACCTGGATTGAGTTCCAAACTCCTGTCTCCAGCCTCACCTAGCCTCAGCTGTTGAATGCATTTGGGGAATAATCTAGCTGATGGGAGCTCTTTCTGTCATCTCTGTCTCTCTGCTTTTCAAATAAAATAAAAAGAAAGAAATATTACAGAGAACTTTTAAAACAGTATTTCACTGACTTTAGTTTGGTAATACAATTGGCTTGTGTTAACATTTTGTAAATTGGCAAAACATCTCTTTTTTTAAAAATTTTTATTTAATGAATGCATTTTTACATAGATACAACTTTAAGAATATAGTGGTTCTTTCCCCCATACCCCTCTCCCCAGCTCCCATCTCACCTCCCATTCCCTCCCCCTTCTCCTTCTTCATTATGATTCATTTTTAGTACGACTTTATATACAGAGGACCAACTCCAAGGCATCTTTTATAAATGTTTAAAAAGGTGTTTGGTAGAGCAAGGCAGAACAGTACGTTTCTGTGAGTGAGCTTGAGCAGGAACAAGAAGACAGTGTAATATAAAAAGTGAGTTGGTTAACATCAAGTTCACTTTTTTGTTTCTTTAACTAAAATACTGAAAAGGAGCTTCTTTGGAAAGATGGGAATTATTTTGGGTCACAATTTGAAGGTTGAGTTCAAGATCAGATAGCCCCATAGTCTGATGTCTGTCAGGAAGGAGAGAGAATAACTAAGCCAAACTTGAAATCAAACAATTAACACTCCTTTGAGAACCACTGTCCAATGCCAATGCCACATACACCTTTCAGAGAAGTCTCCACCCTTCATCCGTCAACCAATAAGACTTCAGAGTTTAAACACCTGTGAGAGTTTTGGGGCAACAAGTCCTATTGTACCTAGGAAAAAGCTACTTCAGGTTTCTTTCTGTGGCAGGGACCCTTCCCCTGGAGGAAGAAAAAAACTTACTAAGGCACAAACAATAGAGGCTTTCAGGCAGGGGCTTTCTGGGATCAGGGGAATTTCCTGAGAAATATCGCAACATGACTCGATCAGCTGTAGTGATTTCGATGCGTGCAGGTGTGGTGATTGTGTATGTAGTGCTGTAGTTCTAAGATATATAATCAAAAATTGCATAGCTGATTATCTGTTAGAAAGCTTAAAGTAATCTGTGCTGGGGTATACAGGACAACACCCTGCTTTGTTCAGAGTCCAGAATTTGGAAGCAAAACTATCCCCGCTTCTGCCAGCAGGATTAAAAGCTGTTTTTCTGTTAAGAGCCTGTTAAGTGTCTCTGTCCCAGAATCCTACTGCATTTCCTTGTAAGAGACAGAGCATAGAGAAGTTCTTCTTGAACTAACCCTGGCCTGTTTGGGGATTTAGCTATCATGTCTGTCCTGATTTCTCTCAAGGTCAAGTAAACAACTTAGCTTCAGTTCAGCGATGGAGAGTGTTAGCATGAGTGACTCCATTCTGTTTGGTCTCTTCTGTTAGGGACTAGTACGGGGACTCAGTCCAAAACAATGCCTTCTTATAAACTTCATTGCATGGTTGTCAGGGTGACTTTTGGGGAGAGTTCTTTTCTTGAAGGAAGTAGATGGCTTTCAGCTAAGTCCTATTATAAGTAGTCTTTAATTTAGGATGAGATTTTTGGAAATAATTTGTCGTTCTTACAAAACAAAACTATGGGTAATTCAGAAGGAGTTACCATGTATGTTTCTGGATCTGAAAAAAATGTTACAGGATTTGAGGACCATATGCTGGCTGGGGTCTGGGAGGATAGGTTAGTAACTAGGTGCTTATGAACAGGAGAGGTGGATATGGTGGTGATGCAGTGAGTACTCTCTGGCCAAACAGAACCTGCATGCAGATTAATTTGCATGCCAAGCTTCTGCCATCCCTGCTATATAATCTCCACCAAGCCCTAAGTATAGGAGAAATGAAAAGGAAATGGAAACTTAGAGGGCAGATTGACTTGTTCAAGGTGCGGTCGGGGACCCATGGAATTGGGACCAGAGCCAAGCATCTTTATCTTCAGGATCCTGTTTCTTTTGCTCCTTTACAGTAGTGGCTGCAATGAAGATCCTTTCAACAGGTTGCAGTCTGTGTCCTTTTCATTGCCATCAGGCAGTCTATAGTTTGTCATGTCAGACATCTTTGGCAGTTGCCAACTATGGTATTACTGGTGTAGGCAAGGTACAAAATATAAACCATCTGTTTCCTAAACAAATTCATCATAACACTAGTATTTTTTTTGTAAAGTCCAAGAGAAGAATATGATGTATAACATATTGCTTCCTACTCTCTTTACATTGAGACTCTCTCTTTCTTTCTTGCATTTCATTGAACTCATGTTTTAACTAATTTATTGCTTTAGCTGTACACCTGTGTTTGCTTCTACTTAGGCTAGCTGTAGAATCCTTTATAATAAGTTCAAGTCTCTTTCATCCTCATCTCTTTTTGTACACACTTCTGTTTCTGTTCTTAAAATATTGTAGCCAGAAAGAATCCCAATAACTTGGGCGTACTGTTGATATTGCCTACCAGGTCATGTATCATTCCCCCTTGCTGAAGGTAATAAGCTCCATTATATGCAATCAAAACTTGTTAAAATAGCTTTTGGTTTGTTGAAGCAGGTGTCCCTCATTTAGCCAATTGAAGTTTTCTGAAGAATCTGTGAGTTTTAATTAGTATTAAATACATTAGGAAGGCAAATGTGAATAGCCATAGTTGTATGTGTTGAAGAAGCAGAAAAATGCTTAGCATAAATCATTCTTCCCTGTTCATCTCCATGTAATCAATAGTGAGAAGAAAGTCACAGAAGGGATCAAGGGTTGGGGTGTGGCTAAATCAAGTTATTTAGTGAAGTGGCTGGTGCTGTGGTGTAGCCGGTAAAGCCACTGCTGCCTGCAGTGCCAGCATCCCATATGGGCGCTGGTTTGGGTCCTGGCTGCTCCACTTCTGATCCAGTTCTCTGCTGGTGCACTGGAGAGGGCAGCAGAAGGTGGCCCAAGACCTTGTGCCCCTGCACACATGTGTAGGACTGCAAGGAGGCTCCTGGCTCCTGGCTTCAGACCAGCCCAGCTCCTGCCATTGTGGCCATTTGGGGAGTGAGCCAGCAGCTGGAAGATCACTCTCTCTGCCTCTGCCTCTTTGTAACTCAGCCTTTCAAGTAAATAAATACATCTTTTTAAAAAACTTTTTAGTTAAGTGCTGCACATGTTTTGGTTATCATAGCAGAATTCCCATATACACTAAGAGTTGGGGCAAATCTTGCAGTATTGTGAGTATTGTAAAGAAGAGTCATTGACTTACTTGGAAAGAAGGTTGGGTGGCCGGCACTGCAGCTCAATAGGCTAATCCTCCACCTGCGGCACCGGCACCCCAGGTTCTAGTCCTGGTTGGGGTGCCAGATTCTGTCCCACTTGCTCCTCTTCCTGTCCAGCTCTCTGCTATGGCCCGGGAGTGCAGTGGAGGATGGCCCAGGTCCTTGGGCCCTGCACCCACATGGGAGACCAGGAGAGGCACCTGGCTCCTGGCTTGGGATCAGCGCGGTGCGCTGTCCGCAGCGGCCACTGAGGGGTGAACCAACGGCAAAGGAAGACCTTTCTCTCTGTTTCTCTCTCTCACTGTCCACTCTGCCTGTCAAAAAAAAAAAAAAAAAAAAAAAGAGCTTTCAGACATTGGTGTATTTCTAGTTGTCATGGCCCATTGCACCATTAAGTGTTTGGTTTCATCTCACTTGAAAAATCAGGCACCAAATGCCTTGTCAAAAAGAAAAAAAAAAAAATCGAGCCCCTTAATAGCAGTCCTCTTATTACCTTCCCTTGGGTGTGTATGTAGAGCTATCAATGAGCACCAGAGCTATAAATGAGATTCATTGTGTTTGAACGGGGTTTGATTCTATGGGAGTTGATTGCAGGTGTTTTTCTGTTAGATGGCAACAGGAAAGTCAGGTTAGGTTGCTTGCTGAATTCTGTAGCACCGAAGGATACCATCTTGAGGGCCAAACCCTAGACTTCCACAGTGGAATGTGTACGTTGCCTGCCTGGGACCACGGCCCCTTTATGAAAACCATCCTCGCCATCCAGTTGACTTAAGTCAGTCCCTACCATTTCTTTGCTAAGGTAGTGTCCACATTTCTGCCTTATTCTTTGCTCAGTGCTGCAACCCCAAGGAAATGATACCCTGTCTATTGCCATGTCACTTTGTGAACTGACTGATAAAGGAGTAACCAGTAAGGAGTAAATAAGTACTGGTTCTAACCATCTAGAAGAAATCCATAGGCCCCATGTATGTACTGAGGCTGTGTGTGCACCTGTGCTTACTCTGGGGAGTTGATTTCTGAAATTCCTTTCAAAAAGTCATGCTGAATGAGAGTTTTCTCACCATGTTCTAAAGAGGATGTCTTTTAAAAAATGGAAGCTGATTTATGGTAGATGTCTGTTGTCTAGAACATATAGGGCTTTTAATGAATTTTACCCTTAAGCAGTCTGTTGAGTTAGGTAATCTTTCTGCAAGGCTTCCAATGTCAGGCATCCTTTAAAACTTTCAGTTAGGGACTGGGCATTTTGCTGCAGCTGGCTAAGTTGCTGCTTTTGATGTCAGCATCCCATATTGTAGCTCCAGTTCCAGTTGTAGCTGCTGTACTCACAATCTAGCTCCCTGCTAATGCACCTGGGAAAGCAGTGGAGGCGAGCCCAAGTGCTTGGGCCTCTGCATCCATAGGGGAGACTCAGATGGAGTTCCTGTCTCCTGGCTTTGTCTTGGCCCAGCCCTGGATGTTGTGGCTATTGGGGGAGTGAATCAGCAGATGGAAGATACTCCCCACCCCAACTTTGTCTCTGTCTCTCCTCTCTCTGTCATTCTGCCTTCCAAATTAACAAATAAGTAAATCTTTTTAAAGCAACTTTAATTAACATCGGCTTTGAGTAAAAAATGAAGAACCATATTAAGTAGTTGTTGTTTCTTTGGTTCTTTTAAAACATTGATTCTTTTGAAAACCCAGCCAACAGTAAAACAGTGGCAAAGCTGAACATTCACATTTTCCTTTCCTTTTTCAGTGGTGGGGACTGGAGAGAAAGGGCAGGAGCCGGGAGCAGCCAGGGAGAGTGATTCTCAACAATTAGTAATGTTCTCCAGGTCCACCTTACACTTCTGCCTGGGAGTGTCAGGCCATTTTTACATCTGCATTCTTTTTTCAAATGGGATTCGGTGGAGTCAGAAATTCACATAACTTTATTAAGTGTTTCTTGTTCCTCATATAAGGAAAACAAAGGTCATCTTAATACCCAATTATAACTTTTTTTTTTTTTAACAGTCAGAGTGGACAGTGAGAGAGAGAGACAGAGAGAAAGGTCTTCCTTTGCTGTTGGTTCACCCTCCAATGGCCACCACGGCTGGCGTGCTGCAGCCGGCGCACCGCGCTGATCCGAAGGCAGGAGCCAGGTGCTTCTCCTGGTTTCCCATGGGGTGCAGGACCCAAGCACTTGGGCCATCCTCCACTGCACTCCCTGGCCACAGCAGAGAGCTGGCCTGGAAGAGGGGCAACCGGGACAGAATCCGGCGCCCTGACCGGGACTAGAACCCGGTGTGCCTGCACCGCAAGGCGGAGGATTAGCCTAGTGAGCCACGGCGCTGGCCCATAACTTGTTAATAACCAGGAGTTTTTTAGAAAGTGTGTATGTGTGTATACACAGTCACAAATATATGTACATTTACAGCAAGAGGATTGTGCTGTTTTTTAAAAATTTTTACTTGTATGAGAGAGAGAGAGAGAGAGAGATGAAACACATGTACACACACACACACACACACACACACAGAGCTCTTACCTGTGGGTTCACTTCCCAGGTGGCTGCATAGTGCTGGGCCAGGCCAAAGTTGGGAGCCAGGAACTTAATGTAAGTCTACCATGTGAGTGACTGGAACCCAACAATTTGAGCCATTACCTGCTGCCTCCAGGGGTCCACATCAACAGGAAGTTGGAATCAGCGGCAAGACCTGGGACTCAAACCCAGGTGCTCCAGTATGGAACATGGACATCTTAAGTGGCATCTTAACTGCTAGAAAAAATGCCCTCCCCAGGAGGGTGCTGTGTTGTTACCAGTAGTGCAGGGTAATGCTTAAGAGCATGAACTCTGAATCTAAATAGCCCAGGTTAGAATCCCAGCCCCTAGAGTTGGCCGCTGTGTTCCTTGGGCAAATCTCTGCTTCTCTGTGCCTCCGTTTTCTGGGGTTGTTGTGAGTTGACAAGTCATGAGTACTACGTAAATGTTGATGTCATTGAACTGACATAAGACAGATTGACAGGAGGAAAACACACATTTATTTCATACATGTTTATATGGCACAGGCATGTTCATAAGGAAATGAAGTTCCAAGAAGTGACAAAAGCTAGATGCTTTTATATTTGGCGAGACAGAGGCAGCCCTGGAAAAGTAACTGAGCTTTGTGGAGAGCCTAAAGGAAGACAGAAATTTCACATCTATTGGAGCAGAATTTTCCAAGTCTCAACTTCCTGTCCTTGATGATAACAATGTTATTTTCCTTCTGGTACGGGAAGGATGTCTTCCATATGGGAGTTCTATCTCCTGCTTCAGGAAGAAAAGGAGGAGGGTCAGAGAGCCCTTCTTGTACCTGCTGTTTTTCAAGTGCCAGAATTGCACATCAGAGTGGCTCGTTCTGTCTGCCTTCCTTATCGCTCTTGCTTGGCTTTCCTTTGTCACGCCTGCCTATATTCCACTGTGTAGCTGCGCCATCATCGACTGAACCATCCCTACTTTGGGGAATAGATGTTGTTTCCATTTTCTGGTTCCAAATTGTGCTACAAGTGGTAGACTAATTCACAAACTAAGTACTGTAGTACAAACCAGAGTTCCGACCCTTCGCAACCACTTAGAACCATGTGACCTAGGAGGAGACATTGAGTCTCTGGGGGCCTCAGTTGCACCTACTTACGCAGTTGTAAGAATTAAATGGGAAGTGTGTTGAGCTCTTTGCAGAGTGCTATCCCATAATAATACACCAGATGTGATGTAATTAAAGAAACAAATTCAAGCTGTTATTATCAGTGATGATGACATCCTTGGTTCCCCAGAGTCCTGTTCATGGAAGAGTTCTTCAAAAAGTTCAGAGACAGTGGATTACAAGATACTCATTTTGGTGCAATTTTTGAGTTTTATAAATAGTTTTATAAATAGTTTTTTTCTCACCAGTTTTTTAAGGCCCCTAGAATGCATCAATATCATATTTAAACAATTTAATCTTTTGTTTGAGAGACATAGTAAGGGAAAGAGAGAGTGCTTCCATCTGCGTGGTCACTTCCCAGATGCCCACCGTGGCCCTGGAATGAGGGCTGAAGCTGGGACCTGGGAACTCAATCTGGGTCTCCCACATGGGTGGCAGGGACACAAGTACTTGAGCCATCACTGCTGCCTCCCAGGGCGCACAGCAGCAGGAAGCTGGAGTCAGGAGCAGAGCTGGGTGCTGAATCCAGGCCCTCTGATGGCGGGATTTGGAGTATCGTAACTGGTATCTTAATTGCTAGGCCAAATACTTCCTTCTCAAATTTATTTATTGCACCAAAATACGCTTATCTTTTAATTCTTTTTTTCATGAAATTTTTTTAAAAGATTATGTATTTATTTATTTGAAAGGCAGAGTTACAGAGAAGCAGAGGCAGAGAGAGAAAGAGAGAAAGAGAGAGAGGTCTTCCATCTATTTTTTTTTTTTTTTTGACAGGTAGAGTTAGACAGTGAGAGAGAGAGACAGAGAGAAAGGTCTTCCTTCCATTGGTTCACCCCACAAATGGCCGCTACGGCTGGCGCACTACGCCGATCCGAAGCCAGGAGCCAGGTGCTTCCTCCTGGTCTCCCACATGGGTGCAGAAGCCCAAGGACTTGGGCCATCCTCCACTGCCTTCCCAGGCCACAGCAGAGAGCTGGACTGGAAGAGGAGCAACCGGGACTAGAACCCAGCGCCCATATGGGATGCCGGCGCTGCAGGTGGAGGATTAACCAAGTGAGCCACGGTGCCGGCCCTGGTCTTCCATCTGATGGTTCACTCCCCACATGGCTGCAAAGACCAGAGCTGAGCTGATCTGAAACCAGGAGCCGGAGCTTCTTCCATGTCTCCCACACAGGTGCAGAGGCCCCAAGGTTTTGGGTCATCTTTTGCTGCTTTCCCAGGCCACAGCAGAGAGCAGGATTGGAAGTGGAGCAGCCAGGTCTCAATCTGGCACCCATATGGGATGCCAGCATTGTAGACAGCTGCTTTACCCCCTACACCACAGCGCCGGCCCCCACAACATTTTTTATGTACCCTCCTCTTCTTTGTTGCCTGAATACATGAACAGTGTTGGGATCATTATAAAGTGAGTACAATAAGGCTGGCATCCATCTGAGAGCCACACGTTTCTGATCCCTGGTATTCTCCTCTCCCTGTCTCTCCACTTCACTTCTACATCTGCTCTGCAGTAATGGGGTTCCTCAGAGAGCCTAGTGTGTGAAGAATGATCTGGTGCCCCAGGAGCCATCCCTGCCACATCTCAATCTCTCTCTATCTCTCTCTCTGTTCCCTTTCACATATGATAATGGAGAAATGGAAGCTCCTGGTGCTGTCGGTGCAAGCCCCACCCAGGACCCAGACTCGACACTTGTTGGGGAGGGAAAGGGGGGACCACTTGAGCTGTGATTGTTCGTGGGCTGCCTTCCAGAATGGCCCTGGGTGTTCCAGTGGCTTCTGTCTGGAGGAATGCTGTCATCCTGGGAATGGTGAGTGCTGGACAAATGGTAGTGGGTGCCAGTCAAGGAAAATGGGGCCAGGTCCCACCACCGCACGCTGACCTCCTGGACACTTCCGAGCCCCCTCTCCCCATCTGCTGTGTTGGGCTGTGGGTCCTGAAGAGTTAAGCAGCCCTCATTTTGTGTCTGCCCAGGCCCGCTTGAGAACAAGATGGAAAATGCAGCCCTGCATCCTGTCAAGACCATTTTTCATTTCTGTGGCACCGTCCGTACACCTGACTTGTTTTCCTAAGCACCACAGCGCTAGGCAGCCCTGGAAGGAAGGGTGGAGATGAAACAGATCTCCTTCCCTCCCCACTGGTGCTGAGAGCCAGAGACAATGAGTTTTACCTGCAGCCATCATGGGCATCTGTTTGCTGTGATTACCACAAAATTGCGTATTCCAGGCTCATTCGAGGCTAGCTAATGAGGAGCAGGTTGGCTGACAGAATAGAGATTTCTTTTGCAGCATTGTGCTTTGGGTTTCTGGCTTGTTTGAAACAAAAGGGCTCGCTCCTCTTAACCTCGTGCCTTTGCCACTAGAAGAGAGGCAGACATAAAAGCATTTTGAGAGGTTAGAAATGAAAGCTTATGTGATTGCTCTAGGAAGTGGCTTAACAGGGCTGGAACTTGGTATTTTGCTGATGTTCTGATGAGCCCTTATTTATAGGATTTGCAGTAGGTCTATTGAAATACAATTATGGTTCCTAATAGTGTTTAACAGTGTTATTAAAAAAAAAAGATTTATTTATTTGAAAGGCACAGAGAGAGAGAAAGAGAGAGACCCAATGCTAAAGAGATCTATCTGCTGCTTCACTCCCCAGATGGCTGCATCAGCTGGCACTGGTCCTGGCTGAAGCCAGGGACCTGGAACTCCATCTGGGTCTCCCATGTGAGTGACAGGGGCACAAGTACTTGGGCCATCTTCTGCTGCTTTCTCAAGAGCATGAACAAGGGAGCTGGATCAGAAGTAGAGTAGCTAGGATTCAAACCAGTGCTCTGTAATGGGATGCCAGTGTTGCAAGTCGTGGTTTATCCCTCTGGGCCGCAACACTGACCCCCAAACAGTGTTCTTAATATGACTTTGGTTCCCTTCTTTAGCTGTATGGTTCAGGAATCTTGTATCTGATAATTGTTACTCTGTAATTTAGTTTTGAATCAGATAATAAAGATGCATGGTTTCAGAGCTGTGATGTCTAAAAGGTATTTTCCTGCAGACATACCATCTTTTGCCTTCTCCATCCCAGGGACCCCCTGGAAACTGGAGCTGCCTCTCCAGAGTCAGGATGTGCTGAGGATTTCAAGTGACCATGGCGGCTTAGCTGCGTCCATCATGGGAAAAGGCCCCATACTAGTCAGCTGTTTGTCACTGTAATGAAATACCCAAGGCAGCGAACCCTATAAAGAGAAAAGGTTGGGGCCGGTGTTGTGGCATAGAGGGTTAAAGCTGCCATCTGCAACATTGGCATCCCATATGGGCACCTGTTCGTGTTCTGGTTGCTTCCGTTCTGATCTAGTTCCCTACTAATGGCCTGGAAAAAGCAGCAGAAGATGGCCCAAGTGTTTTTGAGCCCTTGCCTCATGTGTATGAAACTCCTGGCTTGGCCTGGCTCAGCTTGGGTGTTAACAGCCATCTGTAACTTTGACTTTCAAATAAATAAATAAGTAAATAAATCTTAGAGCAAGAGAGAAAGAGGAGAGAGAGAGAAAGAGAGAGAGAGAGAGAGAGAGAGAGGTTTACATAGCTTGGAGCTTTGGAGGTTCGTGTCCAAGATCGAGTGACCCCATTAGTTTGGCCTCTTGTGAAGGTGGCAGGTGGCAGTGGTTAATAGTGCACAGAGGAAGGCTCATATGCTGAGCCCGGGAGCAGAGAGGGGAACTGAGCCCAGACTCAGGACTCTGCTTCAACTCTGTCTTACCAGGTCCAGCTCCTCAAGATCGGGCTGTCTCCCATAACTGCCAATGTAGGCACCAAACCGTTAACACATGGGCCTTTGGGGACACCAAGACCGGTGTTCTAACTGTAAGTGTCCTGCTCTTTGGTCCTCAGTGACCTGCTGTTCCAGTGATTGGTCTCCAGGACCCGGTCTCAGGTCGCCTGTGTATACACAGCCCTAAACACAGTGAAAAGGGCAAACCAGCCACTCGTACTCAAGGCCGTCCCCACCTCCCTCCACCCCGTCTGTCACGGAAGTCTTTCTAGGAAGCTTGTCTCTGACAGGCACCTCAAGCCGGAGGGTTTGCCCCTACTGTTGAGGTGGGTCTTACATGCTGGGATTCTGCGCTCAGGGGGCACGGTTTCTCAGCTCGACCTCTTTCCCTTTTCCTCCGTTCTAAGGCAGCAGTGTGACAGCTGGGAGCAGAGAGCTTTGTGGGCCTGACATCCCCAGCTCAAAATACAGCTCAGCCACTTCCTCACTGTGTGACCTCACGTGAGTTTCTTTCTTTTCTTTTTTTTTTTTTTTTAAATATTTATTTATTTATTTATTTGAAAGGCAGAGCTACAGAGAGGCAGAGGCAGAGCGAGAGAGGTCTTCCATCTGCTGGTTCACTCCCCACATGGCCTCAATGGCCAGAGCCGAGCTGACCCTAAGCTAGGAGCCAGAAGCGTCTTCCGGGTCTCCCACGCGGGTGCAGGAGCCCAAGGACTTGGGCCATCCTCTACTGCTTTCCCAGACCATAGCAGAGAGCTGGATTGGAAGTGGAGCAGCTGGGACTTGAACCAGCACCCATATGGGATGCTGGCGCTTGAACCCGTGCCCATATGGGATGCCGGCGCCGCAGGTGGCGGCTTTACCTGCTACACCACAGCGCTGACCCCCCACATGAGTTTCTTAACCTTGCTGGTATCGCTGGTGACATTTTCTCCTTCTAAAAGGGGATAATTAGTACAACTATGTTATAGAACATGCCTGGCACAGAGTGATCAGTTAGGATGCAGCGGACTGTAGTTGAGAGCCTGCCGTTAGCGGGATGTAGAACTGACCATGGCGGGGAGGAAGAGGACCCAATGACAGCAGTAGTAATAGAGGTGATCCACATTCATTCTTCATGTCTGCCAGGCCCTGGATTCACGGTGTGACGTATATCGTATCATTTGACTCACAGTTGTATGCACAGTTCTGTGAAGGTGTTGCTCCAGCTGAAGGTTATGAAGGGCACATAGCTTTCTGTTCGAGCTCCTTGGATAGAGCTGGGATTTGAATGCAGGCCAATGCTAGAGCCCTGAGTTTTCATTTTGAGTACTGTATCTCTCAGAAGTGAGCTCTATCATGAGTCTCTTTCATTTCCTCACTGTCCCTTTAAATAAGCTGATTCAAGGGCAGGTGCAGTGGCTGAGACACCTCTTGGGATGCCTGCAACCCAAATCAGAGTGCCTGGTTTCAAGTCCTGGATCTGCTTCTGATTCCAGCTTCCTGCTAGTGTGCACTGGATGGCAGCAGGTGATGGCCCAAGCACTTGGGTCCCTGCCATTCACTAGGGAGACCCATGTAGAGTTATGGCTCCTGGGCTCAGCCCTGCCTAGTCCTGAATCTTATGGGCTTTTGGGCTTTTGGGGAGTGAACCCGTGAATGGAAGATCTCTGACTGTCTGCCTCTCTCTGCATTTCAAAGGAAAAACAAATAATTACCTGACTAAGGAGGTATAGACTCCGTCAGTTTTACTGGGACGAAGATCTCTGTAAGTTTGTGAGCCTCAGCTTTGCCCCCTGACTTGGAAATGAAGCACTTTGTTTTGCACTTTCAGTAGTAGAAAAGAAATCCGGGCAAATACTGAAGACATCTGATTTTTGGGGGGGGTGTTGGGTCCCTTCTAACTAAATGCACCCCCTTTTTTTGGGGGGGACAGGCAGAGTTAGACAGTGAGAGAGAGAGACAGAGAGAAAGATCTTCCTTCCGTTGGTTCACCCCTCAATGGCTGCTATGGCCGGTGCACTGCATCGATCCAAAGCTAGGAGCCAGGTGCTTCCTCCTGGTCTCCCATGCAGGTGCCTTCCCCGGCCACAGCAGAGAGCTGGACTGGACGAGGAGCAACTGGGACAGAATCTGGTGCCCCAACCGGGACTAGAACCCGGAGTGCTGGCACCGCAGGCGGAGGATTAGCCAAGTGAGCCGCAGCGCCTGCCTAAAGTCACCTTCTTTTTCTTCTCTCTTTCTGCTTACTCAGAAGGTGTTTTGCAGTAGATGCTCTTTCCATTGGGTTTCCTAATCAGCCTTGTGATTGCTTGCTCAAATATCATCCCGTGGTAATTCCACATACTGACCTGGGACCTCACTAGTTAGAACATCAATTACTTTTTCTTGTTGAAAGCGGATTTTGTGCTGAGCAAATGCCATTCTCTTATAAGTCCCTTACTGACCTGGGATCCCACTAGTATGAATAGCACTGACAAGTACCTTTTCATCTTGAGAGCTGGTTCAGTGCTAAGGAAGGAACATCATCATGTCTATTCCTCACAACACAACGCCCATTTTACAGGTAGGAAAACTGAGACTTGGAAAGATTTAGTGACATCTGAGACTGTTTGGCACAGAAGGCTTGATTATAGTTTTATGAGCTCAGTTCTGGAGTCAAACAACTTTCCTAAGAACAGAGCACCAGGGGATAAAAAGAACACGAGTCCTAGGGACTGGATTCAGTTCCTTGCCCTCTTGCTTAGTCATGGAAAATCCAGACAAGTTGCTTTGCTCCCCTTCAGCTCAGCTTCTCTGTCGTCACAGCAGACCTAACAGTTCTCCTTTCTGGGGCTGTGCTAAGGTATGTGTGAAAACGCATCCATGTATTACATAGATCACATATTTGAATTTTATTTAGGTTCCCAGGCATGCAGGGGTCCTTCCAAAAGTTCATGGAAAAGTAAAATTAAGTGTGTGTTGATCTTCACACAAAATGTTTTTGAAAAAATTGTGCATGGATTTCAAACCAAAATTTACTTTTAATTTCAGTTTTCCACGAACTTTGAAATACTCTCATGTATGTTGATGGAATATCTTAGTTTTTAAATAAGTAAATGCCTGTTTTTCAAAGTTCTTGAGGGTATGTATGGAAACAATGAAGAGTTTTGAATTGGATGATTTAAACTTTTGAGAAACATCACTCTCAAGGAATAAAGACAATAAAGTGCTATTAGTTGATTCCTCTCAGTTTGGGACTAGATACTCCTTGTTATGGGGTCTGTAGCAGTATCCTGGCCTCAGCTTGCTAGATACCAATATCATTCCCCCCCTCTGCCCCCGGCTTGGAACCATTAAAGAAGCCTCCAAATAGTGCCAAGTGTCCTCTGGGTTGTGTCATCCCAGTTGCTTTGGGAATATATATATGTGTGTGTGTGTGAGTGTGTGTGTGTGTGTGTTCAAAATGATTGTGGGGCCAGCGCTGTGACTCACTTGGTTAATCCTCTGCCTGCGGGCCAGCATCCCATATGGGCGCCAGGTTCTAGTCCCAGTTGCTCTTCTTCCAGTCCAGCTCTCTGCTGTGGCCTGGGAAGGCAGTGGAGGATGGCCCAAGTCCTTGGGCCCTGCTCCCGCATGGGAGACCAGGAGGAAGCACCTGGCTCCCGGCTTCGGATGACACAGCACGTCGGCCGTAGCGGCCATTTGTGGGGTGAACCAATGGAAGGAAGACCTTTCTCTCTGTCTCTCTCTCTCTCTCTCACTGTTTAACTCTGTCAAATTAAAAAAAAAAAATGATTGTAACAGGCTCAGGAGAATGTGGTCATAGGCTTAAATTGGAAGTTTGCAAAATCTGAGTGGATCTAAAAGGTCATATTCTCCAGGCATTTTGAGAGTGCTAATCTCAGAAACAAGCAGCAGGTGTTTAAAAGGGGTAAAGCAATAAGACATTCAGGATGTCTAATATTTGGATAGTTTTTAATATAATAAAATCAATAGAGTAAGCATCTTTGGAAAGAATGGAAACCATTACTCCCTGCTTTGCCTGGTTTTCTTTATAAACTTCATTTCTCCCTCTCATGATTCAGTTAAAAATTCTGTCTTGGGCAGTCTTTGTGTCTCTCTGAGAAGATTCGTCTAGACTAGAGATTTATCTCCCTGAGAGTAGATGACCTCTACAAGTCAGCAAATGTCTTCTGTTTGTTTGATTAGGACCCAGTTAACTAAGTTCCAGGATTTCCAGGCATCTAGATTTCTATCTCTTAGAAATGAGTATCTGAAGCCAGTTTTCCTGAGAAAAGGTTCTGGGAAAGGAGGAAATGCTCTACAGTATCTCCCTAGAGCAGAATATGTGCCCTTGTTTTTCAAGGGAAATTTTACATGATATATTTAGTTAAAATTCAGATATATGTTCTTTTATCAAAAGATGAAAATTTAAACTTATAAAGCAAAGAAAACTGGAGTATTTGATTCTTTTATATTCCCTCTTTAATTGGCAAATCACTCTGCTCCTAAATCTGTATTAATGTAATACATGAAGTTTGTTCTTCTTATATAAATAAAAAAATTTTTAAAGATTTTATTTATTTATTTGCAAGGTAGTTACAGACAGAGAGAGGGAGAGACAGAGAGAAAGGTCTTCCATCGCTGATTCACTCCTCAAATGGCTGCAACAGCCGGAGCTAAGCCTGTCTGAAGCCAGGAGCTGCTTCTGGGATTCCCACATGGGTGCAGGGGCCCAAGCACTTGAGCCATCTTCCACTGCTTTCCCAGGCCTTAGCAGAGAGCTGGATTGGAAGTGGAGTGGCTGGAACACGAACCAGCGCTCATGTGGGATGCTGGTACCACACGTGGAGGCTTAGTCTACTATGCCACAGTGCTGCCCCCTCCCCGAATTTTTTAAAATAAAGTAATTCCTTTTAGGTCTCAGATTTTTTTTTTTTCAACCTCACGGTAGAACAGTCTGAAAGTTGGAATTGTTAGTTGTCCTTGTGCAATGTGAAATACTTTGGAGAAGGTGGTTGAGTTCATTAAGAAGGTATGGTTTATTTATAGAAGTTGAATGTATGTTGCATTAAAAGCAAACACACAAGTGATCAGGGTGCAGACATTTGGCCTAGTGGTTAACACACTCATTAAGGCATCCATGTCCCCTATCTGAATGCCTTGGTTTTGTACCAGGCTCTGCCTACTGACTCCAGCTGCTTTCTAATGCAGGAGCAAGTTGTTAATGGCTCAAGTAATTGGGTTCCTGACACCAATGTGAGAGACCTAGAACGAGTTCCTAACCCCTGGCTTCTGAGCCAGGTCAGCCTTAGCTGTCCCAGGCATTTGGGTGAGTAAAACAGCACATTGAGAGCACTCGTTCTGCCTCTCAAATAAATAAAAAAAAAAAAAAAAAAAAAAAAAAACAACAACAACAACCAAAACCTGGATAGAGCAACAGTGAGGTATGTTTCTTTCCAAATTTTAGAAATTCTCTTTTCTATAAAAGCTGTCCCCCTTGTCCCCAGCTTTAGTTCTTTTTAATGCTTCTAAGTCAGTGCTTGTCACCTCAAACTCATTGAAAATTAAGAATCCAACATATAGGCCATCAAATATGTTTTCTTTCCAAGCTACTGTGAAATTGTAGCGAATGGAGAGCTATATAAGTTGAGAAGGGCTCTTAAATGATTTTGTAAACCACATTCACAAAGATAACATTCCAAAGCTATGATAGACTCTGAGCTTTGGAATTGTATTTGCTTGAGTGTGAATAGATTTATTTCAGCGTGGTTTTCAGGTTTCACTCTTGGACTGACACGCTTTCAAGTTTGACATTCCATGTGTGGGTGCACATACAAGCTCCTCATTACCAAAGGAATGCTGCTTTTCTCAGGGTGGTAGTAGAGCTGAACATTCTACTTCTGTGATGATAGGTTTGTGTATGGAGGTACTACTTGGTTTTAGTGAACGCTCAAGTGAAGACAGTGCCCCCCATCTTGTGGCCCTTTTCTCTGAGTGTTCTGTATTGAAGATAGGGATGCCCAGTGGTGACCTCCCAATGTGTCACCTGGGAACACAACCATAACTTTTCACGTGGTAGTTTACGGGAAGCAACTGGGCCACTGTCATTGGCTGTAGAGAGTGTGCAGGTGGCACAGGACATATTTCAGGAAGGATGGCAATGCTCAGCCAAGGCTTGTTAGAGCAGGGTCTTGTGGCACCAGGAGCCCAAGTCTGGGATGAACTGGTGGCATGTATGAGGCTGTACCCTGTTGGTCACCCTAGGGGAGTGCTGTGTTCCGAGCGTTACGACCCCTGCTGGGTTTTCATGAGCTGCATCATGACAACTCTGCTGAGACCTTCGTTGTCCTCCACGCCATTTTGCACTGTCTTTTGACTTCCTTATCTATGCTGCACCGGGTGTGCATGGTGTTTCCCCATCTGGCCATACTTCCCCACTGGGGTGCAGCTCATTCTTACCCCTTCAGGGATCCACTGGAGAAAAACACGAGAGCATCCCTTTTCTTTTCCACATGTGGGTGTCTGGGAGGAGACTAAGGTGGCACAGGAGAGGAAGGAGGCCATGAAGACCCACACATTAACTGCTTGCACTGTGGGAATATTGTGTAACTGCTCCCAGATTTAGAATAGCCTTGGGATCTGTCAATGTGAAATTGCAGTTATTTTAAAGACTTACAGGGGGAGCTTATTCTGAAGTGGAGAAGAGAGAATGATGAAATCCTGTGGATGCTGTGAAATGTGAGACATCAGAAATGACAGATTTTGAATTTTCTAAGTTCAGATTATTGGGTGTCTGTATGATAGCGTAATAATGCATAAAGTTTCCTTGAAGGTAATAGTTTCCTCAAATTGGTACTAGCTGAAATTAGCTGGCACAAGGTTAATGAGATTTTATTTTAATAATTATGATAACTTTGCGGAATAGCTGTTGCTTTCCTTTTTTTAGAATACTCGATTGTGTGAGTTAATTTCATTATTCACATGAGAAAATATTAAAGCATTATGCTAACATTCCTGAAAGGCCATAAATCTATGTGGTTGTATCCTTGGGTCTCATTTACATTTTCTTAGAAGACTTACTCATTTTACATGCCTGGATGTAAATTCCTCCCTCCTCACACTGAGTCCCTTCCCAGCCTCTCTAGTGAAATGGATTCTAAGAACCACACCGTTCCTCTGCCTCCTACACCACTCAGTACACAATGGTGGTTTTTAGTTCAAATAAACTTCCACATGCATGAATAAATATGCCAGTATTAGAGACCACAAGTATAAGGCAAAGAATGTGGGTTGGACCTGGTCAGAAGTGACTATTACCTGGCTATGTTACATATATTCTAAGTTTTTTTTTTTCCCTCTTCAGTTTTCAAAAGGAAATAATTACCCACTTGGGTAAAATGTTGTAAATATTAATGGAGATGAGTACACTTGAGGGTTTAATATTTGTTCAATTGATCTGTTTCTACATCTCATTATATGGAAGATACTCCCTTTCAAACATTGGAAACAGTAACTAGCTGGTATCTACCCCAAATAGGTTCAGCCTTTAGACAGGTGCTTACTGTCTGAATTGG
The DNA here is from genome assembly GCF_051225735.1 of Oryctolagus cuniculus. NCBI lineage: Eukaryota > Metazoa > Chordata > Mammalia > Lagomorpha > Leporidae > Oryctolagus > Oryctolagus cuniculus. The sequence goes on from NC_142876.1 coordinate 85,158,937, forward strand.
TTGGCAAATGACTTGCTATATGTTTGTCTAGAAGTTGGTATATTTGGTTTGGGAGAGTGAGAATTAAGTATTTGAAACCCAGTGGGGTTCCTCCAAGGTTTTAATTCTTGCAAACTGCCAAGGGCTTCAGGGGAAACCCAATTTGCACAAGATCACAGGAGTCACAGAAGTGTATCATGCTGGATGGAGTGTTTACAGTCTAGTGGTTCAGGCAGCTCAGTCCCATTTTGGAGTGCCTGGGTTTGATGCCTTACTCTGCTTCCTGCTAATGCAAACCCTACAAGGCAACAGATGATGAGTCAAGTAATTGGATTCATCTCACTCACATGGGAGACTTGTATGGAATTCCAGTTTCCTGAATTTGGCCTGGCCCAGTCCCGGCTCTTGTGGGCTTTTGGGGAGTGAATCAGCAGATGTGAGTACTCTGTCTCTCTGCCTCTCAAATAAGTAAATAAAAAGATTTTCTTTTTCAGTAGCACATCATCAGATGCATCTAATAAAATGCTTGTTTCAGAAGCTGTGTAATAACTTTCTTCTTCTTGGCAAATTAAAAATATGAGGACGAAAACAAGTGTGTACGCTTATGATTAAATAAATGTGTTTTCCTATGCCCTATAAGCCCTTGATAGTTCTTTCTAATAGTTAATTTTTTCATTTTTTCACTAATTAGCTCTTTTCCCCCTCTCTTGCAACTGCCACTTGTATGGGAACGGGAATTAATTTTGAATGTGCTTCTTAGTTTTCATTTCAGATAAGGACATACTTGTTTGATTCACTGTTTGTGGTACTGATCAAAATTCTTTCTCTGAGATCAGAAGGAATTGGGAAGTTTGCTCTTTTTTTAACTTTAAAATAATTGGGGCAAAGTTACTGAATTTAGCAAAACTCATCATTATATACATTTCAAGTGAAGATGGGAGTGAGAAGAGCCAATTTCTCTGGCAGGAATATTTCTGTGACTAATGAGAAGGACTTTGTGTGGTTACAACTGATATGGCAGGTACACTACATTATGCATTCTTGTGGACATTGTGTCCATTCAGGAATATCCGCATCCTCTGCCTGCACCTGTGGCCAGTGTCTGTCTGCTGTGGTGTGGATGTGATTTAAGCATGTACCCCAAAGGTTTCTGCATAAGCTTCGACCACATCCAGATGGTAGTATTGAGAGGCGGAACCTTGAAGAGGCAGGCGGTTAGACCATTGAGGACATTTGTCCTCAGAAGGAATTAATGTGGTTCATCTGGGACCCCAGGTAGTCCCTGTGAGAGAAGGGACACACACACACACACACACACACACACAATAATGACCCCAGGGTGAGTGTTGTGGTACAGCCGGTTAAGCCATAGCTTGGGAACCCCATATCCCATTTAAGAGCTGTGGTTCAAGTCCTGGCTACACTGCTTCTAATCCACCTTCCTACTGATGTACTAGGGAAGCAGCAGGTGTTGGCTCAAGTACACCAGGTAGAGCTGGGTGGAGTTCCTGGCTCCTGGCTTTTGCTTGAGCCAGCCCCTCCTGTAGTGGTCATGTGGGGAATGAACCAGAGGATGGAAGATTGATCTCTGCCTTTCAAGTCTATGTGTGTGTCTGTCTACCTGTCTTAATCAAATAACAAGAATGAGCCTTTCTCCTGAATTTCTTTGACTTCTTGTCTTGCTATGCGATTTCTCACTTCTGAACACAACCATTTCTTTTATCATTTGTTTGTTATGTTGTGATCTGGCCAAGGAGGTGGTCACCAAAAGCAAACACATGGGGTTATCTGATCTTGAACTTTCAGCCTTTAATACTGTGATCTAAGTAAATCTCTTTATACATTACCCATCCTCAGGTATTTTGTGATAGCAACAGGTAATGCACTAATACACCACGTCTCTGAGCCCTCTGCTTTTTCTGGAATTTCCACTTTATTTTTCTCCTTTCTCCTGAATATCACTCCCTGGGAGGCAGTTTTGTGTGCTGATGAAAAGTGTGGGCTTTGGTATCAACCTGCCTGGGCTTGGGTCTGGACTCCACCAGTGGCCACCTATATAACTTGGCATAGATTACCTTAGGGAGGGTAATAGTCATACCAAGGCCATGGGTTTTTGTTTGTTTCCTTGGTGATAAGTCTATGAGCTAATACACATTGGAGGGCTTCATGGTAGTCTTTTTCCCATTGGCTAGTGATGGCTATGTTTCTGTGGCCCCACAAATTCTGACAAGCCTGGACAGGTACCTGGGTATGGTGTGTTTGCAAATGTGCCTTTAGTTTTCAGGCACTCCATTTCAATTCAGGATATATGGACTTTTCCAAAAGTGTATTTATTTAAAAGGCAGAAAGACAGAGAGAGAGAGAGAGAGAGAGAGAGAGAGAGAGAGAAGGAGACAGAACCTCCCATTCTTTAATTTACTCCCCCAAATCCCTGCAGTGATTGGGGCTGGGCCAGGATTGGAGCCTGGATCTGGGAACTCAATCCTCCCTTGTGGATAGCAGGAATACAATTACTCGAGTCACTACTGCTTCCTTCTGGGGTCTTCATTGGCAGGAACCTGGAGTCAGGAGTGAGAGCTAGGAATCGAACCTGGTTAATCTGATACAGGCATCCTAACTGCTAGAGTCGTCTCTGACTCCCTCCTAATTTTTCTTAAGTTAGTTTCTACCTTTGTTGGTTCTGTGCGTGACAAGAGCTCACTCTTTATCTTCTGTTTCTTTTTTTTTTTTTTTTTTTTTTTTTGACAGGCAGAGTGGACAGTGAGAGAGAGAGACAGAGAGAAAGGTCTTCCTTTGCCGTTGGTTCACCCTCCAATGGCCGCCGCGGCCAGCGCGATGTGGCCGGCGCACCGCGCTGATCCGATGGCAGGAGCCAGGAGCCAGGTGCTTTTCCTGGTCTCCCATGGGGTGCAGGGCCCAAGCACCTGGGCCATCCTCCACTGCACTCCCGGGCCACAGCAGAGGGCTGGCCTGGAAGAGGGGCAACCGGGACAGAATCCGGCACCCCAACCGGGACTAGAACCCGGTGTGCCGGCGCCGCTAGGCGGAGGATTAGCCTAGTGAGCCGCGGCGCCGGCATCTTCTGTTTCTTTTTAACACAACATTATTCGATTGCTTGCTATTTATAAAGCACCTTCCCACACATTATTTCATTTACTCCATGCAACACACCTAGGTAGCTATTTTGCAATGCATAGAAGAAATTCAAGGGGGCCAGTGCTGCGGCTCAGTGGGTAAAACCACTGGGAAAGCAGTAGAAGATGGCCCAAGTACTTGGGCCCCTGCACCTGCTTGGGAGACTTGGAAGAAGCTCCTGGCTTCGGATCAGTGCAGCTCCGACCATTGGGGCCAAATGGGAGTGAATCTGCGGATGAAAGACCTCTCTCTCTCTTTCTCTCTTTCTCTCTCTCTCTCTCTTTCTCTCTCTCCTTCTCTCTATGTAACTCTGACTTTCAAATAAATAAATAAATCTTTAAAAAAAGAAGAAGAAAATCAAGGTTTACGGAGGTTAAGTAACTTTTCCTAACACCATATTAAAGTCAGTGACTGAACCTGAGTTCTGAGTCCAGTTCTAAAAGATACCTGCATATACCTTTAAAGGTACCTTTGAAGATGCAAAAGCTTTTTACAAATTCTTCCATAAGAAAGTCTGTATGTGTGAAAGATAGAACAAAGAAGGAAACTAACTTTTAAAAAGATTGGTTAGGGACCAGATCTTTGCCTGAAAATGTTATACATCTTCTCAACTGTAAAACTGTTCATTGAACTTCAGTGTAGAATTTTTAGGTATTTCAGTGAGGGTGAGAAAAACATAGGTCCACACCTGACGAACACCTTTGACTGTGTGATACTTTACAAGGGCCATTTTCTGGTGACCTTTGGAAACTGCTTTTGGCATTGGTCTCTTTCCAAAGCCACTATTAAATGATGTCATCATCATCTTGTCCTCTTGGTAAGAAATGCTGCTAGTATCCAGGAAGTGTTTGTAGAAAGCAGCTTATCAGCACCGTGTAGAACAGTGCCCTTTTCTCTGAAGGTCGGTGCGACATCATAATCTTGGGTTGAAAAGAGACATCAAAGTAGACAAAGACTGCGCAGTTTGCTCGGTGAAGCTGACCCCGCCACACAGTGGGAATGCTGCAGCCCAGCTCTTACGCCGCCTTTTTCCTTTGTATTCTGTGTTAGTGCTTCTTTGGCCAGCAGGGGGCAGGACAGTTTCTTTCTTCTTGTGAAGCCACCTGCCTAAGGGGCCCTTACATTTGTTTCAGTGCCTCTGAGCTAAATTAAGGGAAAATTGGAGGGCAAAAAAGTATCTCATACTCTTCTGTTTTGCTTGCAGGGCAGGTTACAATGTTTTAAAGAGATCCTCTTTCTCCATAATTAAAGCTGAGGTAGTTCACTACTTTCTTTGTGCCGGGTATGTTGCACTTAGTAAACTTATTAGCTGGGTCAGTCCTTATAACCAGCTTCTGAAACTGCTTTTAATTTCCATTTTAAGACGAGAAAACTGAGGCTGGGAGGTTAAATTAGTTGAATACTGAATCTTCTATAAATGAGGCTTCAGAGATCTCACCAGGCTTCTTCAGTGGCTCACCCCACTGTCTAGTGATACCTCCCGCTATGCTGTTCTTTCTTTGTTACAGAAATTCCAGGTGCTGCTCTATTTCTTGTGTTGATTGAGAATAGTTGAAAATGTCGGAGTGCTTCTCTCAGTGTCTGTGTGCTTTCCCTTGGTGTCTTCCAAAGTTCACTGTATTGTGGGATACCTTAAATCTTAGAGCTCACCTGTGAAAGCCTAAAGCCCAGTGTTCTAACATTATAAACCTGGAACTGAGCCTTAAAGGATGCCTTTCCCCTCAAGTAGGGATATGCAAACTGTCCAGTGTCCACGTGCAGGGAAATTCTGATCTCTATAGCATATTTGGAACTAATTCTGCCTCTTCCTAGGTGTAAATCATATTACATACGTTTGTAAAATGGGTTTTGATGACCAGTATTTGTTAAGTAAGTGAAATCACACTTGAGAAGGACTGCATTGTCAAGTCTTTTATGAACTTTTATAACTCGTTCTCTAATTGGTCAGTGTGTGGGTTTGATTGCCTCTGGTAGAATTTTGTCTCCTTGGGAGGCAGTATTGAAGATCCCTTTCTATTTAGGAATTCCAGTGCCTTGATCCCTACTCCGAGAGCACATTGCCCAGTCGCTTCATCATGAGTGTGTTTCCTTTCAAGTTCTCCAGATTTCTGTCCCTGCCTCATCAGTTGACCAGAATTACAAGGGCAGTGGCTTTGCATCCTGAACATCATTGTTGGTGATTACTGGTTTGTTATGCTGTTTGCCTGCGAGCTTCCACCTTCTGCTTCCCATCTGTGGCACGTGTGCCAGCCTCAGCGGCTGTGGGAACCCCTCCTACTCCACCTTCCAGTGACCACAGCTTTGGTCACCAGCAGCCCGAGTTTTTCTCGTTGGTGGCACAGCAGTCTCTCTGTGCTGTATCATCTGAATCTCACCCAAGGAAGCATAAGCAACACTTGTATATTTAAATAAGGGTCCTGGAACATATTTTGAATCCTGTCCCTTTGTTGCTTGGCCAACAGTTGATTCAGAAATTGTTCACAGGTCTTACTTGGCTTTAACCCTAAATACCCACTTGCACGGTAGATGGTTGCTCCATAGGATGATTTTACAACTGGTTCTGGTCCTGTTTTACAAAGCATACAATCAGATCTTACTTATTTGACAGGGTGTTCAATTACAGGAATAGCTATGGTAATAGTGGTAATCAAAGCTATTGTGAATTGCATTAATTATGCCATTAGAGGCATTCAATGTTCTCTCCTTTCATTTTCACCATTACCTTCTCTGGCGTTCACTGGCAGCCACCAAGTCCCTCGTACTCTTAGGTGACTAAAGTGTGGAATTCCCTCACGTTTCTTGAAGGGGCAACTTAATTACTATCCCAAAAACCACATTGAATATACTCCTTGAATCATTGACCAACTCAGTAGAAGAGGGGTAAACTAACATCACCATTTTCTAGGAATTCCTGGGTAAAGAGAGAAAACACTTGAACACAGTTTACTTCTCTGTTAGATTGTCAAGTCCTTGATGATTAGGATCCTGTGCTTTCCCTCTGTATCATCAGCAGGCATAATTTGTGCTCAGTAGATGTGCTGAGTGAATGAATGCATTCAGGGGTTGATGGGATTTCAAGTGGGAATTAAGAGTCCATTTGATTTTAAGATTATTGTGTCCTTGAAATGACTAATTACACTGTTAATGCTGTCGACACCAAGTTCGGTTTGATACAGTGATTTTTATATGCTTTCATTAGGAGCGTTTATTAACTATATATCCTTGATAGGAACATTTATATCAGATAGTATTAAATCAGGGACGAATGTGCATTGAATAAGAATTCAGGATCCAGTTGCCTTTGCCAGCCTGGCATGAGAAGAAGAGATAATTGATTAAACATGAGGTTTAAACTACTAAGAAAGACATAAAATTATGCCAATAGAACTTTAATATGTGTTATGTGTTTATGTTTTTCAGGTAAGGAATTACATTTGGTTCTGCCTGGTTTCCCAAGAGACTTGACAGATGCTGCTTTCTTGTGTTCATTTGTAACCTGCCAAATCATGCAAAATAGGCTCTCCTGCAAAATTAGGGCGTCCAATTGTAAGTAATGTACTCTGTGTTTTTGTCAGCGGAGTGGATCTCGCGGTAAAAGCTCTGTGAGATGCTCTGGGTTCCTTCTCTTGTGTTCTCTGTTGGCTGCTGTCAGCGCTGCGGACTGACAGTGACGGCTGCTCATTCACACCATGTCTTGTGCCTTTCTGGAGGTACTGCCCGCACCGTGCTCTCTGCCGTCGTGTCTGCCCCCTTCTCCTGCTGGGGCGCCTTCTCTTTTCTCTTGGACTGCACTTTGTGTCCCTCATTATTTAAAATGTGAAGACTTCTGCCTTCCTGTACAGAAACCCCCAATTTGTGGTGGAATGGCACAACCCAGTAAACTCACTGTAAGTTAGAAATATCGTAAGTTGAAAATACATGTAATAAACATAAGCTGCCCAGCATCATCGTGTAACAGCATTGCACACCATCGAGTCAAGGCTGTTTCCCCTGGGGACCATGGGGCTTACTGGAGCTGTGCTCACCGCTCATGCCAGCATCACCAGTGAGGATCAGTCTGCATGTTGCCAGCCTGGGACAAGATCCAAGTTCAGAATTTCAAATATGGTTTCTGCTGAAAGTGTATTATTTGTGCCCCATCTAAAATTCAAAAACTCATAAGCCAAACTGTCATTGAGTGGGGGACATCTGTGTATAACATTTCCATTGTAAATAAACAAAACCCAAAACAATGTATAAAATTTTTCAGAAAAAAAAAAAAAACAGTGTTGAGTGATCATTAGAAACAGTAAGATGAGTGAGTAAACCAAGCCAGACACAAAATGACCAACATGATAGAAATGCACTTATATGAAATACGGAGAATGGGAAAATAGCTGAAGGTTGCCAATGCTAGAGGAGGAGAGAGGGTGAGAAATTATTGCTTAATTGTCACATGATTTCTTTTGGAAATGATGAGAAAGTTTTGAAAATTAGTAGCAGTAGTTGTACAACATTGAGAATGTCACTGAATTACATACTTACAAGTGAGTGAAGTGGCAAATTTTATGTTTCAGATATTTTATGTTAACAGAGTAGGCAAAAGTAATTAATCACCCATATTCCTATTCTTCAGACATTTCATTGTTATTATTTTGACATGTTTTTCTTACTTCTTACAAAATATTATTTCCTGATAGTCTTTTCTTATTATTGGAATTCAAATCATCTACAGTCAGGGGCTGGTGTTGAGCCTGGTGTGAAGGTACAGGTCAGGATGGCTTCTCATTCTGGAGTACCTGCATTTGATGGCTGGCTCTGGTTCCTGACTCCAGGTTTCTGCCGATGTGGACTCTGGGAGGCAGTAATGATGTATCAAGTATGTGGGTCTCTGCCACCCACCTGGGAGATGTGGATGGAGTTCCTGGCTCTTGGTTTCAGTGTAACCTAGTCCACTCCAGGCCATTATGGGTATTTAGGGAGTGAATCACCAGATGGGAACTTTCTTTGTCTTTGCTTCTCTCTCTCAAATAATTTTTTTAAAAACAGAAATAAAGGAAATTCTATATAGTCATGTGTTACATAGCAATGTTTCAATCCATGATGGGCCCTGTGTGCCACGGTGGCTCCATAAGATTATGATAAAGCTGAAATATTTCTATAACCAGTGATGTTGTCACCATGATAATATTGTAATGAAATTCATTACTCACATATTTTTGGTGGTGCTGGGGTAAACAGACCTGTGCTGCCAATCGTATAAAATTATAACACATGCAGTCAAGTGTACAGGACATAATGCTTGGCAATGATAGTAAATAGATGTACTGTTTTGTGTATTTACTGTACTATACTTTTAATCATTATTCTAGAGCATATTTTATCTACTTATAAAAAAGTAAATCAGAATGCCTTGTTAGGCTGGCAGCTGCCTTACACATCTCGTATTCATCATGTCTCTTCATTGTATAATGTAGTGGTTGACGTATACCAGCTAGGCTTGCGTAAGTGCCCTGTACATTGTTTGCACAGCAATGCACAGCAATGCAGTCTCCTGATGATGTTTCTTAGGATGCCTGTTCTGGTAAGGACACTTGCCTGCAGTGCACCACACCCACGTCACCCTTTCTTTAATCCTTACTCTTAAGCCCTATATTCATTCTGTTGGAACCTTTGCATCTATAAGGTCAGCCACTTAAGATTTCATTCTCATTATGTTCCTTAATTTAAGACCATGTGCTTCTATGATCTTTTTCAGCCTTCTCTTTGTAAGCACTCCTCTTTCTCATTCATTCAGTAGATATTTATTAAGCATATATCAAATGACAGTCATACTTCTGGGCTCTCAGAGAGATATAAGCCATCCTTAGGTTTCTTTAAAAAAAAAAAAAAGATTTATTTATTTATTCTAGAGTCAGAATTACCAGACAGAGAGAGGGAGAGACAGAGAGAGAGGTCTTCCACCTGCTGGTTCACTCCCCAGTGGCTGCAATGGCCGGAGCTGAGCTGATCTGAAGTCAGGAGCCAGGAGCTTCTTCTGGGTTTCTCATATGGGTGCAGAGGCCCAAGCACTTGGACTATCTTCCACTGCTTTCCCAGGCCATAAGCAGAGAGCTGGATTGGAAGCGGAGCAGCTGAGACTCGAACCGGCACCTGGATGGGATGCCAGCACCACAGGCAGAGGCTTAATCTACTAGCCACAGTGGCAGCCCCAGCCGTGGGGTTTGAACAATACAGTCCCAACTTCTAGCTGATGTAATTAGTTCTAAATGATGAATTTGGGGAGACACTGGCTGGGTGATCTGGTAGTTCTATAACGTTCCTCAGGTCTTTAAACTCCCTGGTGTAGGACATCTCATTCTGGTGCATGAAAACTCCCTGTACGTCACTTGGTCATGAACAGGTATTAGAACCATTTTGTGGAGCCACCTCTCCTCCTCTGTGTTTTCAGTCATATCCCCACCATGCCTTTTTTTTTTTTTAAGATTTATTTATTTATTCATTTGAAAGGCAAAGTTACAGAGATAGGGAGAGACAGAGAGAAAGGTCTTCCATCTACGGTTCCTTCCCCAAACGGCTGCAATGGCTGGAGCTGAGCTAATCTGAAGCCAGGATCCGGGAGCTTCTTCTGGGTCTCCCATTTGAGTTTCCCAGGCCATCAGTAGGGAGCTGGATTGGAAGAGGAGCAGCCAGGACATGAACCAACACCCATAGTGGATGCCGGCACTGCCAACGGAGAGTTAGGCTACTACAGCACAGCGCTGGCCCTCCACCATGCTTTTGACCACTGTTAAAAACTGATTTGTGGGGCCGGTGCCATGGCTCAATTAGCTAATCCTCCGCCTGTGGCGCCGGCATCCCATATGGGCGCCAGGTTCTAGTCCTGGCTGCTCCTCTTCCAGTCCAGCTCTCTGCTGTGGCCTGGGAAGGCAGTGGAGGATGGCCCAAGTGCTTGGGCGCCTGCACCCATGTGGGAGACCAGGAAGAAGCACCTGGCTCCTGGCTTCGGATGGGCACAGCGCCAGCCGTAGCAGCCATTTGGGGAGTGAACCAACGGAAGGAAGACCTTTCTCTCTGTCTCTCTCTCTCACTGTGTAATCTGTCAAATAAATAAATAAATAAATAAATAAAAAGAATATATCAGGGTTTGATTCCGTTGGCTGATTTTTCAACAAAAAAAGGGAAAAAAAACTGGTTTGTAATATGATGAACTGTGGAAGAGTCATATTCCAACAGCCAAACGAATGAACAAACCCAAAGCCTAAGGGCATCCTCTTATTAGAAATCTGATGGAGTACACATTCCTCCTTACTATCTTTTTGTAATGTAGAGGGACAAAGGCCACACAAAGCAACAGCTTCTGTGTGAATGTCTATCTTTCTTAGAGCTAAAATAATTGTTGTCAGACTTTCTTATGTTACAACATATCCCACTCAAGATTGATAAACCAACATGCAAAATGTATTTAGGATAGAAATAGAAAAATATACGTATTTTGAAAAAAGTCTTCCTGAGAGTAATGGAAAGGGTTTTTTGTGTAGATTTTTTAAGTAGTGGCAGGGACTAAGTGTTAAGAACTTAGGTAAATTTGCTGCTCATCCCTCCCCATCAAACTCTGGGATGCCAATCTTTTTAGAAGAAAAAGACTTTATTACCAGCCAGTAAGAGACAAGAAAAATGGCTCAGATTTGCCTCCTGTAGGGCAAGAGGGAGGGGCTGGGGAGAGCTTTCTGGATTAGCTAGGAGGGCGCTCTCAGGCACAGGTGCCGACACGGCAAGTTCTGATCGGAGCGGTGGGCACCCTTCGGAGCAGTGTGGAGTTCTGTTAGTGATTTTCCTGAGAACGCAAGCGCTTGAAAGGCAGTCTGATAGCTTAGCAGTTGCTTCAGAGATATCTTTCTCATTTCATTTAGAAGGAGGGTGGTGGAGTATGAAGATCTGGGTGGACACACCTCGGGAATCTTCTCAACTTTGTCCTTATTTTGTAATCTGAGGCACAGAGTAGAAACGTGATGGTTCAGTGAATGAATGGAGTTTGAAAGCACGGAACTTTTTGTACTAAGCTGTCATTATAGGGTAAAGATATATTATTTAATAAATGTGCTCGCAAGAAAATTGGAATGGTAATGATGGGTAGGTGTGGTAGGAGTCATATTTTTTTCAAGACTCATTTATTTATTTGAGAGACAGAGTTACAGAAAGAGAGAGGGACAAATGGAGAAAGGTCTTCCATTGGCTGGTTTACTCCCCAGATGGCTGCAACAGCCATCGCTGGACTGATGCAAAGCCAGGAGCCAGGAGCTTTTTCTGGGTCTCTCAAGTGAGTGCAAGAACCCAAGCTCTTGGGCCATCTTCCACTGCTTTCCCAGGCCATAAGCAGAGAGCTTGATTGGAAGATGAGCAGCTGGGACATGAAGCAGTGTCTATATGGGATGGCGGTGCTGTAGGTGGAAACTTCATGTACTGTGCCATAGCCACAGCCCCCAGGAGCCGTATTAGTATGAGTACATGCGCCTGGCATCCTGGAATATATGCATTTACCTTTGTATATAAAAAGCATATAGGATCTTTTTTTAAAAACAATGAATAAAATGAGACTTATTTTATCCTGCTTTCTGTGTACCCCACAAAAGTTGATTATCATATCTATTTTTCAGCTTGCATGTGGGCAGATGTTTTGGAGTTTGTTTACAAACGTTTCCCAGACATATTGTCAATCAGCAGGTTTCTTCAACTAAACAGTAGCTTCTCAAGCCAGGTTTCTCCGTTCTGATAAACTGTGTGACAGACGCTGGAGGTTTTTGCAGATCCAGGGATATAGAAGCCTGCTGACTTGACAGAATCCAGTGGTGGTGTCCTGAGCCTTAGGAGGACGATGCAAAATGGAATTTAGTGGAGGAAAGAGAGCTCCTGGAATAGTGGTCTTGTAGGTTGTATCTTGAGTGAGGTCCTCTGAGCATAGTTCCCATTCAGAGGTATTGCCCCGCCTGTGGCATTGTGTTTAATTCTCTCAAGAGTGCTGGGAAAGGGGTCTGGATGAGGACAGAGGGGCTCAGAGACCACAGAACTTGTCAAAGTGCACAGGATGAATTCACAGTGGAGCCTCAGGTTACACACTGATGTGTCAGAACTCCAAAGGCCTATGTGCACTGTGTGAGAAAGGATTTTTAAAATGAGAAGCAGGCTCTGGAATGTGTTGATTTTTTTTTAAATTATTTGTTTGCATAGAGGCGGTTGGTGAAGAGAGAGAGAGAGAATATGCTCTCCCAGCCTCTGGTTTACTTCTCAAATGCTTGCATTGCCAAGGCTGAGCCAGGTCAAAGCTAGAAGCTGGAAACTCAGCCTTGGTCTCCCACAGGGATAGTGGTGACCCATCCACTTGAACCATCACCACTGCCTTGCAGGGTGTGCATTAGCAGGAAGCTGGAATTGCTAATGGAGCCAGAACTTAAACCCAAGTACTCTGATATGGGATGTGGGTATTTTAACCAATAGGCCAAATGCTATTTCCATGCATTAGAGTTTTTCAAAGGAAAAAAAAAATGCACGCATTATCTCAAAGTATTCTAAGAATCATCTTTTAAATGAGATGATGATGCGAACTATTTGGCAGGTTACCTGTTGCATTGAAAATGCTCCTTGAGTCATACCTTCCATCACTATTGTTTTGTGTTACTGACATGTCACATTAGGAGCCTTTGAATAGCAGCCTTTGTTTTTCTTCTAGATTTACTTATTTATTTGAAAGGCAGAGTGACATGGGTGAGGGAGACATAGAGAGAGGGAGGGAGATCTTTCATATGCTAGCTCACTCGCCAGATGGCTGCAAAAGCGAGGATTGGGCCACCTGAAGTCAGGAGCCAGGAACTTCATCAGGATTTGCCACATCAGTGAAGTATTTGGGCAATTATCTGCTGCTTTTCCGGGAGCATTAGCAGGAAGCTGGATTGGACGTGGAGCAGCCAGAACTTGAACTGGCACCTGATCCGGGATGCCAGAGTAGCAAGCAGGGGCTTAACCCAGTGTGCCGCAGTGTCAGCACTTTGCACTTGGTAAGGTGATAAATATTATAGAATTCTAGACCTTTTTGATATAAATATATTTAACTGTCCTATCACCATATGTGGATGAGTAGAAGAAATGAAAGGCATGTAATGTGATCCTGTTATGCGTTTTCTGGCTGGTGGTCTGGTAGGTTCTGACCATACTACTTGATTGAAGGGTTATACCTTATTTTCTAGACCGAGTTCAGGCCTGGCCTTGAATAGTTATGTATTGACTGAATGGGTGGTTGAAATAGGTCGTGGACGTTTACTACCTGTGTATTTCCTTGTTGAAAGCTTCATGCCTGTATATAATAAATTCTGTTAACACAACAGAAATATTGGTTGATTTTCATGACTTGGAATGATCCTATTGGGTGTATTTTTCAGTGTTGAAGCCATTTTCAGGGGCACTGTTTTAAAATTGGGCTTCTCAACAAGTCTTTACAACTTCCCAAACTGTAGCTCAAGGAAAATAGACCTACTCCATAGTAGATTTTTAAGTTCTTTTGAAACTGTTAAATGTTGGCCAAACAACTGAATGTGCCAGTGAGACAAGTCCTTTTTATCTCATCAAATGTTGTAGCTTCAGAAATGAAGCAGAAATAGCAGCCTCTTTTATTTTGGTAAAACTGTGGGTTCCACAGCTGATCAGGAATACACAGTCTGCCTTGTCATAACTGTCGTCTTTGATTTTGTTCGCATCATTACAGGAGCTTGAAAATGTGCGTTTCAGAAGCGGCCCAAATGGTATCAGACTCTGCAGTGTGCCCCTTGAAGCTGCCTTGAGATCCTCTTTTCCCTCAGTGATTCTGGGTCACGTAGGGAAGGTAGAAAAGCCTTGAGAAGGGAAAATAATCAGCTCAGAGACAGACTAAAATGCATGTGTGTGTGTGTGTGTGTGTGTGTGTGTGTGTATTTTATGTTTGTGGATAGATGTATACAAAAGTGGGATTTATAACTTAGCTGTATATTCGTTACACATCAGTAAGGACTGTTTTCCCCAGCCTCATTTTAGTGGCTTAAAACAGTTGTTTTATAGAAGTACAGATCTATTGGCATTTTCAACCTATCTCTTGGCAGTCATGGAGAACACACTGTTTCTTAGTTGATACAGATGACTAGTAGCAGTTAAGTTTTCCATGCCTTCTCCCCACTGCCTCTGGGGCTTTCCTGAGACCCAGAAAATATATTTTCAAAGCAGTCATAAGGAGGGAAAGAACATGTGACTCTAAGATGTGCGATCCGTAGTTGCCCTTAACACCACCCCACCTACCTTCCCTGGGACATAGGCGTGAGCATTAGACTTACTGTGTTTGGATTCAGGCTTTTTATTATTATTATTATTATTATTATTATTATTTAAGATTTGTTTGAGTGGGGTCAGGATAGCTGCCTTCTGCATTCTAGGGGAGTCTGTGGGAGGAGAAAGCCCCAGGACCCCTGTGGTGCCATCAGACAGTTCTCTGCTATGGGCTGGGAAAGCAGTAAGAAGATGGCCCAAGTCCTTGGGCCCTTGCACCCTCATGGGAGACCCGGAAGAAGCTCCTGGCTCCTGGCTTCGGATCGGTGCAGCTCCGGCATTTGTAGCCAGTTGGGGAGTGAACCATCGGATGGTTCTCTGCTTCTCCTCTCTCTGTGTAACCCTGACTTTCAAATAAATAAATAAATCTTAAAAAAAAAAAAAGAAAAAGATTTGTTTGTTTATTCAAAAGACAGAGCACAGGGTGGTGAGGAGAGAGGGGGTGGGGGAGGGGTTGATCTGTCAGTGGGTTCACTCTCCAAATGGCTGCAACGGCCAGGGCTGGGCTAGGCCAAAACCAAAGAGCTAGGAACTCCGTCTGGGTCTCTCACATGGGTGACAGGGGCTCAAGTACTTGGGCTATCTTTTGCTACCTTCCCAGGTGCATAAGCAAGGAGCTAGATTGGAAGTGGAGTAGCCTGCACTTGAACTGGCATTTCACCACAACCTCTAGCTTTATCCACTGTGCCACAGTTTTGGCACACGGATTCAGACTTTGCAAGCTGAAATCCCAGCCTCTCAGTTTCCTAGGTGTGTGGCTGTGGAAAACTCATGAACAACTCTAAGCGGTGGTTTCACCTGTGAGGGTGAAGTTAGATGGGGCAATTGCCTTGCACAATGTCTGGTGGGGAAAATATCATCAGTCCAGTCAATTGTTACAAAAATGGAAAGGTACCTCCTGCAGATGCTGGCCCTGCCTATTTCCTGGCAGAACTATGGGTTGTTGTTTTTCTGTGCGTGTGTTTGATTGTGTATTCCTGGGTATACTGCATGTACATTCTTCTACAGGCTTCAGATGCACTAGTATGTGAGAGGCAATGTCAGTCTTCCATGAGGATATTGATGGGATGGGTGCTAGTTCAAATGCAAACCTATGATTTAAACACTTGGGTAGCAGAGTGAGAAGATGTAGCCTAAAGTCATTGGCACGGAGAGGAACGAGAACTGGAGAGCTTTTGAAAGCGTGAGCTGCTTACAGTGAGTTTTCCTGTTTAAGTTAGAAAATTGTTAAGGAAACGCAGAATCTAATTTTAGGACGCCTAATGAGGCAGGTTTCACAGGCTGGGGATGTGTGAGTTCTTAGTAACTGGGTAAGTGAAACTGAGTACTTCCTCCTTCGCCCCCTTTAATCCATCAGCCACCTGCAGCTAGACTGATGTTGACACAGTGGAATCCAGTGATCTCACTGCCTGTTTGACATGACTTGCCTGGGTCTTTGTGACTTGACTTTGGACACCTACCCATGTAAAAAAAATTTTCTGCAGGACCTAGTACCACGTAATGCAGAGTGGTGGTGAGTGATGAGTGGCTGAATCCCTGGGCCCAGGTATTCAAACCCTAGGCTCCTTGATGTGATTTACCTGCCCTGTAGACCCCAGCCTTGAGTGAAGGAAGGTGCCCTTGCTGACTTGAGGACAAGATTAGAGCTCCCCCTGCCACACTTCACAGCACTCCCTGCATAACCACATCAGAGCTGCATTACATGATTCTCTTACCACTTTTTGCCTCCCTAATGTTAAGCCTATTGCTGGGTTCTTACTCAAGTAACAAATGAAGTGGTTCAATACAGTAACTTGTCCCTTATTTGAAGAAGTTGCTTTTATTTATTAATTTTGGGGGACATATCTACCCATCCATCGTGAAACTTTTGAATACAGTGTGTTAATATTAAAATTCTGTTCTGGCTGGTGGGCACGCAGGTGTTTGTGACTTTCCACGAGTGAAGATGTTTTAGAACTTAATGGTGTGGTGGTTAATTTTGTGTGCCACCCAGATTGGGTTAAGGGATACCCACAAAGCTGGTAACACAGGATCTCAGTATGTGTGACAATTCTGTAAGAGATGATCGTTTGAATCTGTAGGCTCAGTTAAAAAAAAAAAAAAAAAAAAAAGATCCACCATTATCCATGATGGCCTGTGTCATTTAGTCCTTTGAAGACCTGCATAGGACACAAACGTGGAAGGTAGACCAGTTACTTGAGCTGGGACTCTCATCTCCTGCCCTCGGACACTGGAACACCTTGTTTTGGGGCCTTCAGATGCTGGGGAACTTGACCAGCCCACCTTTCCTGCCCCTGGTGTTCAGTTCTTCAGCCTTGGATGTGGAATTCACACCCTCAGGGACTGAATTGCACCACCAGTTTTCTTGGTCCTTCTGCTTGCAAGGCAGCATCTTGTAGGATTTGTTGGTTTTCGTAATCACATGAGCCAATTCTCTTAATAGACCTTCGCTCACATTTCTGTATATATCTTATTGGTTCTGTTTCTCTGGACGACCTCGAGAGATACCACTAGTATTCTGCTAAATGGAGCCTGTGTTCTTGTCACATGGAACTCCACTGTTTTGTCTAAAGATCAGCCCTGATGGGTAGCATATAGGTGAGGCTGTTCCTTTTCCTGGGACTCTTACGAACTGGAGAGAAAATGACAGCAGTAAAAGTGCCCTTGTGGGGGCCAGCGCTGTGGCGCAGTGGGTTAGAGCCCCAGTCTGCAGTGCTGGCATCCCATATGGGTGCCAGTTCGAATCCCAACTGCTCTATTTCTGATCCAGCTCTCTGCTATGGCCTGGGAAAGCAGTGGAAGGTGGTCAAGGCCCTTGGGCCCCTGCACCCGTATGGGAGACCCAGAGAGGAAGCTCCTGGCTCTGGCTTCAGGTCGGCATAGCTCCTGCTGTTGCTTCCATCTGGGGAGTGAACCAGCAGATGGAGGATCTTTCTCTCTTTGCCTTTTTAACTCTGATTTTCAAATAAATAAATAAATCTTAAAAAAAAATTCCCCTTGTGGTGAGACCCTGTAACATTTCAGGTGAGCTGAATGATGGAACTGTGGAGTAGGGATTAGCTAGATTGAAAAGCTCACTGTGTGCCCCCTCTCATCTTGCAGAGATGTCAGTGTTATTCCAGAAAGTTCTATGGCTAGGAATTTTAATTGTTGGAGGGTCTTAGGCAAGAGTTGTACCTTTGGAGGTGAAAACATGGGTTTTGGTTGCAGCTAGGGCCTTCCCTGGTGTTGTGACTTAATCTGGCCCTATGGGTTTCCATGAAATCTCGCTTCGGGGTTAAGAACAACAGCTGCCTCACAGAGGCATTGTGAGGAGTGACTGACATGGCGCCTGGAAAGTGCTTGCAGTGCATGTTGGTTAATTTCTCTCCAGTAGGCTGTTGCTAATACTTAGGCTGCTGTAAGGCCTAGAGAGTGCATTTTTACAGCAGTCAAAGGATCTTTTGAAGGATGGGAATGAGCCCTAGGGAGAGCCACAGATATGAATTCAGTGCTGTGTGACCACCAGTGCTGCCCCCACATTGCTCTTATCTGCTGACAGCATGGCTGATTACTGTGACTTGTGCGTGGGTACACTTTTCTTGGAAAAGTAGAATTAAAAGATTTATTTTGGGCTGGCACCGCAGCTCAATAGGCTAATCCTCCACCTGCGGTGCCGGCACCCCGGGTTCTAGTCCTGGTCGGGGCACCAGATTCTGTCCCGGTTGCTCCTCTTCCAGTCCAGCTCTCTGCTGTGGCCCGGGAGTACCACATCCCTTGGGGAGGGTGGCCCAAGTCCTTCGGCCCTGCACCTGCATGGGAGACCAGAAGCGCCTGGCTCCGGGCTTCAGATTAGCACAGTGCGCTGGCCACAGCGCGCCACCAGAGCGGCTATTTGGGGGGTGAACCAACGGAAAAGGAAGACCTTTCTCTCTGTCTCTCTCTCTCACTGTCCACTCTGCCTGTCAAAAAATAAATAAATAAATATTTTTAATTTTTTTAAAAATTTAACAAATGGCCCTAAATATTCTGACTCATCTTGACATGTAACAGGAGACAAGAAAGTTGCTGCTTTCTTGTTGTTGTTGTTGTTGTTGCTCTGTTTGTTCTACATAAGACCACTGGTTGATTTCTGTAATCAATGCACAATCATTCTTAGGCATTTAAAATTAACGGAAAAGTGATCTCTGTTAAACATAGGAGTGGGAATAAGAGAGGGAGGAGATATATAGGTTGGAACATGCTCACTTGGACTACCTCCAATAGTGGAACTAGAAATGTGCCAGGGGATTTCAACTCAATCTTACTAAGGAGGCAGGTACCAAAGCCAGCACATTGGTAAAGTGATAAGTATAAATACACAACCGATCAAAAAGATAGGGTATGTGTCAATGAGATTTCACAAATAAGACCAGTGTAAGCAACTAATGAATGATAGAATTAAAAGGGAGAGAATGATCCTGCAGGGGAAACAGGACACACAGCAGACTCATAGAATGGCAGCACTCCTGCCTCAGAATCAACCCTTGGGACATTCGGATCTGGCTAAAAGGTCCATGAGAGTCTCACAAGCATGGAAAGCCATGACACGGTGGCAAAAAACAATCTAAATGAAAGATCCTGGTGAACAAGACCCCAGCAGAAGGAACAGGCCATCAAGGAGGGAGGCGCCTTCCTCTGAAGGGAGGAAGGAACCTCCACTGTGATATGGCCTTGACTAAACAAGTTCAGAGTCGGTGAACTCAAGGGGCTTCCATAGCGTAGACAGCTCATAGCAAGCGTCTTGGGGGATTACTGACGTCATAAATAAGAGTGCCAACTGTTAAATCAGCAACGGGAGTCACTGAGTACAGGCTCCCCACGTAGGATCTCTGTTCTTAATGTGTTTTACTATGAAACTTAAAAACAACACTACTAGTCGAACAATACCCTATACCTTGTGCGGTTGTGTGAGTGCAGCCTGTTGAAATCCTTGCTTAGTGTATACTAAGTTGATCTTCAGTATATGAAGTTAATTGAAAATGAAACATGATGAAGGGCGGGATGGGAGAGGGAGTGGGAGAGGGGAGGGCCACGGGAGGGAGGGAGGCTGGCAGGGAGCCACAACAATACGAAAGTTGCACTCTGTAAATTCACATTTATTAAATAAAAAAAAAACTATATAACAAACAAAAAAAAAGAAAAAAAGAACTTAATACTTTACCCTTTTACTATTTTTTATATTCTACTTAAAACTATTGGTTGAACTCTATAATTAATACACAATTACTCTTAGGTGTTTAATTAATGCTATAACTAGTACTCAAATAGTATATTACACTTTGTGTTTCTGTGTGGGTGCAAACTGTTGAAATCTTTACTTAATATATGCTAAATTGATCTTCTGTATATAAAGATAATTGAAAATTAAAAAAAAATTTATTTGGTTCAAAAACTTTTGACATGCATGTACACTGTCTTTATAATATATATTTTCATTGAACTTTTTGAAGACCTCTTTTAACATCCATATGATATATCAACAATGATCCCTGTGTCAGTCTTACTATCTTATGTAACCTTAGAAATCGCTTCCAGGGTCGGCACTGTGGTGTAAGGGGTTAAGCCACAACCACCAATGCTGGCACCCCATATGGCTGCCTGTTCGTGTCCTGCCTGCTCCACTTCCAATCCAACTCCCTACTAATGTGCCTGAAAAAGTAGTGAAGGGTGGCTCACATACTTGGGCCCCTGTACCCATGTGGGAGACCAGGATGAAGCTCCTGGCTCCTGGCATTGGCTTGGCCCAGCGCTGGCCTTTGGGGAGTGACCAGTGGATGGAAGATCTCTTCTTTTTTTTCTTTCTCTAACTCTGCCTTTCAAAAAAAAAACCTAAACAAAAAATTCCAAAATTTTCACTTTTGAAAAGTTTCATCTACTTTTAAAATGAGAAACTAAAATGATGTGTAAATTCTTCTTCCATTTGTGTATTATTAGAATCCTTACTGTCACTAGGCTAGAAAGTGAAATTTAAAACAAAGTGTTCTACATAGCTCTCATTGTTTCATATGAAGGGAAAACGTAAATGCAAGATGTACAGCACAATTCTAGTGGTGTTGAGGAAACCATCAGAAGTTAAATGACATTAGTAGATCTTTAAATTTAGCTTTGTGTGCCTTTTAGGAATAATTTATCGTAAATAATAATGGTTTTTTTTTTTTTTTGACTGATTTTCATGTCATTTAGTTTGCATGCACTGGTATATACTTTAAAAATTACTTGAGAGAGCCGGCGCCGCGGCTCACTAGGCTAATTCTCCGCCTGTGGTGCCGGCACCCCAGGTTCTAGTCCCGGTTGGGGCGCCGGATTCTGTCCCGGTCACTCCTCTTCCAGTCCAGCTCTCTGCTGTGACCCAGGAGTGCAGTGGAGCATGGCCCAGGTCCTTGGGCCCTGCACCCACATGGGAGACCAGGAGAAGCACCTGGCTCCTGGCTTGAGATTGGCGTGGCACATCAGCCGTAGCGGCCATTTGGGGGGTGAACCAATGGAAAAGGAAGACCTTTCTCTCTGTCTCTCTCTCTCTCACTGTCCACTCTGCCTGTCCAAAAAAAAAAAATTACTTGAGAGAGAGAGGAGAGAAGGGAGGCACTCCCACCTACTTGTTACTTCCCAAATGTCCACCATGACTGGGGCTGGATTGGGAACACAGTCCAGGTCTCCCATGTGGATAGCAGGGACCCAGTTACATGAGCCATCACCTCTGTGTCTCAGGGTCTCCAGTAAGCAGGGGATTGGAGTGAGGCACGAGGAATCAAACCCAGACACTACAGCACGAGACCTGGATGTCATAACCTCTGGGCTTAAAATATCTGCTCCCATACACTCATAGGCAAACATACAGGGAGAAGTTTTCGTGTGTGTTTTCAGATAATTATTTCTTTTCTGTCTTTCCCAGAGCTCTTAATCCAGACATGATGCAAGCTTTTGTCCCCATGGAAATTTCTAATACACACATGCCTGTATTCAGGGGGACTGGGTCCTTTGATTAGACTTGAGGGACGCCGCTTCTTCAGGAATCTGCAGAGGTCGTATGTTTGAGTTGGGCACAGCCACTAAGGAGTTTTCAGTGCAGCTGAAGCGGAGGTCTGACTAATGGAGGTAAAGGTTATGTAGATAAGACAGTGTATTTAACCCGCAAATGAAAATGAGTTGGCGTCTTGCCAGCCCTTCCTCATCTGTTCTCCAGGCCTGGGTCTGTGAGCTGTGGAGAACATGGACTGCGAGTGTGTCCTTATTTTTGAAAAAGATAAATGGACCTAAGAAATGGCCATTATGGCCCATAGGAAGAATAGATTGGGATATAAACCAAATCCAAGATGGGGGCGGGGGAAGTAACTTAAAATTAGGCCAAGAATTTCTGTGCTAAAAACAAACCTGCATCCCCCTTCCCCGTGCTTTGGTTAGTAACAGCAGCGGTGACGTGGCCTTCCATGCACACGTGCCAGCCCTTTCAGGCCACCGTCCCCTCCTTGCCAGTGTCCATCCCACTATCTATCTTCTGTGCTTGCAGGCTGAGCCGGCTGTGGAAGAAATAACACAGGCTGTTATGGTGATTTATTTATGCTTTAATACACCCTACAAAGCCACTTTGTTTCAAAATTAAGATGAAACACCCAAGGAAGGGACTGGCTGAAGATTTAAGCAGTCGTCCAATTACCACATCTGCTGCATCTGTCCCTGCAGACCAGATGGTTCTTTGATAGGATGGATCTCATTGTGCAAGAGATGGATGGGGCTTCCTTCTGGTTTTCTCTTGAATTGCCTTTACCATGGACAGGTGATGTTGTTGCAGAAATGTTTGCTGTGATGGACTAAGTACAGTATATTGTCCTGGTTTCTTTTTTTCCAGTGCAGTGTTTGGAGGTCATTCAGTATCTAGAATGTGGAGATTTTATATCAACTTATCTTTTCTGGCTTGAAAATAAATAAACCTAACTGGATGATCTTTGTTTTCACTGAGAGCTCAGTGAGCCAGAACTTAGTACATCTTCACCCCTTTAGGAGGGCATGAAATCTGCAGCTTACCACAGCCCCTACTGTTCCCTGGTATTTTACAGCTAGTTCATTTCTCTTGTTGAGTTTCTGATTAATGAACCCAAGAATCATGGAGGTACAGGTTTTTGTTTTGCTTATTTGAGAACTGAGAGATGCCGGAGTGCTTATAGTCTAATGTCTTTAGTTAGCAGATGTGCAGCCCAGAGTACACTAGGCCTGGGGGGGTGGGGGTTTATATGCATGAATTATGCCATATATATGTGTGCATAGATGGATAGTTAGATAGATATATCATCTGTAGCAAGATTTTTCTGTGATTATCTTTTGAGATTTGAAATGCAAAAAGAAAAAATAAGTTCCAAAGGGGGTCTTATGTTACATGCAAGAATTCCTATGTAAACTCAATTCCACCTTCTTTTTTAAAATAAATCAGCTTTTTAGTTTTTAACAGATTCAATATAGTTCATAGATACAATTCTAAGAATGTATGTCTGATCCATGCTCTTTTGCAAGTTGTCAGAAGTGTATTTACTGAGAGTTGATGGGAAAGCAGGTACCATCAGTTTTCTTCTTTTCTTGCCATAATCTTGAGATCCTCTAGAGGGCAAGAGAGAGCAGCTTGGTGGTGGTTGAGAGCTTGGGGCAAGGAATAACTCGGAAACCTTTGCTTTGCCTGTTTTCCTGGCACAGCAGATCGTGAGAGTACAGGGAGACCATGGAAGATACGGAGGAAGGGTGACACGTGTACTCTGCTGGCTTTTGGTTATTCCTATCCCCAGGATTCTGTCAAACGAGTAGTGTATGTGTGTAGAGTCTTGGGTGTTCTAGGTCCGAGTAGCCGGGTCTAACCTGGGTGTGTTTGGCTGCTCAGTGGGAGCAACTGGGCTGCAGTCCCAGCACAGAGTCTCTGGAAAGGACGACAGGAGTGTTTCCTCTTTAGATTTTGCTTCTCTAAGGTCTGTGACCTCTTCTTTAGACCAACACTGAATGAATTTATTTTATTCCTGCACAGGTTACAGGCGTTAATTTTCTAAATTGATTTACATGGATGTTTTCTACCAGGAAGTAATGTAATTGAAAGGGGAAAATTTTTCAAAGACTTACAGTAATATTGATTGATTATGTCACTGTACCATCATAATATGATATCTGACCCCCAAATAATCACAGCCAATAATGTTACATCTGGAAGTTTCTAACATGGACAGACTTATTCTGCCTGTGCTTGTCAGAATAGAGGTTGTGCTTTGCATTTCCATTGTGGCTACTATCACCAGTCAGTGATCTTCTCAGTATCAGTCCTTGAACCCTGGAGATAAGTAAACACAGTGTGCTTATTGGCTGAATTTTAAGAATTTACTATTTAAAGTTCTGAAATTGCTAATGTATGTATGATAATGTAAATTTCTTCGTATGTTGCTGGAATTCAATTTTAGCCAGATTGTAGCTAAATGTTAAGGTTGACTGTGTGATGATGTTTTTAGCCATAACACAAAAATTACTTGTATGTGGGCATGATTTAGCAAACAGACATTCTCATATTTGCTTAACACAGTACAGAGTTTCTTTAAATATCACTCATTTCATCATTGGAGTGTGGGTTATATGTTTTAAATGGACATTTAAATTACCCTTCAAAAAGCTGGAAGAAATGCCTGTGCTCTGGTTACAATTTAAGTTATGCAGTCATTGAAATCTGGGGTAGAGGTTGTTTCTAGAGGTGACTTGATTCATGCTGTTTCTTTTCATTTAATATGTTAAGACTTGCAATGGAGGTGACCATCTTGCCTCTTAATAAGGAAAGATTTAAGGAAGAGAATTAGATGGTGACTCCTTGTGTTCTACAGCTCTGTCAACACTTCAGTCCCCTTTAGTACTCGAGCTTTAGAGGAGACACAGGATGTTGTCGCTCCCCGTCTTCGTGGAGGAACAACACAGGACCCTGCGTTGTTCTTTCGTCTGCTCGGCCCTCCCCGGGTTTGCTGCTGGTTCTTCCAGGGTTGGCTACCGACCCTTCCACCTCCGTGGAAGGGCGGTTCCCCCTGCCACATTCCCCACTTCTGCGGGGGAGCGGCACACCGCCGGCCGGCTCTCTCGGGGGCTGCACAGGTGTTCCTTCAGATAGATGTTCCCCTTAGATGTTCCTCGTGCATGCCGTCTCTCTCCTCCTTTATAGTCCTCTTCCACCAATCCCAACTCTGCTACCCACACACCGAGTACGCTGCTCTCCTCCAATCAGGAGCAGGTCCCACAGTTTATTGGTTGAACTGGAGGCAGCTGTGTAGAAGCTGTTTCCCTTCTCAGCGCCATATTGTGGGAAAGCAGATGCATAGAATAAGTCTTAATTCCAGTAACTTAGTCTAGTCCGAGTTGCTCCCAGTTGCTCCCCACAGATGTGCCCTTACTTTTCTTCTGCGCTAGTCATTTGCTTATTTGTCTATTCGTAGATCCTTGCATTCCGAGAAATCCTTGAGGGATACACTGCTGTCCTCGTCTACTTGTTCCTGCGAACAGACCCCTGGTTTTGTGTTTACTCAGAACAGCTCGTTCATTTCAGGCATATGGTGCCTATCCTGCTCCTTGCTGAATCTGGATTGGTCTAAGCCGTTCTGGCCAGCATAGCCTGTTTCAACAGCGATTGGTCTAGAGTTGTACATGTGGCCCTAGTTCAGCCCAAGAAACCTAAGGGAAATAGGGGGCATTCCCGTCCTGAATAAAAGTGGCAGACATCCATGAAGGTACCTCATTTTGCTTTCACTTCTGCTTTCTACTGTAAGTGAGAATGTGTTGTGTGGAAATATGATAGCCATCTTGTGGAAAGGAGGTGACAGGTTTGAGGAGGAAAACTGACATGTGGAGAACCGTAGGACCAGAGGGATCTGTGTCTTTCACAGCATTGTGGAATGGCTGAGGCAGCTCCTGGGACCACCTCCCTCCAGATTCCTGTTAGAAAAATGAGCCTCTCGCTATTTAAGCCACCCTGACACTCAGGGATTGTCTAATTTGCATCCAGGAACCTTCCTGAACCACCCAAAAGGCAGAGAATGTAATGAAGATGCTCACCACCCCTACTGGATGAAAAGACTTAAGTCTGTTTTGTCTCACTCTGCTGTTCTACAAATATTGTTTTCTTTTGGCCTGGAAAGAAAGGCAGATGTTGAAAAATGTAATTAGGCTCTTGGTATATGTGGCCAAGTTTTAATTTTTCATTGAACATGAGACTGCAATGTGTTTGGTAACATAAAGTAATGAATCCAGCCTTTCTCATTTAATGACATGATTCTGAGCTCCTGTGTAAGCAGACATCAGAGGTAGTAGGGTTGCATTACATGGCGATTTGAGCATCACTGTCTTTTATTGCTAACCACTTGCTAAAGAGAGTCTAGTCTGGGCTGCTGACTAGACTGCAATACTGTACTTACAGTGTGCTGATTCATAGTTTCTCTCTGTAGACTCTGGTTATGGCTAGATTCCCTGAGCGGCTGGAAAAGTCAGGAGGCAGAATTCACTTCTGTTAGTGATAGGAAGCCTTTAAGACAGGGAGGCGTGGATATGTTTAGATAAAGCAAGATAGGCAGTGGCTCTTCTCTGAGTGAGAGTCCAGGAAGGCAG